>NC_141874.1:604903883-606153883 GCF_056163025.1 Triticum urartu | reverse complement strand
AGCCTTCTTTGCTTCAAACTTGATATCTAGGGGGAGGAGTTCAATCGCCCACTTAGCCACTCGACCAGTTGCACCTCTTTTGTGCAAGATCTCTGACAGTGGAGCGTCGCTGACGACTGTAATGGAATGGTCAGAGAAGTAGTGTGCAACCTTCTTCGTCGTCATGTAGATCCCATATACAAGCTTCTGGTAATGGGGATATCTTTGCTTCGAAGGGGTCAAAACTTCAGACACATAATAAACTAGGCGCTGAACTCTGAAGGCCTTTCCGTCTTCTTCCCGCTCGACCGTGAGTACTGTACTGACAACTTGTCCTGTGGCCGCAATGTACAGCAGCAGAGGATCTTTACTGATTGGGGCAGCAAGCACCGGCTGGGTGGAGAGCAGAGCTTTGAGCTCTCCAAACGCTGCGTCAGCTTCTGGAGTCCACTCGAACTTGTCAGACTTCTTCATCAATCGGTATAGAGGCAACGCCTTTTCACCGAGATGAGAAATGAATCGACTTAGAGCGGCCAAGCAACCTGTAAGTTTCTGGACATCGTGTACATGCACAGGGCGCTTCATCCGGAGTATGGTGCCAACTTTCTCGGGATTGGCGTCGATTCCTCGTTCGGAAACGAGAAAACCGAGTAACTTTCCACCTGGAACTCCGAATGTGCACTTTGATGGATTGAGCTTGATATCGTATCCCCTGAGGTTAGCAAAGGTTTCCGCAAGGTCAGTCAGTAGGTCGGAACCTTTCCGTGACTTAACCACAATATCATCCATTTATGCTTCTACGTTCCGACTGATCTGAGTGAGTAAACACTTCTGAATCATCCTCATGAACGTGGCTCCAGCATTCTTGAGGCCGAAGGGCATGGTGACATAACAGAAGCACCCAAATGGGGTGATGAAAGCCGTTTTGATCTCGTCGGGTCCATATAGACGGATCTGATGGTACCCTGAATAAGCATCTAGAAAAGACAAACGCTCACACCCCGCGGTCGAGTCCACTACCTGGTCGATGCGGGGGAGAGGGAAATGATCTTTCGGGCAGGCCCGATTGATGTGTTTAAAGTCAATGCACATGCGAAGTGACTTGTCCTTTTTGGGGACCATGACTACATTGGCGAGCCACTCGGAGTGGTAAATCTCTCGGATGAACTCCGCTGCTAAGAGCCGAGCCACCTCCTCGCCAATAGCTTTCCTCTTCTGGACGGCGGACCGTCGAAGATGTTCTTTCACAGGCTTGAACTTCGGGTCGACTCGTAGACGGTGCTCAGCCAGCCCCCTGGGAACTACAGGCATGTCAGAAGGCTTCCATGCGAAGACGTCCCAGTTCTCACGGAGGAACTGGATGAGCGCTTCTTCCTATTTGGAGTCGAGCGTCGTCGAGATGTGAGTCGGAGCAGCGTCGGGTCGGTCGGGTGAATGTGAGCTGGCTTAGTTTCACCGGATGACTGAAAAGCAGATTCTGAAGCAGGCTTCTTGGCTCGTAGCAATTCACTCGGATCAGCAGTCTTCTGGTAGTCTTGTAGCTCAACAACTGCCATCTGAGCGTCAGCAATCTTCGATCCTTTCTGAAAACACTCTTCTGCTTTCTTCCGATTGCCGGTAACGGTGATCACACCTCTGGGGCCGGGCATCTTCAACTTGAGATACATGTAGCATGGTCGAGCCATGAAGCGTGCATAAGCTGGCCGGCCCAGAATAGCATGATAAGCACTTTGGAAGTCCATAACCTCAAATGTCAACTTTTCTCTGCGGTAATTCTTTGAATCACCGAAAACCACGTCGAGAGCAATCTGGCCGAGTGACTCGGCTTTCTTTCCAGGAATGACTCCATGGAAGCTCATGTTGCTGGCACTGAGCCTGGACATCGGAATGCCCATCCCTTTCAATGTTTCAACATACAATATGTTCAGGCCACTGCCACCATCCATTAGGACTTTGGTCAGTTGAGTGCCCTCGACAACTGGGTAGACCACCAAAGCTTGCCTCCCAGGGGTGGCAATGTGCATAGGGTGATCGGACCGGTCGAATGTGATGGCAGTCTGAGACCACTTCAGATAACTGGGTGTCACCGGAGCAACCATATTCACCTCACGGTTAATGACTTTCAGTCAACTTTTGCTTTTGACATCAGCAAAAATCATCAGGGTGGAATTGATTTGGGGGTATCCGTCATCGCTATCTTCCTTGTCCTCGACTCTGTCCGACTCTTTTTCCTTATCTTTGGGCTGTTTGCCCTGAAACTGCTGGATCAGGAGCCGGCACTGTCGAGTGGTATGCTTTGGGTAAATGAAATTACCCTCTTCATCTTTCTTGGTGTGGATGTGACATGGCAGATCAAAAACATCATTTCCATCTTGATCCTTGACTTTCTTGGGCTTCCAGGGGCCTTTGGGTTTTCCCTTGAAATTTCCCTGGGTTGCGGCTAGGGCCTCCCCAGGGGCGGCTGGCTTGGCCTTCCGCTTCTGCTTCCGACTGCAATTGCCTCCGGTTTCCTGGGCGACTTCTTTGTGTTTGCCACTCCGGAGTCGATCTTCGTCTTCACCATTGGCGTATTTGGTGGCAATCTCCATCATCCGATTCAGAGACATCTCTCCGGTTCGACCGAACTTCAGATTCAATTCTCTGTATTTAACGCCTTCCTTGAAGGCACAAAGTGCTTGATGGTCTGGCACATTCTCAACCGTGTGATGCAGTGTGATCCACCTCTGTATGTAATCCCTCAGAGTTTCATTCGGTTTCTGCACGCAAGACCGCAATTCTGTAAGGCCTGCAGGTCGCTTGCATGTTCCCTCAAAGGTGGTGACAAACACTTGGGAGAGGTCCTCCCAAGTGTAGATGCTGCTGGGTGCCAACTGATTTAACCACGCCCTGGCTGAGCCCTCTAACATGAGAGGCAAATGCTTCATGGCCACCTCATCATTGCCACCGCCAATCTGTACAGCCACTCGGTAATCTTCGAGCCAAGTGTCAGGCTTAGACTCACCGGTGAACTTGCTGACTCCCGTCGCCAACCTGAAACACTCTGGCCCCGAAACGCGCACTCTGCTGCTGGCAGGCGCATCCCTGTCATGGCCTTCTCAGTGAGCTCTGTTCCTGTCAACCAAACCTTGGACGAGGATAGACCTCGCGTCAAAGCCTGGATCCCTGGGGTCGACTGGAATCCTCTGCCCAACACTATGAGGGCGCCTGTCGTCTTGATGTCGAGGCGCATATGACCCACTCCTTGGGGGAGGGGTTGGCGCTCGACGTCGACCATTGCGATCGGATCGGTGATCATACTGCTCATTCCTTCTGTACTGATCATGCCGGTCACCACGTCCCTCATGCCTCGGGGGCGATCGCGGGCTGTGAGCCGACTGGACTGTATCTATTAAAACGGATTGACTGTGGATCCTATTCCGCAACTGAGAAACAGTGGAATTCTGGTTTCCCGCCGCCCGGAGCAACGCTCTGATCTGTAACAAGCCCCTCCCAGCCTCCGACTAGGAGGGCTGAATCGATTCTGCTATACGGGCCGCGGTGGCCAAATTCTGAACTGGGGTTCGGTATACCTGCGTCGGCGGGAAGAGTTGGCGTCGACTATACTCGGGAACCCGCTGACGCGCTTGCTCGTCGAGTGCTCGCTGGAGATTCTCCAGTCGAGTGCGCTCGGCCAAATTAGCCAAGCGCGCGTCCTCCAAGGCCCGGGCCTCGGGGGACTCTCCGACGATAGGAGTGCGGAGTGCGTCCGTGTTCCGGCGGCGAAGCTCCTCTCGCTGTAATGACGTGAGAGGTTGGGGAGATACTCATCGTGGGGATGCGACTGGTCGCCCCCACCCGCGCCTCCATCAGCGCGAGGGAAACCGGGAGGACTGTGCGTTCCATCGACCGCCAGGATCTCAGCCGCTGGGTCGCTGCTGTCGCACTCGGATGCGGTCTCCGCGGAGCCAGTCGACAGGTCGAACAGGCCGCAGAGGGATTCGTCAGGCTCGATTGCCACGACTTGCGGGGCGGCCGACTGGCGAGCCACGGCATGCCTCACCCACCTCTGAAGTCTCGACCGACCGGAGTGCTTGCGCCGGTGGGAGACAGAGCGGGGAGACGATACGGGGGCTGACCTATACTGGGTCGACGGCTGCCGCAGGAGGACGCCATGAACGCATGCGCGGAAATGCGTCGCACCGCGGACGGGGAGCGTGTCGATGTCGAGTGGCGCCTCCTGAAGCCAGGCGGAGTCGTCGGCGATGAACGTGAGCGCGCCGAGGCGGATCTCGCGGCCCTCCACCAAAACTCCGCACGAAACCATGATCAAAGGGATCGGAAAAATCGCAACTTCTCCAATCAGGTGCTAAGATTCCTGCCCCACGGTGGGCGCCAACTGTCGTGGTTCTAACTCTGACAGTTATGTAGGGGGGTATGTATGGAGAGGCTAGATCTCAGCTATTGGGAAGTTGTAAACACACCAAGATGTACGAGTTCAGGCCCTTCGTGGAGGAAGTAACAGCCCTACGTCTCGGTGCCCGGAGGCGGTCGACTGGATTACTGGCGTGTGAATAACAGGGGTGCGAACCCTTCATACTGAGGAGGGGGGTGGCTTATATAGAGTTCGCCGGCCCCCTCCTGCCCTCAGTAATGCAGGGTTTTCAGGTACATTTAAGGTCGGGCGTTACTGGTAATGCCCCTAATAAAGTGCTATAATGACCATAAAGACTACTTAACAGCTGACTGTTTGCCTGCGAAGTGACTATAGGTCTCCTGGCGGTCGAGTGGTTGGCTTCATGGTCGAGTGATAGCTTTCTGGTCGAGTGTCTTGAATCCGTCGAGTGGGATACCTTCAAGTCGATTGAAAGGTGACTTCTCCTAGGGATGTCCTAGGGTAGGGCTCCTTGGACAGGTCTGTGCCCCTACCCTAGGTACATGGCTTCATCACCTAGCATATGCAGATATGGCCTCGGAACACTGAGACCGAAAGGTCGAATGTGAATCATATAGTAGATATGATCAACATAGTGATGTTCACCATTGAAAACTACTCCATCTCACGTGATGACGAGACATGGTTTAGTTGATATGGATCACATGATCATTTAGATGACTAGAGGGATGTCTATCTAAGTGGGAATTCTTTAGTAATATGATTAATTGAACTTTAATTTATCATGAACTTAGTACCTGATAGTTTTTTCATATCTATGTTGTTGTAGATCAATGGCCTATGCTACCGTTCCCTTGATTTTAACGCATTCCTAGAGAAAGCTAAGTTGAAAGATGATGGTAGCAACTACACGGATTGGGTCCGTAACTTGAGGATTATACTCATTGCTGCATAGAATAATTACATCCTGGAAGCACTGCTAGGTGCAAGATCCGCTGTAGGAGCAACTATGGACGTTATGAACATCTGGCAGAGCAAAGCTGATGACTACTCGATAGTTCAGTGTGCCATGCTTGACGACTTAGAATCGGGACTTCAAAGACGTTTTGAACGTCATGAAGCATATGAGATGTTCTAGGAGTTGAAGTTAATATTTCAAGCAAATGCCTGAGTTGAGAGATATGAAGTCTTCAACAAGTTCTATAGCTGCAAGATGGGGGAGAATAGTTCTGTCAATGAACATATACTCAAAATGTCTGGGTATCGTAACCACTTGACTGAGCTGGAAGTTAATCTTCCTGATGATAGTGTCATTGACAGAGTTCTTCAATCACCGCCACCAAGCTATAAAGGCTTCATGCTGAACTATAATATGCAAGGGATGGAAAAGACAATTCCCGAGCTCTTCGCAACACTAAAGGCTGCAGAGGTAGAAATCAAGAAGGAGCATCAAGTGTTGATGGTAAACAGGACCACTAGTTTCAAGAAAAAGGGCAAAGGGAAGAAGGGGAACTTCGAGAAGAACAACAAGCAAGTTGCTCCTCAAGGGAAGAAGCCCAAGTCTGGACCTAAGCTTGAAACTGAGTGCTTCTACTGCAAAGGGACTAGTCACTAGAAGTGGAACTGCCCCAAGTATTTGTTGGATAAGAAGGATGGCAAAGTGAAAGGTATATTTGATATACATGTTATTGATGTGTACCTTACTAACGCTCGTAGTACCGCCTGTGTATTTGATACTGATTCTGTTGCTCATATTTGCAACTCGAAACAGGGGCTACAGATTAAACGAAGATTGGCTAAGGACGAGGTGACGATGCACATTGGAAATGGCTCCAAGGTTGATGTGATCGCCGTCGGCATGCTACCTCTACATCTACCGTCGGGATTAGTTTTAGACCTGAATAATTGTTATTTGGTGCCAGCGTTGAGAATGAACAATATATCCGGATCTTGTTTGATGCGAGACGGTTATTCATTTAAATCAGAGAATAATGGTTGTTCTATTTATATGAGTAATATCTTTTATGGTCATGCACCCTTGATGAGTGGTCTATTTTTGTTGAATCTCAATTGTAGTGATACACATATTCATAATATTGAAGCCAAAAGATGCAAAGTTAATAATGATAGTGCAGCTTATTTGTGGAACTACCATTTATGTCATATTGGTGTAAAGCAGATGAAGAAACTCCATGTTGATGGGATTTTGGAATCACTTGATTATGAATAACTTGATGCTTGCGAACCATGCCTCATGGGCAAGATGACTAAGACTCCGTTCTCTGAAACAATGGAGCGAGCAACTGACTTGTTGGAAATAATACGTACAGATGTATGCGGTCTGATGAGTGTTGAGGCTTGCGGTGGGTATCGTTATTTTCTAACGTTCACAGATGATTTGAGCAGATATGGGTATATCTGCTTAATGAAACATAAGTCCGAAACATTTGAAAAGTTCAAAGAATTTCAGTGTGAAGTGGAAAATCATCGTAACAAGAAAATAAAGTTTCTAAGATCTGATCGTGGAGGTGAATATTTGAGTTATGAGTTTGGTCTTCATTTGAAATAATGTGGAATAGTTTCGCAACTCACGCCACCTAGAACACCACAGCGTAATGGTTTGTCTGAGTGTCGTAACCGTACTTTATTAGATATGGTGTGATCTATGATGTTTCTTAACGATTTACCGTTATCGTTTTGGGGTTATGCTTTAGAGACGACTGCATTCACGTTAAATAGGGGACCATCTAAATCTGTTGAGACGAGACCATATGAATTGTAGTTTGGAAAGAAACCTAAGCTATCGTTTCTTAAAGTTTGGGGATGCGATTCTTATGTGAAGAAGCTTCAACCTGATAAGCTCGAACTCAAATCAGAGAAATGTATCTTCATAGGATATCCAAACGAGACTGTTGGGTACACCTTCTATCACAGATCCGAAGGCAAGATATTCGTTGCTAAGAGTGGATCCTTTCTAGAGAAGGATTTTATCTTGAAAGAAGTGAGTGGGAGGAAAGTAGAACTTGATGAGGTAATGTACCTTCTCCGGAATTGGAAAATAGTTCATCACTGAAATCAGTTCCAGTGATTCCTATACCAATTAGTGAGGAAGCTAATGATGAAGATCATGAAACTTCAGATCAAGTTACTACTGAACCTCGTAGGTCAACGAGAGTATGATCTGCACCAGAGTGGTACGGTAATCCTGTTTTGGAAGTCATGTTACTAGACCATGACGAACCTACGAACTACGAGGAAGCGATAATGAGCCCAGATTCCGCAAAATGGCTTGAGGCCATGAAATCTGAGATGGGATCCATGTATGAGAACAAAGTGTAGACTTTGGTTGACATGCCCGATGGTCGGCAAGCCATAGAGAATAAATGGATCTTCAAGAAGAAGACTGACACTAACGGTAATGTTACTGTCTACAAAGCTCGACTTGTTGCGAAAGGTTTTTGACAAGTTCAAGGAGCTGACTATGATGAGACCTTCTCACCCATAGCGATGCTTAAGTCTGTCTGAATCATGTTAGCAATTGCTGCATTTTATGATTATGAAATTTGGCATATGGATGTCAAAACTGCATTCCTTAATGGATATCTTAAAGAAGAGTTGTATATGATGCAACCAGAAGGTTTTGTCAATCCTAAAGGTGCTAACAAAGTGTTCAAGCTCCAGCGATCCATTTATGGACCGGTGCAAGCCTCTCAGAGTTGGAATATACGCTTTGATAGTGTGATCAAAGCATATGGTTTTATACAAAATTTTGGAGAAGTCTATATTTACAAGAAAGTGAGTGGGACCTCTGTAGCATTTCTAATATTATATGTGGATGACATATTGTTGATTGGAAATAATGCAAAATTTCTGGGTAGCATAAAAGGATACTTGAATAAGAATTTTTCAATGAAATACCTCGGTGAAGCTACTTATATATTGGGCATCAAGATCTATAGAGATAGATCAAGTCGCTTAATTGGACTTTCATAAAATACATACCTTGATAAATTTTTAAAGAAGTTCGAAATGAATCAGTCAAAGAAAGGGTTCTTGCCTATGTTACAAGGTGTGAAGTTGAGTCAGACTCAATGCCCGACCATTGTAGAAGATAGAGAGAAAATGAAAGTCATTCCCTATGCCTCAGCCATAGGTTCTATCATGTATGCTATGCTGTGTACCAGACCTGATGTGTGCCTTGCTATAAGTTTAGCAGGGAGGTAACAAAGTAATCCAGGAGTGGATCACTCGACGGCGGTCAAGAACATCCTAAAATACCTGAAAGGACTAAGGATATGTTTCTCGTTTATGGAGGTGAAAAAGAGCTTGTCGTAAATGGTTATGTTGATGCAAGCTTTGACACTGATCCGGATGACTCTAAGTCACAAACCAGATATGTATTTATATTGAATGGTGGAGCTGTAAGTTGGTGCAGTTCCAAGAAGAGCGTCGTGGCGGGATCTACGTATGAAGCGGAGTACATAGCTGCTTCGGAAGCAACAAATGAAGGAGTCAGGATGAAGGAGTTCATATCCGATCTAGGTATAATACCGAGTGCATCGGGTCCAATGAAAATCCTTTGTGACAATACTAGAGCAATTGCCTTGGCGAAGGAATCTAGATTTCACAAGAGGACCAAACACATCAAGAGACACTTCAATTCCATCCGCAATCAAGTCAAGGAGGGAGACATAGAGATTTGCAAAATACATACGTATCTGAATGTTGCAGACCCATTGACTAAGCCTATTCCATGAGCAAAACATGATCAGCACCAAGACTCCATGGGTGTTAGAATCATTACTATGTAATCTAGATTATTGACTCTAGTGCAAGTGGGAAACTGAAGGAAATATGCCCTAGAGGCAATAATAAAGTTGTTATTTATATTTCCTTATATCATGATAAATGTTTATTATTCATGCTAGAATTGTATTAACAGGAAACTTAGTACATGTGTGAATACATAGACAAAACAGAGTGTCCCTAGTATGCATCTACTTGACTAGCTAGCTCGTTAATCAAAGAAGGTTAAGTTTCCTGACCATAGACATGTGTTGTCATTTGATGAACGGGATCACATCATTATAGAATGATGTGATGGACAAGACCCATCCGTTAGCCTAGCATTATGATCGTTTGTTTTATTGCTATTGCTTTCTTCATGACTTATACATATTCCTCTGACTATGAGATTGTGCAACTCCCGAATACCGGAGGAACACCTTGTGTGCTATCAAATGTCACAACGTAACTGGGTGATTATAAAGATGCTCTATAGGTGTCTCCGATGGTATTTTTTGAGTTGGCATAGATCAAGATTAGGATTTGTCACTCTGTATATCGGAGAGGTGTATCTGGGCCCTCTCGGTAATGCACATCACTATAAGCCTTCCAAGCAATGTGACTAATGGGTTAGTTGCGGGATGATGCATTACAGAACGAGTAAAGAGACTTGCCGGTAACGAGATTGAGCTACGTATGAGGATACCGATGATCGAATCTTGGGCAAGTAACATACTGATGACAAAGGGAATGATGTATGTTGTTATTCGATTTGACCGATAAAGATCTTCGTAGAATATGTAGGAACCAATATGAGCATCCAGGTTCTGCTATTGGTTATTGACCAGAGATGTGTCTCGGTCATGTCTACATAGTTCTCGAACCCGTAGGGTCTGCACGCTTAACGTTCGATGACAATTTGTATTATGAGTTATGTGTTTTGGTGACTGAAGTTTGTTCGGAGTCCTGGATGAGATCATGGACATGACAAGGAGTCTCAAAATGGTCAAGAATTAAAGATTCATATATTGGAAGGTAGTATTCGGACATCAGAATTGTTCTGAGTGATTTGGGTATTTTTCCGGAGTACCGATGGGTTACCGGAACCCCGCCGGGGAAGTTTTGGGCCTACATGGGCCTAAAGGGAGAGATAGGGAAGCCCGCGGGGGGTGGGGCGCGCCCCCTCCTAGGGAGTCCGAATAGGACAAGGAGGAGGGGGCGCGGCCCCCTTCCCTTTTCCTCTCCCTCTCCTTCCTATTCCCTCCGGTGGAGAAAGGAAAGGGGGGATCCTAGTGGGTCTAGGAGTCCAAGTAGGACTCCCCCCTTGGCACGCCCCTCCTGGCTGCCGGCCTCCTCCTCACCCCTTTATATACGGGGGTGGGGGGCACCCCAAATGTAGCGACCCGACCCGAATGGATCAAGTGCTCTATGCTCAGGTGTCATCCCTGGATCAGTAATGCTGACACCACACAGTACATCGAAGGATTTATAGCAGAGTGGCAATCACACACTTATTACATCGTTGTCTCAAAGAGAACTTTTACAATAAATATGGCTTAAGGCCATCTAATAACGATAACAGCGGAAGACTCGGAAGATAAATGGGTCCATCAACTCCAACGGCATCATTGAGTATAGGGCCACGACCTAAAAGCACCTTACTCGTCGTCTGAAAAGTCTGCAACATGAGAAGTTGCAGCCCGAAAACGGGTCAGCACATGGAATATGCTGGCAATGTAACACATAGAGAGTAATGGAATGAAACAGCTATACTATATGCATATATGGCTGCTGGAAAGCTCTATGGTTACAGTTTTGCGTAAAGCCAGTATTTCCCTACTGCAAAGGAATAAATTTGTTTAACTATCATGGTAGTTGTTAAACATCGAGAATGGTTGACAGCATTCCGATCCCAATTAAGTGAACAGTTAAAACCCAACAACATTAATTAGAAGTAACATGTTGAGATTCACATGATATTCAAGTACTAGATACTCAAGTTGTCCATAACCGGGGACACGGCTAATCATGATTAGTTTGTACACTCTGCAGAGGTTTGCGCACTTTTCCCCACATGACTCGATCGCCTCCGTTTGTTTTCTCGCACTACATGGTGTTTGAGAAACGGATGACCGAGACATAGTCTTTCAGAAGCACTAGCACCTTACATGTGGGGTAGATCGTACCACCTACAACCCCTACATCTGCTAGTCCACCCCGTAAGAGTTCGCACAACTTAGTCAACTATGCCAGAGCCCATAGTAGCATGTGGCTGCACACAGAAGTTTCTAGCATGAAAGATTTTATGATCCCTTTGAGCCTGGGTGGCGGTCCAAAATAAAACAGGCAAGTCCTAATAGACATCAGGTGCCTCAATCCACCCAGATGTGTGTTTAAGTTGCCACCTTAGATAAACCATTATCAACTCACATCTGTCATGGATATCACTCACCCAATCCACGTCTACTAGCATAGCATGGCATAATAAGCAAACGTAGAAGTAACTCCCAAAGGTTTCATAATAATACAGGTGATAGGTACTACCTCATCTACTTCCCATCCCACAGTTTAATTAGATCCTAATCATGCAATGTGTGAGGATTTATCTAATGCAATAAAACTGGGTTGTAGAAAAGGTATGATCAAAGTGTTACTTGCCTTGCTGATGATCCGCGAGACCTAGGGTTTCGAAGTAACAAGCGGCGCAATCCGGGTGATCTATCGCAGACAAACAACAAGCACACAATAAGTACTCATCTAATGCACAGGTAAAACTCGAACAAGAGAACGAACCAGAAAGTTCAACTTAAGAACTCCGGTTGCAAAGAAAGAACGAACCGAACAAAGAAATGGAAAACAAACGGCGGAAGAAAACAACTCGGTTCTAGCAAGTTGAAACTAGGTCAAATTTTACCAGGGAAAAACTTGTTTAAGTTGATTAGACGGAACGGCGGTTTTGAAACGAAACTCCAGGCGCTTGAATCACCTGATTCCGACAAACGAGCGAGAAGAAAGACTAGAACGAACATCGGATCTGAGATCACGATCGCGGAATAAATCCGATGAAAAGAAAAGGAGAACGATTAAACGAACGAGCGTCGTTAACCCGGGAATAATCGGTGATCACGTTCGTTGAGACGAACGGTCCGAAAGAAGAACGAAAACCGATCTAGGGTTTTCGGAAAAGAAACCGAAAAAGAAACGGAAAACCGATCTAGGGTTTCGGAAGAAAACCGAAACAAAAACCGGAAGAAAAAGAAAAGAATCAGAGAGAAAACGGAACGGTTCTTTTAAGAAAAACCGAACCGGGGAAAAGAAAAAAAGAGGCGTGGCGCGGGGCTACCTCCGGCGAGGCGGAACTCCGACGGCGGCGAGGCAAGAGCGGCGGCGGCGGCTATAGGCGCGCGGCGGCGCGGCTTGGGGCTGCGCGTTGCTGCTTGCTGCGGCTTAGGAGGAGAGGGGCTTGGGGTTTTGATTTGATGTTTTGGAGGGGGGGTTGGTATTTATATAGGTGAGGGGAGGGGGTTTCTTGGGGTAGGGGACAAGAAATAGAGTAGGAATAGGAAAGAAAAAGAGGAAACGGAGTAGGACTAAAGTCCTACTAGGACTCCAAAAGGGGCGGCGGCGGCGGCCTCCTGGCGCCTGGCGCGCGCGGCACGGGCGATGGCCTGGCCGGCCGGCTGCTGGCTGGGCCTTGGCCCAGGGCGCTGCAAGATTTTTTTTAACGGTTCCGCGCAGAAAAACAAAAAGAAAACTAACTAAACGAACTCCGAAAAACCTAAAGTAAATTTTCCCCGACTCCTGACAACGAGTCGAACAAAATGAACTTTACTCCGGGACTAAACTGCAATTTTTGAAAACACGCATTTTTCCCTATCGAAATAAAACGCAAACAAAACTCCTACAAAACCAAAATTGATCTATTTATTAAATCTTCATTTTTCCTAAATTTGGGAAAGTCATATTATTCCCTCTCTCATATATTTTGACACCGGAAAAATAATTGAAGATAAAATAAATAAATCAAATTATCCTCTTTTCAAAATTTGAGAAAACTCAAATATGAAAATAACGAAATCTCCAACTCTCTCCGAGGGTCCTTGAGTTGCGTGAAATTTCTAGGATCGACCAAAATGCAAGAAAATATGATATGCATGATGATCTATGTATAACATTCCAAATTGAAAATTTGGGATGTTACAAACCTACCCCCCTTGATATGAATCTCGCCCTCGAGATTCGGGTTGGCTAGAAAATAGGTGAGGGTGGTCTTTGAGCAAATCTTCTTCTCTTTCCCAGGTGGCTTCATCCTCTGAGTGGTGGTTCCACTGAACTTTGCAAAACTTGATAACCTTGCTGCGAGTAACTCTGCTGGCATAATCGAGAATCTTGACTGGCTTCTCCTCATATGTCAAGTCGTCCTTCAACTGAATCGCTTCGAGTGGCACGGTATCTCTTAGCGGTACCTCCGCCATCTCGGCATGACATTTCTTCAGCTGAGAAACATGGAATACATCATGAACTCCTGACAGTCCCTCTGGTAATTCCAACTTATAAGCGACTTCTCCCATACGTTGCAAGATCTTATACGGTCCAACAAAACGCGGTGCTAACTTTCCCTTCACTCCAAAGCGCTTAACTCCTCGAAGTGGGGATACTCGGAGATAAACTCTATCTCCGGTTTCGTAGACTGTCTCCTTGTGTTTAGAATCTGCGTAGCTCTTCTGCCTGGACTGGGCTACCTTGAGCCTCTCGCAAATCAACTTAACTTTCCTTTCAGACTCTTTAATCAAATCTGGTCCAAATAATTGACGGTCTCCAACTTCGTCCCATGACAACGGTGTCCTGCACCTCCTTCCGTATAAAGCTTCGAAAGGTGCCATCTTCAAACTGGTTTGGTAACTGTTGTTATAAGAAAATTCCGCATACGGCAAGTTATCGTCCCAACTAGATCCATAATCTAGTGCACAAGCTCTCAGCATATCCTCCAAAATATGATTGACTCTCTCGGTCTGTCCATCCGTCTGCGGATGAAAAGCTGTGCTGAACTCTAGTCTGGTTCCTAAAGTTTCATGCAACTGATTCCAAAACTTTGAGGTAAATTGGGTTCCTCTATCTGATACGATACTCCTCGGAACTCTATGTAAACAAATGATCCTAGTCATGTATATCTTTGCCAACTTAGCACTGGTGTAAGTGGTCTTAACTGGAATAAAATGTGCTACCTTTGTCAAACGATCAACTACTACCCATATCGAATTGTAGCCTGCCTTTGTCTTGGGTAGTCCCGTGATAAAATCCACGCCTATCTTATCCCACTTCCATTCGGGTATCGGCAATGGTTGTAACAATCCTGCTGGCTTCTGATGCTCTGCCTTTACTCTCTGACATACGTCACAAACTGCTGCATATGCTGCAATATCCTTCTTCATTCCGGTCCACCAGAATGTTTCCTTCAAATCCAAATACATCTTGGTATTCCCTGGGTGAATCGAATACGGTGAATCATGTGCCTCTTGCAAAATCAACTTCCTGATCTTCGGGTCATTTGGCACATAAACACGGTCTTCAAACCATAGGGTATCGTGCTCATCCTCACGAAATCCCTTTGCTTTTCCTTCGCTCAATTTCTCTTTTATAGCAGCAATCTCTTTGTCAGATTTCTGAGCTTCCCTGATTCTATCCATCAATGTTGACTGAATCTCCAATGCTGCTACATAGCCTCTCGGAACTATTTCCAAACATAGCTCACGAAGGTTTTCTGCTAACTCCTTGGGTATTTTCCCCGTCACTAGGGTGTTGACATGGCTCTTACGGCTCAATGCGTCAGCTACTACATTAGCTTTTCCGGGGTGGTAATGCAATCTCATGTCATAATCCTTGATGAGCTCCAACCATCTCCTTTGTCTGAGGTTCAATTCCTTCTGCGTGAAAATGTACTTCAAACTCTTGTGATCCGTGTACACCTCACAATGATTTCCAATGAGGAAATGTCTCCACGTTTTCAATGCATGCACTACGGCTGCTAACTCCAAATCATGCGTGGCATAATTCAACTCATGAGGCTTCAGTTGCCGTGAAGCATACGAAACAACTCTCCCTTCCTGCATAAGCACTGCTCCAAGTCCTCGACGTCAAGCGTCGCAATACACCTCATAATCCTTGGTCTGATCTGGCAAAATCAATACTGGTGAGGTGACCAAACGTTTCTTCAACTCCTGGAAACTAGCCTCACACTCCTCAGTCCATTTGAACTTAGTATCCTTCTTCAACAACTCCGTCATAGGCTTCGCAATCTTTGAGAAATTCTCAATAAACCTCTGGTAGTATCCTGCGAGTCCAAGAAAACTCCGGATCTCTCCAACTGTTGTTGGTGCTTCCCATTCGGTTACGGTCTCAACCTTTGTGGGGTCAACTGCTATATCCTCTCCAGATATAACGTGTCCGAGGAATCCAACTTCCTTTAACCAAAACTCGCATTTGCTGAATTTGGCATATAACTGATGTTCCCTTAGTTTCTCCAAAACCAAACGCAAATGTTCCTTATGCTCCTCTTCATTCTTTGAATAAACCAGGATGTCATCAATGAACACTACGACGAACTTATCCAAAAACTCCATAAAAACTTTGTTCATCAGGTTCATAAAATAGGCAGGTGCGTTAGTCAATCCAAATGACATAACGGTATACTCATACAGTCCATATCTGGTGGTGAACGCTGTCTTAGGTATGTCCTGCTCTCGAATCTTCAATTGATGGTACCCTGATCGCAAATCGATCTTGGAAAACACTTTAGCTCCTTGCAACCGATCAAACAGATCGTTGATCATTGGCAGCGGGTACTTGTTCTTGATGGTTACTTCATTCAATCCCCGATAATCTACAACCATCCTTAATGATCCATCCTTATTTTCCACTAGAAGTACTGGTGATCCCCAAGGCGAAGAACTTGGGCGAATATATCCCTTATCCAATAACTCCTTAATCTGATTCTTAATTTCCACCAAATCCTTTGCTGGCATCCGGTACGGTCGCTTCGATATTGGGCCTGTACCTGGCAATAACTCAATCAAAAACTCAATGTCTCTATCCGGTGGCATGCCTGGCAATTCCTCAGGAAATACATCAGGAAAATCCTTCACCACTGGTACTTCCTCTTGCACAACTCCTGTTAGGCAGTTTACTTGTGTCCTGTTTGGCACATGCCGGGATACATACTTGATCCTTCTTCCTTCTGGTGTGGTAAGCAAAATTGACTTACTAGCACACTCAATATTCCCTTTATACTTTGATAACCAATCCATGCCTAATATCATATCCAATCCTTGAGATTCCAATACTATTAGGTCTGAGGGAAAAACATAGTTACCAATCCTTAATGGTAACCGATCACACCATCGTCTAGCCATAAACTCCGCTCCTGGTGAGCTTACTAACATGGGTGTCCTAAGGGCTTGGGTTGGCAGGTTATATTTATCCACAAATCCCCTTGATATGTATGAATGCGATGCACCAGTATCAAAAAGAACGAGTGCGGTAAATGACTTAACCAAAAACTTACCGATTACTGCATCGGGCTGATCTTCAACCTCCTCCACATTAATGTGGTTCACCTGTCCCCTATTGAAAGGGTTCGGCTTCTTCCCAGAGCTTCCATTGCCATTTCCATTCTGGCCTTCGGGGCATTCATTGGCATAATGTCCTGTCTTGGAACACTTGAAACAGGTGACTTGACTCAGGTCTCTCTTGGTTGGGGTTGATGGGGTGGTCCGGTTCTGGCTGTTGCTTCCTCCATTCCCATTAACATTCTTGTGGCCATTATGGTTGTGCGAGCTACCTACTCCATGGGTATGCTGAAACTGAAATCCCGGTTTTGGGGTAAAACGGGGCTTCTGCTGGGTTCCAGAGTTATACTTCCCCTGTCCATACTTCCTCTTACGGTTCTCAATCTGTTGTTGCTTCCCTTCAATCATGATGGCACGATCTACCAACTCCTGGTAGTTGTTGAAACTCGCTACCATCAACTTCATGCTTAGTTCATCATTCAGTCCTTCCAGAAACTTCTCCTGCTTAGCTGCATCCGTAGCAACGTCATCTGGGGCATCACGTGCTAACTTGCTGAAATCGTCAACATACTGGCCAACTGTCCTTCCTCCTTGGCGTAAGTTGCGAAACTCACGCTTCTTCATGGCCATTGCTCCTGCTGAAACATGGGCAGTGCGGAAAGCTTGCTGAAACTGATCCCATGTGACAGTGTCAACTGGGTAAGTGGCTGTGAAATTCTCCCACCATGCTGCCACGGGTCCGTCAAGCTGGTGAGCGGCAAACTTCACTTTCTCACCATCCGTGCATCCTGCAGTGGTCAACTCCCTTCCTATCTTGCGGAGCCAATCGTCTGCTACTATCGGCTCGGTGCTACTAGAAAACACCGGCGGATTCAGCCTAAGGAAACGGGCTAAGTGGTCAACAGGTGGTGGTGGTGGTGGGTTGTTGTTGTTCTGCTGGTTCTGGACTAACATCTGCATCAATTGATTCTGTTGCTGGATCGACTGAGTGAGCTCCGGTGGGAATCCATTGTCACGTCTCGGAGGCATCTGAGGGTTTAGAAAAGACGAGAATTAAGAATAGAGTGAGGTCTAAAGGGAAAACACTACCCCAATGCACATGAGCAAATGCACACAAAATCACTTCATTCAATCAAACAAGGTCTTACAATCGGTCTAAAACTATCGCAAAAGTGCTCGAACTATAATGTTTACATGGGGGAATACTACTACTATCTGGGGGTCATCTAGAAATTTGAACCGGTGGAAGACTCCATGATATCTGCTCCAGCTTCGTCTTCAAAGTCGGGTTCACTTGGATCCAAATCGATGTCGTCGATGATGATGTAGTTGTCCGGACATGCGACGTACATGTCTTCCTTCCTGGATGCTAACTTCCTCTTGAGTTCTTCAATCTCCTGCTTAAGATCGCCATTGTGCCTTGCTAGAGCTACGATCTCGTCCATGTAGTCCTTGCGTGTAGACTTCAGTTCTCCTTCTAGCTCGATGATCCTTGCCGTTGCATTCTTCAACTCTATCATATCATTGCACATCTGGTTCTCATGGCGTCGAATGTGCTGGTTTAACACCTGGATGAAAGATGCAATGGATCTATCCTTCTTGGTGCTGACTAACTCCCATTGTTCATCTCGGCGTCCGCAAATCTGGTAGATAGTGTCCTTGAGGTCTTCTTGGTAGACTTCTCCAATGCGTCCTATGGTGATATGAGCTGCCATGCTCTTTCCCAGACTCTAGGTTGGTGCATTGAAAACACTATCTATAGGCTTCGTGATTGCCGCGAATGTTCTTCCCGGAACGTGATCTTGAATCTTCCAGCGCTCCTCTTCAGGCAGAGTGGCGTTGAAGGTTCCCGTGAAGCTTGGTAATCCAATGTTCAGGTACTTGGTGACTTCCTTCAGGTGAAATCCAAATGGTGTGCCTTCATCCGGTTGAGCATCCTTAATCTTCGCGTTCGTCATCCTAAAAGAGTAGAAAAGATGAGGAGTTAGAAAATGAGAAGAGAATGGTGATCTATGGCTTTAACTTAGTGGTCGTGTCCTACAGTCAGCGTGTGCTCTGATACCATCCCTGTAGCGACCCGACCCGAATGGATCAAGTGCTTTGTGCTCCGGTGTCATCCCTGGATCAGTAATGCTGACACCACACAGTACATCGAAGGATTTATAGCAGAGTGGCAATCACACACTTATTACATCGTTGTCTCAAAGAGAACTTTTACAATAAATATGGCTTAAGGCCATCTAATAACGATAACAGCGGAAGACTCGGAAGATAAATGGGTGCATCAACTCCAACGGCATCACTGAGTATAGGGCCACGACCTAAAAGCACCTTACTCGTCATCTGAAAAGTCTTCAACATGAGAAGTTGCAGCCCGAAAACGGGTCAGCACATGGAATATGCTGGCAATGTAACACATAGAGAGTAATAGAATGAAACAGCTATACTATATGCATATATGGCTGGTGGAAAGCTCTATGGTTACAGTTTTGCGTAAAGCCAGTTTTTCCCTACTACAAAGGAAGAAATTTGTTTAACTATCATGGTAGTTGTTAAACATCGAGAATGGTTGACAGCATTCCGATCCCAATTAAGTGAACAATTAAAACCCAACAACATTAATTAGAAGTAACATGTTAAGATTCACATGATATTCAAGTACTAGATACTCAAGTTGTCCATAACCGGGGACACGGCTAATCATGATTAGTTTGTACACTCTGCAGAGGTTTGTGCACTTCTCCCCACATGACTCGATCGCCTCCGTTTGTTTTCTCGCACTACATGGTGTTTGAGAAACGGATGACCGAGACATAGTCTTTCAGAAGCGCTAGCACCTTACATGTGGGGTAGACCGTACCACCTACAACCCCTACATCTGCTAGTCCACCCCGTAAGAGTTCGCACAACTTAGTCAACTATGACAGAGCCCATAGTAGCATGTGGCTGCACACGGAAGTTTCTAGCATGAAAGATCTTATGATCCCTTTGAGCCTGGGTGGTGGTCCAAAATAAAACAGGCAAGTCCTGATAGACATCAGGTGCCCACCCAGATGTGCGTTTAAGTTGTCACCTTAGATAAACCATTATCAACTCACATCTGTCATGGATATCACTCACCCAATCCACGTCTACTCGCATAGCATGGCATAATAAGCAAACGTAGAAGTAACTCCCAAAGGTTTCATAATAATACAGGTGATAGGTACTACCTCATCTACTTCCCATCCCACAGTTTAATTAGATCCTAATCATGCAATGTGTGAGGATTTATCTAATGCAATAAAACTGGGTTGTAGAAAAGGTATGATCAAAGTGTTACTTGCCTTGCTGATGATCCGCGAGACCTAGGGTTTCGAAGTAACAAGCGGCGCAATCCGGGTGATCTATCGCAGACAAACAACAAGCACACAATAAGTACTCATCTAATGCACAGGTAAAACTCGAACAAGAGAACGAACCAGAAAGTTCAACTTAAGAACTCCGGTTGCAAAGAAAGAACGAACCGAACAAAGAAACGGAAAACAAACGGCGGAAGAAAACAACTCGGTTCTAGCAAGTTGAAACTAGGTCAAATTTTACCGGGGCAAAACTTGTTTAAGTTGATTAGACGGAACGGCGGTTTTGAAACGAAACTCCAGGCGCTTGAATCACCTGATTCCGATAAACGAGCGAGAAGAAAGACTAGAACGAAGATCGGATCTGAGATCACGATCGCGGAATAAATCCGACGAAAAGAAAAGAAGAACGATTAAACAAACGGGCGTCGTTAACCGGGGAATAATCGGTGATCACGTTCGTTGAGACGAACGGTCCGAAAGAAGAACGAAAACCGATCTAGGGTTTTCGGAAAAGAAACCGAAAAAGAAACGGAAAACCGATCTAGGGTTTCGGAAGAAAACCGAAACAAAAACCGGAAGAAAAAGAAAAGAATCGGAGAGAAAACGGAACGGTTCTTTTAAGAAAAACTGAACCAGGGAAAAGAAAAAAGAGGCGCAGCGCGGGGCTACCTCCGGCGAGGCGGAACTCCGACGGCGGCGAGGCAAGAGCGGCGGCGGCGGCTATAGGCGCGGGGCGGCGCGGCTTGGGGCTGCGCGCTGCTGCTTGCTGCGGCTTAGGAGGAGAGGGGCTTGGGGTTTTGATTTGATGTTTTGGAGGGGGGGTGTTGGTATTTATATAGGTGAGGGGAGGGGGTTTATTGGGGTTGGGGACAAGAAATAGAGTAGGAATAGGAAAGAAAAAGAGGAAACGGAGTAGGACTAAAGTCCTACTAGGACTCCAAAAGGGGCGGCGGCGGCGGCCTCCTGGCGCCTGGCGCGCGCAGCGCGGGCGATGGCCTGGCCGGCCGGCTGCTGGCTGGGCCTTGGCCCAGGGCGCTGCAAGATTTTTTTAACGGTTCCGCGCAGAAAAACAAAAAGAAAACTAACTAAACGAACTCCGAAAAACCTAAAGTAAATTTTCCCCGACTCCTGACAACGAGTCGAACAAAATGAACTTTACTCCGGGCCTAAACTGCAATTTTTGAAAATGCGCATTTTTCCCTATCCAAATAAAACGCGAACAAAACTCCGGCAAAACCAAAATTGATCTATTTATTAAATCTTCATTTTTCCTAAATTTGGGAAAGTCATATTATTCCCTCTCTCATATATTTTGACACCGGAAAAATAATTGAAGATAAAATAAATAAATCAAATGATCCTCTTTTCAAAATTTGAGAAAACTCAAATATGAAAATAACGAAATCTCCAACTCTCTCCGAGGGTCCTTGAGTTGCGTGAAATTTCTAGGATCGACCAAAATGCAAGAAAATATGATATGCATGATGATCTATGTATAACATTCCAAATTGAAAATTTGGGATGTTACACCAAAGGCACACCAAGATTTCTCTTAGCCGTGTGCGGTACCCCCCTCCACAGTTTACTCCTCCGGTCATAGCGTCTTAGTGCTTAGGCGAAGCCCTACGCGGATCACATCACCATCACCGTCACCACGCCGTCGTGCTAACGGAACTCTCCCTCGACCCTCTACTGGATCAAGAGTTCGAGGGACATCATCGAGCTGAACGTGTGCTAAACACGGAGGTGCCGTATGTTCGGTACATGGATCGGTTGGATCATGAAGACGTTCGACTACATCAACCGCGTTAATCTAACGCTTCCACTTTCTATCTACAAGGGTACATGGACACACTCTCCCCTCTCGTTTTTATGCATCTCCTAGATAGATCTTGCGTGATCGTAGGAATTTTTTTGAAATTGCATGCTACGTTCCCCAACAGCAAGTTCTCTCAATAATGATAGCATAATTATATCATATGGCAATCCCTCAACGTGCAACAATGAGTCACTCCAAAGTTCATACCTTAACGTGCAACAAAGAGTCACTCCAAAGTTCACATCGTAGAGAATATAAGATGAAATTGCTTGTAGGGTACAAAATCACCTCAAAGTTATTGTTTCTGATCAATCCATTGAGCTATTCCTATAAGTGTCACAAATAGCCCTAGAGTTCATAGTAAAATAACATCATATGGCACACATCAATCAACCCTAATGTCATCTAGATACTCCAATGTCACCACAAGTATCCGTGGGTCCATTATATAATATGCATCAAACAACTTCAGATTCATAACATTCAATCCAACACAAAGAACCTCAAAGAGTGCCCCAAGATTTCTACCGGAAAACAAGGATGAAAACGTGCATCAACCCCTATGCATAGATTACCCCAATGTCACCTCGGGAATCAACCAGTTGAGTGCGAAAACATACATCAGGTGAACCAATAGAACACCCCATTTTCACCATGGGTATCCCACGCAAGACATACGTCAAGTGTTCTCAAATCCATAATAGTATTCAGTTCGATAATAGTGAAATCTCAAAGGTAAAAATCAATTCATCACAAGTAGATAGAGGGGAAGAAACACCATATGATTCAACTAAAGTAACAAAGCTCGCGGTACATCAAGATCGTGCCAAATCAAGAACACGAGAGAGAGATCAAACACATAGCTACTGGTACATACCCTCGGCCCCGAGGGTGAACTAATCCCTCCTCATCATGGAGAGCGTCGGGATGATGAGGATGGCCACCAGTGATGGTTTTCCCCTCTGGCAGGGTGCTGGAATAGGCTCCCAATTGTTTTTTCATGGCTACACAGGCTTGCGGCGGCGGAACTCCCAATCTAGGTTTATTTCTATGGGTTTCTATGTTTGTAGGAATTTTTGGCGTCGGGAACAAGTCAGTGGGGTCTACGATGCAACGACAAGGCAGGGGCGCGCCCTCCACCCTTGTGGATGTCTCGTGGCTCCTCTGGTCCATCTCCGATACTTCGTGGGCTTCTTTTTGTCCATAAAAAATCATCGTGAAATTTCAGCTCGTTTGGACTCCGTTTGGTATTCCTTTTCTATAAAACTCAAAAACAAGGAAAAACATAAACTGGCACTGGCTCTAGGTTAATAGGTTAGTCCCAAAAATAATATATAATAGCATATTAATGCATATGAAACATCGAAAACATATAATATAATAGGATGGAACAATAAAAAATTATAGATATGTTGGAGACGTATGAAGCACCCCCAAGCTTAATACCTGCTCGTTCGAGTAGGTAAATGATAAAAACAGAATTTCTGATGTGGAATGCTACCTAACATATTTATCCATGTAATTTTATTTATTGTGGCATGATTGTTCAGATCCATAAGATTCAAAACAAAAGTTTAATGTTGACATAAAAACAATAATACTTCAAGCATACCAATAAGCAATCATATCTTCTCAAAATAACATGGCCAAAGTAAGCTATCCCTACAAAATCATATAGTATGGCTATGCTCCATCTTCATCAAACAAAATACTCAAATCGTGCACAACCCCGATGACAAGCCAAGCAATTGTTTCATACTTTTGGTGTTCTCAAACCTTTTCAACTTTCACGCAATACATGAGCGTGAGCCATGGAAATAGCACTATAGGTGGAATAGAATAGGGTGGTTGTGGGGAAGACAAAAAAGAGGAAGATAGTCTCACATCAACTAGGTGTATTAATGGGCATAGGTGTATTAATGGGCTATGGAGATGCCCATCAATAGATATCAATGTCAGTGAGTAGGGATTGCCATGCAATGGATGCACTAGAGCTATAAGTTTATGAAAGCTAAAAAGAAAACTAAGTGGGTGTGCATCCAATTTGCTTGCTCATGAAGACCTAGGGCAATTTGAGGAATCCCACCGTCGGAATATACAAGCCAAGTTCTATAATGAAAAATTCCCACTAGTATATGAAAGGGGCTGCATAGGAGACTCTCTATCGTGAAGATCATGGTGCTACTTTGGAGCACAAGTGTGGAAAAAGGATAGTAACATTGCCCCTTCTCTCCTTTCTCTCATTTTTTCTTCTCCTCTTTTTTTGATTGCCTCACATGGGGCAATGTTCTAATAATGATTATCATCACACTTTTATTTACTTACAACTCAAAAATTACAACTCAATACTTAGAACAAATATGACTCTATATGAATGCCTCCGGTGGTGTACCGGGATGTGTAATGACTCAAGAGTGACATGTATGAAAATTATGAACGGTGGCTTTGCCACAAATACTATGTCAACTACATGATCATGCAAAGTAATATGACAATGATGAAGTGTGTCATAAAAACGGAACAGTGGGAAGTTGCATGGCAATATATCTTGGAATGGCTATGGAAATGCCATAATAGGTAGGTATGTTGGCTTTTTTGAGGAAGGTATATGGTGGGTGTATGGTACCGGCGAAAGTTGCACGGTACTAGAGAGGCTAGCAACGGTGGAAGGGTGAGAGTGCGTATAATCCGTGGACTCAATAGTAGTCATAAAGAACTCACATACTTATTGCAAAAGTCTATTAGCTATCGAAACAAAGTACTACACACATGCTCCTAGGGGGGTAGATTGGTAGGAAGAGACCATCGCTTGTCCCTGACCGCCACTTATAAGGAAGACAATCAATAAATAAAGCATGCTCCAACTTCGTTACATAACGGTTCACCATACGTGCATGCTACGGGAATCACAAACCTCAAGACAAGTATTTCTACAATCCACAATTACTCACTAGCATGACTCTGACATCAGCATACTCATATCTCAAAACAATCATAAGGAATCAAACTTCTCATAGTATTCAATGTACTTTATATGAAAGTTTTTATTATATCCCTCTTGGATGCCCATCATATTAGGACTAAATTCATAACCTAAGCAAATTAGTATGCTTTTTAGAGAGACTCTCAAAATAATATAAGTGAAGCATAAGAGTTCATCAATTTCTTCAAAATAAAACCACCACCGTGCTATAAAAAGATATAAGTGAAGCACTAGAGCAAACGACAAACTACTCTAAAAGATATAAGTGAAGATCAATGAGTAGTCGAATAATTGTGCAACTATGTGAAGACTCTCTAACATTTAAGAATTTCAGATCTTGGTATATTATTCAAACAGCAAGCAAAACAAAATAAAATAAAATGTCGCTACAACCAAAACATATATCATGTGGTGAATAAAAATATAGCTCCAAGTAAGGTTACCGATGAACGAAGACGAAAGAGGGGATGCCATCCGGGGCATCCCCAAGCTTAGGCTCTTGGTTTTCCTTGAATATTACCATGGGGTGCCTTGGGTATCCCCAAGCTTAGGCTCTTGCCACTGCTTATTCCATAGTCCATCGAAACTTCAACCAAAACTTGAAAACTTCACAACACAAAACTCAATAGAAAACTCGTAAGCTCCGCGAGTATAAGAAAGCAAATAACCACTTAAGTATTATTGTGAACTCATTCTAAATTTATATTGGTGTTATATCTACTGTATTCCAACTTCTCCATGGTTCATACCCTCTAATACTACTCATAGATTCATCAAAATAAGCAAACAACACAATGAAAATAGAATCTGTCAAAAATAGAACAATCTGTAGTAATCTGGAAACTTCGTATACTTATGTAACTCCAAAAATTCTGAAAAATTAGGAAATCCTGGGAAATTTGTATATAAATCGTTTGCAGAAATAATTAGGATTTTATCTGGCTTCTGTAAAAAATGAAAATTATTTTACTGGGCACAAAAGTTTCTATTCTTCAGCAAGATCAAATTAACTATCACCATAGACCATCCCAAAGGTCTTACTTGGCACTTTACTGAAATAAAAGCTATGAAACATGATTACTATTGTAGCCTAATCATGTTAACACACAAAATCAGTCGGGGTAAATGTTGGGTTGTCTCCCAACAAGCGCTTTTCTTTAATGCCTTTCTAGCTAGGCATGATAACTTCAATGATGCTCACATGAAAGTTAAGAAATGAAACATAACAGGAGCATCATGAAGCATATGACTAGCACATTTAAGTCTAACCCACTTCGTATGCATAGGGATTTTGTGAGCAAGAATCAACTAGCACAGGAAGTCAAAACAAGCATAACTTCAAGATTTTCAATACATAGAGTGGAAACTTGATATTATTGCAATTCCTACAAGCATATATTCCTCCCTCATAATAATTTTCATTAGCATCATGAATGAATTCAACAATATAACCATCACATAAATCATTCTTTTCATGATCTACAAGCATAGAAATTTTACTACTCTCCACATAAAGAACCTCAAAGAGTGCCCCAAGATTTCTACTGGAGAAACAAGGATGAAAACATGCATCAACCCCTATGCATAGATTACCCTAATGTCACCTCAGGAATCTGCGAGTTGAGTGCCAAAGCATACATCAAGTGAATCAATAGAACACCCCATTGTCACCACGGGTATCCCACGCAAGACATACATCAAGTGTTCTCAAATCCATAATAGTATTCAATCCGATAATAGTGAAATTTCAAAGGTAAAACTCAATTCATCATAAGAAGATAGAGGGGGAGAAACACCATATGATTCAACTATAGTAACAAAGCTTGCGGTACATCAAGATCATGCCAAATCTACAACACGAGAGAGAGAGAGAGAGATCAAACACATAGCTACTGGTACATACCCTTAGCCCCGAGGGTGAACTACTTCCTCCTCGTCATGGAGAGCACCAGGATGATGAAGATGGCCACTAGTGATGGTTTTCCCCTCTGGCAGGGTGCCGGAATGGGCTCCCGATTGGTTTTTCGTGGCTATAGAGGCTTGCGGCGGTGGAACTCTTACTCTAGGTTTATTTCTGGGGGTTTCTATATTTATAGGAATTTTGGCGTTGGTAACAAGTCAGGGGGTCCACGAGGCGATGACAAGGCAGGGGGTGCCCTAGGGTGGGGCGCCCTCCACCCTTGTGGATGCCTCGTGGCTCCTCTAGCCCATCTCCGATACTTCGTGGGCTTCTTTTGGTCCATAAAAAGTCGTCGTGAAGTTTCGCTTGTTTGGACTCCGTTTGGTATTCCTTTTCTGTAAAACTCAAAAACAAGGAAAAGATAGAAACTGACACTGGGCTCTAGGTTAATAGGTTAGTCCCAAAAATAATATAAAATAGCATATTAATGCATATAAAACATCCAAAACAGATAATATAATAGCATGGAACAATCAAAAATTGTAGATACGTCGGAGATGTATCACACACCTATCCAGGTGGGTTGTCCCAATTATAAATAGGCTAACTCTTCCCTTCGTTGGGGAGTTTTTTCATTTCTATCAGAGACCAAAGACATATACTCCTCCTGAGATTGGAGAGCTCTTGATACCCTTATTCTCATGATTCCTTGAGAAATTGCTCCTAATTGTGCTGCACGACTAGATCATGTTGTGTGGGTAAGAGTTCGTGGTTTCACTTGCGGATTGCACCTATCTCGTGCTCCGCGACTTGAGTGTGGTTGTGTGGGGTAGTATTGCGGTTTGTGGATCGACGAATGTTTGGATTGCAGGCTTTGGTGAGCATCCTCCTAGTTGGGCCATACTCTCTTATTTCCATTTTATGGCTGCTTGCAGCTAGTTATCCCCATCCATTTATCGATCCTATGTCGTGAAGATCGGACCTCCCCTTGAATACCCTCTTCTCAGATGATGGTGTCGCATCATCTGGTATCAGAGCAAGGTTTACACAATCGGATCCGTATCCTTTTAGCTAGATCTATCCTTTTTAGTTTGGTTTTCCCTGTCCTAGAGTCCAAAGACAAAAAACCACAAAAAATTACAAGCCTTTGTTTGCTGAGATTGAGTTGTTTGTTTCCTCTTTGTCTTTCTTTGAGTCTTGTTGTTGGATCTATTTTGTTGCAAAAAAGCAAAAAAAGAGTGAAAAAAGCAAAAAAAAGAAGAGAAAATGTTGAGCAAGTGTGCAATCATATTTAGTTTGGTGAGAAATTTCAGAAGTTGAAGTGGAAAGTGTTGCAGCTCAAACGTGGTGCAAGGATGTACAATTTTTTCTTGTTCATTTGGTTTGCATTGATTACAGCACTAGCCCTTCTCATTTTACCCCACCCAGATGCACCTAAAAACCATCAGCGTCCTTCCTTTCATTTGCCCATCCACTCCTGCTTTTCTACCACCGCTCAGTCACCAAGGAATCATTAGAATTTGGGTAAGCAAGAAGGTGAGCTAAGTGTTTTCCACATATATTTTTCTTTTGTCCACTTGTTTCGAGTTAACATGATAGGATCCAACTCGAGTGTACATGGATATCAAGATGTGAAAGATGATCTCCCAAAAACTCACGCAACACTTGGCGAAATGATTGAGGAGAGTATAGCTACAGCTATGCGAAGGTTGTTTGGAGGGTGTCTTCCTATCGCGGGTAATGGGGATGAACATCAACACAGCCCTGCTACCTCGCTGGCCGCTAACAACCGACGACGTCAAGGAAACGAGGATCGCCACGATGGTCGTGGCAGAGTGGTAGGAGCTGCTGCCCACGGCGCCCGTGCTGTTGGGGCTAAACGGAGGTGTGGCGAATTTGCTGCCCCCCCCCCGTTTGGGTGGGCTACATGGAGGAGAAGCGCGCGGGCGAGTCCATGACCCGCGCGGGTTTGCCGCTGATCACCGGCGACGAGGGGCACATGATGGTGATGCCATCTCCCTTGAAGATATCTCCAAGCATGCTGACGAAGATGAAGGCATCGAGGACTATGGACCCTACTCCCCGCCTCGCCATGGTGTTGTTTTTGGTCGCAACAGTCATCATTATGACCGTCATGATCAAGATATCCTTGACAACCAAGCGAGAGTGAAGCTACATGTGCCATCCTTCATGGGAAAAGAGGATCCGGATACATATATTGAGTGGGAGGAGAAATGCGATCAAATCTTCCGCATCCATGGTCTTTCTGAATCCAAGAGAGTTGATCTTGCTGTTATGGAGTTCTCTGGTTATGCTCTTACATGGTGTAATCAGCTGCAAGACGATTAGTTGATGTCGGGCAATAATCATATCCGCAGCTGGACTTTGATGAAGGAAGTCATGAGGCGCCGTTTTGTTCAATCATACTATGAGAGGCAATTGTACAAGCGGTTGCAGTGGCTCACTCAAGGTTACCGCATTGCTGAGGAGTACTATAAAGAGATGGAGGTGCTGCTAATTCGGAAAAGAACCCGTGAAAGTGATGAGGCAAAGATGATGAGATTTTTACATGGGCTGAATGATGAAATATCGGACTTTGTGGAGATGTTTCCTTATGATACATTATAAGACGTGCTACATCAAGCTATAAGAGTTGAGAAGAAGAATATGTGTAATGGTCGTACTCGCGCTTTCCAAGGCCGCACCACCACACGCTCATTGCATCGAACACAACAACCATATGGTTCTCAGTTTGGGGGTGCACCACCTAGGCACCCACATGCCTCGACGACTTCCTCACCTGCTATTTGCAATCAAGATAAGAGGTCATCAGCTACAGCAGGAGTATCCTCTGTTCCACCTCCAGAAAAGAGCTCTACACACAGCAGCGACAATCAATGCCACAAGTGCAAAGGAAGAGGTCATATTTCTTCGGAATGTCCAAGCAAAAGAACTATGATCATTAATGAACGAGGTGAATGGGAGTCTGAAAGTGACCCTGAAGGTGGCAATGATGCAGTGGAAGAGGATCAAGGTTGGGAAGTAGGAGGAACTATTTTATCTTATGAGGAACTTGATGGAGAAGTTTTGGTTGTATGTCGTTCACTTAACGCCCAGGTTGTGGAGGAGGAAAAGGGGCAGTTGCCTAATCTTTTCCACACCCATTGCCTTAACAACTCAAAGATATGTCGAGTGATTGTTGATAGTGGCAGCTGCAACAATATTGCAAGCACGGAGATGGTCGAGAAGCTTCAATTCCAAACAAAATGTCACCCACACCCATACCGCATGCAATGGCTGAATGACTGTGGCGCAATTAAGGTGATGAGCAGCATGCAAATACCAATTTCAATAGGGACATATCAGGATGATGTTGAGTGTGATGTGGTGTCGATGCACGCTTGTCACTTGCTTCTTGGATGACCATGGTTGCATGACCGTGATGTGCAAATCATTGTACGTGCGAATCACTTATGTTTTGTCCATAGGGGAGAAAAGTTCACTTGGATGCCCATGACACTCGAGGAAGTCTATCTTGATGAGATGAAAAGAAAAGGAAAGAAAAAGGGAGAGAGTGATCATACACAATGAGTGAGCCACCAACATAGTGAGGGAATGTTTCCACAGCCAATTATGACCAAGCCCCGGGAAAAATAGGGATTAGTTATGATGGCTAGGAAAAGGGATATGCGGGAATTGAGAGAACCTAATACTCCATTATTTGTACTCATGTACAATGAAACTTTATTGGCTGCTAACGACTTACCCTCAACTCTTCCTAGTGTTGTTTTTGATCTTTTGCAGGAGTATGAGGATGTGTTTCCCAAGGAGGTACCACCTGGTTTGCCACCAAAGAGGGGAGCACCAAATCGACTTGGTACCGGGTGCCCCACTACCAAAACGACCACCGTACCGAGCTAACCCAGAGGAGACAAAGGAAATTCAGAGGCAAGTAGAATATCTTCTTAACAAAGGGGATGTAAGGGAAAGTCTTTCTCCTTGTGTTGTTCCCATTCTTTTAGTTCCAAAGAAATATGGTACCATGCGCATGTGTACTGATTGTAGATCCATTAACAACATAACTGTGATATATTGGCACCTTATTTCTAGGCTCGATGACATGCTTGACGAACTTCGTGGCTCCACCATATTTTCCAAAATTGATTTGTGAAGTGGTTATGACCAAATAAGAATGAAAGAGGGCAACTGATGTCTACTACACAACCATCTTCTTGTAGACTCGTGTTGCCTCCAAGCGCAGAGTTTTGTAGGACAGTAGCAAATTTACCTCAAGTGGATGACCTAAGGTTTATCAATCCATGGGAGGCGTAGGATGAAGATGGTCTCTCTCAAGCTACCCTGCAACCAAATAACAAAGAGTCTCTTGTGTCCCCAACACACCCAATATAGTGGTAAATTGTATAGGTGCACTAGTTTCGAGAAGAGATGGTGATTGATACGTCTCCAACGTATCTATAATTTATGAAGTATTCATGCCAATCTATTATCATTCTTGGATGTTTTACAATCATTTTATAGCAACTTTATATCATTTTTGGGACTAACCTATTGACCCAGTGCCCGGTGCCAGTTGTTGTTTTTGCTTGTTTTTACATCGCAAAAATCAATATTAAACGGAGTCCAAACACCAAGGGGGGCACAACCCACCAGGGCGCGACAGGGCCCCCTGGCGCGCCCAGGTGGGCTGTGCCCACCTCGGTGGCCTCCCGTACCCCCCTCTTTGCACTATAAATTCCCAAATATTCGAAACCCCTTGGGGTTAACCTAGATCAGAAGTTCTGCTACTGCAGGGCTCCGTAGCCACCGAAAACCAATCTAGACCCGTTCCAGCACCCTGCCGGAGGGGGGAATCTTCTCCGGTGGCCATATTCATCATCCCGGCGGCCACCACGATGAGGAGGCGGTAGTCCACCCTCGGGGCTGAGGGTTTGTATCATTAGCTATGTGTTTAATCTCCCAATATCATGGGCTTTGTTAATATAGTCGGATCATATGATGTTTCTCCCCTCTATACCCTTGTTGTGATGAATTGAATCTTTACCCTTTGAAGTTTTGTCTTGTCGGATTGAATATTCAGATATGAGAACACATGATGTATGTCTTGCGGTATGAATACTTGAGGTGACAATGGGGTATCATATTGATTCACTTGATATGCGTTTTGGCATTCAACTCACGGATTCCCGCGGTGATATTGGGGTAATCTATGCATAGGGGTTAATGCATGTTCTTATTATCTTTCCTCCGATAGAAACTTTGGGGTCTCCTTGTAGTTCTTTGTGTTGGATTGAGTATTATGAATATGAATTTGATTTGGTGTTATTTTAGTACGAACTCTAGGATAGATCAAACGGAAAGAATAGCTTTTTGTTATTTTAGTACGAACTCTTGAATAGATCGAACGGAAAGAATAGCTTGGAGGTGGTTTCATACCCTACAAACAATTCCTATCTTTTGTTCTCCACTAATAGGAACCCGGGAGTGATTCTTTATTGCACTTTGAGGGATAATCATATGATCCAACTATGTTAGCACTTTTGAGAGATTGCACTTGCGAAAGTATGGACCCTAGGCCTTGTTTTCAAGCATTGAAATGCCGTTTTTGTGCCTGATTAGTATTCGCTACCTTGCTGTTTTTATTTATTCAGATTAAAAATATATTTCTACCATTAATATTACAGTTTTATCACCATCTCTTCGGCGAACTAGTGCACCTATACAACTTGCCATTGTATTGAGTGTGTTGGGGACACAAGAGATTTCTTGTATTTGGTTGCAGGGTCATTTGAGAGGGACCATCTTCATCCTACACCTCTCACGGATTAATAAACTTTAGGCCATCCACTTGAGGAAAAATTGCTACTGTCCTACAAAACTCTGCGCTTGGAGGCCCAACACGTGTCTACAAGAATAAAGTTGCGTAGTAGACATCAGTGATACGAGTGCAATATGGATAGTAGATATAGGTTTTTGTAATCTGAAAATATAAAAACAGCAAGGTAACTAGTAACAGAAGTGAATGAAAATGGTATTGCAGTGCTTCGAAAGAAGGCCTAGGGTTCATACTTTCACTAGTGCAAGTTCTCTCAACAATGATAACATAATTATATCATATAACAATTCCTCAACATGCAACAAAGAGTCACTCCAAAGTCATTAATAGCGGAGAACAAACGAAGAGATTATTGTAGGGTACGAAACCACCTCAAAGTTACTCTTTCTAATCGATCTATTGGGCTATTCCTATAGGTGTCACAAACAGCCCTAGAGTTCGTACTAAAATAACACCTTAAGATATACATCAACCAAAACCCTAATGTCACCTAGATAATCCAATGTCACCACAAGTATCCGCGGGTTTGATTATACGATATGCATCACACAATCTCAGATTCATCTATTCAAACCAACACAAAGAACTTCAAAGAGTGCCCCAAAGTTTCTACCGGAGAGTCAAGACAAAAATGTGTGGCAACCGCTATGCATAAGTTCACATGGTCACAGAACGTGCAAGTTGGTCACCAAAACATACATCAAGTAGATCACGTGAATATCCCATTGTCACCACAGATAAGCACATGCAAGACATACATCAAGTGTTCTTAAATCCTTAAATACTCAACCCGATAAGATAACTTCAAAGGGAAAACTTAATCCATTACTAGAAGGTAGAGGGGGAGAAACATCATAAGATCCAACTATAATAGCAAAGCTCACGGTACATCAAGAACGTCCCAAATCAAGAACACGAGAGAGAGAGAGAGAGAGAGAGAGAGAGAGATCAAACGCATAGCTACTAGTACATATACCCTCAGCCCCGAGGGTGAACTACTCTCTCCTCGTCATGGAGAGCGCCGGGATGACAAAGATGGCCACCAGTGATGGTTTTCCCCTACGGCAGGGTGCCGGAATGGGCTCCTGATTGATTTTTCGTGGATACAGAGGCTTGCGGCGGCGGAACTCCTGATCTAGGTTTATTTCTGGGAGTTTCTATATTTATAGGAATTTTTGGCATCGGGAACAAGTCAGGGGGGTCCACGAGGCGATGACAAGGATGGAGGGTGCACCCTAGGGGTAGGGCGCGCCCTCCACCCTTGTCGAGGCCTCATGTCTCTTGTGGCCCAACTCTTTTGCTTCGGGGGCTTGTTCTGGTCCATAAAAAACCACCGTAAATTTTCAGCTCATTTGGACTCCGTTTGATATTCCTTTTCTGCTAAACTCAAAAACAAGGAAAAACAGAAACTGGCACTGGGCTCTAGGTTAGTCCCAAAAATCATATAAAATAGCATATAAATGCATATAAAACATCAAGATAGATAATATAATATCATGGAACAAAAAAATTGTAGATATGTTGGAGACGTGTCAAGCATCCCCAAGCTTAATTTCTGCTCGTCCTCGAGTAGGTAAATGATAAAAACAATTTTTTTGATGTGGAATTCTACCTAACATATTTATCAATGTAATCTTATCTATTATGGCAAGAATATTTAGATCCATAAGATTCAAAACAAAAGTTTAATATTGAAATAAAAACAATAATACTTCAAGCATACTAACAGGACAATTATGTCTTCTCAAAATAACATGGCCAAAGAAAGCTTATCCCTACAAAATCATATATTTTGGCTATATGCTCCATCTTCATCACACAAAATATTCAAATCATGCACAACCCCGATGACAAGCCAAGCAATTGTTTCATATTTTTGATCTTCTCAAACTTTTTCAACTTTCACGCAATACATGAGCGTGAGCCATGGACATAGCACTATAGGTGGAATAGAGTATGGTGGTTGTGGAGAAGACAAAAAGAAGGAGATAGTCTCACATCAACTACGCATATCAATGGGCTATGGAGATGCCTATCAATAGATATCAATGTGAGTGAGTAGGGATTGCCATGCAACAGATGCACTAGAGCTATAAGTTTATCAAAGCTCAAAAAGAAAACTAAGTGGGTGTGCATCCAACTTGCTTGATCATGAAGACCTAGGGCAATTTGAGGAAGCCTGTCGGTGTCAAAACCGGTGGATCTCGGGTAGGGGGTCCCGAACTGTGCGTCTAGGCCGGATGGTAACAGGAGGCAAGGGACACGAAGTTTTACCCAGGTTCGGGCCCTCTTGATGGAGGTAAAACCCTACGTCCTGCTTGATTAATATTGAAGATATGGGTGTCACAAGAGTAGATCTACCACGAGATCAGAGAGGCTAAACCCTAGAAGCTAGCCTACGGTATGATTCTATGTTGTGATTGTTGTCCTACGGACTAAAACCCTCCGTTTCATATAGACACCGGAGAGGGTTAGGGTTACACAAGGTCGGTTACAAAGGAGGAGATATCCATATATGTATTGCCTAGCTTGCCTTCCACGCCAAGTAGAGTCCCATCCGGACACGAGACAAAGTCTTCAATCTTGTATCTTCATAGTCTAACAGTACGGCCAATGGAGATAGTCCGGCTGTCCGGAGACCCCCCTAATCCAGGACTCCCTCAGTAGCCCCTAAACCAGGCTTCAATGACGATGAGTCCGGCGCATAGTTGTCTTCGGCATTGCGGGTTCCTTCTCCACATACATCACAGAAGAATTTGAATACAAGGATAGTGTCCGACCCTGCAAAATAAGTCCCACATTTCACCGTAGAGAGAATAATGTTTTCGCAGATTTAATCCGCTAGCTTGTTTTGACAACATGACGTTACGTCATGGCCCGGTGATTATTCGAACCGTTTCTTTTAACCAGCCCCGCACATAACGCGAGGCAGTTTTTCGACACGTCTTGTCAAAGCAGAGATCGTGTCCCCTTATTACGGGATTCTCATCAATACGGGCATGGGTAACCCAACCGCGCCATCAATTGCGGCGCTTGGGGGATAAGCGAGTTTTACTAGGCAAGTGGGGATGTTTTAATTTTGTCCGCCCATATAAAGGGATAAGGATTCACCTTTCTATCCACGCCTTCTTCCTCCTCTGCTCATCCGCTCCCGCACACTCGAGCTCTAGCGCCCAAGTCCTCACTTCCATCTCAACCTTCTCCAACCATGTCCGGAGCGGGAGGAAAGTGGATGGTCTCCTGCGTCACGGAGGGAGACGTCAAGAAACTGAGGAGAGATGGATACCTGCCCGACGATATCATGCACTGGCTCCCAGATGAGGGACAGCTCATCCCCACCCCCGAGCCCCATGAGAGGGTGGTATTCCGCACCCATTTCCTCCGCGGACTGGGATTCCCTCTCCATCCCTTCGTCCGGGGTATCATGTTTTATTACGGCCTGGATTTCCATGATCTGGCCCCGAACTTCATCCTCAACATCTCGGCGTTCATCGTCATGTGCGAGGCCTTCCTCCGCATCAAACCCCACTTCGGCTTATGGCTGAAGACCTTCAATGTCAAGCCGAAGGTAGTGAGCGGCCGCCAGGCGGAGTGCGGAGGCGCCATGGTGGGCAAGATGCCCAACATCACATGGCTCGAGGGCACCTTCGTGGACACCATAAGGCCTCGTTCGGTTACTCCCAGCCCCGCGGCCCTGCGTGGTTTTGAGGCGAATCCACGGGGGTCCACGTGGGTTACCCCCGCGAGGGGAATAAACCATGCCCACCCATATTCCTGCATTCGCTTAAGCCCTGCGTGTTCCTTCCGCGACCCAAACCCCTCCAAATCCACACGGAACTAATCACCCTCTAGCACCCCGTGGAAGGAATCCCGGGCGAAGCGCAACTCCCATCTCTCCCGAGCGACTCTTGTCTCTCCCGAGCGAGGCGACAAAAACGAACACTTATTTGTAGTGGGGGGTGTCTGCTGAAGGGGTTAGCAAGGATTAGTGGGGATCGGGTGCAGGGAAGGGGTTCACCCAATCCCCGTAGGGATTGGACCCCCTAGTGGATTAAATCCATGAGAACCGAACAAGGCCTAAAGGGGTGGCAATCGGGGTGGTTCTATATCACCGAGCCGCGCGACCCTGCATGGGTAGCAGCCCCCGAGTTCCGATCTGGCATCCCCATGCGGCTCACCTCCTAGAAAGAGAAGGGCCTGTCCTGGGGAAATTCAAAAGAGCTGACCGGACTCCAGTCATGTATTCAGAACATGGTGCATAAGAAGCTCAAGCTTGTCAACATAGTCCAGGTTATGCTCGTCCACCGAATACTCCCATGCCAACAACGGGAGTTTACCTTGTGGGAGTTCAATCTGGCGCAACACCGAACTCTGAACAGACTCTTCGACACGACTCATGAAGATGCCTGGAGGGTGCTATTCAATGGCGCCGCGGTTCCTCCCCCCATTACTGAGGATCGCGGATTCAGCGCGAAGCGCCACGCCAGTGCGGTAAGTTGTTTTACCTTTCACAGGATACTTGTTTTCTATATAGATTGATTCTATGCGGGATCTAAACTCCCGTGCCATTAACAGGACTGGCAGAAGATGGCCGGATAAATCGATGGTCCGGCTCCCTTGCCCGAAGGCCCTGCAGATGCCCTTCTGGCGAAGATGTTGACTCTGGCCCCTTATAAGGTGCCGGAGAAGACCCAGAAGGCCAAGGGAGCTCGAAAGAGTTCCCGACGCCAGGCATCGTCGGACTCACCGTCCGATGAGTCTGCGGCGCACTCTTTCCCCGAAGATGAGGAAGAGGAAGAAGATGCTACCCCACCGACTGGGGGAGACAAGAAAAGGAAGGCCGCCCCAACTGGGGAGGCCGGAGGGTCCAAGAAGGGAAGGACGCTCCTTCCAGACAGCTCCGCCGCCGCCGACGAAAGTGAAGACGAGTGGTTGCCCAGGGCCAAGCCCCAGGGGAGATCGTAAGTATTCGGATAACAAAGTAACCCATAGGATTCCTTTGTCGCATTGCTTTCCCTAACGCCGAACTCAATCATGCAGGCCGCCCCGAGACAATATCGAGGTATCCTCGGACGGCTCCCTGGGCGTGTCGGACATGGATAGCGATCCAGTCCCGACCGCCACCTCCCCTCATCCAGTCGATGACACCGAGGTACTGTCTCAAGAGGCACCGAATCGAGGGGGGACAGTCCCAGAGGCGCCTCAAGGTGACCTTCTGGACTCCGGGAGCCGAGGGGACGGGGTCCCCGAAAGCTTCGAGTTCGGCCCTCAGCCGAACACCGCGCCGGACCCTCCAACGGCTCTGAGCTCGGGTAGGCGGTCCCCTTCTAAGGGGGGTGAGACGCCTGTGCCGGTGACCTCTGTCCATCCAGAGGCGCCGGACACTATGTTGGAAGCGCTTTGCAGCGCTTCCATTGAGGAGGAGCACCGCACTATCATGAGTGCGTGATCCGGAAGGTTCAGTCCGCCAAGAGCGGATTGACTGAAGCCTATACTAGCCTTCTAACAGGCTTCGAGGTGAGTGTTTTAAAATGTAGTAGAAATATTACCGCATAGACAGTAGCCCCTGATGCTTTGTTCAGTGTTCACAAAGAAAAGCCGAACGGAGGATCAAATAATATCGCAGGAGTCTAATATAAGTATGTCAATATGCATATGCAGGCTTCGCTGCTGGCGTCCGCCGCACTAACTGTCTCAAGGGGTCCCAGAAAGAGCTCGGCCTCGCTAAGAGGCAGCTCGAGGAGAACAAAGGTAAGTAATACCCCGTTTGTAGATGAGAAAAAGGACGTGGTTGCTAAATGACAGGATCATTGTATGTTTGCCAGGGGCCACGACCGAGGTGGTGACCCTGAAGCAAGCGCTGTCCCAGGCCAAAGAAAAGGCGGCCCAGGAGCGCATCGAGTGAGAGAGCCACAAGGCTCGGGTGGGCGAGGTGCAGCAAGAGCTCCAGGCTCTCGTGACAAAGCACGAGGCGTTGGAGCTTGACTTGAAGACGAGAGAGTCTGAGCTTGCCGCAGCCTGTGAGAGCGCGAAGAGTGCCAAGGCCGAGGCCCAGAAGGCCCTTCAGGAGATCGACACGATGAAGAAGATAGCGGCGGGTAAGGCTTTCTATATGCAAAGCAAGCATGTAAGGGTGAATTACCGATTACTTACCTGAATCCGGAGCTCTTTAGGAGCATTCGCAGATTTGCCCCGCAGTGTGTCCGATGCCGCACTATTCTACCAGGCCGAGGACGGAAGCTCGACGGAGAAGCTGTTCTGGTCTCAGTATGCTGAGGCTGAACATCCGGTGACAATGAGCGACCAACTGAAGCAGATGGCCGAGCTACATAAGGCGGCCGATCAGGCCATGAAGGGCTTCATAGTCCGACTGTGGCCTAGGGACACCCTTCCGAACAGCTTCTTCGGCCTGGTGAGGCGGCTTGTGGATGCCTGCCCACGGCTGGAGGTCATCAAGCGATCCATCTGCATTGAAGGTGCACGCCGGGCCTTCGCCCATGTGAAAACGCAGTGGGTCAAGCTAGACGCCGTGAAGCTGATCAAGGAGGGGCCACCGGAGGGAAGGAGCACCGCCACCCCGAGATGTACTACGAGGGTGTTTTGCCGGGCGCCTATCTTATCACGGATGAGTGTTCGTAAAATGTAATATTTGAATGAGACTTGCTCGTTTTTGTCCTGTATGTATGAAAACTTGTATCGTATTCGTTATGCAACGCTTGTGTGAATTTAAAATATTACCTTCTGTTTGGCTGTCTATCCAATCTGAGAGATGGCTAGTCCTCAGCTTCTGCCCCCATGCCACGAGTGCCGGGGTGTTCGGGATAAACCTGAGCACTCTTGTTCCCATGTTTGGGTCCTTAGAGGGAGGTGCTCAGCACAACGAACAAGGCAACCGGACTAATAATGCTTTATCACTCTCACTTAGCCATAGAATTCTATAATTTTAAATTTCGGCGAAGCCCCTGGTATTCGGAAGGCCGAATTCGGGGCGCGATACACGCCTGTAAGCCGGACGGAGCCGGCCCCTCGCCCTAAGCGGCATAAGTCTTTAGGGACTCGAAAAACCTCACCGAACAGCGACCAATCTCTCGCCTTATCATGACAGTCAGTTTTAGCTTTATCTACTGAGGTGCTCGGACCGGCAGAACCAGGGCACAATCGCAGTAGTTCTCCTAGCACTACCTTAGCCGATAGAGCGGAATGTAAGGTACCAAAACATAGGAGCCGGGCAAACCCAACATTTGACCAAAGACATGATTCGGAGCTGATGCATATAATGCTATAAGTTCGGGGTGCCGCACTTGTGAAAGTGTTCGGACTTTTCACACCATATTTTGGGTACGTAAGCCCCTGGTGCATCGGCCATACCAGAGTGTACAGTTGCAAGGTGTCGTTAATGAACACATAGACATATAGATAACAAAAACGCAATAATAGTCATAATGTCACGCATTGTATATTGAAAAATTGCATTAAAGCAGGGTGATACAGATAGTATAATAAGAAAAAGAGTAGGACTATGTCCCTTCCAAGGGTGGGATGAGGAATTATATGAAATCTATAATCCACCTGGGAATTCCGTAGTTGTCGGCCTCCTTGGTTGCTGTATCATGTGTTCGGCAATAGAGCTACCGGACAGTCTTTCCAGAGATTGAAGTCCTGAAAGAAAAAGAAAAATAACCAAACAGGAAGCCCCTAGTGCGGTTTAGGCCGTGTTTTGGGGCATGCCGTAGTTGTGCCCCCCCTCCCCACCTGTGCCCATGGTATTTTTAATGCGTAATTATGTACGCGCGGCATGAACAACGCCGTTGGGCTGGGATCGGGGTGGCAGCCGTATTGCTACGCGAGCTCAGATCGCGCCAGGCGGTCTGTTTGCCGATTGCCCCGAGCGCGCTTGAAGGTGTCCGGGCTTTGAAACGCCGAACTGGTAGATTGCCTTGAGAGGCTGTTTTGCGCTTCTGCTGTGAGGGCCGCGATGTGCTCCTCTGTTCGGAGATAGCGCTCTGTGTTTCCATTGACTGTAATAACTCCGCGAGGTCCTGGCATCTTGAGCTTGAGGTATGCATAATGTGGTACCGCATTGAATCTAGCAAATGCGGTTCGTCTAAGCAGCGCGTGATAACCACTTCAGAACGGGACTATATCGAAGATTAACTCTTCGCTTCAGAAGTTATCCGGGGATCCGAAGACCACTTCTAGTGTAATTGAGCTTGTGCAGTGGGCCTCTACGCCTGGAATGACGCCCTTAAAGGTCGTCTTTGTGGGTTTGATCCTTGAGGGGTCTATACCCATTTTGCACACTGTGTCCTGATAAAGCAGGTTCAGGCTGCTACCGCCGTCCATAAGGACTCGAGTGAGGTGAAATCCATCGATGATTGGGTCTAAGACCAGTGCGGCGAATCCGCCATGACGGATACTAGTGGGGTGGTCCCTGCGATCGAAGGTGATCGGACAGGAGGACCAAGGGTTGAACTTTGGGGCGACTGGCTCCAACGCATATACGTCCCTGAGCGCACGCTTCCGCTCCCTCTTGGGGATGTGGGTTGCGTATATCATGTTCGCCATCCGCACTTGTGGGGGAAACCTCTTCTGTCCTCCAGTGTGCGGCTGCCGGGGTTCTTCCTCGTCATCGCTATGCGACCCCTTGTCCTTGTTTTCGGCGATTAACTTGCCGGCCTGCTTGAACACCCAACAATCCCTGTTGGTGTTATTAGCTGGCTTGTCTGGGTGCCGTGTATTTGACACGAGCGATCGAGTATACGGTCCAAGCTGGATGGACCCGGCGTACTTTGTTTGAATGGCTTTTTCCGTTGGCCGGGTTTAGAGCCTTTGAATCCGGCATTGACTGTCGTATCCTCAGTACTTCCGCCGTTAATGGGGGGCTTATGCTTGTTGCGACGTGACCTTCTGTTGCCGTCCTTGGTATCTGAGGTACCATGGTTCTTTGATATGTTGTTACTGCGAGCCAACCAGCTGTCTTCTCCCGCACAAAAGCGGGTCATGAGCGTCGTGAGGGCTGCCATAGATTTCGGCTTTTCCTGACCAAGGTGCCGGGCTAGCCACTCGTCTCGGATGTTGTGCTTGAAAGCCGCTAAGGCCTCCGCATCCGGACAGTCGACGATTTGATTTTTCTTTGTAAGGAACCGAGTCCAGAATTTCCTGGCCGACTCTTCTGGCTGCTGAATTATGTAGCTCAAGTCGTCGGCATCTGGTGGTCGCACAAAAGTTCCCTGGAAGTTGTCGAGGAATGCGGCTTCCAGATCTTCCCAACAGCTAATGGAGTCCGCTGGCAAACTATTAAGCCAGTGACGCGCTGGTCCTTTGAGTTTTAGTGGGAGGTATTTGATGGCATGTAAGTCATCACCGCGGGCCATGTGGATGTGGAGGAGGAAGTCCTCAATCCATACTGCGGGATCTGTTGTGCCGTCGTATGATTCAATGTTTACACGTTTGAAACCTTCTGGGAATTGATGTTCCATTACTTCGTCTGTGAAGCATAAGGGGTGTGCGGCGCCTCGCGACACAGCTCGTATAGGTCCTGCCCGCTGTGTTCGGCCCGGCCAGATTTGCTTTTACTATATCCGGCGTGGCGTTTACCGTCTCGTAGAGTGGTGTGCCCTCATGATCCGTAGATCGATCTTGAATGCTTTGCTTTGTCCTCCAATATGTCTCACGGGTCTGGCGTATCTCCCCATGCCTTTTTATTTGGATGGCATTGGGGTGGAGGCTGAGCTTTTGGCTGGAATGCCTCTCTATCGCGGCCACGAGGTGGCCGATCAGCCGTATCATACGCTTCTTCCTCCAGTCGGGGTAGTAACCTGCGCCTTCGGTAACTCTTGGAGGGACGCTCGAGTTTATATTCCTCGGCTGCAAGGCTTCAGTCCATTTGTTAGCTAGCAGATCTTGATCAGCTTGAAGCTGCTGCTGCTTTTTCTTCAGGCTATTTGCCATGGCCATAAGCCTGCGCTTGAAGCGCTCTTGTTCGACGGGATCCTCTGGTACGGCGCTGAGGCTTGCCTCGTCTTCGGAGGGGGGCATGTAATTATCATCCTCCTCCTCTCCTCGAGCCGCTCTCTCAGGAGAGCTGGCTCCTTCATCCTCCTGATCTAACACTTGCTGGAGGGGTTTTTTGTTGTCTTCGGCGCTATCCGGAGTGTTATTATCTCCTGTGCCAGTATCACCACTTTTGCTTTGGCAGGACTTAGAGCGACGCCGCTGACGTCGACGCTTGGGTTGCTTCTTGGAGGGGTCATCCTCCGCTATCTCGTCGCCGTTGCCTTCATTGGGTGTATCCACCATGTATATGTCATACGACGAGGTGGCTTTCCAATGCCCTATAGGTGCTGGTTCATGTTCGTCTCCTACATCGTCGTCCATACCGTCGATGTCTTCAGAGTCGAAGTCGAGCATGTCGGTTAAATCATCGACAGTGGCTACAAAGTGGGTGGTGGGTGGGCGTCGAATTTCTTCATCATCCGCATCCCAGTCCTGCTGGCCATGATCCGGCTAGGGCTCTCCTGACAAAGAGAGAGACCTTAGTGAATTCAGAATGTCGCCGAAGGGCGAGTGCTGAAAGATATCCGCAGCGATGAATTCCATGATTGGCGCCCAGTCGGATTCGATTGGCAGGGGCGCGGATGGTTCGGGGTCCGGAGGAGAGTCCGGCACCTTGGAGTCACGGGCTGCACAGAGGATTATGCTGGTGTTCGGCTCGATCGCCGTTGAGACTGTAGCCCCCGAGGTGGTGTCCAGCCACCCGTCCTCGATTAGCGCAGCTGGCTCCGAGCTAAGGGTCGGAGCTGATGCGGGCGCGGCCTCTGGGGTACCGTCCGATGGCAGAGCTAGGTCATACCCACCGCGACAGTGCGGCGCGCCTGGCTGTGGCTCGAATCCGTCGAAGATCAAGTCCCCACGGATGTTGGCCGTGTAATTCAAACTTCCAAATCTGACCTGATGGCCAGGGGCATAGCTTTCAATCTGCTCCAGATGGCCAAGCGAATTAGCCCACAGTGCAAAGCCGCCGAATACGAAGATCTGTCTGGGGAGAAAAGTCTCACCCTGGACCGCATCGCTATTGATGATAGTAGGAGCCATCAAGCCTAACAGCGACGACACAGAGGAACTCTCAATGAAATCACCAATGTTGGTGTCAAAACCGGTGGATCTCGAGTAGGGGGTCCCGAACTGTGCGTCTAGGCCGGAAGGTAACGGGAGGCAAGGGACACGAAGTTACCCAGGTTCGGGCCCTCTTGATGGAGGTAATGTTGGGGAACGTAGCAGAATTTTAAAATTTTCTACGCATCACCAAGATCAATCTATGGAGTCATCTAGCAACGAGGGAGAGAGGAGTGCATCTACATACCCTTGTAGATCGCGTGCGGAAGCATTCAAGAGAACGGGGTTGATGGAGTCGTACTCGACGTGATCCAAATCACCGATGACCTAGTGCCGAACGGACGGCACCTCCGCGTTCAACACACGTACGGTTGAAGACGTCTCCTCCAACTTGATCCAGCAAGGGGGAAGGAGAGGTTGATGAAGATCCAGTAGCACGACGGCGTGGTGGTGGAAGCAACGGTGATCTCGGCAGGGCTTCGCCAAGCGCAGGGAGACGGAGGAGTGTCACAGGAGGGAGAGGGAGAGGCCAGGGGCTTGGGTGCAGCTGCCCTCCCTCCCCCCCCCACTATATATAGGGTGCCTAGGGGGGGCGGCAGCCAAGGGGGTGCCTTGCCCCCCAAGGAAAGGGTGGCGCCCCCACCCCTAGGGTTTCCAACCCTAGGCGCAGGGGGAGGCCCAAGGGGGGCGCACCAGCCCACTAGGGGCTGGTTACCCTCCCCTTTCAGCCCATGGGGCCCTCCGGGATAGGTGGCCCCACCCGGTGGACTCCCGGGACCCTTCTGGTGGTCCCGGTACAATACCGATTACCCCCGAAACTTTCCCGATGGCTGAAACTTGACTTCCTATATATAAATCTTCACCTCCGGACCATTCCGGAACTCCTCGTGACGTCCGAGATCTCATCCGGGACTCTGAACAACTTTCGGGTTACCGTATGCTAATATCTCTACAACCCTAGCGTCACCGAACCTTAAGTGTGTAGACCCTACAGGTTCGGGAGAGATGCAGACATGACCGAGACGCTTCTTCGTTCAATAACCAACAACGGGATCTGGATACCCATGTTGGCTCCCACATGCTCCACGATGATCTCATCGGATGAACCACGATGTCGAGGATTCAATCAATCCATATAGAATTCCCTTTGTCAATCGGTACGTTACTTGCCCAAGACTCGATCGTCGGTATCCCAATACCTCGTTCAATCTCGTTACCGGCAAGTCACTTTACTCGTACTGTAATGCATGATCCCGTGATCAACCACTTGGTCACATTGAGCTCATTATGATGATGCATTACCGAGTGGGCCTAGAGACACCTCTCCGTCATACGGAGTGACAAATCCCAGTCTCGATTCATGCCAACCCAACAGACACTTTTGGAGACACCTGTAGTGTACCTTTATAGTCACCCAGTTACGTTGTGACGTTTGGCACACCCAAAGCACTCCTACGGTATCCGGGAGTTGCACAATCTCATGGTCTATGGAAATGATACTTGACATTCGGAAAAGCTACAACAAACGAAGTACACGATCTTTGAGCTATGCTTAGGATTGGGTCTTGTCCATCACATCATTCTCCTAATGATGTGATCCCGTTATCAATGACATCCAATGTCCATAGTCAGGAAACCATGACTATCTTTTGATCAACGAGCTAGTCAACTAGAGGCTCACTAGGGACGTGTTGTGGTCTATGTATTCACACATGTATTACGATTTCCGGATAACACAATTATAGCATGAACAATAGACAATTATCATGAACAAAGAAATATAATAATAACCATTTTATTATAGCCTCTAGGGCATATTTCCAACAGTCTCCCACTTGCACTAGAGTCAATATTCTAGTTACATTGTGATGAATCGAACACCCATGCAGTTCTGGTGTTGATCATTTTTTGCTCTAGGGAGAGGTTTAGTCAACGGATCTGCCACATTCAGGTCCATATGTACTTTACAAATCTCTATGTCTCCATTTTGAACACTTTCACGAATGGAGTTGAAGCGACGCTTGATATGCCTGGTCTTCCTGTGAAACTTGGGCTCCTTGGCAAGGGCAATAGCTCCAGTGTTGTCACAGAAGAGAGTCATCGGGCCCGACGCATTGGGTATGACTCCTAGGTCGGTAATGAACTCCTTCACCCAGACTGCTTCTTGTGCTGCCTCCGAAGCTGCCATGTACTCCGCTTCACATGTAGATCCCGCCACAACGCTTTGCTTGCAACTGCACCAGCTTATTGCCCCACCATTCAAAATATACACGTATCCGGTTTGTGACTTAGAGTCATCCAGATCTGTGTTGAAGCTAGCATCTACGTAACCCTTTACGATGAGCTCTTCGTCACCTCCATACACGAGAAACATGTCCTTAGTCCTTTTCAGGTACTTCAGGATATTCTTGACCGCTGTCCAATGTTCCATGCCGAGATTACTTTGGTACCTTCCTACCAAACTTATGGCAAGGTTTACATCAGGTCTAGTACACAGCATAGCATACATGATAGAACCTATCGCCGAGGCATAGGGGACGACACTCATCTTTTCTCTATCTTCGGCCATGGTCGGGCATTGAGCCGTGCTCAATCTCGTACCTTGCAATACAGGCAAGAACCCCTTCTTTGACTGACCCATTTTGAACTTCTTCAATATCTTGTCAAGGTACGTACTCTGTGAAAGACCAATGAGGCGTCTCGATCTATCTCTATAGATCTTGATGCCTAATATATAAGTAGCTTCTCCAAGGTCCTTCATTGAAAAACACTAGTTCAAGTAGGCCTTTATGCTTCCCAAGAATTCTATATCATTTCCCATCAATAGTATGTGATCCACATACAATGTGAGAAATGCTACAGAGCTCCCACTCACTTTCTTGTAAATGCAGGCTTCTCCATAAGTCTGCGTAAACCCAAACGCTTTGATCATCTCATCAAAAATAATGTTCCAACTCCGAGATGCTTGCACCAGCCCATAAATCGAGCGTTGGAGCTTGCACACCTTGTCAGCATTCTTAGGATCGACAAAACCTTCCGGCTGCATCATATACAATTCTTCCTTAAGTAAACCATTAAGGAATGCCGTTTTGACGTCCATTTGCCATATTTCATAATCATAGAATGCGGCAATTGCTAACATGATTCGGACGGACTTAAGCTTCGCTACGGGTGAGAAAGTCTCATCGTAGTCAACCCCTTGAACTTGTCGATAATCCTTAGCGACAAGACGAGCTTTATAAATAGTTACGTTACCATCCGCGTCTGTCTTCTTCTTAAAAATCCATTTATTTTCTATGGCTCGCCGATCATCGGGCAAGTCAGTCAAAGTCCATACTTCGTTTTCATACATGGATCCTATCTCGGATTTCATGGCTTCCAGCCATTTGTCGGAATCTGGGCCCGCCATCGCTTCTTCATAGTTCGAAGGTTCACCGTTGTCTAACAACATGATTTCCAAGACAGGGTTGCCGTACCACTCTGGTGCGGAACGTGTCCTCGTGGACCTATGATGTTCAGTAGTAACTTGATCTGAAGTTTCATGATCATCATCATTAACTTCCTCTCTAGTCGGTGCAGGCACCTCAGGAACATTTTCTTGAGCTGCGCCACTTACCAGTTCAAGAGGTAATACTTCATCAAGTTCTACTTTCCTCCCACTTATTTCTTTCGAGAGAAACTCTTTCTCTAGAAAGGACCCATTCTTGGCAACAAAGATCTTGCCTTCGGATCTAAGGTAGAAGGTATACCCAATAGTTTCTTTAGGGTATCCTATGAAGACGCATTTTTCCAACTTGGGTTCGACCTTTTCAGGTTGAAGTTTCTTGACATAAGCATCGCATCCCCAAACTTTTAGAAACGACAGCTTAGGTTTCTTCCCAAACCATAATTCATACGGTATCGTCTCAACAGATTTCGACGGAGCCCTATTTAAAGTGAATGCAGCAGTCTCTAAAGCATAGCCCCAAAATGACAGCGGTAGATCGGTAAGAGACATCATAGATCGCACCATATCCAATAGAGTGCGATTACGACGTTCGGACACACCATTACGCTGAGGTGTTCCAGGCGGCATGAGTTGTGAAACTATTCCACATTTTCTTAAGTGTGTGCCAAATTCGTGACTCAAGTATTCTCCCCCACGATCTGATCACAAGAACTTGATTTTCTTGTCAGGTTGATTCTCAACCTCACTCTGAAATTCCTTGAACTTTTCAAAGGTCTCAGACTTGTGTTTCATTAAGTAGACATACCCATATCTACTCAAATCATCTGTGAGGGTGAGAACATAACGATAGCCACCGCGAGCCCCAACACTCATTGGACCGCACACATCAGTATGTATGATTTCCAATAAGTCGGTTGCTCGCTCCATTGTTCCTGAGAACGGAGTCTTGGTCATTTTACCCATGAGGCATGGTTCGCACGTGTCAAATGATTCGTAATCAAGAGACTCCAAAAGTCCATCTGCATGGAGCTTCTTCATGCGTTTGACACCTATGTGACCAAGGCAGCAGTGCCAGAAGTATGTGGGACTATCATTATCAACCTTACATCTTTTGGTATTCACACTATGAATATGTGTAACATTACGCTCGAGATTCATTAGGAATAAACCATTCACCATCGGAGCATGACCATAAAACATATCTCTCATATAAATAGAACAACCATTATTCTCGGATTTAAATGAGTAGCCATCTCGAATTAAACGAGATCCTGATACAATGTTCATGCTCAAAGCTGGCACTAAATAACAATTATTGAGGTTTAAAACTAATCTCGTAGGTAAATGTAGAGGTAGCGTGCCGACGGCGATCACATCGACCTTGGAACCATTCCCGACGCGCATCGTCACCTCGTCCTTCGCCAGTCTCCGCTTATTCCGCAGCTTCTGCTTTGAGTTACAAATGTGAGCAACTGCACCGGTATCAAATACCCAGGAGCTACTACGAGTACTGGTAAGGTACACATCAATTACATGTATATCACATATACCATTAGTGTTGTCGACCTTCTTGTCCGCTAAGTATTTGGGGCAGTTCCGCTTCTAGTGACCACTTCCCTTGCAATAAAAACACTCAGTCTCAGGCTTGGGTCCATTCTTTGGCTTCTTCCCGGCAGCTTGCTTACCGGGCGCGGCAACTCCCTTGCCGTCCTTCTTGAAGTTCTTTTTACCCTTGCCTTTCTTGAACTTAGTGGTTTTATTCACCATCAACACTTGATATTCTTTTTGATTTCCACCTCTGCTGATTTCAGCATTGAATACACCTCAGGAATGGTCTTTTCCATCCCCTGCATATTGAAGTTCATCACAAAGCTCTTGTAGCTCGGTGGAAGCGACTGAAGGATTCTGTCAATGACCGCGTCATCCGGGAGATTAACTCCCAGCTGAGTCAAGCGGTTATGCAACCCAGAAATTTTGAGTATGTGCTCACTGACAGAACTATTTTCCTCCATCTTACAACTGAAGAACTTGTCGGAGACTTGATATCTCTCGACCCGGGCATGAGCTTGGAAAACCATTTTCAGCTCTTCGAACATCTCATATGCTCCGTGTCTCTCAAAACGCTTTTGGAGCTCCGGTTCTAAGCTGTAAAGCATGCCGCACTGAATGAGGGAGTAATCATCAGCATGTGACTGCCAAGCGTTCATAACGTCTTGGTTCTCTGGGATGGGTGCGTCACCTAGCGGTGCTTCTAGGACATAATCTTTCTTGGCAGCTATGAGGATGATCCTCAGGTTCCGGACCCAATCCGTATAGTTGCTGCCATCATCTTTCAGCTTGGTTTTCTCTAGGAACGCGTTGAAGTTGAGGACAACGTGGGCCATTTGATCTACAAGACATATTGTAAAGATTTTAGACTAAGTTCATGATAATTAAGTTCATCTAATCAAATTATACAATGAACTCCCACTCAGATAGACATCCCTCCAGTCATCTAAGTGAAATATGATCCGAGTTAACTAGGCCGTGTCCAATCATCACGTGAGACGGATTAGCCAACATCGGTGAACATCTTCATGTTGATCGTATCTTCTATACGACTCATGCTCGACCTTTCGGTCTTCCGTGTTCCGAGGCCATGTCTGTACATGCTAGGCTCATCAAGTCAACCTAAGTGTATTGCGTGTGTAAATCTGGCTCACACCCGTTGTATACGAACGTTAGAATCTATCACACCCGATCATCACGTGGTGCTTCGAAACAACGAACCTTCGCAACGGTGCACAGTTAGGGGGAACACTTTCTTGAAATTATTACGAGGGATCATCTTATTTAAGCTACCGTCATTCTAAGCAAATAAGATGTAAAACATGATAAACATCACATGCAATCAAATAATGACATGATATGGCCAATATCATTTGCTCATTTTGATCTCCATCTTCGGGGCTCCATGATCATCGTTGTCACTGGCATGACACCATGATCTCCATCATCGTGTCTTCTTGAAGTTGTCTCGTCATCTATTACTTCTACTACTATGGCTAACGCTTTAGCAATAAAGTAAAGTAATTACATGACGTTTATGTTGACACGCATGTCATAAATAAATAAAGACAACTCCTATGGCTCCTGCCGGTTGTCATACTCATCAACATGCAAGTCGTGATTCCTATTACAAGAACATGATCATCTCATACATCACATATATCATTCATCACATCCTTTGGCCATATCACATCACAAAACACTTGCTGCAAAAACAAGTTAGACATCCTCTAATTGTTGTTGCAAATTTTTACGTGGCTGCTATAGGTTTCTAGCAAGAACGTTTCTGACCTATGCCATGACCACAACGTGAATTGCCAATTTCTATTTACCCTTCATAAGGACCCTGTTCATCGAATCCGATCCGACTAAAGTGGGAGAGACAGACACCCGCCAGCCACCTTATGGAACTAGTGCATGTTAGTCGGTGGAACCGGTCTCACGTAAGCGTATGTGTAAGGTTGGTCCGGGCCGCTTCATCCCACAATGCCGCCGAATCAAGATAAAACTAGTAACGGCAAGATAATTGACAATATCGACGCCCACAACTGCTTTGTGTTCTACTCGTGCATAGTAACTACGGATAGACCTAGCTCATGATGCCACTATTGGGGAACGTAGCAGAATTTTAAAATTTTCTACGCATCACCAAGATCAATCTATGGAGTCATCTAGCAACGAGGGAGAGAGGAGTGCATCTACATACCCTTGTAGATCGCGTGCGGAAGCGTTCAAGAGAACGGAGTTGATGGAGTCCTACTCGACGTGATCCAAATCACCAATAACCTAGTGCCGAACGGACGACACCTCCACGTTCAACACACGTACGGTTGGGAAGACGTCTCCTCCAACTTGATCCAGCAAGGGGGAAGGAGAGGTTGATGAAGATCCAGCAGCACGACGGCGTGGTGGTGGAAGCAACGGTGATCTCGGCAGGGCTTCGCCAAGCGCAGGGAGACGGAGGAGTGTCACGAGAGGGAGAGGGAGAGGCCAAGGGCTTGGGTGCGGCTGCCCTCCCTCCCCCCCCCCCCACTATATAGGGTATAGGGTTCCTAGGGGGGCGCCGGCCCTAGTAGATCCAATCTCCTAGGGGGGGCGGCGGCCAAGGGGGTGCCTTGCCCCCCAAGGCAAGGGTGGCGCCCCCCACCCCTAGGGTTTCCAACCCTAGGCGCAGGGGGAGGCCCAAGGGGGCGCACCAGCCCACTAGGGGCTGGTTCCCCTCCCCTTTCAGCCCATGGGGCCCTCCGGGATAGGTGGCCCCACCCGGTGGACCCCCGTGACCCTTCCGGCGGTCCCGGTACAATACCGATTACCCCCAAAACTTTCCCGATGGCCGAAACTTGACTTCCTATATATAAATCTTCACCTCCGGACCATTCTGGAACTCCTCGTGACATCCGGGATCTCATCCGGGACTTCGAACAACTTTCAGGTTACCGTATGCTAATATCTCTACAACCCTAGCGTCACCAAACCTTAAGTGTGTAGACCCTACGGGTTCGGGAGACATGCAGACATGACCGAGACGATTCTCCGGTCAATAACCAACAGCGGGATCTGGATACCCATGTTGGCTCCCACATGCTCCATGATGATCTCATCGGATGAACCACGATGTCGAGGATTCAATCAATCCGTATACAATTCCCTTTGTCAATCGGTACGTTACTTGCCCGAGACTCGATCGTCGGTATCCCAATACCTCGTTCGATCTCGTTACCGGCAAGTCACTTTACTCGTACCGTAATGCATGATCCCGTGATCAATCACTTGGTCACATTGAGCTCATTATGATGATGCATTACCGAGTGGGCCCAGAGATACCTCTCCGTCATACGGAGTGACAAATTCCAGTCTTCATTCGTGCCAACCCAACAAACACTTTCGGAGATACCTGTAGTGTACCTTTATAGTCACCCAGTTACGTTGTGACGTTTGGCACACCCAAAGCACTCCTACGGTATCCGGGAGTTGCACAATCTCATGGTCTAAGGATATGATACTTGACATTCGGAAAAGCTACAACAAACGAACTACACGGTCTTTGATCTATGCTTAGGATTGGGTCTTGTCCATCACATCATTCTCCTAATGATGTGATCCCGTTATCAATGACATCCAATGTCCATAGTCACGAAACCATGACTATCTTTTGATCAACGAGCTAGTCAACTAGAGGCTCACTAGGGACGTGTTGTGGTCTATGTATTCACACATGTATTACGATTTCCGGATAACACAATTATAGCATGAACAATAGACAATTATCATGAACAAAGAAATATAATAATAACCATTTTATTATTGCCTCTAGGGCCTATTTCCAACATGTAAAACTCTACGTCCTGCTTGATTAATATTGAAGATATGGGTGTTACAAGAGTAGATCTACCATGAGATCAGAGAGGCTAAACCCTAGAAGCTAGCCTACGGTATGATTGTATGTTGTGATTGTTGTCCTACGGACTAAAACCCTCCGGTTTATATAGACGCCGGAGAGGGTTAGGGCTACACAAGGTCGGTTACAAAGGAGGAGATATCCATATACGTATTTCCTAGCTTGCCTTCCACGCCAAGTAGAGTCCCATCCGGACACGAGACGAAGTCTTCAATCTTGTATCTTCATAGTATGAAAGTCCGGCCAATGGAGATAGTCCGGCTGTCCGGAGACCCCCTAATCCAGGACTCCCTCAAAGCCCATCATTGGAATATACAAGCTAAGTTCTATAATGAGAAATTCCCACTAGTATATGGAAGTGACAACATAGGAGACTCTCTATCATGAAGATCATGGTGCTACTTTGAAGCACAAGTGTGGTAAAAGGATAGTAGCATTGCCCCTTCTCTCTTTTTCTCTCATTTATTTTTGTTTATTTTTGTTTCTTTGGGACTTCTCTTTTTTATTTGGCCTTTCCTCCTATTTTTTATTTCCTCGCATGGGACAATGCTCTAATAATGAAGGCCGTCACACTTTTATTTACTTTACAATTCAAGAATTACAACTCTATACTTGGAACAAAATATAACTCTATATGAATGCCTCCGGTGGTGTACCAGGATGTGCAATGAATCAAGAGTGACATGTATGAAAGAATTATGAATGGTGGCTTTGCCACAAATATGATGTCAACTCCATGATCATGCGAAGAAATATGACAATGATGATGCGTGTCATAATAAACGGAACGGTGGAAAGTTGCATGGCAATATATCTCGGAATGGCTATGGAAATGCCATAATAGGTAGGTATGGTGGCTGTTTTTAGGAAGGTATATGGTGGGTATATGGTACCGGTGAAAGTTGTGCGGTACTAGAGAGGGTAGCAATGGTGGAAGGGTGAGAGTGCGTATAATCCATGGACTCAGCACTAGTCATAAAGAACTCACATACTTATTGCAAAAATCTATTAGTCATTGAAACAAAGTACTACACGCATGCTCCTAGGGGGATAGATTGGTAGGAAAAGACCATCACTCGTCCCCGACCGCCACTCATAAGGAAGACAATAAAAAAATATTTCATGCTCCAACTTCGTTACATAACGGTTCACCATAAGTGCATGCTACGGGACTCACAAACCTTAACACAAGTATTTCTTAAATTCACAACTACTCACTAGCATGACTCTAGTATCACCATCTTCATATCTCAAAACAATCATAAGGAATCAAACTTCTCATAGTATTCAATGCACTTTTATGAAAGTTTTTATTATATCCCTCTTGGATACCCATCATATTAGGACTAAATTCATAACCAAAGCAAATTACCATGCTGTTTAGAGACTCTAAAAATGATATAAGTGAAGCATGAGAGTTCAACAATTTCTTCAAAATAAAACTATCGCCATGCTCTAAAAAGATATAAGTGAATCACTAGAGCAAATGACAAACTGCTCCAAAAGATATAAGTGAAGATCAATGAGTAGTTGAATAATTATGTAACTGTGTGAGGACTCTCTGTTATTTAAGTATTTCAGATATTAAATACTTTATTCAAACAACAAGCAATACAAAATAAAATGACATTGCAAGGATAGCACATATCATGTGAAGAAGCAAAAACTTAGGCTCAACCAAAACTGACCGATAGTTGTTGAAGAAGAAAGGTGGGATGACAACCGCGGCATCCCCAATCTTAGATGTTTGAGACCCATTGAAAAATTAATTAGGGATACCTTGGGCATCCCCAAGCTTGAGCTCTTGTGTCTCCTTAATTCCTTTCATATTGCGGTTTCCCTAAATCTTAAAAAACTTCATCCACACAAAACTCAACAAGAACTCGTGAGATAAGTTAGTATAAATCAATGCATAAACTTTATCATTCTCTACTGTAGCAAATTACTAAAATTATTATTTGACATTGCATACTAAATTCCTCTGCATATTTAATACTCCTATCCTCAAATAGAATCATTAAACAAGAAATCATATGCAAACAATGCAAACATAACAACAATCTGCCTAAACATGATAGTCCTTAAAGAATGCAAGATGAATCATACTTCTTTAACACCAAAAATTCTGAAAAATTACCATACTGTAGATAATTTGTTGTTACTAACTATGTAAAAATTTCAATATTTTATCATATCATGACTATTCACCAATATTCAAAACATTACAACAAACTTTCTGTTTTTAAACATCAACATATAGACTTGCAAATTAAGCATGGTAAAGGCTATACTTGACATTTTTATTGAACCAAAATATGAAAAAATTACTCTAAATAACAGCAAGCAAATCAAACTAAAATAAAATGACGCTCCAAGAAAAACACATATCATGTGGTGAATAAAAATATAGCTCCAAGTAAGGTTGCCGATGAACGAAGACGAAAGAGGGAATGCCATCCGGGGCATCCCCAAGCTTAGGCTCTTGGTTGTCCTTGAATATTACCTTGGGGTGCCTTGGGCATCCCCAAGCTTAGGCTCTTGACACTTCTTATTCCGCAATCCATCGAATCTTTACCCAAAACATCAAAACTTCACAACACAAAATTTAACAGAAAACTCGTAAGCTCCGTTACTATAATAAAGCAAATCACCACTTAGGTACTGTCAAGACAAGATTCATAATTTTTCTCACATTATGCATATTGTACCCTATAATTTCTACAATTTATATTAAGCAATATAAGCCATAGAAACTAGAAAACAACCAAACTATGCATCGAAAACAGAATCTGTCAAAAACAGGACAGTCTGTAGTAATCTGTAACTCTCGAATACTTATGTAACTCTAAAAAATTAGGAAAACCTAAAACAATTGTTTATTAATCTTCTTCAAAAAGAATCAGTATTTTATAACGCTTTTGTTAACAATGAGAATTGTTTTCCCGAGCACAAAAGTTTCTGTTTTTCAGCAAGATCAAATCAACTATCACCGTAAGCCATCCCAAAGGTCTTACTTGGCACTTTATTGAAACAAAAGCTATAAAACATGATTAATACAGTATCTTAATCATGTGAACTCACAAAAACAGTAGGGGTAAATATTGGGTTGTGTCCCAACAAGCACTTTTCTTTAATGCCTTTCTAGCTATGCATGATGATTCCAATGATGCTCACATAAAAAATAAGAATTGAAACACAATGGGAGCATCATGAAGAATATGACTAGCACATTTAAGTATAACCCTCTTCATATGCATAGGGATTTTGTGAGCAAACAACTTATGGGAACAAGAATCAACTAGCATAGGAAAGCAAAAGAAGCAAAACTTCAAGATTTTCAACACATAGAGAGGAAACTTGATATTATTGCAATTCCTACAAGCATATATTCCTCCCTCATAATAATTTCCAATAGCATCATGAATGAATTCAATAATATAGCTATCACACAAAGCATTATTTTCATGATATACATGCATAGAAATTTTACTACTCTCCACGTAAGCAAATCTATTCTCATTCATAATAGGGGGAGCAAACTGAACAAAATAACTATCATGTGAGGCATAATCCAATTGAAAATTAAAATCATGATGACAAGTTTCATGGTTTTCATTATTCTTTATAGCATACATGTCATCATAATAATCATCATAGATAGTTTTGTTCTCATAATCAATTGAAACCTCTTCCAAAATGGTGGATTCGTCACTAAATAAAGTCATGACCTCTCCAAATCCACTTTCATCAATGTTGTGAAAAGATTCAACACCCTCCAAAATAGTGGGATCATTAGTACCTAGAGTTGACACTCTTCCAAACCCACTTTCGTCGATATAATCATCATAAATAGGAGGCATGCTATCATCATAATAAATTTGCTCATCAAAACTTGGGGGACAAAAAATATCATCTTCATCAAACATAGCATCCCCAAGCTTGTAGCTTTGCATATCATTAGCATCATGGATATTCAAAGAATTCATACTAACAACATTTCAATCATGCTCATCATTCAAAGATTTAGTGCCAAACATTTTAATGCATTCTTCTTCTAACACTTTGGCACAATTATCGGAATACTTATTTTCACGAAAGACATTAAAAAGATGAAGCATATGAGGCAACCTCAATTCCATTTTTTGTAGTTTTCTTTTGTAGACCAAACTAGTGATAAAACAAGAAACTAAAAGATTCGATTGCAAGATCTAAATATATACCTTCAAGCACTAACATCCCCGGCAACGGCGCCAGAAAAGATCTTGATGTCTACTACGCAGTGTTCTTCTTGTAGACTCATGTTGGGCCTCCAAGCGCAGAGTTTTGTAAGACAGTAGCAAAATTCCCTCAAGTGGATGACCTAAGGTTTATCAATCCATGCGAGGCGTAGTATGAAGATGGTCTCTCTCAAACAACCCTGAAACCAAATAACAAAGAGTCCCTTGTGTCCCCAACACACCTAATACAGTGGTAAATTGTATAGGTGCACTAGTTCGGCGAAGAGATGGTGATACGAGTGCAATATGGATAGTAGATATAGGTTTTTGTAATCTAAAAAATATAAAAACAACAAGGTAACTAGTAACAAAAGTGAGCAAAAACGGTATTGCAATGCTTCGAAACAAGGCCTAGACTTCATATTTTCAGTAGTGCAAGTTCTCTCAACAATGATAACATAATTAGATCACATAAGAATCCCTCAACGTGCAACAAAGAGTCACTCCAAAGTCACTAATAGCAGAGAACAAATGAAGAGATTATTGTAGGGTACAAAACCACCTCAAAGTTATTCTTTCTGGTCGATCTATTGGGCTATTCCTATAAGTGTCACAAACAGCCCTAGAGTTCGTACTAAAATAACACCTTAAGATACACATCAACCAAAACCCTAATGTCACCTAGATACTCCAATGTCACCACAAGTATCCGTGGGTTTATTATACGATATGCATCACACAATCTCAGATTCATCTATTCAAACCAACACAAAGAACTTCAAAGAGTGACCCAAAGTTTCTGCCGGAGAGTCAATATGAAAACGTGTGCCAACCCCTATGCATAAGTTCACATGGTCACAGAACCAGCAAGTTGATCATCAATACATACATCAAGTAGATCACATGAATATCCCATTGTCACCACAGATAAGCACATGCAAGACATACATCAAGTGTTCTCAAATCCTTAAATACTCAATCGATAAGATAACTTCAAAGGGAAAACTCAATCCATTACAAGAAGGTAGAGGGGGGACATCATAAGATCCAACTATAATAGCAAAGCTTGTGGTACATCAAGATCGTGCCAAATCAAGAACACGAGAGAGAGAGAGATCAAACACATAGATAATGATACATACCCTCAGCCCCGAGGGTGAACTACTCCCTCCTTGTAATGGAGAGCATCGGGATGATGAAGATGGCCACCGCTGATGATTTCCCCCTCTGGCAGGGTGCTGAAACAGGGTCCTGATTGTTTTTTCATGGCTATAGAGGCTTGCGGTGGCGGAACTCCTGATCTAGGTTTATTTATGGGGGTTTCTATATTTATAGGAATTTTTGGAGCCGTGAACAAGTCAGGGGGGTCCACGAGGCGACGACAAGGACGGAGGGTGCGCCCTCCACCCTTGTGGAGGTCTTGTGGCTCTTTTGGTCCAACTCTTTTGCTTTGGTGGCTTCTTTTGGTCCATAAAAAATCACCGTAAATTTGTAGCTCATTTGGACTCCGTTTGATTCCTTTTCTGCGAAACTCAAAAACAGGGAAAAACAGAAACTGGCACTGGGCTCTAGGTTAATAGGTAGTCCCAAAAATCATATAAATGCATATAAAACATCGAAGATAGATAATATAATAGCATGGAACAATAAAAAATTATATATACGTATTAGTGATGAATGGAAAACTGCAAAATGGAGTGAGTTCATAGAGTCTTTTCCTTATATTGTCAAGTACAAGAAAGGGAAGGATAACATTGTTGTCGATGCATTGTCTAGGCGTCACATTTTACTTTTCCAACTTGATGTTAAAATCCTTGGTTTAGAAAGCATCAAAGAATTGTGTGCTAACGACTCATACTTTGCTGAACCATTTTCAAAGTGTAACAAGGGAAAGGGATGGGAGAAGTTTCATTTGCATGATGGATTTCTATTTTGAGCTAACAAATTGTGCATCCCAGATTGTTCCGTTCATTTGTTGCTCTTGCAGGAGGCTCACACTGGTGGTCTCAAGGGACATTTTGGAGCCAAGAAAACTGAAAGTGTGCTCGTTGATCACTTCTTTTTGGCCACGAATGAGACGTGACGTGGAATGCTACGTGATGAAATGCGAGATTTGTCACGAAGCTAAGTCCCGCTTGAATATTCATGGTTTATATACTCCTCTATCTATTCTGAATACTCTGCGGGAAGATATTTCTATGGATTTTGTTCTTGGTTACCATGGATTAAGAGGGGAGTGACTAGGTGTTTGTGGTAGTTGATCGTTTTAGCGAAATGACACATTTTATCCCATGTCATAAGAGCGATGATGCTTCACACATTGTTGATCTGTTTTTTAGGGAAGTCATGCGGTTACATGGAGTACCATGCACTATTGTGTCACACTGTGACACCAAATTTCTGAGCTACTTTTGGAAGACCTTGTGGGGAAAACTTGGCACCAAGCTCCTATTTTCCACGACATGCCACCCACAAACTGATGGGACAGACTGAAGTTGTCAACCGAACGTTATCCAGGATGCTATGAGCACTCCTCGAGAAGAATTTGAAGATGTGGGAAGAGTACCTATCTCATGTGGAGTTCGCATATAACAGGGCGGTACATTCGACCACTAAATTTTGCCCATTTGAACTTGTTTATGGATTCAAACCTATTGCTCCCATTGATCTTTTGCCTTTGCCACTACAGGAACGAACCAGCCTTGAGGCAAATAAGTGTGCTGATTTCATCAAGAAACTTCATGCCCAGGTAAAGAAGAACATTGAGAAAATGACTGAACAATATATGAAGTGGGTAAACAAGACCAGGAAGAAGCTAGTGTTCGAGCAAGGTGATTGGGTATGGGAACACCTTTGGAAGGACCGTTTCCTGATCAACACAAGTGCAAGTTGCAGCCACGCGGTGATGGACCATTTGCGGTGCTCGAGAGGATCAATGAGAATGCTTATAAGATCGATCTTCCAGAAGAATATGGTGTTAGCCCAACCTTCAATGCCTCCGGTCTTTGCCCATACTTTGGGCCTTTAGAGTCGAGGACGACTCCTTACACGCTTTCATATGGTTTCAGTTTATTTTGGCCATGTTTCTTTGCATTCCTCTGCTCTTCCAATTCCTGTGAACCAAACACCCAAGTTGATAGAAATCCTCTGTTTACAAATGCTATGTTTACCATGTGCATTCCTATCCTATTCTGGTGTTTTTCCTATCCCTGTGCTTTTAGAATCGTGCAAACCAAATGAGCCCTTACAGAATTACTTCAGTAACAGGTAGGTGGCGAAGAAACCTTTGTGTGGTTTGTCCTACTCCTGCCACGACGTCGTCCACCTCACCTAAGCTGCTCCATCGACAAAAGCATCCACCAAACCAGACATCACGACTCCTGACCGTCTTTCACCATCTCTTTTGTTTTTGCTTATGTTATGCATTGCTTAAAATTACCTGCTACTTTATCGCCCTGTTCACCTCTTAGACTCCAAGTCAGGTCCAAATTATTGTTCAAACTTGAGTTCTAAATTAGTTGTGGGGCACATATCGAGGCAGCAATGAATAGTATATCTGTCTAATATCTGATTCACCTAGGGTATGCCTATGTTGTTCATCTTGGGTGGGAAACAAATAGTAAAGCAATCATCATCTGTATTTTTATTAAATTAAAGCAATCGTCAGCCTGCTATCATTATTTTTGGATCCATCCATTGGTTCTTACCATCACTCTAGATTTTTGCATGCTCTCCTTATATAATCTCACCATATTTTTTTCATATGCATGTCAGATATTGTACACGGTCATGCTGAACATGTAGAGAAAAAGAGAGGAGTTTTCCGCGGAAATACAATGTCATGCAGACATCGCTCCATGGTGGGTTCAATGGCAAACCCACCCACCCTCCTCTCCAGATTGTTATCCAGAGGAAGATATCTGTTCTAAGGTGGATTCAGACGCAGTTGGCCACTCCTATTTCTCCCCCAAGGTGTTTGCTCCACCTTGGCATGATGATGTTAGTCATATCATGCATATGTTGCCTTGTAGTGCCTACTTTTGACATCATATATGTCATCTTCTTAGTTTAGACATGTTCTGTAATGCCACCTATTTAGTTTCTATATCATATATGGGAATTATGCAGTCTCATGTCTTTTAGCCAGCCATAATATATGTGAAATGTGCAATGCCATCCTATTTAACCAGGCATCATATATTTGAATGATATCTTGCCCATCCTTTTCTTCATTACATTTCCATTTGTTGACAATGTTTATACATTAAACTACTCTTCCTGTGAATCAGCCATTTGGGTGGGAGATGGAAAAATCTGGAGTGAAAACAACGCCTTCAGAGCAGACAGCTACATGTCGAAGCAGATCTCTTGTTGGGTCCCGATAGCTCCTCAGAGATGGATTCAGAGATAGATGACCAGTCCTATTCCCCCACCGAGGTGTATGCTCTAACTTGGCATGGTTATACTGCTCATATCGTGCATATGGTGTCTTGCATTGCATAGTTTAGACATCATATACACAATATTCAACACCATGTTCTTAGTTCAGACATCATATATGTGAATGCCCTCTGCTTAGCATCTAAATCACATATGTGAATTAAATCATGCGATCCTGATTACTTAGATAACATGTATGTGAATTATGTCATGCAATCCTGTTTAGTTATTCATCATATCTTTGAATTATGTTATACTATGCTATCCAGTTTAGATAGACATCATATATGTGAAATTATGTCTTGCTATCCGTTTTAGTTAAACAATATACATGTCAACTATTTCATGCACTCTTGTTTCCACACTATCTATTGCATCTGCCTCTCATACAATGTCTGTACATTCAACTATGTTTCCTGTTTATCAGCCATTTGAATTGGAGCGGGTGATGCCAGTATCTAGCGGAGTAAAAACACGGTCTTCAAATAAAATAGTGCTACCTCTTGGTGGAGATAGCACCCCGGTTGTACATGCACGAGAACCAGCCCTACCACACATAACCCAGACTCTCGCAGATTGTACCCCTACTGCGATGGACAGAGAACCAGCTTCACCCAATCTAACCCCAACCCCAGTAGATAGTAACCCAGTTCCTGTTGACACATCACCATCTCCACCATAGAGCTCCCAAACAAGAGCAGTAAGTAAGGCAGCTCCAATGCCCAAAGCGCCAGTACTACCACGGTGAACCCCAACTCCACCAGTTAGTACACATATTCCTGTGGAGGAAGCACAACCAGCAAGTCGTAGTTTAGCATCTATCACATTTGATGTTGTTAAATCCTATGTGCATATCTTCCCATCATGGAAATATTATACTGAAGATGAAGGAAAATTCCAGTTCCAGGTGTTTGTCCAGGAGTTATGTGTAAGTAATGTTATTCATGGCAATTACTTTGCTTTGTCCCATACATTCTACCTCCATGATGGTTATAATACAAAAAAAATCCCATTTTTCTCTATAGAGAAGGACCAATTTGGAAACTCAGAATGAGGTAACCTATGCTAATACCTCTGCTATCTTCAAGAATGCTTGGTGGCAGTATCAGAATTACCTGAAGAAAACGTACTTCACTGGCGAAGAAACTCATCAAATTCCCTTACGTTCTCCTGAGACACATTTACTGGACGATGACTGGGAATGCCTTGTTCTGTACTGGTCCCGAACCAAGAATGTGGTAAGGTCTATGAGATCATTTTCTATTTTTAAGTACTATATTCATGCATCTTACTGTACTCTGTTCTCATTTAAGATTCCATTGCTATCGTGCATACTGCTTTGCTCTTGTATCACTATATTTACTCATACAAACTCATTTTTAAATTGAAGGGTGCAATCGAAACTCCAATGGCACATCAGGTATGTTCACGCATGTTTCTTTAACGTGTTTGCTCTTATCAATAGCTCTGTTGATTTCAATTTCAATTGTTTATACAATTGACTTCTCATATCATGCACATTACTAGCGTCACAATAGAGCCAATAGTGTTGTTGTACATGTAGACCCGTGGTACCCATCTGAAATCTTGTTGTGCCATGTAGTTTCCCACGCTTTGTATTCTTTTAGTGCTGCTTTGTCTTGAACTGATATGATTTGAACCGTGTCTCTATTTGATTTGGCAAGACAATGCAGTGACCATAGGACATAGATATATGTTTGTTTGATGTTTTTATTATGTACTACCTGGCAATAGAAGACTTGGTAGTTTAATCCTGTCCACTTTACTAATGAACTGGTTCACCGAAATGAGTTTCATATACTAGTACATGCTAAACCTGTTATGTGTCTGCTTGTTTCTTCTTTTAGAATGCTGACAGAATATTGGGGAAGAGTGCCTTATTAAGCAATGGTAAAGGAAGTAATGCAGATAAGGTTCAGGATAGTGAGACATCCTTGTTGGTCTCCAACAAAGCTGATAAAATAGCTAAGGAAAACTATCTTGAAGACAGTGAGACAACCCCAAAGTCCTGTCTTGGTTTAGTGTTTGAGTTACTGGCCACTACCGCTTGCACAAGCTATTCAAACTCACTGTCTGAATCAGTTCGGCTTCTTGAGTCTCAACTACAAGATGACAGACATCGATCAGCTGTGCTGCGACAAGAAGCGCAAGGACTGCGGAAGTCCCTGGAGCATTCAGATGCATACTTTCTGGTGCAACAACAAGTGTTGGAGGATTTTAGCGCCAAACAGGACAAAGCTAATAAGATTGCTAAGCTTATTGCCAGCATTGTGGATAGCCAGCATAATGTTTCTTCAGATCTTCTGAGGTTGTTTCAGTTATGGACTTGTTTTGCTGCCGCATTTATTTGCAATGGTGGCCAATTTTGACGGCCAGTGTATGTAAGATGCTACTTTGTTCCCTATATTTGCACTGGTGGCGAACTTTGATGCCCAGTGGATGTAGTATGTGTAATAGTCGTAATAGCCTAGCGTTAGTTCCTTGCTTATTTATTACCTTATTGTCTTGTTTAGCTGTTTCCTTGTAGTCACTGTAGTTCTTTTTCCGCGTTTTTCTAGTGGCCACAATAACCATGGCAACACACGGACTGTTGTGACCATGGTCCTGCTACCTACTGTAGTGACCATGGCCCTCCACGGTTGCATGATCCATGGGCCTTCCACGGGCTGTAGGATCCATGGGCCTTCCACGGGCCATAGGATCTGTCGGGGATATACCCTGTGGTATGACCCGGCCGGAAATATGACCCGACCGGGCTTGGCAGTTTACTTGAGACCCAGTTTACACTTGGCGATTCACTGGCGACCCACCCTGACGAGACGGTTTACAAGCAACCTATCTAAACATCATGACTCACTGGTAACCCGGCGGGCGGGACAGACGGATGACAAGGCCCAAGGCCCAGAAGGCCGGTTTATGTTAATGGTGGGCCGGTTTAAGAGGAAAAGCGTGAGGAATATTTACCTACAAGGATTTAAAACCCAGATTTGTATACGTTTTGTATTAGAAGGTAGACTAGTCCTAATCCTAATAGGAATCCACATGTAACCCGCCCCTCTAACTTATATAAGGAGGGGTAGGGCTCCCCAAGAGGGACAAGCAAGAAGAAACAATCTCTAGGGCTAGACACAAAGAACCGGTTTACCGGCGACTCCCTCATGAGCATAATGAGACCTAGCCACAAACAACATGTAGGGCTATCCCGGATGATGTTTCCCGGGGCCCGAAGCTGTCTAAATCCTTGTCTTGTGTGATGATCCGCCTTGCGTCTCTCGTCCCAATCAACCCCTCTAAATCTACCACATAGATGCGTTGGCCTCACGACTAAGTCCTCACACTAGGACATCTGCCGTGACAATTCCACGACATTTGGCGCCCACCGTGGGGCCTGCCCACGGTGGTGTTGAGTTCTTGGAGGGAACACTTTCAGGGATCAACGAGCTCGCGATTCGTCCAATAAAAGAAGAACCGGATGAAGGAGTTTGTCGGTTGAGATTGAAAAAAAATAAAAAAAAGTTTCAAAGGCAATCGTTCCCGAGGGGCATCGCGCGCATGGTTCAGATTTTGACTGGTCAAAAATTCTTCAACAAACATCAGTAACTTTGCTACCGTGCCGGGTTAGATGATTCATACGGCTGGATTTTTTCGTCAACACCGGCGTCCACTTACATCAACATCACCCTCGCGCACGTCGGTTGCGTCTAGCAGAGGATAATAGGGATTCGGCGACTCGGGAGCATAAAGCAGAAGCGGTAACACAGAGCCGTACTGGAGTTGAACTCAGTCCCACGCCCGTATTGGGTACTCAAGCTGGACAATGCATACCAAATTTATAAAAAGGCGGGTGGTTTATCCCAAGCGGTCCGAGTTACTAGCAACGGTCAGGAGGGCTTGGATTTTAATACTTGTAGCAATCATATGGGCGGTGATTAGCGGCTGCATGTGGATAGCATCAGCAAAATAAAGGGGCAGCGGTAGGATCCGCTGTTATTGCTGTCGCCGCTACAGTAGCAGACGCCCAAGGCCCCGGACAAAGACGTGCTCGGGGCATGTGCCCGCTAGCCTTGTTTGATGGGGCACACACATGTAGGAGAAATCTGCGGGAGTCAAAGGCCAAAAGAAAGGGAGAATAAGGAAAGGACTTATTACTAGCACATCTCACGGAAGGTCTAATGCAGGTCGAGATGAATTAGCACAGGTCCCAAAGTTTCACAAGGATGTAATACCAAAGGATCATCAGCCTCGTACCTCTAGATAAATGTTAGAACGGATGAGGACAGGCGCCAGCCTTTTTGAAACACACACACACACAAATAAAGAGGAGAAGGTCACATGGAGACCTCAGGCACTAGAAGACAGAGAACCAATCAACTCTTCTGTCAAAAACAAAAGCAGCACTATGCATTATCCGGCGCCAGCATCCGGCAAGAAATATCAGGTGTTATTTTTCCTATGTATTTTATCAGTACATGTTAATTCCTCCGACAACAATTACTCTGGCCTGTAATATTTTTACGCAGGGGAACTATTAAAAGAAAAAGGGGTGGTGTTATACCATGGATGCATGTTCGGCTGTGTCGCGCAGCTTCACGGACAGGCGTGTTGCGGTCCGGTTTACGTCAACGTGTCGGCCGACTCGCCCGTCCGCACCGCCTTACAACGCCACGGACGACTCGCCCTTCTGCCCTCGCGGCCGGTTCACGCGTCGGCTTACAACATGGAGGACAACTTGCTCGGCCGCACCGGCTTACAACGCCGGGCTGACTCATCTGTCTGCTCCCGCGGTCGACTCGGACGTCATTAATTTCAGTGTCACCATGGTGATCCTCAACTCCGCGGTGAATAATTTCTGGCTTAACATATCAGGAGCAATTGTTCATCGCAAAAGCTATGGCCGTGTCATGGATGTATAACTCGCGCCACCATTATAATGCGCTAGCATTTGACCATACCATCAAGCATGATGAATATATGTGCAAGCCGCCATTCTGCAGACCATTTTATGTCAACATGATGTGTCTAACTCACCCGTCCACGCCGACTTATAATACCGTGACCGACATAGCTATCTGTGATGCCTCTGAAGCCGCGGTTGTCTTTGCTGTCCGTCTCTCGCGGCCTGGTCTACATCAACACACCAAGCCGCACCTGTCCGCATGAGCTGTTTATTGAGTATAAAGCCAGTCACTGCTCGGGTAGCCCAGTTTTCTTTCAAATTGGAGGCAAATTATCATCAACCACCGTCTGCACTGGATGGTTCAATGGGCAGGTGCACAAGTCACCGCCACTACAGTTTGGTTAAACTTCAAACAGCCAGTTGGAAGGAACCATTGGCCGAATTGCTGACACGGTTCATACAGGATCATTTATAGCCCGCCGCAGTCACCTCAACCTTCTGCGGATTCACATTATGTTATCAAACGCCAAGGATATACAATGAGTGTTGTGAAGATCATTAACTCGCCACCTTGCTTCCAGCTTCAACATATGACAGCGGTTTGTTGTACAGTTATATGCCAGTTTATATCAGGGCCAAGTATGAAGAATCTCAAGCCAACTCCTCGAGTCATCTTGAGACTCGGGGGCTATGATGACATGACTCAGTAAATTTTGTCAGCAAATTCAAGAACTCTGGATCATTGGAGGGAAAATAACCCGGTCTTAGGAGTACTGCCTCATTGGTGAATATTTAAAGGCCGTCAAAAAAATTCCGGCTTAAAAAGAAGGATTCTAGTTCAAAATCCCGTTCAAGAGACATCTCTCTCCCATAAAGCATTAAAGCTCTCAAATATCCGATTTAAAATCCGGCTCAAGGGAAGTCAGACTCACTAAAGCTCTCAAATGTCCGTTTACAATCCGGTTCAAGAGAAATCTGTTCTCCCACAAAGCTCTGAAGCTCTCAAATCCAGTTTAAGAATTTCTGGAATTAATCTCTCGCAAGTTCGAGTTTAAAGGCCGTCAGAAAGTTTTCGGCTGAAAATGAAGATTTTGGTTTAAAATACGGTTCAAGGGAAAGATTTCTCCCACAAAGCTTTAAAGCTCACAATATCCGATTTAACATCCGGTTCAAGAAGAAGTTATCTCTTGCAAAAAATTAAAGATTGCCAAAGAGAATTTGCTGCCATGATGCGCGGTTCAAACATGGGCATCCTGCCTTATTGGTTTATCATATTATTAATCAATTGGGGGTTTCCTGCTTGTTGATCACAGCTGTGACTACCCTATTAGTACGGCTATCAAGCCAATATTATCATAAGAACACAGCTCTGGTTACTTCGGTGATCCGGCTATCAAGCCAATATTATCGTAAGGGGCCAAAGAGAGTCTGCTGCATAGCACAGCTCAAACATGGGTATCCCTTGGGCACAGCTCACAATATCACTTGGGGGCTATGTTCGAACCATAGTCACACCTCTTGATAGGCATAAGGGCCACCAGGGAAATCATTTGGGGGCCTGGACGTATCCGAACCATAGTCACACCTCTTGATAGGCATAAGGGCACCAGGGAAATCACTTGGGGGCTATGGGTTCGAACCATAGTTACCCCTCTTGATAGGCATAAGGGCACCAGGAAAATCACTTGGGGGCTTGGTCGTATTCGAACCATAGCTACACCTCTTGATCGGCGCAATGCCACAATTATGACTACTTGGGGACTCTGGTCGTATCCGAACCATAGCTTAAACCCTCTCGATCATACATATACATCATCATATATTGCATCATCATTACATCATCATAGCATGTATCATATGTGCACGGATATACCGGTTTATATGGCAGGAATCGGTTTTCAAACCAGATTATATTATTCAAATCTTTAAATAGCCAACATGGCTGGATTTTTATCATGGTTATCAATAACCAGTATTATGATTAAGGTTTTCAAAGTCGCTTTAGCGCAATGGCTATCATATTATCAATGGATATGATTTATTCTACAATTGAAGGAATAGTCCCGAGTTGCTGCAGGCTTATGACCCGGCACTTGGGGGATACATTATTCAAGTTGAGATTACATCAAATACGCAAGTCTCATGTCGCTGCAAGCATGCACCATGACACTTGGGGGCTAATGCAAAGTCATTTTTACTGGCCTTATTGAAGACCTGACTCATCACTTCATAATGAGTCGGCCCTTGGGGGCTACCAATGGTCCTGTCAACAATTCAAGGTACACAAGTTAAATCCATTATATTGAAGGGTCCATTGCTCAGTTGATAAAGCACAAAGCTCTTAACCTTGTGGACGTGGGTTCAAGCCCTACGATGGAGGCTACACATTACTGCTCAAATCTACATGATTATATTTACATAGTCCCTGCTCATTATTGCATAATGACCTGGCCCTTGGGGGCTACACTAGTGGAAAGTTTTTTATGAGTATAAGGCAAATTACAAGTCCCAGGCTGCTGCAAGCATGACAACCCGGCACTTGGGGGCTACATATATGGAGTATTCAGTTTTTACTAGTGACTGAGATGAACAACATGGATTTCTTCAAAGTGGCAGTAATTATACGGAAACAAGTCTCAAATCATCACTATGTTATGTTCAAGACTTGGGGGCTACAGGTAACACGGATATAAGGGAGAAATATTTTCAAATTCTCTGTTTTGGGCAAACCAGATTGTCCCGGCGTCACCAATTATTATGACCCGGTGTCTGCAACAATCATAACTCGGTGTCATCAATAATCATGAACCGGCATTGGCAACAATCATGAACTGGCATTGGCAACAATCATGACCTAGAATTATCAGTTTTTATAACCCAGCAATGGTGGTAATCATAAACCGGCAAGTCCTACATCTTCAAGCCGGCTAAATATCAGTTGAATATTTGAAGACCAATATTTTTTCAAGTCAGAGCATTGAAGGCCGAGTCAAATGGATTCTTTATTTACAACATTTTTTCTACAAGCTAAATTGATTATGAAGCTAGTCTACTGACCCAGATTTTCTAGGAGGAAATGACAAGGACTTAAGGATAATCAGGTGCCGGCTTACAAAATATTTATCCCGGAGCACAACCTGTCAAATTTGTTCTTGTGTTTATATTGTAGATCAGTTTAACATGGATAAATCCAAGTTAAACTGGGGGCTAATGTCGGGGATATACCCCGCGGTATGACCCTGCCGAAAATATGACCTGGTCGGGCTTGGCGGTTTACTTGAGACCCAGTTGACACTTGGCGATTCACTGGCGACCCGCCCTGACGAGATGGTTTACAAGCAACCTGTCTGAACATTATGACTCACTGGTAATCCGGTGGGCATGATAGACGGATGACAAGGCCCAAGGCCCAGAAGGCCGGTTTATGTTAATGGTGGTCCGGTTTAAGAGCAAAAGCGTGAGGAATATTTACCTACAAGGAGTTAAAACCTGGATTTGTATCCGGTTTGTATTAGAAGGTAGACTAGTCCTAATCCTAATAGGAATCCACATGTAACCCGCCCCTCTAACTTATATAAGGAGGGGCAGGGCTCCCAAGAGGGACAAGCAAGAAGAAACAATCTCTAGGGCTAGACACAAAGAGCCGGTTTACCGGCGACTCCCTCATGAGCATAATGAGACCTAGCCACAAACATCATGTAGGGCTATTCCGGATGATGTTTCCCGGGGCCCAAAGCTGTCTAAATCATTGTCTTGTGTGATGATCCGCCTCGCGTCTCTCGTCCCGATCAACCCCTCTCAAGCTACCACATAGATGTGTTGGCCTCACGACTAAGTCCTCACACTAGGACATCTGTCGTGACAATTCCACGACAGGATCCATGGGCCTTCTATGGGCCATAGGATCCATGGGCCTTCTACGGGCCGTCTCATCTATGGGCCATCTACGAGCCGTATTGTTGGAGATATGCCCTAGAGGCAATCATGTATGATGATATTTCCTATGTGTTTATGAATAAAGATAGTCCTTGGACATTATCAATGATGTGTGTCAGCAAGTATGTGACTTGTTTGTGGGACTATGCATTGTATGATCAACGTCCTAAAAGGTCCCTAGTCGAAAGGGTTGTGTGGACGCGCAGCCGACTAGACTAGCATATGACACGGTCGATGGCTTGGTCTCACTAGCCATGGAGCATTGGATGCTAACCAGATAATATGGACTCGGAAGGATCTGGTTGGATCTGACGTAGTCGGATCCGAGTTGAGATAAGGTCTGAGTCGGACAGACCCAACTATGAGACGTAGCGACGTGTCATCTGTGAGTCTCTAGTACAACATATGTTCTATATCCTAAGACCCAAGATGGCGCATGTACTCGGGATGGTGATAGACCTGCTTTGGGCCGACCAAACGCTACTCCGTGACTGGGTAGTTACAAAGGTAGGTTTCAGGCTTGTCCTGACCCATGCTGCGAGACATGGTCGAGCAAGATGGGATTTGCCCCTCCGATGAGGAGAGATATACTCTAGGCCCCTCGTGTGATCCGACCAGGATAAGCATGGCCATGCGACAAGGATTATGAGATAATCTGGTTTGTGGTCGGCATCACTAGCACGAGAAAGAGGTCGGGCTAGCACAAGGATGACAGACTCACCTTGAGCCCGACATATATCGTGTGGCAAAAGGAATGGAAGTATGATGTACAGGTTTGCCTAACCAACTTCATAGTTTGCTTGGTGTTCGGCATGCCTTGCTAGGGGCCGCTACCAACCGTGCAGTTCGGAGGCGATCCGAACTGCGACCAAGCCGGCTTGAACCTAAGGGGTCGCGCGCTTAAGGGAAGGAACCTACGAGGTCGGATCCGAGGACACTGGTCGGATGTGATCCGAGTTGTGTTCGGATTCTGGCTGAGTAGACTTATGGGCTTCAGGGTCCGTGCAAGGCCCGAGTGTTGAGCCCGCGACGGACGCCTATATAAAGTGGGGGTGCGGCACACTCATGCGGTTGACCGCTTCGGTGCTGTCACTAGGGTTTGCATGTGTTGCGAATAGATACCTCCACTCGCCACCGATTGTGTGATCGGACCTAGCAGTCTGCCGCACGATGTTCCTTCTACACGCGCGGATACCGTTAGAGGTAGTGCACCTGCGCCGCTCCGGCAAACTTGTACGTGGGATCCGGTGACCGGCTGTTCGAGGGAGATCGGACGAGGAGGAGACGATGCACGCGGGCGCGTTGCATCAACTCTTCTTCCGCTGCACGGCACTGCGCGTCTAGTGGTAACAAACTGTGATCCATCTCCCGTAGCATGTTCTTGGTTGTTCCGCGCGTTGGAAAATTTTAATTTGCAGTCGACGCACCCTACCATAGAACCCAACAGTGGTATCAGAGCCTCTGCTATAGGATTTGAATTCAGATCGTATGCATATTAGATATGTGGAGGAAATAGATGAGATCTATTGTCGTTGATGAGATCGGCTGTGTGCATGCTTGATGAGATCAACTGTACATGGGGATCGATGTGGCTATGTTTTCTGATGATCGAAGTCGATGAGGTCGTGACACAACCTACCCCTACCGATCGGTATCCTCCATCGGGGTTAACAGTGAAACGTAAATCCGAATCGGACTCACGATGATCGATGAGATCGGTCAGATCGGAAAATTCGGTGGGACCGCCTTCTGCGTAGTGCCTTGTATTTCGTACACGATCACTCAAACCGGTAGAATGTGATTCTATGTGTAACTTTGTTTTGCAGGTTTGATGTGATTAGTATGGCTCATGTGTATGTGATGCATGTGTGTAATTTATACATGGCCTGCGTGTCATATTTGTCGACCGGCAGGAGCCAAAGTGCTGTCATTATATTGTGTAACGACCTGCGTGTCGACTTGTGACTCTATGTAAAATTCATTACTAGCTGTAGTAGTTGGATAATAGAGATCAGGTTGGTGGCTTGGCATCCCGGCGTGACAAACAAGATGGAGTTCCTAGATGGTCATCGGAGTCAGAGCTGGCCTGGAAGAACATCCATGAAGGAGCCATACTATTTCACAATATATGTTTTATTTGTGATTGTTATGCTTCTTGTTTTCTATGCATGTTAGAATGATAGAAAGATCCCTCGTTAATATCAAGAAATTTTCCATTCCCGATGCTGCACCTTCACACGTTAAGTACGTCTAGTAGTGGGCTCATAAAATTGGAGTGCTGCTAGGTGTCCTTGAACTGAAGGGTTCGTGTCGTACGCGAACATGCACTGCATCAGGTTAACTTGACAAGGCTATCAAAACGGTTTTGGGCCTTGTGGCAAAGAAGGTTGGGGCCGGGGTATGAGATACCTTCCCGACCGACAGGAGTCGTATAGAGATACGATTAGCAAGGAGTTGCTTACCGAATAGGCATGTTGTCCAGCAGTGATGCTAAAGCTCACTAGTCACATGTGCTAGTCGGATCCTGAATCACTGAGAGCTTGCAAAGGGATGCCAACCTCAGTGGGAGTATTTACATTTAAGGCTTAGCTTAAATTACTCTACATAAACACATTGCTTAGTGATTGCATATTTTCTATTGTAGATCAATGGCACCACATGCTCAACCCAACTTTGCATTGAAATCAATTCTGGAAAAGGATAAACTGAATGGAACAAACTTTACCACCTGGTATAGAAATATGAGAATTGTTCTCAAGCATGATAAAAAGGAACAAGTTCTAGAGGATCCACTTCCAAAGGAACCTGCTGATAATGCTAGTGCCATAGCTAAGAATGCCTACCAGAAACTCGTTGATGAATCAACGGAGATCAGCTGTCTGATGCTGGCTTGTATGGAGCCCGATTTGCAACAGCATTTCGAAAATGTTGAGGCTTACAATATGATTGAGAGTCCCAAGAGCATGTTTTAGACACAGGCTAGGACCGAAAGGTTCAACGTCTGGCGATCCTTGATGGATTGCAAGATGAAGGAAGGTGATCCACTGAGCCAACATGTGATCAAGATGATCGGATATGTGCAGGCTTTGGATCGTTTGGGTTTCCCGCTCTTGGATGAGCTGGCTACTGATGTGGTTCTGGGTTCTCTTCCGCCCAGCTATGGGACGTTCATCTCGAACTATCGTATGCATGGCATGGATAAGAAGCTCACCGAATTGCATGGGATGCTCAAAGTGGCAGAGCAAGATATTAAGAAAGGCACACATCAAGTGTTGATGGTGCAAAAATCAGCTAAGTTCAAGAAGAGTTGGTCCAAGAAAAAGGCTAAGGCAAAGGGCACGAAGAAAGTAACCTCCGCTGTTGCACCAAAGTCTGGACCAGACTCGAAGACCATTTGCTATCATTGCAAGGAGACCTGTCACTGGAAGAGGAACTGTGGCAAGTGGCTTGCAGAGCAAGGCAAGAAGGCCAAAACTGCTTCTTCGGGCAAAGGTACACTTGGAGGTCGGCACGATTGACATCAGGGTCGATGGCTTGGTCTCACTAGCCATGGAGCATTGGATGCTAACCGGATAATATGGACTCGGAAGGATCTAGTCAGATCCGACGTAGTCGGACCCGAGTTGAGATAAGGTCCGAGTCGGACAGACCCAACTATGAGACGCAGCGATGTGTCATCTGTGAGTCTCTAGTACAACATATGTTCTATATCCCAAGACCTGAGCTGGCGCATGTACTCGGGATGGTGATATACCTGCTTAGGGCCGACCAAATGCTACTCCGTGACTGGGTAGTTACAAAGGTAGGTTTCAGGCTTGTCCAGATCCATGTTGCGAGACATGGTCGAGCAAGATGGGATTTGCTGCTCCGATGAGGAGAGATATACTCTAGGCCCCTCGTGTGATCCGACCAGGATAAGCATGGCCATCCGACAAGGATTATGAGATAATATGGTTTGTGGTCGGCATCACTAGAATGAGAAAGAGGTCGAGCTAGCAAAACGATGACAGACTCGCCTTGATCCCGGCAATATATATCGTGTGGCAAAAGGAATAGAAGTATGATGGACAGGTTCGCCTAACCAGCTTCATAGTCTGCTTGGTGTTCGGCATGCCTTGCTAGGGGCCGCTACCAACCGTGCAGTTCGGAGGTGATCCAAAATGCAACCAAGCCGGCTTGAACCTAAGGGGCCCCGCGCTTAAGGGAAGGAACCTACGAGGTCGGATCCGAGGACACTGGTCGGATGTGATCCAAGCTGTGTTTTGATTCTGGCTGAGTAGACTTATGGGCTTTAGGGTCCATGCGAGGCCCAAGTGTTGAGCCAGCGATGGATGCCTATATAAAGTGGGGGTGTGGCACACTCATGTAGTTGATCGCTTCGGCGCTGTCACTAGGGTTTGCATGTGTTGCGAATAGACGCCTCCACTCGCCGCCAGTTGTGTGATAGGACCTAGCCGTCCGCCGCACGACGTTCCTCCTTCACGCACGGATGCCATTAGAGGCGGTGCACCTGCCCCGCTCCGGCGAACTTGTACGTGGGATCCGGTGACCGGCTGTTCGAGGGAGATCGGACGAGGAGGAGACCATCCACGCGGGCGCGCTGCATCAACTCTTCTTCCGCTGCACGGCATTGCGTGCCTAGTGGTAACAAACTGTGATCCATCTCCGTAGCATGTTCTTGGTTGTTCCACCCGAATTTTAATTTGCAGTCGACGCACCCTACCGTAGAACCCAACACGTATAATCATTTCGCCAACCATGGGACGTACTATTTGTGGACCAATGACGGGCCGCAAAATGGGCCGTAAATGGGCTAGATTGGAAATCGTCTGTTTTATGGCCCGACCATAATAGGCCATTAATAGGCTGTAATTGATGATGCTACGAAAACAGCCCAACATGTTAACGGGCCACAAGCAGGCCGACTGTAACCACGAGCTGAATTTGGCCCACAAGCTGAACAGGCTAGTAACGGACCGTAAGTAATCGAATTCTGGAAATGAGCCCAAGAATAAATGGGCCCTTAGAAGGCCGACAGTTAAAACGGGCTGGTAACGGCCGACGGACTAATGGGCGGTTAATGGGTATAAAGCAATACACTATTCATTATGGGCCAGTTTCACCATGGGCCGTTAATGGGCCAAGATTTACAAATGGCCTCATATGGGCAGAAAGACGCCATGTGCCGTACATGGACCGGAAGTTACAACGGGCTGGAATCATACTAGACGGCCCAAATGACGCTACTGGGCCTAATTCGGGTAAGCCGTAACGGGCCGTGACCTAGCGGGTTGTAAATGGGCTATATGCTAACAGGCCGTAAACAGGCTTTCCGTGGGCCGGCCCGCTACCTCTTTGACCAAGTCAAAAGGGTCGGCCTTTTCATCGGAATGCGCCTCTGTTGGGTCGTCCCATGTGTCGACATATCATAGGCGCCTCCTGCCCAATGAGTGGATGACATATGTCCCAACGGTGATCCAACACGTGTTTCCTCCGGCTAATGAGAATTTTACACGTGGAAAATCCCCATTGGTCCAGGCTGTTAACGGGTTACCGGATCCAAAACCGGACCCGGTAGCTTAACGGTGACCCGTTACGGTGGATGCCATGTGTCGGTCACCCTTGACGAAAGCACTTCCATGACGCGCCATTTGTCATCATGGAAGTGGACACTTCTGTGATGATAATTTTGGTAATGTCATGGAACACTTCTACGACAGCACAGGTATGACTATCTTGATTCTGTCATAAAATCGTCATGGATGTACATGCATGACATAAAACGTGACCTACTGTGACAAACACGTATCATCACGGAAGTGTATTTTTTGTATTGTTTAGAGTTTGGCACATGCAAATGTACTTGGAACGGCAAGTAAATACCACATATAGGTAGGCATGGTGGACTCATATGGAACAACTTTGGGGTTTATGGAAGTGGATGCACAAGCAGTATTCCCGCTTAGTACAAGTGAAGGCTAGAAAAAGACTGAGAAGCGACCAACTAGAGAGCGACAACGGTCATAAACATGCATTGAGATTAACCAACATTGAATGCAAGCATGAGTAGTATATAAATAACCATGAACACAAATATCATGGAGGCTATGTTGATTTTGTTTCAACTACATGCGTGAACTTGTACCAAGTCAAGCCACTCGAATCATTGAAAGGAGGGTACCATCCTATCATACTACATCACAACCATTTTAATTTCCATGTTGGCACGCAAGGTAAACCATTATAAATTCTTAGCTAATTAAGCATGGCATGATTAACTATAGTCTCTAATTGTCATTGCAAACATGTTTATTTCATAATAGGCTGAATCAAGAACGATGAACTAATCATATTTACAAAAACAAGATAGGTTGAGTTCATACCAGCTTCTCCTCATCTCAATCATTTCATCATATATCGTCATTATTGCCTTTCACTTGCACGACCGAACGGTGTGTATAATAATAATAGTGCACATGCATTGGACTAAGCTGGAATCTGCAAACATTTATTCAAAGGAGGAGACAAGGTAATATGGGCTCTTTGTTAGATCAACAATAATGCATATGAGAGCCACTCAACATTTTCATCTTGGTCTTCTCCTCTCGACCCCCCAAGAAAATAAATTCAAAGAAACACAGTGAAATATTTTTGGAGTATTTTCTTTTCTGATGAAAGTAAAACAAGAATGAGAAAAACTATTTACACGGGAAAGCTCCCAACAAGCAAAAGAAGAACGAGAAATCTTTTTGGGTTTTTCTTTTAATTCTACTACTAAACATGCATAGAAAGTAAACTACAACTAAATTTTTTTGGTTTTTCTTAAGGTTTATCAAACACACAAGAAGAAAGCGGGAAAAAGAAATAAACTAACATGGATAGTACAATGAAAAAGTATGAACACCGACAACTGAAATGACTGTGTGAACATGAATGTAATGTCGGTGAGAAATACGTACTCCCCCAAGCTTAGGCTTTTGGCCTAAGTTGGTGTAAGGCCACGGCTGGCCTAGTGGATATCAAAATTGTAGTCGGGGTTGTACTAAGATGCAATAGATACTGCCTGAAGGGCAGCAGCATGGAGGCGAGCAGCCTCCGCTGTTCTCTCATACTCGTTTGGCTCCTCTCTAGGTATAAAATATCTCCCATTTACCTGTCTGATAAGAAGTCCTCAAGGCCGGCATTTTGTACGTACGCACAGAATCCATCCATGAAACCCGCACGAACCATAAATTCATCTGATGGCCATTCACATGGCTTCACTTGAGCCTCCCTTGGTGGATCAAGGTCTGGTTCACGTATCGCGTGCCTCGGTGCTTGCTTCCTCGAAGAACCACATTGTTACATTCTCCTAGACATTTTCTTGCTCTGAAAAATTTCTGAAATTTTTAGTGACTCAAAATAAAAGTGAACCAAACTCAAAAAATTTGATAGCAACTACTCCTACAAGTGCCTAGAGGCTATATCATGCATCAAAATTACTTTGGACCCTATAAATTTGACATGCAAGCTCAAGAACAAGGTCACCACAGCAGTAAAAAATTTCAATAAATAAAGCACTAGAACAAAAACTAATTGGACCAATGGTGTAGTGATCCGACCTCAAACGGTCAAATCTCTATGTATAAGTGTCATCCCTAGATCGGTAATGCTGACACACACAGTAGTCGACGATTTATAACAGAGTTCAATCACACACTTATTACATCGAATGTCTCAAAAGTGAGTACTTATTACAATAATATGGATGAAGGCCATCTAAATAAGATTACAGCGGAAGCTTCGAGGGTAAATGAGTCCATCAACTCCAACGGCATAGCTGAGTGCATGACAACGACCTAGCGCACCTTACTCCTCGTCTGAAAACTCTACAACGTAGTAAGTTGCAGCCTGTGTAGGTCAGCACATGGAATATGCTAGCAAGATAACACTAAAGAGCAATGAACAAATAACAGCTATAACTATATGCATATACGGCTGGTGGAGGCTCTATGGTTATCATTTTTTTGCGAAAAGCCAGTTTTTCCCTACAACAAAGGAATATATTTTATTTAACTACAAAGTTTGTTGAAAACATTGAGAATGGTAACCCCATATCAATCCCAAATTAATAATCAATAACCCCACAGATTAATTAAGTAAAGTGATGAGATCATCATAGAAATTCAAGCACCAGATACTCGAAATGTCCATAACCGGGACGGCTAACCATGATTAGTTTATACACTCTGCAGAGGTTTGCGCACTTTTCCCCACAAGACTCGATCTCCTCTGTTGAATTTCTCGCACTACATGATGTTTGAGAAACGGATGACCGAGACACAGTCTTTTCGAAGAGGTCCCCATAACCGATAGATAAGCCGGTACACCTACAATCCCCTACATCTACTAGCCCATCATGGAAAGGTTTCCCACAACTTACTCAACTATGCTAGAGCCCATAGTGGCTTGTGGCTGCACACGGAAGTTTCCAGCATGAATAACATAATGATCCCTTTGAGCCTGGGTGGCGAACCATAGGAAAAATCACACAGATACCCCAGGATTCTCCTTTGGATAACACTAGATTTCCCCAGGTGCCCACAAACCAATCCACCAGATGTGTGTTAAAGTAGCCACCATAAGTAAACCCTTAGTTCATAATAATACTCACAACTGTCATGAATCACTCAAACCAAACCATGTCTACGAGCATAGCAAAGCAAAGTATAATAAGCGTAATGTAGTAACTCCCAAGGTTTGAATAAAAGGGCAATAGGTACTACCTCAACAACTACTTCCCAATACCCACATGTTAAACAGATCCTACTCATGCAATGTTTGAGGATTGAGACTAATGCATAAAAACTGGGTAATAAGGGATATGATCAAAGTGTTACTTGCCTTGCTGACGATCTGAAAACCCTAGTGACTCATAGTAGCACGCTTCGCACTTTGGAAAATCTATCGTGAATAAACAATAGCATACATGAGCACTCAAGCATAAGATGCAAGGGTAAAACTCAAATGAAAAGATCCAAACTGAAAGTTCAACTAAAGAGCTTCGATTTGCAAAAAGAATCAACCAAATCGGAGCAACGAAACTCAAACTATGATCAAAAGAAGTTTGAAATCAAATATGCTTGCAACCAAATTTTAATTTGTCAAAACCAACAAGACGAAGATTTTGGCGTTGGTTTCACTGGATTTGGACAAACGAGCAAAAAGTAACGAGGGTTTGAAGATTAGGGACTAATCTATGAGAAAAGTATTCACGGATAGGTCCCTGGCTGAAAATACAATAAAAAGAAAACCTAACGAATGGACGTTGGCTATGAAAACCTAACTAACGAACGCGTTCGTTAAAATGAACTAAACAGAAAGCGTTCGCTAACTAGCGAACCCTAAAAAAATAAAAACCGATCTAAACAGAAGAACAAAAAAAAACCAAAAACGAACCGGCGAACCGGGGCGGTTTTATACCGGTTCACGGCGACGGCGGTCAACGGCGGCGGCGGAACTCTAGCGAGGCAGCGACGGCGGCAGTGGCTCGCGGCGTGGGCGGCGGAGCGGTGGTGCGACGGAGTGCGGCGCGGCAGCAGACGGTGGCGGGCGGCGGCGCGGACAGCGGCTTGCGGTGGCAGGGTGAGGTGAGGAGGAGGGCCGCGGTGGCTCCAGCTTATAAAGGCCGAGGGGGTGTGGCTTGCGGGATGGGGCGCCGAGGTCGCTCGGGAGTCGTGCCCCGGCCGGACTCGGACGGCAACGGCGGTTGGGTCTCTCCCGCGCGGGAGGAAGGCGCGGCGCTGCGGGTCAGCCTGCTCGGCTGGGCCTTCGGCCCAGTCGGGCGGGAAGTTTTTATTTTTTAAAATAAAATTTCTCCAGAAGAAAATCCTAATAAAATATAAAAAATTCTAAAGAAATACTAGAAACAATTTTCACCATCTAAAACTAATATTTAGAACAAAGTGAACATTTTTCTGGCCTAAATGCAATTTTCAAAAATGCATATTTTTCTAATTCAAATAAAATGCAAATAAAAAATAAATTTGATTTTAAAATTTCTTCTCCAATATTCGTCTCTTTTGAAGAAGTCATTTTATCTTCTCTCTTTTATTTTGATTATTGGAAATAATTGGAGAGAAAAATATTAAAACCAAATTGATCCTCCTTTCAAATTTGAGAAAATTCAAACATGAAAATATGTGAAACCTCCAACTCTCTCCTTGGGTCCTTGAGTTACTTAAGATTTCTAGGATCACAACCAAAAATGTAATTAAAACATGATATGCATATGATGACCTATGTATAACATCGAAATTGAAAATTGGGATGTTACAAATGGAGGAGTCAAATACCGAAGAACAATCCCCCAAAGCAGTTTTGTGAATGGAGCTTTGAGCAAGGAGATCGAAAATGGCAGCAAAACAAGCAAGAACATGAGTTTGAGCTATGGAGTGATTTTTTCTAGAGGAAGGAGTGGATGGGTGCTGGAATAAGTGGAGGGAGTCCACGTGGGGCCCATAAGGACAGGGGCGCGCCTAGGGGGTAGGGCGCGCCCTCCACCCTTGTGGCCAACTGGTGAGGCCCCTTGGTGTGTGTTCAGTGACAAAAATTCTCAAATATTCTATAAAAAAACATACTAAATTTTTAGGGCATTTGGAGAACTTTTATTTTCGGGACATTTTTTATTGCACGGATAAATTAGAAAACAGACAGAAAATACTATTTTTCTTTATTTAATCGAAATAACAGAAAGTAAAAGATGGTTATAGAGAGTTGTGCTTTCTAAATTCATCCATCTCACGCTCATCAAAAGGAATCCATTAACAAGGTTGATCAAGTCTTATTAACAAACTTCTTCCGAATGACATGAAACCGGAGAATTTTTTTAATATCACTAGGTTACCTCAACAGGGATATACATTTCCCTAACAATAAGAATATCATATTTCTTTTTGACAGTAGGAAGAGGGAATTCACAACCTTCGATAGTAATAGTTGAAATTTTTCCAATAGAATTGATACTATGAACTTGAGGTTGTTTCTTCGAAAAGTGTACTGTATGCTCATTACCATTAACATGAAAAGTGACATTGCCTTTGTTGCGATCAACGACAGCCACTGCAGTATTCAAAAAGGGTCTACCAAGGATGATCGACATACTGTCATCCTCGGGAATATCAATAATGACAAAGTCTGTTAAGATAGTAATGTTTGCAAGCACAACAGACACATCCTCACAAATATCGATGGGTATAGTAGTTGATTTATCAGCCATTTGCAAAGAGATTTCAGTAGGTGTCAACTTATTCAATTAAAGTCTATGATACAAAGAGAAAGGCATAACACTAACACCGGCTCCAAGATCACATAAAGCAGTTCTGACATAGTTTCTTTTAATGGGGCATGGTATAGTTGGTACCCTTGGATCTCCAAGTTTCTTTGCTATTCCACCCTTAAAAGTATAATTAGCAAGCATGGTGGAAATTTCAGCTTTCAGTATATTTCTTTTATTAGTAACAATATCTTTCATATACTTAGCATAAGGAGGCATTTTAAGCATATCAGTCAAACACATACACAAAAAGATAGGTCTACTCATTTCAGCAAAGAGCTCAAAATCCTCATCATCCTTTTTCTTGGATGGCTTAGGAGGAAAGGGCATGGGTTTCTGAACGCATGGTTCTCTTTCTTTACCATGTTTCCTAGCAATGAAGTCTCTTTATCGTAACGTTGATTCTTTTATTGTGGGTTATCAAGATCAACAACAGGTTCAGTCTCTACATCATTATCATTACTAGGTTGAGCATCAACATGAACATCATCATTAACATTATAACTAGCTAGGTTCATGTTCATCACCAGATTGTGTCTCAGCATCGAAAATAGAAATATCATTGGGATTCTCAGGTGTGTCCATAGCAGGTTCACTAGCAGCATGCAAAGTCCTATCAGTTTTCTTTTTCATTTTATTACTAGGACTAGGTGCATCAATATTAGTTCTCTAAGAATCTTGCTCAACTCTCTTAGGATGACCTTCAGGATACAAGGGTTCCTGGGTCATTTTACCACCTCTAGTCATAACCCTAATAACATTATCATTATTCTTACTATTCAACTCATTAAGCAAATCATCTTGTGCCTTAAGTACTTTTTCGACTTGATTTTTAACCATGGAAGCATGTTTACTAATAATCTTAAGATCATTAACAGTTCTATTCATATAATCACCCAAGTGGTCAAGCATGTAAGGATTACGTTTCAATTGTCTACTAACATAAGCATTGAAGTTTTCTTGTTTAACAATAAAATTCCTCATAGTGATCAATAGATATAATCCCAAGTGACTCAAAAAATAGAGTTATGCTCCCCGGAAACGGCGCCAGAAAAAGGTCTTCATAACCCACAAGTATAGGGGATCGCAACAGTTTTCGAGGGTAGAGTATTCAACGCAAATTTTTTGATTCGACACAAGGGGAGCCAAAGAATATTCTCAAGTATTAGCAGCTGAGTTGTCAATTCAACCACACTTGAAAGACTTAATATCTACAGCAAAATATTTAGTAGTAAAGTAGTATGGAAGTAACGGTAACAGTGGCAAAAGTAATAGTAGCAGTTTTGTAGCAATCGTAACAGTGGCAACGAAAAAGTAACGAAGCAAAGATCAATATGTGAAAAGCTCGTAGGCAATGGATCAGTGATGGATAATTATGTCGGATGGCATTCATCATGCAACAGTTATAACATAGGGTGACACATAACTAGCTCCAATTCATCAATATAATGTAGGCATGTGTTCTGAATATAGTCATATGTGCTTATGGAAAAGAACTTGCATGACATCTTTTGTCCTACCCTCCCGTTGCAGCGGGGTCCTATTGGAAACTAAGGGATATTAAGGCCTACTTTTAATAGAGTACCATACCAAAGCATTAGCACTTAGTGAATACATGAACTCCTAAAACTACGGTCATCACCGGGAAGTGTCCCGACTATTGTCATTCCGGGGTTGCCGGATCATAACAGGTAGTAGGTGACTATAACTTGCAAGATAGGATCAAGAACACAAATATATTCATGAAAACATAATAGGTTCAGATCTGAAACCATGGCACTCGGGTCCTAGTGAAAATCATTAAGCATAGCAAAGTCATAGCAACATCAATCTTAGAAGATAGTGGATACTAGGGATCAAACCCTAACAAAACTAAGTCGATTACATGGTAAATCTCATCCAGCCCATCACGGTCCAGCAAGCCTACGATGAGATTACTCACGCACGGCGGTGAGCATAATGAAATTGGTGATGGAGGATGGTTGATGATGACTATGGCAACGGATTACCCTCTCCGGAGCCCCGAACAGACTCCAGATCTGCCCTCCCGAGGAAGAACAGGGCTTGGCGGCGGCTCTGTATCATAAAACGTGATGGATCCTTCTATTTGATTTTTTTTCTTCCCGAACGTAAATATATGGAGTTGGAGTTGAGGTCGGTGGAGGTCCAGGGGCCCACAAGGATGGAGGGTGCGCCCCCACCCTTGTGGCCAGGGTGTGGGCCCCCTTTAGCTGATTCTTTCGCCAATATTTTTTATTAATTCCAATAAACACCTCCGTAAATCATGCAAGTTAGAGTCCAAAACAAGGGCAAAAGAGTTTGGAAAAGTAGATACAATGGATACGTATCACTCGACGCCTCTCAGCTCTAGCAATACTCAGATATTCCAGAAACCCTAGGGGAGTCGACGAAACACAATTCTAGACACCGCAAGTTCTAGGACTACGTGATCCAATCTAGAGCCCTATTCCGGCACCTTGTCGGAGGGGGACATGATCATGGAGGGGTTCATCATTCTCATTGGTGCTCCTCTGATGATGCGCGAGTAGTTCACCATAGACCTACGGGTTCGTACGCTGTAGCTAGAAGGCTTCTTATCTCTTTTTGATTCTCAATACAATGTTCTCCTCGATGTTCTTGGAGATCTATTTGATGTAATGATGTTTTGCGGTGTGTTTGTTGGGATCCGATGAATTGCGAGCTTATGATCACATCTATATTCATGAATATTATTTGAGTCTTCTTTGATCTCTTATATGCATGATTATTTATAGCCTCGTATTTCTTCTTCGAATCTTTGGTTTAGTTTGGCCAACTAGATTGATTTTTCTTGCAATGGGAAGAGATGCTTTGTGATGGGTTCGATCTTGCGGTGTCCTCACCCAGTGACAGAAGGGGTAGCGAGGCATGCCTGTATCGTTGCTATTAAGAATAAAATATGGGGTATATTCCTACATGAATAGATCTTGTCTACATCATGTCATCGTTCTTATTGCATTACTCCATTTCTCCATGAACTTAATACACTAGATGCACGCTGGATAGCGGTCGATGTGTGGAGTAATAGTAGTAGATGCAGGAAGGAGTCGGTCTACTAATCTTGGATGATGATGATGATGATGAGGATGATGATGATGAGGAGGAGGAGGATGATGATGATGATGATGATGATGATGAAGTAGAAAAGGTAGAAAAGGAAAGAGAAGAAGGTCGAGGGGTCGAAGTTTTTCTTAGTTTTAGGTTTAGATTTAGTTTAGTCTAGGTTTAGGTTTAGGTTTTTTTTCTTCTATTTTTTTAGGTTTAGGTTTAGATTTAGTTTAGTTTAGGTTAAGAAGAAAGATGAACAAAAATAAGAAGAAGAAGAAGAAGAAGATGGACAAGAAGAAGTAGAAAAAGTAGAAAAGGAAAGAGAAGAAGGTCGAGGGGTCGAGGATAGCCGAGGGGTCAAAGTTTTTTTCATAGTTTGAAGTGTCAATGGTTTATGTGATGTGATGTCCTAAATTTTCTTGACTTGATCGGTAAAATTTGCAGGATTTGTGCTATTTCATCTCCTTGGAGTCATCATGGTAGAAGTTTTTGGTCTGTGATCCCGCCGTTGTTCGACTACTTCCTCTACAGCCGAGGGTGAGCTACGAATCCACCTTCACCTCATACACTCTTTTAACCATGTCAGTAGATTTCATTTTCATGCTAAGTCGTGTAACCTAGGCGTCTCCCGTCCGAAAGGGTTGCATCGATAAATATGCATTCAATAGCATATTTATCGCCATAACTTATTCGGATTGTCCAGCGATTTCCATGGACATCCCGAGTATGTGTAGATTGGGTACATTCTCCATGCTCTACCCCATTCCGAGACAAAATTTCGGTAGCGCCTCCGTGTTGTTCTCCGGATGCACATTCTCTCGGCTTATTGCCGAGACGTGTATTTGAGGAACAGCGGGCAGGTGCTGTCGAAATTTTGTCTCAGAATGGGGTAGAGCATGGAGAACGTACTCAATCTACACATACTCGGGTGGGATTAGGACCTATCTTTACCTATTAGAGTGTAGGTTGCATGGACGTAATAAAATTGACAAACTAGATTAACTGATAAATATACATGTTGATGGACCTATCTATACCTATTAGAGTGTAGGTAGGCAAGATGAGTGATCGTGCGTGGATGTACACCGGTCACACTAGTCAGAAAGACATGACCAATGAATTGTTAGCAAAAACCAAGGGGTTTGTGAGAGTCACATTTGCAAATGACCAGAAGAAAACCTGGTGCCCCTGTGTCTGGTGTGACAATTGGCACAAGAGGGCAGAGGAAGAAATGGGCAAACACCTGCAGAAGAGTGGTTTTACGCTCGGATGTACGGTGTGGACATTTCATGGTGAGTCTGCCCAACATGCCAGAGCTGAGGTGGTTCGTCGTCGCACCGACAAGCAAGGTACCGGGGTGGAAGACATGGTGCAAGAGTTCGATGATGCTCGGGATTCGGGCGATGAGATGGAGGAATCTGCAAAAGCCGTCAATGAAATGTTGGAGTCTTCAAAACGTCCTCTCCACGAGCACACTGAGCTTTGTCAGTTGGATGCCATCTCACAAATAATGGCTCTGAAGGCTCAATTCAACTTGGGCAAAGAATGCTACGACGTGGTGATGACAGTATTTGGATGCTTTCTACCCAAAGGCCATGTAATGCCTGAAAACATGTACCAGTCGGACAAAATCCTCTGTGCACTTAAGATGCCCTATGAGAAGATACATGCATGTGAGAAAGGATGTGCCTTAGTGGGTTGTTCCCCCCTCGGGGCACCCCTCTGGTACTTCTTTGGACCAAGTTGTGTATTCTGGTCCATAAAAATTCTCCAAAAAATCTCTCTGTGTTTGGACTCCGTTTGGTATTGATTTTTTGTGATGTAAAAAACAAGCAAAAACACCAACTGGCATTGGGAACTATGTCAATAGGTTAATCCCAAAAAAAATATAAAGTTACTATAAAATGATTGTAAAACATCCAAGAATGATAATATAACAGCATGAATACTTCATAAATTATGGATACATTGGAGACGTATCAAGGAGACCAGACGACAATCGAAGAGACACAAGGCAACAGGGCGCTCCCTATGGGGGGTCGCACCCTATTATGTTGTGGGCCCCACGAGGCTCTATCTGACCTAATTCCACTTCTATAAATTCTCAAATATTGGGAAAGCAACAAAGAGCCACCTGAAACCCTTTTTCTGGCGCCGCAAGCTTCTGTTTTTCTGTGATCCCATCTGGAGGACTTTTTCGGTACTCTGCTAGAGGGGAAATTGATCACGGAGGGCTTCTACATCATCCTTGCTACCTTCCAATGATGCATGGGTAGTTTACCACAGACCTATGTGTCCATAGCTAGTAACTAGATGGCTTCTTCTCTCTCCTTGATCTTCAATACCATGTTCTCCTCGATCTTCTCGGAGTTCTATCCTATGTAATCTTCTTTTGTTGGGATCCAATGAATTGTGGGTTTATGATTAGATTATTCATTGAAATTAATTGGGTCTTTTCTGAAATTTATTATGCATGATTGTTATATCTTTGTATTTCTCTCTGATCTATCTGTTTGGTTTGGCCAACTAGATTGATTTATCTTCAGTAGGAGAGGTGCTTTGTGATGGGTTCAATCTTGCGGTGCTCTATATCCCAGTGATAGAAGGGGACAAGAAACATATTTGTATTGTTGCTATTAAGGGTAAAATGATGGGTTTTATTCATATTGATTGGGTTTACTTTCTCTACATCATGTCATCTTGCTTAAGGCGTTACTCCATTTTTCATGAACTTAATACCATAGATGCATGCTGGATAGCGGCCAATTGGTGGAGTAATAGTAGTAGATGCAGGCAGGAGTCGGTCTACTTGTCTTGGATGTGATACCTATATACATGATCATTGTCGTGAATATGTCATACCTATGTGCTTTTAGATCAATTGCCCAACAGTAATTTGTCCGCCCACAGTTTGCTATGCGTTCAAGATAGAATCTTCGAGTGAAAAGTATGGCCCCCGCGTCCACTTGTATCATATTATAAAATCCAAAATACCTTTGCTACAATTTTACTTCTTTTATTTTACTTTACAATTTATCCATCTACCTAGCTATACAAGATTTGATCCTTGCAATTAACGAGTTCAAGGGGATTGACGACCCTCTTGCTCGTGTTGGGTGCAAGTATTTGCTTTTGTGTGTGCATGTGTTGTTCATGAGGCTTTGCGTGACTCTCCTATTGGTTCGATAAACCTTGGTTCTCACTGAGGGAAATACTTATCTCTACTATACTGCATCTCCTCTCCTCTTTGGGGAAAATCCCAATGCAGCTCACAAGTAGCACGCACACACGCGTGGGAATTCCAGTTGTAGGGTGTTTCAATACGTTCATGATTTGCTCATAGTGGGTTGCGAGAGTGACAGAAACTTAAACCTGAATAAGGGGGTTATTGTGTATGGGAGTAAAGGGGACTTGTTACTTAATTCTATGGTTGGGTTTACCTTAATGATTTCTAGTAGTTGTGAATGCTTGCTAGAGGTCCAATCATAAGTTCATATGATCCAAGTACGGAAAATATGTTAGCTCATGCCTCTCCCTCATATAAAATTGCAATAATGATTATCGATCTAGTTATAAATTTCCTAGGACAATTTCGCAAATCCTACCACCACTTTTCCACACTCGCTATACTAACTTAATTGTTCTTTTATTAAAACGAGACCTAACTTTTTCTCAATGCAATGCATCAGATCGAGGCTAGTGGCCAACCATGCTCACACAATTGTTCGTCCTCCCTCATGTTGAAGCTTTCTCCGCTACCCTTCTTCTTTGGATCACCACGGAAACCATTCGGGTCATTTTCCTCGTCGTCCTCCTCCTCATGTTGCTGTCTGCTGGCCCAATCATGCTGTTGTGTGTCTGCGTGCATCTAGGTATAGGTGTCGGACTAGGTGTAGTCATGATGCGTGCATGGCTGGGAGTAGCCATGCTGCGTGCCCGGCTGGGTGTAGCTGCCGGACTGGGTGGGCTCCAAGTTATCCACCTGCCCGTCCTCATAGCCACCTCCTCCTCTGCTTCCCTCGGGAATGATGTCAAACATCTCCATGTCCGTGATGTCGTACATCGTCTTGCCCACTTTAGGTAGACCAGCAAACAATGTGTAGACACCCAACTGCTTCCCACCCGGCACTTGCATCCGGACATGCTACGGCAATGAACACTCCGAGAAAAGCAGCGACTCCACATTGACGTTGATGATGTAAGGAACTTTCCTGGCCACGGATGCCAGGGGCTGCCTACCAAGCTGCTTGGCGGCGTACTAGTATGGAGCCTTGTAATGCTCCGGCCATGGCGACATATGCTCGGCCGGCAAGGGCGGCGGAGCACGACCTCCACCATGTCCGCAATCAGCATGCCCACCACCACATCGGCCACCAGCATGCCCTCCGCCAGTCTTCAGCTTCTTGAGCATTTCTGCCTTTGCGGCCTTTGCTTTGACGCGTCGATTTTGCCATGTCGTCGAGTTGATCTTCAGGGTGAGCGTGTTGTTCGGATCCTCCACCACCATCGTCTCGGGCATGGTCTCCTCCAGGTCCATGCGTTGGTGGCGGGATGGAAGAAAGAGAGTGGGGGGGGTGCCGCAAAAACAATGCGGCCAGCAACAAAAAAGCAGCTCCACCTCAGTTTTGGGTGGGCCTGGGGTGTCAGGGTCCTAGGTGGCTCGTGTCCAGACTCCCACAATTCCCCCTAGGTTTGGTTCCGTTTTGCGGGAAAACTGTGGTCCGGATTGCTAAGCGGACCGATGGGAGTCAGTGTTGGATGGCTTACGGAGTCCGGACAGATAGAGGCGGTTTGAGGGTCAGTGTTGGAGATGCCCTTACCTAGCACTCGTATGGGAGGCTTCCATGTCGGTTTGTGGGGCATACGTGCAAGGGCAAGGGTCTGTCCTGATGTCGGTTTACCACACGTTTAGGGCCTTCTTCCTTACTCGTAGCATGTTTCCTAATCTTCTCTCGATCGTGCGATGGTAAGCACCATCCTGAGGCGGTGGTGTCGTTCTGGTGTCGATGGGGTGTCCTAGGCTGTTGGGGGGGCATCTTGGTGTCGAAGGGAGCTTGTCCGATAAGAAATTTGACCTATCAACGAGAAGCCCCCCATCAGTAGTCGTAATGGAGCAAGGTCAGCGAGTAAGGTTGATGTAGATACCCTTGGAAGCCTTCGTCTTATTATCCAGACAGGATGTGCTTGCATTTCGTCCTTTTGATATCTCGACCTATGGCAGATGATTTTATTAGTTGACAAGGAGAGGGTTGTTCTTTGTAAGTTGTTTGACATTGATGTTTGGACAATTTTTGACGGTTTGCATCTTACAATACTAGAACATGAAGATGTTTGTGAGGGGCACAATTGTTTAAGACGATGCCACTATGGCCCCATACAGTGCGATGTTGCAGACGTTTCATGCCGTTGTGCTAATGTTAAGCATCCACCATCATGTTGCAGGGGAGGGGGGCTCTGCAAATGGTGCATATTGCGTCACGCTGGAAGACTGAGGGCGACAGTGGTTCGCGCATCCGCTTCGGACAAGCTATCATCTTGGGTCATGAAATGTTTGGGAAGATTGAAATAGACCCACCTTCAATCACTTCCCTAGTTGTGATGAACATCGTTTAACTTGTCATGGAGGACATTAGACAACTTACAATATAAATAACCTTATTTTTGTTTGCTTTTGGTCCCCATGTAAATAACATTATCGCTTTTTCTCTATCTTAATTAATAAAATGGCAGTGCTCTTGCCATTTCCCGTATAAAAAAACTCCGTTCTCTAGAAATGCCGTTGTCTAAACACATTTTTCCAAGAGATACGAACTTGCGTAAAAGGATTCTTGCACAACTTGAAGATCGATAGGTCCGTTGATTGGACCGTGGCCACCCGGGAATCTGATCTGACTGGTCCATCATTGTGCGGTTTCCAAATGAAAAGCATTGCATGGTTAATCAGCGGTCAGCTGAGCTCCCATGCATGCAGCTTTTCACAGAATCACAGCCATGTTCTCACCTGCATGCCCATCTGCAACGGGATATAAAGATGAGACAGGAAGCTATCTTCTGCCATTTTCCTAGAGCCTGGACCGTAATCTACACTCTATGAATACCACCAAAGCCTTATAATTTCCCCTAAAAAACCATATAATTTTCGTTTTTGAAACAAGTAAAAATACTTGTGATTAACCTATGTCTTTTACTAAGACCGATTCAACGATCGAATACGTGCGAGTGCGAACGACAACCTCAGTCGCTACACTGCACTGACATCAACACTGCAAATCAAGACAAAGTTGTCGAGAAAAGTACAAGGTGAACAACTTCGGTACAATTACCTTGAACTTGTAAAGTATGCCTGCGTATCCACTTACACTGAGTAGTACTCCCTCTGCCCTCTCAACTTCAGTACAATTTTGTATTCAAGTTAGTATAAAATTGAGATACTTAGAACGGAGGGAGTAGTAGTTATGCCTTTGCTCACTCAAGTTCCTCAAAAGTATAATCTTGTCCCTCGCACTTTGCGCATGTAAGCATATTGGATCGCAAAAAAACACAGCATTGCTTGGATTTTTTTAGAATTTACTGTCCATCTGGTCAAACCCGGTCAAAGTGGTAAAAATCTGAGTTTGGACTAAACTTACGCGGTTTTGAGACTTGAAGGACCAAATGTGTACCAAAAAATCTTAAGTGACCAAGTCTATATTTTCGGGAAACTTGAGGGACCAAAAACATAATTTTCTCTATAGTATATTAACGCTAGACACACCGAGGCTTCGTTTGACATGAGAGGTTTCGGGGGGTATCGAGTGGATTTTTCACGTGTGGCCCGGAACCCTCTACAATCCTCCTTGGCCCATTTGGCAGACGAGGTTTTGCTAGCGCAATCCACATGATTCCCCGTCGATCCGCCTCGAACCATGCGGGTCAGAAGGCATGAGGAGGCCCTTGTGGAATTGGAGCCACGCGCGAGACCGAGCCTTCTCCTCACGCTGCTGGCGGCAGCAGCCGTCCTCGCGGAGGGGATGTGTGGCTGGAGGGGATGTGTGGCTGGAGAAGGATTTAAGCTTTCAAGGGGATTGGGTGAAAGAGGAGGATTCACCAAATCCTCTAAAATCCCCTCCTCCCAAAACCTCCACGATCCCTTCCTGTCAAACAAAGCCCGAGGATGTCAAAATTCCCTTCGCTGTAAACATGCTTTCTGCTCCTCTTCCTTTGCAAGGAAGTCTGTCCGGCATCTCCTTGATAGGCCCTAACACAAGGGCCGACATCATGTTTTTGGTCATCGCAGTTGCAAGCATGCATGCATGCACGGTCTCTCACAGGAAAACCTAAACTAGTTCGTACCCCACCAATTTAACAGAGATCGTCGTAGTACTCCTGGTTACTTACTATACTTGGACGAATATCGGGAAAAGAAGAGACCGGCCTACTGACTGTAATAATTCTTAATCAGCTGTGAGCCAATCATATCATATTACACACTAGCTACATCCATCCAGGCATCCAGCTGCTTCCCTCTCACGGAGCACAAAAGAAACATACATTCAGCTAGCTCAGGTAGAATATCACAGTAGCTGCTCGATCGGAACCAACTTACCGCGCATAAATAATGCGATGAGAGGGGGCCCTAGCTCGCTCGCGAGATACACATACATATATAAAGGGCCAAGAGCAGGCGCAATGAGTGTGTAGGCGGTAGTGGGATTTCATCTTCACCGTTGCGAGTCAGGAGAGATATATAGCAAAGATACCACCGGCCGGCCGGGACAAATGGATAGAGAAGATGAGATGGAGATGGAGATCGGAGCAGAGGCAGTAGCGCAGGTGATGGCGCCGCCGTCTCGGTTCAGGAGGGTATGCGTCTTCTGCGGGAGCAGCAAGGGCAACAAGATGAGCTACCAGGATGCCGCCGTTGAGCTTGGCCAGGAGCTGGTACGTACTCTACTCACTCGTCTTCTCTCTCTCTCTCTGGCTAGTTTTTCACATCATTTCTCAACTCCAGCGCTAGTTTCCTTGATTGTTTCCGCTCAAGTGTTCTTCTCCGCATTAGCTAGCCAGCTCCATTCTGTCTTGTCACTTGAATCTTGGCTTGGTGCTCAAAGAGTGAAACCGGATGATGTTTTCTGAACACACTTGCTCGATCTTGTTGTGAACTTGTGGTTGCTTTTACAAGGCTTGAGGGTCTGTGGTTTTCTGCATGGGTTCATGTAGCCGAGCTTATTCGTCGACTACTCACAAAGACAAGACATACCAGCTAGCTAGTTTGTGCAGTACGTACATGCATTTGCCCAACTTTTGGTGTTCTGCCAGGCTCGCCCGTCTAATGCCCTTAATTTGTTTTCCGCAAGCTAAATATGGACAATAGTGTAATAACAGTAGATGCGTGACATTATACAAGATGAGAAATGCCCATAAATTAACTTTTCTCTCCAATGTTTATTGCCATGGTTGTTTCACCACACCAGGTAGCAAGGAACATTGATCTGGTGTACGGAGGAGGAAGCGTGGGGCTCATGGGCCTGGTCTCTCAAGCGGTCTACAGCGGAGGAAGGCATGTCATCGGGTATGTAAACAAACAAACAAACAGCCATGATGATTCATTCTTCAGCATGTACTACCGCTTCTGTACTGTGGAGCGTGAAAAGAATAGTCGTTGGAGACTTGCAAGATGGCAAGGAGAGCAAAACAGAGTCGTATGGGTCGATTCCTCCAGTTGCTACACACATAATGCCAGTATATAATTTGTCATCTTGCTGTCCCTATGCAGGGTGATTCCCAAGACTCTCATGCCTAGAGAGGTAACAATAACATTCCCACGCCTGCACCTTCCAACATTTCTGCCATTGTTTAATCACCTGCAGTGCAATGATTCCCATGAATTCTACATCCGTTTTTATCTTTTCCCACCCTTTGAACCGACATTTGTATTTACTACTCAAATTTGTATGTAATGACCGGACCCCAGTAGAGAAGCACGTAATTAAGCATGATGTTTTTATTTTTTATTTTTCACAAAGCTTGTTTATCTCTCCTGGTAGTGGAAAACAAGGATACATGGATGCAATCTTATCTGCTCTCTTTTGAAGAAAGATCACATGCATGGAATGTTCAGTGAAATCTTGTGTCCTTTTATTTTGGAGTTGATATCTCGCTGATCTTGACTGCCGCATCTAGTGCCTGCCCCCTTTTGTTCTTAATCAAGGCCTTTATGAGCCTTTAATCTGCAGATACTGACTTTGTTAACCCAAAAGAAATGTGTCAATTATTTTACACAACAGCACCATGATTACCTCCCCTGACCCTTGCATGCATTGCCCTGCGGATTACAATATAGTACCATTTGCAGAAAGTTGTCGTCCTTGACCCCCCGTCCCTAGTGTCCCTGTCTTAGATTGGGCTTTTAACACACATGCATTGATGCATGTAGCTAGTGTTCTTGATGCTGCCTGTGGCTGTGGGTGCTGCATGCAGATAACAGGTGAGACGGTGGGGGAGGTGAAGGAGGTGGCGGGTATGCACCAAAGGAAGGCTGAGATGGCCAGGCAATCTGATGCCTTTATAGCGCTCCCTGGTTAGTCCTTCGATCCTCCTGATAACACCTGCAAATCTCTACCAACTTCTTCAGTCGACATGCAGCTTTGTTGTATGCTACGTAGCTTTTGATGGTCGTCGCTTTCTGATCTCATGGTTAGTGGAAAGTGTGTGTGTAAAGAGGAAATAGGATCGATGCGTGCATGAGTATGGGGTTGACTTTGACCTCATAAATCCACTTGCTAGTTTTCTTAGATTTCTTTTTTGAGAAAAGCTAGTTTCTTTTTCCCGATGATCCACTTGCCAGTCCAGTAGTGGACTTGTGGTGGAAGCATGGCCTGTACTTTTGAGAGTCCACTTCTGTTGTTGGGTCACACAACACACATGAGAAAAGGCCCATGAGAGGAGTAATCTTGGATGAGGCCTGGATGTGGTTATCATGAAATACGCCTGCGCTTTTCATAAAAGAACTTACATGAACCTTTTTTCGTTACAAAAAAGGAAACTGTAAAGAAAACACTTAAAAAGAAACATGATATCTGAGCAAAATCACTTACTCAGATTTTAGATCCTTTTTCAGAACAAAGCAAAACCACCTGTATTGACATGTAAAACTCTGATCCTGCAGGGGGCTATGGAACACTTGAGGAGCTCCTGGAAGTAATCACATGGGCCCAGCTTGGCATCCACGACAAGCCGGTATGTACCGTGGTTCATGTCTAGACCGCTCTTCGTCTTCTGCGTCACATGAAATATAAACCGCCATGATGGCTTTTCTCTAAAAAAAACTACGTACTGACCTTCCCTAAAAAGAAACGAAAAAAAAAACAAAAAACTACGTAGTACTGACCTGCACGCGCAGATCGAGGAAACTAACAAAAAACCGCATTCAGTCTGACGCCCGGGAAACGTGTGTCGCAGGTCGGGCTGCTGAACGTGGACGGCTACTACAACGCCCTGCTGTGTTTCATCGACAATGCCGTGGATGAAGGATTCATCAAGCCCACTGCGCGCCACATCATCGTGCTGGCTCCCACGCCCAAGGAACTGCTCGACAAGCTGGAGGTAGGTACCTTCATTACCTGACACATCGCCTCCAGCTTCTTTCATCATCATCACCATGCATCTGAAACTGAAAGGAACAAATCTCCATGCAGGAGTACTCTCCTCGGCACGAAGAGGTCGTGCCCAGGACGAAGTGGGAGACGACGGAGCAGCTGAGCTGCTGCAAGATCCCTGCGCTGAAAGAGGGCACGGTGATCGTCCCGGCGCAGCGAGGAAGCATGCTGTGAGTTCGGTCAGGTTCCGAGGGGGGCTCTGAGTTAACCCTGTTGCCGGCGGATGCGCAAGCTGCAAATCTAGAGCGCGCCGTAGCCGCATTGCCTTGTTTTAGTTCCTGTAGCTCTGGTAGAACGTGTCTAGTGTCGGGACTGTCGATTGATCACTGATGTACGTAGTCGTGTGTTATGTGCTATGAGGTGTAGAGTTAAGATTCAGATGTCATCGATTAATTTGGAATCTGTGTGGCGGGTATGCTACAGTTGTGTAGAGCCAAGGTTCAAATGGATCAATTCCAGCGTCCAACTATACCTTTTACATATGCATAGAGTATGGACCCTAAAAAAACATATGCATAGAGTATGCCCCAAACTCTTTTACGCCGTGACGGTATGTAATGGCAGATCTGGCACCATCCACATTCTTTGAGATTTGTGCGACTGAGGCCCACTACGGACGGTTGTATATGTATGTATTGCACACTTCAGCTTTTACATATTTCAGAGTCAAATCACTGCCGAGTCCTACCAGCATAGTCAGAAAAAAGACACATCGTGGTACACATCTTTCTCTTTTCCCACTCAAGCACACATACTCTCTCTCTCTCTCTCTCTCTCTCTCTCTCTCTCTCTCTCTCTCTCTCTCTCTCTCTCTCTTAAATCCATCACTTTTATTTTCTTTTTCATAATTTGGATGATTCAAATCTCTTTAACAAAAATTCCATTTATTTTTTAATATATTTGAACTATTTGCGGCAAGACCTTTAGACAAGATCAAACCTGGATGCATTTGAACGCGTTTAGTTTTTGACATTTCACATTTCATATGTGAAAAAAAACCTATTTCGCTAGAAAAATGTGAAACAAACCTATTTCACTGGAAACCTATTTACCCCAAACATAAAACTGAAATGTCAATTTGTGAAACTGATTATTTAAGAATGTGTAACTGTTTATTTTCAAAAGAGTGAAACATGTTATTTCAAAAATGTGAAATTGAATAGATGTGTTCTTTTGTGAAACAAGCCAGTGCAAGATGAAATTTAAGTTCCAAAAATGAAAACAATATGAAACTAAAATGTCAACTTGTGAAAGTGATTATTTGGAATGAGTGAAATATGCTATTGTCAAATCTTTTTTGAAATGAGTGAAATATGTTAGTATGAAATGAGTGAAATATGTTTTTATAAAATCTTTTTTGAAATGAGTGATATATGTTATTGTGGTTTTTTTTGGAAATAAGTGAAGTATGTTATATGAAATGAGTGAAATATGTTTTAAAATGTGTGAAATCCTTTTTATAAAGAGCGAAATATGCTATTCTGAAATGAGTGAAATATGTTATTATAAAATTCTAAATGAGTGAAATCTTTTATTGGGAAATGACTGAAATATGTTATGATGAAATATTTTTTGAAATGAGTGAAATATATTATATGAACTGAGTGAAATATGTGTTGAAATGAGCGGAATTTGTTTGAAAATGAGCGAAATATGTTATTTGTGAAATGGCTGAAACATGTTATTCGGAAAATGAATGAAATATGTTATTAATAAAAAAATCTATATGAGTGAAATATGTTTTGTGAAATTGATTTTGTTAACTCGTTTGGAATATATTCAAGGCTTTTTAAAGGTCACTTCACCATGAGTTCAAATATATTTAAAAAAACTAAATCAAAATTTTGATTAAAGAGATATGAATGATTTTAAGTTAGCAATGGTTAAATAAATGGATGAATTGGTTTGGGAGAGAGAAGAGAGAGAATGGGCATCGGGGATCTTCCGGGAGCAACTAGTTGACGAGCGCTCCTTCGGGAGCCTCGCAATGATCACTTCGCGGTTGTCGCGCTCTCAGCGCTCCCTCCGTATTTTTTTTATTTTTCCGCATGCATATTCAGCTTTTTCAGCGGGGTTTTCTTTTTTTTTGACTTTTTAGTTTTCTATCGGTCTTCTAGCTTTTGGATCAAAAAAATATTCCAAAAAAATTACGCGAAAAAACGTGTTTTCTTATTTTTGTTTTCGCGAAGGCACGGAAAAAAAATGTGTTCTTTGTTTTTTTCTTTCCGCAAGAGGTATGGTTTTGCTTCCGCGAGATGCATGGTTGTGCTTTCGCGAGAGGCACGGCCGTGCCTCTCGGAAACGGAAAAAATGTGCTTTATGTTTTTTTTTCCTTCCGCGAGAGACATAGCCGTGCCTTTCAAAAACAAAAAATATATATGTTTTCTATTTTTTTTCTTCCGCGAAGAGGTATGGTTGTGCTTTCGCAAGAGGCATGGCCGTGCCTCTCGGAAACAAAAAAAAGTGTCTTATTATTATTATTTTTCCTTCCGTGAGAGGCACGGTTTTGCTTCCGAGAGACACGATTGTACTTTCTCGAGAGGCATGGCCGTGCCTCTTTCAGAAGAGAAAATACGGTGTTCCCGGTTCTGTTCTTTTGTCTGTTTTTTCCTCTGGTTTTTTCCATGGGAAAAAAGTTCATCAAAATTTGTCAACATGATATCTAGTTTTGAAGATCTCGACGTGAGGAATCCAACGGTGAAAACGTTTCAAGATTCAGACGCACGACTTAAGAGATAAAACATTTTGAATAAAGGAATCTATGAAAAAAGAAAAAACTCCCACGTTACGACAAATGGCACACATGAAGCGCGTCATTTGTCACAACCTGAGAAGGGGGAATGATCTTTGCAGTGAGTACTATTCAATTAGTGATTTTGCGATCTTCCTGTATGCTATGGGGACTGACTTTTTTTTTGAGCAAGCTGAGGGGAGCAACTATGTATCACTTGTAGCGAGGTAGAAGCACGCATCGCCTGAAGGAACACATCTGGTGGGCCGGCCCAGTGACAGGTTTCTTCATTTGCAACTCAGTTTTGTCTTTTCTCTCATTTTTTTATTTTTTTTCTTTTTTTCCTTTTTACTTTTGTTTGTATTTTTAAAATATAACTAAAACTACAAATATTCCAGAATGATTACTTAAGCATTGAAAGAAAATGTTTGTCCAGTGTTCAAAAAATGTTGATAGCACAAAAAAATGTTCACGTGTTTCGAACAAAATGTAGTAAAACTATAAAAAAATTAATCATGTATTAAATATATAAAAATATTGCTGATGTATAGGACAAATGTACAACGTGTACAAGAAAAGGTAGTCACTAAAACATAATTTGAAAAAAAATTTACTCATGTTAAACTACTGTAAAAAAACGTTTATGATGTATACCAAAAATGTACAATAAGCATGAAAAAAATTATACATCAAAACATATATTTGGATGTACAATGTGCATGAAAAAAGTAGAAATCAAAAAATATATTTGGAAAAATGTTAATTATGTATGTGAAAATTTTTTCTAATGTATACCAAAAGAGTGCAACTTACATGAAAAAAGTAGATATCAAAACATATATTAGGGAAAATGTTAATTATGTATTTGAAAAATGTTAAACATGTATAGAAAATGTCTGTGGTGTATACGAAAAATGTACATCGTGTCTGTAGAAAAGTAGACATGTGTTGGGAAAAAGCAAAAAGAAGAAAACTGATAAAAATCGAAAGAAAAAAGAAAAGAAATAAAAATCAAAACAAAACCGAAATGGAGGTGGCCACCCCAGGATCGCCCTTGGACCTGATGGTCTTAATGATGAATTCTTCCAAAAGAATTGGGACATGGTGAATATGGACATGTTTGAGCTCTTAAATGACTTCTGTAAAGATAGACTAGACATTAAAAAGACTAAATTATGGGATCATGTCACTAGTACCCAAACAGAGAAATGTTGATAGGATGGAAAAATATAGGGTTATATGTTTTACTCAATGTTGTCTTCAAACTTATTACCAAGGTGCTAGTTAGTGGATGCGCAAAGTGATTTGGTGTGTTATTAGGGCTTTCGAGACAACCTTCCAGCAAGGGAAGTTCATTCTTGAAGGGGTAGTCCTTTTACATGAGACTCTGAATGACCTACACAAAAGGGAAAAGACTCTATGATCATGTTTAAAATAGTTTTTGGAAAAAAAACATTGAAAAGATCAAGCGATCTTTATTACTCCAAATGTTAGAGATGAAGAACTTCCCTAACAAATGGAATGATTGGGTTATGACGATTGTCACTACAGGGATGATTGTTGTTGAGGTTAATAATGAAATTGGGCCACTTCAAAACATTCCAGGGTCTTAGACAGGGTGACCATTTGCCCCCTTCCTCTTTGACTTTGATGATGATGGCTTGTCCATAATGATAGATAGAGTTATGGAAAATAATCTTCTCCCTAGCCTTTCGACTCATGCTGCATATGGTGGGGTACCTATCTCGCAGTATGCTAATATCATACTTCTCTTTCTGAATGACCTTGAGCAGGCAAGAAACCTTGAGTTCATTTTATGCCTCTTTGAACTCATGTCATGACTAAAATAAATGTTCATAAATGTAATATTTCCATGTTAGGTGATGATGTGACTAAGGGGCTGAATTTGAGGAAATCTTGACTTGAAAGACTGGAAGCTTACCCATTCAATATTTGGGCATTCCCGTTGATGAGAAAAGAATTAGAAAAAGTAATTGGAGTAGAATTGTGCAAAAAACTTGGAGGACAGATTAGAATGTTGGCAGAGTAGGCTTATAAAAGTAAATGTGCACTCATAGCAAAATGCAAGATTAATGTCTCCCTTTTCTCGATATATACATTGCTCTTTGCATTTGCATGTCGACTTCTAATATGAGCGCTCAGCCGTGACAATGTACACGCCGCTCAGATGCACACAACTTAACTTGCAGATGAACGTGCCAATCATTCGGCCAGATGGAGATGGTATTCTATGTTGGAAATTACACCCTTCAAGGAAATGCACATCGAAATCCTCCTATAGGACATGCCTACAGGATTTAGAACAAAGAGAGGCAGCCATACCTAGTCAGGTAACTCGGGAAGTTAAACAATTGCTCAAACAAGTGTCGAAGGAAAAGAATATTATGCCTAGAGTGCAAAATTTTGCTTGGAGACTATTGGGAAAAAGCAATCCCAACAGGTAAGAGAGCAGGAAAATATTCCAGTCGCATCAAAAAACTATATTAGGTGTAACCAAAAATAAAATGACATGCATCTATTTTTTACCTGTCCTCTTGCAAAAGTTGCATGGATATCCCAACCATGGTTCATCAAATATGAAATTCTATCAAATACTTGCAGCGATACAACAACTATTCTTCATGTTTTACTTCACTCATGGCACCCCCAAGCTACTCTAATAAATATCATGACTTTTTTGTGGTGCATATGGAAGGCCAGGAATGACACTCTTTTGCTAGAAAAGAAACAAAATCCACACAAATTTACCAAGCTAAGCAGGCCATCTTAAAGAACTAAGAAGTAGCTCTTCAAACAGATTTTGAAGGAACAAATATTAGACAAAACATGCTGAACATTAACAGGTCTTTACATTACAACAACAAGGCCATGGAAAAGTTATACCGGACGCTGCTTCAAACTACAAAATTTTCACAGATGCATCATGGAGAGAAGACGTGCAAAATATCACAAGGATTGGACTATATATCCAAATAGAGGAAGATCGCCAAGAAATGGACATCATCATTCTTTCTATGGAAGAAAGAGTTTGTTCTCCTCTCTAGGCTGAAGCTCTAGGTTTATAGGTGGCAACCCATGTTGTTATTGCGCTCAAGGAAGAGGCCATACCATTCTACACAGACAATCAAATTTTGGCTAAGGATGCAAAGTCTAGAGATATTCGAAATAATCACGGTATTGAGAAATTAGGAGTCACCTAGGAATGTTTTTGCCACCACTAGTCACATTTAGACAAATGTACGTTTCATTCCCATGAATCTCAACAATAGGGCTCATAATAATGTTGTCGTGCATAATACTCAAATCTCAATGTTAGCCCTAAGAGCATCTATAGCTGGACATGCCAAATATGACACCCTATACGCCCATGGGCGCACCCGGGTGCGCCCGCAGACAGTGACCGGACAGTCCCCAAATCAGCTCATCCACAACCGCGTATCTCATATCCGGCATCCTATATCCATAATAAATCATGCAACGTAGTACATAGATCACCAGACGCCCAAAATCAACAAGAAACAGACTCTAGATTGATAGCAAACAATCATAATTCACATATAACATCACCAAAAGATCATCAGACCAGCAAAGTTCACACAGTTCAAACGTCCGGCAAATTCTAAATAGATACTAGGAGCTAGATATGAGAGAACGGAGCTTCACCACTTCCTCGCCCACCCTTTGCCCTTCCGGTTGTCGGCTCTACTGTAGATGTTTGTAGCAGGAGGTAGATCGATGTCGGAGCCGTAGGAGTCGAACCCGTCATCAGAGGAGGAATCAAAGATGACGATGTAGCCCTTCAAGCGTCCGACGATGCAGTCCTGCTACCACTTCAGCTTGGCCACCCTCGCCGCCTCCGGACCTCCTGCCTGGACTGCTCAATGCTGAGCCGGAGCACCTTGGCATTGAGCCTCCAAAGCCGCTGGGCATCCGTCTCTGCCGTCGTAAGTGACCGGCGGTACACCCACTGGAGGAGACGCTCATTCTTGTAGGGCATCGCCGACATCACGCGAGGGTGGCGGATGGACTGCGCAGCCGCATTCGACGCGACCCCATCTCCCTTGCTCTCTGCCTCTCGCGATAGGCAGTGCATGCCTCCAATTCCGAAGTGCACATCTGCGGTGCTGGTGGAGCGGGCAGTAGAATCCATCACTACCCGCGTGGAGCAGCGGACCGAGGTGGAGGAGGCCGATGGACGGGTGGCGCCGATTGAGCTACCCTCGCAGATCCGTGCGCGGGGCAGGAAGGGTCAGTGCCAGCGTCGGCGCTGCGATTGCGGGCGATAGCCGGTGTCGCACCTGAACCGGAGTTGCCGCCCATATCCACACAGGAGCGCTCCAGCGCGATGTGGAGGGCTAGCTCGTCCTCGTCTGCGGCACCATCACAAAGGAAGGCATCCCACTCGTCGTCGCCTGAGCCGCCGAAGTGGCTGCCGGTGCTGGACATGGTCGCCGACTCTCGGGAGTTGACGGATTGGAGCAAAGGGGAGCCGAGTGAAGTGAGGCTAGGGTTTGCTCCGGATGGGGATTTTGTGAGGTCGGGTGGTCCAGAGGTGGGTCGGGCAGACATGGCGGACGCGCTCAGGCGTGCCCAGGCCGCCTCATATCCTCCCTATATTTGGGCTGAATATGAGGGGTGCCGGTCAGCCCGGACGTTTAAGGGTGGTTTGAGGCGCTCGGTTGGGTCGGTTTTTTGTGACCAGTCGGCCCACCCGAGCATTTGATACGGGTTTGGGGTTCCCGACTGTAGATTCTCTAAGATTATCTACAGCCGGGCGCCTCAAACTCGCCTCATACGCCCGGGCGGGCCGCCCGGTCACGTTTTTTCGACCCAGACGGGCTCCTTAAATGGGCCTCAAAAGTCCGGGCTGACCAGCACCCCCCATATCCGGCCCAAATATGTGGTGGATATTGGGCGCCCGGGCACGCCCGCCACATGGGCAGGCGAAGGGGTCCCACGCGGACTCGCCCAGAAACCCCGCGGTCAGACGGAGGCCTCCTCTATCACCGCGGTGTGGACGCCGCATGGCACCGCTCTGGCAAACCGCCTGAGATAAATCGGCCTATTTAAGTTGGCCGGAGTCCCGCAACCCTAGTCCATCCTATTGGGAAACGTAGCATGCAATTTCAAAAAAATTCCTACGCTCACGCAAGATCTATCTAGGAGATGCATAGCAATGAGAGGGGAGAGCATCTTTATACCCTTGAAGATAACAAAATGGAAGCGTTTATCAACGCGTTTGATGTAGTCGTACACCTTTACGATCCGTCCCGATCAAGTACCGAACATACAACACCTACCCGTTCAGCACACGTTCAGCTCGATGACGTCCTCGCCTTCTTGATCCAGCAAGACGGGCGAAGTAGTAGATGAGTTCCGGCAGCACGACAGCGTGGTGCCGGTTGGTGATGAAGAACAATCTCCGTAGGGCTTCGCCAAGCACTACAGAAACTAGACGGGGGATAAACTAGAGGGGACGGGGTTGCCGACACGCGGCTTGGTGAATCTTAATGTGTCTTGGGTGCTAGCCCTGCCCCTCTATTTATATGTTGAGCCTTGGGGTTGAAACTTGGAGTAAAAGCCTCCTCAAAGTAGGTTTTGCCTGAAAGGTAAGAGTCCTTCTCGGACTCCAGGGCTAGACGTTAGGGTTCCCGGCCTCTACCCCCTAGACGCCAGGGTTCCTGATGTCTAGCCTCTGGTCTCCGCAAAACTTCCTTTTGCACTTTCCAAAAACCTCGTGGGCTTTCCCCTTTGGCCCAAATAAAATGTTCTCGTACCCAAACATTTCGCGAAACATCCGGAACCCCTTCCGGAAATCAAACACTACTATCCCATATATCAGTCTTTACCTCTGGACCATTCCGGAGCTCCTCATCATGTCCATGATCTCATCTAGGACTCCAAACAACATTCGCACCAACATACATAACTCATATAGTACTATATCGTCAACGAACGTTAAGCGTGTGGACCCTACGGGTTCGAGAACTATGTAGACATGACCGAGACACCTCTTCGGTCAATAACCAATAGCGGAAACTGGATGCCCATATTGGCTCCTACATATTCTACGAAGATATTTATCGGTCGAACCTTATGACAACATATGTTATTCCCTTTATCCATCGGTATGTTACTTGCCCGAGATTCGATCAACGGTATCCACATACCTAGTTCAATCTCATTACCGGCAAGTCTCTTTACTCGCTCCGTAATACATCATCTTGTAACTAACTCATTAGTCACTTTGGTTGCAAGGCTTCCTATGATGTGTATTATCGAGAGGGCCCAGAGATACCTCTCCGATACTCAGAGTGACAAATCCTAATGTCGATCCATGCCAACCCAACAAACACCTTCGGAGATACCTGTAGAGCATCTTTATAATCACCCAGTTATGTTGTGACGTTTGATAGCACATAAAGTATTCCTCTGGTATCCAGGAGTTGCATAATCTCATAGTCGAAGGAATATGTATTTGACATGAAGAAAGTAATAGCAATAGAACTGAACGATCAATATGCTAAGCTAAGAGGATGGGTCTTGTCCATCACATCATTCTCCTAATGATGTGACCCCGTTCATCAAATGACAACACATGTCTATGGTTAGGAAACTTAACCATCTTAGATTAACGAGCTAGTCTAGTAGAGGCTTACTAGGGACACAGTGATTTGTCTATGTATCCACACATTTATCAAGTTTCCGGTTAATACAATTCTAGCATGAATAATAAGCATTTATCATGATATAAGGAAATATAAAATAACAACTTTATTATTGCCTCTAGGGCATATTTCCTTCAGTCTCCCACTTGCACTAGAGTCAATAATCTAGTTCACATCGCCATGAGATTAAACACCAATAGTTCACATATTTATGTGATTAACAACCATAGTTCACATCGTCATTTGACCAACACACAAAGGGTTTACTAGAGTCAATAATCTAGTTCACATCGCCATGTGATTAATGCCCAAAGAGTACTAAGGTGCGATCATGTTTTACTTGTGAGAGAGGTTTAGTCACCGGGTCTGCCGCATTCAGATCCGTATGTATTTTGCAAATTTCTATGTCTACAATGCTCTGCATGGAGCTACTTTAGCTAATTTCTCTCACTTTTAATATGTATCCATATTGAGACTCAGAGTCATCCGGATTAGTGTTAAAGCTTGTATCGACGTAACCCTTTATGACGAACTCTTTGTCACCTCCATAACTGAGAAATATTTCCTTAGTCCTCTAAGAATAATTTTGACCGTTGTCTAGTGATCTACTCCTGGATCATTATTGTACCCCCTTGCCAAACTCATGGCAAGGCACACAACAAGTCTGGTATACAGCATAGCATACTTTATAGAACCTATGGTTGAGGCATAGGGAATGACTTTCCACTACTGCAGGATGCTGCTAACGCGACACTACGATCAGAGACCCTTCGAGAAACTATGTGCGATGCAATAATCGCAAACGGTGGTGTATGAAAACCGTCAAAAATGTGTAAAACATTTGCGATGACGGATGCATCAAACACGGTTCAGATTTTAGTTGCATGTGCGATGAAGGGCATACGATTCAGTTCAATTAACTGTTTGCGATGAGGAGGAACAAAAGAAACGGGCAGCCAGATGAAGGCGTGCGTGATACATAGCAGACGGTTCACTCAGATGAACTATTTGTGATGAGGAGGAACAAAAGAAACGAGCAACCAGATGAAGGTGTGTGCGATATACAACATACGGTTCACTCGGATGAACTGTTTGTGATTAGGAAACACAAAAGAAACGGTCAGCCAGATCAAGGTGTGTGCGATATACACATGCGGTCACTCGGCCCTTATTGCCAGTGTGTGACCTCTGTGGCAACCATTCGCTCCCCAGACGCCTCTTCGTGTACCGTGGCAACCGTCCACCGACTCTTCGCCTTTCCCTCTCGATTTGGGACTGCTGTCACACGCTAGCTCTTCCTCCCTCCTCCATTTTCCTTCACCCTTCCTTCCGCCATTGTTCGACCGTCTTCTCCATGGAGGGAACGGGCCAGAAACGACCCCGTTATTCTTGCCCCGATCTGAATGATGACGCGATGGAGGAACTCATTGATCGGTGTGATGTCATCACCTCGGCTAGCATGGAAGGTTCGTTCAAGACCATTCTCGAATCAACTAATAACATCATTACAAGGAACCCAAGGGTCTAGGAGCCGTTTGATCTCCCCTATCTTCTTCGCCATGACCCTGCTGACTGGCACAGGGACGAGGGAAGCCTCGCCTTGTGTAAGTTGATCTCGCTTGATAATGATATGTATGATGTTAAGATGCCATCGCTTAAGGGTAAGGCTTGGGCAGGCGCAAATGGAGATTGGGTTGTTTATATTGGGTACAACTGCGAGTGGGAACTTGTGAATGTGTACACCCGTCATCGGGTTCCACTTCCAAAAATCTCAGACGACTGCCCAGAGGTTGAGTACACCGGTATTCTACGTGAGTTCAAATATGATCATGCTGACTGTCGTCTACGGAAGATAGCAATTTGTCGAGTTCCCAGCCTCTCTTGGGATTACACGAACTATGAAGTTGTTGCTATCTTCGACAAGCTTGTTGCCGTCCTTACTTCCATGCCTTGATGGATATTGCTCAAAAATCAATTTATGTACACGGATGAGTACTGTGATGCAATTCAATACGAGGGTCTTGTGTTTGCTGCCACCACTCGTGGCACTGTTTTTGCATGGAATCCTGATGCTTTCGGTACGTTTTTCTTCCTCCGTAATTATAATTGTTTCATCCACATGCATGCGGGTTAGCTAGTTTCCCTTTACTAATTAACCTTCTTGTGTTTCCAAGGTCCTGTGAACATTCCACCACCTATACTTGAAATTTTTTACGAGCATGAGGACGAGCAGGACCCATATACTCAGTGGCGCCTGGCAACTTATTCCGATGGATCACCTCTTCTTGTCTGTATAAAGGGCACTGCTGATGTTACTAAGGAAGCAGGTGTTGTCTCGCATGGTCGCACTCTCCAGACCTATTCCAACATCCGTTGCAGGGTATTCAGGATGGATACTAGTGTACTAGCGCCAACACCTTCTCCCTGGTTCAATATTGAAAGTCTTGGATGAAACTCGCCCTTCCTTGGACAAAACTATCCAATGATGGTGGAAGGAGATCCAGCTGCTATTGACACAACGTTACTACCATTTATGAGAAGCAATTGTATCTATACCTCGGACATTACTATGCTTCCCTACCGTCCCAATATGGGTCCTGACATAGGCCGCTTCAGCCTCGATGATCAGTCCTGCGTTGGTCTCGAGATTGATAGTAGCTGGCCCTTCCCACAGAATCACTTCTGGTTCAAAGCAAGTGTTTCCAATGCCGACGAGTGGTTGAGCTGAAGTTCATTTCATCGCTTTGTTATTTGTTGTGTGAGAAAAACTTTACTAGAATGTTTTGTTGGAAATGATCTATAATCCAACATGTATCCTCGTTGTCGTTGTGGGTTGATGACTTCTTGTATGTAATCAATGGTACATTTGCATATGCGTCCATCAACTCACGCCTGCTAGTGGTGTCCATATGAACAGTGCTAGTGATTTTAGTTGCAAAAATTAGATAGTGCTAGTGATTTGTAGCTGCATATTTTGGCAAATTGCAGTGTTACAAGGTTGACAAATGGCAATGTTACTAGATAAACAAATGTCAATCTTTCCAGTTTGACAAATGGCAACATACCCAAAATGATAGATATGCAAATCTTACCCAATTGTTTGTACGTGCTTGCACACGGATCATGCAAAACAACCGTTTGCGTTGAAGGGATGCAGAAATCCTGCTCGGCACATTTTCCCTTGGCTTCCTAGGGAAGCTGTCGGTTTGCATACGGGTCTTCTAACTAAATCGTTTGCGATGAGTGTTTTATATTTAAAAACCATTGAATTTTTTTTCAAAAGAAAATCGTTTGATAAGTCTGTACATTAAGAAAGAAAAATGCAAGTTCATTCAAACCATATCTTTCATTCAGTCACACTACGAATTTATATTCATATGATCGAGAATTCGAGATACAGTATTAAACCCCCAAAAAACTATTTCTAGCGGTGGCGGAGGCGGCGTGCCGCGCCGTCGTTGTCGTTGTCGTCCTCCGGGACGCCGTTGTTGAAGTCTTCAAGGCAGCACAAAATGTTCTTCACTTGTAAATCAAACATCATGTCATCGCGCGATCGATGGGCGGGGCGCGGGAGGACGGCAACTGGCGCCGCTAAGAGGTAGCGGTCGACGACAGCGTCCCATGCCGCTGAGGGGGGCGCGCGCACAGGCACGGGCACGGGCGTGGTGGGTGCAGCCAAACGTACGGGGACCGGCACCGCGGTGGGTGGAGGGGTGCGCACGGGCAGGGGCAGATGCGTGGCGGGTGCAGCCAAACGCACGGGGGCCGGCGCCACAATGTGTGGAGGGGCGCGCACGGGCACGGGTGCTGGCGCTGGCATGTACACGAGCTCACGTGGGTCCACGGAGACCTCGCTGATGCCCGCGGCTTCCAGCTCTGCGATAGTGCTCGGTGACCAACCCGTCAATGCTACGGGGATGGTCACTCGCATGGGCGCCAGGATGGGAGCTGGGACTGGAGCGGGGGCAGCAACCGCTGCGGCCAGCTCGTTCTGGGCCATGTCCATGAGGCCCCATTCCTCCTTATTTTCTATCTCTTCCGGCTCAGAGTCGACTTCACCAAACTTGAAGACTAGTGGCAGATGATCATTCTGCGCCATGGCATTGGTGAAGGTCTGTAGGAGGGAGGGTAATGGGAGGCGAATAGTAAGGCCGGCCGTATTAAATAGCGGCTCGGGCGCCATTAATGGAGAGGAAGGCGGGCGACCATGGAATTCAAAGGCCCCCATTTCCCAGTGAGCCTGCGCAGCGTACAGCTCACACGCTTCCCGGTGAGCCTGCGCATTGGAGGACAGCTTGCACGCCTCTCGGTCAGCCCGCGCACCGTACTGCGCTCGCACACCTCCCGTTCAGTCACAGTCAAGCAGCTGTCCGCACGACACCTCCTACAGCCATTAAAACCAAGACACATGGCGCCACGTGAATGGTTAACAAAATGCACATGGTTTGTATTATACAAACATTTGAGATATTAAAGTGGCAGCTATTTTTTCAAAATGCCTTTGTTGGCTGTCATTATTCAAGGGCGCCTTCTCCCAATATGGACACGAAAAATGCCACAACATGTCGGGTGCCATTCCATGATAGCATGCCAAGTTTCACGAATTTCAGACCAGTTTTGGATTTACTAGAATTTAAAAACCAGGCATTTCAATGTTTTGCCGGCAATCAACGGTGCCCTGGTGTTTGAAATTCATTCCCATTTCTTGCAAGGGACCTAAGCATGCACCCAAGGACACATATTTGATTTTTCAACCAATTTATATGCACTGGAGCATGTGCATGTAGTTCAAATTTGAATTATGCACATAAATGCATTGAAAACTCAGTTAATGCATAAAAATGTCCAAACGAACCCCGAAAAATCCCAAAATTTGACACAACACTCATGATGTTCTATGTTGACATGAGAAATTTTTTGAAAGCAATAAGAGGCAATGAATATCGTTTTGTTCCCAAAGGTCGGACGTTCCCTATCGAAACCATCATGCTTGTTGTGAGAAGCTCTGGTTTGTGAGAAACATATACCCGAACCTGCCCCAAATGGGACAATTTTTTTAACACGGCATGTTGATGCCGCTCCATGATAGCATGCCAAGTTTCATGAATTTCAGACGAGTTTTGGATTTACTAGAATTTTAAAACCAAGCATCTCAACGTTTTGCAGGCAATCAATAGTGCCCTACTGTTTGAATTTCATTCCCATCTCTTGCATGGGACCTAGAAATTTACCCAAGGACGTGAATGTGATTTTTCAACCAACTTTGGTGCATTGGATCATGTGCTTGTAGTTCAAATTTGAATTATGCACATAAAATGCCTAGAAAACCCAGTTAATGTATAAAAAGGCCAAACGAACCCCGAAAAATTCCAAGATTAAACACAACACTCTTGTTGTTCTATGTTGACACTAGAAATTTTTTGAAAGCAATAAGAGGCAACAGATATCGTCCCATCCCCAAAGGTGGTACGTTCCCTATCGAAACCATCATGCTTATTGTGAGAAGATCTGGTTCGTGAGAAGCTTATACCCAAACCATCCCCAAATGGGACAAAATTTTCACCACGGCATGTTGATGCCGCTCCATGATAGCATGCGAAGTTTCATGAATTTGAGATGAGTTTTGGATTTACTAGAGTTTAAAAACCAGGTATCTCAATGTTTTGCCGGCAATCAACACTGCCCTAGTGTTTGAAATTCATTCCCATCTCTTGCATGGGACCTAGAAATTCACCCAAGGGCACACATGTGATTTTTCAACCAACTTTAGTGCATTGGAGCATGTGCTTGTAGTTCAAATTTGAATTATGCACATAAATTGCCTAGAAAACCCAGTTAATGTATAAAAAGGCCAAACGAACCCCGAAAAATTCATTCCCATTTCTTGCATGGGACCTAAGCATGCACTGAAGGACACATATTTGATTTTTCAACCAATTTGTATGCTCCAAAGCATGTGCATGTAGTTTAATTTTGAATTGTGCACCTGAAATTTCTAGAAAACCAGTTTAATGTATAAAATGTCCAAACGAACCCTGAATAATTCCAATTCTTTTACGACACACATATAGTTGCATGTTCACTACAGATAAAAGGTCTAGCAATTCAAACAGTGTCCATTGCCGCTGTGAACCCATTTTGTAATTCAAATCAAGTAGATCCCACACGGTTTATTATGACCAATTGTGTGAGATGTAGTACAAAATATCTTGGAGCACCGTCGGTGTATAGTACGCCTATGGCTTATGCGAGAAGGTGCATTGGCTACAGTCCACAGCCGGCGTGTCAAGCACACTAGCTCGCTCCCCAAAAACTCCCGCCTTTGCATCCCTCGCAATCACGAAAATATCTACCGCTTGGAAGGTTTTAATGTTTGATAGCACACAATTAGTATGTGCGGACCGTGTGCGGTATGTGTTACTCCCGCTCTGCTTCAGTCCCTTGATTCAAATTTTTAGTAGCCCCGGCATTTTACTCCCGCCTCTGCATCCCTCACAATCTCAAAAATATCTGCTCGCCCTTGATCCAAATTTTCAGTAGCCACGCCTTGTTACTCCCGCCTAGTAAAATTTTCAGTTGCCGCAGTATTTCCTCAAACATAACCTCCGCTCACACAGACACACACAACCCTCGAAACCAATGGTAGGTCGTCGCCATCACCGGCGCCTCCATCCTCAACCTCTGCCTGTGTGCCGGGGAGCTCGAGGAGCCAATGGCCAAAAAGAGGTTTATCGCGGCCTTTTCGCCCGACGTCGGCGAGGTGGCCGCCGAGGTGTCCTCTTATCCTCCGCGGGCCCGATCCGCTGTTGTCGGTCCCCCGATCCGCCCGCCGCCGCGCCCCTATGCCGGTTCGAGGACTTTCCCGTCCTCCCCCGGACCCGGCAGCCGACGAAGTCCTACCTCGGGGTCCGACAGCAGCGGTGGGATGTGGGTCGCCGAGATTACAAATCGAGAGACCCACACCCGCCGGTGGCTCGGTAGCTTCCACACGGCCGAGCTCGCGGCCATGGAGTACGACTGCTGGCAGGTCCGCTACCACGGCGCGGCGGCTAGGCTCAATTTCCCCTTCGGCACACGTCCGTTCGACCTCGTTCCACCGGACCCGGGGTGGTGAGCTCGGCTATGGCGCGAGAGGTCCGCGAGGCGTGGGAGCGCCTCGAGGACAAGGCCTCTGACGAGTCCTACATGCAAGAGCTCCATTGCCAGCACCCTGAGCTCGTGGAGGCGGAGCTGGCGATCTTTGCCGGCGCGGAGGGCGGCGAGGTTATCGCGCTCTCCTCCGATGATGAGGTCGAAGGCGGCGAGGACGGCGGCGAGGTTATCGCGCTCTTCTCTGATGACGAGGTCGAAGGCGGCGGCGACGGCGGTGCGAAGGGTGTCGAGGTGGGCCCCGAGGACGGGGAGATCGACGTCGACGAGTGGAGGAGTGCCTTCCCCAATGACCCCGACAACGGTACTGGCCCAGACCCGGCTCGCGACACACCGTACATGACGAGGAAGGATTGGCTCGACCTCTACTTCGACCGAAAGTAGTTTAGCTTAGTTTACATTTATGTTTTATGGTCGGTTATGCAAAACTATCTATGTTTATGTTTGAATGCATGCTACTTTCGGTTGAACCTGCTTTGAACTTGATCAAATTCAAGTTTACAACCTTATGTTTAGGGGATCGACTAGAAAAGGCCAAAAATTGCTGGAGTATATATATATATATATCCACTAAGGGTTTTAGTCCTTTAACTTTTTAAGGATCGCCTAGAGATGTCCTTATGACTTGTTTATTTCAGTTCTTCACAATGTGATGCTCTATATGTGCAACTATTTGCCATGCAGTTCAATTTCATCAATAACAGTTTCAACAATACCACTATGAATTACGATATTTGGTTGTTATTAAGGATATTGCAGTTAACATGCCTTTTCATTTTTCAACTGTTGTTTAGCAACATACATTGTATTGAATGACTAAATATGCAATCCCAGGCTACATAGCAACAAGGAAGAGTGTTACCTTAATGTTCTGATGATGTCTAGATATACATGTAATAAAATCTTATATAATGGGATGGATGGAGTGTTGTACTACATCATTTTTCAATTTTTGTTTAGCTTCTAATATTAACTTGGTGCTTTAGGTACATATATCATTGCCAAAGATCCACACTTCGACCCTTTCTGCGTATGGGGCAATGAGATATTCATGAACCAGCATCAAGTGAGGAAACTGATAAAGATTGTTATTAAAATGGGTCAAAAGATTTCAATCGAACTATTTGTTTACACTTTATGCAAGACAACAGTGAACTGCAGGATGGTAAGTAAGAACCATGTAGCCTTCTTTTTACTGCGTGTAATGAGTTGTGTTAGATGACAATATCTAAAGCTTTTTTCTTTTGCAGTGGATCCTGAAGCAGTTTACTCAAGATTACCTCTCAAACTACATGATTGGCGCCCTGCCATCACAAGGGGTTAGACTAGAGTCCTGCATGCCTTCTGCATCTAGGAGAGCACAATAGGGCCATTCCGCTTCACCTTGTTCAACAATTGGAATGTCTATCGCCTCTTTCTTTACCATCTGTAATAGTACAACTATAGAACCCTGGTACATCATTCTTTATTTGGTGCATATGTAATTCTTAAACATATGTACCTGTAAATCGAATAATGCATTGGTTGTTTGAACCTGATGGATATGAATAAAGCTATAGCCTACTTTCAAGTTTAAATTAGGTACAATTTTAAATAGCATCAATTAAATTAGGGCGAAATTACATTGTGCAGGTCATTACGGCACACACGGTTGGTAAAACACAAACGTTTGTGATATACACCATAATCCGAGACAGTTCACAGAGAGGAAACGTGTGCAAGCATGCACACAGTTGCCGTTTGCAAAGCGTGTGTGATGTCAGACACTATCACATACGGTGCGGGAAAACTAAATGTGTGTGATTGTCTACCTATCATACACGATTTATAATCATAAACTGTTTGTGATGTGCCAGGCATTGTAAAACTCCCGTGCCTAGAATCTGCCTGGAAAACTCCCGTGCCTGGAATCTGCCTGGTTTTAGGAAAAACCACAAAACTACGACTGCGATGGCAATGCGAGCACAAACGAGTAGCAAGGATGAAGCGTTTGGGATATTCGAGATATCGGAAACGGTTATATAGGGACAACTGTATGCATGAGGGCTCCCTATCCCCGACGGTTTCTGGGTCGTGTGGGAAGGACCCCCCTATCGCCCACACTCACCTGGCGACGGTTCCAAATGCCATCGTGGAAAGGGGTTAAAAACCATTTGTTTAGGACCGACGCGCACCACTGTTCATTCTCTCTCTATCTTCTGCTGTGGTCGGGTTTTGGGTCTTACTCAATTTCACACCTTGTAACACAGAAAAGAACCCTTTCTTTGATTGATCCATTTTGAACTTCTTCAAACTTTATCAAGGTATGTGCTTTGTGAAAGTCCTATTAAGCGTCTCGATCTATCCCTATAGATCTTGATGCTCAATATGTAAGCAGCTTCACCGAGGTTTTTCATTGAAAAATTCTTATTAAAATATCCTTTATGCTATCCAGAAATTCTATATCATTTCCAATCAACAATATGTCATCCACATATAATATTAGAAATGCTACAGAGCTCCCACTCACTTTCTTGTAAATACAAGCTTCTCCGAAAGTCTGTATAAAACCATATGCTTTGATCACCTCATCAAAGCATATATTCCAACTCCGAGATGCTTGCACCAGTCCATAGATGGATCGCTGGAGCTTGCACACTTTGTTAGGATCGACAAAACCTTTTGGTTGCGTCATATACAACTCTTCTTTAAGAAATCCATTAAGGAATGCAGTTTTGACGTCCATTTGCCATATTTCATAATCATAAAATGCGGCAATTGCTAACTTGATTCAGACAGACATAAGCATCACTACGGGTGAGAAAGTCTCATCGTAGTCAACTCCTTGAACTTGTCGAAAACCTTTCGCGACAAGTCGACCTTTGTAGACAGTAATATTACCATCAGCGTCAGTCTTCTTCTGGAAGATCCATTTATTCTCTATGGCTCGCCGATCATCAGGCAAGTCAACCAAAGTCCACCCTTTATTCTCATACATGGATTCTATCTCAGATTTCATGGCTTCAAGCCATTTATCAGAATTTGGGCTCATCATTGCTTCTTCATAATTCATAGGTTCGTCATGGTCTAGTAACATGACTTCCAGAACAGGATTACCGTACCACTCTGGTGCGGAACATGCTCTGGCTGACCTACGAGGTTCTGTAGTAACTTGATCTGAAGTTTCATGATCATTATCAGTAGCTTCCTCTCTAGTTGGTGTAGGCATCACTGGAACGGTTTTCTGTGATGAGCTACGCTCCAATTCGAGAGAAGGTACAATTACCTCATCAAGTTCTACTTTCCTCCCACTCACTTCTTTTGAGAGAAACTCCTTCTCTAGAAAGGATCCATTCTTAGCAACAAAGTTTTTGTCTTCGAATCTGTGATAGAAGGTGTACCCAATAGTTTCTTTTGGGTATCCTATGAAGACGTTGTCGGCGTTCTGGGAACGGGGGTACCCAGACTTGCCTGCCTGCAGCCCAGGGCGTGGCTCCACCAGCGGCATGGTACGGCCCATCTTCATCAGCAAACACTCAAGACCCTCGCGAGGGGCCAAGCCTCGCAAGGCAGACGACACAAGACCTCCTCAGGGGCAGCCTCACTAGGCTGGCTCGCGAGGAGCAGAGAGATCAAGGCGAGGGGCACCTCGTGAGGTTTCCATGACGTGAGCCATGACGACCAAGGCCAGGCAGGCGCCAGCGGGCGCAGAGTACCAGTTGCCTCTTTGGTGCTAAAGAGGCAAGCACAGGCAAGGAGTCCTGAGGCATCAGGCAAAGGTTTCCATATCGGTGCAACGAGACCAAGACCAGCAGGACGGTAGGACGGAGGTCATAACGGAGCCCACGACGGCGTCACCACCAGAGCCTTTGGCAAGCGAAGACCACCTTTTGTCAGGATAACTTGCACTAGTTGCCCCCCTTCGAATTGGCCGTTGTGGGATCCCTTCTCGCCTAATATTTGGGAAGAGTACCCGAGCCTCTATAAATAGGACCAGCCACCACCATAGAGAGGAGATCGAACCTCATCAGATCTGGAGAGGAACCAGACCATCCACAGAGCACAAGCTCATCGAGCTCAAGAACACCTCTCCTCAGGAGGCTGTTCTTCCCTCATACTTGTTCATCCCCAGCCTACAAGACAATCCACCACACCACATTAGAGTAGGGTATTACACCACAACGGTGGCCCGAACCAGTATAAACTCTTGTATCCCTTGTTCCTCGGGTTCGGCAAGCTAGGCTTTGAGATCGTTGTGAGAGTGTGAGCTTGAGGGAGAGAGATCTTCGTGCGCACCCTAGTGTTCGAACCACAAGGGTTTTGCTGGAACCCGTAATCCAACATTTGGCGTGCCAGGTAGGGTGCGCTGAAGCTTTTCTTCTGCCGATCCACGTTCCACTGCTCCATCGCATCCATGTCTGACGCTCGCTGAGCCCGTGCTGAGCGCCGCACCGTCCTCGCCGCCCGCGTCGCTCAGACGGCGCCTGTTGGTGGACCTCTCCGCCGTTTTCCATCACCCGTTGCCAACGTCACCACTGGCCTGGCAACGAACGAGCAGCAAGCGTCATCACTGCACCCCTTTGTGTGGCGGGACGGCCGCACCGCCACCCCATTGCTGACTCCGGCCAGCTCATCGTCCCATGCTCGTCGCGTGCCCACGGACGCGCAGGCCGCGCTACTCATGGCACGCGAGCTCCTGCGTTACCACCCGGTCGACGACCTCTATGAGGACTGGATGGACCACATCGCTGAGCTCGTCAGCGCCGCTAGGGGCTCCCCTGCACCATCCCTCTCGCTGCCCCGCCCACCTCCAGCCGCACGCGACATAGCTCACGGAGCGCCTCCGCCACCTTTGCATCAAGACGGCTCCCTCACGCCGAGACTTGCGGCTCACGGAGTGCCCCCGCCTCCTCCGCATCAAGACGGTGTCCTCGCCCCAAGACGTGCGGTCCCGCGGCGTGACACGCCACGCCGTGCGCCCATGCACGAAGAAGGAAGCTGCCGGGAGGTTCGTTGACCGCAAGAATACGCCCCTGCACTCCCCACACCACCACGTCAAGACCGCGCGCCGCCTGCGGTGTCCGTGCGTGGGTACCAAGACCTAGCTCCACCACTACGACGGGCTCCGATGGCCACAACAGGCTGCCGAGCCTTCACCCCCGAGTTGCGCATCGTCGTTTGGCCACGCAAGTTCAAGCCGGACCTGCCTCCGCGCTACGACGGCACCCCCGACCATGCGGAGTTCTTGCAGCTCTACGAGCTGAGCATCGAGGCGGCCAACGGCGACGAGAAAGTCATGGAGAAGTAGTTTCCCATGGCTCTCAGGGATGGTGCTCGCTCGTGGCTCCTGAACCTGCCCGCGGGATAGATCTCGTCCTGGGGCGAGATGCGCGAGCGCTTCGTCGCCAACTTCCAGGGCACTCGCGACCGCCCGCCGGCCGCGGGTGACCTGTGCTGCATCAAACAGCAGTCCGGGGAGACCCTGCAGAAGTACATCCAGCGCTTCAACAGCATCCGCCTCAATATCTCCAAGGTGACATACGAGGCCATCATCTCAAAGTTCTCTGATGGTGTCCGCAACGTCAAGATGAAGGAGGAGCTCGCCATCCACGAGGAGCTATGCTCGGCCCTAGAGATGTTCAACATGGCGACCAAGTGCGCAAGAGCTCAGGAGGGGCGCCTCTCCCTCCTCGAGCTCCCTGCCGCTGACCCCGAAGAGAAGAAAGCCAAGGCCAAGGACGTGAAGCGCAAGGGAGTAGCCGTGCTCGCGGCAGAGCCGGACACGAAGCGCGGCCGGGACCACCCCGAGTCATCTAAGAGCAGTTGTCCATTCTGCGCCTTCCACAACGTACACAGCCACAACACCAACGACTGCCAAGAGCTCAGGGCCATTCGAGATGGACGCTTCGGTCGGCGCCCCGAGCGTAACGACCGGGGCTACGACCGAGGAGGAGGACGAAGTGGGGGACGCTGGGACGACCGCGGCCCTCGTCAGGAATGGCGCGAATGGCCTCGCGAGGACCACTGGCAGGACCAGCCTCGTGAGGGCGCCTGGAGGGACCAGCCTCGTGAGAATCGTCCTCAGGGCAACGCTGGCCTCCCTCCGCTGCCGCCACCACCAAGGAGAAATGACGACCACCATCGGGACGAGGGGGCTGGGGGCTTCTAGGAGCCACGCGCTATCGCCTGCATCTTGGGCGGTGCTTAGGCCCCAGCTTCCTAGCGCATCTTCAAGCAGTTTGCTCGTGAGGTGATCGCGGTCCTTCCCAGGCTCGAGGCCACGCGCCCGCTCAGGTGGTCCAAGTGCGCCATCACCTTTAGCTTGGCGAATCAGCTCAAGTGCGTGGCGACCGCCGATGTCCTTCCGATGCTTTGCTCACCCATCATCAGCAATGTCCAAGTCACCAAGACCCTCATCGACGGCGGCCCAGGGCTCAATGTCCTGCCCGTCGAGACGTTCGACAGCCTTCAAGTGCCATACGATCAGCTTCAGCCTACCAAGCCTTTCTTAGAAGTGACCGACGGCTCCACCACCCTGATAGGGCAGGTCCGCCTCCGTGTCACCTTCGGCCAGCGTAACAACTACCGCACCAAGCTCATCGACTTTGACGTCGCCCACATCTGTTTGCCGTACAATGCCATCATTGGGTATCCAGGATTGGCCAAGTTTATGGCAGTGACCCACCATGGCTACAACATCCTCAAGATGCCAGGGAGTGGTGGTGTCATCGTGGTCCCCTGCGAAGAAAGAGATGCGGTGTGCTCCCTTGAGCGTGCCTTCCAAGCCGAAGCGATCGAAGACCCCGACAACGAAGGCACCCCATACCCTCCTGAGGCCATCCCCAAGAAGAAGAAGCAGCTACTCCTCCCAGGGCCTCAGGAGAGAGGCGTCTCCAGCGGCACCACCTCAGGATCCGTGTCATAGCTGGGGCGCCTCCCTCCCTCACATAGGAAGGCGTGCCCGATGCCCTCCTCGGGCAAGGCTTGGGGACTCTCTTCTGGAGGGCCTCAGACGTAGCCAGCATCACGAGGGAGGCGCTCGGGCACCATGTGGAGGTGTGCTTTGCCGCACGTTTCCCTCAGGAGGGCATTGGGCAAGGAGCGCCTGGTGCTCATGAGTTCATCGTTAGGGTGACACAGGAGCTTCAAGAGGCAAGGGCCATACGTGGCGACCGCCACCCACCACCCGGCGCAGCTCCCCATCCTAGCAAGTACAGTGGGTTGCACGTCTGCATCGACATTCCAGGGCTCAACAGGGCCGCATCTCAAGAGCGCTTCTGGCCTTCGCGCGTTGGTCGGTGTGAGGGTCCACCTCACAGCTACGTTTGCATACCGTTTGGCTTGCCGAGCATGGATGCCGCCTTCCAGCGTCACCTGTGGAGTACCTGGCGGCTCAGCAGGCCAGGCATCACGCTGTCCTGGCGGAGATGGTGACGGTTCTCCAGGAGCCACCAGGGCCCCCAGAGCCTCCTGAGGCTAAGGGCCCCGGCGGCTCGTGAGGAACGACTCCTTCAGCGTGCATCTTCAGCTACTCCAACATCACTCCAGCTGCGTTATCAGGTGACTCTTTCTAGTTCATTCAGTTGGGGGCGCCCCTCGGGCTGCATTATCCCCAAGTCGCACGGGCATGTCCTTGCGACATGTATCCTTTTGCATCTCTGGCTTACTTTGATGGGGGCGCCCCTCGGGCTGCATCATCCCCAGGCCGCATGGGTCCGTCCCTATGGCATGTATCGTTCTTGCATTTATCTAAGCTAACCTGCCTCTCTGCTTGAGTCATTTTATGACTATCACCTACTTATCTAGTGCTTCGATACCCCACCCGCGATCGCCCTTGTTACCACAGGAGCCGCACGCTGGTTGGCTTTCTTTAGGATCCCTCGCATGAGGAGGCTAGGCACGGCGTCTGTGCTCGGGTCCGTCCCTGTAGCGTTGATAAACCCAACGACTGAGCTCTGTCTGGCGGGTCGGCCCTGTTCACGTCACCTCCTGGGGTCGTTGGTGTCTGGCCTTCTCATGTGACCGCCCAAGAAAATTCGTCCGGCGCAGGTTGCCTAACCATCTTGTAGGACCACCGAAGCTATCAAGAACCAAGACCAGGCGCAACCCGCCTTGAGGTAGGGCCTGATACCGCTTGAGCTTGCGTTGGTTTTCCCTTGAAGAGGAAAGGGTGATGCAGCACACTAGTGTAAGTATTTCCCTCAGTTTTGAGAAACAAGGTATCAATCCAGTAGGAGGAAACACACAAGTCCCCTAGTACCTGCACAAACAAACAAGAACCTCGCAACCAACGCGATAAAGAGGTTGTCAATCCCTTCACGGTCACTTACAAAAGTGAGATCTGATAGAGATAATAAGATCAATATTTTTGGTATTTTTGTTGTATAGATTGGAAAATAAAGATTGCAAAATAGAAATAGAAAACTGATATTAAAACAATATGATGGAAGATAGACCCGGGGGCCATAGGTTTCACTAGTGGCTTCTCTCAAGATAGCAAATTCTATGGTGGGTGAACAAATTACTGTCGAGCAATTGATAGAAAAGTGCATAGTTATGAGAATATCTAGGCATGATCATGTATATAGGCATCATGTTCGTGACAAGTAGACCGAAACGATTCTGCATCTACTACTATTACTCCACACATCGACCGCTATCCAGCATGCATCTAGACTGTTAAGTTCATAAGAACAGAGTAACGCATTAGGCAAGATGACATGATGTAGAGGGATAAACTCAAGCAATATGATATAAACCCCATCTTTTTATCCTCGATGGCAACAATACAATATGTGCCTTACTACCCCTGCTTTCACTGGGAAAGGACACCGCAAGATTGAACCCAAAGCTAAGCACTTCTCCCATTGCAAGAACGATCAATCTAGTAGGCCAAACCAAACTGATAATTCGAGGAGACTTGCAAAGATATTTAAATCATGCATAAGAGATTTCAGCGAAGATTCAAATATTGTTCATAGATAATCTTGATCATAAACCCACAATTCATCAGATCTCGACAAACACACCGCAAAAAGAATTACATCGAATAGATCTCCAAGAGAATCAAGGAGAACTTTGTATTGAGATCCAAAGAGAGAGAAGAAGCCATCTAGCTAATAACTATGGACCCGAAGGTCTGTGGTAAACTACTCACACATCATCGGAGAGGCTATGGTGTTGATGTAGAAGCCCTCCGTGATCGACTCCCCCTCCGGCGGAGCGTCGGAAAAGGCTCCAAGATGGGATCTCACGGGTACAGAAGGTTGCAGTGGTGGAAATAGGGTTTCGTTGTGCTCCTAGATGTTTTTAGGGTATATGGGTATATATAGGAGGAAGAAGTACGTCGGTGGAGCTGCGAGGGGCCCACGAGGGTGGGGGCGCGCCTACCCCCCTGGGCATGCCTCCCTTGCCTCATGGCCTCCTTGCTTCTTTCTTGACGTAGACTCCAAGTCTCCTGGATCACGTTTGTTCCAAAAATAACTCCCCGGAAGGTTTCATTCTGTTTGGATTCCGTTTGATATTCCTTTTCCGCGAAACACTGAAATAGGAAAAGAAATAGCAATTTGCACTGGGCCTTTGGTTAGTAGGTTAATCCCAAAAATAATATAAAAGGTATATTAAAGCCCATTAAACATCCAAAACAGATAATATAATAGCATGGAACAATCAAAAATTATAGATACGTTGGAGATGTATCAGGGCCTCGGGTGTCTCGCGCTGGCTCACGGGTGCCCAGACACACCTCGTCTAGCCCTGTTGTGCAAGCCATGTGTCAGGGCGAGGCTGTACGTGCCCCGGGGGCTCCACTCAGAGGGAGCCCTCACCCATGCACCAGTGGAAGCACCATGCTCCGCGCTGGCAGTCCACACGGTCGAGGAGTGGCTATGCTCGTGCAAGTGCGGAAGCGCCACGCTCCGCGCTGGTGATAAACAACTGAGGGTGGCCCCATGGCCGTACCAACCTCAGGGAGCCACCCGGCTCAGTGTCCAGCCTCACCACAACGCTTTCCCCTCGGGAGAGTCACACGAGGGGGCTAGGCACGGGGGCTGCGCTCAGGCCTCGCCTAGCGTACGCCGCCCTGCCAGGTCCCTCGGACCTGGTCATCGCGTACCCCTCCCGAGCGGGACCTCGGCGAGGGCAGGTATGAAGGTTTGTTTGCACGTCAAGGGGGACTCCTGAGCATCACGACTCAGGAGCCTAACTGGCCACATAGCCCCTCACCCTTTGGTCCGTCCTGGTGATCCGAACGGCCCAACGGCGGCTGAGGTATGCACGGGGTCGAGCCCTGCCGACGTAGAACACTAAGGCCTACTTTAGCGACTCCTTCCCGCATGCCATTTGCGTGTCAAGGGGGACTCCTGAGCATCGCGACTTAGGAGCCTAACTGGCCACGTAGCCCCTCACCCCTTGGTCCGTCCTGGTGATCTGGACGGCCCAACGGCGGCTGAGGTATGCACGGGGTCGAGCCCTGCCGACGTAGAACACTAAGGCCTACTTTAGCGACTCCTTCCCACATGCCATTTGCGTGTCAAGGGGGACTCCTGAGCATCGCGACTCAGGAGCCTAACTGGCCACGTAGCCCCTCACCCCTTGGCCCGTCCTGGTGATCCGGACGGCCCAACGGCGGCTAAGGTATGTGTGGGGTCGGGCCCTGACGACGTAGAACATCAAGCAAGCGGGAAGGAAATCGCAGAACCTAAATAAATTATTACACAGCATATTGTCCCCTAAACGTCAAGCGGAGTTTTAACGCCTCCACGAGGCACATGTCATGTCATAGGAAAGCTCACAGGAAAGTAAAGCGAGAAGGAGCAGCGTTCTTCACCAGCAAGCATTTTTCTTCAGCCTTGGGCACCGTCGTCAGGGAGCGCCTTCCCGCCTACAGCATCACCGTCAGCCGTATCGTTGGCCTCGGTTGCAGGATCGGCAGGGCCATCGGTTGGAGATGCAGACTCGATGGCGAGGAACTTCTTCAGTAGGGCCTCTACCTAGCCCTCCACGACTACGGCAGCAGCTACACAGCGCTCCTCCTCCATGGGCTCGAGCAGCTCGCCGAGGTCGGGGTCACGGAGATGCAGGTGGCTGAAAACGCGCGTCAGAGCCGAAGAAGAAAGCACGCGGGCTCCCCCCTCCACCATGGGGATGATCCCGTTGACGACACCCTCGAGCGCCACGACAAGATAAGGAAGCAGCTGGGCGGGGCCTTTATCGTCCGTCGCCAGCGGCTTCTCCAAGCCCTTCTCATAGAGTGTCCGCAGCGCCTCGCGGGATCTCTCCTCAAGGGACTTGAAGGCTGCACGATCCTTTCCCAGAACCTTTGCCTTGGCCTCCAGCTGGGCCTTCTCCACCGCCACCTTCTTCTCCAGCTCCTCCAGGCGGCTGCGTTCTACAGCCTGCACCCTCACCGACTGCTCCAGCTCGGCGTCACGACTGGTGATGGCGTCTTCTCGGGCCTTCATCCTCTCCTCCTCCGTCCTGCGACCGCGGGCCTCGGTCGCGTGCTTGTTGCGCATGGTCTCCAACTCGGCCTCCATCGACCAGCAGCGCTCCTTGGTAGCCTCTGCGTCCTTCAGTGCCACCTCACGGGCGGCCGCAGCTTGGTCAGCGGCTTGCTTGTCCTCCTCGGCAGCTGCCATGACCTGGCTCAATGCTGCCCTGACAGACGCATGGGAATCCAGCCAACCCGAGATCATCTCTAGGCGCCCCGCCACCAGGCAGCGGTCGGCGCCTTGAAGGTCGCCCCGAAGCCACGTTAGTGCGAAAAGAGCCTCAAGGCGTCGGGCAAAGCAGAAGGATCGCAAGCCGGTGGTACGACCGAAGGAGGAGGCTGCAGCGTCGCCAAGACCTGTGAACTGATGATGACAAGAAGAGGAGTTGGGGGCTCCTGAACCTTGGCCGCATCAACGGGCGAGCTAGGGATGGACGCCTCCGGAGTCAGCTTGGCTGAGGAAATCACCTCCTCCTGAGAATGGTCCACTGGGCCTCGCAAGGACGATCGAGCGGGAGAAGTGTGAGTGCCTTCACCGCCTTTCTACGCCGGAGGGGGTGCGGCCAGGCCAGGCTACTGGGCTCGCGAGTATGTGGCCGCCCCTCTCTCTTCTTCTTCGTCGACAACGTCGGCCTGATAATGCAAGAGGAGAACATCAGGAAGCACCAACGGAAGCGGGAACAAGAACAAAGTTACGGCAAGGTGCTTACTGATCCACGGCGGCGTAGTCCCGTGCCCTCTTCAAGAGCGCGGAGCCCAAGAGCCTCGCGGCCTGGGGCGCCGGTACACGGGCTCCAGGAGCAGATGAAGAAGCAGCAGCTGGCCCAGCGGCAGCACTAGATGGCGCCAGGGCAGGAGCGTCGCCCCGGGAAACCAGTGTCGGCCTGCTCTTCGTCGGAACCACAGTCGGCGACTTCTTTGAGGGGGTGACCTTGGACCTTGTGGTGACCCCAGCAGGGGCAGGACCTCCCTCACCGGGTGGTCGCCGGCGTCGTCATCGTCAGGCAAGGCACGGAGGAGATCGGCCTTGCGTGGAGGGGAGGTCTCCCAGGTTCCCTCTGGGGTCGCCTTCGAGTCCTGCTCCTCCCCGTTAGAGTCGCCGGAACACACCACCACCGGATCGTCACCGCCGGGGCCTCAGAGGGTGCCGGTGGCACGAGCCCATGATGACCCACAAGTGTAGGGGATCTATCGTAGCCTTTTCGATAAGTAAGAGTGTCGAACCCAATGAGGAGTAGAAGGAAATGATAAGCAGTTTTCAGTAAGGTATTCTCTACAAGCACTGAAATTATTGGTAACAGATAGTTTTATGATAAGGTAATTTGTAACAAGTAACAAGTAATGCAAGTAAATAAGGTGCAGCAAGATGGACCAATCCTTTTTGTAGCAAAGGACAAGCCTGGACAAACTCTTATATAAAGGAAAACGCTCCCAAGGACACATGGGAATTATCGTCAAGCTAGTTTTCATCACGTTCATATGATTCGCGTTTGGTACTTTGATAATTTGATATGTGGGTAGACCGGTGCTTGGGTACTGCCCTTACTTGGACAAGCATCCCACTTATGATTAACCCCTATTGCAAGCATCCGCAACTACAATAGAAGTATTAAGGTAAACCTAGCCATAGCATGAAACATATGGATCCAAATCAGCCCCTTACGAAGCAACGCATAAACTAGGGTTTAAGCTTCTGTCACTCTAGCAACCCATAATCTACTTATTACTTCCCAATGCCTCCCTCTAGGCCCAAACAATGGTGAAGTGTCATGTAGTCGATGTTCACATGACACCACTAGAGGGATAACAACATACATCTCATCAAAATATCGAACGAATACCAAATTCACATGACTACTTATAGCAAGACTTCTCCCATGTCCTCAGGAACAAACGTAACTACTCACAAAGCATATTCATGTCATAATCAGAGGGGTATTAATATGCATAATGGATCTGAACATATGATCTTCCACCAATTAAACCAACTAGCATCAACTACAAGGAGTAATCAACACTACTAGCAACCCACATGTACCAATCTGAGGTTTGGGTACAAAGATTGGATACAAGAGATGAACTAGGGTTTGAGATGAGATGGTGCTGGTGAAGATGTTGATGGAGATTGACCCCCTCCCGATGAGAGGATCGTTGGTGATGACGATGGTGATGATTTCCCCCTCCCGGAGGGAAGTTTCCCGGTAGAACAGCTCCGCCGGAGCCCTAGATTGGTTCCGCCAAGGTTCTGCCTCGTGGCGGCGGAGTTTCGTCCTATGAGCTAAAATAAAAATTCATTCACATACTCAAGTATGAACCAGAAACTTCATTGAAGACTAACAAACTGTAATCTCGGTCATTGAAGCAATTGCAATTTATCATCATCATAGGAAAGAGTCAATATAAGAGCTTCTCAGCAAGTCCACATACTCAACCATCTTTTAGTCTTTCATAATTGCTAACACTCACGTGATATTTATGGTTATGAAGTTTTAATCATACACAGAGAAAGATAGGGGCTTATAGTTTTGCCTCCCAACCTTTTTACCTCAAGGGTAATGTCAACAATAATAGTTCATGAAAACCCACATCCAATTAGCCATATATATCAAGATCCTTCCAACATATTGTGCTTGCCAAAGGATAAAATGTAAAAAGGAAATGTGAAGATCACCATGACTCTTTGCATGAAGTATAAGACAAGGATAAAAGATAGTCCATTCGCAGAGGGAAGCAGAGGTTGTCATGTGCTTTTATGGTTGGATGCACGAAATCTTAATGCAAAAGAACATCACTTTATATTGCCACTTGTGATATGGACCTTTATTATGCAGTCCGTCGCTTTTATTTCTTCCACATCACAAGATCGTATAAAGCTTATTTTCTCCACACTAATAAGTCATACATATTTAGAGAGCAATTCTTATTGCTTGCAACGATGACAACTTACTTGAAGGATCTTACTCAATCCATAGGTAGATATGGTGGACTCTCATGGAAAGACTGGTTTTAGGGATATTTGGAAGCACAAGTAGTATCTCTACTTGGTGCAAAGAAATTGGCTAGCAAGAGAGGGAAAGGCAAGCTCAACATGTTGGATGATCCATGACAATATAATTTATCTCAGATGTAAGAAAGCATAACCCATTACGTTGCCTTCCTTGTCCAACGTCAACTCTTTAGCATATCATACTTTAATGACTGCTCACAATTATAAAAGATGTCCAAGATAGTATATTTATATGTGAAAACCTCACTTTCTTTATTACTTCCTATTAATTGCAATGATGACCAAAACTATGTTTGTCAACTCTCAACAACTTTTATTCATCATACTCCTTATATGTGAGCTCATTACTCTCCATAAGATCCATATGATCTCTTTATTTCTTTTTATTTCTTCTCTTTTATTTTATTCCCTCAAGATCAAAGCAAAATAATCAAGCCCTTGACTCAACACTAATCTTTATTATATATAGCTCACGGACTCGATTACATAGGAAGATCATAAAGCAAAACTCACAACTAGATCATACTAAAACTTTATTCTACTAGATCAAGATATTACCAAAAGGATCAAACAAAGAAAAACGGTAAAGATAAAAGTGATGGTGATACGATACCGGGGCACTCCCCCAAGCTTGGCAGTTTCCAAGGGGAGTGCCCATACCCATGTGTTTATGTTTCTTTCCTCGGAGGTGGTGATGAAGGAGTTGTTGATGATGTAGGCTTGTCGTCCATCTTCCAAGGCATAGGCTCACCATCATAGAAGGATAATCGAGTCTCCGGGATCCTCAAATCTACAACCAAACTCATCCTCTTGAATCTATATTCATACTCATAGTTTTGGTTTTGCAGGTCATAGATCTGGGCTTGGAGGCACTCGATTTTCTCGTGAAGCTTGAAGATGGCCTCCCCAATGTTCTTGTCATCCAGCTTGTGGTTGTTGGTGAACTCCATGATCATTATATGATTGGAGTCGAGTCCATGTTCCACCATCTCCTGGCACTTGAAAACTTGTTGCTCCAATGCCTCGAGCCTTGTCTCCATGCTTCCGGTCCTCCTTGGTCCCTCAACATCGCGGATATGCAGCAACCCCTCACGCATCTCAATGGTTTAAGGGTGTTGCAGCACCTCCGCGAGGTAGGGGTTGATGACCTTATCGAAGAACTTGTCCTTGGGGGCACTTGAAGACGCCATGGCAATCTAGATCTGTCAGAAAAATAGCTCGAAACAAAGAAAGAGGATATTTGCGTGATACGGTGGTCAAAACCTTCGGGAGATTATATAATGAATTTTTACCGACCAAAAGAAGTATCATGCAAGAAAACAGAGTACAGAGAGCACACGAGGTGGCCACGAGGCAGGGGGCACACCCAGGGGGTAGGGCACGCCCTCCACCCTCGTGGAAGCCTCGTGTCCTTTCCGATCTGCTTCTTATTTTCCTATTTTATTAAATATTCCAAAACAGAGAAAAATTGCCATTAGAACTGTTTTGGAGTCAGTTTACTTACCGTACCACGTACCTATTCCTTTTCGGGGTCTGAGACGTTCTGGAAAGTGTCCCTTATGTATTCCTCTGGGGTTATGGTTTCAATAACATTAGTTTCAACATTTATAGGATTACCTGAGATATTGTTTGATTCTTTGACCATTCACCACCCTCAGATTTGTGCCTTCGAAGTTGTTGATTTTTATGGCACCGGAACGGTAGACCTCCTAAATGATGTAAGGAACTTCCCATTTAGAGAGGAGTTTGCCTGCAAAAAATCTTAAACGAGAGTTGTATAACAATACATAATCACCTACATTAAACTCACGTTTTTGTATCCTTTTATCATGCCATCTTTTAACTTTTTCTTTAAACAGTTTGGCATTCTCATAAGCCTGGGTTTTCCATTCATCAAGTGAGCTAATGTCAAAAGGCCTCTTCTCACCGGCAAGTTTGAAGTCATAGTTGAGCTCTTTAATAGCCCAATATGCCTTATGTTCTAATTCAAGAGGTAAGTGACATGCTTTACCATAAACCATTTTATACGGAGACATACCCATAGGATTTTTATATGCAGTTCTATAGGACCATAGTGCATCATCAAGTTTCTTGGACCAATTCTTTCTAGATCTATTGACGGTCTTCTGCAAAATTAATTTAAGTTGTCTATTGCTAAGTTCTACTTGACCACTAGACTCTGGATGATATGGAGATGCAATTCTATGATTAACATCATACTTAGCAAGAATTTTATGAAAAGCACCATGAATAAAATGTGAACCACCATCAGTCATTAAATATCTAGGGACCCCAAACCTCGGAAAAATAACTTCTTTAAGCATCTTAATAGAGGTGTTATGATCAACACTACTAGTTGGAATGGCCTCTACCCACTTAGTAACGTAATCAACAGCAACTAAAATATGTGTATACCCATTAGAGGAAGGAAAAAGTCCCATATAATCAAAGCCCCAAACATCAAATGGTTCAATAACAAGTGAATAATTCATAGGCATTTCTTGATGTCTACTAATATTACCAATTCTCTGACATTCATCACAAGACAAAACAAACTTACAGGCATCCTTGAAGAGAGTAGGCCAATAAAAACCGGATTGCAATACCTTGTGTGCAGTTCTGTCTCCAGCATGGTGTCCTCCATAAGCTTCGGAGTGGCACCTGCGTAGGATATGTTCCTGTTCATGCTCAGGTACACAACGTCTAATAACACCATCTACTCCTTCTTTATAAACATGTGGGTCATCCCGGAAGTAATGTCTTAAATCATAGAAGAACTTTTTCTTTTGCTAGTATGTGAAACTGGGTGGTATAAATTTAGCAACAGTGTAATTAGCATAATCACCATACCATGGAGCAGTACGAGAAGCATTTATGACAGCTAGTTGTTCATCAGGAAAGCTATCATCAATAGGTAGTGGGTCATCAAGAACATTCTCTAACCTAGACAAGTTGTCTGCAACGGGGTTCTCAGCTCCCTTTCTATCAGTAATATGCAAATCAAATTCTTGTAGCAAGAGGACCCATCTAATAAGTCTAGGTTTAACATCTTTCTTTTCCATAAGATATTTAATAGCAGCATGATCAGTGTGAATAGTTACTTTAGAATCAACAATATAAGGTCTGAACTTATCACAAGCAAATACAACTTCTAAAAATTATTTTTCAGTAGTAGCATAATTTATTTGGGCACTGCCTAGAGTTTTACTAGCATATTGGATAACATTTAATTTGTTATCATCTCTTTGTCCTAGAACAGCCCCTACAGCATAATCACTAGCATCACACATAATTTCAAATGGTAAATTCCAATCAGGAGGTTGACAATAGGTGCAGAAACTAAAGCTTTCTTAAGTATTTCAAATGCTTCTACACAATCATCATCAAAGACAAAAGGAACATCTTTTTGTAAAAGATTAGTCAGAGGCCAAGGAATTTTAGAAAAGTCCTTAATGAACCTCCTATAAAAACCGGCATGACCAAGGAAACTTCTTATACCTTTAATTTTCTTCGGACACAGCATCTTTTCAATAGCATCAACCTTAGCTTTATCAACTTCAATACCTCTTTCATAAATTTTATGCCCCAAGACAATACCTTCATTAACCATAAAGTGGCACTTCTTCCAATTCAAGACAAGATTAGTTTCTTCACATCTCTGCAAAAATCGATCAAGGTTGCTTAAGCAATCATTAAAAGAAGTCCCATAAACAGAGAAATCATCCATGAATACCTCAACAATCTTTTCAGAAAAGTCAGAGAATATAGCAATCATACATCTGTGAAAGGTAGCAGGTGCATTACATAAACCAAAAGGCATACGTCTTTAAGCAAAGGTACCGAAAGGGCAAGTAAAATTTTTCTTTTCTTGATCTTGTTTTGACACAGGTATTTGAGAGAAACCAGAATAACCATCTAGAAAGCAAAAATTTGTATGCTTGGATAATCTTTCTAGCATTTGATCAATAGGTAACGGGTAATGATCCTTTTTAGTAGCTTTATTTAATTTGTGGAAATCAATTACCATTCTATAACCTGTAACAATTCTTTGTGGGATCAATTCATCTTTATCATTAGGAACAACAGTAATACCTCCCTTCTTAGGGACACAATGGACAGGACTTACCCACTGACTATCAGCAACGGGATAAATTATACCTGCCTCTAGAAGCTTTAGTATTTCCTTTCTCACCACTTCTTTCATCTTAGGATTTAACCGTCGTTGGGGATCAACAACCGGTTTAGCATCCTTCTCCAATTTTATTTTGTGCTGGCATAAAGTGGGACTAATGCCCTTAAGATCATCAAGAGCATATCCAATAGCAGCACGGTGCTTCTTCAGATTTTTAAATAATGTCTTTTCTTCATGCTCTGAAAGGTTAGCACTAATAATAACATGATATATCTCTTTCTCATCAAGATAAGCATACTTGAGAGTATCAGGTAAAGGTTTAAGCTCAAACATGGGATCACCCTTAGGTGGAGGAGGATCCCCTAGGATTTCAACAGGCAAGTTGTGTTTCAAAATAGGTCCCTGTTTAAAGAATACTTCATCTATTTCCCTTCTTTCATTCATAAACATATAATTTTCATGGTCTAGCAAATATTGCTCTAAATGATCAGTAGGAGGCACGACAATAGAGGTAAGACCAATAATTTCATATTTACTAGGCAATTCTTTATCATGGGGTTGTCTACGAAATTTAGCAAAATTAAACTCATGAGACATATCCCCTAAACCAACAGAAACAATATCCTTGTTGCAGTCTATCTTACCATTAACAGTATTCGAGAAGGGTCTACCAAATATAATGGGACAAAAGTCATCTTGTGGGGAACCAAGAACAAGAAAATCAGCAGGATATTTAACTTTCCCACACAAGACTTCAACATATCTAACAATCCCAACTAGTGAAATAGTATCTCTATTGGCAAGCTTAATTGTAACATCTATCTCTTCTATCTCAGCAGGTGCAATATCATGCATAATTTCTTTGTATAAGGAATGAGGTATTGCACTTGCACTAGCACCCATATCACATACGCCATGATAGCAATGATCTCCTATTTTAACAGAAATAATAGGCATGCCCGTAACAGGTCTATGTTTATTTTTAGTATTAGGTGTAGCAATTCTAGCAGATTCATTGCAGAAGTAAATAACATGCCCATCAATATTATCGGCCAAAAGACCTTTAACCATAGCAACACTAGGTTCAACTTTAATTTGCTCAGGGGGTTTAGGTATTTTAATATTACTTTTGTTAACCACAGTTGAAGCTTTAGCATGATCCTTTATTCTAACAGGGAAAGGTGGTTTCTCAATATAAGCAGTAGGAACAACAGGATCATTATAAGTGATAGTCTTTTCTTCAACTTTAATAGGTGCAACTACTTTTACTTCAATGGGAGGATTATATTTAAACCACTTCTCCTTAGGGAGATCAACATGAGTAGCAAAGGATTCATAGAAAGAAGCTACTATCTCAGAGTCAAGTCCATATTTAGTGCTAAATTCACGGAAAGCATCGGTATCCATAAAAGATTTAACACAATCAAATTTAGGTGTTATACCTGAATCCTTACCTTTGTCGAGGTCCCAATCTTCAGAGTTGCATTTAATTCTTTACAACAAATCCCATTTGAATTCAATAGTCTTCATCATAAAAGATCCAGTACAAGAAGTATCGAGCATGGAGCGATTACTGAGAGAAAGCCGAGCATAAAATTTTTGAATAATCATTTCTTTTGAGAGCTCATGATTGGGGCATGAATATAACATTGACTTAAGCCTCCCCCAATCTTGAGCGATGCTTTCTCCTTTGCGAGGCCAAAAATTATATATATAATTACGATCACGATGAACAAGATGCATAGGATAAAACTTCTGATGAAATTCCAATTTCAATTGTTGGTAGTTCCATGACCCAATATCATCACATAGCCTCAACCATGTCAATGAATCTCCCTTAAAATATAAAGGGAAGACCTTCTTCTTGATAACATCCTCGGGCATACCTACAAGCTTAAATAATCCACAAACTTCATCCACATAGATTAGGTGCAAATCGGGATGTAACGTTCCATCACCTGTGAAAGGATTAGCTAGCAGTTTCTCTATCATACCCGAAGGAATTTCAAAGTAAACATTTTCAATAGGTTCAGTAGGTTGAGGAGCAACTCTTTGCTCTACTGGTCGGGGTGAAGATACCCTGAACAACCCTCAAAGGATTATGTTCCATAGTAACAAGTGACAGTAAATTTCAGCACACTATATATATTTTTCCTTACCAAATTCCACCTACCAAAGGCGCTTCACTCCCCGGCAACAGCGCTAGAAAAGAGTCTTGATGACCCACAAGTGTATGGGATCTATCGTAGCCTTTTCGATAAGTAAGAGTGTCGAACCCAACGAGGAGCAGAAGGAAATGATAAGCAGTTTTCAGTAAGGTATTCTCTGCAAGCACTGAAATTATCGGTAACAGATAGTTTTATGATAAGGTAATTTGTAATGAGTAACAAGTAATGCAAGTAAATAAGGTGCAGCAAGATGGCCCAATCCTTTTTGTAGCAAAGGACAAGCCTGGACATACTCTTATATAAAGGAAAACGCTCTCGAGGACACATGGGAATTATCGTCAAGCTAGTTTTCATCACGTTCATACGATTCGCGTTCGGTACTTTGATAATTTGATATGTGGGTGGACCGGTGCTTGGGTACTGCCCTTACTTGGACAAGCATCCCACTTATGATTAACCCCTATTGCAAGCATCCGCAACTACAACAGAAGTATTAAGGTAAACCTAACCATATCATGAAACATATGGATCCAAATCAGCCCCTTAGGAAGCAACTCATAAACTAGGGTATAAGCTTCTGTCACTCTAGCAACCCATCATCTAATTATTACTTCCCAATGCCTCCCTCTAGGCCCAAACAATGGTGAAGTATCATGTAGTCGACGTTCACATGACACCACTAGAGGCATAACAACGTACATCTCATCAAAATATCGAACGAATACCAAATTCACATGACTACTTATAGCAAGACTTCTCCCATGTCCTCGGGAACAAATGTAACTACTCACAAAGCATATTCATGTTCATAATCAGAGGGGTATTAATATGCATAATGGATCTGAACATATGACCTTCCACCAAGTAAACCAACTAGCATCAACTACAAGGAGTAATCAACACTACTAGCAACCCACAGGTACCAATCTGAGGTTTGGATACAAAGATTGGATACAAGAGATGAACTAGGATTTGAGATGAGATGGTGCTGGTGAAGATGTTGATGGAGATTGACCCCCTCCCGATGAGAGGATCGTTGGTGATGACGATGGTGATGATTTCCCCCTCTCGGAGGGAAGTTTCCCGGCAGAACAGCTCCGCCGGAGCCCTAGATTGGTTCCGCCAAGGTTCCACCTCGTGGCGGCGGAGTTTCGTCTCGTGAGCTTGCTTATGATTTTTTCCTCAGTGAAGGACTCCATATAGCAAAAGATGGGCATCAGAGGGCCACCAGGGGGCCCACGAGGCAGGGGGCGCGCCCAGGGGGGTAGGGCGCACCCCCACCCTCGTGGACGGTGGGTGGCCCCCTCTGGTTCTTCTTTCGCCCAATATTTTTTTATATATTCTGAAAATAATTCCCGTGGAGTTTCAAGACTTTTGGAGATGTGCAGAATAGGTCTCTAATATTTGCTCTTTTTCCAGCCCAGAATTCCAGCTGCCGGCATTCCCCCTCTTCATGTAAACCTTGTAAAATAAGAGAGAATAGGCATAAGTATTGTGACATAATGTGTAATAACAGCCCATAATGCAATAAATATCGACAGAAAACCATGATGAAAAATGGACGTATCAGCCCACTTTCATCGAAGACAGGCATGGCGGCGGCAACCTTCGCTCCGTTGGGGCGGCGGTACAGAGGAACAAAGGTGTTCGAAGGGTACCCCTGGTCGTCCCCGACCAGGGAACGGAGAGCCGTGCCCAGTTCCTCATCAGACAAGGCCTCCGGACGCAGGCGGAGGTCATCATCCTCGTCCCCGATCTTCCACTAGGGGTGCAAGCGCGCCTGGAGCGGAGCCACGCACTGCGACAGGAATTCCTTGACGATCATGGCCCCCGTCAGCTTCGCCGCATTTAGGTCGTCAGGCTTCAGATCGGCAGTCATCTTCTCCAACACGCGCTCCGCCCGGGGGTCGGTGAGCTTCGCGCGGAACCACCCGTCGTGAGACGTGGGCATCCCCGTCGGCAGCACTAGCCGGGGGTGGGAGCACTTAGCATCCATCAGGACCCACTTGCTCCTGAAGCCCTCGGGCTTGTTCCCGGCCTTCGAGATCGCATTGGTCTTGTTGGCCGCAACGAAGTTGGCGGACCCAGAGCAATGGCCGTCCTTGATCCGGAGGTAGAAGAGGTGGCGCAACAGCGCCACGGATGGCATCACCCTGACATACGCCTCATAGTAGAAGGCGAAGATCGACAGAAGGAGGACGGAGTTGGGATGAAGAAGGAGGGCATGCAGCTTGTAATGGCTGAGAACGGAGTAGAAGAAGTCAGAGAAGGGGGGAACTAACCCTGCCACAACGCTGCTCATGAAGAAGGGGTAGAAGGTGCTGCCCGAGGCCTCCAGCTCGGCGGAGCCAACCTGGAGCGCGGTCTTCCTCTTCTTGTCACCGCCCTCCGCCGTCATCAGGAGTGTGGCGTCGAGGTTCTTCTCCGAGACGCTAGGCGCGTTCAGAGCCGGCTCATACCAGGAGGGCAGAAGGGTGGCCTTTGCCTAGCTGGGCGCCATCGATGGCGGGCTTGGAGGAGGACTGGTGCAGATCTGGAGGCTTGGGAGCAAGGAGCGGGAAAGGGGATCTGGAGCGGGACGAAGGCAAGCAATGAAGACACTGCGGCGCGCGCCAGCCTTTTGTCACTCAGGCGGTTGCTGAGGCAGCGTGGGGAAGTGGATATGCCCAGGTCCTGTCAATCGCCACGCATCAATCAAGGCCGCAGGCTGTTAAGGCCCGCGGCACTCTGCACTTGCCCCTTGGCTTCGCCTCTAAGCCAAGTACGAGCGTGCCTTGGGCGCAGGGGCTACTGTTGGCGTTCTGGGAACGGGGGTACCCAGACTTGCCCACCTACGGCCCAAGGCATGGCTCCACCAACGGCCTGGTACGGCCCATCTTCATCAGCAAACACTCAAGACCCTCGCGAGGGACCAAGCCTCGCGAGGCGGACGACACAAGACCTCCTCAGGGGAAGCCTCACTAGGCTGGCTCGCGAGGAGTGGAGAGATCAAGGCGAGGGGCACCTCATGAGGTTTCCGTGACGTGAGCCATGACGACCAAGGCTAGGTGGGCGCAGAGTACCAGTTGCCTCTTTGGTGCTAAAGAGGCAAGCACGGGCGAGGAGTCCTAAGGCATCAGGCAAAGATTTCCATATCGGTGCAACGAGACCAAGACCAGCAGGACGGCAGGATGGAGGTCATCACGGAGCCCACGACGGCGTCACCACCAGAGCCTTTGGCAGGCGAAGACCACCTTTTGTCAGGATAACTTGTACTAGTTTTCCCCCTTCGAATTGGCCATTGTGCGATCCCTTCCCGACTAATATTTGGGAGGAGGACCCGGGCCTCTATAAATAGGACCAGCCACCACCATAGAGAGGAGATCAAACTTCATCAGATCTGGAGAGCAACCAAACCATCCACACATGCACAAGCTCATCGAGCTCAAGAACACCTCTCATCAGGAGGCTGTTCTTCCCTTGTACTTATTCATCCCTAGCCTACAAGGCAATCCACCACACCACACTGGAGTAGGGTATTACACCACAACGGTGGCCCGAACCAGTATAAACTCGTGTGTCCCTTGTTCCTCGGGTTCAGCGAGCTAGGCTTCGAGATCGTTCTAAGAGTGTGAGCTTGGGGGAGAGAGATCTTCGTGCGCACCCCAGTGTTCGAACCTCAAGGGTTTTGCCAGAAACCGTAATTCGACAGACGCACTTCTCCGATTTGGGTTCGAGCTTATCAGACTGAAGCTTTTTCACATAAGCATCGCAACCCCAAACTTTAAAAATGACATCTTAGGTTTCTTGCCAAATCACAGTTCATATGGTGTCATCTCAACGGATTTAGACGGTGCCCTATTTAACGTGAATGCAGTTGTCTCTAATGCATAACCCCAAAATGATAGTGGTAAATCGGTAAGAGATATCATAGATCGCACCATATCTAATAAAGTACGGTTATGACGTTCAGACACACCATTACGCTGTGGTGTTCCAGGTGGCGTGAGTTGTGAAACTATTCCACATTGTTTTAAATGAAGGCCAAACTCGTAACTCAAATATTTGCCTCCGAGATCAGATCATAGAAACTTTTTTTCATGTTATGGTGATTCTCCACTTCACTCTGAAATTCTTTGAACTTTTCAAATGTTTTAGACTTGTGTTTCATTTGTGAAGGTGAGAAAATAACGATACCCGCCGCGAGCTTCAACACTCATCGGACCGCATACATCGGTATGTATTATTTCCAATAAGTCATTGGCTCGCTCCATTGTTTCGGAGAACAGAGTTTCAATCATCTTGTCCATGAGTCATGGTTCGCAAGTATCAAATGATTCATAATCAAGTGATTACAAAAAGCCCATCTGCATGGAGTTTCTTCATGCGCTTTACACCAATATGCCATAAACGGCAGTGCCACAAATATGTTGCACTATCATTATCAACTTTGCATCTTTTGGCATCAATATTATGAATATGTGTATCACTACGATCGAGATTCAATAAACCATTTACATTGGGTGTATGACCATAGAAGGTTTTATTCATGTAAACAGAACAACAATTATTCTCTGACTTAAATGAATAACCGTATCGCAATAAACATGATCCAATCATATTCATACTCAATGAAAACACCAAATAACATTTATTTAGGTCCAACACTAATCCCGAAGGTAGAGGGAGTGTGCTATGGTGATCTTATCAACCTTGGAATCACTTCCAACACAAATCGTCACCTCACCCTTAACTAGTCTTTGTTCATTTTGCAACTCCTGTTTTGAGTTACTAATCTTAGCAACTGAACCGGTATCAAATACCCTGGGGTTACTATGAACACTAGTAAAGTACACATCAATAACATGTATATCAAATATACCTTTGTTCACTTTGCCATCCTTCTTATCCGCCAAGTATTTGGGGTAGTTCTGCTTCCAGTGACCATTCCCTTTGCATTAGAAGCACTCAGTTTCAGGCTTAGGTCTAGATTTGGGCTTCTTCACGGGAGTGGCAACTTGCTTGTCATTCTTCTTGAAGTTCCCTTTATTTTCCTTTGCCCTTTTTCTTGAAACTAGTGGTCTTGTTAACCATCAACACTTGATGCTTTTTCTTGATTTCTATCTTCGCCGATTTCAGCATCGCGAAGAGCTCAGGAATAGTTTTCGTCATCCCTTGCATATTATAGTTCATCACGAAGTTCTATTAGCTTGGTGATAGTGACTAGAGAACTCTGTCAATCACTCACTACTAGAATCAGGATCTTTGTCGTCAGCCAGCTCTTTGCCGTCAGCTAGCGGACGGCAAAGAAGGTCTTTGCCATCAGCTTAAAAAAAGTTGGCGGCAAAGACCATGTTGGCCGTCAGCCAGCTCTTTGTCGTCTGCTCGCTGACGACATAGAAGCTTTGTCGTTCGCTAGCTGATGGCAAAGAGGGAGGGTGGCCCACTAACGAGAACCACCTAATGGCCACTTTCTTTGCCGTCTGCTAGCAGACGGCAAAGAGAATGCCAACCTAACGGTCGTTTCCCCCCGGACCCACCCCGCTAGCTACGCTCTTTGTCGTCTGTTGGCAGACGACAAAGAAATTAAACCTCACTAAAAAACGGTCGGCCCTGCACCCCACCTCTCTCTCTCCCTCACCTCACCTGCGCCGCCCCTGTGCCCGCCGCCCCCGACCCCCACCGACCTCGCCGCCCCCGACCACCACCACCCCCGACGCCCCCGATCCCCCACCGCCCCGTGCCACCAACGCCCCCCGACCCCCTTCCGCCCCGGCGCCCTGCCGCTCAGGCCACCCTCCGCCCTGCCGCCCCGCCGCCCGGCGCTCCGCCCCGCGCCCCCGACCCCCCGCCGCTCCACCCCCTGGTGAGGTTTCTTTCCTTTTTTCTGTCTTTTTTATTGTTTTTTTATTTAGGTTAATTAGTTAGTTAGTTAGTTATTTTTTTAGGTTAATTAGTTTGCTGTTTTACCCTACTATACATAGGTTAATTAGTTAGTTAGTTATTTTTTTAGGTTAATTACTTAGTTAGTTTTTTTAGGATAATTACTTAGTTAGATAAGCCCAAGAACAAGAAAAGAAAAGAAAGAAAGAAGACCTAAAAGGACTAGGAGGAGAAAACATAGAAAAAAGAAGAAGAAGAAGAAGAAGAAGAAGAAGAAGAAAACAGAAAAAGAATAAAAGAATACCTTATGGTTTCTTGTGTTGACCCTGTCATGGAGCAGCATCCAAAAAAACCTTATGGTTTGGTTGACGAGAGCTTTGCCAGATCCATTTAAAGTGTTGTGGAACTTGTTTGTGTCCAATTAGTACTGAGTATGCCTTGTATGAAGAAAAGATATCATTTCCCCAGATATAACTCTGTCATAGTGAAATAATTTGACCGCCTGATCTCTAAACGAAGGTTTTCCATAATGATGAACACTTCATGTGCTTGAGTGGTCAGTGCCAAACGAAATAGATCTTCAATGTATACCTCATTCACAACCTAATGGACACTGGCCTGAGGATTAATCACAAAAGAGAATAGATGTGGGAAATTCCTTCTCATTAAATTGGAATGCCAGAGATCCTCCCAAAACAGAGCACTTTTTCCATCTCCAAGATTGCATCTAGCCGTAGCTTTATACTGGTTAATGAGTGCCAAATTTGCTTTCCACCAAAAGGAGATTTGGGTTAATTAGATTTTAGTTGGTTTTAGGTTAGTAGATTTTAGTTGATTTTAGGTTAATAGATTTTAGTTGATTTTAGGTTAATAGATTTTAGTTTATTTTAGGTTAGTAGATTTTAGTTGATTTTAGGTTAGTAGAAAAAGAGGGTCGCCAAGGGAAAAGATGGTCGCCGAGTGGTCGTGGGCTCGAGGATCAAGGGGAAAAGGAGTCGAGGGTCTAGGGGCGAGGATCGAGGTGTCGAGGGGTCGAGGATCGAGGGGAAAATGAATCAAGGGTCTAGGTGTCGAGGGGAAAAGGGGTCGAGGATCAAGGGGAAAAGGAGTCGAGGGTCTAGGGATCGAGGATCGAGGTGTTGAGGGGTCGAGGGGAAAAGGGCTCGAGGGTCGCTGCCCCGACCCCCTGACCCTGACACCCTGACCCCGACACGACACCCCGACCCCACCTCGACACCTCGACACAGCACCCCGACCCCGACACACTTAAATATTTTATTATGTTCATGATGATGGTACACACTTAAATATTTTATTATGTTTATGGTGTACTAATTTTGTTTACTCTTTGTCATTGCAGGTGTTGACAGATGGTGGGCGCGGGTCGAGAGCGCTCCGAGGCTCCTTCCTCGGCGCGTGCTGGGAGCGGTGCTATTATTCCACCCTAGCACCTTCGGAGAGCACTGGTAAGCAGCATGACGACACCGGCGGGCACTTCTTCAGGTGGGAGAGGTCGGGGAAAGCCCAAGAGGGCTGCTAGAGGTGGACGTGGCGGCCGGAGAGGTAGGAAGGCTGCTGCGCCTTCCTCGCCGCCACTCCCAACTGTTTCTACAGACCATCGGAGTGCTCCATCTCAGGTGGACCCGTCAGACTTGGACCCATCTCGGACTCCGGTCCATGAGCCTTGGGTCGCCGAGCCTTCGTCCAACGAGACTCGGGCCCCAGAGTCTTCGTCCCATGTGACTCCGGAGAGTAGTGCCCATGCTGATGGCGAGGACACCTAGTCTGACGATAGTTATAGCGATGGCGAGCTGGTTGAGGGGGGCAAGAAGGTCTACGAGCATGGTGGTACGAAACTCCCAGCCGTGCCGGCGATCCGCGATTAGAGGTGGTTGATTGAGCCTAATGGGGAGAAGTAAGTGCATTTAATCTTTTTTAACCTTTGTCCTTCATGTTTCTTCAAATTAATATATAATGTGTTGGCCTAGTCATACCGTAGGGGTTGGAAATACGCCCCTGGTGTCCGCAGGCCCAACCAGGTCCTTGGTGTGCTTTGCCGGTGCCACTTCCCAGGGTGGGTCACGTTGCCCGGTGAGGGTCAGGTTCCACAGGTAGCATTAAGCTGGGAGCTGTACGTGGCTGCCCCGGCCCCGCTGGAGGAGAGGGTCAATGGTGTCTTGTGCGAGACGGTGGCCGACATTGTGAGGCGACGGTTTTGGGTAATTTCTCCTTTACAAAATTAAAAATCAACAGTACCTAGTGATTGTACTAATCAGTGCTGTCTTATTCAATTGCAAACCTTCTACATGTGTGTCGAGGAACACGAGGCATACGCGACTATGGTTGTCGAAGCCGAGTGCAAGCGCCTACTTCAGAACTTACGGCACGAGGCTAGGGTGCAGGTTGTTCGAGACTACTATGCATCGACTAACATTAGGAGGGCCAAGAAGAAGTGTCGCGCCAAGTATCTGAGTAAGGAGAAGTACATGAAGGTAATTACCTATTCTTAAGGCCTTGTACTTAGTTTCCTTGATTTCATTCGTAGGCATAGCGCTGAAATTTCTCTTTGCCTAACTTAGGTGCCCCTGAGATGGTGTGCGGATAGGATGGACTGTTGGGATGCGTTGGTGGATGCGTAGTGTTCTCCCCAATGGCTAGCCGTCCACAACAAGGCCAGGGATGAGCGTGCCAAAATGCAAGGTGTGCCACACCATCAAGGGAGCTCCAACCTATTTGAGTACGGGGATCACTAGGTATGTGGTTTGAGCCCTTAACGATCCATGCAATTTCATTCTTCATGCTACCTTGAGCCCTTAACTAATATGTTGTTCCTCTCTTTTAGGCAAAACACAACAAGAAGGACATGCCGCTGTTGTACGAGCTCTATGCCATGGCCCATACTGCCCCGTTCAAGAAGGCCAAGGCATTCTCCGAGGATGACCTCGATCATCCAGAGAGCTTCACCAACATCTCCCCCCACAACAAGCTCGTGAGGTACAAAGACTTTGGGAAGGCGATGAAAGGGGATGACTTCAACCCGAGCCAGAGTCCTTTTGATCCAGAGCTCGTGATGCTATCTGGTGACGGGAGGAAACATGGCTCGGTAGCCATTGGGGATGGACTAATACGTTGTCCTAGAAGTCTCTCGGAGATCAAGAAGCGCCAAATGAGGTCTCTTCCTGAGATACTGCCTCGTCCACGGCCAATGGAGCTCACCATCGAGGCTAGGGCCCAGGAGCTTCTGGCGGAGGCAAACAGGTAGGCAACATAGAGGGAGAGGGAGTTGGAGGATAGGGTGGCTAGTTTGTTGGAGGCAGAGAGGAACCGGAACGACGCGTCTCACCGGTCCCTATACGAGCTCCTCGTGGTAAGTTTCTCCTACATATTAGCCATGTCATGCACGTAATATTCGTTTCATTGCTAACTAATATGACTGACTCGTGGAAACAAAATGTGCAGTCCGTGTGCGAGAAAAACGGTCAGACCCCTCCGCCGATGCTCTAGATTGCTATAGCGGACACGGTGAGTTTCATTTGAATGGTCATTAATTACTAGTATTCACATTTCAGTTGCATCATGCTAACGAGTGATGTCGCTTGAAGCTACGTCGGTATTTCCCCAAAGAGGAAGGGAGGATGCAGCACAGCGGCGGTAGGTATTTCCCTCAGATACGAAACCAAGGTTATCGAGCTAGTAGGAGAACCAACCAACACAACGTAAACAACCCCTACACACAGATAACAAATCCTCGCAACCCGACGTGTTAAAGGGGTTCTCAATCCCTTTTGGGTAACGGTGCTAGAAATTGGTGCGTGACGGGAAAAAGGTTGTAGTAGATCACAAATAAAATAAAGTGCAGCAAAGTATTTTTGGGTTTTTGGATTAATAGATCTGAAAATAAAAGCAAATAAAAGTAGATCGCAAAGGCAAATAATATGAGAAAGAGAACCGGGGGCCATAGATTTCACTAGTGGTTTCTCTCGAGAAAAATAGCAAAGCGATGGGTGAACAAATTACTGTTGGGCAATTGATAGAACTTCAAATACTCATGACGATATCCAGGCAATGATCATTATATAGGCATCACATCCAAGATTAGTAGACCGACTCCTGCCTGCATCTACTACTATTACTCCACACATCGACTGCTATCCACCATGCATCTAGTGTATTAAGTTCATGGAGAAACGGAGTAATGCAATAAGAACGATGACATGATGTAGACAAGATCTATCTATGTAGAGATATACCCCATCGTTTTATCCTTAGTAGCAATGATACATACGTGTCGGTTCCCTTTTTGTCATTGGGATCAAGCACCGTAAGATCGAACCCACTACAAAGCACCTCTTCCCATTGCAAGATAAATAGATCAAGTTGGCCAAACAAAACCCAAATATCGTAGAAGAAATACGAGGCTATAAGAGATCATGCATAAAAGAGATCAAAGAAACTCAAATACTTCCACGGATATAACAAGATAGATCTGATCATAACTCAAAGTTCATCTATCCCAACAAACACACCGCAAAAAGAGTTACATCATATGGATCTCCAAGAGACCATTGTATTGAGAATCAAGAGAGAGAGAGAGAGATGAAGCCATCTAGCTACTAACTATGGACCTGAAGGTCTACAAGGAAGTACTCACGCATCATCGGAGAGGCACCAATGGAGGTGGTCAACCCCATCTGAGACGGTGTATAGATTGGATCTGGTGGTTATGGACTCTACTACAGCTGGATCAATATTTCATCGACTCCCCTAGGGTTTTGGGAATATTGGGGTATTTATAGAGCAAAGAGGCGGTCTGGGGGCACCCGAGGTGGGCACAACCCACCAGGTGCAGCCAGGGCCCGTTGTGTTCCTTCTGGCCCATAAAAACTCTCCGTAAAGTTTCGTGTCATTTGGACTCCGTTTGATATTGATTTTCTATGATGTAAAAAACATGGGAAAAACAGCAACTGGCACTTGTCACTATGTCAATAGGTTAGTAACAAAAAATGATATAAAATGACTATAAAATGATTATAAAACATCCAAGATTGATTATATAATAACATCGAACAATAAAAAATTATAGATACGTTGGAGAAGTATCAACAAGACATTGCAAATGATCTTTGGTGCAGCATGCCTCCCGACAAGCATCGACTGATCCTTCTCCATCTCACACTAGCGCATCCCCGACCCCGACCGGTCCTTCTCCGTCTGGCACTGGCGCAAACCTGACCGGTCCTTCACCTCTGCGATGATGGTAAGTTTTCTCTAGTGTTTTGCTTACGAAATGCATAAAGACCTAGACTTAGCTTTATTTCCTCCAAAATGCTTACCGTAATGACCTAGACTTAGCTTATCTTCCTCCAAAATCACATAATTAGCTTACTTAGCTCCAAAATGATCTATACCGAGCTTTGTTTCCTCCGAAATGACCTAAGTTAGCTCTAATATGCTAAGTTATCTCTAATATTCTTAGTTACCTAGGTTTGCTCAATAATGACATACACTTAGAAGCTTACTTACGTAAAAAAATGGCATAATTAGCTTACTTAGGTTTGAAATGGCATAACAATCTTGGTAACCTCATATATGTCATATAGTTAGCTTATTTTCCTCGAAAATGACATAATAAGCCTAATTAGCTCCAAAATGATCAATTTTACCTAAGTTAGCTCCAAAATGACCTAAGTTAGCTCTAAAATGCTAAATAAGCTCTAATATGCTTAGTTACCTGGGTTAGCTCAATAAAGACCTATACTTAGCTTACTTATGTCAAAAATGGCATAATATGCCTAGTTAACTCAAAAATGGCATAATTAGCTAGGTTAGCTCCAAAATGACCCATTTTACCTAGGTTAGCTCCAATATGATCCATTTTACCTAGGTTAGCTCCAAAATGAACAAGTTTACCTAGGTTAGCTCCAATATGATCCATTTTACCTAGGTTAGCTCCAAAATGACCTATTTACCTAGATTAGGTCTAAAATGACCTACGCATTTAGCATTTTTACCTAGCTTAACTAAAAATGGCAGTTTTACCTAGCTTAGTTAGAAGAAGAAGAAGAAGATAAAGAAGATGAGAGGAGAAAAAGAAAGAGAAGATAAATTCGTGTTCTTGTTCTTCTTCTTCTTCTTCTTCTTCCTTTTCTTCTTTTTCTTCTAGCTAGTCTTCTTCTTCTTCTTCTAACTTTCTTCTTTCCCAATTTGTAGATTTGCTTTAGATGAGGAGCTTGCGTTCATGGAGTCTACTCTTCTTCTTGTGCTTCTTTTATGTTTTTGGATACTTGTTGCAAACTTGTTGTTGGATATGTATGTATGGATGAAACCATTTTATGTTGGATATGTTGTTGGATAACTTGTTGTTGGAAACTTGTTATATATATGTTGTTGGAAACTTGTTATATATATGTGTTGTTGGGAACTTTTTATATATATGTTGTTGGAAACTTGTTATATACACATCTGTGAAATTCTGTGAAATTGAATGAATCTAAGAAAAAACAGGGGATGTACAAGCTCTTTGTCGTCTGCCGGCAAAGAGCTTTGCCATGAGCCAGCAGACGGCAAAGCTGCCACATGGCAGCTACCTGTGCAACCTGGGGTGCACTGGCTGGCCTATTTGGCAGCTTTGCCGTCCGCTGGCAGACGGCAAAGACCTTTGCATCTTTGTCGTCTGCTAGCAGACGGCATAGCATGCCATGTGGCAGCTACCTAGGCTGGCCTATTTGGGCACTTTGTCGTTTGCTAGCAGACGACAAAGACGCAAAGGTCTTTGTCATCTGCTGGCAGACGACAAAGCACGCCGTTAACCCCCTAACGAACCTAAGCTGCCACGTGTGCCGTCCAGGCTCTTTGTCGTCCGCTGGCAGACGACAAAGAACTTTGCATCTTTGTCGTCTGCCAGCAGACGGCAAAGTGCCCTTTGCCGTAGCTTATTCAGCCAGACCTGTTGCCGTCTGCTGGCTGACGGCAAAGGCCTTTGCTGTCCGCTAGGCATGCCTTTGCCGTCAGCCATGGTAGACGGCAAATTGCCTGATTCCTGTAGTGACTATCTTATCTGGAAGATTAACTCCCACTTGATTCAAGCGATTGTACTGTCCAGACATTCTGAGTACATGCTCACGGGCTGATCCATTCTCCTCCATCTTGTAGGCAAAGTACTTGCCAGAGGTCTCATACCTCTCGACATGGGCATGAGTCTGAAATACCAATTTCAACTCTTGGAACATCTTATATGCTCCATGGCGTTCAAAACATTTTTGAAGTCCCGGTTCTAAGCCGTAAAGCATGGTGCACTAAACTATCAAGTAGTCATCATACCGAGCTTATCAAACGTTCATAATGTTTGCATCTGCTCCTGCAATAGGTCTGTCACCTAGCGGTGCATCAAGGACATACTTCTTCTGTGCAGCAACGAGGATAGTCCTCAGATCATGGACCCAGTCCGCATCATTGCTACTATCATCTTTAAACTTAGTTTTCTTTAGGAACATATCAAAAACATAGGGGACCTATAATGCGAGCTATTGATCTACAAAATAATTTGCAAATACTATCAGGACTAAGTTCATGATAAATTAAGTTCAGTTAATCAAATTACTTAAGAACTCCCACTTAGATAGACATCCCTCGAGTCATCTAAATGATACGTGATCCAAAACAACAAAACCATGTCCGATCATCACATGAGATGGAGTAGTCATCAATGGTGAACATCTCTATGTTGATCATATCTACTATATGATTCACGTTTGACCTTTCGGTCTCCAGTGTTCCGAGGCCATGTCTGTACATGCTAGGCTCGTCAAGTTTAACCTGAGTATTCCGCATGTGCAAAAATGTCTTGCACCCATTGTATGTGAATGTAGAGCTTATCATACCCAATCATCACATGGTGTCTCAGCACAACAAACTGTCGCAACGGTGCATAATCAGGGAGAACACTTATACCTTGAAATTTTAGTAAGGGGTCATCTTATAATGCTACTATCGTACTAAGAAAAATAAGAAGCATAGAAGATAAACATCACATGCAATCAAAATATGTGACATGATATGGCCATCATCATCGTGTGCCTTTGATCTCCATCTCCAAAGCACCGTCATGGCCTGTGGTCGACACCTTGATCTCCATCGTAGCATTGTGGTCGTCTTGCCAACTATTGCTTCTACAACTATCACTAACGCATAGTGATAAAGTAAAGCAACTACATGGCATTTGCATTTCATACAATAAAGCGACAACCATAAGGCTCCTGCCAGTTGCCGATAACTTTTACAAAACATGATCGTCTCATACAATAACGTATATCACATCATGCCTTGACAATATCACATCACAACATGCCCTGCAAAAACAAGTTAGACGTCCTCTACTTTGTTGTTGCAAGTTTTATGTGGCTGCTACGGGCTTCTAGCAAGAACATTTCTTACCTACGCATCAAAACCACAACGGTGATTTATCAAGTTTGCTGTTTTAACCTTTAACAAGGACCGGCCATAGTCAAATTTGATTCAACTAAAGTTGGAGAAACAAACACCCGCCAGCCACCTTTATGCAAAACTAGTTGCTTGTATGTCGATGGAACCAGCCTCATGAACGTGGTCATGTAAGGTTGGTCCGGGCCGCTTCATCCAACAATAACGCCGAATCAAAATAAGACGTTGGTGGTAAGCAGTATGACGATCACCGCCCACAACTCTTTGTGTTCTATTTGTGCATATCATCCACGCATAAACCTAACTCTGATACCACTGTTGGAAAACGTAGCATGCAATTTCAAAAAAATTCCTACGCTCTCGCAAGATCTATGTAGGAGATGCATAGCAACAAGCGGGGGAGAGCGTCTTCATACCCTTGAAGATTGCAAAGCGGAAGCGTTTATCAATGTGGTTGATGTAGTCATACACCTTCAAGATCCGTCCTGATCAAGTACCGAACGTACGGCACCTCCACATTCAGCACACATTCAGCTCGATGACATCCTTGCCTTCTTGATCCAGCAAGGCGAGCGAAGTAGTAGATGAGTTCCGGCAGCATGACGGCGTGGTGACAGTTGGTGGTGAAGAACAATCTCCACAGGGCTTCGCCAAGCACTACAGAAACTAGATGGAGGATAAACTAGAGGGGACAGAGCTGCCGGCACACGACTAGCTGAATCTTGATGTGCCTTGGGTGCTAGCCCTGCCCCTCTATTTATATGTTGAGCCCTGGGGTCGAAACTTGGAGTAAAAGCCTCCTCAAAATTGGTTTTGCCTGAAAGGTAAGAGTCCTTCTTGGACTCCAGGGCTAGACGCCAAGGTTCCCGGCATCTACCCCCTAGACGCCAGGGTTCCTGGTGTCTAGCCTCTGGTCTCCGCAAAACTTCCTTTTGCACTTTCCAAAAACCTCATGGGCTTTCCCCATTGGCCCAAATAAAGTGTTCTCGTACCCAAACATTTAGGGAAACATCCGGAACTCCTTCTGGTGAATTCTGGAACCCTTCCGGAAATCAAACACTACTATCCCATATATCAATCTTTACCCCCGGACCATTCTGGAGCTCCTCGTCATGTCCATGATCTCATCTGGGACTCCGAACAACATTTGGTCACCAACATACATAACTCATATAGTACTATATCACCAACGAACGTTAAGCGTGCGGACCCTACGGGTTCGACAACTATGTAGACATGACCGAGACACCTCTCTGGTCAATAACCAATAGCGGAACCTAGATGCCCATATTGGCTCCTACATATTCTACGAATATCTTTGTCGGTCAAACCTTATGACAACATACGTTATTCCCTTTGTCCATCAATATGTTACTTGCCCGAGATTCGATCGTCGGTATCCACATACCTAGTTCAATCTCGTTACCGGCAAGTCTCTTTACTCGTTCTGTAATACAACATCTTGTAACTAACTCATTAGTCACTTTGCTTGCAAGGCTTCTTGTGATGTGTATTACCGAGAGGGCCGAGAGATACCTCTCCGATACTCGGAGCGACAAATCCTAATCTCGATCTATGCCAACCCAACAAACACCTTCGGAGATACCTGTACAACATATTTATAATCACCCAGTTGTTGAAAATATGCCCTAGAGGCAATAATAAAATGGTTATTATTATATTTCCTTGTTCATGGTATTTGTCTATTTTCATGCTATAATGGCATTAACCGGAAACCGTAATACATGTGTGAACACATAGACCACAACATGTCCCTAGTGAGCCTCTAGTTGACTAGCTCGTTGATCAATAGATGGTTGTGGTTTCCTGACCATGGACATTGGATGTCGTTGATAACGGTATCACATCATTAGGAGAATGATGTGATGGACAAGACCCAATCCTAAGCATAGCACAAGATCGTGTAGTTCGTTTGCTAGAGCTTTTCTAATGTCAAGTATCATTTCCTTAGACCATGAGATTGTGCAACTCTCAGATACGTAGGAATGCTTTGGGTGTATGAAACATCACAACGTAACTGGGCGACTATAAAGGTGCACTACAGGTATCTCCAAAAGTGTTTGTTGGGTTGGCACGAATCGAGACTGGGATTTGTCACTCCGTATGACGGAGAGGTATCTCTGGGCCCACTCGGTAATGCATCATCATAATGAGCTCAATGTGACTAAAGGAGTTAGCCACGAGATCATGTGTTACAGAACGAGTAAAGAGACTTGTCGGTAATGAGATTGAATGAGGTATGGGGATACCGACGATCGAATCTTGGGCAAGTAACATACCAATGGACAAAGGGAATTGTATACGGGGTTGATTGAATCCCCGACATGTCTGCATGGTTCCCGAACCCGTAGGGTCTACACACTTAAGGTTCGGTGACGCTAGGGTTGTAATGGGAATTGTATGTGGTTACCGAAAGTTGTTCATAGTCCCAGATGAGATCCCGGACGTCACGAGGAGTTCTGGAATGGTCCGGAGGTGAAGATTTATATATGGGAAGTCCAGTTTCAGTCACCGGAAGGTTTTGGGGTTATCGGTATTGTACCGGGACCATCGAAAGGTGTCCGGGGGTCCACCTAGTGGGGCCACCTACCCCCTGGGACCAAGTGGGTTGAATATGGGTTGGAACCAGCCCCCTAGTGGGTTGGTGCGTGCCCAAGGGCCCAAGGCGCCTAGGGTTGGAAACCCTAGGGGGTCGGGCGCCTCTCCCACCTGCTTGGGGGGCAAGTCTTCCCCCTTGCCCCCCCTCTAGATGCATCTAGGGGGGCTGACCCCCTCTCCCTTTTCCCTTATATATAGTGAGGGGGTGGGAGGGCAGCCGCACCCTTCCCCTGGTGCAACCCTTCCCCCCTCCAACTCCTCCTCCTCCTCCGTAGTGCTTAGCGAAGCTCTGCCGGAGAACCACGAGCTCCACCACCACGCCGCCGTGCTGCCGGAGTTCTTCCTCAACCTCTCCTCTCCCCTTGCTGGATCAAGGAGGAGATGTCCCCAGGCTATACGTGAAGGAAATATGCCCTAGAGGCAATAATAAAGTTATTATTTATTTCCTTATATCATGATAAATGTTTATTATTCATGCTAGAATTGTATTAACCGGAAACGTAATACTTGTGTGAATACATAGACAAACAAAGTGTCACTAGTATGCCTCTACTTGACTAGCTCGCTAATCGAAGATGGTTATGTTTCCTAACCATAGACATGAGTTGTCATTTGATTAACGGGATCACATCATTAGGAGAATGATGTGATTGACATGACCCATTCCATTAGCTTAGCACCCGATCGTTTAGTATGTTGCTATTTGTCGGTGTCAAAACTGGCGGATCTCGGGTAGGGGGTCCCGAACTGTGCATCTAGGCCGGATGGTAACAGGAGACAGGGAACACGATGTTTTACCCAGGTTCGGGCCCTCTACCCGAGATCCGCCGGTTTTGACACCGACATTGGTGCTTTCATTGAGAGTTCCTCTGTGTCGTCGCCTTTAGGTCCGATGGCTCCTTTGATCATCAACAACGATACGGTCCAGGGTGAGACTTTTCTCCCTGGACAGATCTTCGTCTTCGGCGGCTTCGCTCTGCGGGCCAATTCACTCGGCCACCTGGAGTAGATCGAAAGCTATGCCCCTGGCCATCACGTCAGGTTTGGAAGCTTAAACTACACGGCTGACACCCGTGGAGACTTGACCTTCGACGGGTTCGAGCCATGGCCAAGCGCGCCGCACTATCTCGAGGGGCATGATCTAGCTCTGCCTCCGGACAGTGTCCTGGAGGCCGCACACGCATCGGTTCCGACCCCTAACTCGGAGCCTATTGCGCCAATCGAGGATGAGCGGTTGGACGTCACCTCGGGGGCTTCGATCTCAAAGGCAATCGAGCCGAACGCTAGACCCGCACTCTGCATGATCCGTGACTCCGAGGATCCGGACTCCTTCGCGAACTCCGAACACCCCGCGCCCCTGCCGATCGAATCTGATTGGGCGCCGATAATGGAGTTCACCGCCGCAGACATCTTTCAGCACTCGCCTTGTGGCGATATCCTGAACTCTCTCAAGTCTCTCTCCTTATCAGGAGAGCCCTGTCCGAACTACAGTCAGCGAGGATGGGATACGGACGATGAAGAAATTCAAAGCCCACCCACCACCCACTTGGTAGCCACCGTCGATAATTTAAACGACGTGCTCAACTTCGACTCCGGAGACATCGACAGCATGGATGACGATGCAGGAGATATCGACGAACCAACGCCCATAGGGCATTGGACAGCCACCTCATCTCACGATGTGTACATGGTGGATACCCCTAAAGGAAGCGACAACGAGGAAAAAGGGGATGGGACGGGAGATCGACCCCCCGAAAAGCAATCGAAGCGTCGGCGTAAACGCCGACCCAAGCCCCGCCTCGACAAAAACCCAGCCATAGAGCAGGACGAGCCGGTAGACGACGAGCAGGCCTTAGAGCAACCGTCCGAACAGGGTAACACGGATAGAGAAACCGAACATCCCTCCTCCGGCGAAAACGGCATTCCGGACGACCTCACGCCGAATAAACCTATGGAGCAGAAGAATCTCCACGAGAGGCTCGTTGCAACTGCACGCAGCCTAAAAAAGCAGAAGCGGAAGCTAAAAACAGCGGAAGATGCACTTCAGATTAGATGGAGCAAAGTAATCAATACCACAGATAAGTACGGCGGCAGTCGCCGCACTAAAAGCTATCCGAAAAGAAAGCTACTGCCTGAATTCGACGAAGAGGCCCTAGAGCCCTCGCATTCAAAAAATTAAAAAGCCACACGGTCGGATAGACGACCCCATAAAGCGGCAAGCGGCGCCGCACCTAAATTGGCATGCGACCCACTTAAGGATTCGCATCATGGCCCAGTCAGGTCCATTTATGGGCCAAGAAAGCAAGCTCTCGTAAGCAACGCTATGAAGCCATCATCAGAATCCGGCACACCCAAATACAGGGGCGCCGCACACCCCCTATGTTTCACCGATGAGGTCCTGGACTATGAATTCCCAGAGGGATTCAAACCCGTAAACATAGAGGCATATCATGGAACAACAGATCCTGGAGTTTGGATCGAGGATTATATCCTCCACATACACATGGCTAGAGGAGATGATCTCCACGCCATAAAATATCTACCCCTTAAGCTTAAAGGGCCAGCCCGGCATTGGCTTAAAATCCTTCCCTAAAACACAATTGGAAGCTGGGAAGAGCTCGAGGATGCTTTCCGAGCAAACTTTCAAGGGACCTATGTCCGCCCTCCGGATGCAGACGATCTTAGTCACATAACTCAACAACCCGGAGAATCAGCTCGGCAGTTCTGGAATAGATTCCTCACTAAAAAGAATCAGATAGTCGACTGTGCGGACGCCGAATCCTTAGCAGCTTTCAGGCATAACGTCCGAGACGAATGGCTCGCCAGACACCTCGGCCAAGAAAAGCCAAGAACAATGGCCGCACTAACAAGCCTCATGACCCGCTTTTGTGCAGGGGAGGATAGCTTATTGGCAAGGTGCAGCCCCAGCGACCCAAGTACATCCGAAACTAGGGATGGAAACGGAAAACTGCGACGCAACAAGGACCGTCGCTGGACTAAGGACAAAAGTCCGAAGAGCACGGCAGTCAATGCCGGATTCAAAGTCTCATGACAAAATCAGGAAAAATCGCCCCCCCCAGGATAACAGGGACGATCCATCCAACCTAAATAAAATCCTAGACAGGATATGTCAGATACACAGTACTCCCGGAAAGCCTGCTAACCATACCCACAGAGACTGTTGGGTTTTCAAACAATCCGGCAGACTCAATGCCGAACACAAGGGGCTCGACACACCAAGCGAAGACGAGGACGAACCCCAAAAGCAGAGCACCAGGATACAAAAGAACTTCCCACAAGAAGTAAAAACAGTGAACTCACTTCACATAACAAAACGTGCGGCGCCCGTAAAGGTACGCACCACACGGCCCATCCCCAAAGGGTCCTACCACTGGTTGTCAAAACCGATCATCTTCGATCAGCTAGATTATTCTAGGAATATCAAGAATGTAGGCTGGACTGCCTTGATACTCGATCCAATAATTAGCGGACTCCAGTTCTCAAAAGTCCTTATGGACGGCGGCAGTGGACTAAACCTGATATATCAGGATACAACCCAGCACATGGGGATAAACCCAGCAAGAATCCGCCGCAGCAAAACCTCCTTTCAAGGGGTAATACCTGGTCCGGACACCCATTGTATTGGTCTTCTCCGGCTCGAAGTCATATTCAGCTCTGCCGATAACCTCCGCCGCGAAAAGCTGACCTTCCATATCGTCCCGTTCTCAAGTCGCTATCAAGCACTACTGGGACGCGAAGCTTTCGCTCGCTTTAACGCAATACCGCATTATGCATCTCTTACGCTTAAGATGCCCAGTCCACGAGGCATCATCTCTTTGAAGGGCAAGCACTAAAGTGCGCCTCCCCAAGCGGAGGACTGTGTGGCCGCTTTGACAGCCCCACAGCAAAATGGCCTCACCGTCCAAAAAAACTTCGAAATAGGTCATTCAAGACCACGAACGCGGATAGACGAGTTCGGTGCAGAATCATCATTGATGCAGGCCTAGAAGCCATATACCCCCGCACTAGGGGCTCCACGCATATACAATAAGAGACAATAAAGCCCAATCTTATATATCTTACTTTATACTTTGCTTATTTTAAACTTTTTCGGCACGACCCGTTTTCAACTTAGTTCCTCTCTTTTACAGATGAACGTCGTGCGGCGCCCGTCCAGGATATGGCACAACGGAGACACAGGCGCAGACATGCAGTAGGGACCCGTCCTAAAGGATTCTTTTTAGATTAAGACCCTGCGTAAACCTTTTTTACTGTCTCTTCTTGCTACACATCCCCTGGTTTTTTCTTTCTGATATAACCAAGGAGGAGGCTGGCGTCTTGGCATGTGGCCACGTCAGAATTTTTGCACGTACCTGGACACTAGGGGCTTTTTTAATAAAGAGTGTTGTTTCGCCCGTGTTCATAAAGACCGAACACCATAGGGAGTGTTCGGCGTCGCGAGTTTTGGCATTATATGCATCAGCTCCGAATCATGTCTTTGGTCAAATGTTGGGTTGCCCGGCTCCTGAGTTGGGCTACCTTACGTTCCGCTCTATCGGCTAAGGTAGCACTAGGAGAACTACTGCGATTGTGCCCCGGTTCGGCCGGGCGAGCACCTCAGTAGAGAAAGCCGAAAACTAACTGTCATGATGTAGCGTGAGACTGGTCAGCCACTCGATGACCTATCGGAATCTATCGGATTCCTCCGCTTTAACGAAGGGCCGCTTCCCGGTCAGGCACATACGCGCCCCAAACTCGGACGAGTGCAGTTGCCACCAAGGGGCTACCTAAATAGTCTCACTGTCAAACTCCTATGGCTAAGTGAAAGTGTTAAAGCATTATAGTCCGGTTGCCTGGCCCGCTGCGCTATCACCTCCTTTGTAGGACCAAGACATTGGGTTAAGTGTGAAAATGCGTCTTCTGCGAGCACCCCCACACTATGTGCGTGGGGGCTGAAGCCAACGACTGCCATCTTTCAGATTCTATATATATCTTAAAACAGCCGCACAGGAGGTGTTCCCCATACTTGGAGGCACAAGTATAAAAAAGGCCACTACAATTTATCAAAATACTACTTTATAATTACATATGCTATCATAACATAGCATCTTTCAGGCACTGCGTCTCTATTACACGAGCGCCTTCAAGAACTTCCTGAAAATAGTGCTTGGAGGGTACTTGGCTTTTGTCCGAATCTCGGGACGCAACAATGGTGGTCTCCATCTCTGCCCAGTATGTCTTAACACGGGCAAGAGCCATCCTAGCACCCTCTATGCATGCTGACCTTTTCATTGCATTTATACGCGGCACCGCGTCAAGGAATTGCTGCACCAAGCAGAAATAACTCTTCGGCTCCGATCTCCCCGGCCACAGGTGACCCATGACGTACTTCATGGCGAGTCCAGACAACCTATTCAGTTCGGCCCATTGATCCAAACGATCATCCACTGCCAGTGGACGCTCTGGATTGTGAAACTGCGACCAGAAAAGCTTTTCCACTTCGCGATCTTTTTGATCTCGAAAGTGTTCGGTCGTATCAGCAGCACTCGCTGCCAAGTCCAGATAGGTATCCTCCACACTCCACATCCGGTCCAACGGAGCAAACTTCGGATCACAAAATTTCCTTCACAGCATAAAGTGAAGGAAATATGCCCTAGAGGCAATAATAAAGTTATTATTTATTTCCTTATTTCATGATAAATGTTTATTATTCATGCTAGAATTATATTAACCGGAAACATAATACATGTGTGAATACATAGACAAACAGAGTGTCACTAGTATGCCTCTACTTGACTAGCTCATTAATCAAAGATGGTTATGTTTCCTAACCATAGACAAAGAGTTGTTATTTGATTAACGGGATCACATCATTAGGAGAATGATGTGATTGACTTGACCCATTCCGTTAGCTTAGCACTCGATCGTTTAGTATGTTGCTATTGCTTTCTTCATGACTTATACATGTTCCTATGACTATGAGATTATGCAACTCCTGTTTACCGGAGGAACACTTTGTGTGCTACCAAACGTCACAACGTAACTGGGTGATTATAAAGGAGCTCTACAGGTGTCTCCAAAGGTACATGTTGGGTTGGCGTATTTCGAGATTAGGATTTGTCACTCCGATTGTCGGAGAGGTATCTCTGGGCCCTCTTGGTAATGCACATCACATAAGCCTTGCAAGCATTACAACTACTGAGTTAGTTGCGAGATGAGGTACTACGGAACGAGTAAAGAGACTTGCCGGTAACGAGATTGAACTAGGTATTAAGATACCGACGATCGAATCTCGGACAAGTAACATACCGATGACAAAGGGAACAACGTATGTTGTTATGCGGTCTGACCGATAAAGATCTTCATAGAATATGTGGGAGCCAATATGAGCATCCAGGTTCCGCTATTGGTTATTAACCAGAGACGTGTCTCGGTCATGTCTACATTGTTCTCGAACCCGTAGGGTCCGCACGCTTAAGGTTTTGATGACAGTTATATTATGAGTTTATGAGTTTTGATGTACCGAAGGAGTTCGGAGTCCCGGATGAGATCGGGGACATGACGAGGAGTCTCGAAATGGTCAAGACGTAAAGATCGATATATTGGACGACTATATTAGGACATCAGAAAGGTTCCGAGTGATTCGGGTATTTTTCGGAGTACCGGAGAGTTACGGGAATTTGCCGGGGAGAATATGGGCCTTATTGGGCTTTAGGGGAAAGAGAGAGGAGAGGTTGGGCGCCCCCCCCCCAAGGCCTAGTCCGAATTGGACTAGGGGAGGGGCTGCGCCCCCTCCTTCCTTCTCTTCTCCCTTCCCTTGCCTTGACTCCTACTCCTACTACTTGGAAGGGGGGGAATCCTACTCCCGGTGGGAGTAGGACTCCTCCAGGGCGCGCCATAGGGGCTGGCCCTCTCCCCCCTCCTCCACTCCTTTATATACGTGGCCAAGGGGCACCCCATAGACACACAAGTTGATCTCTAAGATCGTTCTCTTAACCGTGTGCGGTGCCCCCTTCCACCATAGTCCTCGATAATATTGTAGTGGTGCTTAGGCGAAGCCCTGCGACAGTTGAACATCAAGATCGTCACCACGCCGTCGTGCTGACGGAACTCTTCCGTGACACTTTGCTGGATCGGAGTCCGGGGATCGTCATCGAGCTGAACGTGTGCCAGAACTCGGAGGTGTCGTAGTTTCGGTGCTTGATCGGTCGGGCCATGAAGACGTACGACTACATCAAACGCGTTGTCATAACGCTTCCGCTGTCGGTCTACAAGGGTACATAGATCACACTCTCCCCTCTCGTTGCTATGCATCACCATGATCTTGCGTGTGCGTAGGATTTTTTTTGAAATTACTACGTTCCCAACAGTGGCATCCGAGCCTAGGTTTTATGCGTTGATGTTGTGCACGAGTAGAACACAAGTGAGTTGTGGGTGATATAAGTCATACTGCTTACCAGCATGTCATACTTTGGTTCGGCGGTATTGTTGGATGAAGCAGCCCGGACCGACATTACGCGTACGCTTACACGAGACTGGTTCTACCGACGTGCTTTGCACACAGGTGGCTGGCGGGTGTCAGTTTCTCCAACTTTAGTTGAACCAAGTGTGGCTACGCCCGGTCCTTGCGAAGGTTAAAACAGCACCAACTTGACAAACTATCGTGGTGGTTTTGATGCGTAGGTAAGAACGGTTCTTGCTAAGCCCGTAGCAGCCACGTAAAACTTGCAACAACAAAGTAGAGGACGTCTAACTTGTTTTTGCAGGGCATGTTGTGATGTGATATGGTCAAGACGTGATGAGATATAAGTTGTTGTATGAGATGATCATGTTTTGTTGAAGTTATCGACAACTGGCAAAATCCTTATGGTTGTCTCTCTATTGCATAAGATGCAAGTGCCCAATAATTGCTTTACTTTATCGCTATGCGATAGCAATAGTTGCAAGAGCAATTGTTGGCGAGACGACCATGTGACGACACATTGATATAGATCAAGACGATGGAGATCATGGTTTCATGCCGGTGACGATATAGATCATGATAGTACTTTGGAGATAGAGATCAAAGGCGCAAGATGATGATGGCCATATCATGTCACATATATTGATTGCATGTGATGTTTATCTTTTATGCATCTTATCTTGCTTTGATTGACGGTAGCATTTTAAGATGATCTCTCACTAATTATCAAGAAGTGTTCTCCCTGAGTATGCACCGTTGCGAAAGTTCTTCGTGCTGAGACACCACGTGATGATCGGGTGTGATAGGCTCTACGTTCAAATACAACGGGTGCAAAACAGTTGCACACGCGGAATACTCAGGTTATACTTGACGAGCCAAGCATATACAGATATGGCCTCGGAACACGGAGACCAAAAGGTCGAGCATGAATCATATAGTAGATATGATCAACATAGTGATGTTCACCAATGAAACTACTCCATCTCACGTGATGATCGGACATGGTTTAGTTGATTTGGATCACGTGATCACTTAGAGGATTAGAGGGATGCCTATCTAAGTGGGAGTTCTTTAGTAATATGATTAATTGAACTTAAATTTATTATGAACTTAGTCCTGGTAGTATTTTGCAAATTATGTTGTAGATCAATAGCTTGCGTTGTTGCTTTCATATGTTTATTTTGATATGTTCCTAGAGAAAATTGTGTTGAAAGATGTTAGTAGCAATGATGCGGATTGGATCCGTGATCTGAGGTTTATCCTCATTGCTGCACAGAAGAATTATGTCCTTGATGCACCGCTAGGTGACAGACCTATTGCAGGAGCAGATGCAGACGTTATGAACATTTGGCTAGCTCAATATGATGACTACTTGATAGTTTAGTGCACCATGCTTAACGGCTTAGAACCGGGACTTCAAAGACGTTTTGAACGTCATGGACCATATGAGATGTTCCGGGAGTTGAAGTTAATATTTCACGCAAATACCCGAGTTGAGAGATATGAAGTCTCCAACAAGTTCTATAGCTAAAAGATGGAGGAGAATCGCTCAACTAGTGAGCATGTGCTCAGATTGTCTGGGTACTACAATCGCTTGAATCAAGTGGGAGTTAATCTTCCAGATAAAATAGTGATTGACAGAATTCTCTAGTCACCATCACCAAGTTAGTAGAACTTCGTGATGAACTATAATATGCAAGGGATAACAGAAACGATTCCCAAGCTCTACGTGATGCTAAAATCGACGAAGGTAGATATCAAGAAAAACATCAAGTGTTGATGGTAGACAAGACCACTAGTTTCAATAAAAGGGCAAAGGGAAGAAGGGGAACTTCAAGAAGAACAGCAAGCAAGTTGCTGCTCAAGTGAAGAAGCCCAAGTCTGGTCCTAAGCCTGAGACTAAGTGCTTCTACTGCAAAGGGACTGGTCACTGGAAGCGGAACTGCCCCAAGTATTTGGCGGATAAGAAGGATGGCAAAGTGAATAAAGGTATATTTGATATATAGATTATTAATGTGTATTTTACTAGTGTTCGTAGCAACCCCTTGGTATTTGATACTGGTTCAGTTGCTAAGAGTAGTAACTCGAAACGGGAGTTGCAGAATGAACAGAAACTAGTTAAGGGTGAAGTGACGATGTGTGTTGGAAGTAGTTCCAAGATTGATATGATCATCATCGCACACTCCCTATACTTTCGGGATTAGTGTTGAACCTAAATAAGTTTTATTTGGTGTTTGCGTTGAGCATGAATATGATTTGATCATGTTTATTGCAATACGGTTATTCATTTAAGTTAGAGAATAATTGTTGTTCTGTTTACATGAATAAAACCTTATATGGTTACACACCCAATGAAAATGGTTCATTGGATCTCGATCGTAGTGATACACATATTCATAATATTGAAGACAAAAGATGCAAAGTTAATAATGATAATGCAACTTATTTGTGGCACTGCCGTTTAGGTCATATTGGTGTAAAGCGCATGAAGAAACTCCATGCTGATGGGATTTTGGAATCACTTGATTATGAATCACTTGATGCTTGCGAACCATGCCTTATGGGCAAGATGACTAAGACTCCGTTCTCCGGAACAATGGAGCGAGCAACTGACTTATTGGAAATAATACATACTGATGTATGTGATCCGATGAGTGTTGAGGCTCACGGCGGGTATCGTTATTTTCTGACCTTCACAAATGATTTGAGCAGATATGGGTATATCTACTTGATGAAACACAAGTCTGAAACATTTGAAAAGTTCAAAGAATTTCAGAGTGAAGTGGAGAATCATCGTAACAAAAATAAAAAGTTTCTACGATATGATCGCAGAAGTAAAATATTTGAGTTATGAGTTTGGCCTTCAGTTAAAAACAATGTGAAATAGTTTCACTACTCACGCCACCTGGAACACCACAGCATAATGGTGTGTCCGAACTTCATAACCGTACTTTATTAGATATGGTGCGAACTATGATGTCTCTTACCAATCTACCACTATCGTTTTGGGATTATGCATTAGAGACAGCTGCATTCACGTTAAATAGGGCACCATCTAAATCCGTTGAAACGACACCGTATGAACTATGGTTTGGCAAGAAACCTAAGCTGTTGTTTCTTAAAGTTTGAGGTTGCAATGCTTATGTGAAAAAGTTTCAACCTGATAAGCTCAAACCCAAATCGGAGAAGTGCGTCTTCATAGGATACCCAAAAAGAAAATGTTGGGTACACCTTCTATCACAGATCCGAAGGCAAGATATTCGTTGCTTTGAATGGATCCTTTCTAGAGAAGGAATTTCTCTCGAAAGAAGTGAGTGGGAGGAAAGTAGAACTTGATGAGGTAACTGTACCTGCTCCCTTATTGGAAAGTAGTTCATCAAAGAAATCTGTTCTTGTGACTACTACACCAATTAGTAAGGAAGCTAATGATGATGATCATGTAACTTCAGATCAAGTCACTACCGAATCTCATAGGTAAACCAGAGTGAGATCCGCACCAGAGTGGTACGGTAATCCTGTTCTGGAAGTCATGTTACTAGACCATGACGAACTTGCGAACTATGAGGAAGCGATGATGAGCCCAGATTTCGCGAAATGGTTTGAGGCCATGAAATCTGAGATATGATCCATGTATGAGAACAAAGTATGGACTTTGATGGATTTGCCCGATGATCGGAAAGCCATAGAAAATAAATGGATCTTCAAGAGGAAGACGGACGCTGATAGTAGTGTTACTATCTACAAAGCTAGACTTGTCGAAAAAGGTTTTTGACAAAGTTCAAGGTGTTGACTACGATGAAATTTTCTCACTCGTAGCGATGCTTAAGTCTGTCCAAATCATGTTAGCATTTGCCGCATTTTTATGAAATCTGGCAAATGGATAAACAAAACTACATTCCTTAATGGATTTAAAGAAGAGTTGTATATGATGCAACCAGAAGGTTTTGTCAATCCTAAAGGTGCTAAACAAAATATGCAAGCTCCAGCGATCCATCTATGGATTGGTGCAAGCATCTCGGAGTTGGAATATACGCTTTGATAAGTTGATCAAAGCATATAGTTTTATACAGACTTGCAGTGAAGCCTGTATTTACAAGAAAGTGAGTGGGAGCACTACAGCATTTCTGATAAGTATATGTGTATGACATATTGTTGATCGGAAATAATGTAGAATTATTCTGCAAAGCATAAAGGAGTGTTTGAAAGGATTTTTTCAAAGAAAGGCCTCGGTGAAGCTGCTTACATATTGAGCATCAAGATCTATAGAGATAGATCAAGACGCTTGATAAGTTTTTTCAATGAGTACATACCTTGACAAGATTTTGAAGTAGTTCAAAATGGAACAGTCAAAGAAAAGAGTTCTTCGCTGTGTTACAAGGTGTGAAATTGAGTAAGACTCAAAGCCCGACCACGGCAGAAGATAGAAATAGAATGAAAATCATTCCCTATGCCTCAACCATAGGTTCTATAAAGTATGCCATGCTGTGTACCAGATCTATTGTATACCCTACACTGATTTTGGCAAGGGAGTACAATAGTGATCTAGGAGTAGATCACTGGACAGCGGTCAAAATTATCCTTAGTGGAATAAGGATATATATCTCGATTATGGACATGACAAAAAGGTTCGTCGTAAAGGGTTAAGTCGATGCAAATTTTGACACTGATCTAGATGACTCTAAGTCTCAATCTGGATACATATTGAAAGTGGGAGCAATTAGCTATAGTAGCTCCGTGCAGAGCATTGTTGACATAGAAATTTGCAAAATACATACGGATCTGAATATAGCAGACCCGTTGACTAAACTTCTCTCACAGGCAAAACATGATCACACCTTAGTACTCTTTGGGTGTTAATCACATAGCGATGTGAACTAGATTATTGACTCTAGTAAACCCTTTGAGTGTTGGTCACATAATGATGTGAACTATTGGTGCTAAATCACATGGCAATGTGAACTAGATTATTGACTCTAGTGCAAGTGGGAGACTGAAGGAAATATGCCCTAGAGGCAATAATAAAGTTATTATTTATTTCCTTATTTCATGATAAATGTTTATTATTCATGCTAGAATTGTATTAACCGGAAACATAATACATGTGTGAATACATAGACAAACAGAGTGTCACTAGTATGCCTCTACTTGACTAGCTCATTAATCAAAGATGGTTATGTTTCCTAACCATAGACAAAGAGTTGTTATTTGATTAATGGGATCACATCATTAGGAGAATGATGTGATTGACTTGACCCATTCTGTTAGCTTAGCACTCGATCGTTTAGTATGTTGCTATTGCTTTCTTCATGACTTATACATGTTCCTATGACTATGAGGTTATGCAACTCCCGTTTACCGGAGGAACACTTTGTGTGCTACCAAACGTCACAACATAACTGGGTGATTATAAAGGAGCTCTACAGGTGTCTCCAAAGGTACATGTTGGGTTGGCGTATTTCGAGATTAGGATTTGTCACTCCGATTGTCAGAGAGGTATCTCTGGGCCCTCTCGGTAATGCACATCACATAAGCCTTGCCAGCATTACAACTAATGAGTTAGTTGCGAGTTGAGGTATTACGGAACGAATAAAGAGACTTGCCGGTAACGAGATTGAACTAGGTATTAAGATACCGACGATCGAATCTCGGGCAAGTAACATACCGATGACAAAGGGAACAACGTATGTTGTTATGCGGTCTGACCGATAAAGATCTTCGTAGAATATGTGGGAGCCAATATGAGCATCCAGGTTCCGCTATTGGTTATTGACCGGAGACGTGTCTCGGTCATGTCTACATTGTTCTCGAACCCGTAGGGTCCGCACGCTTAAGGTTTCGATGACAGTTATATTATGAGTTTATGAGTTTTGATGTACCGAAGGAGTTGGAGTTCCGGATGAGATCGGGGACATGATGAGGAGTCTCGAAATGGTCGAGACGTAAAGATTGATATATTGGACGACTATAATCGGACATCGTAAAGGTTCCGAGTGATTCGGGTATTTTTCGGAGTACCGGAGAGTTACGGGAATTCGCCGGGGAGTATATGGGCCTTATTAGGCTTTAGGGGAAAGAGAGAGGAGAGGTTGGGCGCCCCCCAAGGCCTAGTCCGAATTGGACTAGGGGAGGGGCTGCGCCCCCTCCTTCCTTCTCTTCTCCCTTCCCTTGCCTTGACTCCTTCTCCTACTACTTGGAAGGGGGGGAATCCTACTCCTGGTGGGAGTAGGACTCCTCCAGGGCGCGCCATAGGGGCCGGCCCTCTCCCCCCTCCTCCACTCCTTTATATACGTGGCCAAGGGGCACCCCATAGACACACAAGTTGATCTCTAAGATCGTTCTCTTAACCGTGTGCGGTGCCCCCTTCCACCATAGTCCTCGATAATATTGTAGTGGTGCTTAGGCAAAGCCCTGCGACAGCTGAACATCAAGATCGTCACCACGCCGTCATGCTGACGGAAATCTTCCCCGACACTTTGCTGGATCGGAGTCCGGGGATCGTCATCGAGCTAAACGTGTGCCAGAACTCGGAGGTGCCGTAGTTTCGGTGCTTGATCGGTCGGGCCGTGAAGACGTACGACTACATCAACCGCGTTGTCATAACGCTTCCGCTGTCGGTCTACAAGGGTACATAGATCACACTCTCCCCTCTCGTTGCTATGCATCACCATGATCTTGCGTGTGCGTAGTGTCGTGGAATTGTCACGGCAGATGTCCTTAGTGTCAGGACTTAGTCGCGAGGCCAACGCATCTACGTGGTAGCTTGAGAGCGGTTGAGTGGGACGAGAGACGCAGGGCGGATCAACACGCAAGACAAGGGTTTAGACAGCTTCGGGCCCCGGGAAACATCATTCGGTAATAGCCCTACATGCTGTTTGAGGCTAGGTCTCATTATCATCACGAGGGAGTCGCCGTAAACCGACTCTCCTCTTTGTGTCTAGCCCTAGATATTGTTTCTTCTTCTCCCCCCCCTTTGGGGAGCCCTGCCCCTCCTTATATATGTTGAAGGGGTGGTTTACATGTGGAGTCCTATTAGGATTAGGACTAGTCTATCTCTAATACAAACCGGATACAAGTCCTGGTCTTAACTCCTTGTAAGGTAAATATTCCTCATGCCTTTCCTCTTAAACCGGCCCACCATAGTATGAACCGGCCTTCTGGGCCATGGGCCTCATCATCCATCTGACCCGCCCGCCGGGTTACTAATGAACCGCCAAGACCGAGCGGGTAGCCGGTGAACCGCCAAGCTCCGGGCGGGTTACCAGTGAGTCATCCAGTCCGGCCGGTTTATACTTCCGACCGGTTTATGCCATGGGGTATATCCCCGACATTAGCCCCTAGTTTAATTTGGATTTATCCATGTTAAACTGATCCTGTAAAACAAATACAAGAATAAATTTGATAGATTATGCTCCGGGTTAAGAATTATTGTAAACCGGCATCTGAGCATCCTTAATTCCTTGCCATTTCCTTCTTCCAGAAAATCCAGGTCAATAAGCCAACTTCATAATCAATTTGCCGACATTGGTTTGTCACCGAGAAATACTCTGATATTCAGCCGGTTTGATGATGTAAAATTTGCTGGTTTAATATTACCAAAAATGGCCGGTTTATAAATTTTGATGGCACCAGGTCATAATTGTTATCAACACCGGGTCATGTAATTGATCTTCCTGATTTGCTCAAAACTGATAAAAAGAAGATGTTCCTCCTTTATATGCATAATACTTGTAGCCCCCAAGTCTTAAGAGGAGAACATAGTGATAACTTAAGACTTGCTCCAATAAGTGTTTCAACCTTGAAGAAATCCGGTTTGTTCATCTCAAAACTGAATACTCCATATATGTAGCCCCCAAGTGTCGGGTTGTCATGCTTGCAGCAACCTGGGACTTGTAATTGCTTATAAAAACTTCAACCAGTGTAGCCCCAAAGGGCCGGGTCATTATGCAATAATGAGCAGGGACTTTGTAAATATAATCTTGTAAACTTTGAACAGCAACGTGTAGCCCCCAAGGGCCGGCTTAGTAAAATAATACTGAACCGGGACTTGATATATACTTCAATGAAAATAACACCTTATAATGTAGCTTCCATCGTAGGGCTTGAACCCACGTCCACAAGGTTAAGAGTTTTGTGCTTTATCAACTGAGCAATGAATCCTTCAATATTATGGACGAAAACTTGTGTACCTTGAATTGTTGACTGGAGCAATTGGTAGCCCCCAAGAGCCGGCTCATTATAATATGATGAGTCGGGTCTTCAATAAGACTAATAAAAATGACTTTGCATTAGCCCCCAAGTGTCATGGTGCATGCTTGCAGCGACATGAGACTTGCATGTAATCTCAATTTGAATAATGTAGCCCCCAAGTGCCGGGTCGTGAGCCTGCAGCGACTCGGGACTATTCCTTCCATTATAGAATAAATCATATCCTTTGATAAAATAATAACTGTTGCGCTAAAGCGACTTTTGAAAACTCAATAATACCGGTTATTAATAACCATGAAAAATCCAGCCATGTTGGCTATTCAAGATAATATAATCCGGTATGAAAACCTTATTCATTCAATATCATAATGAAAATCCAGCCAAGTTTGGCTATTTGAATAATATAACCCAATGATTTATAAGCGCATAATTCCGATGGCGCAATCCAAATATATATATGTTGGCGACTTATAGTCCAAAAACCAGGCCGGTTTAACAAACCTGTTTCTGCATACAACAAGTTTAAAGTGTCCTGGCGGTTTACCGCCGGACGGGTCATAATACCCAACATATAACCTGGGTTTATAACCAAGGCTGCATTTAGAATAATCAAATATGAAATATATCATACCTGTGACATTGAATCACATCGTTGGTTTTACCAACTTTTTGTAGTAAGGGTGATAACCCAAATCTTGAGTACTGATAACTCCTTCCATATTGTGCCGGTTTATGATAAAACTATGCCGGGTTGTGATAAACACCGGTTTACTCCATAAGAGGATGTTAAACCGGGCAAATAGTCTCCGGATTGACGTGAACTGTGTTCCGTCAATTGAAAAAAAAATTGTTGGTTTAAGAAACATAATGAAAAGCAAAAAAACCCTTCAAAGAAAAGTGTGAAGCAAAAGCAACGACAAAAGCAATGATCAAATGGCGTTACCATGGCCAAACACGACCAAGCTCCCGTTAGGTGTAACTATGGTGCTAGTCAGCCAGGTCCCCAAGTGATTATGTGGCATTTATGCCAACCAAATGGCGTGGTCATGGTTCGGGTTCGACCAAGCCCCCAAGTGATTATGTGGCCTTACGCCGACCAAGAGGCATGACTGGTTCAGACATGACCAAGTCCCCAAGTGATCTGGTGGCTTTCGCCTATCAAGAGGCATGGTATTGGTTCGGACACGACCAATCCTCCAAGTGATATAATACGATGCTTTTAGCAAAGCGAACTCAAGGGGTAAACTGGAGGCCGCTTTAGAGCAACTCCGTGTAACCTCACATGATGTAAAAGACCAGAGACCCCGCTTTATGAAGCAGAAACCTCCATGTAATCAATAATATGTCAGGCCAGTAAGGCGGAATATCCATGTTTGAACCGCGCATCGTGGCAGCAGGTCCTCTTTGGCAATTTTTAACTTTTTGCAAGAGATAAACTCTTCTTGAACCGGGATCTTGAACCGGATATTGAGAGCTTCAAAGCTTTGTGGGAGACATCTTTCCCTTGAACCGGATTTTAAACCGGGATCTTCATTTTCAGCTGGAAAATTTTCTGACGGCCTTTAAACCCGAACTTGCGAGAAGTTAATTTCTTTTTGAACCGGACATTGTTAAACCGGATTTGAGCGCTTCAGAGCTTTGTGGGAGAACAGACTTCCCTTGAACCGGACTGTAAACCGGATATTTGCGAGCTTCAGTCAGACTGACTTCCCTTGAGCCGGATTTTAAACCGGAATCCTTTCTGATGACCCGGATCTTCTTCATTGAGCCAGGATTTTGTAACTGTCATATACTTTCTAAACCGGAAATTTTCTGACGGCCTTTAAACTTTCATCAATATAACAGTAGCCTCCGGGACTGGGTTATCCTTCCCTCCATCGTCATGGGGTTTTTAAATTTGCTGAAACTGGCAATATTCGCTGAGTCGTGTCATCGTAGCCCCCGAGTCTCAAAGGTGACTCGAGGAGTTGGCTTGAGGCTCTCCATATTTGACCGTGATATAAACCGGCATAACTTGTATATCATTGGCGTTGATAGCACGATGTGAATCCATAGAAGGTTGAGGTGACTGCGGCGGGTTGTAAATGATCCCATATGAGCCGTGTCAGCAACTCGGCCAATGGTTCCTTCCAACTGGTGATTTGAAGTTAATCAAAACTGTAGTGGCGGCGACTTGTGCGCCCAATAAACAGCTCATGCAGACAGGTGCGGCCCGGTATGTTGATGTAGACCAGGCCGCGAGAGACGGACGACAAAAGCGACCGCAACATCAGAGGCAGCTCGGATAGATGAACCGGCCGCGGCATTGTAAACCGGTGCGGACGGGGAAGATCGGCACCGGTGTCGTAAACCGACACGGACGAGCAAGTCAACCACGTCGTGTTGATGTAGTGAACAATTGTCCTGCATCAAAAACATCGCAAGCCGGAGTAATTTGTTCTTTGACAAAAACAATATGTGTCAAAAATAGACTTAGATAGATTTCACCTGATATGTTAGGCCGGAAATTATCCGCTGCTGAGTTGATGATCACCTCGGTGACGGTTGTAAGCCTGGTGCGGACGGGCAAGTTGTCCTCCGCGTTGTAATCCGGCACGGACGCATGAACCGGCGGCGAGGGCGGACGGGCGAGTCGTCCGTGGCGTTGTAAGGTGGTGCGGACGGGCGAGTCGGTCGGCGTGTTGATGTAAACCGGACCACAGGCGGTTTGCACGCGTCCGTTGAGCAGTGCAGAATGGTCAAAAGCCAGTATATAATGACGCTAGTGCGCGCTCCATATGCATGGTGTAACACCAATGTTGTGGCGAATAATTGTCCTGCATATAAAAATATGCAAAACCAATGTAATTGTTCTTTTTACAAAAACAATATATGTCAAAAACAGACTTAGATAGATGTCACCTGATGTTTCAGAAACCAGTGAGCCATGGCAGCGTCTTTGGCGCGGTCCTTGGCGGCTCAAGATGGCCGCAACGTCGACGGTTCAATGTCGACGGCTGCGTCGGAAATCTTGGTCTTGGCGACTTGGCGATTTGACGGCTTGATCGACGGTGTCCGTTTCAAAGCGGTATGCGAGGCAGCAGGGGTGGTTCAGGAGCGATGAGACTCGACGTACGACAGGGCCGCGAAGCGGCCACCTCGGCAACTTGTGCGGGCAGGGAGGCAGAGGCATCAAGTGATCCGGACGGCGTGGCTGAGGTAGTGCTGGCTTAGAACGGGCGGCTCGAGGCCGCAAGAAGCGGCGGCTGACCCGGCCAAACGGGCTACAGCTGCCGTAGCAAACTGCAGCTGAGGCGGACCGGCCAGCCACGATAGAGGGTGAGGCTTCAGCAATGGCTTCGACGCTGACCCTCCATCATGGAGGTGGCTCGGCCATGAAGGTGCTGGCTTGCAGGCAACCGCAAGAGCTCGCGGCGGCGGCAGGTTATGGCGATGACTCGGGGTCAAACCTGTTGCAGCTCGGTGACGGCAGCTCAGAGGCGGAAGTGACTCAACAATGGCAGCAGGTGAAACGCCGGCGGGTTGAAGTAACGGAGATTGTGACAGTGGGGACGAGGCGACGGCTCCGCCACAATTCAGGCAACGACGGTTTTGGCATCCGGCGGCAGTTTTGCGAGGTCAGGACGGGCTGGAACGGACATGAAGCAGCCAAGGCAGGTTTTCCTTCTTCGAGTCGCGGTAGTTTTCGTCGAATCCATCCCTGTCGACTCAGAGTGAGGCCGAGATAGCGACGGCAGGAGCCGGCCGACTCGAAGGCGGACCCGCTGAGAGGAAGTGGAGCCACGCGATTTGCACGCTGCGGGCGATTCGGAAGACAGGGCGGTTTTGACAGCGAGTTGAACTCTGAAGAAGATCCACACCCACTAACCTTCTCCTAATCGTCGTCTGTGTGGCGCTGGAGATTGGACTTGTTAATCTGTCAGTCCTATCTGGTGTTGTAGTCTTTTTCCCAAATATGCATGCTCACGTGACGTAGTTTCAACAAATATTATTTCTTATCTGGGCAGATTTGCCTCCTCAAAATCTGAGCTTTAATCATGAATAGTACGCAAGTACTTGATGGAGCAGCAATGAAGTAGTACTATTGCCTTCTCACGCCTGCGTTGATAAGGATTGTAACAGTAAACTTGGTCTTCTATTCGGATTCAACGGGTCACGTTGCATCGGTGACGCACCAGAAAACCCTTATTTTCCTTTGAACGCAAATCTCATAGATGGCAAGTGCAGACCCTTTCAATCCGGTTCTTCTTGATCCAGATTTTCATGAACTTCTTGAAATCCTGGGAAAGATCCCTCCAAGAACTCAACACCACCGTGCGCGGGCCCCACGGTGGGCGCCAACTGTCGTGGAATTGTCACGGCAGATGTCCTTAGTGTCAGGACTTAGTCGCGAGGCCAACGCATCTACGTGGTAGCTTGAGAGGGGTTGAGTGGGACGAGAGACGCAGGGCGGATCAACACGCAAGACAAGGGTTTAGACAGCTTCGGGCCCCGGGAAACATCATCCGGTAATAGCCCTACATGCTGTTTGAGGCTAGGTCTCATTATCATCACGAGGGAGTCGCCGTAAACCGGCTCTCCTCTTTGTGTCTAGCCCTAGATATTGTTTCTTCTTCTCCCCCCCTTTGGGGAGCCCTACCCCTCCTTATATATGTTGAAGGGGCGGTTTACATGTGGAGTCCTATTAGGATTAGGACTAGTCTATCTCTAATACAAACCGGATACAAGTCCTGGTCTTAACTCCTTGTAAGGTAAATATTCCTCATGCCTTTCATCTTAAACCGGCCCACCATAGTATGAACCGGCCTTCTGGGCCATGGGCCTCATCATCCATCTGACCCGCCCGCCGGGTTACTAATGAACCGCCAAGACCGGGCGGGTAGCCGGTGAACCGCCAAGCTCCGGGCGGGTTACCAGTGAGTCATCCAGTCCGGCCGGTTTATACTTCCGGCCGGTTTACGCCACGGGGTATATCCCCGACATGTAGGATTTTTTTTAAATTACTACGTTCCCAACATAAAGGGCTTTCCAGCCGCAATTTGTTCGGCTTGACGCAGCTCCTCCTTCGTAGCTCTCATCGCAGAGCGCGCGTCCTTGGCATTGGCAACGGCCTTCTCTAAGTCCGTCTGTTTCGCCTGGTCTTCTTTTTCAAAAAGTCTGCAACGGTCTGTAGCGCTTTTTAACTTTTCGGCCATCTCGGCCATCTCTTCCTTGCTTCGGCAAGGAGCAGCCTGTTCGGCTCTCAGCTCTTCAAGGGCTTTCCTCGTGGCCGCATCACTTTCGCTGGCGTGTTCTTTAGCTCGGGCAAGTTCTGCCCTAAGACTCTCCACGGTGGCCGCACCATCTGCGTCAAGCATACACATCGTAAGACACAGGCATAAAATTGTTCTTACCTGATGCCGCCCAAGGAATTACATACCTTGAGCCTCATCAAGCCGCTTATTGACAAGTGTGATGTCGGCATCTGCCATGTCCAGTTGCCGCTTTAGTTCGGCAAAATCGTCAGTTCGGCTCGATTCCGGACACCCTGCCGCCTACATTCAAAGGCGACATCTTAGACCTGGGATTATGATCCTCCGCGTGCCATCATTTCTTGACGACGCGCAGAGTCTCAGGGGCTACTATCTACACAGGGCGCATCTTACTCATGCGCAACTGACAAAAGTATACATTATCTAATGTACCTCAAAACCCGTCAGTAAACTTTTGACGGCCTCATACAATCCGCTCTCTACGGATGAAATCCTTTCAATCACCGTGCCCATCAATGCGCGGTGCTCCTCTGAGATAGAAGCTCGCCCCAGCAGAATCTTTAGCTCCTCCGGCCGAGCACCAGACGGTGCCGGGCTCGTCCATGACCTCTTTCGAAGGCTGGACGCGGAGAACCTCGGGGGGCCGCATAGCCACCTTCCGCCCCTGCCGGATTTGGAGAAACCCTCCACGACGACACCTCAGGGTCACCCGCCTCGCTAGGCGGCACGGCAGGGGGAGGCGTCCCGCTCTCCATCATCTCCGGAAGGAGATCCCCCGAAGACGAGCTCTGCTGAGAAGGGCTGAGGTCCGAGCTACAAGATAAAGGTTTGGTTAATCTTCTCAGATATAAATCAAGGACTTCCCTCATCCCTCAAAAGGAAAATCTTTTCTCCACTTACGGCTCGCTGGAGGGCTGATCACCTTGAGGGCGTAGTCCCGCCGAGGAACTCCCCGGCGTCGGACCCTCTGACGAGGATTTTCTCCCCCGTTTCGAGGCCATGGTTTCCGGGTCGTCAGAGGCAGCTCTCTTCTTCCCCTTAGGAGAGGAATTGTCGGTTCCTCCCTTCGGAGCAGCCTCCTTCGAGGAGGCCATAGCTTCCTTGTCCTCCCCCTCCAAAGGCATTATCTCTAGCATCCTGACCAACACAGGATCCGGCCTAGTTTCAGGAAGGGGAGCCGGACACCTGATCAGCTTTTCCTTTGCTATCCACTCCTATTTAAAAGGACGGCTCTTTTAGGGGCAAGTTTATGACAATTATACGGATAGAAGGTCCGGGCACAAGGTTGCTTACTTGAGTATCTGGGCGATTGCAGCTTAGGCCTGCGTCCTCGGTTAAATCCGGACACATCTCTTGTGATCCTAAGAACAGTCTATACATCTTCGCGGGCGTTGCGCCCATAAAGTTCTGGAGAGCTCACGGTCCCTCTGGATTAAACTCCCACAGGCGAAGGGGGCGACGTTTGCCGGGCAATATTCGGCGAATCAGCATGACCTGCGTCACCTTGACCAAGCTGAGATCTCCTTCCAAGAGATCCTTAATTCGGCCCTGTAACAGGGGCACGTCTTTGGGAAAACCCCAATCTAACCCTCTGTTAACCCATGACGCTAGCCGTGGTGGGGGACCCGAGCGAAAGGCAGGAAGCGCCACCCACTTGGTGCTCCAGGAAGCGGTGATATAAAACCACTCTCGTTGCCACAAGCCTAGATCCTCTTGAAAAGAGCCCTCGGGCCATGGAGCATCAGCATTTTTGCTTATAACAGCGCCTCCGCACTCTGCGTGTCGTCCCTTGATCATCTTCGGCTCCACTTTGAAAGCCTTGAGCCATAATCCGAAGTGAGGGGTAACACGGAGGAACTCTTCGCATACAACGATAAACGAGGAGATATGGAGGATGGACTCCGGAGCTAAGTCATGGAATTCCAGCCCGTAATAAAACAGCAGTCCCCTCACAAAGGGGTCCATCGGGAAGCCTAACCCCCGAAGGAAGTGAGACACGAACACTACGCTCTCACCGGGCTGGGGACTTGGGATAGCCTGCCTTTGAGCAGGCAACCTGTGTGAAATTTCGGCGGTCAAGAACTTAGCCTCTCTCAACTTTAGCACGTCCTCCTCCGTGACGGAGGAGGGCATCCATCGTCCTTGAAGGTTGGAACCGGACATTGTCGAAGGTCTGAGGCGCCCGGAATCTGGAGCCTAGGGTGTTGGAACTCAAGGCGATGGGCGAACTTGTTTTGGGATTGGAGAAAAGGAGTAAGGCCCTGGTCTCTTTATAAGAGGTTGAATACCAGGAGCCCTCCCCGTAACCGTTTGGGACTCGCCTTTAATCGAGAAAACATGCTAACGGGCACGATTGGGTTACCCACGTCCGTATTGATGAGAATCCCGTAAAAGGGGGGCACATGATCTCTGCTTTGACAAGACGTGCCAAGGAAACCGCCTCGCAAAACACGCTGAGGTGGAAAAGTGAAAACGATTCAAGTGAAGGACTTGGCTGTAGTGTGATGACGCACTGTGGAATACGTCAGCAGATTTGATTTGTGTCAATATTGTTCTCTCTATGGCAATATGTGGAAGCTTATTTTGCAGAGCCAGAAATTACTCTTGGTGTTTACAATCTTCTATGAAGGACTTGGAGGAGGAACCCGCCTTGCAATGCCGAAGACAATTTGCGCGCCGGACTCGTCGTCATTTAAGCCTGGTTCAGGGGCTACTGAGGGAGTCCTGGATTAGGGGGTGTTCGGGTAGCCGGACTATACCTTCAGCCGGACTCCTGGACTATGAAGATACAAGATTGAAGACTTCGTCCCGTGTCCGTATGGGACTTTCCTTGGCGTGGAAGGCAAGCTTGGCGATGCGGATATTCAAGATCTCCTACCATTGTAACCGACTTTATGTAACCCTAACCCTATCCAGTGTCTATATAAACCAGAGGGTTGTAGTCTGTAGGCAATCAACTCCATAAACAACAATCATACCGTAGGCTAGCTTCTAGGGTTTAGCCTCCTTGATCTCGTGGTAGATCTACTCTTGTACTACCCATATCATCAATATTAATCAAGCAGGACGTAGGGTTTTACCTCCATCAAGAGGGCCTGAACCTGGGTAAAACATCATGTTCCCAGCCTCCTATTACCATCCGGCCTAGACGCACAGTTCAGGACCCCCTACCCGAGATCCGCCGGTTTTGACACCGACACTATTGCTTTCTTCATGACTTATACATGTTCCTATGACTATGAGATTATGCAATTCCCGTTTACCGGAGGAACACTTTGTGTGCTACCAAACGTCACAACGTAACTGGGTGATTATAAAGGTCCTCTACAGGTGTCTCCAAAGGTACATGTTCGATTAGCGTATTTTGAGATTAGGATTTGTCGCTCCGATTGTCGGAGAGGTATCTCTGGGCCCTCTCGGTAATACACATCACTTAAGCCTTGCAAGCAATGCAACTAATAAGTTAGTTGCAAGATGATGTATTACGGAACGAGTAAAGAGACTTGCCGGTAACAAGATTGAACTAGGTATTGAGATACCGACGATCGAATCTCGGGCAAGTAACATACCGATGACAAAGGGAACAACGTATGTTGTTATGTGATCTGACCGATAAAGATCTTCATAGAATATGTAGGAGCCTATATGAGCATCTAGGTTCCGCTATTGGTTATTGACCGGAGACGTGTCTCGGTCATGTCTACATTGTTCTCGAACCCGTAGGGTCCGCACGCTTAACGTTACGATGACAGTTTCATTATGAGTTTATATATTTTGATGTACCGAAGGTTGTTCGAAATCCTGGATGTGATCACGGACTTGATGAGGAGTCTCGAAATGGTCGAGACATAAAGATCGATATATTGGACGACTATATTTGGACACTGGAAAGGTTCTGGGTAAGATCGGGACAATACCGGATCACCGGGAGGTTATCGGAACCCCCCGGGAGGTATATGGGCCTTATTGGGCCTTAGTGGAAAGGAGGGGAAAGGAGCAAGGGAGGGGGCGCCCCCCCCCAAGCCCAATCCGAATTGGGAGGGGGCCGGCCCCCCCTTTCCTTCCTTCCTCCTTCCTCTTCCTTCCCTCTCCTACTCCTAATAGGAAAAAGGGGAGTCCTACTCCCGGTGGGAGTTGGACCCCCCCCCCTTGGGCGCGCCACCCTCCTTGGCCGGCCCCCTCCTCCACTCCTTTATATACGGGGGCAGGGGGCACCCCAGAGACACAACAATTGATCATTGATCTCTTAGCCGTGTGCGGTGCCCCCCTCCACCATAATCCTCGATAATATTGTAGCGGTGCTTAGGCGAAGCCCTGCGACGGTAGAACATCAAGATCGTCACCACGCCGTCGTGCTAACGGAACTCATCCCCGACACTTTGCTGGATCGGAGTCCGGGGATCGTCATCGAGCTGAACGTGTGCAAAAACTCGGAGGTGCCGTAGTTTCGGTGCTTGATCGGTCGGGCCGTGAAGACGTACGACTACATCAACCGCGTTGTTATAACGCTTCCGCTTCCAGTCTACAAGGGTACGGAGACGGCACTCTCCCCTCTCGTTGCTGTGCATCACCATGATCTTGCATGTGCGTAGGAATTTTTTTGAAATTACTACGTTCCCCAATAGTGGCATTCGAGCCTAGGTTTTATGTGTTGATGTTATATGCACGAGTAGAACACAAGTGAGTTGTGGGCGATATAAGTCGTACTGCTTACCAGCATGTCATACTTTGGTTCGGCGGTATTGTTGGATGAAGCGGCCCGGACCAACATTACGTGGACGCTTACGCAAGACTGGTTCTACCGACGTGCTTTGCACACAGGTGGCTGGCGGGTGTCAGTTTCTCCAACTTTAGTTGAACCGAGTGTGGCTACGCCCGGTCCTTGCAAAGGTTAAAACAGCACCAACTTGACAAACTATCGTTGTGGTTTTTGATGCGTAGGTAAGATTGGTTCTTGCTAAGCCTGTAGCAGCCACGTAAAACTTGCAACAAACTAAGTAGAGGACGTCTAACTTGTTTTTGCAGGGCATGTTGTGATGTGATATGGTCAAGGCATGATGCTAAATTTTATTGTATGAGATGATCATGTTTTGTAACCATGTTATCGGCAACTGGCAGGAGCCATATGGTTGTCGCTTTATTGTATGCAATGCAATCGCCCTGTAATGATTTACTTTATCACTAAGCGGTAGCGATAGTCGTAGAAGCATAAGATTGGCGAGACGACAATGATGCTACGATGGAGATCAATGTGTCGCGCTGGTGACGATGGTGATCATGACGATGCTTCGGAGATGGAGATCACAAGCACAAGATGATGATGGCCATATCATATCACGTATATTGATTGCATGTGATGTTTATCTTTTATGCATCTTATCTTGCTTTGATTGACGGTAGCATTATAAGATGATCTCTCACTAAATTTCAAGATAAAAGTGTTCTCCCTGAGTATGCACCGTTGCCAAAGTTCGTCGTGCCCAGACACCACGTGATGATCGGGTGTGATAAGCTCTACGTCCATCTACAACGGGTGCAAGCTAGTTTTGCACACGCAGAATACTCAGGTTAAACTTGACGAGCCTAGCATATGCAGATATGGCCTCGGAACACTGAGACCGAAAGGTCGAGCGTGAATCATATAGTAGATATGATCAACATAGTGATGTTCACCATTGAAAACTACTCCATTTCACGTGATGATCGCTTGTTTATGCTTGATTGTAGATAGATGGCCCGTGCTGTTGTTCCGTTGAATTTTAATGTGTTCCTTGAGAAAGCAAAGTTGAAAGATGATGGTAGCAATTATACGGACTAGGTCCGTAACTTGAGGATTATCCTCATTGCTGCACAGAAGAATTACGTCCTGGAAGCACCGCTGGGTGCCAGGCCTGCTGCTGATGCAACTGATGACGTTAAGAACGTCTGGCAGAGCAAAGCTGATGACTACTCGATAGTTCAATGTGCCATGCTTTACGGCTTAGAACCGGGTCTTCAACGACGTTTTGAACGTCATGGAGCATATGAGATGTTCCAGGAGTTGAAGCTAATATTTCAAGCAAATGCCCGGATTGAGAGATATGAAGTCTCCAATAAGTTCTATAGATGCAAGATGGAGGAGAACAGTTCTGTCAGTGAGCATATACTCAAGATGTCTGGGTATAATAATCACTTCATTCAACTGGGAGTTAATCTTCCGGATGATTGCGTCATTGACAGAATTCTCCAATCACTTCCACCTAGCTACAAGAGCTTCGTGATGAACTATAATATGCAAGGGATGGATAAGACAATTCCCGAGCTCTTCGCAATGCTAAAAGCTGCAGAGGTAGAAATCAAGAAGGAGCATCAAGTGTTGATGGTCAACAAGACCACTAGTTTCAAGAAAAAGGGCAAGGGGAGGAAGAAGGGGAACTTCAAGAAGAACAGCAAGCAAGTTGCTGCTCAGGAGAAGAAACCCAAGTCTGGACCTAAGCCTGAAACTAAGTGCTTCTACTGCAAGCAGACTGGTCACTGGAAGCGGAACTGCCCCAAGTATTTGGCGGATAAGAAGGATGGCAAGGTGAACAAAGGTATATGTGATATACATGTTATTGATGTGTACCTTACTAGAGCTCGCAGTAGCACCTGGGTATTTGATACTGGTTCTGTTGCTATTATTTGCAACTCGAAACAGGGACTACGGATTAAGCGAACACTGGCGAAGGACGAGGTGACGATGCGCGTGGGAAATGGTTCCAAAGTCGATGTGATCGCGGTCGGCACGCTACCTCTACATCTACCATCGGGATTAGTATTAGACCTAAATAATTGTTATTTGGTGCCAGTGTTGAGCATGAACATTATATCTGGATCTTGTTTGATGCGAGACGGTTATTCATTTAAATCAGAGAATGATGGTTGTTCTATTTATATGAGTAATATCTTTTATGGTCATGCACCCTTGAAGAGTGGTCTATTTTTGATGAATCCCGATAGTAGTGATACACATATTCATAATGTTGAAGCCAAAAGATGCAGAGTTGATAATGATAGTGCAGCTTATTTGTGGCACTGCCGTTTAGGTCATATCGGTGTAAAACGCATGAAGAAACTCCATACTGATGGACTTTTGGAACCACTTGATTATGAATCACTTGGTACTTGTGAACCGTGCCTCATGGGCAAGATGACTAAAACGCCGTTCTCCGGTACTATGGAGAGAGCAACAGATTTGTTGGAAATCATACATACAGATGTATGTGGTCCAATGAATGTTGAAGCTCGTGGCGGATATCGTTATTTTCTCACCTTCACAGATGATTTAAGCAGATATGGGTATATCTACTTAATGAAACATAAGTCTGAAACATTTGAAAAGTTCAAAGAATTTCAGAGTGAAGTTGAAAATCATCGGAACAAGAAAATAAAGTTTCTACGATCTGATCGTCGAGGAGAATATTTGAGTTACGAGTCTGGTTTACATTTGAAACAATGCGGAATAGTTTCGCAACTCACGCCACCCGGAACACCACAACGTAATGGTGTGTCCGAACGTCGTAATCGTACTTTACTTGATATGGTGCGATCTATGATGTCTCTTACAGATTTACCGCTATCGTTTTGGGGTTATGCTTTAGAGACGACTGCATTCACGTTAAATAGGGCACCATCAAAATCCGTTGAGACGACGCCTTATGAACTATGGTTTGGCAACAAACCAAAGTTGTCGTTTCTGAAAGTTTGGGGCTGCGATGCTTATGTGAAAAAGCTTCAACCTGATAAGCTCGAACCCAAATCGGAGAAATGTGTCTTCATAGGATACCCGAAGGAGACTGTTGGGTACACCTTCTATCACAGATCCGAAGGCAAGACATTTGTTGCTAAGAATGGATCCTTTCTAGAGAAGGAGTTTCTCTCGAAAGAAGTGAGTGGGAGGAAAGTACAACTTGATGAGGTAACTGTACCTGCTCCCTTATTGGAAAGTAGTACATCACAGAAACCGGTTTCTGTGACACCTACACCAATTAGTGAGGAAGCTAATGATGATGATCATGAAACTTCAGAACAAGTTACTACTGAACCTCGTAGATCAACCAGAGTAAGATCCGCACCAGAGTGGTACGGTAATCCTGTTCTGGAAGTCATGCTACTAGATCATGATGAACCTACGAACTATGAAGAAGCAATGGTGAGCCCAGATTCAGCAAAATGGCTTGAAGCCATGAAATCTGAGATGGGATCCATGTATGATAACAAAGTGTGGACTTTGGTTGACTTGCCCAATGATCGGCAAGCAATTGAAAATAAATGGATCTTCAAGAAGAAGACTGACGCTAATGGTAATGTTACTGTCTACAAAGCTCGACTTGTCGCAAAAGGTTTTCGACAAGTTCAAGGAATTGACTACGATGAGACTTTCTCACCCGTAGAGATGCTTAAGTCTGTCTGAATCATGTTAGCAATTGCCGCATTCTATGATTATGAAATTTGGCAGATGGATGTCAAAACTGCATTCCTGAATGGATTTCTGGAAGAAGAGTTGTATATGATGCAGCCGGAAGGTTTTGTCGATCCAAAAGGAGCTAACAAAGTGTGCAAGCTCCAGCGATCCATTTATGGACTGGTGCAAGCATCTCGGAGTTGGAATAAACGCTTTGATAGTGTGATCAAAGCATTTGGTTTTGTACGGACTTTTGGAGAAGCCTGTATTTACAAGAAAGTGAGTGGGAGCTCTGTAGCATTTCTGATATTATATGTGGATGACATATTGCTAATCGGAAATGATATAGAATTTCTGGATAGCATAAAGGGATACTTGAATAAGAGTTTTTCAATGAAAGACCTCGATGAAGCTGCTTACATATTGGGCATTAAGATCTATACAGATAGATCAAGACGCTTAATTGGACTTTCACAAAGCACATACCTTGACAAAGTTTTGAAGAAGTTCAAAATGGATCAAGCAAAGAAAGGATTCTTGCCTGTGTTACAAGGTGTGAAGTTGAGTAAGACTCAATGCCCGACCACTGCAGAAGATAGAGAGAAAATGAAAGATGTTCCCTATGCTTCAGCCATAGGCTCTATCATGTATGCAATGTTCTGTACCAGACCTGATGTGTGCCTTTCTATAAGTCTAGCAGGGAGGTACCAAAGTAATCCAGGAGTGGATCACTGGACAGCGGTCAAGAACATCCTGAAATACCTGAAAAGGACTAAGGATATGTTTCTCGTATATGGAGGTGACAAAGAGCTCATCGTAAATGATTACGTTGATGCAAGCTTTCACACTGATCCGGACAATTCTAAATCACAAACCAGATACGTATTTACATTAAACGGTGGAGCTGTCAGTTGGTGCAGTTCTAAACAAAGCGTCGTGGCAGGATCTACATGTGAAGCGGAGTACATAGCTGCTTCGGAAGCAGAAAACGAAGGAGTCTGGATGAAGGAGTTCATATCCGATCTAGGTGTCATACCTAGTGCATCGGGTCCAATGAAAATCTTTTGTGACAATACTGGTGCAATTGCCTTGACAAAGGAATCCAGATTTCACAAGAGAACCAAGCACATCAAGAGACGCTTCAATTCCATCCGGGATCTAGTCCAGGTGGGAGACATAGAGATTTGCAAGATACATACGGATCTGAATGTAGCAAACCCATTGACTAAGCCTCTTCCACGAGCAAAACATGATCAGCACCAAGGCTCCATGGGTGTTAAAATCCTTACTGTGTAATCTAGATTATTGACTCTAGTGCAAGTGGGAGACTGAAGGAAATATGCCCTAGAGGCAATAATAAAGTTATTATTTATTTCCTTATATCATGACAAATGTTTATTATTCATGCTAGAATTGTATTAACCGGAAACGTAATACTTGTGTGAATACATAGACAAACAAAGTGTCACTAGTATGCCTCTACTTGACTAGCTCGTTAATCGAAGATGGTTATGTTTCCTAACCATAGACATGAGTTGTCATTTGATTAACGGGATCACATCATTAGGAGAATGATGTGATTGACATGACCCATTCCATTAGCTTAGCACCCGATCGTTTAGTATGTTGCTATTGCTTTCTTCATGACTTATACATGTTCCTATGACTATGAGATTATGCAACTCCCGTTTACCGGAGGAACACTTTGTGTGCTACCAAACGTCACAACGTAACTGGGTGATTATAAAGGTGCTCTACAGGTGTCTCCAAAGGTACATGTTGGGTTGGCGTATTTCGAGATTAGGATTTGTCGCTCCGATTGTCGGAGAGGTATCTCTGGGCCCTCTCGGTAATACACATCACTTAAGCCTTGCAAGCAATGCAACTAATAAGTTAGTTGCAAGATGATGTATTACGGAACGAGTAAAGAGACTTGCTGGTAACAAGATTGAACTAGGTATTGAGATACCGACGATCGAATCTCGGGCAAGTAACATACCGATGACAAAGCGAACAACGTATGTTGTTATGCGGTCTGACCGATAAAGATCTTCGTAGAATATGTAGGAGCCAATATGAGCATCCAGGTTCCGCTATTGGTTATTGACCGGAGACGTGTCTCGGTCATGTCTACATTGTTCTCGAACCCGTAGGGTCCGCACGCTTAACGTTACGATGACAGTTTCATTATGAGTTTATATATTTTGATGTACCAAAGGTTGTTTGGAATCCCGGATGTGATCACGGACTTGACGAGGAGTCTCGAAATGATCGAGACATAAAGATCGATATATTGGACGACTATATTTGGACACCGGAAAGGTTCCGGGTAAGATTGGGACAATACCGGATCACCGGGAGGTTACCGGAACCCCCCAGGAGGTATATGGGCCTTATTGGGCCTTAGTGGAAAGGAGGGGAAAGGAGCAAGGGAGGGGGCGCCCCCCCCAAGCCCAATCCGAATTGGGAGGGGGCCGGCCCCCCTTTCCTTCCTCCCTCCTTCCTCTTCCTTCCCTCTCCTACTCCTAATAGGAAAAAGGGGAGTCCTACTCCCGGTGGGAGTTGGACTCCCCCCCTTGGGCGCGCCACCCTCCTTGGCCGGCCCCCTCCTCCACTCCTTTATATACGGGGGCAGGGGGGCACCCCAGAGACACAACAATTGATCATTGATCTCTTAGCCGTGTGCGGTGCCCCCCTCCACCATAATCCTCGATAATATTGTAGCGGTGCTTAGGCGAAGCCCTGCGACGGTAGAACATCAAGATCGTCACCACGCCGTCGTGCTGACGGAACTCATCCCCGACACTTTGCTGGATCGGAGTCCGGGGATCGTCATCGAGCTGAACGTGTGCAAAAACTTGGAGGTGCCGTAGTTTCGGTGCTTGATCGGTCGGGCCGTGAAGACGTACGACTACATCAACCGCGTTGTTATAACGCTTCCGCTTCCGGTCTACGAGGGTACGTAGACAACACTCTCCCCTCTCATTGTTGTGCATCACCATGATCTTGCGTGTGCATAGGAATTTTTTTGAAATTACTACGTTCCCCAACAGTACGTGTGTTGAACGCGGAGGCGCCGTCCGTTCGGTGCTAGATTGGATCTTTCGCGATTTGAATTCGCGCGAGTACGACTCCATCAACCACGTTCCTTGCAACGCTTCCGCTTAGCGATCTTCAAGGGTATGAAGATGCACTCCCTCTCTCTCGTTGCTAGCATCTCTTAGATTGATCTTGGTGACACGTAGGAAATTTTTTGAATTATTACTACGCTCCCCAACACCAGTTACGTTGTGACATTTGATAGCACACAAGGTATTCCTCCGGTATCTGGGAGTTGCATAATCTCATAGTCGAAGGAATATGTATTTGACATGAAGAAAGCAATAGCGATAAAACTGAACAACCAATATGCAAAGCTAACAGATGGGATTGTCCATCACGTCATTCTCCTACTGATGTGACCCCGTTCATCAAATGACAACACATGTCTATGGTTAGGAAACTTAACCATCTTTGATTAACGAGCTAGTTTAGTAGAGGCTTACTAGAGACACAGTGTTTTGTCTATATATCCACACATGTATCAAGTTTCCGGTTAATACAATTCTAGCATGAATAATAAACATTCATCATGATATAAGGAAATATAAAATAACAATTTTATTATTGCCTCTAGGGCATATTTCCATCACATCCACCTTCCCCTCTCCGCGCCGCCAGTCCAAGCCCATCCACCTCCTCCCTCTCCCGCTTCGGCGCTCTACCCACGTTCCAGTGCTCCGCCATGGTCCGGACTAAGATCACGTACTACGCAATGCTCACGCCGGAGCGTCGCGACGAGATCCAGCGGGAGATCCGAGCGAGACAAGCCGCACACGTAGTCCTCATCGCTGTCGGGCTGCTTGCGGACTCGCCGGAGTCGGAGGAGGAGGAGCTGGCGCCGATGGAGGTGGAGGAGCCGGGCCAGCAGCTGCCGGTCTTCAACATGGAGCAGACGGAGGCGGAGCTCGCCATCGCCCAGTCCGACGAGATGGCGGAGCAGCAGGCCATCCTGGAGTCCATCTAGGATGAGGCCTATGTGGAGGCCAACCGGGCGTTCCTCCAGCGGGAGCAGGCGGACTCCAACGCGCTCTTCGCCGAATTCGACGCGGAGATAAAGACGGAGGAGGCCGGAGCAGAGCAGCCGGAGGCGTCGAAGCTGCAGCTGCCGCCCATGCTGGTACGGAGATCGTCGACATCTTCGATGATGAGTACCTAGGTGATCGACGTAGTACCTGGGTTATTTCATTTGCATGTCTTTATATGGATTTACGAATCTAGTATGAGATGTCCGGATGCAACAAGTAAAATTTGAGGCGTGCCCGATCATTACTCGCGGGCGCGTCCGGTCGCATTCGGAGGCGTTTGAGGGGTCATATTCATCATGTGGTTGTAGATGCTCTAACATGACTTGTACTGGCCATTGTCATTTAGCCGATCACTCCGTGTGCTTCTAAGGCTCGGCAATCTGAATATTAAACATTGTAAAGTTACAGATGTATCTCGTACTTGATCATTTTAATGATAGGCACTGTATACGCCACCTCATAGTTAAAAGAAAAAACGTCTACGATGACTGAATCCTCTGCAGCCTTAACCATATCTATTCCTGTCAAAGTACAGTACACTGCATGAAATTTCCCGCAAACAACAAGTGCCCTGCACCGCACGGTATGATTCCACTGCAACAAGCACCCGAGAATTCAATTCGATCCAATCCAGTCCGCGTCGTGCTCGTCTCCCGGGGGAAAGCCGACCGCGGCAGCGGCGCCATCGCTTTGCTCAGCTCCGTGCACGGGGCACACTGAAAGCGGAGTTAGGGGCCGCCTGGTCGACCGGCCGGTTCGGGTCGGGCCAATGGCCGGTGAGGAGCTGGACCTGGATGGACGGACGACATCTCTACTGCTCCGTTCTACTGCCACCAACACCACCGGTCCGGCGTGGTGCGCGATCTGGAAGGACGCGATCGAGGGGCAGGGGGGGCAACAAGTCAAGGCGCGGCGGCGACACCGCATCGGCCAGGCTTCCATCCGTGGCCGTGTCGGGCGTTGCGTCAGTGCGATGTGCCGCCCGGCCGTGCCCACCAGACGCCGGAACAGGACGGGTGCGAGGCAGTCAAGGCTAGGGCCAGTACGCCTAGCTGGTGCAACGTGGGAGACTGTTGCGTGTGCCGATGCCGGAACCGGAAGGCGGCCAACCAACTGAGATCGTCTGAAACTCTGAATTCTTCCCCTACTACGACAAAAAAAATGCCTCAATCAATCTGCCTTGCCTTTGTACTAACTAGCTTTTATTAATGGTAGTATGATTAGACCGCTCAACTAATAGTAAGTCCGTGAAAGCATGGCTCCGGGGGGCCACTTGACGGAACAGTTTTTTAGTTCACCAAGCGGCAACGTGATGATCCAGCCTTGCTTTGGGCCAAAGCGAGGCCAGGAAACCACCAACAGAAATCCGTGACCGCGGTAGCATTTTTCGTAAACTATAAACTACGTACGGTCTACTCACGGTAGCTCGACGGTTGCACCACGGTGCCTTTCTTCAGGGCCGCAATGATCCCAAAACATCTACGCCTGAACAACCAAAATGCTCCTGTGGTGAAAACGAAAACATTTTCACGTGGATTTGGACAGGATCGCAATGAGTTCCCATGCAGTGGAATCACCTAGTACATGCTCTCTCCACTGGAACTGCATTGCACTGCAATCATGCAATGGTAAAAGATCAGGACGGACAGTTCGAGGTAAAACGGAGAGGCCCGCCGATTTGCGAGCTTTTTTAATCGGCGAAATGGATTTCAGGTGATGTGGGGGAGAGGTGGTACGAGTACGAGAAAAAGAGTGAGGCCGAAGGCTCACCAAACGGAGGCAATAAAATGGAGCCGCTCTCCGCGGACGGACGTGTGTTGTTGTGTGCGGCTGCTGTTGGGCCGTTACCTTTGCTTGCATTCACAGAAAGCCGGGCGCTTTACAACCACCTGCTGCCTCCTCCCAACCTTGTGCCCCAAGTGACAAAAGGAAAGGGATTCTTTTCTTTTCTTTTCTTTTTTCTTTCTTTCTTTCTTTCTGTTGCGTCAATTATTGGAGATTACAACAGGTTTTGATCCTCTTTTTAGCTTGCATTTGTTTAACTGTATGTATGCAGTGGATGCGCCTTTGTTAGGTCGACGCTCGATCGAAATGATGCGTCTCACCCGTTTGCTCTTGTTTTTCTCTCACCCTTTTTGTTCACCACTTTCACACACAGGCAGTAGCATCTTACTTGCAGTGCTCGCAGCGGGAAAAAGAATTACAGAGGAGCACATTCTCTAGGATGGTGGTTTGTACTACCCTAGTGTCGCCCTATGATTGGAGAAAAGGAGCACTTTTTTGAATGAAAAAGCGCATACATGATTAATCTCAAGAGCATATTCTGTGATGCCCATTCTTCGTGGGTGCTCACCGACACTAGCTCCTAACATACGACGAATATGACCGTACGAAATGTGAAAACATTTGGTAACGTACTATCATTGACACGAAATAAATCATACCGCAAAATTCAAATATATATTTGATCTACAGATGGGGAAATAAAAAGACATTATGTTTGAAAGCAATGATAAAACCGAAAATGAAGTAATAGTAAATGATAATGGTGGGTGTGAGACTAGAAGCGCTGGATATTCTATCGGCTATACTCTGATCAAGGCTATATTTCACGCATTGATTGAGATCAAACATCCATTTCACATGGTCCTGGGTAAAGTAATAAGGAAACAATGTGCGGCAATAGTTTATTTGGGCAAAAGGAACAAGGGTGATGGCCAGATATGAAAGATGGCATGTGTGAATGGTTGCTGCACTTGTTGCAATACGTTACTAAAATAGAGGGAAAGTGTATATTGCTGATGAGAAAGAAAACTCCATTTATGCTTTATCTCAAAAAGCATTCTCCCTCAAGGCCCTGGGAGGCTGGCACACAGTTTGCTCATAGAAAACCCCATGTCGACTGAGTGCATTTTTGCCAAAAATAAATAAACTTAGTGGACATTTCCTTTCCCAAGAAATTCCTACACATTTGCATGCTAAAATTTTCAGCTTTTTAGGCAACGAAAAATATCGCAGAGTCCATATATTTGCACGCCTATGATATTGATTGCTGTCCGAGTTCATCATTTTAAGTGGACAATCTTGCAGTTCACAGCGTCATTTTCTATGGCTGCGGTGGCCCCAGGCTAGAATCTTTCGTTGGTTGAGAAGGAAATTGTCGTGCACGCTCGTGTAGAAGGAGCATGTTGCACGATGCCTTATAGGCTCACCAAGGAAGCATCCACTCAACAGCATCAAAGCCAGCACCTAACTGCCCACCATACACACTCACCTTCCCCCCCTGTAAACTCTGAACATAAAAGTGCCTGTCCCTCCCTCCATTCCTCTTCCAAGGAGAGGAGAGCCACCTTACGCTCTCTCATCTCTCTCTGTCTCCCTCTCTCTGTTCTCTCGATACGGAGGGAGGTGTGCCGTTCTTCGAGGAGACGAAGCAGCAGCTGTCGGAAAGGTACGGACTCCCAAGCGAACATTCCTACTGTTGGTTGATCCTAATGTTGCTGCTTCTCAGGTTAATCATGTTTTTGCATTTCTAACTCTGTATGTTGTGCATGCCTGCTTACACCTGAACTCCGTGTTTCTACCCCAATCCCTGGCCAAGTCCATGCATAAGAGCATCATACATATCGACAATGTGGAGATTTATGGTTTCTTTCTTAGCATTGGCAGGATTTGAAGGTTACCCTATCAAGCCAGTATATGATCATAGTATAAGATAACTAAGCAGAGTCTCAAAGACACCGACTTATGAACAGTTCGCGATTTGTCATGGATCGCATAGTGATTGTTCTTCGTAGGGTGCATTATGAATGTCATGATCATGTGCATAGAATTTCAGTTATCCACCTTTGCTGTACATTGTTTAGCTATGCTTATCACTGCCTTGTGACACGACAGTACATCCACATGAGCATTGCTTAGCTATGCTAGTTACCTAACTGTGTTCTTCACGCTTTCATGGTCTTTTTATGCTTGGAAAATCAGCTCTCCAAGAAATATACAAACTAATTGATATCAGGGTAAATGTAGCATCCGGCCAGGACTGAAGCGATTATAAATGATTTGTAAACTTCATCCCTCCTAGAACAAAATACAAGAGCCAGTGTCCATAAGATAGATGAATTAGAAAAATATAATAGAATCCCTTTCCATATTAAAAGTGTGAATTCATGGCATGTATTGTGACCATTTTATTCAAAATTAACTCATCTAACATGTTGCTTAGGAAGTGACCAAATCACCAAACACATGGGCTCCCATGTGTTTTTCCTATTCTATTTGGTCATTCAGTTGACATCTTGCTGAAGTATCAATCATTTGAGAGCCACTTGAACCACCTTTAGATTATTGTACCCACCAAGAAACAACCTAGTAGGTGGCAGGTACCAACTCTCCAGATTATATTTATAGGTACAAATAAGCCAGTAGTTAGGTCGAGTATGACGTATAGACTACAGTCTACAGTCATGCCAAAACATAACAATCTCTTCTAATGTTTGCGCTCCATGTTCTGGATCTGATAATTAATTAATATAATGTCTCACTTGCTAGTCATAGCAGTTTTGTATGCTCCATTTGTAATCAGTAATGTGTTAATGATTATCCTGATTTGGTGTGCAAGTAGGTGCTAGTTTATTGAGATGTTGTTGCTGCGAAGCTTGGATCTATGTGACATCTACGTAACATACTAATATTAAGCAGTACTATAATACAACAAACTTAACGGATGATATCATCTGACTGCTATAATTCTTGTATGTGACTTGGGCCAGCTAAGAATTTGACCCATTCCATTCTAGGACGAACATAGATGGTCATAGTTATTCCTCTCCATAAACATTGATAAGGACACTAACAATATTCAAACACTAACTACCTCCCAAATAACTCGACCAAACTTGGACCTTCTCTTCTCCTATTATCTTGTACATCAAGACAAATTAAGTTGGTTTTCCATTTCATATGAAAATAGGAAGGTGTAGTCACATATATCATAAACTAAAGGACACTATCACACCATTGCAACAGAAATTGTATGGTCTCACAAAAGCAATTAATTCAGGCTAACAGTAGGCTATGTTCAGTGTGTAGCATGTGTACCTTGCACCTAACTCTTCATGATAATGTAACTTCAGATAAGCAAGGAAACATCAGCTGGTCAAGATGACAGCTGGTTTACAGCTCGGCGTGATCGGGTCTCTCGCGCTCTCCGTTGCATCTTCAGTTGCCATTGTCATCTGCAACAAAGCTCTCATCAGCACACTTGGTTTCCCATTCGGTCAGTACAGAAGCCTTCATGTTTGCAAGATTCAACAGAACTTAACAACAAACCAAAGGCCATGCATGAATAGATTCAAATACTTGCAATTTATGCTTAACTCTGTTGTTTTCGAATGTAGCTACAACATTAACAAGCTGGCATCTCATGGTGACCTACTGCACCCTCCATGTGGCACAACGCTTACATTTTTTTGAGCCCAAGGCAATTGATGGACATACAGTGATCCTCTTTGGGTTTCTGAACGGCACCTCAATTGGACTTTTAAACCTTAGTTTAGGATTCAACTCCATTGGATTCTACCAGGTAAGGGCTGCTCTATCTTGGTACCATTTTTCATAAACCATGCCGCAAGTATTTTGAATTCAGTATGTTCTGCAGATGACGAAACTGGCCATAATACCTTTCACTGTGCTGTTGGAGACAATCTTCCTGAACAAAAGATTCAGGTTTTTCAATATAAACTCAGTACTTTACCTTAATTAAGGAGTCAACCACTGTAAATTGCACCCCATTTATGATCAGAGCAAAAAGATACAAGATAGATGATGGCACATGCACTATACTAAAGTACATATTGATAATTTGAAACTGGAACAAGAAATTATTGCTAATCCATAGTATTATATATTATATTCAAAGGGGGAAATAACTTTAGATGTGTTCTTTTACAAGCATCAACTTTTGGATCAAACGATGAAAAGCTAATCACGCATAAATGAGTCATTTACTTGTTTAGTTTTTCTGGGCCTATGGTATTTATTTTTATCATCAGTGAGCTAATACCAGTCCAACAACGTGCAGCGAGACTATCAAGCTCTCTCTTATGGTCTTACTTCTTGGAGTAGGTATCGCATCAGTTACAGATCTCGAGCTAAATCTACTTGGGTCCGTCCTTTCTGGCCTCGCCATCGCCACCACTTGTGTTGGCCAAATTGTATCCTACATTTAATACTTTACTCGTCGTTGACATTCCAAAAACTGCAGATTAAAAGAAAAGAATAAGGAAATCTTATTATTCGAAACCTTTTAAATGCAACTTGCAGTAGTCTTAGCAGGTTTTCTTAAAAGGCTGGAGAACCATATATGTTATTTGTGAAGCATCAAAATTCTTATTTCTTAGTGCTAGATTCTTTCTGAATTAGGTTGCATTTACTTTCATATAAAAATAGGTGAATCTTTATCTTGTTACTGTAGCCACATGGTATCCTTAACCCAACAACTTTGAATGAAGCTCACAAACACAATACAGAAGAAACTGAAGGTCTCGTCAACGCAGCTTCTGTACCAATCTGCGCCATACCAAGCAGCAATTTTGTTTGCGACCGGCCCGTTTGTGGATCGACTCCTTACAAACCGCAGTGTCTTCGCCCACAAATACACCACTCCAGTTGTGGTATGTTCTGAATATTTCATGCAGTTACAAATATCTGAAAAGAACAATTTTATAATGTCACTGTGAGATCTTAACATTCTTTTAAAAATGCCCGTCAAGCCAACTATTTTGTGGAAATTCATAATGCATGGCATCTTCGGTGAGGAAGTGACACTCACAATTTGTTCTTTCTAAGTAGCTAGCCAAAGTTCTGAAACCTGACATCAAATAATTTCCTGATCTACCTATCAAGTTGGGACTCCCGACTAAAAATTGTTATAGCCTGAATATACATTTCACTTTTAGTGCTTTTCCATGAAAGAAATGTATAAAATGAAGACCAAACCCAGTGATTTGAAGGGGGAAAAATAAGATAGATTTTATGCATGTAACTACTGCTAGATTTCATAAATGTAAAATGTGAAGTGCCTTACGTTCAAGTTTATTTCAATGGTACATTGATACCTACAGTCCTAAAGAAGTAAACAACAAATTAATATGAAATTGCTCCAGCTGTTACTGCTAGAATGAATCAGCATTTTAAGCGCAGTAGCAGTTGATTGTCATGCTCCTGGGTGAGACATTAAACATATATGTTGCAAGTTAACGCTCTCAGAGATATACCTCAAATTTCGATGGACAATACATGCAACATGATGCTCTTTATCATGAATTATATGCAGGGTTTCATCATCCTATCTTGCTTGATTGCGGTGTCTGTGAACTTCAGTACATTTCTTGTGATTGGAACGACGTCTCCAGTCACATACCAGGTGCTTGGCCACCTTAAGACATGCCTGGTTCTCTCTTTTGGCTACACTCTACTACACGATCCTTTCACCATGAAGAACATATTAGGCATTCTGGTCGCCATATTTGGTATGGCATTGTATTCCTTCTTCTCAGTCAGGGAGAGCAAGAAGAAGTCAACAAATGATGCTCTGCCAGTTTCACAGGTTTGATTTTGCCTCCAACCTGGTATCATATCTAAATCATGATTATAATCTTGATGGCACAAAATAGAAGGTAGATCGACGAATGGCAGTTATACTAACAATTCTTATGCTCCTAATCTCAGCAGCAACAGTAAAGAGTCAAATTTCCACGTCAAACAAAATGTAGTAGCAGTTGAATTTTCTGAAATAAACATTCATATTTCAAAAGTTGAGACTATACATCAATTAAAATTTGCATATTGATGTACAAAATTAGTATTTTCTGGCAGCAAAAGCAAGTGATAAGGATTATTATGTGTGCAGGACAGAAACTTTTATGCACATTAGCTGACAAAAGTAAACTCGGACAATTGATAATACCATGCTTCTGCCAATCCATTACCCAATACTGGAAGCAAACTAGAGCTCATCAGTTTAGCTTAATTATATTTATGAATAATATGTGCTCTCTTAAGCATAGTTTTTATGATGAATGTGTCGAGAAAATTGGCAACTCTTCCATGAAATACAGTTCAATTTGCTCCCAAATTTCAGTTTCACTCATTTCATGTTTTTTATGCCTTTGTAGATGCCAGATAAGGAGACTGAACCACTTTTGGCAACCAAAGACGGCAGTGATATCAAGAAGGCAAATGGTGTATCTCACGGCTGCTAAGACTTCCCTTGCTTAGTGTAGATATAGTATGCACGTCTGCTCTTCGAGTTTCAAGGATCTGGAAAGCCATTTCTTTCCGTTCTTAAATTTCTTTTGTAGAGAAGGAAAAGATTTCCATATCGTAGAGTGTATATTTTGACACAACAATTATTATTTGCTTATCCTTTTTCGCACTTAACAGTTCCATCTGAAGGTTTACTGGTGAAGATTGCCTTCCTGTGACATACCCCCGTTTGTCAAAACCCAGTTCTTATATGCTACAATAAGCATTTCGAACACATATTTGTTATGTCAACAGGATGGCATGGTGAGAATTAGACTAGGGACGAGATGTAAAGCGATATAGCCCCATCTGTTTAACTGCATTATTAAAATTTACTTGGAGCTATAAAATGATTAATCCAATCGCTATCTCCAACATGATATTAATCATACAATCAATATCTACAACGATGACCTGTCAGAAATGTTTGTTAGACTGTTACACGTCCTGTGGATTAGCATGCATTGTAGCACAGCTACTAACATCAGAAAGTACACTTTAGCATACTTGTTTTCACATCAAACCTGATAATAGAATGAATCAGTAAAGACGTTTTTTTTTACTATTTACTGCAGGGCAAATCCCCACAGTCCTTTATTAAAATCCAAACAGGAAAAAAACTGTACAAAATATTTACATCCCAAAAGAAAGGAAGAATCTAACTAGGGCTACTTACCTACTGAATACATGATCAGGGTAGACCCTTGATCCAAGCCAATAGCTTTGGCCTAACCGAATCCTTAACCCTATGATGTAAATGCGCATTCCTATAGATCAGCTTTATGTTGCAACTGTAAATCTATAGTAATACCTGATAGACTGCTGGTGACTATCAAACCTTCTGAGGAAAATAATGAGGTGAGAGTCTATTGAATTTTTGAACAGTCCACCGTCCCCATGTTGCTACTACATGTGTCTCTGTTACTCCCATGTGAATTCATTCTGTAATTGTTGTCTTCACCAAATACATATATCCGCAGAACTAGCTTGCATGAGATATGTTACTCTGAACTTCCTTGTGGTAGAACTCGTGCTGACAAGCTGATACCCTTAAAAATGAAAAGCTTCTCAGTGCAGTGGTAGATTAAAAGAGACTGGTCTTTGACCATTCTGTACAGCTCAGACTCTTGACCATAATCCAGTATCTTGCTCCACTACTAAAATCCTAATTAGTAGGACTATGTGGTCATTCAAACACATTTAACTTGCCCTTTATCTATCAAATAACAAGATCACTTTAGTAGCTCTTTCAGGCCTCAGCAGGCTTACTAGGTAGACTGTTCAAACAACCCGGTAAGACATATTTCTCTTCACATATGGAAGCCAAAGGAAAAGCAACAGCTTCTGGTCACAAACTTACCTCTTCTTTCCATCTATTTATGGAAGAAACCAATGGCCTGCTGGACTGCGGATTAATTAATCAAATACAGCACACGGTCACAAAGACCAAGTGTCATACAGCTTTGGTAGGTTGGCCAATTCTAACAAACCCCCAAGAAGACCTGACTCAACCATATTCCATAACCATTTCTTCATCTGACAAATCACTATTTGTATGATCAAAACTAGTATATTGACATGGTAGCTTTGGAACATAACCAGCTTTTATCATTTCCATTCCAACTATATCAAGCATTGTGTAAATTTCCTCAGACTCTGGATGCGATCTGTCCTCTACTATAAAGACTTTTAGCTCCCCCTTTAACTTAACCCAGCTCTTCCCTGGTGATTTCTTAACACCACTGCTTCTCATTGCCTTCTTCAATCTTGCAAACTCATTCCAATCACCAGAAGCAGCATATATGTTGCACAACAAGACATAGGCAGCAGAATGGGAAGGATCAATATTCAAAACGCCTTCTGCTGCCCTCTTTCCCATCTCCACGTCATTATGTGTTTTGCTAGCAGCAAGCAGGGTCTTCCACATCACAATATCGGGCTCAAATGGCATTTGATCAACAAATTTTGCTGCCTCAGTTAGTCTCCCAGCACGTGATAGCAAGTCAATGACACATGAACAATGCTCTCTTGTTGGAAGAATGCCATGTTCAGGCTCCATAATACTGTAGTAATAGCAGCCTTCATCGACAAAGCCGACGCGGCTGCATGCTGTGAGAACCCCAACAAATGTTACATGATTTGGCCTGATTCCCAAGTTTCTCATCCTCGCAAATAAATCAAGTGCTTTCCTTGCATAACCAGATTGGGCATAGCCAACAATCAAACTGCTCCAAGAGAACACGTCACAGTTGGTGCCCATCATTTCAAAGTGCTTTGCGGCATCATCTAAACTTCCACATTTAGCATAGGTATCAATTAGACCATTGCTCAGCATTGTATCGTTCACCAGACCTACTTTGAAGGTGTATGCATGGACCTGTTTCACCATTTCAAGGTAACCCAACTCGGCAGAAGCACTCAGAACATTGTTTAAACTGATCCCGTCCAGACTCGGCACCGACCTCTGCAAAAGGTTGAACAACTCAAAGACTACTTCCAGATGCTGGTGCTGTACACATGCAGTGAGAATGCTGTTCCAGGTGACAACATCACGATCTTTTGTCTCATGAAAAACATCCATCGCAGAGGAGAAATCCATACACCGCGCATACATGCTGAGTAAAGAATTGCATACTGAGACATCCCCATCCAAACCCATTTTGACCAAGTAAGAGTGGATCAATCTTCCATGTTGTAAAGCATCACAGCCCGCACACGCACATAACAAGCCCCTAACGGTAATGCCATCAGGCCTGAGGCCAGAGTCTCTCATATCAGAGAACAGTACCATAGCCTCACTAAGGAGACCCTCAACAGAGCAAGCATTGATTATTGAATTCCAAGAAACCAAATCTGGAGCATCAATCCCATAAAACACTTTCCTTGCAGACTCCAATTTCTTGCACCGGGCATACATGTCGCTTAATGAACAACCTGCATACGAGTTACAGTCCAGCCTATACTTCACAGACAAGCTATGAATCTGCTTCCCATACTCCAAACTACCCAGAACCCCACAAGCCCTAAACACGCTTCCCAAATGGAACTGATTAGGATGATGCAGCCCCTCAGCAATCATCTCCCTGAAAATCTGCAACGCCTCCATTTCGCACCCTTGCTGTGCAAACCCTGCAATAATGGACCCCCAGGAAATCAGGTCTTTCTCCCTCATCCTCGTGAAGAGCAAGTACCCATCCCCAACGAAGCCGCTCTTGGAGTACATCGTGACAAGAGCATTCTGCACGATCAAGTCATTTCCAGTCTCAGACTTCATAGCCTGTGCATGCACCTGCCTTCCCACAGCAGCGTCCCCAAGCTCTGCGCACGCACGCACAGCACTACCGAGCGCAAACTGGTCAGGCGCAGTCCCCGCCCGTAGCATTAAAGAGAACAGAACGAGAGCATCAGTGGAGCGTCTGTTCTGCACGTGGGCCGCGATAACAGATGCCCAAGAGACAGGGTTCTTGGCAGGCATTTCGTCGAACACCAGGCGGGCAGAGTCTGGGGCAGCGCACCGGCCGTACATGGTGATAAGGTGGTTGTTGAGGACAGTATTTCGGGCAAGTCCGGCATCAGGGGATGCAATCAAGTGGTGGTGGACGAGGCGGCCCTGGCAGAGGGAGCGGAGGCGGGAGCATGCGGCGACGAGGGCGGCGTATGTGGCCGCGGAGAGAGGAGCGGGAGCGGGCGAGGAGGGGAGCGATTGGAAGGCGTGGAGGGCGGCAGAGAGACGGCCGGAGTGGTAGAGCTGGAGGATGGTGCCGTTGGGGTTCTGCATCTGCGGCGGTTTTGAACTCGCAGTTGGAGGCGACGACCGGCACCCTGGCGGGAGAGATTGGTAAAATGTTTGGAGACGACGGCCGGCTAGGTGACGATCAGGAGCTCAGGAATGCATATGTGCCAGTATCATCACAGCATCTCTAGCAGATCCATTATAACCTCGTCGGCTCTTACATTTTTTGTCAATTTTGTCTAAATAGATCATGTAAAAAAAAGTGACCCGTAAAAACCCGGCTCAGCCGCTATATTACCATATCCGGCATGTTTTAGGGTTTCTATCCGTCAAATCCCCCAGCTTCCTCCGTTACAATTCCTCTCTCTCTCTTTCCGGCACCAAACCCACCGTGTGTGTCATGAACTTAACATGACAGATGCCCTAGCAAAAGGACTTAGGTGTGAAGCCATCACAGCTAGGTTAGCTCGAAGGGGTTAAACGGGACAACGGACACAGAGAGTTACCCAGATTTGACCCCTCTCAACGAGGTAAAAGCCTACTCCTGTTTTAGGTTGTATTGCTTGAGTTTCGATTACCAGAGAGCGATTACGCTTGACCTAATTCTCGATTGGTTGTTACTTCAGTTAACCCGCCGCCGGGTCACCCATACAGGTTGATGTCCGGCGGTTTACAGAGTTCGGCCGGCTCACACAAACGTGACCGGCTCGGTTTCTACTAAGCTTGCCTTATAATAAAGTTAAATATATGGCGTCTCATCCCTTTGGGCCTTAAGTCGCCTCTGGGTCTTGGGCCTTCAATAAGCCTGCTTCATGAACCGTCATCTTCATGTCTTGGGCGGACTTCTTCATCTTTTAAGCCGCCAGCAGCGTGACCCGGCCCCTCCTGGGCGGGTCATATTCAATAGTCATATCCCCAACATTAGGCCCCAGGTTGATTTGAACTCGTTCAGATCAATAAGCCTGCTTCACGAACCGCCATCTTCATGTCTTGGGCCTCGTCGGACTTCTTCATCTTTTAAGCCGCCAGCAGCGTGACCCGGCCCCTCCTGGGCGGGTCATATTCAATAGTCATATCCCCAACATTAGGCCCCAGGTTGATTTGAACTCGTTCACATCAATTTTCAGTATTTGACTTAGCAGAATCTTCCATCTTCAATTCTTTATCATTTCATTATAACCCGCCATGACGTCACATCTCAGAATTGTGTTAACCCACCATGACATCATCTCGCATTAACTTGGCACGAAGCCCTGGATATCTCAACAGATCTTTTATCTTTAATGGACCTCTCGAAAATCAAGGCGTCCACACAGCCACATAATCATTTTTCGGCCTCCTCGATTCCCGCGCATGCCATCTATCCACTTCCTTATAAATAGGGATAGGGGGTCCTCCTTTTCACTTTTACCCCTGCCTCTGCCTCTTCTTCTCCTTCCTCGCGACAACGGACGCCTCCGAAGCTCCGCCGCCCACGTCGACTTCATCAACCTTGGCCGCTGCATCAACCTGACCTCGACCAGAAAACGGTGGCGCCCCTCCGCTGTTCATCAGCATCCCCAGGTACTTATTTTGACCCATATCAGATCTGCACTAGGGTTTGCTCAGTTCATCGGAGTTCTTCGCCATTCTTCCTCTGCCTTCTTTAGATTATATATTTAGATCTGAACTCAACATCAAAGTTATGCAGTAGTAGTTTTAGCATTCATTTTCAATAGCAGAAGACACCCCCTCTGTAGAAGATCTCATATGAACACACGAGCTCTTCTGATGCCGCCACCTTAGGTTTAGAATTTATTTTATTTTTTGAACTGATGTAGATCCAAAATCATAGCACCAATCTGTGGAATCTGTTTGTCTATCACTTAGCAAAAAATCACTTACATATCTGTGATACGTCTCCAACATATCTATAATTTTTGATTGCTCCATGCTATTATATTATCTATTTTGGATGTTAATGGGCTTTATTTTACACTTTTATATCATTTTTGGGACTAACCTACTAACCGGAGGCTCAACCCAAATTGCTGTTTTTTTTCCTATTTTAGGGTTTCGAAGAAAAGGAATATCAAACGGAATGGAACCTTCGGGAACGTAATTTTCTCAACAAACGTGATCCAGAAGACTTGGAGTGGGCGTCAAGAAACGATCGAGGAGGGCACGAAGCAGGGGGCGCGCCCTCCACCCTCGTGGGCCCCTCGTTGCTCCACCGACGTACTTCTTCCTCCTATATATATTCACGTATCCCCCAAACATCCAGGAGCACCACGAAAACCTAATTCTACCGCCGCAATCTTCTGTACCCGAGAGATCCCATCTCGGGGCCTTTTCCGGAGCTCCGCCGAAGGGGGCATTGATCATGGAGGGCCTCTACATCAACTCCATGGCCTCTCCGGTGATGTGTGAGTAGTTTGCTTCAGACCTACGGGTCCATAGTTATTAGCTAGATGGCTTCTTCTCTCTTTTTGGATCTCAATACAAAGTTCTCCTCGATTCTCTTGGAGATCTATTCGATGTAATCTTCTTTTGCAGTGTGTTTGTCAAGATCCGATAAATTGTGGGTTTATGATCAAGTTTATCTATGAACAATATTTGAATCTCCTCTGAATTATTTTATGTATGATTGGTTTATCTTTGCAAGTCTCTTCGAATTATTAGTTTGATTTGGCCTACTAGATTGATCTTTCTTGCAATGGGAGAAGAGCTTAGCTTTGGGTTTAATCTTGCGGTGTCCTTTCCCAGTGACAACAGGGGCAGCAAGGCACGTATTGTATTGTTGTCATCGAGGATAAAAAGATGGGGTTTATATCATATTGCATGAGTTTATCCCTCTACATCATGTCATCTTACTTAAAGCATTACTCTGTTCTTATGAACATAATACTCTAGATGGATGCTGGATAGCGGTCGATGTGTGGAGTAATAGTAGTAGATGCAGAATCGTTTCGGTCTACTTGTCGCGGACGTGATGCCTATACACATGATCATACCTATATATTCTCATAACTATGCTCAATTCTATTAATTGCTCGATAGTAATTCGTTTACCCACCGTAATACTTATGCTCTTGAGAGAAGCCACTAGTGAAACCTATGGCCCCCGGGTCTATCTTCCATCATATTAATCTTCCAACACTTAGTTATTTCCTTTGCCGTTTATTTTACTTTGCATCTTTATTTCTTTTTTCATAAAAATACCAAAAATATTATCTTATCATATCTATCAGATCTCACTCTCGTAAGTGACCGTGAAGGGATTGACAACCCCTTTATCGCGTTGGTTGTGAGGTTCTTATTTGTTTGTGTAGGTGTGTGGGACTCGAGCGTGATCTCCTACTGGATTGAAACCTTGGTTCTCAAAAACTGAGGGAAATACTTATGCTACTTTGCTGCATCACCCTTTCCTCTTCAAGGGAAAACCAACGCAGTGCTCAAGCGGTAGCAGAAGGATTTCTGGCGCCGTTGCATGGGAGATTCGCGCCAAGTCAAGTCAAGATTTGACTCCTGACAACGAGCCATTTCTGGCGCCGTTGCCGGAGTCAACGCATAAGTCAAGACATACCAAGTACCCATCACAAACCCTTATCCCTCGCATTACATTATTTGCCATTTGCCTCTCGTTTTCCTCTCCCCCACTTCACCATTGCCGTTTTATTTGCCCTTCTTATGTTCGTCTTTCCATTTGCTTTGACGTCTTACTTGGCTCGTTTGCTTGTTTGGTTGGAATAGTTGTTTATTTATTGCTAAACAGAGAACCTAAGATCTATGGATCCTCATCCGCTTGCTAATCTTTTTAAGAGATCCAATTATGATGAACCAATTTCTAGTGAGTTTTTGTGCACTAGATTATCTTTATGAAGTTTTGCTTGAAATTTGTGAATCTGAAAATTGTGATGAAGTACTTTATGGAGTGATTCACGATGGATCTTTGAATAGAAAGCATGATTGCAATGATGATAGTATAAATTCTATTAATGTCAATTGTGCTTATAATATGCAAAACCCTAAGCTTGGGGATGCTAGCTTTGCTATGACTACCACTTGTTGCAATGATCATGATTGGGGTGATTCTTCTTATGATTTTGAAAATTTATTTAAGCCCCATGATGAATATGAGATTGATTATAATGTTTGCAATAATATTAAAAGTGGGTTTGGAAGAGTGTAAACTTTAGATACCACATATTTGGAGAATGTTCAATCTTATGAAGTTTTTGATGAAAGTGGGTTTGGAGAGGTCATGACTTTAGTTAATGTTAACCCCACTATTTTGGAAGAGTGTCAACTTTGCATACATGTGGATCGTGTTAAGAATATGTTTTGTGATAGCTATATTGTTGAATTTGCTTATGATCCTACATGTAATTATTATGAGAGAGGAAAATATGGTTGTAGAAATTTACATGTTACTAAATCACCTCTCGTTATGTTGAGATTGCTATTGTTTCTTTCTGCTTCCTTGCATATGCTAGTTTTTGCTTGGCTTGATAATTTGTTTGCCTATAAGATGTCTATGCGTAGGAAGTATGTTAGACTTAGTGTGTTTGTCACATGTTTTACGATGCTCTCTTTGTGCTTCAATTCTTGTCTTTCATGTGAGCATCATTAAAATTATCAATGCCTAGCTAAAAGGCTTTAAAGAAAAGCGCTTGTTGGGAGACAATCCAATATTTTTCCTTGCTGTTATTCAATAAATAATTTATCTAGCCTCTGTTTTGGTTGTGTTTTTTGTGTTTAATTAGTGTTTGTACCAAGTAGAACCGTTGGGAAGACTTGCGGAAAGTCTTTTTGATCTTGCTGTAAAAAACGGAAACTTTAGCGCTCACGAGAATTGCTGCCATTTTTATTTGGAAAGTGCTATTTAGTTAATTCTTTTTGAAGATGATTAATAGATAAATTCCTCACGTCCATCAATTTATTTTAGAATTTTGGGGGTTCCATAAGTTGCATTAGCTACAGATTACTACAGACTGTTCTGTTTTTGACAGATTCTGTTTTTCTTGTGTTGTTTGCTTATTTTGATGAATCTATGGCTAGTAAAAGAGTTTATAAACCATAGAGAAGTTGGAATACAGTAGGTTTAACACCAATATAAATAAAGAATGAGTTCATTACAGTACCTTGAAGTGGTGTTTTGTTTTCTTTCGCTAATAGAGCTCACGAGATTTTCTATTTTGAGTTTTGTGTTGTGAAGTTTTCAAGTTTTTGGTAAAAGTCTTGATGGATTATGGAACAAGGAGTGGCAAGATCCTAAGCTTGGGGATGACCATGGCACCCAAGGTAAAATTCAAGGACACCAAAAAGCCTAAGCTTGGGGATGCCCCGGAAGGCATCCCCTCTTTCGTCTTCGTCTATCAGTAACTTTACTTGGAGCTATATTTTTATTCACCACATGATATGTGTTTTGCTTGGAGTGTATTGTATGATTTGAGTCTTTGCTTTTTAATTTACCACAATCATACTTGATGTACACACCTTTTGAGAGAGACTCACATGATTTGAAATTTATTAGAATACTCTATGTGCTTCACTTATACCTTTTTAGCTATATAGTTTTTGCTCTAGTGCTTCACTTATATCTTTTAGAGCACGGTGGTGGATTTATTTTATAGAAATAATTGATCTCTCATGCTTCACTTATATTATTTTGGGAGTCCTTTGGAACAACATGGAAATTTTCTTTAATATAAAAACTTTCATAGAAGTGCATTGAATACTATGAGAAGTTTGATACTTGATAATTGTTTTGAGATATGGAGATGGTGATATTAGAGTCATGCTAGTTGAGTAGTTGTGAATTTGAGAAATACTTGTGTTGAAGTTTGTGATTCCCGTAGCATGCACGTATGGTGAACCGTTATGTGATGAAGTCGGAGCATGATTTATTTATTGATTGTCTTCCTTATGAGTGGCGGTCGGGGACGAGCGATGGTCTTTTCCTACCAATCTATCCCCCTAGGAGCATGCGCGTAATACTTTGTTTCGATAACTAATAGATATTTGCAATAAGTATGTGAGTTCTTTATGACTAATGTTGAGTCCATGGATTATACACACTCTCACCCTTCCACCATTGCTAGCCTCTCTGGTATCGCGCAACTTTCACCGGTAACTTAAACCCACCATATACCTTCCTCAAAACAGTCACCATACCTACCTATTATGGCATTTCCATAGCCATTCCGAGATATATTGCCATGCAACTTTCCACCGTTCCCTTATTATGACACGCTTCATCATTGTCATATTGCTTTGCATGATCATGTAGTTGACATCGTATTTGTGGCAAAGCCACCGTTCATAATTCTTTCATACATGTCACTCATGAGTCATTGCACACCCCGGTACACCGCCGGATGCATTCACATAGAGCCATATTCTTGCTCTAAGTATCGAGTTATAATTCTTGAGTTGTAAGTAAATAAAGTGTGATGATCATCATTATTGGAGCATTGTCCCAGTGAGGAAAGGATGATGGAGACTATGATTCCCCCACAAGTCGGGATGAGACTCGGGACGAAAAAAAGAGGCCAAAAAAAAGAAAGAAGGCCCAAATAAAAATAAAATAAAAATGAGAGAAAAAGAGAGAAGGGACAATGCTACTATACTTTTTCCACACTTTTGCTTCAAAGTAGCACCATGATCTTCATGATAGAGAGTCTCCTATTATATCACTTTCATATACTAGTGGGAATTTTTCATTATAGAACTTGGCTCGTATATTCCAATGATGGGTGTCGGTGTCAAAACCGGCGGATCTCGGGTAGGGGGTCCCGAACTGTGCGTCTAGGCCGTGTGGTAACAGGAGACAAGGGACACGAAGTTTTACCCAGGTTCGGGCCCTCTCGATGGAGGTAAAACCTACGTCCTGCTTGATTAATATTGATGATATGGGTAGTACAAGAGTAGATCTACCACGAGATCGAGGAGGCTAAACCCTAGAAGCTAGCCTATGGTATGATTGTTGATGTGTATGTTGTCCTACGGACTAAAACCCTCCGGTTTATATAGACACCGGGTAGGGTTAGGGTTACATAGAGTCGGTTACAATGGTAGGAGATCTGCATATCCGTATCGCCAAGCTTGCCTTCCACGCCAAGGAAAGTCCCTCCCGGACACGGGACAAAGTCTTCAATCTTGTATCTTCATAGTCGAGGAGTCCGGCCGAAGGTATAGTCCGGCCATCCGAACATCCCCTAATCCAGGACTCCCTCAGTAGCCCCTGAACCAGGCTTCAATGACGACGAGTCCGGCGCGCATATTGTCTTAGGCATTGCAAGGCGGGTTCCTCCTCCAAGTACTTCATAGAAGATTTTGAACACAACGATAGTGTCCGGCTCTGAAAAATAAGTTTCCACATATTGCCATAGAGAGAATAATATTTACACAAATCTAATCTGCTGACGTATTCCGTAGTGTGACATCACACCACAGCCAAGCTTTTATTCGAATCGTTTTACTGTCCCATCTCAGCGCGTTATGCGAGGCGGTTTCCTTGGCACGTCTTGTTAAAGCAGAGATCATGTCCCCTTATTCCGGGATTCTCATCAATACGGGCGTGGGTAACCCAACCGCGCCATCGATTACGGCGGTTGGAGATAAGCGAGTTTTATCAGGCTGGTGGGGACATGTAGCTGCGTCCACCCATATAAGGGGATAAAGATCCACCTTTTCACCTGTGCCTTCTTCCTCCTTCGCCTATCCATTCTTGCGCACTCGAGCTCCAGCGCCCAAGTCCTCACTCCCAACCTCAACCTCCTCCAGCCATGTCCGGAGCGGGAGGCAAGTGGATGGTCTCCTCCGTCACGGAGGGACATATCAAAAAGCTGAGGAAGGCCGGATACCTGTCTAACGACATCGCGTACCGGCTCCCCGAAAAGGGGCAGCTCATCCCCACCCCTAGGCCCCATGAGAGGGTGGTGTTCCTCCCCCATTTCCTCCGCGGACTGGGCTTCCCTCTCCACCCATTTGTTCGGGGACTCATGTTCTACTACGGCCTGGATTTCCACGATCTGGCCCCGAACTTCGTCCTCAACATCTCGGCGTTTATCGTCGTGTGCGAGGCCTTCCTCCGCATCGGCCCCCATTTCGGGCTCTGGCTCAAGACTTTCAACGTCAAGCCGAAGGTGGTGCACGACAGCCAGGCGGAGTGCAGAGGCGCCATGGTGGGCAAGATGGCCAACGTCCTCTGGCTCGAGGGCTCCTTTGTGGAGACCCTGAAGGGGTGGCAATCGGGGTGGTTTTACATCACCGAGACGTGCGATGCCGAATGGGTCGCACCCCCCGAGTTCTGGTCCGGACCCCCAACACGGCTCACGTCCTGGAAAGAGACGGGCCTGTCGTGGGGTAAAAAAGGAGAGCTAACCGGACTCCAAACATGCGTCAAAACCCTGGTGGACAAGAAGCTCAAACTTGTCAACATAGTCCAGGTTATGCTCATCCGCTTGATCCTCCCGTGCCAACAACGGGCTTTCAACCTGTGGGAGTTCGACCCGGCGCGACACCAAACTCTGAGCAGGCTCTTCGACACGATGTACGAAGATGCCTGGAAGGTGCTTTTCAAGGGCGCCGAGGCTCTCGCATCCGCTACCGAGGATCGCGGATTCAGTGCGCAGCGTCACGCTCTCGCGGTAAGCTGTTTTTTCCTTTTACAGGGTATCCGTTTTTCATAGTTTGACTCCATGCGGGATCTAAACTCCCTTACCTTTGACAGGATTGGCAGGTGACCTCCGGACAGATCAATTGTCCGGCTCCTTTGCCCGAAGGCCTAGCGGATGCTCGCTTGGCGAAGCTGCTGGTTCCGACACCTTATGTGGTGCCGGAGAAGAAGGTCAAGAAGAAGGCCACGGGGACTCGAAAGAGTGCCCGACGCCCGGAGGTGTCGGATTCATCATCCGATGAATCCAAGACGCACTCCTCCCGTGAAGACGAGGAGGAGGAAGAAGAGACCCCTCCCCCTCCAACGGGGGAAGGGAAGAAAAGGAAGGCCGCCCCAACTGGGGAGGCCGAAGGGTCCAAGAAGGGGAAAACCCTTCCTCCGGACTGCTCCACCGACGCCGACGGCGGTGGAGAGGAGTGGGCGCCTAGGGCCAAGCCCCTGGCAAAATCGTAAGTATCCGGATACCGGAGTAATTCATAGCATTCGTTTATTGCACAGCTTTCCCTAACGTCGAATATGTTTATGTAGCCCACCCAAAGACCGGCTCGACACGTCGTCGAGCGGCTCACTGGACTCGTCGGATGTGAACTCGCTTCCGACGGCTTCCTCCCCCTGCCTTATGGACGACACCAAAGTGTTGTCTCCATAGGTTCCAAGCCAGGAGGAGGTGGTCCTGGAGGCGTCGCAAGGCGACCTCCCGGACTCCAGGAGTAAAGGGGATGGAACCCGTCAGGGCTCCAAGTCTGGCTCTAGGCTGGACACCACTCCGGAACCTTCAAAGGTTCCAGAGTCCGGCGGGGGACCTCCTTCCAAGAGGAGCAAGTCCACCGTGCCGGCGGCCCCCGTCCAACCGGAGGCGCCAGACAATATGTTGGAGGCGCTCCAAGGCGCCTCCATCGACGAGGAGCACCGCACTATTATGAGTGCGGTGGTCCAGAAGGTTCAGTCCGCCAAAGACGGACTGACTGAAGCTTGTACTAGCCTTTTGACAGGCTTTGAGGTAAGTAAAGAAAGTGTAAATAATAGTACTGCATAGACAGTAGCCCCTGATGCTATGTTTGGCGTTCGGGAAGAAAAGCCGAATAGAGGATCAAATAGAATTCGCAGGAGTCTAACAAAAATGAGTCAATATGCATATGCAGGCTTCCCTGCTTGCGTCTGCCGCACTGACTGCGGAAGTGGACACGCTAAAGCAGAACCTCGAGCGGTCCGAGCAAGAGCTCGAACGTGCCAAGAAGCAGCTCGAGGACAATGAAGGTAAGAAATACCTTGTTAAAAATATATATAAAAAAGGTGCAATTGCAAAAAATGACAGGATTATCGTGGCTATTGTAGGGGCCACGTCTGAGGTGGCGACCCTTAAGCAAGCGCTGGACGAGGCCGAGAAGAGGGCAGCCTCGGAGCGCACCGAGCGGGAGAGGTATGAGGCCGAAGTTGGCAAGGTGCGGCAAGAGCTCCAGGCTCTCATGGAAAAGCATGAGAGTTTGGAGCTTGACTCAAAGACACGAGCGTTCGAGCTTGCGGTGGTTATTGAAAATGCCAAGTCTGCCAAGGCCGAATCCTAGAAGACCCTCCAGGAGTTGGATGAGGTGAAGAAGATAGCGGCGGGTAAGGCATTCTTTATGCAAAGCAAACACATAAACGTGAGTTACTTGTTACTTACCCGAATCTGGAGCTCTCCAGGAGCGTTCGCAGATCTTCCCCGGAGTGTATCCGATGGCACCGCATTCTATCGAGTCGAGGAGGGCAGCTCGACGGAGAAGGTGTTCTAGTCTCAGTACGCTGAGGCCGGACACCCCGTGCCCCTGAGCGACCAGCTGAAGCAACTGGTCGGGCTCCACAAGGCGACCGAACAGGCCATGAAGGGCCTCATTATTCGGCTGTGGCCTAGAGGGGCCCTGCCTGGGAGCTATTTCGGGCTGGTGCGGCGGTTGGTGGAGGCCTGTCCAAGGCTTGAAGTCATCAAGCGCTCCGTCTGCATTGAAGGTGCCCATAGGGCCCTTGCCCGTGCTAAGGTGCACTGGGGCAAGCTGGATGCTGAGAAGCTGGTGAAGGATGGGCCACCGCCGGGGAAAGAGCATCGCAAGCCCGAGAATTACTATAAGGATGTTCTGAAGGGTGCCCGCCTTGTGGCGGATGAATGTTCTAGGGATGTAATTTTTGAGTGAAACTTGCTCGTTTTGTCCTGTGCGCTGAAAACTTGTTTATATGCGCTAAGCAATGCTGTTGGAATTTAAAATATTACCTTCTGTGCGGCTGTTTTATCAAATTTGAGAGATGGCGAGTCATCGGCTTCTGCCCCTGTGGCGCTAGTGCTGGGGTGTTCGGGGATAAACCTGAGCGCTCTTTTTCCCATGTTTGGGTCCTTCGAGGGAGGCGCTCAGCCCAACGAACAAGGCAATCGGACTATAATGCTCGAACACTCTCACTTAGCCATAGAATTCTATAATTTTAAATTTCGGCGAAGCCCCTGGTATTCGAAAGACCGAGTTCGGGGCGCTATCCACGCCTTGGCCGGACAGAGCCGGCTCCTCGCCCTAAGCGGCATAAGTCTTTAGGGACTCGAAAAAACCTCTCGAACAGTGACCAGCTCTCGCTTCATCATGACAGTCAGTTTTAGCTTTCTCCACTGAGGTGCTCGACCCAACTCAATTGGGGCACAATCGCAGTGTTTCTCCTAGTGCTACCTTAGCCGATATAGCGGAACGTAAGGCACCAAAACATAGGAGCCGGGCAAACCCAACTATTGACCCAAGACATGATTCGGAGCCGATGCATATAATGCTATAAGTTCGGGGTGCCGCACTTGTTAAAGTGTTCAGACTTCTCACACCATATTGAGGGGTACTAAAGCCCTTGGCGTATTTTGGCCGTACCAACATGTACGGGTGCAACATGTCGTTAAGGAACATATATGAAGAAAAAAGGTAATGCAAAAATAGACGAAAGCTATGCATTGTTTATTAAAAAAGGGCTGCGATCAAAGCAGAACGATACAAATAATGCGATAAGTGGAAGGTTGGACTAGTTAACATGTCCGTTCCAGGGGCAAGCTGCGGAATAGTATGCGGAACGGGTATACTGCTCGTGATAGAGACCACCTGGGAGTTCCGTAGTGCGGCGTGGCTTGTCTGCTTCCCTGGTTCTTGCATCGTTTGTGCGGCAATTGAATTGCCGAACAGGCCTTCCGAAGGATGAAGTCCTGAAAGTAAGAGAAAACTAAAAAATCGGCAGCCCCTGGTACGGTTTAAGCCGTGTTTTGGGCGTGCCGTGATGGTGCCCCTCCCCCTGTGCCCATGGTATCTCTAGAGCATAGTTATGTACGCGAAGTACTGGCGTCGCCTTTTTGCGAGGGTTGGGGTTGGGGCCGCATTGCTAAGCCTGCTCGGATCGTGCCAGGCGGTCTTGTTGTAGGTTACTCCGGGCGCGCTTGGCGGTGTCCGGTCGTTTAGTGGCCGGACTGGAGAACTGCCTGGAGAGGCTGCTTTGAACTTCCGCTGCAAGGGCCACCCTGTGCTCCTCCGTTTGGAGGGAGCGTTTGGTGTTTCCATTGACCGTAATTACTCCTCGAGGGCCTGGCATCTTGAGCTTAAGGTATGCGTAATGCGGTACCGCATTGAACTTAGCGAATGCGGTTCGCCGGAGCAGTGCGTGATAGCCATTGCGAAATGGGACTATGTCAAAGATTAACTCCTCGCTTCGGAAATTATCCGGAGATCCGAAGACCACTTCAAGTGTGACTGAGCCTGTACAGTTGGCCTCTACACCTGGTATTACGCCTTTAAAGGTCGTTTTGGTGGGCTTAATCCTGGAGGGATCTATGCCCATTTTCCGCACTGTATCCTAGTAAAGCAGGTTCAGGCTGCTGCCGCCATCCATGAGGACTCTAGTGAGATGAAATCCGTCAATAATTGGGTCTAGGACCAATGCGGCGAATCCGCCATGACAGATGCTAGTGGGATGGTCCCATCGATCAAAGGTGATCGGGCAGGAGGACCATGGGTTGAACTTTGGGGCGACTGGCTCTACCGCGTATACGTCCCTTAACGAGCGCTTCCGCTCCCTTTTGGTGACGTGGGTTGCGTATATCATGTTCACCGTCCGCACTTGTGGGGGAAAACCCTTCTGTCCACTGTTGTTCGGCGGCCGGGGCTCCTCGTCGTCATCGCTATGCAGCCCCTTGTCTTCATTTTTGGCGTTTAACTTGCCTGCCTGCTTGAACACCCAACAATCCCTGTTGGTGTGATTGGCTGGCTTTTCGGGGGTGCCATGTATCTGGCACGAGCGATCGAGTATTTGGTCCAAACTGGACGGCCCCCTAGGATTCCTTTTGAATGGCTTTTTCCGCTGACCGGATTTAGAGCCTCTGAATCCGGCATTAACTGTCGTATCCTCAGCATTGTCGCCGTTAATGCGGTGCTTCTGCTTGTTGCGACACGACCTGCCACTACTGTCCCTAGTGTTCGAATTACCAGGGTTCTTGGTCATATTGTTGCTACGAGCAAGCCAGTTGTCTTCTCCCGCGCAAAAGTGGGTCATGAGTGTCGTGAGTGCTGCCATAGATTTTGGCTTTTCCTGTCCAAGGTGCCGGGCCAGCCACTCGTCACGGATATTGTGTTTGAAGGCTGCTAGGGCCTCAGCGTCCGGACAGTCGACTATTTGATTTTTCTTTGTTAGGAACCGTGTCCAGAATTTCCTGGCCGATTCCTCTGGCTGCTGAATTACGTGACTTAGGTCATCAGTGTCTGGGGGTCGCATGTAAGTGCCCTGGAAATTGTCGAGGAATGCGGCTTCCAGGTCCTTCCAACAACTGATTGATCCTGTTGGCAAGCTGTTAAGCCAATGCCGAGCTGGTCCTTTAAGCTTGAGTGGGAGGTATTTGATGGCGTGGAAGTCATCGCCGCGGGCCATGTGGATATGCAGGAGATAATCCTCGATCCATACTGCAGGATCTGTTGTGCCATCATATGATTCGATGTTTACGGGTTTGAAACCCTCGGGGATTTGATGATCCATTATTTCGTCTGTAAAGCAGAGTGGGTGTGCGACGCCTCTGTATTGGGCTATATCATGACGTAGCTCCAATGAGCCTTGTCTATTGTGTTCGGCCCCGCCGAATTTGTGGCCGGCGTGACGGTTACCGTCTCGAGCCGTGGGGCGCCCACGCGATCCGTAGATCGATCTTGTTTGCCTTGCCCTGTCCTCCAACATGTCTCGTAAGTCCGGCGCATATTCCCGTGCCTTGGTACGGGGTGCGGCTTGAGTGGAGGGCCGAGAGGCCTCTCTGTCGCGACCACGAGGTGGCCGGTCGGCTGCATCAAGTGCTTCCTCCTCTAATCGGGGTAGCAACCTGCGCTTTGGGTAGCTCTTGGAGGGGCGTTCGAGTTTATGCTCTTCGGCCGCAAGGACTTCAGTCCATCTGTCGACCAGCAAATCTTGATCAGCCCTAAGCTGTTGCTGTTTTTTCTTGAGGCTTCTTGCCGTGGCCATAAGCCTGCGTTGAAAACTCTTTTGCTCGACGGGATCCTCTGGCACGATGAATTCGTCGTCGTCGAGGCTTGCCTCGTCTTCAGAGGGAGGCATATAATTATCGTCCTCGACCTCTCTGTCTGCCGCTCTCTCGTGAGGGTTGGTTTCTCTATCCTCCTGTGCTAAATCTTGCTGGAGGGGGTTTTCTTCGGCGCTTTCCGGAGTATTATTATCTCCCGTGCTGGAATCACCGTGTTTGTTTTGGCGGGATTTTGAGCGGCGCCGCTGACGCCGGCGCTTAGGCTGTTTCTTGGAGGGGTCATCCTCCGTTGTTCCATCGCCATCTCCCTCTTTTGGGGTGTCCACCATGTATATGTCATATGACGAGGTGGCTTTCCAGGGCCTAGTAGGCGTTGGTTCTTCATCATCTCCTTCATCGGCGTCCATACCGTCGATATCTTCGGAGTCGAAGTTGAGCATGTCGGTTAAGTCGTCAACAGTGGCTACAAAGTGGGTGGTGGGTGGGCTTTGAATTTCTTCATCGTCCGTACCCCAACCTTGCTGACCGTAGTCCGGCCAGGGCTCTCCTGATAAAGAGAGAGACTTCAGTGACTTCAGGATATCGCCAAAAGGCGAGTGCTGAAAGATGTCCGCGGCAGTGAACTCCATGATCGGCGCCCAATCGGATTCGACCGGCAGGGGAGCGGGGGGCTCGGAGTCCAGAGAGGATTCCGGCTCCTTGGAGTCACGGGTCTCGCAGAGTATGGGGCTAGTGCTTGGCTCAACCGCCGTTGGGGTTGCAACCCCCGAGGTGGCGTCCAACCGCCCATCCTCGATCGGCGCAGTTGGCTCCGAAATAAGGGTCGGAGCCGATGCTGATGCGGCCTCCAGGGCACTGTTCGGCGGCAGAGCTAGATCATGCTCGTCGTGACAGTGCGGCGCGCTCAGCAGTGGCTCGAATCCGTCGAAGATCAAGTCCCCGCGGATGTCAGCCGTGTAGTTTAAATTTCCGAATCTGACCTGACGGCCAGGGGCATAGCTTTCGATCTGCTCCAGATGGCCAAGCGAATTGGCCCGCAGAGCGAAGCCGGCGAAGACGAAGATCTGTCCGAGGAGGAAGGTCTCACCCTGGACTGCATCGCTATCGATGATCGTAGGAGCCATCGAGCCCGACGGCGACAACACAGAGGAACTCTCAATGAAAGCACCAATGTCGGTGTCAAAACCGGCGGATCTCGGGTAGGGGGTCCCGAACTGTGCGTCTAGGCCGGATGGTGACAGGAGACAAGGGACACGAAGTTTTACCCAGGTTCGGGCCCTCTCAATGGAGGTAAAACCCTACGTCCTGCTTGATTAATATTGATGATATGGGTAGTACAAGAGTAGATCTACCACGAGATCGAGGAGGCTAAACCCTAGAAGCTGGCCTATGGTATGATTGTTGATGTGTATGTTGTCCTACGGACTAAAACCCTCCGGTTTATACAGACACCGGGTAGGGTTAGGGTTACATAGAGTCGGTTACAATGGTAGGAGATCTGCATATCCGTATCGCCAAGCTTGCCTTCCACGCCAAGGAAAGTCCCTCCCGGACACGGGACAAAGTCTTCAATCTTGTATGTTCATAGTCCAGGAGTCCGGCCGAAGGTATAGTCCGGCCATCCAAACACCCCCTAATCCAGGACTCCCTCAATGGGCTTCCTCAAAATTCCCTAGGTCTTCATGAGCAAGCAAGTTGGATGCACACCCACTTAGTTTCTTTTGTTGAGCTTTCATATACTTATAGCTCTAGTGCATCCGTTGCATGGCAATCCCTACTCACTCACATTGATATCTATTGATGGGCATCTCCATAGCCCGTTGATATTCCTAGTTGATGTGAGACTATCTTCTCCTTTTTTCTTCTTCTCCACAACCACAATTCTATTCCACATATAGTGCTATATTCATGGCTCACGCTCATATATTGCGTGAAGATTGAAAAAGTTTGAGAATATTAAAGTATGAAACAATTGCTTGGCTTGTCATCGGGGTTGTGCATGATTTAAATATTTTGTGCGGTGAAGATAGAGCATAGCCAGACTATATGATTTTGTAGGGATAACTTTCTTCGGCCATGTTATTTTGAGAAGACATGATTGCTTAGTTAGTATGCTTGAAGTATTATTATTTCTATGTCAATATTAAACTTTTATCTTGAATGTTTCGAATCTGAACATTCATGCCACAATAAAGAAAAATTACATTGAGAAATATTAGAAAGCATTCCACGTCAAAAATTCTTCGTTATCATTTACCTACTCAAGGACGAGCAGGAATTAAGCTTGGGGATGCTTGATACATTTCCAACGTATCTATAATTTTTGATTGCTCCATGCTATTATATTATCTATTTTGGTTGTTAATGGGATTTATTTTACACTTTTATATCATTTTTGGGACTAACCTACTAACCGGAGGCCCAGCCCAAATTGCTGTGTTTGCCTATTTTAGGGTCCAAACGGAGTCCAAACGGAATGAAACCTTCGGGAACGTGATTTTCTCAGCAAACGTGATCTAGGAGACTTGGAGTGGGCGTCTCGAGGAGGGCATGAGGTAGGGGGCGCATCTACCCCCCTGGGCGCGCCCTCCACCCTCGTGGGCCCCTCATTGCTCAATCGACGTACTTCTTCCTCCTATATATATATCCATGTACCCCCCAAACATCCAGGATCACCACAAAAACCTAATTCCACCGCCGCAACCTTTTGTACCTGAGAGATCCCATCTCGGGGCCTTTTCTGGAGCTCCGCCGGAGGGGGCATTGATCACGGAGGGCCTCTACATCAACTCCATGGCCTCTCCGGTGATATGTGAGTAGTTTACTTAAGACCTACGGGTCCATAGTTATTAGCTAGATGGCTTCTTCTCTCTCTTTGGATCTCAATACAAAGTTCTCCTCGATTCTCTTGGAGATCTATTCGATGTAATCTTCTTTTGCGGTGTGTTTCTCGAGATCCGATGAATTGTGGGTTTATGATCAAGTTTATCTATGAACAATATTTGAATCTCCTCTGAATTCTTTTATGTATGATTGGTTTATCTTTGCAAGTCTCTCCGAATTATCAGTTTGGTTTGGCCTACTAGATTGATTTTTCTTGCAATGGGAGAAGTGCTTAGCTTTGGGTTCAATCTTGTGGTGTCCTTTCCCAATGACAGAGGGGCAGCAAGGCACGTATTGTATTGTTGCCATCGAGGATAAAAAGATGGGGTTTATATCATATTGCATGAGTTTATCCCTCTACATCACGTCGTCTTACTCAAAGCATTACTCTGTTCTTATGAACTTAATACTCTAGATGTATGCTGGATAGCGGTCGATGTGTGGAGTAATAGTAGTAGATGCAGAATCTTTTCGGTCTACTTGTCGCGAACGTGATGCCTATACACATGATCATACCTAGATATTCTCATAATTATGCTCAATTCTATCAATTGCTCGACAGTAATTCGTTTACCCACCGTAATACTTATGCTCTTGAGAGAAGACACTAGTGAAACCTATGGCCCCCGGGTCTATCTTCCATCATATTAATCTCCCAACACTTAGTTATTTCCTTTGCCGTTTATTTTACTTTGCATCTTTATTTATTTTTATCATAAAAATACCAAAAATATTATCTTATCATATCTATCAGATCTCACTCTCGTAAGTGACCATGAAGGGATTGACAACCCCTTTATCGCGTTGGTTGCGAGGTTCTTATTTGTTTGTGTAGGTGCGTGGGACTCGAGTGTGATCTCCTACTAGATTGATACCTTGGTTCTCAAAAACTGAGGGAAATACTTATGCTACTTTGCTGCATCACCCTTTCCTCTTCAAGGGAAAACCAACGCAGTGCTCAAGAGGTAGCAATCTGTTGTACTGAAAATGTGCGGGCGGCTCATACAATAAGTTGTAACCCGCCATATAGCATTACTCCCCTTGTTAAGCTGCCAGTATATGTTCACTATCCGTATAACCCGGCACTGTCTTCCGGTTTAACCATGTTAATCTTCATAGCACTTATTCTTCTGCCTTACGAACTGGCGTTGCATAACGCACTTACCTTTTGATCACCGGTCGGCTTAATAGCACAATCCTAAACTGGCAATATCTTTTTGTTTAGGCTTTCCGCGACAAAATGACAAAAACTATTACCTCATGCTGCTACCTCTTGAGCACTGCGTTGGTTTTCCCCAAAGAGGAAGGGATGATGCTGCAAAGTAGCGTAAGTATTTCCCTCAGTTTTTGAGAACCAAGGTATCAATCCAATAGGAGGCTACGCGCGAGTCCCTCGTACCTGCACAAAACAAATAAATCCTCACAACCAACGCAAATAGGGGTTGTCAATCCCTATAAGGCCACTTAAGAGAGTGAGATCTGATAGATATGATAACATAATATTTTTGGTATTTTTTGTGATAAAGATGCAAAGTAAAATAAAGGTAAAGTAAATAGCAAAGGAAATAACTAAGTAGTAGGAGATTAATATGATGAAGATAGACCCGGGGGCCATAGGTTTCACTAGTGGCTTCTCTCGAGAGCATAAGTATTCTACGGTGGGTGAACAAATTACTATTGAGCAATTGACAGAATTGAGCATAGTTATGAGAATATCTAGGTATGATCATGTATATAGGCATCACATCCAAGACAAGTAGACCGACTCCTGCCTGCATCTACTACTATTACTCCACTCATCGACCGCTATCCAGCATGCATCTAGAGTATTAAGTTAAAAATAGAGTAACGCCTTAAGCAAGATGACATGATGTAGAGGGATAGACTCATGCAATATGAAGAAAACCCCATCTTGTTATCCTCTATGGCAACAATACAATACGTGCCTTGCTGCCCCTACTGTCACTGGGAATGGACACCGCAAGATTGAACCCAAAGCTAAGCACTTCTCCCATTGCAAGAAAGATCAATCTAGTAGGCCAAACCAAACTGATAATTCGAAGAGACTTGCAAAGATAACCAATCATACATAAAAGAATTGAGAGAAGATTCAAATATTATTCATAGATAGACTTGATCATAAACCCACAATTCATCGGTCTCAACAAACACACCACAAAAAGAAGATTACATCGAATAGTTTTCCACAAGAGAGGGGGAGAACATTGTATTGAGATCCAAAAAGAGAGAAGAAGCCATCTAGCTACTAACTATGGACCCGTAGGTCTGAGGTAAACTACTCACACTTCATCAGAGGGGCTATGGTGTTGATGTAGACGCCCTCCGTGATCGATGCCCCTTCCGGGGGAGCTCCGGAACAGGCCCCAAGATGGGATCTCGTGGATACAAAAAGTTGCGGTGGTGGAATTATGGTTTTGGCTCCGTCTCTGATTGTTTGGGGGTACATAGGTATATATAGGAGGAAGGAGTACGTCGGTGGAGCAACAGGGGGCCCACGAGGGTGGAGGGTGCGCCTGGGGGGGGGGTAGGTGCGCCCCCTACCTCGTGGCCTCCTCTTTTCTTTCTTGACGTAGGGTCCAAGTCTCCCGGGTCTTGTTCGTTGAGAAAATCACGTTCCCGAAGGTTTCATTCCGTTTGGACTCCATTTGATATTCCTTTTCTTCGAAACCCTAAAATAGGCAAAAAACAACAATTCTGGGCTGGGCCTCCAGCTAATAGGTTAGTCCCAAAAATAATGTAAAAGTGGATAATAAATCCCAATAATGTCCAAAATAGTAGATAATATAGCATGGAGCAATCAAAAATTATAGATATGTTGGAGACGTATCACATGCAACCGGGCCGCTTCCCGGGTTACCGAGTAAACACTGAACGAGCATATTCAGGTGGGCGTTCTAGCTGCCAAGAACGTCATTCACTGGAGGATCCCAGGAAATGAGACCACCCCTGACCCCAAAGAAGGTGAAGTAGTAGTATTTACTGACCACATGCTTAGGGGGTTCACTCCACCAGGTTCCAAATTCTTTCGTGACGTGCTGCACTTTTTCAAACTCCATCTACAAGATATTGGGCCCAACTCGGTTTCAAACATCTACAATTTCCAAGTGTTTTGCGAAGTGTACCTTCAACAGGAGCCCATTGTAGAACTGTTCAGGAAATTTTATTACTTAAACCGCCAGACTAAATTCACGGACGGCCCTAGTTTAGAACTAGGTGGCATCTCAATTCAGAGGAAAAAAGAAGCCACGTTTCCTGCTACTGCACCTCCCAGCCATCCCAAGGATTGGAATCAGACTTGGTTCTACTGCAAAGACAGCTCTCCAGATGGCGAAAACCCTATGCCGGGTTACCACGAAAGTCGGCTTAGCAACGGACATCCTCTCCCAGAGTGGATCAGCATAGAAGAGCGGACCAAATATATGTCCATATTTTCAAAAATCAGAGCTCTGATGGCCAACGGTTTGACCGGAGTTGATCTGGTTTGTTGCTGGGTCTCATGGAGGATCTTGCCCTTAAGCCGCTGGCCCAGCTTAATGTGCGAGTATACCGGCGACGTCAAAGATCCGTTGCGTTACTCCTCAATTCGTCTGGATGATAAACAGATCAACGACATGACCAAGACCCTGCTCAATGAGAGCCTAGAAACTTGCAGCAAGGTGGGGCTAAACCCATACCCTCAACAAGCCGCCAGTTGTAAGTATTTTCAAGCAATTTTCACAAACTCATTGTTTATTAATCTGTCTTCTCATTATTACTTGATCTTTCTGCAGGCCAACTCCCCCTTCTGGAGCAAAAAACTTCAGGGTAAGCCGGCCAAGAAGACCAGGAATAAGACCAAGGCAAACAAGAAACCTGCCAAGAAGAAGGCAGACGCAATTGATCCGTTTACTCTGGATGATGAGTCGGAGGTAGAACTTGACTCCCTTGGCTCTTTCTTTGTTTATCTTATTGACATTGATTACTATCAGGATGATGAGGAAGCCAGCCATGCAGATGGTGAAGAGGTAACTATCATTTCCTCCGACTCAGAACCTCTGCCAAGACAGAAAGTTCATAAAGCGAGCCGGAAAGTAAGGTTTTCTCACCCTTTAGCTTACTTGGATCCCAACTTTCTTTTGAACAAACAGCAACATGAAGTTCGCCGCACAATCCGGAACAGTGGCAGTGGGATTCTCTCATCCGTCTTACCCAACACACCGGTTCCTCGCAAGCACCGATCGGAGGTTTCAAAGATTTCCAACTTAACTTTTCCCAAGGTGGGTCTTATTCGACAACCCCTTAACCCTTCTGATTCAAACTATCAGGGAACCTCTCATTCTTCATCTGGTGACTCTACTGGGACTCAGGTCCCTCTGTTCAAGACCGTACCTGGGTGAGAACATTAAGCCCGCTTGCTTTAACACTTTACTCAATTGATTTACTAATCCTGCTATGTGTCTTATTTCAGTGTTATAGCCAAGCCCAGCAAGAAGCTGGAGGTGAATAAACTGGCTGAAGATCCCAAGGTTGCTAACCCGGAGAAGCAGACAATGTCTCAGTCTTTGACTCAAACTTCTGAAGCAGCCATGGGCGATCCGCCGCTAGAGGAGCACCATGTCACCATGGACTCCATGAATGTTGACCCGCGAACAATGCTAAGCCGCCCAGTCCCGCTCAGCCGGCTCAAGAAACTGAAGATGTAATAGTTACTGGGACGGCTTATACAGCTCTAGGCAACCCCACTATCCTATCCAAGCATAGCGCCAAAGAAGAATTTTCAGCTGTTGATAAGGGCAAGTGGAAACTGGATCTGGAGAGCTATGCTCAATTCAATGCTCATGAGATTCACGCAGGTTATCTAAACCTCCTTCACACCAACCGTGACTTTGAAGACGGCTTGGTTAACCTCATGAAGGAGCGCTTTGAGGTAAGCAATAACAAAACCTTCTCATATAAGTATATTCCTGTCAGCTGCCAAGTCTACTGAATATGAAAAACTTGAATATGTTGTAGACTTAAATATCCTTGTTCACCTTGTAGACATGTCATAACAACTTGTAATTGCTGAATCAACACTAGTGGTCCCCAAGGGCCGGCTTAAACTGGAAAGTTAAGCCGGGACTTCAAATTGTAGTGCTCAATTTTGCACATGTAGCCCCCAAGGGCCGGCTTAAACTAGAAAGTTAAACCAGGACTTCAAATAGTAGTGCTCAATTTCGCACATGTAGCCCCCATGAATCGGCTATAGTTGTAGAAAGTTAGCCGGGTCATCATAGAATTGTCTTCAAAAAGAGCAATGTACATTAGCCCCCAAGTGCCAAGTAAAATACTTGTATTATGCTTGGGACTTCAAATAAGGTGATTATCATAACCATATATTGCTGCTGACTCGTCTTATCTTGTAGGCTGAATTAAATATGACAAAATTTCAAGTGGCAGATCTGAGGCAAAATGTCCAATCCCAACAATCAGAAACTTCAAAGGCCAAGTCAGAGCTGAAACTGCCTTAGAAGACATTGAAAAGTTGAAAAGGGATTTCAGCACTAAGAGAACCGGCTGGGACACCGAGAAGGTAGCTCTATTCAAAAGAGTGGAAGATGCTGAAGCTGCCCTTAAACCGGTGACTGATGAGTTGTCCAGCTTGAAGCATCACATCAATAGCATGACAGCCGCCATCTTTGGTAAGTAACATTGTGAAGGAAATATTCCCTAGAGGCAATAATAAAGTTGTTATTTATATTTCCTTATATCATGATAAATGTTTATTGTTCATGCTAGAATTGTATTAACCAGAAACTTAGTACATGTGTGAATACATAGACAAACAGAGTGTCCCTAGTATGCCTCTACTTGACTAGCTCGTTAATCAAAGATGGTTAAGTTTCCTAGCCATGGACATGTTTTGTCATTTTATGAACGGGATCACATCATTTGAGAATGATGTGATGGACTAGACCCATCCGTTAGCTTAGCACTATGATCGTTTAGTTTATTGCTATTGCTTTCTTCATGACTTATACATGTTCCTATGACTATGAGATTATGCAACTCCTGAATACCGGAGGAACACTTAGTGTGCTATCAAACGTCACAAGTAACTAGGTGATTATAAAGATGCTCTACAGGTGTCTCAGATGGTGTTTGTTGAGTTGGCATAGATCGAGATTAGGATTGTCACTCCGATTGTCGGAGAGGTATCTCTGGGCCCTCTCGGTAATGCGCATCACTATAAGCCTTGCAAGCAATGTGACTAATGAGTTAGTTGCAGGATGATGCATTACGGAATGAGTAAAGAGACTTGTCAGTGAAGAGATTGAACTAGGTATGATGATACCGACGATCGAATCTTGGGCAACTAATATACCGATGACAAAGGGAACAATGTATGTTGTTATGCAGTTTGACCGATAAAGATCTTCATAGAATATGTAGGAACCAATATGAGCATCCAGGTTCCGCTATTGGTTATTGACCGGAGATGTGTCTCGGTCATGTCTACATAGTTCTCAAACCCGTAGGGTCCGCACGCTTAACGTTCGATGATGATTTGTATTATGAGTTATGTGATTTGATGTACCGAAGGTTTTTCGGAGTCCCGTATGAGATCACGGACATGATGAGGAGTCTCGAAATGGTCGAGACATAAAGATTGATGTATTGGACCATGTTATTCGGGTGCCCCCTCCATAGTTTTACACCTCAGTCATATTGTCGTAGTGCTTAGGCGAAGCCCTGCGTCGGTAACTTCATCATCACCGTCAACACACCGCCGTGCTGACGGAACTCACCCTTGGCCTCAGCTGGATCAAGAGTACGAGGGACGTCACTGAGCTGAACGTGTGCAGATCGCAGAGGAGCCGTGTGTTCGGTACTTGATCGGTTGGATCGCGAAGACGTTCGACTACATCAACCGCGTTACTAAAGCTTCCGCTTTCGGTCTACGAGGGTACGTAGACACATTCTCCCCTCTCGTTGCTATGCATCTCCTAGATAGATCTTGCGTGATCGTAGGATTTTTTTGAAATACTACGTTCCCCAACCAGTCCTGTCCCCTACAGTGGCATCCGAGCCAGGTCTATGCGTAGATGTTATATGCACGAGTAGAACACAAAGGAGTTGTGGGCGTGGGTATATACATATTTCTTGCCGTCACTAGTTGATACTGCTTACCAACATGTCATACTTTGCTTCGGTGGTATTGTTGGATGAAGTGGCCCAGACCGACATTACATGACCGCGTTCATGAGACTGGTTCTATCGACGTGCTTCGCACACAAGTGGCTAGTGGGTGTCTATTTCTCCAACTTTAATTGAATCGAGTGTGACTACACCCAGTCCTTGTTGAAGGTTAAAACAACACACTTGACGAAAAATCATTGTGGTTTTTGATGCGTAGGTAAGAATGGTTCTTGCTAAGCCCGTAGCAACCATGTAAAACTTGCAACAACAAAGTATATGACGTCTAACTTGTTTTTGCAGGGCATGTCGTGATGTGATATGGTTAAGACGTGATTATATAAATTGTTGTATGAGATGATCATGTTTTGTAACAAAGTTATCGGAAACTGACAGGAGCCATATGGTTGTCGCTTTATTGTATGAAATGCAATCGCCATGTAATTGCTTTACTTTATCACTAAGCGGTAGCGATAGTTGTGGAAGCAATAGTTGGCAAGACGACAACGATGCTACAATGGAGATCAAGGTGTCAAGCCGGTGACGATGGTGATCATGACGGTGCTTTGGAGATGGAGATCAAAGGCACAAGATGATGATGGCCATATCATATCACTTATATTGATTGCATGTGATGTTTATCTTTTATGCATCTTATTTTGCTTAGTACGGTGGTAGCATTATAAGATGATCTCTCACTAAATTTCAAGGTATAAGTGTTCTCCCTGTGTATGCACCATTGCTACAGTTCGTCGTGCCGAGACACCACGTGATGATCGGGTGTGATAAGCTCTACGTTCACATACAATGGGTGCAAGCCAGTTTTGCACAAGCAGAATACTCAGGTTAAACTTGACGAGCCTAGCATATGTAGATATGGCCTCGGAACACTGAGATCGAAAGGTCAAGCGTGAATCATATAGTAGATATGATCAACATAGTGATGTTCACCATTGAAAACTTCTCCATCTCACGTGATGATCGGACATGGTTTAGTTGATATGGATCACGTGATCATTTAGATGACTATAGGGATGTCTATCTAAGTGGGAGTTCTTAAGTAATATGATTAATTGAACTTTAATTTATCATGAACTTAGTACCTGATAGTCTTTTTGCATGTCTATGTTGATGTAGATAAATGGCCCGTGCTACCGTTCCTTTGAATTTTAATGTGTTCCTAGAGAAAGCTAAGTTGAAAGATGATGGTAGCAACTACATGGACTGGGTCCGTAACTTGTGGATTATCCTCATTGTTGCACATAAGAATTATGTCCTGGAAGCACCGCTAGGTGCAAAGCCCGCTGCAGGAGCAACACCAGATGTTATGAACGTCTGGCAGAGCAAAGCTGATGACTACTCGATAGTTCAGTGTGCCGTGCTTTACGGCTTAGAACCGGGACTTCAACGACGTTTTAAACGTCATGGAGCATATGCGATGTTCCAGGAGTTGAAGTTAATATTTCAAGAAAATGCCCGGATTGAGAGATATGAAGTCTCCAATAAGTTCTACAACTGCAAGATGGAGGAGAATAGCCGTGTCAGTGAACATATACTTAGAATGTCTGGGTACCACAACAACTTGACTCAAATGGGAGTTAATCTTCCTGATGATAGTGTCATTGACAGAGTTCTCTGATACATCTCCAACGTATCTATAATTTGTGATTGTTCCATGCTATTATATTATCAACTTTGGATGTGTTATATGCATTTATATGCTATTTTATATGATTTTTGGGACTAACCTAATAACCCAGAGCCCAGTGCCAGTTTCTGTTTTTCCCTTGTTTCAGTGTTCCACAGAAAAGGAATATCAAACGGACTCCAAACGGAATGAAACCTTCGGAAAAGTTATTTTTGGAAAGAAAGCAATACAGGAGACTTGGAGTGCACTTCAGGGGATCAACAAGGAGAGCATGAGGCAGGGGGCGCGCCCACCCCCTGGCACGCCCTCCACCCTCGTGGGCCCCTCATGGCTCCCCTGATGTATTTCTTCTGCCTATATATATCCATATACCCTAAAACTATCAGAGAGCACAATAGACCGGGAGTTCCGCCGCCAGAAGCCTCCGTAGACACCGAAAGCCAATCTAGACCCGTTCCGGCACCCTACCGGAGGGGGAATCCTTCTCCAGTGACCATCTTCATCATCCCAGTGCTCTCCATGACGAGGATGGAGTAGTTCTCCCTCGGGGCTGAGGGTATGTACCAGTAGCTATGTGTTTGATCTCTCTCTCTCTCTCGTGTTCTTGAGGTGATACGATCTTGATGTATCACGAGCTTTGCTATTATAGTTGGATCTTATGATGTTTCTCCCTCTCTACTCTCTTGTGATGAATTGAGTTTTCCCTTTGAAGTTGTCTTATCAGATTGAGTCTTTAAGGATTTGAGAACACTTGATGTATGTCTTGCTGTGCGTATCTTTGGTGACAATGGGATATCATGTGATCCACTTGATGTATGTTTTAGTGATCAACTTGCGGGTTCCGCCCATGAACCTATGCATAGGGGTTGGCACATGTTTTCTTCTTGACTCTCCGGTAGAAACTTTGGGGCACTCTTTGAGGTCCTATGTGTTGGTTGAATAGATGAATCTGAGATTGTGTGATGCATATCGTATAATCATACCTATGGATACTTGAGGTGACATTGGAGTATCTCGGTGACATTAGGGTTTTGATTGATTTGTGTCTTAAGGTGTTATTCTAGTACGAACTCTAGGATAGATTGAACGGAAAGAATAGCTTCATGTTATTTTACTACGGACTCTTGAATAGATCGATCAGAGAGAATAACTTTGAGGTGGTTTCGTACCCTACCATAATCCCTTTGTTTGTTCTCCGCTATTAGTGACTTTGGAGTGACTCTTTGTTGCATGTTGAGGGATAGTTATGTGATCCAATTATGTTATTATTGTTGAGAGAACTTGCACTAGTGAAAGTATGAACCCTAGGCCTTGTTTCCTAGTATTGCAATACCGTTTACGCTCACTTTTATCATTAGTTACCTTGCTGTTTTTATATTTTCAGATTACAAAAACCTATATCTACTATCCATATACCACTTGTATCACCATCTCTTCGCCGAACTAGTGAACCTATACAATTTACCATTGTATTGGGTGTGTTGGGGACACAAGAGACTCTTTGTTATTTGGTTGCAGGGTTGCTTGAGAGAGACCATCTTCATCTTACGCCTCCTACGGATTGATAAACCTTAGGTCATCCACTTGAGGGAAATTTGCTACTGTCCTACAAACCTCTGCACTTGGAGGCCCAACAACGTCTACAAGAAGAAGGTTGTGTAGTAGACATCAAGCTCTTTTCTGGCGCCGTTGCCGGGGAGGTGAGTGCTTGAAGGTATATCTTTAGATCTTGCAATTGAATCTTTTTGTTTCTTGTTTTAGCACTAGTTTAGTTAATAATAAAATGGAATTGAGTCTATCTCATATGCTTCATCTTTTTTAATATCTTTCGTGAGTATGATGGAAAGGAAAATTGTGCCAAAGTGTTAGAAGAAGAATGCATTAAAATGTTTGGCACTAAATCTCTGAATGATGAGCATGATTGCAATGTTGTTAGTATGAACTCCTTGAATATCCATAGTACTAATGATGATTGCACTAGTTATGATGAAAATGTCTCCTATAAACATGTCAATTTTTGTGGAGTGCATTGGGTTTGTAAGTACACACTAAATAGGGAAGATAGATATTGCAAGAGGCATAAGTACTTGGAAACTAAATTTTTGCAAGAAAGGCTAGATGATTGTGCTGAAAATTTAAATTTTCTTGGCCGTACTTGTGGACTTTGCAATGAACAGGGTCATTTAGCTATCTGATGCAAATTGTTTCATGATCTAACCGTGTCCAAAAATTGTGATGACTTGATTTCCCTTGCACATTATAATGAACTCGGTTTGCTTATGGGTTACGAAGAAATGAAACGTATAACTAAGCATCTTCCAGAATTTGCCCGTTATAAACTTCTTGGTTTTGATCTAGAGGAAATTTATATGTATTGTGCGGTGAGTTGCATTAAAAATCCTTATATTGCCAATTAGATAAAGAAAAGAAAACAAATAGAGGATGAAGAGAATACTAACGAAAGGGAAGAGACTTCCCAATACCCTTCTATTATTTCTTATGATGAATCAGGTAACGAGGAGGAGCCTCGTATTCAACCAATCTCATTAATAAGGAGCTCCAAAAATAGGATTGAACCCACACATGATGTGGTGAAGAAGAAGAAAATAAAAAGGAAGAGAGGTAAAAAGATATCTCTCCCAAATAATGCTGCTCATATTACTGTTGTGCCTCATGAAAATATAATTGTGGAAGATAATGATACTTCTTATGATCTTGAAAATCTTTTTGGCACTTGCTTGGAAGAAATATGATAATTGCTATACTATTGGTGCTATCCATACTATTAATGATGAGAGTTATTATGCTTATGATATGAAAAGTCCCAAGCTTGGGGATGCTATGTTTGAAGAAGATGATGTTTTCGAGAATATATTTGCTGCAATTAATGTTTGTCCCAAGCTTGGGGAAGCTATAGATGATATTTTTAGTATCCCAAGTTTTGATATGCAAATTTATAATGATGATAGCATGTCTCCTAATTATGATACTTATGAAGGTGGATTTGGAGAGGTCATGACTTTATTTAGTAATGATTCCACTATCATGGAAGAGGTTTCAATCGATTATGATGAGAACAAAGTTGCTACTTATGATAATTATTGTGATGATACGTATTCTATAAAAAGTAGTGATGATTATATTTAGAAAACTTGTCATGATTATGATTACCCTTTTTCTGAAAATTACTCTTTTAATGTGGAAACAATTTATAGTATTCGAGTCTCTTATGATACTCCCACTATTCCGATTGAGAAGAATTTTGCTTATGTAGAGAGTATTAAAAATTCTATGCTTGTAGATCATGAAAATAATGCTTTATGTGATGGTTATATTGTTGAATTCATTCATGATTCTACTGAAAATTATTATGAGGGAGGACTATATGCTTGTAGGAATCGCAATAATATCAAGTTTCCTCTCTATGTGCTTAAAATTTTGAAGTTATGCTTGTTTTACCTTCCTATGCAAGTTAATTCTTGTTCCCACAAGTTGTTTGCTCACAAAATCCCTATGCATAGGAAGTGGGTTAGATTTAAATTTGCTAGTCATATTCTTCATGATGCTCTCTTTATGTTACAACTCTTATCTTTTATGTGAGCATCATTGAAATCATCATGCCTAGCTAGGGGCGTTAAACGAGCGCTTGTTGGGAGGCAACCCAATCCTATTCTTGTTCTTTACTTGTTGCTCCTGTTTAGTAATAAGTAATTCATCTAGCCTCTGTTTAGATGTGGTTTTATGTTTTAGTTAGTGTTCGTGCCAAGTAGAACCTTTGGGAAGACTTGGGTGAAGTCTTTGCGATCATGCTGTAAAAAAACAGAAACTTTAGCGCTCACGAGATTAGCTGCCATTTTTTTATTGGAGAGTGCTATTTAGTTAATTCTTTTTGAAGATGATTAATGGATAAATTCCTAACGTCCAGGAATTTATTTTAGAATTGTTGGGGTTCCAGAAGTATACGTTTGATCCATATTACTACAAACTGTTCTGTTTTTGACAGATTCTGTTTTCCGTGTGTTGTTTCCTTATTTTGATGAATCTATGGCTAGTAAAAGAGTTTATAAACCATAGATAAGTTGGAATACAGTATATATTACACCAATATGAATTTAGAATGAGTTCACAACAGTACCTAAGTGGTGATTTATTTTCTTATACTAACGGAGCTTACGAGTTTTCTATTAAGTTTTGTGTTGTGAAGTTTTCATGTTTTGGGTAAAGATTCGATGAACTATGGAATAAGGAGTGGCAAGAGCCTAAGATTGGGTATGCCCAAGGCACCCCAAGGTAATATTCAAGGACAACCAAAAGCCTAAGCTTGGGGATGCCCCGGAAGGCATCCCCTCTTTCGTCTTCGTTCATCGGTAACTTTACTTGGAGCTATATTTTTATTTACCAGATGATATGTGTTTTGCTTGGAGCATAAATTTATTTTATTTTGTTTTGATTGATGTTTGAATGAAGTATCAAGATCTGGAATTCTTAAATGTTAGAGAGTCTTCACATAGTTGCATAATTATTAGACTACTCATTGATCTTCACTTATATCTTTCGGAGTAGTTTGACATTTGCTCTAGTGCTTCACTTATACCCTTTTAGAGCATGGTGGTGGTTTTATTTTATAGAAATAGATGAACTCTCGTGCTTCACTTATATTATTTTGAGTCTTTATAACAGCATGGTAGTTTTCTTTTGTTATGAATTTAGTCCTAATATGATGGGCATCCAAGAGGGATATAATAAAAACTTTCATATAAAGTGCATTGAATACTATGAGAAGTTTGATACTTGATGGTTGCTTTGAGATATGAGGATGGTAATATTAGAGTCATGCTAGTGAGTAGTTTTGAATTTGAGAGATACTTGTGTTAAATGTTGTGATTCCCGTAGCATGCATGTATGGTGAACCGTTATGTGATGAAGTCGGAGCATGATTTATTTATTGATTGTATTCCTTATGAGTGGCGGTCGGGGACGAGCGATGGTCTTTTCCTACCAATCTATCCCCCTAGGAGCATGTGCGTAATACTTTGTTTCGATAACTAATAAATTTTTGCAATAAGTATGTGAGTTCTTTATGACTAATGTTGAGTCCATGGATTATATGCACTCTCACCCTTCCACCATTACTAGCCTCTCTAGTACCGCGCAACTTTCGTCGGTACCTTAAACCCACCATATACCTTCCTCAAAACAGCCACCATACCTACCTATTATGGCATTTCCATATCCATTCTGAGATATATTGCCATGCAACTTTCCACTGTTCCGTTATTATGACATGCTCCATCATTGTCATATTGCTTTGCATGTTCATGTAGTTGACATTGTATTTGTGGCAAAGCCACCGTTCATAATTCTTTCATACATGTCACTCATGCATCATTGCACATCCCGGTACACCACCGGAGGCATTCATATAGAGTCATATCTTGTTCTAAGTATTGAGTTGTAATTCATGAGTTTTAAGTAAATAAAAGTGTGATGATCATCATTATTAGAGCATTGTCCCAGTGAGGAAAGGATGATGGAGACTATGATTCCCCCACAAGTCGGGATGAGACTCCGGACGAAAATAAATAAAGAAAAGAGGCCAAACAAGCCCAAATAAAAAAGAGAAAAGAGGCCATAAAAAAGAGAAGGCCCAAATAAAAAAATAAAAAAATAAAAAAATGAGAGAAAAAGAGAGAAGGGGCAATGCTACTATCCTTTTACCACACTTGTGCTTCAAAGTAGCACCATGATCTTCATGATAGAGAGTCTCCTATGTTGTCACTTTCATATACTAGTGGGAATCTTTCATTATAGAACTTGGCTTGTATATTCCAATGATGGGCTTCCTCAAAATTCCCTAGGTCTTCGTGAGCAAGCGAGTTGGATGCACACCCACTAGTTTCTTTTGTTGAGCTTTCATACATTTATAGCTCTAGTGCATCCGTTGCATGGCAATCCCTACTCACTCACATTGATATCTATTAATGGGCATCTCCATAGCCCATTGATACTCCTAGTTGATGTGAGACTATCTTCTCCTTTTTGTCTTCTCCACAACCACCATTCTATTCCACCTATAGTGCTATATCCATGGCTCACGCTCATGTATTGCGTGAAGATTGAAAAAGTTTGAGAACATCAAAAGTATGAAACAATTGCTTGGCTTGTCATCGGGGTTGTGCATGATTTAAATATTTCGTGTGGTGAAGATGGAGCATAGCCAGACTATATGCTTTTGTAGGGATAGCTTTCTTTGGCCATGTTATTTTGAGAAGACATGATTACTTTGTTAGTATGCTTGAAGTATTATTATTTTTATGTCAATATTAAACTTTTGTCTTGAATCTTATGGATCTGAATATTCTTACCACAATAAAGAGAACTACTTAGAGAAATATGTTAGGTAGCATTCCACATCAAAAATTCTATTTTTATCATTTACCTACTCGAGGATGAGCAGGAATTAAGCTTGGGATGCTGATACGTCTCCAACGTATCTATAATTTTTGATTGTTCCATGCTATTATATTATCAACTTTGGATGTGTTATATGCATTTATATGATTTTTGGGACTAACCTATTAACCCAGAGCCCAGTGCCAGTTTCTGTTTTCCCTTGTTTCAGTGTTTCACAGAAAAGGAATATCAAACGGAGTCCAAACGGAATGAAACCTTCAGAAAAGTTATTTTTGGAAAGAAAGCAATACAGGAGACTTGGAGTGCACGTCAGGGGATCAACGAGGTGAGCACGAGGCAGGGGGCGCGCCCTCCACCCTCGTGGGCCCCTCGTGGCTCCCCTGATGTATTTCTTCCGCCTATATATATATCCATATACCCTAAAACTATCAGAGAGCACAATAGATCAGGAGTTCTGCCGCCAGAAGCCTCCGTAGCCACCGAAAGCCAATCTAGACCCGTTCCGGCACCCTGCCGAAGGGGTAATCCTTCTCCGGTGACCATCTTCATCATCTTGGTGCTCTCCATGACGAGGAGGAAGTAGCTCTCCCTCGGGGCTGAGGGTATGTACTAGTAGCTATGTGTTTGATCTCTCTCTCTCTCTCTCTCTCTTGTGTTCTTGAGGTGATACGATCTTGATGTATCGCGAGCTTTGCTATTATAGTTGGATCTTATGATGTTTTTCCCCCTCTACTCTCTTGTGATGAATTGAGTTTTCCCTTTGAAGTTGTCTTATCGGATTGAATCTTTAAGGATTTGAGAACACTTGATGTATGTCTTGCCGTCCGTATCTGTGGTGACAATGAGATATCACGTGATCCACTTGATGTATGTTTTGGTGATCAACTTGCGGGTTCCGCCCATGAACCTATGCATAGGGGTTGGCACACGTTTTCTTCTTGACTCTCCGGTAGAAACTTTGGGGCACTCTTTGAGGTCCTATGTGTTGGTTGAATAGATGAATCTGAGATTGTGTGATGCATATCGTATAATCATACCCACGGATACTTGAGGTGACATTGGAGTATCTAGGTGACATTAGGGTTTTGATTGATTTGTGTCTTAAGGTGTTATTCTAGTACGAACTCTAGGATATATTGAACGGAAAGAATAGCTTCATGTTATTTTACTACGGACTCTTGAATAGATCAATCAGAAAGAATAACTTTGAGGTGGTTTCGTACCCTACCATAATCTCTTCATTTGTTCTCCGCTATTAGTGACTTTGGAGTGACTCTTTGTTGCATGTTCAGGGATAGTTATGTGATCCAATTATGTTATTATTGTTGAGAGAACTTGCACTAGTGAAAGTATGAACCCTAGGCCTTGTTTCCTAGTATTGCTATACCGTTTACGCTCACTTTTATCATTAGTTACTTTTCTGTTTTTATATTTTCAGATTACAAAAACCTATATCTACTATCCATATACCACTTGTATCACCATCTCTTCACTGAACAAGTGCACCTATACAATTTACCATTGTATTGGGTCTGTTGGGGGCACAAGAGACTCTTTGTTATTTGGTTGCAGGGTTGCTTGAGAGAGACCATCTTCATCCTACGCCTCCTACGGATTGATAAACCTTAGGTCATCCACTTGAGGGAAATTTGCTACTGTCCTACAAACCTCTACACTTGGAGGCCCAAGAACGTCTACAAGAAGAAGGTTGTGTAGTAGACATCATTCTTCAATCACTACCACCAAGCTACAAAAGCTTCCTGATGAACTATAATATGCAAGGGATGGATAAGACAATTCCCGAGCTCTTCGCAATGCTAAAGGCTGCGGAGGTAAAAATCAAGAAGGAGCATCAAGTGTTGATGGTCAACATGAAGGAAATATGCCCTAGAGGCAATAATAAAGTTATTATTTATTTCCTTATATCATGATAAATGTTTATTATTCTTGCTAGAATTGTATTAACCAAAACATAATACATGTGTGAATACATAGACAAGCAGAGTGTCACTAGTATGCATCTACTTGACTAGCTCGTTGATCAAAGATGGTCATGTTTCCTACCCATAGACAAAGAGTTGTCATTTGATTAACGGGATCACATCATTAGGACAATGATGTGATTGACTTGACCCATTCCGTTAGTTAGCACTTGATCGTTTAGTTTGTTGCTATTGCTTTCTTCATGACTTATACATGTTCCTGTGACAATGAGATTACGCAACTACCATTTACCGGAGGAACACTTTGTGTGCTACCAGACGTCACAACATAACTGGGTGATTATAAAGGTGCTCTACAGGTGTATCCAAAGGTACTTGTTGGGTTGGCGTATTTCAAGATTAGGATTTGTCACTCCGATTGTCGGAGAGGTATCTCTGGGCCCACTCGGTAATACACATCACTTAAGCCTTGCAAGCATTGCAACTAATGAGTTAGTTGCGGGATGATGTATTACAGAACAAGTAAAGAGAATTGCTGATAAAGAGATTGAACTAGGTATTGAGATACCGACGATCGAATCTCGGGCAAGTAACATACCGATGACAAAGGGAACAATGTATGTTGTTATGCGGTTTGACCGATAAACATCTTCGTAGAATATGTAGGAACCAATATGAGCATCCAGGTTCCGCTATTGGTTATTGACCGGTGACGTGTCTCGGTCATGTCTACATAGTTCTCGAACCCGTAGGGTCCGCACGCTTAAAGTTCGATGACGTTTATATTATGAGTTTATGTGTTTTGATGTACCGAAGGTAGTTCGGAGTCCTGGATGTGATCATGGACATGACGAGGAGTCTCGAAATGTACGAGACATAAAGATCGATATATTGGACGTCTATATTTGGATACCAGAATGGTTCCAGGTGAGATCAGGATAATACCGGAGCACCGGGAGGTTATCGGAACCCCCCGGGAGGTATACGGGACTTAATGGGCTTTAGTGGAAAGGATGGGAAAGGAGCAAGGGACGCCCCCCCGAGCCCAATCCGAATTAGGAGGGGGGCCGGCCCCCTTTCCTTCCTCCCTCCTTCCTCTTCCTTCCCTCTCCCTCTCCAAATAGGAAAAGGAGGAGTCCTACTCCCGGTGGGAGTAGGACTCGCCCCTTGGGCGCGACTCCTCCCCTTGGCCGGCCCTCTCCTCCCCTCCTTTATATACGAAGGAGAGGGGCACCCCATAGGACAACAATTGATCTCTTGGATCTTTTAGCCATGTGCGGCGCCCCTCTCCACCATAGTCCACCTCGATAATATCGTAGCGGTGCTTAGGCGAAGCCCTGCGACGGTAGAACATCAACATCGTCACCATGCCGTCGTGCTGATGGAACTCTCCCTCAAAGCTCAGCTGGATCGGAGTTCGAGGGACGTTATCGAGTTAAACGTGTGCAGAACTCGGAGGTACCGTGCGTTCGGTACTTGATCGGTTGGATCGTGAAGACGTACGACTACATCAACCGCGTTGTGCTAACGCTTCCGCTTTCGGTCTACGAGGGTACGTGGACACACTCTCCCCTCTCGTTGCTATACATCACCATGATCTTGCGTGTGTGTAGGAATTTTTTTTGAAATTACTACGTTCCCCAACAGTGGCATCCGAGCCAGGGTTTATGCATTGGTGTTATATGCACGAGTAGAACACAAGTGAGTTGTGGGCGATACAAGTCATACTGCTTACCAGCATGTCATACTTTGGTTCGGCGGTATTGTTGGATGAAGCGGCCCAGACCGACATTACGCGTACGCTTACGTGAGACTGGTTCTACCGATGTGCTTTGCACACAGGTGGCTGGCGGGTGTCAGTTTCTCCAACTTTAGTTGAACCGAGTGTGGCTACGCCGGTCCTTAAGAAGGTTAAAACATCACTAACGTGACGAACTATCATTGTGGTTTTGATGCGTAGGTAAGAATGGTTCTTGCTCAGCCCGTAGCAGCCACGTAAAACTTGCAACAACAAAGTAGATGACGTCTAACTTGTTTTTGCAGGGCATGTTGTGATGTGATATGGTCAAGACATGATGCTATATTTTATTGTATGAGATGATCATGTTTTGTAACCGAGTTATCAGCAACTGGCAAGAGCCATATGGTTGTCGCTTTATTGTATGCAATGCAATCGCCCTGTAATTGCTTTACTTTATCACTAAGCGGTAGCAATAGTCGTAGAAGCAATATTTGGCGAGATGACAACGATGCTACGATGGAGATCAAGGTGTCATGCCGGTGACGATGGTGATCATGACGGTGCTTCGGAGATGGAGATCACAAGCACAAGATGATGATGGCCATATCATATCACTTATATTGATTGCATGTGATGTTTATCTTTTATGCATCTTATTTTGCTTTGATTGATGGTAGCATTACAAGATGATCTCTCACTAAATTTCAAGATAAAAGTGTTCTCCCTGAGTATGCACCGTTGCCAAAGTTCGTCGTGCCCAGACACCACGTGATGATCGGGTGTGATAAGCTCTACGTCCATCTACAACGGGTGCAAGCCAGTTTTGCACAAGCAGAATACTCAGGTTAAACTTGACGAGCCTAGCATATGCAGATATGGCCTCGGAACACTGAGACCGAAAGGTCGAGCGTGAATCATATAGTAGATATGATCAACATAGTTATGTTCACCATTGAAAACTACTTCATTTCACGTGATGATCGGTTATGGTTTAGTTTTTTTTGACCGTGAAGACAGTAGGAAAGGTTCCTACTGCATATATATTACCAAACCTCAGGGGGTATAATTACATGTGTGTGTTACATACATGGGTGGTGATGGCACCACTCAAAAGCACCCTAGATTACAAAGCACCTATTGTATGGATTCAAGTATGGCAGTAACAATATGCTCTTTGGAGGGTTTCACTTTGTATCTAAGATTGGAGAAGTCCAACTTAAACCTCTGTTTCCAGGTTGTGACCGAAGGCTTGATTTTCCTGAAGTGATGGTTGTTTCGCTCCTTCTAGAGACTCTAGGCCGACGTCAAAAATATATCCAGCCACATCTTTCTAGGCTGCATGGTTTTTTGATGTTTGATCATATCAAGTATGTCATGCTGTGTTGTCCAGGTGAAACCAAGAGTTTGCCAGCATTCCTGACTGAACGTGCAATGGAAGAATAGATGTTCCACCGTTTCTTCGACGTGTTGGCCACATAAGAGGCAGTCATTGTTTGTCCCAATGTTGTAATGTCTCCTCTTGAGCATGTTTCTGGTGTTGAGACGATCAACAAGTAGGAACCACCCGAATGTCTTAAGCTTGGGAGTACATTTTGCTTTCCACAACCAGCCGAAGGCTTCATGGGCAGTTACATCTCTGAAGTAAAATTTGTAATATGAGGATGTTTTGAAAGTTTGGTCGCCCCATATACATTGCCATGTGTCATGTTCTTCCGTAAGAGTGGTTTCGGCTACTTCAGTTTGGATGGATCGCAATTCATCACAGGCTTGAATAGAGAGTGGGAGTTGAAAGGTTTCATGCAGATTGGTGGACGTCGGGAGTTGTTCGACCGAGATGTCTTCAAAAGTAGTATATGAATAAGCCTTGGGGCAACTATCAACATATATGGATTGGCTCCAATTATCTTTCCAGAACAGTGCAAAGGATCCATTCCCAATTTTTATACGTGTCACACCGCGATATGTGGGCATTAGATGGGTTAAGTCTTTCCACCAGAAGGAGCCACACGAGTCATGAGCATGTGGAACGGTGTCACCATAGTAAGATTCCCAGATTAGATGGACCCAAGGGATATCATGCCTGTTATAAAACTTGTGGAGAAAGTTAAGCAGCAAGGCATCATTCTGTATTCTGAGGTTAACAACACCCAGTCCACCATTTTTCTTGGGCATGTAGACACTGTTCCAAGCAGCAAGAGAGTTGCTCTTAACCCCATCATCGATCCGTTTTTGCCATAGGAAATGTCTTCTGATCTTGTCAAGTTGAGCAACAATTTTTGGTGGGAGACGAATGGTGCCCATTGTGAACATGATAAGGGAGGTTATCATCGAATTCATTAGAGCAAGTTTCCCCGCGTACGACATTAGAGACATAGCAGCCGTAATGTTTCTTTCCGCTTTGCAAGCAAGAGGAGCCAGATCTTGTACGGTCGGACGAGTGGTACCTAGGGGCAGGCCAAGGTACGTGAACAGCATAGAACCCACAGTGCATCCTAACAGATAAGCCAGTTCTTTGCATTTCTCAGGAGGTGTGTTAATTGGCACCAGTGTGGACTTATGGAAGTTGATCTTGAGCCCTACTGACGTGGCATAATCCTCCAGAATTTCCTTAACCTTGGCAAGTTGGCGGGTGCAGGCTGGCAGGATGATGAGCGTGTCATCCGCGTATTGGATAACGGGGTAGTCCCCGTTAGTATTGTGTCGGATAGGTAAGTCCATGAGATTATTTCTAAGTGCCTCGTTAATTACAGACTGGAGGAGGTCTGCAGCTATAACAAAAATCAGAGGCGAGAGGCGGTCACCTTGTCGTACACCACATTTGCATTGGAAAGATTTTTCCGGAGTACCATTGAGTAAGACCGAAGATTTTCCAGAACTGAAGAGACTTTGTATCCATTGGAGCCATTTGTCATTGAAACCCACCTTTTTCATAATGTGGAGCATAGCAGAGTGTTGGATAGTGTCAAAGGCTTTGGCGAAATCTAACTTCAGCAGGATAATCTCATTTTGCGAGGCTTGACACTGGTGTATGTATTCAAAAGCCCACGCCAAACAATCATGTATGGATTGACCACGTAAGAACCCGTACTGATTACGGTGGACAATCTGCAAGATGATTTTTTGAAGACGATTGGCCAGCAGTTTTGTGATCAGTTTAAGACAACAATTTAACAAAGTGATCGGGCGGAAGTCATTGACCGTCTCTTGTGAGGAGTTCTTTGGGATCAAGGTGATATATCCATAGTTTAAGCATTCAAGATTCAAATCCCCTCTATGAAATTCATTGCACAAATTGTAGAAGTCATTTTTAATGATAGGCTAGCATACTTTCAGAAAGGCTCCATTGAAACCATCCGGGCCCGGTGCTTTGTCTGGGGGCATCTCCTTAACCACAGCATCAATTTCCTCATGTGTGAACGAGGTAGTGAGGCTATCGAAATCAACTTGCTGTCGGAGCAAAGACGAGAGGTTAAACTTCATGTTTGGTTTCGAGCATGAACCCAGCCTTTGTTTGAAGGCTTGGAAAAAATAGCTTCTTTGCCTGCATGATCCTCCACAACATTCCCATTTTCAGTTTTTAGGGTAGCAATGCAGTTTCTTCTGAATCTTTCCATACCAACAGCTTGATTTTTTTTTGAGTTTTCGTCGCCAAACTTGATCCAACGGATTCTGCATCTTTTCTTCCAGTACTCCTTTTGGTAGCTAAGAAGTCTTAGGAGGTGCTTTTTGAGAATGTTTCTGAAGTTACATTCAGGGATCGAAAGTGCACGTCGCTCTTCAATACCATCAAGCTCAAGAAGGGCTTTATTTGAATTTTCAATGGCAATTTTTAGGCGGGAGATCTTTTTGCTCCAGTGGGATAGGGCATAGCGGACAGCTTTCAGCTTTTGACAAAGAATGGAAGCGGCATTTTTGTCTTTGCCAAATTTTAGGGGCTTATTCCAAGCTTCCTCAACAACCTGCAGGAAGCCTGGGTGCGCAATCCAGTAGGTTTCAAATCTGAAGATCTTGCTCTTGGGGATTTTGGATTGAATGACCACGGAGCAGGGTATATGGTCATAGACTGGGCGGCCCAAAGGGTTTACCAGGGTATTAGAAAAAGATGTCGTCCAATTTAGCGAGATGAAAAACCAGTCGAGTTGTTCGAGCAGAGGGTTGAGCTGCATATTGGACCAAGTGTAAGCACAACCTTTAATGGGAAGTTCAGTTAAATCTTGCTCTCTGATGAAATCGTTGAAAGTAAACATATCCTGAGCGTTCCTCCTGGCAGATTACGATTTTCAGGTGATCGAATGAAGTTGAAGTCCCCAAGCAGAAGCCAATCTTCAGATGGTGGGATTGAAAGGTCAAACAGCCATTTAGTGTATGTATTGCGCTGCTCCCCTTGACACGGGCCATAGATGTTAACCAACGTCCAGTTATGCGCACTCTGGGTGGAAGTGAAGTTGATGCCTAACGCAAATTGTTCCTCAAAAGTGACCGTACCAGTGAAAAGAGTGCTATTCCAGATCATAGCAATTCCCCCCGACGCTCCAACGGACGGGATATACGCAAATCTATCAAAGCGTTTAGGGCAGAGCAACTTGAGAGTGGTAGCATCAAACGTCTGCATTTTAGTTTCTTGAAGACAGATAATCACACATCCACTAGACTGGATCGCATTAGAGAGAGCTAAGCGTTTTTTGTCCGAATTAAGACCACGAATATTCCAACATAGGACGTTCCACGACTGCAAAAGAACCATTAAACGAAGAAGTAAAGCGAGGAATCAAGCTTAGGTTGATGAAGAAGTCCCCACCGGGTCTTCAGTGAAAGTAGCAATCGTGAGCTCCTCTTCAGGGATGGCACATAAATTTGTGCCAATGGCTTGCATTGCGGCAATGTCAGTTGGAGGAGAGATTTCTTCAGTGAGCACCTGAGTTGAAGCAGCAGCTACGGAGCCAATGGAGGCAGCTGAAGGAACAGTGCGCGGTTTCACCTTGGATTTGGAGGCCTTGGCTTCAGAAAGAGAGTTGGTGCGAAATCCATCATACTTGTTAGTACGGTTGCTGCGACGAAGAATGGAAGTGTCAACGGGAGCTGGCACTTTCCCTTTTCGTTTGCGAGCTGAGGAACCAACCGCACTGATTGCAGGTTCAGAGATGGCACCTGTCGCAATCTGAAGCAGACCGGACTGAGTTTCAGAGTGATATGCAGCCAGGTCCGTGAGATGTGGATCAGCATCTGTATCAGACCTCAAATGAAGGGATTCAACTACAACATTAGTAGATCCCTCAGCAACATCAGAGAGTGCATCAGAAACTTCCATGGAGCCCTGAGTCTCCTGCCTGGACTGTCCAATAAGGGATGGCTGGCTGTCAGAAATTTCCTCAATGATCACAGCTGAAGGAGTGACCGGCGCAAGCAGGTTATGCTGTGTGAATTGGAGGCCTATAGGGCCAGCAGCCACCTGAACTTCAAAGTGCATAACCTCGTGTCTGAACCCAAAACCAGCAGCCCATGGACCCCTTGTAGCAAGCAAAGGACATATAGCATTGAAAAGTGCAGTGTTGAGTTGCTGTCGGGGTATGGGATTGGACAGAAGGATTTCTAAGAGGGAATCACCTTGAGCAGATAAACCAAAACGCATACCTTGGTCATGGATGTCTACAGAGATGGTAACCACGTTAGCAGCAGCAGTTGGAGTCACCAGAGCAGCAGCATTAGATCCTGGAGTGGTCACTGGCAGAACAATCAAATCTGATTCAGTGGCAGCAGAGTCTTCAGAGGAAGTATATTCAGAAGAAGTAGTAATAGCCTCATGCCAAGCTTGCATAGGATTGTCAGTAATATTGTTGTCAGGAACCACTCCATGCATAACAGTTAAACCCTGAGAAGCCAGCTAAGCTTGATAGTTCATTAGATGAGGTGGCATAGGAGGATCTGGAGGTTGAGGCCAAGGAGGCCACCCTTGATTGGGAGCTTCTTCATTGTTGTGATGAACAGGGTGATTGGGGGCAGCATTCTGTACCAACCAATTATGAACTTGCTGCTGATAGAGCTGTTCAGCAGTGAGTTCAGGCCCGAACTGTGGGTGTGGATTACCATCCGCAGGAGGAGGTTCTTCATTAGGAGGCAGCACTTCAGGTAACAGCCCATTCCAATCATTTCTTCTCAAGATAGTAACCTGAACCGTCCAGCAGTCTCGCGCACCTCCAAGCTGCCAGACAACAAAGCTCTTGGGCACAAGATTCAGGCGGATCACACGAGCCTTGATCAGCATATATCTCCTATCTTGGCGGGGATTGTACCAGTGAACCAGAGAACCATAACCCCCTAAAGCCTTAGTGATGTAGTAATCTGTTTGGTAATCATAGGGAAAACCAAAAAACATCAACCAAATCTCTGGACCAAATGAGGTGGTGCGTCTGTTGAGTGCTTCATTATGAGGCATAAAAGTGATAAGCAAATCCTCCTCCTCTAGCTCTAACGGGGTGTTGACAGCCGTATCCCTCAAGAATGAGTTTGCAAAACCAAAGATCCCAACACCCAGAGGATGATCACTAGTTTCAGTGGTAAAAAGATGTGCTTCATGCAGCAAACCTTCAATAGCAGTCCGAACGGCAGCCCGGCGGTGCAGAGGAACATACGCACTTGCTTCCGCAATCGCCAAGTAGTCATGGTTGAGCGGCTCAATCGGCCCGACCACCATCCCAGACCTGACCAGACGGTCCGCAGGCCCAGGCTCCACCGCAAACCCAGGCGACAGGGAGGGGACGGGGTTGAGCGGGTAGTTTTCCATGGCGGAGGGCGATGTGGGTGGGGGCGTCAATGGCGGGTGAGGCAGAGTGATGGCATAGGTGGCAGGGGAGGTGCTCTGCAGACTGGAGCGAGACGTTTGGGCAATCGAGGTGGAAGGCGGAGCATGAGGGGCAGAATCGGTAGGTCGAGTGGATTTAGGAATCCATTTCCAATTTTGCGCTTTCTTTCGCTAGAAACATTACCGCGCCATATGTCCATAGAAGCCACATGATTGGCATCTGACGGTGCTTCTCTTGCGCTGAATAAAAGGAAGTGGGGGCAGAGCCGCGGGACTGGTGTTGGAGGTGATTTGCTTCCCTAGGCCAGCGCCAACCTGGTCAAAAGTATGCATATTTGAAGTAGATTTGGGGCAATTGATTGCCTTGTAGTCAGGCGCTAAGCAATTAATACAAATGAGGCGTGCAAGGCAACTAGGTTTTTGTGACCCCATTGCAGACACTTGGAGCAGAGTGAGGCCCATTGGGTATTAAGAGCCGTAATATCCTCCAAGGAGTAGTGGGCTTGGGCCAGATCAGCCTTGTGTTGATTGCTAAGTGTTGGAGGCCAGAACTCATGCGGAGGCGCATATTTGAACGCAGAGGAAAGAAAACACTGGGGCAGCGGTGGATATTGGACATTAAGTAAGCATTTAAAGCTGCCCAAGAGAATAAAATCCGCGGGCTGACTGCCCATCAATTGCTCTTGCCGGAGAAAATGCTGCATTAATTGAATATTTGAACCCAAAGCCTGTGATGTAAGAAAGTTACGCTGCTGAATCATGGGATCATCCAAATTCAAATTATGAAGCATTTGGCCAGAAGATGAAGCTTCACAAGAGTTCTTGTTTGAGAAGACTATATTGTCAATTGGAGCAATGTTGAATTTGCAAAGGACCTGAGCAGACTGGGTTCCTTGTGAACCTATCATCATCGATGATGCAATGTTGGACTTGATCGCAACAAGAGACCGAGAAGAGATGTCCAAAATTTGTTGATCCACATGCCAGGAGGAGGTCGAGACGGGAGCTCTAGCATATCGGCCATTAAAAAGATGAAAGTGACAAACAAAGTCTGGCCAAACTCGATCTTTTAAACCATATATGAAATGTCCAACTTTGTTGCTTGCAACAGAAAACGAAAGGTACGATCCTTGATCTTGGTAACATGGAATCCAGAGCTTAAACCCCCAAGACAACGTTGCAAGGCAATACCAATAGATTCCACCGAGAGAGGAAAGGAGGCTGAGGAGAAAGTGACCACTAGAAAGAATTCCCTAGATCCTTGGGAAGGGGAAAAATGGAATGTCGTGCCAAACCTGTGCCTCACCTGATTTGCAAGGGCTAGGCCCGGAGCAAAGTCCCAATGGAGAAGACCATCCATGATTCCTAGGTCTAGAGGCCGCCATTGTTGATGGAGGTCAGGTGGAAGGGTGGGAGGGAGAGGAGAGGTGGTGGAGAGCCATCGCTTTCAAAACCGATGAAGGTCTTTGAATGCATACGTTGCCGGTTATGGTTTAGTTGACTTGGATCACGTGATCACTTAGATGATTAGAGGGATGTCTATCTAAGTGGGAGTTCTTAAGTAATATGATTAATTGAACTTAAATTTATCCTGAACTTAGTACCTGATAGTATTTTGCATGTCTATGTTTGTTGTAGATAGATGGCTCGTGTTGTTGTTCCGCTGAATTTTAATGTGTTCCTTGAGAAAGCAAAGTTGAAAGATGATGGTAGCAATTACACAGACTGGGTCCGTAACTCGAGGATTATCCTCATTGCTGCACAGAAGAATTACATCCTGAAAGCACCGCTAAGTGCCAAACCTGTTGCAGGAGCAACACGAGATGTTATGAACACCTGGCAGAGCAAAGCTGATGACTACTCGATAGTTTAGTGTGACATGCTTTACGCCTTAGAACCGGGACTTCAACGATGTTTTGAACGTCATGGAGCATATGCGATGTTCCAGGAGTTGAAGTTAATATTTCAAGCAAATGCCCGGATTGAGAGATATGAAGTCTCTAATAAGTTCTATAGATGCAAGATGGAGGAGAATAGTTCTGTCAGTGAGCATATACTCAAAATGTCTGGGTATCATAATCACTTGACTCAACTGGGAGTTAATCTTCCTGTTGATAGTATCATCGACAGAGTTCTTCAATCATTGCCACCAAGCTACAAGAGCTTCGTGATGAACTATAATATGCAAGGGATGGATAAGACGATTCCCGAGCTCTTCGCAACGCTAAAGGCCGCGGAGGTAGAAATAAGGAGCATCAAGTGTTGATGGTTAATAAGACCACCAGTTTCAAGAAAAAAGGCAAAGGGAAGAAGAAGGGGAACTTCAAGAAGAACAGAAAACAAGTTGCTGCTCAAGAGAAGAAACCCAAGTCTAGACCTAAGCCTGAGACTGAGTGCTTCTACTGCAAACAGACTGGTCACTGGAAGCGGAACTGTCCCAAGTATTTAGCGGATAAGAAGGATGGCAAGGTGAACAAAAATATATGTGATATACATGTTATTGATGTGCACCTTACCAGAGCTCGTAGTAGCACCTGTGTATTTGATACTGGTTCTGTTGCTAATATTTGCAACTCAAAACAGGGACTACAGATTAAGCGAACACTGGCTAAGGACGAGGTGACGATGCGCGTGGGAAATGGTTCCAAAGTTGATGTGATCACCGTCGGCATGCTGCCTCTACATGTACCTTCGGGACTAGTTTTAGACCTAAATAATTGTTATTTGGTGCCAGTGTTGAGCATGAACATTATATCTGGATCTTGTTTAATGCGAGACGGTTATTCATTTAAATTTGAGAATAATGGTTGCTCTATTTATATGAGTAATATCTTTTATGGTCATGCACCCTTGAAGAGTGGTCTATTTTTAATGAATCTTGATAGTAGTGTTACACATATTCATAATGTTGAAGCCAAAAGATGCAGAGTTGATAATGATAATGCAACTTATTTGTGGCACTGCCGTTTAGGTCATACTAGTATAAAGCGCATGAAGAAACTCCATACTGATGGACTTTTGGAATCACTTGATTATGAATCACTTGGTACTTGCGAACCATGCCTCATGGGCAAGATGACTAAAATGCCGTTCTCCGGAACTATGGAGCGAGCAACTGATTTGTTGGAGATCATACATACTGATGTATGTGGTCCAATGAATGTTGAGGCTCGCGGCGGGTATCGTTATTTTCTCAACTTCACAGATGATTTAAGCAGATATGGGTATATCTACTTAATGAAATATAAGTCTGAAACATTTGAAAAGTTCAAAGAATTTCAGAGTGAAGCTGAAAATCATCGTAACAAGAAAATAAAGTTTCTACGATCTGATCGTGGAGGAGAATATTTGAGTTACGAGTTTGGTCTACATTTGAAACAATGCGGAATAGTTTCGCAACTCACGCCACCCGGAACACCACAGCGTAATGGTGTGTCCAAACGTCGTAATCATACTTTACTAGATATGGTGCGATCTATAATGTCTCTTACTGATTTATCGCTATCATTTTGGGGTTCTGCTTTAGAGACGGTCGCATTCATGTTAAATAGGGCACCATCAACTTTAGAGACGGTCGCATTTCTCATCTGTAGCGATACTTAAGTCTGTCCGAATCATGTTAGCAATTGCCACATTTTATGATGATGAAATTTGGCAAATGGATGTCAAAACTGCATTCCTGAATGGATTTCTGGAAGAAGAGTTGTATATTATACCGGAAGGTTTTCTCGATCCAAAGGGAGCTAACAAAGTGGTGCAAACTTCTCGGAGTTGGAATAAACGTTTTGATAGTGTGATCAAAGCATATGGTTTTATACAGACTTTTTGGAGAAGCCTGTATTTACAAGAAAGTGAGTGGGAGCTCTGTAGCATTTCTGATATTATATGTGGATGACATATTGTTGATTGGAAATGATATATATTTTCTGGATAGCATAAAAGGATATTTGAATAAGAGTTTTTCAATGAAAGACCTCGGGGAAGCTGCTTATATAATGGGCATCAAGATCTATAGAGATAGATCGAGAAGCTTAATTGGACTTTCACAAAGCACATACCTTGACAAAGTTTTGAAGAAGTTCAAAATGGATCAAGCAAAGAAAGGGTTATTGCCTGTGTTACAAGGTGTGAAGTTGAGTAAGACTCAATGCCCGACCACTTCAGAAGATAGAGAGAAAATGAAAGATGTTCCCTATGCTTCAGCCATAGGCTCTATCATGTATGCAATGCTATGTACCAGACCTGATGTGTGCCTTGCTATTAGTTTAGCAGGGAAGTACCAAAGTAATCCAGGAGTGGATCACTGGACAGCGGTCAAGAACATCCTGAAATACCTGAAAAGGATGAAGGATATGTTTCTCGTTTATGGAGGTGACAAAGAGCTCGTCGTTAATAGTTACGTCGATGCAAGCTTTGACACTGATCCGGACGATTCTAAATCGCAAACCGTATACGTGTTTTTATTAAACGGTGGAGCTGTCAGTTGGTGCAGTTCTAAACAAAGCGTCTTAGCGGGATCTACATGTGAAGCGGAGTACATAGCTGCTTCGGAAGCAGCAAATGAAGGAGTCTAGATGAAGGAGTTCATATCCGGTCTAGGTGTCATATCTAGTGCATCGGGTCCAATGAAAATCTTTTGTGACAATACTGGTGCAATTGCTTTGGCAAAGGAATCCAGATTTCACAAGAGAACGAAGCACATCAAGAGACGCTTCAACTCCATCCGAGATCAAGTCCAGGAGGGAGACATAGAGATTTGCAAGATACATACGGATCTGAATGTTGCAGACCTGTTGACTAAGCCTCTTCCACGAGCAAAACATGATCAGCATCAAGGCTCCATGGGTGTTAGAATCATTACTGTGTAATCTAGATTATTGACTGTAGTGCAAGTGGGAGACTGAAGGAAATATGCCCTAGAGGCAATAATAAAGTTATTATTTATTTCCTTATATCATGATAAATGTTTATTATTCATGCTAGAATTGTATTAACCGGAAACATGATACATGTGTGAATACATAGACAAACAAAGTGTCACTAGTATGCCTCTACTTGACTAGCTTCTTGATCAATATTGTTATGTTTCCTAGCAATAGACAAAGAGTTGTCATTTTATTAACGGGATCACATCATTAGGAGAATGATGTGATTGACTTGACCCATTCCATTGGCTTAGCACTTGATCGTTTAGTTTGTTGCTATTGCTTTCTTCATGACTTATACATGTTCATGTGACTATGAGATTATGCAACTCCCGTTTACCGGAGGAACACTTTGTGTGCTACCAAACGTCACAACGTAACTGGGTGATTATAAAGGTGCTCTACAGGTGTATCCAAAGGTACTTGTTGGGTTGGCGTATTTCAAGATTATGATTTGTCACTCCGACTGTCGGAGAGGTATATCTGGGCCCACTCGGTAATACACATCACTTGAGCCTTGCAAGCATTGCAACTAATGAGTTAGTTGCAGGATGATGTATTACGGGACAAGTAAAGAGACTTGCCGGTAACGAGATTGAACTAGGTATTGAGATACCGACGATCGAATCTCGGGCAAGTAACATACCGATGACAAAGGGAACAACGTATGTTGTTATGCGGTTTGACCGATAAACATCTTCGTAGAATATGTAGGAACCAATATGAGCATCCAGGTTCCGCTATTGGTTATTGACCAATGACGTGTCTTGGTCATGTCTACATAGTTCTCGAACCCGTAGGGTTCGCACGCTTAAAGTTCGATGACGGTTATATTATGAGTTTATGTGTTTTTATGTACCGAAGGTAGTTCAGAGTCCTGGATGTGATCATGGACATGACGAGGAGTCTCGAAATGTATGAGACATAAAGATCGATATATTGGACGTCTATATTTGGATACCGGAATGGTTCCAGGTGAGATCAGGATAATACCGGAGCACTGAGAGGTTATCGGACCCCCCCGGGAGGTATACGGGACTTAATGGGCTTTAGTGGAAAGGAGGGGAAAGGAGCAAGGGAGGGGGTGCCGCCCCAAGCCCAATCCGAATAGGGAGGGGGCCCGGCCCCCCTTTCCTTCCTCCCTCCTTCATCTTCCTTCCCTCTCCCTCTCCAAATAGGAAAAGGAGGAGTCCTACTCCCGGTGGGACTAGGACTCCCCCTTGGGCACGCCTCCTCCCCTTGGTCGGCCCTCTCCTCCCCTCCTTTATATACGGAGGAGAGGGGCACCCCATAGGACAAAAATTGATCTCTTGGATCTTTTAGCCGTGTGCGGTGCCCCTCTCCACCATAGTCCACCTCAATAATATCGTAGCGGTGCTTAGGCGAAGCCCTGCGACGGTAGAACATCAACATCGTCACCACGACCTCATGCTGACGGAACTCTCCCTCAAAGCTCGGCTGGATCGGAGTTCGAGGGACGTCATCAAGTTGAACGTGTGCAGAACTCGGAGGTACCATGCGTTTAGTACTTGATCGGTCGGATCGTGAAGACGTACGACTACATCAACCGCGTTGTGCTAACGCTTCCGCTTTCAGTCTACGAGGGTACGTGGACACACTCTTCCGTCTCGTTGATATACATCACCATGATCTTGCGTGTGCGTAGGAATTTTTTTGAAATTAATGCGTTCCCCAACACAACAAGACCACTAGTTTCAAGAAGAAGGGCAAAGGGAAGAAGGGGAACTTCAAGAAGAATGGCAAGCAAGTTGCTGCTCAAGTGAAGAAGCCCAAGTCTGGACCTAAGCCTGAGACTGAGTGCTTCTACTGCAAACGGACTGGTCACTGGAAGCGAAACTGCCCCAAGTATTTGGCGGATAAGAAGGATGGCAAAGTGAAAGGTATATTTGATATACATGTTATTGATGTGTACCTTACTAATGCTCGCAGTAGCGCCTGGGTATTTGATACTAGTTCTGTTGCTCATATTTGTAACTCAAAACAGGGGCTACGGATTAAGCGAAGATTGGCTAAGGACGATGTGACGGTGCGCGTGGGAAATGGTTCCAAAGTCGATGTGATCGTGGTCGGCACGCTACCTCTACATATACCTTTGGGATTAGTATTAGACCTGAATAATAGTTATTTGGTGCCAGCGTTAAGCATGAACATTATATCTGGATCTTGTTTGATGCGAGACGGTTATTCATTTTAATCAGAGAATAATGGTTGTTCTATTTATATGAGTAGTATATTTTATGGTCATGCACCCTTGGTGAATGGTCTATTTTTATTAAATCTCGATAGTAGAGATACACATATTCATAGTATTGAAGCCAAAAGATATAAGTTTAATAATGATAGTGCAACTTATTTGTGGCAATGCCGTTTAGGTCATATTGGTGTAAAGCGCATGAAGAAACTCCATGCTGATGGGCTTTTCGAATCACTTGATGCTTGCGAACCATGCCTCATGGGCAAGATGACTAAGACTCCGTTCTCTGGAACAATGGAACGAGCAACAGACTTATTGGAAATAATACATACTGATGTATGCGGTTCGATGAGTGTGGATGCTCGTGGTGGGTATCGTTATTTTCTAACCTTCACAGATGATTTGAGCAGATATGGGTATATCTACTTGATGAAACATAAGTCTGAAACATTTGAAAAGTTCAAAGAATTTCAGAGTGAAGTGGAAAATCATCGTAACAAGAAAATTAAGTTTCTACGATCTGGTCATGGAGGTGAATATTTGAGTTATGAGTTTGGTCTTCATTTGAAATAATGCGGAATAGTTTCACAACTCACGCCACCTGGAACACCACAGCGTAGTGGTGTGTCCGAATGCCGTAACCGCACTTTATTAGATATGGTGCGATCTATGATATCTCTTACTGATTTACCACTATCGTTTTGGCGTTATGCTTTAGAGACGATTACATTCACGTTAAATAAGGCACCATCAAAATCCATTGAGACGACACCATATGAACTATGGTTTGGCAAGAAACCCAAGTTGTCGTTTCTTAAAGTATGGGCCTGCGATGCTTATGTGAAAAAGCTTCAAACTGATAAGCTCGAACCCAAATCGGAGAAATGTGTCTTCATAGGATACCCAAAGGAAATTGTTGGGTACACCTTCTATCACAGATCCGAAGGCAAGATATTCATTGCTAAGAATGGATCCTTTCTATAGAAGGAGTTTCTCTCGAAAGAAGTGAGTGGGAGGAAAGTAGAACTTGATGAGGTAACTGTACCGTCTCCCTTATTGTAAAGTAGTTCATCACAGAAATCAGTTCCAGTGATTCCTAAACCAATTAGTGACGAAGTTAATGATGATGATCATGAAACTTCTGATCAAGTTACTACCGAACCTCGTAGGTCAGCCAGAGCAAGATCCGCACCAGAGTGGTACGGTAATCATGTTCTGGAGGTCATTTTACTTGACCATGACGAACCTATGAACTATGAGGAAGCGATGATGAGCCCAGATTCCGCAAAATGGCTTGAGGCCATGAAATCTGAGGTGGGATCCATGTATGAGAACAAAGTATGGACTTTGGTTGACTTGCCCGATGATCGGCAAGCCATAGAGAATAAATGGATCTTCAAGAAGAAGACTGACACTGACGGTAATGTTACTGTCTACAAAGCTCGACTTGTTGCGAAAGGTTTTCTACAAGTTCAAGGAGTTGACTACGATGAGACCTTCTCACCCGTAGCAATGCTTAAGTCCGTCCGAATCATGTTAGCATTTGCCGCATTTTATGATTATGAAATTTGGCAAATGGATGTCAAAACTGCATTCCTCAATGGATATCTTAAATAAGAGTTGTATATGATGCAACCGGAAGGTTTTGTCGATCCAAAAGGTGCTAACAAAGTGTGCAAGCTATAGCGATCCATTTATGGACAGGTGCAAGCATCTCGGAGTTGGAATATACGCTTTGATAGTGTGCTCAAAGCATATGGTTTTATACAGTCTTTTGGAGAAGACTATATTTACAAGAAAGTGAGTGGGAGCTCTGTAGCATTTCTGATATTATATGTGGACGACATATTGTTGATCGGAAATGATACTGAATTTCTGAATAGCATAAAAGGATACTTTAATAAGAATTTTTCAATGAAAGACCTCAGTGAAGCTGCTTATATATTGGGCATCAAGATCTATAGAGATAGATCAAGACGCTTAATTGGACTTTCACAAAGCACATACCTTGATAAAGTTTTGAAAAAAGTTCAAAATGGATCAAGAAAAGAAAGGGTTCTTGCGTGTATTACAAGGTGTGAAGTTGAGCCAGACTCAATGCCCGACCACTGCATGAGATAGAGAGAAAATGAAAGTCATTTCCCTATACCTCAGCCATAGGTTCTATCATGTATGCAATGCTGTGTATGAGACCTGATGTGTGCCTTGCTATTAGTTTGGCAGGGAGGTACCAAAGTAATCCAGGAGTGGATCACTGGACAACTGTCAAGAACATCCTAAAATAGCTGAAAAGAACTAAGGATATGTTTCTCATTTATGGAGGTGACAAAGAGCTCGTCGTAAACGGTAAACATCGATGCAAGCTTTGACACTGATCCAGATGACTCTAAGTCACAATCCGGATACGTATTTTTATTGAATGGTGGAGCTGTCAGTTGGTGCAGTTCTAAGCAGAGCGTCGTGGCGGGATCTACGTGTGAAGCGGAATACATAGTTGCTTCTGAAGCAGCTGATGACCCACAAGTATAGGGTATCTATCATAGTCCTTTCGATAAGTAAGAGTGTCGAACCCAATGAGGAGCAGAAGGAAATGACAAGTGGTTTTCAGTAAGGTATTCTCTGCAAGCACTGAAATTATCGGTAACATATAGTTTTGTGATAAGGTAATTTGTAACGGGTAACAAGTAACAAAAGTAAACAAGGGGCAGCAAGGTGGCCCAATCCTTTTTGTAGCAAAGGACAAGCCTGGAAAAGCTCTTATATAAAGGAAAGCGCTCCCGAGGACACATGGGAATTATCGTCAAGCTAGTTTTCATCATGCTCATATGATTCACGTTCCTTACTTTGATAATTTGATATGTGGGTGGACCGGTGCTTGGGTACTGCCCTTCCTTGGACAAGCATCCCACTTATTATTGACCCCCCTTGCAAGCATCCGCAACTACGAAAGAAGAATTAAGGTAATAACCTAACCATAGCATGAAACATATGGATCCAAATCAGCCCCTTACGAAGCAACGCATAAACTAGGGTATAAGCTTCTGTCACTCTAGCAACCCATCATCTACTTATTACTTCCCAGTGCCTTCCCCTAGGCCCAAACAATGGTGAAGTGTCATGTGGTCGACGTTCACATAACACCACTAGAGGAAAGACAACATACATCTCATCAAAATATCGAACGAATACCAAATTCACATAACTACTTATAGAAAGACTTCTCCCATGTCCTCAGGAACAAATGTAACTACTCAGAAATCATATTCATGTTCATAATCAGAGGGGTATTAATATGCATAAAGGATCTGAATATATAATCTTCCACCGAATAAACCAACTAGCATCAACTACAAGGAGTAATCAACACTACTAGCAACCCACATGTACCAATCTAAAGTTTTGAGACAAAGGTCGGATACAAGAGATGAACTAGGGTTTGAGAGGAGATGGTTCTAGTGAAGATGTTGATGGAGATTGACCCCCTCCCGATGAGAGGATCGATGGTGACGATTTCCCCCTCCCGGAAGGATATTTCCCCGGCAGAACAGCTCCACCGGAGCCCTAGATTGGTTCCGCCAAGGTTCCGCCTCGAGACGGTGGCGCTTCGTCCCAAAAGCTTTTTTTATGATTTTTTCCAGGTTGAAAGACACCTTATACCAGAAGATGGGCATCGGGGGGCTTCCAGGTGGCCCACGAGGTAGGGGGCGCGCCCTCCATCCTCATGGACGGTGGGTGGCCCCCCTCTGGTGCTTCCATCGCCCAATATTTTAGATATATTCCAAAACTGACTTTCATGGAGTTTCAGGACTTTTGGAGTTATGTAGAATAGGTCTTTAATATTTGCTCCTTTTCCAGCCCAGAATTCCAGCTGCCAGCATTCTCCCTCTTCATGTAAACCTTGTAAAATAAGAGAGAAAAGGCATAAGTATTGTGACATAATGTGTAATAACAGCCCATAATGCAATAAATATCGATATAAAAGCATGATGCAAAATGGACGTATCAGCAGCAAATGAAGGAGTCTGGATGTTCATATCCGATCTAGGTGTAATACCTAGTGCATCGGGTCCAATGAAAATCTTTTGTGACAATACTGGTGCAATTGCCTTGGCAAAGGAATACATATTTCACAAGAGAACCAAGCACATCAAGAGACGCTTCAATTCCATCCGCGATCAAGTCAAGGAGGGAGACATAGAGATTTGCAAGATACATACGGATCTGAATGTTGCAGACCCATTGACTAAGCCTCTCTCACAAGCAAAACATGATAAGCACCAAGACTTGATATGTCTCCAATGCATCTATAATTTTTTGATTGTTCCATGCTATTATATTATCTGTTTTGGATGTTTAATGGGCTTTAGTATGCTCTTTTATATTATTTTTGGGACTAACCTATTAACCGGAGGCCCAGTGCCACTTTCTGTTTTTTTGCCTATTTTAGAGTTCTGTTTTTTTGCCTATTTTAGAGTTTCGCAGAAAAGGAATACCAAACGGAGTCCAAACGGAATGAAACCTTCGCGATGATCTTTCTTGGACCGAAAGCAATCCAGAAGACTTGGAGTCGAAGTCTGGAACTCCATGATGCGACCACGAGGTAGGAGGGCGCGCCCAGGGGGTAGGTGTGCCCCCCACCCTCATGGGCCCCTCGTAGCTCCACCGACATACTTTCACCTATATATACTCTTATACCCTAGATCGATCGCAGAGAGCCACGAAACCACTTTTCCACTGCCGCAACCTTTTGTACCCGTTAGATCCCATCTTGGGGCCTCTTCCGGTGATTTTTCGGAGGGGAATCGATCATGGAGGGCTTCTACATCAACACCATTGCCTCTCCGATGAAGCGTGAGTAGTTTACCACAGACCTTCGGGTCCATAGTTATTAGCTAGATGGCTTCTTCTCTCTCTTTGATTCTCAATACAAAGTTCTCCTCGATGTTCTTGGATATCTATTTGATATAATATTATTTTGTGGTGTGTTTGCCGAGATCCAATGAATTGTGTGTTTATGAACAAGATTATCTATGAATATTATTTGGTTCTTCTCTGAATTATTATATGCATGATTTGATATCTTTGCAAGTCTCTTCAAATTATCGATTTAGTTTGGCCTACTAGATTGATCTTTCTTGCAATGGGAGAAGTACTTAGCTTTGGGTTCAATCTTGCGATGTCCTTTCCCAGTGACAGTAGGGGCAGCAAGGCACGTATTGTATTTTTGCCATCGAGGATAAAAATATGGGGTTTATATCATATTGTTTGAGTTTATCCCTCTACATCACGTCATCTTGTTTAATGTATTACTCTGTTCTTATCACTACAAAAAAATACACTTCTGTGATGATACGTGTTTGTCACAGTAGGTCACGTTTTCTGTCATGCATGTACATCCATGACAAATTTATGATAGAATCAAGATAGTCATACCTGTGCTGTTGTAGAAGTGTCCCATGACATTACCAAAATTATCATCACGGAAGTGTCCACTTCCATGACGATAAATCGCGCGTCACAGAAGTGCTTTCGTCAAGGGTGACCTACACGTGGCATCCACCGTAACGGAACGCCGTTAAGCTATCGGGTCGGGTTTTGGATCCGATAACCCGTTAACAGCCCCGACCAATGGGGATTTTCCACATGTAAAATCATCATTGGCTGGAGGAAACACGTGTCGGCTCATCGCTAGGACAGATGTCATCCACTCATTGGACAGAAGGCGCCTATGATACGTTGACACGTGGCACGGCCCAACAGAGGCCCATTCATGTGAAAAGGCCGGCTCGTTTGACTTGGTCAAAAGGTGGCGGGCCGGCCCATGGAAAGCCTGTTAACGGCATATTCGCATATAGCCCATTTACAGCCCGCTAACCCAAGGCCTGTTACACCCTATTCGAATTAGGCCCAGTAGCGTCATCTGGGCCATCCAATATGATTCCAGCCCGTTTTCACTTCTGGCCCATGTATGGCCCATGACGTCTTTCGGCCCATATGAGGCCCTATGTAACTCTTGGCCTATTAACGGCCCATGGTGAAACTGGCCCGTAATGAACAGTGTATCACTTTACACCCATTAACGGCCCATGGTGAAACTGGCCCGTAAAGAACAGTGTATCACTTTATACCCATTAACGGCCCGTTATTCCGTTGGGCCGTTTCCAGCCCATGTTATCTTTTGACCTTCTCAGAGCCCATTTATTCTTGGGCTATTTTCCAGCATTCTTTTACTTACGGCCTGTTACTGTCATTTTCTGCTTGCGGGCCAAATTCAGCCCGTGGTTACAGTCGGCCCGTTTGTGGTCCGTTAATACGTTGGGCCGTTTTCACAGCGTCATCAAATGCGGCCTATTAACGATGGACCGTTATGGTCGGCCCATGAATGGCCGATTCCAACTCTAGCCTGTTTACGGCCAGAATGCGGTCTGTTTGGCCCATGTTTGGCCAATTGATCATATGACCCGTATAAGGCCCATTGATGATACGACCCATAGAAGGCCCATTGTTTCTACGGCCCATTGAAGGCCCATTGTTTCTATGGCCCATAGAAGGGCCATTGTTTCTATGGCCCATAGTAGGCCCACTGTTTCTACGGCCCATAGAAGGCCCACTATTTATACGGCCCGTAGAAGGCCTACTGTTTCTACGGCCCGTAGGAGGCCTAGTGTCACTACAGTAAATATTAGCCCATGGTTATTGTGGCCTAGTTTTAAAAAATAGGTTATTGCAGCCACTAGCAAACCGCAGAAAAAAAACTGCATTGGCTACAAGCAAACAAATAAACAAGACAACAAGGAAATAAATAAGCAAGCAACTTACACTAGGCTATCACGGCTATTACACATATTACATCCACTGGGCATCAAAGTTCGCCACCAGTGCAAATATAGGGAACACAACAGCATATAAACGCCGTAGCAAAACATGTCCAGAACTGAAACCACTTCAGAAGAGCTCAAGAAACAATATCCTGGGTACCCATAATGCTGGCAAGATGCTGACCAAGCTTATTAACTTTCTCTTGTTTGGCGCTTAAGTCCTCCAGCGCTTGCTGTTGCACCAGAAAGTATGCATCTGAATTCTGCAGGGACTTCCTCAGTCCTTTGGCTTCCTATCTCATAACATCTAATCGATGTCTTTCAACTTGAAGTTGAGACTCAAGAAGCCGAACTGATTCAGGCAACGAGTTCGAAGAGTTGGTGCCAGCAGTGGTAGCCAGTAACTCAAACACTACATCAAGACAGGACTTCGGGGTTGTCTCAGTGTCTTCAATATAGTTTTTATCAGCTTTCTTGGAGACCAACAGGGATGTCTCACTATCTTGAACCTTATCTGCATTACTTCCTTTACCATTGCATAACAGGGTACTCTTCTCCAATATTTTATCCGTGTTCTAAAAGAGAATCAAACAAACACATCTTAGGTTTACAATGTAGTATATGAAACTCATTTTGGTAAACCAGTTCAGTAGTAAGGTGGACAGGATAACAGCATGAAACAAACATATATCTATGTAGTATGGTCACTGTGTGGTCTATATCATTCTAGTTTATGTTGCCAAATCAAGATAGATACAGTTCAAATCATATCTATTTAAGACAAAGCAGCATAGACAGAATATAAGTGTGGGAAACTACACAGTAATAACAACACTTGTAATGTGCATGGCATGAGAACATAACTGTTTATTCAATTGAAACTGAAATCAACCTAGAGCAAGTTACAACAGCAAACAGCCAAACACGTTGAAGAAACAGGTTTAAAACATACCTGTTGTGCCATTGGAGTTTCAATTGCATCCTTCAAATTTGAAATTAGTTGTTATCAGTAAATACAGTGATGCAAGAGCAAAGTAGTATGAACCATAGCTACGGAACCTGACCTGAGAACAATTCTTCTTCTGCTTTAAGCATTGACTTTGGGTTCGGAGTGGTGGTCCTCGTGATTTGGGCACTACGGTTGCCTTACTAACTGCTCTTGTTTGGGTGCTCTATGGTGGAGACGGTGCTGTGTCAACGGGAACTGGGTGTCTATCTGCTGGGGTTGGGTTAGAAGGGGTGTAGCTGGTTCTCTGTCCAACTGGGTAGGGGTACAATCTGCATGAGTGTGGGTTATGTGTGGTGGGGCTGGTTCTTGGGCAATTACAACCGTGGTTCTATCTGCATCGATGTAACATCCCAAATTTTCAATTTGGAATGTTATACATAGTCATCCATGCATATCATATTTTATTGCTTTTCCGTTCCGCAAATCCTCAAAATCCTAAGCAACTCAAGGACCCACGGAGAGAGTTGGGGATTTTCCCAGTTTTTCATATTTTATTTTTATCAAATAATGAAACGAGGATTTTGATTTTAATTATTTTTTTCTCTCCGAAAAATATTTCTTATCAAAATAAATGAGAGGAGATAATGTGAATTCTCCAAAATAATTGAAATATTGGAGGAAAAATGTTAAAATCATTTATTTGATTTTACTTGATTTTATTTGGATTTTATTTGCATTAGAAAAATTGCACGTTTTCAAAGTTGCATTTTAGGGCCAAGAAAATGTTCATCTCGTTCTAAATATTTTATTTAGACGGTGAAAATTTGTTTTGGCATTTTTAGATTTTTATTTATTTTTCTAGGATTTTATTTCTGTCGGCGAAATTATTATTTTTTTTTTAAAAGTTCCCGCGCCCGACTAGGCCTAAGGCCCAGCCGTGCCAGGCCGGCTACAGCCGCCGCCGCCTCCTGCGCGCGCCGCCGCCGCCGACTCGGACTTGGAGTCCGAGCCGGACTCCTCTCCGCCGCCGCGCCTTGCCCCCTCCTCCAAGACACCGCCCCGCCCCTTTATATACCGCCACCCCCGCCGCCAACCCCCCACCCCACCGCCGCCCGCCGCCGCCGCCAAGCCCCGCCGCCTCGCGAGCCGCCGCCCGCCGCCGCCGCCACCCCGCCTCGCCAAACCCCCTCACCGGAGGTATCCGCCGGAACCGAGCCGCCGGTTTTTTAAAAAAACCGTTCGGGTTTTTCGAAACCCTAGTTTCGTTTTTTTATTCGCCGATTTTTTCTCGGTTCTTCTAGTTAGCGGAAGTTCGTCCGTATGTTCGTTTTAACGAACGGTTTTCACCCGTTAGTTACAGCTAACGAACGCTCGTTCATTAGTCTGTTCGTTAGTCTGTTCGTCAGTTTTCTTTTTATCGGATTTATTCCGCGATTTTTTCTGATCGAGATTTCTGATCTGATCTTAGTTTCTATTTATCTTTTTTGCTCGTTTATCGGAATCAGGCGATTCAAGCGCCTAGAGTTTCGTCTCGAAACCCTCTTTCCGTTTAACCAACTCAAATAAGTTTTTTCTACTGTAAAAGTTGACCTAGGTTCAGATTAGTGAACGAAGCTTCTTTCTTTCGCCGTTTGAGTTTCGTTGCTCCGCTTGATTTGATTCTTTTTGCGAACCAGAGTTCTTAAGTTGAACTTTCTGGTCAACCTCTCTCTTTTTTGAGTTTTGCTTGTGCATCTTTGCTTGTTACTTATGTATGCTATTGTTTGCTTGCGATAGAATTCCCAGAGTGCGAAGCATGATACTACGAGTCTCTAGGATTCGGGGATCGTCAGCAAGGCAAGTAACACATTGATCATACTCTTTTCATACCCAGTTTTTATGCATTAGTTCCAATCCTCAAACATTGCATGATTAGGATGTCATTAACATGTGGGATGGGAAGTAGTTATTGAGGTAGAACCTATTGCCCTATTATAATCAAACCATTGGGAGTTACTTCTACGTTTGCTTATATTATATTGCTATGCTCATAGACGTGGGTTGGGTTTGAGTGAAATCCATGACAGATGTGAGTTGTGAATTAATGGTTCAACTTAAGGTGGCAACTTAAATTGACATCTGGGTGGATTGAGGCACCTGGAGTACCCAGTGTTGCCTGTATTTTTATGGAAATCCCGGGGTTCCGTGTGATATTCCTATGGACCACCACCCAGGCTCAAAGGGAACTGAGACGATTCATGCTAGAAACTTCCTTGTGCAGCCACAAGCTATTATGGGCTGTAGCATAGTTGAGTAAGTTACGTGAAGCTCTTGAAGAGGCAGATCAGCAGGTAGAGGGATGTAGGTTTGGTATGGTCTGTCTAGAGTAGAGAGATAATGTTTCTGAAAGACTGTGTCTCGGTCATCCGTTTCTCAAACACCATGTAGTGCGAGAAATTCAACGGAGGCGATCGAGTCTTGTGGGGAAAAGTGCGCAGACCTCTGCAGAGTGTACAATCTAATCATGGTTAGCCGTGTCCCCGGTTATGGACAATCTTGAGTATCTAGTACTTGGAGTATCTTAAGTATCTCATCACTCTTAATTAATATTGTTGGGTTGTTAATTACTTTAATTGGGATTGAGTTGGAGGAACCTTCTCAATGATGTTTCAACCACCATGATAGTTAAATAAAACTTATTCCTTTATTGTAGGGAAAATTGGCTTTTCGCAAAAACTATAACCATATAGCTTTCCACCAGCCAAATATGCATATAGTGACAGCATCATTCTGTTCTTGCTCTACTGTGTTATATTGCCAGCATATTCCATGTGCTGACCCGTTCTCGGGCTGCAACGTATTATGTTGCAGACTTTTCAAACGAGGAGGAAGGTTCGTTAGGTCGTTGCCGTGCAGCTCAGCTATGCCGTTGGAGTTGATGGACTCACTTTATCTTCCGAGCCTTCCGCTATTATCGTATTAGATGGCCTTAAGCCATATTATTGTAATACGTTTTCTTTTGATACATTCGATGTAATAAGTGTGTGATTGCTACTTTGTTATATATCCTTCGAGTACTATGTGTGTCAGCATTACCGATGCAGGGATGACACTGAAGCACAGAGACTTGACCATCTGAGGTCGGGTCGCTACAAGATGGTATCAGAGCACACGCCGAGTGTAGGACACGACCACTAAGATAAACCCTAGGTCACACTTTACTCATTTATGACTCCTCTCCATTTTTTACTCCTTAGGATGACGGAGACGAAAAACAAATTTGCACAACCGTATGAAGACACACCTTTTGGATGCCACTTGAAGGAAGTCACTAGATACTTGAACATTGGAATACCAAGCTTCACCGGGACGTACAACGCCACTTTACCTGAAGAGGAGCGCTGGATGGTTCAAGTACAAGTTCCAGGAAGGACGTTCTCGCCAACTTCTAAACCAATAGAATTTTATTTTGAAGCACCCACCTGGAGTCTAGGCAAGAGCATGGCAGCCCACATTACCATGGGACGCATTGGAGAAGTCTACAACAGGGAGCTTAAGGACACTATCTACCAAATATGTGGGCGCCGAGACGAGCAATGGGAAGTAATCAGCACCAGGAAGGATAGATCCATTGCAGCTTTCATCCAGGAGTTAAACCAGCACATTCGACGTCAGGGGAACCATATGTGCACGGACATGATGGACTTGAATAAGGCGAAGACTAGAATCATCAAGCTGGAGGAAGAACTCAAGTTTACACGCGATGGATATGAGGAGGAAACCAAGACACTACTGGAGAAGAATGATGACCTGGTTAAGAAGATCGGAGTATTCATGGGAGGACCAGCACCGGGAGAAGAAGACGATGATCCCACTTGCCCGGACAACTACATCATCATCGACGACACCGATTCTGATCCTAGTGATGATGACTTTGAAGACGAAGCTGGAGCAGACATCATGGAGTCTTCCACCGATCAAAATTTCTAGATGACCACCATATATTAGTAGTATTTCCCCATGTATTTAGTAGTAGTTGAGCACTTTTGCGATAGTTCTAGACCATTTGTATGCCCTTGCTTGATTGATTGAGTGAAATGTTTGTGTTTGTCTCATGTGCATATGGGTAGTGCTTTCTCATTAGACCCGATTTTTCTATTCTGATCTCTTCCATCTAAACCCATCAGATGCCTCTGAGACGTGACACCGGTTTTGCTTTCCCACCGGAGCTCACCCAGTTGATCCAGCAGCAGAATACCTTGATGCAATTGCTAGTTCAGAACCAGGGCAACAACAACAACAACAACAACAACACGCCGCGAGTAGATAACCTAACCCGTTTTCTAAGATTACAGTCGCCAGTGTTTTCCAGTAGCACCGAGCCAATAGTTGCTGATGATTGGCTACGCCGTATTGGAAGGGAGTTGACCACCGCAGGTTGCACAGATGCTGAGAAGGTGCGCTTTGCCACACATCAATTGGATGGACCAGCAGCCTCATGGTGGGAGAATTATACAGCCACTTTCCCCATAGCCAACGTCACTTGGAACCAGTTTCAGCAAGCTTTCCGCACGGCCCATGTCTCAACTGGAGCTATGCAGATGAAGAAGCAGGAGTTCTGCAACCTACGCCATGGGAACCGTACTGTGGCTCAGTACGTGGATGATTTTAGCAAGTTATCACGCTAAGCCCTGATGATGTGGCCACAGATGCCGCGAAGCAGGAGAAGTTTATGCAAGGGCTGAATGATGAGATGAGCATGCAGTTGATGGTAGCAACCTTCAACAACTACCAGGAGTTGGTAGATAAGGCTCTTCTGATTGAAGGAAGCAGCAGCAGATTGAGAGCCGCAAGAGAAAGTATGGACAATGGAAGTATAACTCAGGAGCTCAGCAGAAGCCTCGCCTAACCCCGAACTCGGGAGGACTTGTTCATAACCATGGAGGCCACAACCACGCTGGAGGAGGAACACATAACCACAATGGTTCTAAGAATGGGAATGGGAACGGAACCAACAATAATCAGAACCGCCCCAATCCAGCCACACCCGCCAAAAGGGACTTAAGTCATGTTACTTGCTTCAAGTGCGGGAAGACTGGACACTATGCCACAGAGTGCCCTGAAGGAAAGAATGGAAACGAAAATGGGAGCGTCGGGAAGAAGCCCAATCCATTCAACAAAGGACAAGTGAACCACGTTAACGTGGAGGAGGTTGAAGTGCATCCGGACGCGGTAATAGGTAAGTTTTTGGTTAAGTCATTTACCGCTCTTGTTCTTTTCGATACTGGTGCATCACATTCATACATATCAAGAGGATTTGTGGATAAGTTTAAACTACCAACCCAAACCCTTAGGACCCCTTTGTTAGTGAGCTCACACGGAGCAGAATACATGGCTAGTCGATGGTGTGACCAGATACCCTTAACCATTGGCACACATGTGTTTCCGTCCGTCCTAATTATCTTGGAGTCACAAGGATTTGATGTGATATTAGGTATGGACTTGATGTAAAAGTTTGGAGGAAGTATTGACTGTGCTATTAAGTCGATTTATCTTACCACCCCGGAGGGAAAAAGGATTAAGTATGTGTCTAGGCATGTGCCTAGGAGGAGCCAAGTGAATGCCCTTACGGGAGTTGTTCAGGAGGAAGTGCCTGTAGTGAAGGATTACCCGGATGTTTTTCCAAAGGAGTTACCAGGCATGCCACCAGATAGAGACATTGATTTTTTGATAGAGCTGTTGCCAGGAACAGGACCAATATCCAAGAGACCCTACCGGATGCCCGCGAATGATCTGGAGGAAATTAAGAAACACATCAAGGAGTTATTGGAGAAAGGATACATCCAAAGAAGTTCATCACCTTGGGGAGCCCTGTGCTTTTGGTTGAGAAGAAGGATACATCCCTAAGAATGGTTGTTGATTATCGAGCCTTGAATGAGGTGACGATTAAGAACAAGTACCCCCTGCCGATGATCAACGATCTATTTGATCAGTTGCAAGGAGCTAAGGTGTTTTCGAAGATCGATTTGAGATCGGGATACCATCAGTTGAAGATACGAGAGAAGGATATACCAAAGACAACATTCACGACGCGGTACGGATTATACGAGTACACGGTCATGTCATTTGGACTGACTAACGCCCCTGCCTATTTCATGAGCATGATGAACAAGGTGTTCATGGAGTATTTGGACAAGTTTGTTGTGGTGTTTATTGATGATATTATGGTATACTCGAAGAACGAGGAGGAGCACAAGGAGCATTTCCGCTTAGTTCTCGAGAAACTCAGGAAACACCAGTTGTATGCTAAGTTTAGCAAATGCGAGTTTTGGTTGAAAGAAGTCGGGTTCCTTGGACATGTTATATCAGGAGAAGGTATAGCAGTAGACCCCAGCAAAGTGCAGTCACTCACTGAATGGTTGGCACCCACCTCAGTTAGCGAGATCCGTAGTTTTCTTGGACTCGCAGGATACTACCGGAGATTCATTGAGAACTTTTCCAAGATTGCGAAGCCAATGACTGAACTGTTAAAGAAGGATACTAAGTTCAAATGGACAGAAGATTGTGAGGAAAGTTTCCAGGAGTTAAAGAAACGGTTGACTACAGCGCCAGTGCTAACACTGCCGGATATACATAAGGAGTTCCAAGTGTATTGTGACGCCTCTCGCTTAGGACTTGGATGTGTGCTTATGCAGGATGGAAGAGTTGTTTCGTATGCCTCACGACAACTAAAACCTCATGAGTTGAACTATGCCACACATGATTTGGAGTTAGCATCCGTAGTGCATGCATTGAAGACCTGGAGACATTACCTTATTGGAAACCAATGTCATGTATACACGGACCATAAGAGTTTGAAGTACATCTTCACCCAGAAGAAGCTGAACCTTAGACGGAGAAGATGGTTGGAGCTTATAAAGGATTATGACATGAAGCTACACTATCATCCAAGAAAGGCCAATGTCGTAGCAGACACCTTGAGCAGGAAGAGTTATGCTAATATCCTTAAAAGTAAGGGACTGCCGAAGGATTTAGAAGATGATATCATGGAACTTCGATTAGAGATTGTTCCTAGAGGATTCATTGCAACAATGGAGGTCCAGTCGACATTGCTGGACAAGATTCGGGAAGCTCAGAAGGATGACAAAGAGATTGCCGAGATAAAGGAGAAGATGGGCAAAGGAAAGGCCAAAGGTTTTCGTGAGGATGAGCATGATACCCTATGGTTTGAGGACCGAGTTTATGTTCCCAATAACCAGGAGATCAGGAAGTTAATACTTCAAGAGGCTCATGACTCACCATACTCGATACACCCCGGAAACACCAAGATGTATCTGGATTTGAAGGAACGTTTCAGGTGGACCGGTATGAAGAAGGATATTGCCGAGTATGTAGCTGTATGTGATGTATGTCATAGAGTGAAGGCAGAACATCAAAAGCCAGCAGGACTGTTACAGCATATGCCGATACCCGAATGGAAGTGGGATAAACTTGGCATGGACTTTATCACCGGATTACCCAGGACTAAAGCAGGATATGATTCCATATGGGTAGTAGTCGATCGCTTAACCAAAGTGGCTCACTTCATCCCAGTGAAAACCACTTATACAAGTGTGAAGTTGGCCAAGATTTATATGTCCAGGATCGTATGTCTGCATGGAGTTCCGAGGACCATCATATCAGATAGAGGAACACAGTTTACTTCAAAGTTCTGGCATCAGTTACACCAGACTTTGGGGACTAGGTTGGAGTTCAGTACAGCTTTTCACCCGCAGACAGATGGACAGACCGAGAGAGTCAACCAAATTCTGGAGGACATGTTGAGAGCCTGTGCGCTAGATTATGGGTCTAGTTGGGATGACAATTTGCCATACGCAGAGTTCTCATACAATAATAGCTACCAAGACAGTTTGAAGATGGCACCGTGTGAAGCCCTGTATGGACGCAGGTGCAGAACACCCTTGATGTGGGATGAGGTAGGAGACCGACAGTTGTTTGGACCAGACTTGATCAAGGAGTCTGAGGAGAAGGTTAAATTGATTCGTGATAGACTGAAGATTGCTCAGTCCAGGCAGAAGAGTTATGCGGACTCAAAACGCAAGGAGGTAACCTATGAAATTGGAGACAGAGTATATCTGCGAGTATCTCCCTTGCGAGGAGTGAAATGTTTTGGATTTAAGGGGAAGTTAGCTCCGAGATTTGTAGGACCGTATCATGTTTTGGAACAGATGGGAGAAGTTGCCTACAAATTGGAATTACCCGAGGTATTGTCAGGAGTTCATGATGTGTTTCACGTTTCACAGCTGAAGAAGTGTCATGCTGAGATGGCCGATATACCGTTAAGAGATACAGTACCCTTGGAGGCAATTCAGTTGGACAGTGATTTGACTTACGAGGAGAAGCCAGTTAAGATTCTTGAGTTTGCCAGCAGAGTCACCCGTAGTAAGGTTATCAAGTTTTGCAAAGTTCAGTGGAGCCACCATACCGAGGATGAAGCCACTTGGGAACGAGAGGATGATCTCCGCAAAGACCACCCACACCTAATTTCTAGCCAACCTAAATCTCGAGGGCGAGATCATCTTAAGGGGGTAGGTTTGTAACATCCCAAATTTTCAATTTGGAATGTTATACATAGTCATCCATGCATATCATATTTTATTGCTTTTCCGTTCCGCAAATCCTCGAAATCCTAAGCAACTCAAGGACCCACGGAGAGAGTTGGGGATTTTCCCAGTTTTTCATATTTGATTTTTATCAAATAATGAAACGAGTATTTTGATTTTAATTATTTTTTTCTCTCTGAAAAATATTTCTTATCAAAATAAATGAGAGGAGATAATGTGACTTCTCCAAAATAATTGAAATAATGGAGGAAAAATGTTAAAATAATTTATTTGATTTTACTTGATTTATTCGGATTTTATTTGCATTAGAAAAATTGCACGTTTTCAAAGTTGCATTTTAGGGCCAAGAAAATGTTCATCTCGTTCTAAATATTTTATTTAGACGGTGAAAATTTGTTTTGGCATTTTTAGATTTTTATTTATTTTTCTAGGATTTTATTTCTGTCGGCAAAATTATTAGTTTTTTAAAAAAAGTTCCCACGCCCGACTGGGCCTAAGGCCCAGCCGAGCCAGGCCGGCCGCACCCTCCGCCGCCTCCTGCGCGCCGCCGCCGCCGACTCGGACTTGGAGTCTGAGCCGGACTCCTCTCTGCCGCCGCGCCTTGCCCCCTCCTCCAAGACGCCGCCCCCGCCCCTTTATATACCGCCACCCCCGCCGCCACAAACCCTCCACCCCACCACCACTCGCAGCCGCCGCCCGCGCCGCCGTCGCCGCTTGCCGCCGCCGCCGCCAAGCCCCGCCGCCCCGCGAGCCGCCGTCGCCGCCGCCCGCGCCGCCGTCGCCGCTTGCCGCCGCTGCCGCCAAGCCCCGCCGCCCCGCGAGCCGCCGCCCGCCGCCGCCGCCACCCCGCCTCGTCGGACCCCCTCTCCGGAGGTATCCGCTGGATCCGAGCCGCCGGTTTAAAAAAACGTTTGGTTTTTTTCGAAACCCTAGTTTCATTTTTTCGGTTCGCCGGTTTTTTCTCGGTTCTTCTAGTTAGCGGACGTTCGTCCGTACGTTCGTTTTAACGAACGGTTTTCGGTCGTTAGTTACAGCTAACGAACGCTCGTTCGTTAGTTTGTTCATCAGTTTTCTTTTTATCGAATCTATTCCGCGATTTTTTCTGATCGTGATTTCTGATCCGATCTTAGTTTCTGTTTATCTTTTCGCTCGTTTATTGGAATCAGGCGATTCAAGCACCTAGAGTTTCGTCTCGAAACCCTCTTTCTGTTTAACCAACTCAAATAAGTTTTTGCTACTGTAAAATTTGACCTAGGTTCAGATTAGTAAACGAAGCTTCTTTCTTTCGCCGTTTGAGTTTCGTTGCTCCGTTTGATTTGATTCTTTTTGCGAACCGGAGTTGTTAAGTTGAACTTTCTGGTCAACCTCTCTCTTATTTGAGTTTTGCTTGTGCATCTTTTCTTGTTACTTATGGATGCTATTGTTTGCTTGCGATAGAATTCCTGGAGTGCGAAGCGTGTTACTACGAGTCTCTAGGATTCGCGGATCGTCAGCAAGCCAAGTAACACATTGATCATACTCTTTTCATACCCAATTTTTATGCATTAGTTACAATCCTCAAACATTGCATGATTAGGATGTCATTAACATGTGGGATGGGAAGTAGTTATTGAGGTAGAACCTATTGCCCTGTTATACTCAAACCCTTGGGAGTTACTTCTACGTTTGCTTATATTATATTGCTATGCTCGTAGACGTGGGTTGGGTTTGAGTGAAATCCATGACAGATGTGAGTTGTTAATTAATGGTTCAACTTAAGGTGGCAACTTAAATTGACATCTGGGTGGATTGAGGCACCTGGAGTACCCAGTGTTGCCTGTATTTTTTTGGAAATCCCGGGGTTCCGTGTGATATTCCTATGGACCGCCACCCAGGCTCAAAGGGAACTGAGATGATTCATGCTAGAAACTTCCGTGTGCAGCCACAAGCTATTATGGGCTCTAGCATAGTTGAGTAAGTTACGTGAAGCTCTTGAAGAGGCAGATCAGTAGGTAGAGGGATGTAGGTTTGGTATGGTCTATCCGGAGTAGAGAGTTAATGTTTCTGAAAGACTGTGTCTCGGTCATCCGTTTCTCAAACACCATGTAGTGCGAGAAATTCAACGGAGGCGATCGAGTCTTGTGGGAAAAAGTGCGCAGACCTCTGCAGAGTGTACAATCTAATCATGGTTACCCGTGTCCCCGGTTATGGACAATCTTGAGTATCTAGTACTTGGAGTATCTTAAGTATCTCATCACTCTTAATTAATATTGTTGGGTTGTTAATTACTTTAATTGGGATTGAGTTGGAGGAACCTTCTCAATGATGTTTCAACCACCATGATAGTTAAATAAAACTTATTCCTTTGTTGTAGGAAAAAATTGGCTTTTCGCAAAAACTATAACCATAGAGCTTTCCACCAGCCAAATATGCATATAGTGATAGCATCATTCTGTTCTTCCTCTACTGTGTTATATTGCCAGCATATTCCATGTGCTGACCCATTCTCGGGCTGCAACGTATTATGTTGTAGACTTTTCAAACGAGGAGTAAGGTTCGTTAGGTCGTTGTCGTGCAGCTCAGCTATGCCGTTGGAGTTGATGGACTCACTTTATCTTCCGAGCCTTCCGCTGTTATCGTATTAGATGGCCTTAAGCCATATTATTGTAATAAGTTCTCTTTTGAGACATTCGATGTAATAAGTGTTTGATTGCTACTCTGTTATAAATCCTTCGAGTACTGTGTGTGTCAGCATTACCGATCCAGGGATGACACTGAAGCACAGAGACTTGACCATCTGAGGTCGGGTCGCTACAATCGACAGGTAGCACGATCTTTTCTGAAGACCGTGTTTTTACTCCCACAGATACTGCCATCACTCCCTCTAATTGAAATGGCTGATAAACAAGAAAAGTAATTGAATGTACAGACATTGTAAGATAGAGAGGTGCAATGGATAGTAGGGAAGAAAACAGGGCATGAAATAATTCACATTTATGTTGTCTAAGCAAACAGAATAGCAGGACATAATTTCACATATATGATGGCTAATTAAACAGGATAGCATGACACAATTTCACATGTATGATGGCTAACTAAATAGGATAGAATGACATACTTCAAAATATGATGAGTATGTAAACAGGATGACATGATATAACTATACGATGTGTCTATTAAAGTGGTTGGCATGCCATAAATCACAAACATGTCGTCGATGGAAACATCATGGCATGATATAATTCACGGATAGAATGACATAATTTAAAATATGATGACTATGTAAATAGGATGAGATGATATAACTATATTATGTCTTTAGAAAATGGGTTGGCATGCCATAATTCAGATACATGTTGTCTATGTAAACATCATGGCATGACATAATTCAAATATATGATTTATATACTAAGGAAGTGAGCAGAGGGCAATCGCATATATGATGTGTCAACTAAGGAGATGGCATTCAATATTGTGTATATGATGGAAAAACTAAGCATTGCAATACAACATATGCATTATATGAGTAATATAACCCTGCCAAGTTTGAGCATACACCTTAGGGGGATAATAGGACTGGTCATCTGCCTCTGAATCCTCCTCTGAAGAGCTATCTATATCCAGCAAGATATCTGCTTCAGCAGGTAGCATTGTCTGCTCTGAAGACCTTGTTTTCACTCCAGATTTCTCCATCACCAATTCAAATGGCTGATGCACAGGAAGAGCAGTTGAATATACAAACATTGTCGACAAAAGCAATGAGAAATATAAAAAAGGACAACATGATATAATTCACATATATGACGCTTGCCTAAACAGCATGGCATTGCATAATTCACATACATAGTGCCTTGCAACAAGATAACATTGCATAATTCACATATATAATGTCTTGCAACAAGATGTCATTGCATAATTCACATATATGGTAATTAGACACTAAACAGGTGGCATTCACACAAAGCATGTCTAAACTAAGCAAATGACATAGCAATGCAAGATACCATATGCACGATATGAGCAACATAACCCTGCCAAGTTAGGGCATGCACCTCGGGGGGAAATATGACTGGTCATCTATCTTTGAATCCTCCTCTGAGGAGCTATCGGTAACCAGCAAGACATGCGCTTCGTCAGATAGCATTGTCTGCTCTGAAGACCTTGTTTCCACTCCAGATTTTTCCATGACCGTGCCGAATGGCTGATGCACAGGAAGAGTAATTGTATGTACTAAAATTGTTGACAAAATTAACACGTAATAAAAAATGATGGCATGAGATAATTCACATATAAGATGACTAGCTAACCAGGGTGGCATTGCAAAATTCACATATATGCCTGGCTAGACAAGATGGCATTGGATGATTCACATATATGATAAAGAAACTATACAGATGGCATTGACACAAGGCATGTCTAAACTAAGCAGATGGCATCTTTAATGTATACAGTAAGCAATGCAAGGCACCATATGCATGATATTACCAACATCAGCATGCCAAGTTAGGGCGAATACCTCATGGGGTAAATAGGAGTGGTCTTCTCCTTCTGAAACCCCCTCAGAACAGTTATCTTCCTCTTGATTACGATCCGAAATGGGTGGAGGGGGGATGCCTTTGCGCCCACCATGGAACAACGTCTGCATGAAATTTTATTGCCACACAAGGCTCATCTCTTTTGCTCTGGCATGCATAGGAATAAAACATAGTGAGATTATGTAAGGAGTGCATGCACAAATCCAGAGTGATGGTAGCAAACTGTGGATAGACCCAAAACCAATGATAGCAGGAAGATAATAGCTTTAGTTAAAAAATACAGATAATGGCTCCTTTAATGTTTGTTTGCACCCAACATGAAACTCATAGTAGACACCGGAGATTAACCAGATAGTAGACAGATAGTACTGATTGATGCCCCAATATGTACCCCACAACCATTTAAAAACTCAAGTTTCAGCATTAGTTTGGACCTGACTCAGAGTCTAATAGGTGAACACTATGATAATGTAGCATGTCATCATATTAAGCGACGCATAATGTAAGCAGACACGGAAGAGTGCGACCTCTCTTGCGGACCCGTGTAGTCCTCAAGGTCATCTGCTCAGTTGATGATGGTAATGCAGTTGCCGTGGCTGCCGGCGGCGGGGAAGAAGATCTGAGGCGGCGAAAGATAGTCTGGAGAGCGGATCCCTACTGTGGTGAACCCTTCCGTCGTTGGAGCAGCTGAGCTGGGGTGGAACATAGCGCCGCAGGAGCAGGACAAACCACACAAGGTTTTCTTTGACACATATCTGTAACATAAGTAATTGAGTAAGGGCTTGTTTGAATTTGAGGATTCTAACAATGCAGTGATAGGAAATAGACAGGAATGGGATAGGAATGCACGTGCAAAATAGAGAATTTAAAAACGCAGGATTTCTGCCAATCTGGGTGTTTGATTCACAACAATTAGAAGATCACAGGATGCAAAAAAGCATGGTGAGATTAAGTCAAACCACAAGAAAATGTATGGTTATAATGCTATTATGCCACTATATCTTAGTCTTGTGCTTGATGAATAGGAATATGAAAAGGAGGAGAAGTGGAAATTAGAATTCCTACGGTTTTTCTTTCAAGGAGAAACTAAAGGAACAAATCCTACAGTTTTGCTTTGCACCAAATTCATGAAAAGTTTTACCATAGGAAACTTTCCAATTCCGATGTTTTTCATTCACTTTTCCTTTCAAGCACTGGCGATTCTAGTAGGCAGGCTTGAGCAAGGAAAATCCTACACTAAAAAAATGTTTTTGTGCTACTTCTATTACTTTGGACCCAGGCCACTACCATACTAGCTCAACTCCCAGGCCCATCGACAAATGCACAGCTCAAACGCGCAGAGATAAATAATGATGGCGTTCAAGAGAGTCCATCACGGATAGCTAAGTTGCCTGGTACCTCACTGCTTGTCATATAGTAGGATAAAATAATCGTATTTCCCGTTACTACGAGTGCTCAATGGACAATATATATAACATGTAGAGTAAAAAAGAGATGCAACAAGTGTACAACCTCTTTGGCGAAGCCATGTCGATCTCAACGTGATTGGGTTGGCCGGTGAGGATCCTCCGGCTGACTTGGCTATCGGAGGAGGGGAAGAAGATCTTAGACGTATGGAGATGGATCTCGAGGTACTGCTCCGCTGTGATGGAGGGTTTCGTCATTGGAGCAGCTCCGGTGAGTTGTACGACGCCGAGGCTGAAGGAGGACAAGAGAGACAACGAACAACGTTAACCTGAGTGGAATTCTAATAGCATCTCCAATACATGACGTAAAATACATAACCACAAAATGCTAGATGTAAAATACATTAGCCGCCCATCTCTGAACTTAACTGTCGAAACTGAATTTAACTGTCGAAACTGAACTTAACTGTCGAAACTGAACTTAACTGTCGAAACTGAATTTTGCTGTTGAAACTGAACGCACTAGCAAGGTGAGGCTACACATCGGTCGACTAACTTCTACATCTCTGGTCAGTCGATTTTGCAGCCGTTGGATACGAAATCAAGGGCCTGCGGTTTATCTTCAACCTCCACCCCCCTGAGCCGCCAGCCACCACCGGCCAAACAGCAGCCCCTCGCCGCCCGTGGCCGGCGGTGCGCCGCCCCGCCCGCCACGAAAACACTCCCCACCGCCGGTCTGCCGCCGCCCCGGCCATCCCTCTAGGCCCCCTCGTGCCGAGCTTTTTCTCCGGCGATCCCCACGCCACCGCCACACCAACGCCCCGCCACCGCCGGCGACCACCGCCCCCATCCTGAACCCTAAGATAGATAGTGGGGTACCTCTCCGGCGAGCCCCCCTCCCCGCTGCGGCTGGTTCTTCCTTCACCCCGGCGAGCCCCCCCCCACCCCCTGAAAATCGACTGACCCAAAAGTTAATTCAGTCGACTGAAGTGTAGCTAAATCGGAGCAACATCACAAGCAAGAGAAAGAGCGAGAGCAGCAGCATGAGCAAGAGCAATAGCAAGAGCAGACCAGGCAGGGGACTGAGAGCAAGAGCAGAGCAGCAGCGCGAGCGAGAGCTAAAGCAGCAACAGCTCCTATTGATGTGGACGTCGCCGCCGAGGGAGCGACACCGTGGAGGAAGTGGCCGGCGACACCGCCGTGGATGGAGCCGCGCCGTGTCGGCTCGGGACCGAGCGCCGGTAGCACCGTGAGATCGAATCAAGAAGAAAATGCGGCGATTAGTGTACAACCTCTTTGGTGGCTGTCGGTGTCAAAACCGGCGGATCTCGAGTAGGGGGTCCCGAACTATGCGTCTAGGCCGGATGGTAACAGGAGGCAGGAGACACAATGTTTTACCCAGGTTCGGGCCCTCTTGATGGAGGTAAAACCCTACGTCCTGCTTGATTAATATTGATGATATGGGTAGTACAAGAGTAGATCTACCACGAGATCAGAGAGGCTAAACCCTAGAAGCTAGCCTATGGTATGATTGTATGTTGTGGTTGTTGTGTCCTACGGACTAAAACCCTCCGGTTTATATAGACACCAGAGAGGGTTAGGGTTACACAAGGTTGGTTACAAAGGAGGAGATATCCATATCTGTATTGCCTAGCTTGCCTTCCACGCCAAGTAGAGTCCTGTCCGGACACGAGACGAAGTCTTCAATCTTGTATCTTCATAGTCCGGCTGTCCGGAGACGCCCTAATCCCGAACTCCCTCAGTAGCCCCTGAACCAGGCTTCACTGACGATGCGTCCGGCGCGCAGTATTGTCTTCGGCATTGCAAGGTGGGTTCCTTCTCTGAATACATCACAGAAGAATTTGAATACGAGGATAGTGTCCGACCCTGCAAAATAAGTTCCACATACCACCGTAGAGAGAATAATATTTTCGCAAATCTAATTTGCTGACTTGTCTTGACAGTATGACGTTATGCCATGGCCCAGTGATCATTCGAACCGTTTCCTTTAACTAGCCCCGCACATAACGCGAGGCAGTTTTTCGACACGTCTTTGTCAAAGCAGAGATCATGTCCCCTTATTACGGGATTCTCATTAATACGGTCATGGGTAACCCAACCGCGCCATCGATTACGGCGCTTGGGGGATAAGCGAGTTTTACCAGGCAAGTGGGGACGCTTAGTTTCGTCCGCCCATATAAAGGGATAAGGATTCACCTTTCTATCCACGCCTTCTTCCACCTTTGCTCATCCGTTTTCGCACACTCGAGCTCTAGCGCCCAAGTCCGCACTTCCCACCTCAACCTTCTCCAACCATGTCCGGAGCGGGAGGCAGGTGGATGGTCTCCTCTGTCATGGATGGAGACATCAAGAAGCCGAGGAGAGTCGGATACCTGCCCGACGACATCGCGCATCGGCTCCTAGATGAGGGGCAGCTCATCCCCACCCCGGGCCCCATGAGAGGGTAGTGTTCCTCACCCATTTCCTCCGCGGACTGGGATTCCCTCTCCACCCATTCGTCCGGGGGCTCATGTTTTATTACGGCCTGGATTTCCACGATCTGGCCCCGAACTTCATCCTCAACATCTCGGCGTTTATCGTTGTGTGCGAGGCATTCCTCCGCATCAAGCCCCACTTCGGCTTATGGTTGAAGACCTTCAATGTCAAGCCGAAGGTTGTGGGCGGCCGCCAGGCGGAGTGCGGAGGCGCCATGGTGGGCAAGATGCCCAACGTAACATGGCTCGAGGGCTCCTTTGTGGAAACCATAAAGGGGTGGCAATCGGGGTGGTTCTACATCACCGAGCCACGCGACCCTGCATGGGCAGCTACCCTCAAGTTCCGATCTGGCATCCCCACGCGGCTCACCTCCTGGAAAGAGAAGGGCCTGTCCTGCGGTAGTTCGGGAGAGCTGAACGGACTCCAAACATGTATTCAAAACATGGTGAACAAGAAGCTCAAACTTGTCAATGTGTACCAGGTCATGCTCCACCGCCGGATCCTCCTGTGCCAACAACGGGAGTTCAACTTGTGGTAGTTCGACCCGGCGCAGCACCGAACTCTGAACAGGCTCTTCGACACTACTCAGAAGATGCCTGGAGGGTGCTGTTCAAAAGCGCTGAGGTCCCCCTCCCATTACTGAGGATCGCGGATTCAGCGCGAAGCGCCAAGCCAGTGCGGTAAGCTGCTTTACCTTTCACAGGATACTTATTTTTTATAGATTGACTCCATGCAGGATCTAAACTCCCGTACCTTTGACAGGACTGGCAGGAGACGGCCGGACAGATCAACTGTCCGGCTCCTTTGCCCGAAGGCCCAGCAGACGCTCTTCTGGCGAAGATGCTGACTCCGGCTCCTTATATGGTGCCGGAGAAGACCAAGAAGGCCAAGGGAACCCGAAAGAGTTCCCGACGCCAGGCGTCGTCGGACTCACCATCCGATGACTCTGCGGTGCACTCCTCCCCCGAAGACGAGGAAGAAGAAGAAGATGCTCCCCCTCCGGCTGGGGGAGATAAGAAAAGGAAGGCCGCCCCAACTGGGGGGCCGAAGGGTCCAAGAAGGGAAGGACTCTCCTTCCGGATAGTTCCACCGCCGACGACGAGGCGAAGACGAGTGGTTGCCCAGGGCCAAGCCCCTGGGGAGATCGTAAGTATTCGGATACCAGAGTAACTCATAGCATTCCTTTGTCGCACTGCTTTCCCTAATGCCGAACATAATTATGCAGGCCGCCACGAGCCAGTATCGATGTATCATCGGACGACTCCCTGGGCTCATCGGACATGGATAGCGATCCAGTCCCGACCGCCACCTCCCCTCATCCTGCCGACGATGCCGAGGTGCTGTCTCAAGAGGCACCAGATCGAGGGGAGACCGTCCCGGAGGCGCCTCAAGGCGACCTTCCGGACTCCGTGAGCCGAGGGGACGGGGCCCCTGAGAGCTCCGAGTTCGGCCCTCAGCCGAACACCGCGCCGGAACCTCCAGTGGTTCCGGGCTCGGGCAGGCGGCCTCCTTCTAAGAGGGGCAAGACGCCTGTGCCGGTGACCTCTGTCCATCCAGAGGCGCCGGACAATCTGCTGGAAGCGCTTCGCAGCGCTTCCATCGACGAGGAGCACCGTACTATTATGAGTGCGGTGGTCCAGAAGGTTCAGTCCGCCAAGAGCGGGTTGACTGAAGCCTGTGCCAGCCTTCTAATAGGCTTTGAGGTAAGTGTTTTAAAATGTAGTAGAAATATTACCGCATAGACAGTAGCCCCTGATGCTTTGTTTGGTGTTCACAAAAAAAGCCGAACAGAGGATCAAATAATATCGCAGGAGTCTAATATATGTATGTCAATATGCATATGCAGGCTTCGCTGCTGGCATCCGCCGCACTGACTGCGGAGGTCGCCGTACTGAAGCAGGACCTCGAGGGGTCCAGGAAAGAGCTTGGCCTTGCCAAGAGGCACCTCGAGGAGAACAAGGGTAAGTAATACCCTGTCTATAGATGTCACAGCCCTAGCTTAGTCTTGCCTATCCTTGCATAACCTCCATGCATCATGTTTACTTTTTCTCAAAAACTTGAAATGGGGATGTTCAAACCCTAGCACCACATGGATTTCAAATAGGCTCAACTAAAGTCATTTTCAATGAACCCAAAAATGCCCTTTGAAAATGTTCATGATTTCTGATAAGGGTGAAAACCTTTGCCAAAAATGATGAACATATTTCTAGGTCATTCCTGGATTTTTGAATTAATTCATATTGTATTTGACTTCGGGCATTTAAATACTATAAATATTTTAAATGCTCAGATAATGCTGAAATTAAATGTGGGCCACTAGAATAATCTAGAGAGTGTCCACAAATTATTCCAGCATTTTACAAATGCTTTAGTATTTTTACTAAAGCCAAAACAGCAGCAAACAAATAGAAAAACAAAAACAAAAAAAGCCTACCTGGACTTACCTGGCCGGCCCAGTGGACAGCCAGCCCATGAGGCCCACGCACCAGTCACCCCTAACCTCCTGCTAGTAGGCAGGAGGGCGTGTGGCCGCGGCGCGCGCGCACGCGCTCGGCCAGCTATTGGTTGCTGCTGTTGCTGGGGACGGCTCCGAGCGCCGCGACACCCCTTGGAGACCCCTCGCTCCTCTCCCTCACTCTCTGCTCTCTCCCTCACCCCCTAGCTTCTCCCCGAGCTCCATAAGAGAGCAACCGCCGGCCACCGTCTCGCGTACACGCAGCCACAGCCGTCCCCTCGCCCTCCGGTCGTGCCCCTGAGCTCTGAATCCTCGCGCCGTTTCTCCAAGATGAAGGAACCAAGCCCGGACGGCCTGCATCGCCGTTGCCATCGTCTTCTTCCTCCTCTGCCGCCGGAGATCGCCGCCGACCTCCCGTCGTCACCAACCCCTCCCCGAGCACGCTGAGGCCTTCGTTCAACTCGCTGTGAGCTGCTGCGTCTATCCCCTCCTCCCTGAGCTTGTTCCCGTCCTCTAGCCGCATCTTCCACCGAAGCCGTCAGCTCCTCGCCGCCGGCGATGACGCAGACGCGTCCATGGGCACTGCAGACCGTGTCCGAGCACACCAGTATGCTCAGCGCGTCTCCGCGAACCCGTAGCCACCAGTACCTCCCCCTCCCACGCTCTCTAGCCCCGAATCCATCGTCACCCGAGCTCCGGCCGCCGCCGCGAGCTCCGTTCCAGCGAGCTCCGGCTCCCCCACGGCCACCCACCTACCTCCCTGGATGCGGGCGAGTCCGGGCTACGCCCCGATGCCCTTAGCCACCACCCCCGTCGCCTTTAGCGCAAGTCCGGCGCATTGCCGCCGCGGGTTTGGTCGCCGCCGGCCAACTCCGGCGACAGCCGACGTGGCGGGGTCATTAGTGCTAATCCCCGCCAGCTGGACCTCACCTAGTCACTGACAGCGGGCCCCGCAGTGGGTCAAAGCCCAGTTAGCGTCGGGTTTGACCCGAGGTTGACCTCTGTTTGCCCTTGAGTCACTGACATGCGGGCCTCGCCCGGCTAACCCAGTTAGTTAGAGCTAAACTTAATTAAGTTAGTTTAGTTAGTCACTGACCAGTGGGCCCAGTATTGTTTAGTTAGTCTAGTTAACCCAAATAGTTAACTGTGAGACTGACTAGTGGGGCCCAGCCGTCAGGTTTGACTTGGACAGGCCTGTTGACCTGCTGACGCCAACATGACGCAATGCTGACGTAGTTAATCATTTTCTGGATTTAAAATAATTCAGAAATTCTAGAAAATGCCCAAAACTTCTAACATTCATAGAAATTAAACCGTAACTCCAAATGAAATAAATTATATATGAAAAATTATCAGAAAAATTCAAGGAATTCATCTGTACCATTTTCATGCATGTTTGAGCAAGTTAACCTCACTGCTTAGGATGAATCATGATTAGGGCAAATTTCATAATAGGTTTGGAGTTGGAATTTGATATAGTTTTGAATTCCACTTCAATTAAAATGACTTTCTGTTGCATTAGCCCAAAACACATTCATATTGACATGTAATAGCATGCATCATATTGTTGCATATCGCCATGTGTTGATTGTGTTCTTTCTCAGTTGTCGGTGTTTGTCCCCCCTCAGTAGACATTGATCCAGCGATGAATTTGGTGACACTGATGAAGACCCAATGATATCTTCAGAAGTGCCAGGCAAGCAAAACCACCCTTGTTCATTTTGATACAATCCCACCCTCTCACTCCTTCTCTCTTTTACTGCATTAGGACAACAACAATTCAACTATTACATGCTGCGGTAGTTGAACCCTTTTCCTCTGCATGACCTGTCATTGCCACAGGAAATAGATGAAACCCACTAGCATGAGTAGGAGTTGTTTGAGCCCTAATGTGCCTACTCATTCATGTTTGTTTGTCATGCCTGCTACTGCTTAGAGTTGAGTCAGGTATGATTCATCGGGGATGAATCGAAGGTGTGTAAACATGTCCTACTGTTGAGAGCTAAGTGTGTGAACACGTTTTGGTAAAGGTAGTGGTGAGAGGCCATGTAGGAGTACATGGTGGGTTGTCTCATGGAAGCTGTCCTCAGGAACTGAGTTCTTTGTTTGTGATCCATGAAACAGTTACTACCACGCATTGGGCCCGAAACCAATGGACCCTCTCGGCTTCTTGATCACCCTTGTCCTCTGTCCAGGAGTTGCAACTAGTTTATGGTGTTTATAGGATATGTGTTGGCGGCCGTGCGTAGCGCTGACCCTAGGGGTGGGCTATGATGCGGTAGATACACCATGGCACGGTGTACCGGGCGCCCGTTTGGTGTCTCGGGAACCCTGTTCACATCGTTCGGGGCCGTATGTGGAAACCTCGGCCGGACTCCCTGCGGATGGAACCTGGATAGGCGATAAACCTGGACTAGAGACTTGAGTGTTTAGGTAGGCCGTGGCCGACACCCTCGTTGGGCTTTCGCTTGAAGGTTGCCGAGTACATTTGTGTTAACGGCGGTAAGTGGTGAGAGCAGGTGTGAAGAAGTACACCCCTGCAGGGTTAACATCATCTATTTGAATAGCCGTGTCCGGGGTAATGGACTTCTGGGTTGCCTATAACAGTTCATAGACAAGTGAAAGTGGATACTCTAAAACTTGCAAGATAAGTGTGAGTGCTATGGATGGCCTTCTCGTAGGGAGACGGGAGCGGATCCATAGTGGTGTATTGATATGGTGAATATGTGGACTCATGTGCTCCACCTCAAAAGAGTTGCTTGCAGTCGTAGTGCAGGTTAGCCACTGAGTCAAAGCTGGCTTGCTGCAGTTAAACTCCACCACCCCCCTTGTTGATACGGATGCATATGTAGCTAGTTCTGATGTACCTTCGTACTCACGTTTGCTGAGTACCTTTGTACTCACGTTTGCTTAATTTATGTTTTGCAGAGAGACTTCAGTCTCGCTAGTAATTCCGCGTGGACTTCGACGCTTAGCTTGATACCTCGGCTATGATCTTGCGCCCTCGGCGGGATCTGGTAGATAGTCAGGCTTCTTAGCCTTTTCCATTTGTAGATGTCTGTACTCAGACATGTTAAGCTTCCGCTTGTGCCTTGATTTGTATGCTATGATTGTTGGGTCATGAGACCCATGTTTGTAATATCTCGCTCCTCAGAGCCTAATGAATAAATACTTGAGTTGTAGAGTTATGTTGTGATGCCATGTTGTATTTACCCATATCGAGCATATTGTGTGTATGATTGAAATGCTTGGTATGTGTGGGATCTGACAATCTAGTTGTTTATCCTTGGCAGCCTCTCTTATGGGGAAATGTAGTCTAGTGCCTCCATGAGCCATAGTAGTCCGCTACAGTCCGGTTTACCGGAGTCCTGTTAGCCCAGCACTACTGCTCAGGACACTTGACTGGCTGGCATGTGTTTCACTTCGTTCCTGTGTCTGTCCCTTCGGGGAAATGTCACGCTGTGACATCCGGAGTCCTTCCTAGCCTACTACATCCCGGGTTCCCAGAGTCCTGTTAGCCCAGTGCTACAGCCCGGATTCACACGCTGCTGACCGACATGCTCGATGTGATTCATGTATGCTTGTTCCCATAGATTAGTGCCGCTTTGGGTTCACGACTAGCCATGTCGGCCCGGGTTCTCTATCATATCAATGCTAGTGACACTATCATATACGTGAGCCAAAAGGCGCAAACGGTCCCGAGCCTTGGTAAGGCGACACCGTGGGGATACCGTGCGTGAGGCCGCAATGTGATATGAGGTGTTACTGGCTAGATCGATGTGACTTGGAATCGGGGTCCTGACAGCGTTGGTATCAGAGCCTGACTACCTGTAGGATTGCCAAGCCAAACTGGTCGAAGTTGAGTCTAGAAATGCTTTAGTTATATAAGGGAATTGATTGTGGGATGGAACGTAAGGCTCTTTTTACTCCTTTACCTTATGCCCTCTGATCTGAGTCATTCTCTTCTCATTCTACGCGGGTTAAGAAACTAGGCCTTCTCATCTATTTATCAGGATGACGTGTTACTAAACCGTAGTTTCCTAGGATTGTTGAGTTCAAGCCTCAGTTCAGTTCCTACTACTTCCATATGTCATAGCTCGCCTCAGAACTTTGATATTGTGATGTTGAGTGGTTATGCCACCATTTTGCAGGATGTCTCAAATCATTTTGAGAATTTACAGCCGTTATGCTGTCCGAGTCATCCCAGGTTTCTAAGTAGTCTGATGCATTTGCAAATCCTTTCTTTCCATTCCCGATGTCCTTTTGGTCAGAATAAGCAAACTAACCGGTCAGTTGAGGTACTCTATTGCCTCGACATATATGTTGGAGCTATTATTATGACCCTAGGTGTTTAGGGAGTCACCTAGTAATCTAGCCATGTTTTGTGTTCCCGGTGTGATGATTCTGGCCACCATTCTCGAAAGCATCCCGTGATGCCATATAGTTAGTAGGCCTTCTATTTCTGGGTTTTGAACCCGAGATTCACCCTACTTACCTCATGTTGATAGTTCCTTTAGGATATTAGTAACCTTTGCGATAGTTCTCGAGGTCCGTGGTACAATGTTCTTCCAATACCATGAACCAATATGGCAGGAGTTCTCTTGAACCAAAAGATCACAACAGGAGTGCCCTCAATGAGTTCTCCATTCTATATTGTGACTCTGCCAGTTCAACGTTTTTGCATGGGTTATCCGGAAGAAATAACATGCTAATCCATGCATCCATAACTCAGAAAAATTATATGTTCCTTTGAGTTGTCCCTCTTTAGTTGTATTCTGAACCTCGTCCATCAATTGTTGGTCAAGAGTAGTTGTGCATTGGTTTATCGATGCCTATTATTCATGTGATCCGTCAAGCCATTCCATTCCGGAATGACTAGGAGAAACAAACTCCAGTACCTCATCCATATCCAGGATTGGGTCAAAGCAGTTGTATTCCGAAGATCAAAGTGCCAATCCAGCTTTTGATTCTGTTCAACCCTTAAGTATTGCCCTCTTTATGTCAGGAATATCATAGGAATTGCACAACCTCCTATGAACCTTGATACAGTGATACTTCTCGCCATCATTATTCATTCCTCGGTTCTGTGTTGTTGTAACCGGAATGCCGACAAGTGAATTGTGATGTGTGAAATCAATACTCCAAGCAACTCGTTGCTTTGTAGTAAATGGACAATATTCTCATTCTTAGCGTGTTGGTTATTGAATCACCATCCTAGGACTGATCGTGCTAGCTAGTCCTTATTTCTGGTGCACTCCTCGATCAATGAGTGAGGATTATTCCATTCCTTGCTTATCTGATCATATTGTCTTGCTCTGAAAAGCAAGATTGTTCTCGAGCTTAGTAACATATCGGTGGTTCGTGATTTTCCGGATATCTTCTCAGAAGTGTTACCAGGTTGTCACCTGACCGCTATGTTGAGTTTGTGATCAAGTTGGTTACTTGTAAACCACCCCTTCTCCAAGAATCTGTGTTGGATACCCCTGAGCTAGTTGGTTAAGCTAAACAACAACTTGGAGAGTTGGAAGATAAAAGGCTTTGCTGAATTTGGTTCTTTCTGAAGGGATATCTTTTTGTTTGTGTGTGTACTGAAGAAAGATGATATCTTCACCAATTGGTCCTCGTGATCAGTTGTTGGATCTATTGCCTTGTCAAAACTTTGACTTGAGTATGGGCTATCATCAAGTCAAATCAGAACCAACGATGTTCGTAATGTTGTCTTACCCGTGGTTGATCCCTCGAGCATACACCATTACATCTTTTGGTCTAACCAATACTATCATCGTGTTCACATGATGGTGGAAGTCCAGTGATATGGAAATTCTGATGAGTTGTTGTTGAGCCCATCAGCAGCATTTTGTCTCCCCCATGATTCATGTTGAACATCAACCTAGTGTTGAAAACTTTGTAAGCAATGCCTTCGTGTTCCGTTCATGAAGCTTATGTTTGGATGGAAGAAGTGACTTCCTCGAATTCATGTGCACTTGGTGCAAGTTGCCGCCGTGAGTTTGAGAAAGATTGTTTTGTTTCCCTTGGAATCATCCCAAATCAGTCATGCATACGTGTGAAGTATTCTATGGTTTGGTAGATTAATTACCTCCACTCCATATGTGTTCCTAGCACACCAAGCCACTGATTGACTTGTTCAAGGAAAAGGAGTCTATGCTTGGGATCTAATCCATGGACTTGCGTAAGACTTCAAAATCCTTGATGATGGTTCCCGACCAGAACTCGATAGTGTTTTATTATAAGACTACCATGTGGTCATTCTTGTCTTGGACAACATGCTCACATGTGTGTAGCAGAACCAGCCCATTTTTGGAGCTTATTATCGTAGTTCATTTCCCGAGAATATCGCAACGTCATCTCGTTGATTTGTGTTGCAAACTTTCTTTTCAGACATGCTGAGTCTGAAGTATCCTATCACCAACCATATCTGAATCTCAGGCAGATATGATGGTTGGGACATTCCCAACAGTTGCATTTTGTTCCCAGCTTGCACCACCATTGTGCCAATTTCCCATGGGCTGCCCTCCTCAGCACTTGTTGTCCAAGATCATCTTCAAAAATGGACTTACTATGGGTCCCATCCATCCCCGATGATAAGCAAAATCATCCATTGTGTTGTCTTCAACAAGGTAGTCCACATCATCCATTCTAGTCCGGGTATGCCATCCCTTTGTACTCCGCCAAACGATTGTTGTGAATTGCCTTAGGCTGGTATAAAGAGTTTCAATGATCTCCGAATCAAAGGTAATTCTTTTGCCACTTAAGGGAATAATTCTACGAGTCACCTCCCCTAAGGTGCCCCATTATGGAATCATGGCGATTATTTCATCGCTATCTTAAGATCTTGCCCACCTTCTTCAGCATGAGATTTTTGCCTACCCAGTAGAACCTTGTCATCTACCTCTTTCCATCACTCCTAATGTGTGCTTCGCTCTCAGCTCGTGAGATGTATCTATGTCTCATTCCGTGAGTTAATCCTGAGTTGCTCGATCTTCGAGAAGATCGATCCTTCTAGAGTTTCTTTCCCTCTCGTTGTCATGTTGGTAGGAGTTCCTGGAGCAAGACTTCGAGACAATGATGGTGATCGACTCAACAATCTTATGAAGTGCAACCTGGATCGTGAAGATTGTGTTGGTCGTGTGTCCCCTCTGTCTTCTTACCTCACGACCTGAATCTCGGGACAAGATTCTTGTTTAGTGGGGGTGAGCTGTCACAGCCCTAGGTTAGTGTTGCCTATCCTTGCATAACCTCCATGCATCATGTTTACTTTTTCTCAGAAACTTGAAATGGGGATGTTCAAACCCTAGCACCACATGGATTTCAAATAGGCTCAACTAAAGTAATTTTCAATGAACCCAAAAATCCCCTTTGAAAATGTTCATGATTTCTGATAAGGGTGAAAACCTCTGCCAAAAATGATGAACATATTTCTAGGTCATTCCTGGATTTTTGAATTAATTCATATTGTATTTGACTTTGGGCATTTAAATACTATAAATATTTTAAATCCTCAGATAATGCTGAAACTAAATGTGGACCACTAGAATAATCTAGAGAGTGTCCACAAATTATTCCAGCATTTTACAAATGCTTTAGTATTTTTTACTAAAGCCAAAACAGCAGCAAACAAATAGAAAAACAAAAACAAAGAAAAGCCTACCTGGACTTACCTGGCCGGCCCAGTGGACAGCCAGCCCACGAGGCCCACGCGCCAGTCACCCCTAACCTCCTGCCAGTAGGCAGGAGGGCGTGTGGCCGCGGCGCGCGCGCACGCACTCAGCCAGCTCCTGGTTGCCGCTGTTGCTGGGGACGGCTCCGAGCGCCACGACACCCCCTGGAGACCTCTCGCTCCTCTCCCTCACTCTCTGCTCTCTCCCTCACCCCCTAGCTCCTCCCCGAGCTCCATCCGAGAGCAACCGCCGGCCACCGTCTCGCGTATGCGCAGCCACAGCCGTCCCCTCGCCCTCCGGTCGTGCCCCCGAGCTCTGAATCCTCGCGTCATTTCTCCAAGACGAAGGAACCAAGCCCGGACGGCCTGCATCGCCGTTGCCATCGTCTTCTTCCTCCTCTGCCGCCGGAGATCGCCACCGACCTCCCGTCGTCACCAACCCCTCCTCGAGCATGCCGAGGCCTTCGTTCAACTCGCTGTGAGCTGCTGCGTCTATCCCCCTCCTCCCTGAGCTCGTTCCCGTCCTCTAGCCGCATCTTCCACCGAAGTCGTCAGCTCCTCGCCCCCGGCGATGACGCAGACGCGGGCATGGGCACTGCAACCCGTGTCCGAGCACACCCGTATTCTCAGCGCGTCTCCGCGAACCCGTAGCCACCAGTACCTCCCCCTCCCACGCTCTCTAGCCCCGAATCCATCATCACCCGAGCTCCGGCCGCCGCCGCGAGCTCCGTTCCAGCGAGCTCCGACGCCCCCACGGCCACCCACCCACCTCCCTGGATGCGGGCGAGTCCGGGCTACGCCCTGATGCCCTTAGCCACCACCCCCGTCGCCTTTAGCGCAAGTCCGGCACGTTGCCGCTGTGGGTTTGGTCGCCGCTGGCCAACTCCGGCGACAGCCGACGTGGCGGGGTCATTAGTGCTAATCCCCGCCAGCTGGACCTCACCTAGTCACTGACAGCGGGCCCCGCAGTGGGTCAAAGCCCAGTTAGCGTCGGGTTTGACCCGAAGTTGACCTCTGTTTGACCCTTGAGTCACTGACATGCGGGCCTCGCCCGGCTAACCCAGTTAGTTAGAGCTAAACTTAATTAAGTTAGTTTAGTTAGTCACTGACCAGTGGGCCCAGTATTGTTTAGTTAGTCTAGTTAACCCAAATAGTTAACTGTGAGACTGACTAGTGGGGCCCAGCCGTCAGGTTTGACTTGGACAGGCCTGTTGACCTGCTGACGCCAGCATGACACAATGCTGACGCAGTTAATCATTTTCTGGATTTAAAATAATTCAGAAATTCCAGAAAATGCCCAAAACTTCTAAAATTCATAGAAATTAAACCGTAACTCCAAATGAAATAAATTATATATGAAAAATTATCAGAAAAATTCAAGGAATCCATGTGTACCATTTTCATGCATGTTTGAGCAAGTTAACCTCACTGTTTAGGATGAAACATGATTAGGGCAAATTTCATAATAGGTTTGGAGTTGGAATTTGATATAGTTTTGAATTCCACTTCAATTAAAATGACTTTGTGTTGCATTAGCCCAAAACACATTCATATTGCCATGTCATAGCATGCATCATATTGTTGCATACTGCCATGTGTTGATTGTGTTCTTTCTCTGTTGCCGGTGTTTGTCCCCCCTCAGTAGACATTGATCCAGCGATGAATTTTGTGACACTGATGAAGACCCAATGATATCTTCAGAAGTGCCAGGCAAGCAAAAAAACCCTTGTCCATTTCGATACAATCCCACCCTCTCGCTACTGCTCTCTTTTACTGCATTAGGACAACAACGATTCAACTGTTACATGCTGCGGTAGTTGAACCCTTTTCCTCTACATGACCTGTCATTGCCACAGTAAATAGATGAAACCCACTAGCATGAGTAGGAGTTGTTTGAGCCCTGATGTGCCTACTCATTCATGTTTGTTTGTCATGCCTGCTACTGCTTAGAGTTGAGTCAGGTCTGATTCATCGGGGATGAATCAGAGGTGTGCAAACATGTCCTACTGTTGAGAGCTAAGTGTGTGAACACGTTTTGGTAAAGGTAGCGGTGAGAGGCCATGTAGGAGTACATGGTGGTTTGTCTCATTGAAGCCGTCCTCAGGAACTGAGTTCTGTGTTTGTGATCCATGAAACAGTTACTACCACGCATTGGGCCCGAAACCAATGGACCCTCTCGGCTTCTTGATCACCCTTGTCCTCTGTCCAGGAGTTGCAACTAGTTTATGGTGTTTATAGGATATGTGTTGGCGGCCGTGCGTAGCGCTGGCCCTAGGGGTGGGCTATGATGCGGTAGATACACCGTGGCACGGTGTACCGGGCGCCCGTTTGGTGTCTCGGGAACCCTGTTCACATCGTTCGGGGCCGTATGTGGAAACCTCGGCCGGACTCCCTGCGGATGGAACCTAGATAGGCGATAAACCTGGACTAGAGACTTGAGTATTTAGGTAGGCCGTGGCCGACACCCTCGTTAGGCTTCCGCTTGAAGGTTGCCGAGTACATGTCGTGTAAACGGTGGTAAGTGGTGAGAGCGTGTGTGAAGAAGTACACCCCTGCAGGGTTAACATCATCTATTCAAATAGCCGTGTCCACGGTAATGGACTTCTGGGTTGCCTATAACAGTTCATAGACAAGTGAAAGTGGATACTCTAAAACTCGCAAGATAAGTGTGAGTGCTATGGATGGCCTTCTCGTAGGGAGACGGGAGCAGATCCATAGTGGTGTATTGATATGGTGAATATGTGGACTCGTGTGCGCCACCTCAAAAGAGTTGCTTGCAGTCGTAGTGGAGGTTAGCCACTGAGTCAAAGCTGGCTTTGCAGTTAAACTCCACCGCCCCCCTTGTTGATACTGATGCATATGTAGCTAGTTCTGATGTAAGTCTTGTTGAGTACCTTTGTACTCACGTTTGCTTAATTTATGTTTTGCAGAGAGACTTCAGTCTCGCTAGTAGTTCCGCGTGGACTTCGACGCTTAGCTTGATACCTCGGCTACGATCTTGCGCCCTCGGCAGGATCTGGTAGATAGTCAGGCTTCTTAGCCTTTTCCATTTGTAGATGTTTGTACTCAGACATGTTAAGCTTCCGCTTGTGCCTTGATTTGTATGCTATGATTTTTGGGTCATGAGACCCATGTTTGTAATATCTTGCTCCTCGGAGCCTAATGAATAAATACTTGAGTTGTAGAGTTATGTTGTGATGCCATGTTGTATTTACCCATATCGAGCATATTGTGTGTATGATTGAAATGCTTGGTATGTGTGGGATCCGACAATCTAGTTGTTTATCCTTGGTAGCCTCTCTTATGGGGAAATGTAGTCTAGTGCCTCCATGAGCCATAGTAGTCCGCTAAAGTCCGGTTCACCGGAGTCCTGTTAGCCCGGCACTACTGCTCAGGACACTTGACTGGCCGGCATGTGTTTCACTTCGTTCATGTGTCTGTCCCTTCGGGGAAATGTCACGTAGTGACATCCGGAGTGCTCCCTAGCCTGCTACAGCCCGGGTTCCCGGAGTCCTGTTAGCCCAGTGGTACAGCCCGGATTCACACGCTGCTGACCGACATGCTCGATGTGATTCATGTATGCCTGTTCCCATAGGTTAGTGCCGCTTTGGGTTCATGACTAGCCATGTCGGCTCGGGTTCTCTGTCATATCAATGCTAGCGACACTATCATATACGTGAGCCAAAAGGCGCATACGGTCCCGGGCCTTGGTAAGGCGACACCGTGGGGATACCGTGCGTGAGGCCGCAATGTGATATGAGGTGTTACCGGCTAGATCGATGTGACTTGGAATCGTGGTCCTGACAATAGATATGTATATATAAAAGAATACGCGATTGCAAAATGATAGGATCATCGTATATTTGCCAGGGGCCACGACCGAGGTGGCGACCCTGAAGCAAGCGCTAACCAAGGCCGAAGATAAAGCGGCCAAGGAGCGCACCGAGCGAGAGAAGCACGAGGCTCGGGTGGGCGAGGTGCGGCGAGAGCTCCAGGCTCTCGTGGCGAAGCATGAGGCGTTGGAGCTTGACTCAAAGACGCGGGAGTCTGAGCTTGCCGCGGCCCTCGAGAGCGCAAAAGTGCCAAGGCCGAAGCCCAAAAGGCCCTCCAAGAGATCGACACAATGAAGAAAATAGCGGCGGGTAAGGCTTTCTATATGCAAAGCAAGCATGTAAAAGTAAATTACCGATTACTTACCCGAATCCGGAGCTCTCAAGGAGCATCCGCAGATTTGCCCCGCAGCGTGTCCGATGCCGCACAATTTTACCAGGCCGAGGATGGAAGCTCAACGGAGAAGCTATTCTGGTCTCAGTATGCTGAGGCCGAACACCCGGTGCCAATGAGCGACCAGATGAAGCAGATGGTCGAGCTACATAAGGCGGTCGATCAGGCCATGAAGGGCTTTATAGTCCGGCTGTGGCCTGGCGACGCCCTTCCGAACAGCTTCTTCGGCCTGGTGAGGCGGCTTGTGGATGCCTGCCCGCGACTGGAGGTCGTCAAGCGATCTGTCTGCATTGAAGGTGCACGCCGGGCTTTCACCCGTGTGAAATTGCAGTGGGTCAAGCTAGACGCCGTGAAGCTGATCAACGAGGGGCCGCCAGAGGGCAAGGAGCACCGCCACCCTGAGATGTACTACGAGGGTGTTCTTTCGGGTGCCCGTCTCATAGCGGACGAGTGTTCAAAAGATGTAATATTTGAGTGAGACTTGCTCGTTTTATCCTGTATTTATGAAAACTTGTTTCATATGCGCTATGCAACGCTTGTTTGAATTTAAAATATTACCTTCTGTTTGGCTGTTTATCCAATCTGAGAGATGGCTAGTCCTCGGCTTCTGCCCCCATGCCATGAGTGCTGGGGTGTTCGGGATAAACCTGAGCACTCTTGTTCCCATGTTTGGGTCCTTCGTGGGAGGTGCTCAACATAGCGAACAAGGCAACCGGACTAATAATACTTTATCACTCTCACTTAGCCATAGAATTCTATAATTTTAAATTTCAGCGAAGCCCCTGGTATTCGGAAGGCCGAATTTGGGGCGCGATACACGCCTTTAAGCCGGACAGGGCCGGCCCCTCGCTCTAAGCGGCATAAGTCTTTAGGGACTCGAAAACGTCGCCGAACAGCGACCAGTCTCTCGCCTTATCATGACAGTTAGTTTTAGCTTTCTCTACTGAGATGCTGAACCCAGCAGAACCGGGGCATAATCGCAGTAGTTCTCCTAGCGCTACCTTAACCGATAGAGCGGAACGTAAGGTACCAAAACATAGGAGCCAGGCAAACCCAACATTTGACCAAAGACATGATTCGGAGCTGATGCATATAATGCTATAAGTTCGGGGTGCCACACTTGTGAAAGTGTTCGGACTTTTCACACCGTATTGTGGGGTACATAAGCCCCTGGTGTATTGGCCGTACCAAAGTGTACGGTTGCAAGGCGTCACTAATGAACACACACACACACACACACACACACACACACACACACACACATATATATATATATAACAAGAATGCAATAATAGTCATAATGTCATGCATTATTTATTCAAAAAACTGTGTTAAAGCAGAGTGATACAGATAGTGCGATAAGAAAAGAGTAGGACTATGTCCCTTCCAAGGGCAAGCTGAGGAATGATATTAAATTGAATATTTCGCTTGTTACTGTAATCCACCTGGGAATTCCGTGGTATGACATAGTTGTCTGCCTCCTTGGTTGCTGCATCATGTGTTCGGCAATAGTGTTGCCGGACAGTGTTTCCAGAGATTAAGGTCCTGGAGAAAAAAATAGAAAAATAACCAAACGGGAAGCCCCTAGTGCGGTTTAAGCCACGTCTTGGGGCGTGCCGTAGTTGTGCCCCCCTCCCCACATGTGCCCATGGTATTTTTAATACGTAATTATGTACGCGTGGCACGAGTTTCACCGTTGGGCTGGGATTGGGGTGGCCACTGTATTGCTACGCGAGCTCAGATCACGCCAAGCGGTCTATTTGCTGATTGCTCCGAGCACGCTTGAAGGTGTCCAGGCTTTGAAGCGCCGAACTGGTTGATTGCCTTGAGAGGCTGCTTTGCGCTTCTGCTGCGAGGGCCGCGGTGTGCTCCTCTGTTTGGGGAGAGCGCTCTGTGTTTCCATTGACTGTAATAACTCCGCGAGGTCCTGGCATCTTGAGCTTGAGGTATGCATAATGCGGTACCACATTGAATCTAGCAAATGCGGTTCGCCCGAGCAGCGTGTGATAACCACTGCGGAACGGGACTATGTCGAAGATTAACTCTTCGCTTCGGAAGTTATCCGGGGATCCGAAGACCACTTCCAGTGTAATTGAGCTTGTGCAATGGGCCTCTACACCTGGAATGACGCCTTTAAATGTCGTTTTGTGGGTTTGATCCTTGAGGGGTCTATACCCATTTTGCGCACTATGTCCTGATAAAGCAGGTTCAGGATGCTGCCGCCATCCATAAGGACTCGAGTGAGGTGAAATCCGTCAATGATTGGGTCTAGGACCAGTGTGGCGAATCCGCCATGACGGATACTAGTGGGGTGGTCCCTGCGATCGAAGGTGATCGGACAGGAGGACCAAGGGTTGAACTTTGGGGCGACTGGCTCCAACGCATATACGTCCCTGAGCACACGCTTCCGCTCCCTCTTGGGGATGTGGGTTGCGTATATCATGTTCACCGTCCGCACTTGCGGGGGAAACCTCTCCTGTCCTCCGGTGTGTGGCTGCCGGAGCTCCTCCTCATCATCGCTATGCGGCCCCTTGTCCTTGTTTTCGGCATTAACTTGCCGGCCTGCTTGAACACCCAACAATCCCTGTTGGTGTGATTGGCTGGCTTGTCTGGGGTGCCGTGTATTTGACACGAGCGATCGAGTATATGGTCCAAGCTGGACAGACTCGATGTACTTTGTTTGAATGGCTTTTTCTGCTGACCGGGTTTAGAGCCTTTGAATCTGGCATTGACTGCCGTATCCTCGGTATTTTCGCTGTTAATGCGGAGCTTATGTTTGTTGCGACATGACCTGCTATTGCCGTCCTTGGTATCCGGGGTACCATGGTTCTTTGATATGTTATTACTGCAAGCCAGCTGTCTTCTCCCGCACAAAAGCGGGTCATGAGCATCGTGAGAGCTGCCATAGATTTCGGCTTTCCCTGACCAAGGTGCCGGGCTAGCCACTCGTCTCGGTTGTTGTGTTTGAAAGCCGCTAAAGCCTCTGCATCCGGACAGTTGATGATTTGAGTTTTCTTTGTAAGGAACCGAGTCCAGAATTGCCTGGCCGACTCTTCTGGCTGCTGAATTATGTGGCTCAAGTCATCGGCGTCTGGTGGTCGCACATAAGTGCCCTGAAAGTTGTCGAGGAATGCGGCTTCGAGATCTTCACAACAGCTAATGGAGTGTGCTGGCAAGCTGTTAAGCCAATGTCGCGGTTGTCCTTTGAGCTTTAGTGGGAGGTATTTGATGGCGTGTACGTCATCACCGCGGGCCATGTGGATGTGGAGGAGGAAATCCTCGATCCATACTGCGGGATCTGTTGTGCCGTCCTATGATTCAATATTTACAGGTTTGAAACCTTCTGGGATTTGATTATCCATTACTTTGTCTATGAAGCATAAGGGGTGTGCGGCGCCTCTGTACTGGGCTATATCGCGACACAGCTCGAATGGGTCTTGCCCACTATGTTCGGCCCGGCCGGATTTGCTTTTAGTGTATCCGACGTGATGTTTATCGTCTCGCAGAGTGGTGCGCCCTCGTGATCCGTAGATCGATCATGCATGCTTTGCTTTGTCCTCCAATATGTCTCGCAGGTCTGGCGTATCTCCCCATGCCTTTTTATTTGAATGGCGTCGGGGTGGAGGCTGAGTTTTTGGCTGGAATGCCTCTCTATCGCGGCCACAAGGTGGTCGATCAGTCGTATCATACGCTTCTTCCTCCAGTCGGGGTAGTAACCTGCACTTTGGGTAGTTCTTGGAGGGGCGCTCGAGTTTATATTCCTCGGCCGCGAGGACTTCAGTCCATCTGTCAGCTAGCAGATCTTGATCAGCTTGAAGCTGCTGTTGCTTTTTCTTTAGGCTATTTGCCGTGGCCATAAGCCAGCCCTTGAAGCGCTCTTGTTCGACAGGATCCTCTGGTACGGCGAATTCATCGTCGCCGAGGCTTGCCTCGTCTACGGAGGGGGGCATGTAATTGTCATCCTCCTCCTCTCCGTCTGCCGCTCTCTTAGGAGGGATGGCTCCTCCATCCTCCCGCTCTAAATCTTGTTGGAGGGGATTGTTGTTGTCTTCGGCACTATTCGGAGTGTTATTATCTCCTGTGCCGGTATCACCACTTTTGCTTTGGCGGGACTTAGAGCAGCGCCGCTGACGTCGGCGCTTGGGTTGCTTCTTGGAGGGGTCATCCTCGGCTATCTCTTCGCCATTGCCTTCTTTGGGTGTATCCACCATGTATATGTCATATGACGAGGTGGCTTTCCAGTGCCCTATAGGCGCTGGTTCATGTTCGTCTCCTACATCGTCGTCAATACCGTCGATGTCTTCGGAGTCGAAGTCGAGCATGTCGGTTAAATCATTGACAGTGGCTATGAAGTGGGTGGTGGGTGGGCGTCGAATTTCTTTGTCGTCCGCGTCCCAATCCTGTTGGCCATAGTCCGGCCAGGGCTCTCCTGAAAAAGAGAGAGACCTTAGTGAATTTAGAATGTCGCCGAAGGGCGAGTGCTAAAAGATATCCGCGGTGGTGAATTCCATGATCGGCGCCCAATCGGATTCGATTGGCAAGGGCGCGGACGGTTCGGAGTCCGGAAAAGAGTCCGGCACCATGGAGTCACGGGCTTCGCATAGGATTAGGCTGGTGTTCGGCTCGATCGCCATTGAGACTGCAGCCCCTGAGGCAGTGTATAGCCACCCGTCCTCGATTGGCGCAGTTGGCTCCGAGCTAAGGGTCGGAGCTGATGCGGGCGCGGCCTCTGGGGTACTGTTCGGCGGCAGAGCTAGGTCATACCCATCGTAACAGTGCGGCGCGCCCAGCTGTGGCTCGAATCCGTCGAAGATCAAGTCTCCGCGGATGTCGGCCATGTAGTGAAAATTTCCAAATCTGACCTGATGGCCAGGGGTGTAGCTTTCAATCTGCTCCAGATGGCCAAGCGAATTAGCCCGCAGTGCAAAGCCGCCGAACACGAAGACCTGTCTGGGGAGAAAGGTCTCACCCTGGACCGCATCATTGTTGATGATTGGAGGAGCCATCGGGCCTAAAGGTGACGACACAGAGGAACTCTCAATGAAAGCACTAATGTCGGTGTCAAAACCGGCGGATCTCGGGTAGGGGGTCCCGAACTGTGCGTCTAGGCCGGATGGTAACAGGAGGCAGGGGACACGATGATTTACCCAGGTTCGGGCCCTCTTGATGGAGGAAAAACCCTACGTCCTGCTTGATTAATATTGATGATATGGGCATTACAAGAGTAGATCTCCCACGAGATCAGAGAGGCTAAACCCTAGAAGCTAGCCTATGGTATGATTGTATGTTGTGGTTGTTGTGTCCTACGGACTAAAACCCTCCGGTTTATATAGACACTGGAGAGGGTTAGGGTTACACAAGGTCGGTTACAAAGGAGGAGATATCAATATCCGTATTGCCTAGCTTGCCTTCCACGCCATGTAGAGTCCTGTTCGGACACGAGACGAAGTCTTCAATCTTGTATCTTCATAGTCCGGCTGTCCGGAGACCCCCTAATCCCGGACTCCCTCAGTGGCGATGATTAGGCCGCAGCTTCATCCGAGGAAATGGTGATGATGATGCTCTTCCGGTGGTGTAGGTGAAGACAGCGGTGTGGGAATGGAGGTGGCGCGAAAGACGAGGGGAACGTCGGGGCAACTCCTTGGAGGTGGAGGACGGGGTGGCTGAACCGGCGGGACGATGAGATCGACGACGGATCCTCATCCGGTACGGTGGATGAGGGACGTCGAGGTGTTGCTGTGGACGACATCGTCGGGGAAGAGGCTCCGGCTGAGTGGCGGACGGAGCAGGGTGTGGGGTTTCGTCGCGGGTCTTCGCGGCCTCGGTGTACGAATGGGTGGGCGGATGGGATGGCAGTGGGGAACCATGGCTTAGAGACGCGCTTGTCCGAAATGTGGGGTAAGTTATGAAAGTACCCCCACCGATTTGAGGCGGTTCTTTCGGTTCAGGGGTACCACGGGTATTTCGTGTGTCGGGATTTCACAGGAGGTGGGATTTTTCGCGCCCGTTGTAATTTCGGAATAGCAAGGCGCGGGTTGAGATGGAGGGAGTTGTCAGAGCACAACGAGACAAAGATATATCTTAAATATTTCAGGCTAACAAGGCGCGGGTTGAAGAGGCGGGAGTTTCGCAGCACGATAGACAGAGACGCTAGCTTGAATTTTCGGCATAACAAGGCGCGACTTGAAATTTCGGAAGAACAAGCTTAACGTGTACCCAAAAAAAGACAATTTGTACCTCAACACGCACAACACACACACACAAACACCATTTAGACTAGAGTAAGGTACACGTGCATTGCATGCATGAGATTTGGCAACCAAATTATGAATAAATACTACATTATAGCATGCAAGCTTTGAGTCATATATGAATGATGTAGATGTTCGTTTAATTCTTATAGTTCATTTCATTCAAAATCATCTAGTTTTTATAAGAAAGCTAATCTATTTTAAGATTCATGGAATTGTGCATGGTAACACATAACGTAAAAACAAATAATGGCAAATCATGTAGAAAAACATTTGGGCAATTCTGATACGGAAGATTCTAGAACAAATAAGAAGTGCTTGTGTTTTGATGTTTGTGCATTATGCTTAAGTTCAACCATGGAGTCTTCTAGATTATACATGTGGCGAAATCTGGTGGAATCTAGATGATATCCAACGGCCAGTAGTGCTCAAATTTGCCATCTTTGGACCATCGGATTCGCCTCATCCAACGACCATCTTTCAAAGTTAAAGTTACCCGCACAAAATATAAAAAAATATAAAAATAATATATATAGGGGTATAGATATAGATATGTGATGCGAAAGCCGCCCATCATCTCCAATTAGAATAGTGTGTCCATGCACAGATGCAACGTGGCCAAATGATGTCTGCCATCGGTATCTCAAATTCAAATCAGTCTGACCTTGTTCAATGTGTATACATTACAACATGCTCATTTCCAAACCACACCGTGCAGATCTCCGTTATATTCATGCATGCATGGGTTTCAAACATCAGGATCTCTTATTCAAATATTTTAATTCAACTTTACATTGATTATGACCTCACCTATTCTTTTACACCCACACAGTAGTCTTCTCTTTATAATTGTACCACTAACTTTCTCTCGTGCATGCATGCACACACACTACCAATCGGCATTATCCATCGCACACATGCAATCTTTTTCTTCAGGTCGGTCTCGCATGAAGGCACACACCCACACACATCCCCCTCTCCATCATATCGGGCATTCTTTATCTCTCACGCATGCATGCGCAACGATCGATGTTCCTCTATGTATGTGTGTATATAGCTTGGTCTTTCATAGTTTTCCACACAAACCGATCAATTGATATATCCAGTGAGGTCTCACCCTCTTTCCCACGTCCACATTGATCAATCCATACCTCTCTATATAGGATTAACATATATAGATAATACACCCACATTAATTATATATCCAACATCCCCCTCTCATCATCCATGCCTTCTGCTTCATCTCTCAGACACGTGCACAATGGCGAAGACAGGGGCAGTAAGGGCCCTGCCCCCCTCCCCCTAACATCACTATATACCGAGGCTAATAAGAATGTGATCATTAGACAATTGCTTCTAAAAATGGTTTAAGTTCATGAATTGACCCTCCTCGTAAAGGATTAGCAATGCTTGGCCCCCTAGCTCATTTATTTTTCATGGCTCCGCCACTGCGCGCAACAGCGCACGTGTTCGCCCCCTCTCTCTAAATATCGATCTCGCACTTGTGCATTCCTTCATAGTCTCCCTCCACTCGGCCCCTCGCACCATCTTCTAGCCCCCCACCGGATTTTTCCACATGTACAATCTAGCAGACTCCATGGTTGAACTTAAGCATAATGCACAAACCTCAAAACAACAGTGGTTCTCTTTTGTTCTAGAATCTTCCGTATCATAACTGCCCAAACTTGTTTTCTAGTTGAATTGCCATTATTTGTTTTTACTTTATGCTTTACAACGCACAATTCCATGAATAATAAAATAGATTAAGGGCTTCTTTGATTCAAAGGACTCTCAAAGGAATTTTGGAGGATTCTAATCATTAGGAATTTTTCCTATCTTGGTTGTTTGATTCGTAGGATTGTAAACCATAGGAATTTTTCCATATGATTCATTTGCACTAGATTTCATAGGAAACATCCCATCCACTCAAACCTCTTTGAAAGAATTATGTGTTTTTTCTATGCACAATCAAACACTCATACAATCCTGTAGGATTCAAGACGACATTCCACTATAATCCCATGTTTTTCCTATTCCCGCGTTCTTAGCTTTTTTATAAAAACTAATTGATTTTGAATGAGATGAACTATAAGAATTAAACGAAGGGCTACATCAGGCATATATGACTCAGAGCTTACATGCTATTGTGTGGTATTTATTCATAATTTGGTTGCAAAATCTGATGCGTGCAATGCACGTGTACCATACTAGTACTTCGAGTATGTACAAAACACGTAAATTAGAATACCAATGGCATGCTACACAAGTGTCTCTCTTACAGTTCATGAAGTCACGTGGCACATGTGGAGGCGTTGTCGCGACCTCCTTGCGTGGATTGATCACAGTGACGTGCTGCTGGTTCCAGAAGAATGTACTCGTCCTCCCTGAGCCATACTGGCGGTACATGCACGAAGAGAAGATGTGCACGCACGCCACGCACACACTCATTCCCTCGCACGCACACGCGGGTACACGGGCGGATGCAATTTTGTACCAAGATCCACCCATGTGATAATTTGACGTGTGTAAAGCCGTTCACTTCATTGATGGTCAATTAATACAGCGCATGCAAATTGAGTGGACGTGAGGGCGGAAGAAAGACATTATTACTCCACTGCACGCATGCGAGTAGTTAAATCGTGGGTTGCTAGTAGTACTTCCATTGGTCTCCTTTGTATTTTGTGCCAATTTTTGATAGTAACATAATATTTACGCATTTGAGCAGTGTAGTACTTGAAATTTATGTTCCGCTAAACTCATCGGGAGCCGTTTCGGGCCTCGAAACCAAAACCATCAATTAATCTTTACCTTGTTCCCATCACATTCGAAAGCCTGCTCACACCTATTAGTATGTACCAAACCTAAATGTGTTCCCACTATGCAGGTATTAGTACCAGTGCTAGTACTTAGGTTATAAAAAGAGGAACTACCTAACCGAAAATTACTCTACCTTTCCTCCTCATAAGTGCTTCTTCTTCGTCCGTCGTTGCCATGGCCGGTGAGCAGAGCTCTAGGTCAAGAACTACTCATAACAAGGGAGCGGCAACCAAGGCTACGGAAAAAAAGAGAGGGCTCGCCGCCACGCAGAGACCTCGAAAGATCTCTCACGGGCAGGCGATGGCTCCCAGGAGTGCCCTAGCCGCGGAGGCGAACATGCCGAGCCGGTGGAGCTGGAGTCGTTATCCCTCGACGACATGCCCGATCAGCTCAATAAGCACCTCAATAAGCAGAAGGAGTCCATCCAAGGCTTGATGGAGTTGCTGAAGGAGAGCCTCGACGACATTCCCGTTGAGCTCAATCAGCAGGGGGAGTTGACCGTCGGCTTGGTGATGCTGCTAAAGAAGAGCATTGCCTCGGAGAAGAAGGCGACCGGCGAAATCCTGCGACTTCAGGAGGACAAGGCGAAGCTTTGCCACGAGATCGACCTGTTGAAGGAGAAGAACGCCGGATGGAAGAAGCTGCATGAGAATAGTAGTTCATCGATGAAGATGCTATAGGCCCTCGTCATGGAACAGAAGGAGGATTTGGCGAAGCTTCGCGTCGAGCACCCGGCTGTTGTCAAGGTACGTAATGCAGCCGTGGAACAGATGATGAAGGCTCGCGTCAAGAAATCTCGCGTCATGGACAGAATGAAGAAGATGGCGGAGGAGACGCGCAAGGATATGGAGGCCGTGGAGGAGATGAAGAAGCAGTTACGACTCCGCGGCGAATTAGATAATTTGGGGTGATAATCTTCCTTCTTCTTTTGCTCCTGTGTTTCATCTTTTGTGTCAGGACCCCGATTCCAAGTCACATCGATCTAGCCGGTAACACCTCATATCACTTTGCGGCCTCACGCCCAATATTCCCACGGGTGTCGCCTTACCATGGCCCGGGACCGTCTACGCCTTTTGGCTCATGTATATGATAGTGTCGCTAGCATCCATATGACAGAGAACCCGGGCCGACATGGCTAGTCGTGAACCCAAAGCGGCACCAACCTATGGGGACGGGCATACATGAATCACATCGAGCATGTCGGTTAGCAGCGTGTGAATCCGGGCAGTAGCACTGGGCTAACAGGACTCCGGGGAACCTGGGCTATAGCAGGCTAGGCAGGACTCCGGATGTCACCACGTGACATTTCCCCGAAGGGACAGACATAGGAACAAAGTGAAACACATGCCAGCCAGTCAAGTGTCCTGAGCAGTAGTGCTGGGCTAGCAGGACTCTGGTGAACCGGGCTGTAGCGGACTACTATGGCTCATGGAAGCACTAGACTACATTTCCCCATAAGAGAGGCTGCCAAGGATAAACAACTAGATTGTCGGATCCCACACATACCAAGCATTTCAATCATACACACAATATGCTTGATTTGTGTAAATACAACATGGCATCACAACATAACTCTACAACTCAAATATTTATTCATTAGGCTCTGAGGAGCGAGATATTACAAACATGGGTCTCATGACCCAACAATCATAGCATACAAATCAAAGCACATGCGGAAGCTTAACATGTCTGAGTACAGACATCTACAAATGAAAAAGGCTAAGAAGCCTGACTATCTACCAGATCCTGCCGAGGGCACAAGATCATAGCTGAGGTAGCAAGCTAAACGTCGAAGCCCACACGGAACTACTAGCGAGACTGACGTCTCTCTGCAAAACATAAATTAAGCAAATGTGAGTACAAATGTACCCAGCAAGACTTACATCAGAACTATCTACATATGAATCAGTATCAATAAAGGGGGTGGTGGAGTTTAACTACAGCAAGCCAGCTTTGACTCAGTGGCTAACCTGAACTACGACTGCAAGCAACTCTTTTGAGGTGGCGCACACGAGTCCACATATTCACCATTCAATACACCACTATGGATCCGCTCCCGTCTCCCTACGAGAAGGCCATCCATAGCACTCACACTTATCTTGTGAGTTTTATAGTATCCACTTTCACTTGTCTATGAACTGTTATAGGCAACCCAGAAGTCCTTTACCGCGGACTCGGCTATTCGAATAGATCATTTATAACCCTGCAGGGGTGTACTTCTTCACACACGCTCTCGCCACTTACCACCATGTACACGACCTGACTGACCACACAAGTCTCTAGTCCAGGTTTATCGCCTATTCGGGTTCCATCTGCGAGGAGATCCGGCCGGAGTTTCGCTCACAGCCCCAAACGATGTGTGCAGGGTTCCCGAGACACCAAACGGGCGCCCGGTACACCGTGCCACTATGTACCTACCGCATCATAGCCCACCCCTAGGGTCAGCGCTACGCACGGCCGCCAACACATATCCTGCAAACACCAGAAACTAGTTGCAACTCCTGGAGAGAGGACAAGGGCAGTTAATAAGTCGAGAGGGTCCATTGGTTTCGGGCCCAATGCGTGGTAGTAGCTATTCATGGATCACAAACATAGAACTCAGTTCCTAAGGACGGTTTCAATGAGACAACCCACCATGTACTCCTACATGGCCTCTCACTGCTACCTTTACCAAATCGTGTTCACACACTTAGCTCACACACAGTAGGACATGTTCATCACTGTTCCAATTCATCCCCGATGAATCAGACCTGACTCAACTCTAAGCAGTAGCAGGCATGACAAACAAGCATGAATGAGTAGGCACATCAGGGCTCAAACAACTCCTACTCATGCTAGTGGGTTTCATCTATTTACTGTGGCAATGACAGGTCATGCAGAGGATAAGGGGTTCAACTACCGCAACAAGTAACAATTGAATCGTTGTTGTCCTAATGTAGTAAAAGAGAGCAGGAGCGAGAGAGTGGGATTGTATCGGAATGAACAAGGGGGTTTTGCTTGCCTGACACTTCCGAAGATAGTATAGTTCTCCATCGGTGTCATCGATCACATCATCGAAGCAACGTCTATTGAGAGGGGACAATTACCGGCAACAGAGAGGAACCAACATCAATGCAATGCAACAATATGATGCATGAATGTGACATGGCAATATGTTGTGATTTGAGCTAATGCAGCTAGCAACGATTTAAATGGAATTGGTTTGAGCACTAGATTCAAATTTGAACTCCACATGAGGCATTTCAAATACCATTGATTCAAATTGTCATATACAGTGGCTGTAAGTTGTTCAAACATGCATGAGAAGGCCATCCATAGCACTCACACTTATCTTGTGAGTTTTAGAGTATCCACTTTCACTTGTCTATGAACTGTTATAGGCAACCCAGAAGTCCTTTACCGCGGACACGGCTATTCGAATAGATCATTTATAACCCTGCAGGGGTGTACTTCTTAACACACGCTCTCGCCACTTACCACCATGTACACGTCGTGTATCTCGGCAACCTTCAAGCGGAAGCCTGACGAGGGAGTCGGCCACGACCTGACTAACCACACAAGTCTCTAGTCCAGGTTTATCGCCTATTCGGGTTCCATCCGCGAGGAGATCCGGCTGGAGTTTCGCTCACAGCCCCAAATGATGTGTGCAAGGTTCCCGAGACACCAAACGGGCGCCTGGTACACCGTGCCATGGTGTATCTACCGCATCATAGCCCACCCCTAGGGTCAGCGCTACGCACGGCCGCCAACACATATCCTGCAAACACCAGAAACTAGTTGCAACTCCTGGACAGAGGACAAGGGCAGTTAATAAGTCGAGAGGGTCCATTGGTTTCGGGCCCAATGCGTGGTAGTAGTTGTTCATGGATCACAAACACAGAACTCAGTTCCTAAGGATGGTTTCAATGAGACAACCCACCATGTACTCCTACATGGCCTCTCACCGCTACCTTTACCAAATCGTATTAACACACTTAGCTCACACACAGTAGGACATGTTCATCACTGTTCCAATTCATCCCTGGTGAATCAGACCTGACTCAACTCTAAGCAGTAGCAAGCATGACAAACAAGCATGAATGAGTAGGCACATCAGGGCTCAAACAACTCCTACTCATGCTAGTGGGTTTCATCTATTTACTGTGGCAATGACAGGTCATGCAGAGGATAAGGGGTTCAACTACCGCAGCAAGTAACAGTTGAATCGTTGTTGTCCTAATGCAGTAAAAGAGAGCAGGAGCGAGAGAGTGGGATTGTATCGGAATGAACAAGGGGGTTTTGCTTGCCTGACACTTCCGAAGATTGTATAGTTCTCCATCGGTGTCATCGATCACATCATCGAAGCAACGACTATTGAGAGGGGACAATTACCGGCAACAGAGAGGAACCAACATCAATGCAATGCAACAATATGATGCATGAATGTGACATGGCAATATGCTGTGATTTGAGCTAATGCAGCTAGCAACGATTTAAATGGAGTTGGTTTGAACACTAGATTCAAATTTGAACTCCACAGGAGGCATTTCAAATACCATTGATTCAAATTGTCATATACAGTGGCTATAAGTTGTTAAAACATGCATGAGAATGCCATAAACAGATTCTTCATATTTTTCTGATAATATTTCATATATAAATTATTTCATTTGGAGTTACGGTTGAATTTCTATGATTTTTAGAAGTTTTGGCTATTTTCTGGAATTTCATGTAAGAGAATAAAACCAGAAAAAGAGTTGCTGCGTCAGCACTAAGTCACTGTGACGTCAGCAGGTCAACGGGGCAGTCTAGGTCAAACCTGACCAGTGGGGTCCACTAGTCAGTGACTCGGTTAACTAACAGGGTTAATTAGCACTAACTAAAAGTTAATCTAGGCTAATTAGTCCCTGGACACACACGTCAGCGGCTGACCTAACTAACCTAAATAGGATTAGCCCTAACTAACTTAGTTAGCCGGGCGGGGCCCGCATGTCAGTAGCTAAGCTAAATTAGCTAGGTTTAGTTAATCCTAATCTAGGTTAGTTAGCAGGGCGGCCCCACCTGTCATTGAGCAAGGGGAGGTCAAACCCCTTGGTCAACTGGGGCTAACGCGCCGGTGTTTAGCCGCCGGCGGCAGCAGACGCGGCGGAGGGCGCGGGATTTCTCCTCCGGCGCCCAATCGTGCGGCGGAGGGCACGCGCGGGGAGCTGGGGCTCGCCCGCATCGAGGGTGGCATGCGACAGCAGCATGGACGGCTGGAGCTCGCCGGAAATGAGCTCGGGGCAGCGGCGGCGACGTTTGGGTGTTTGTGGCTACGGGGCTGCAGTGGCCGTGGTAGCGCGTTCATGGCACCTACAGCAGCTACGCGAGGCGGCGAGCATGTTGGACACGACGCCCGGGCCATTTGGTTGCCGGGGCCACGTCGGAGGCGGGCGCAAGCGGCGGCGGGTGCGGTCAAGCTTGGTGCGGTCGCTACAGCATGCGAGGAAGAGAACGGAGAGGGGGGAACGGCCAGCAGCTCACCACGGTCACGACGAGCGGGTCGGCGAGGTCGGGGAGGAGCTGATGAAGACGGGAGGTCGCCGGCGATCTCGGCGGCCGAATGATGAAGACGATATCGAGGCGGCGTTTTGGGGCGTCCGGCGTCGAGCGAGTCTACAAGGAGGACGAGGGCGTCGAGGCGGAGGTCATGGACACGTCGGCGAGGCGCGGTAGGGTCGGTGGCTGCAGCGTTACGACGGCGCGGCTGCGGCTGTGCTCGGGCTCGAGAGGGAGAGGGAGCAAAGGAGGGGAAAGAGGTCGGGAGAGAGTGAGAGAGTTCCAGGGGTGGCGTGGCGCGTGTAGAGAAGGCCAGGACAAGCAGGGAGGCGGGAGGTGGCGAGGCGCATGCTTGCGCGCCGCGGGCACATGCCCTCCTGCCCACTAGTAGGAGGTGGAAGACGATAGGAAGGTGGAGGTGGGGTGGGCTGGATTTGCCCGGCTGGGCTGCTACAGTGGGCCAGTTGGCCCGCCAAGTAAGTTCTCCCTCTTTCTCTTTTAATATTGTTTTCTATTATTCTGTAGTCTTTAGGGCTTTATTAAAAATACTTAGACACTTCCAAAAATCATGAAACTACTCATGATCACTATTGGGAATATATCCTACAGTAAACATTTTAGTTTATGATTATTTGAGAAATTAAGATATTTAATAGCATTTAAATACCCAAATGCGAGTATGATTTAATCCAGAGCCCAAATATGTCATGCAAAAATGTGCATCACCTCTGGTTACTGTTTCCAGCTTTTTCCAAGAATGATGAACATTTTTTAAAGCCATTTGGATTTACTGGAAATATTTTGGTTGAACCTAGTGAATTCCTTTAATGCTAGGGTTTAGGCAATCCCCATTTCAAGTTTCTTTCAAAGTTTAAACATGATGCACACATGAAGTTACCCTAGTGCAATGCCAGAAGCTAGGGATGTGACAACTCACCCCCACTAAATAAGAATCTCGTCCCGAGATTCAAGCGTAGGGTAAGATAAAGGGGAACGCAACTAACACAATATTCACGATCCAAGTTGCACTTGATAAGAACGTTGATTCGATCACCATCATTGTCTCTATGTCCTGCTCTGAGAATTCCAACTAACATGACAAATGAGAGGAAAGGGAAATCTCTAGAAGGATCGATCTTATCGAAGATCGAACAACTTAGGATCAACTCATGGAGCGAGACGCTGAAACATCTCTCGAGCTGAGACACAGAGCATACGGACAGAGGGATGGAGTGAAACACATGAAAAAGGATCGCTAGGTAGGCAGCAATTCCACATCTAAGAGGGTGGTGAACGGTTGCCAACGTAGCGAGGAGTTGAGTTTACAAGACACCGAAACGAGACATCTTGGAGGAGGGTGGCCTGTAGAATCATCCCTTAAGTGGCAAACAGAATTACTTTTGATTTAGAGAACATTGAAATTCTCTATACCAACCTGAGTCAATTCACCAACAATCGTTTGGCGGGGTATGAAAGGATGGAATATCCGGATTCGAATGGATGATCTGGACTACCTTGTTGAAGACAACACGATGGATGCTTTTGCCTATCATCGAAAATGGATGGAACGCATGGTAGACTGACATAATGATGGGTGCAAGCTGGGAACAAAATGCAAATACTGGGAATGATTCTAGTGACTGGGGAAAAGCTCAACAGACGAGAGTGATTCCCCTATTTGAATGGTTATAGCATAACCGAGGAAACCGAGAGTACAAGGACCCCTAAGGAACAACTTCTAGAATAAGTTGCACGAAATCCTCATGGAGAAGATGGTCAAATAGCTCAATCAAGATACTACAGTGATAGATCTTCCGGCTAGGTGTGTCGGCCAGAACATCAACCTTGTCGGGACCTACATCATCAATCTTGGAAAAGTTCCAACCATCATATCTGCCTAAGATTCAGATCTGGTTGGTAACAGGATATTCCAGACTCATCAAGTCTAGAAAGAAAAATGAAAGTTTGCAACACAAATCGACGAGATGGTGTTGCAAGATTCTCGGGGAATGAACTATGATAGTAAGCTCAAAAACATGAGCTGGTTCTGCTACACACATGTGAACACGCTGTCCTAGACAAGCATGACCACATAGTAGTCTTACAACGCAACACTACTGAGTTTCGATTGGGAACCATCATTGAGGATAACGGAATCCTGTACAAATCCGTCTGGTACCTTCAGGACTAGCACTTAGAACTTATTATCCTTAAACAAATCAATCAGTGGCTTGGTGTGCTAGGGATACATATCGAATGAAGGTTGCAAGTCTCCAAACCATAGAATACTTCGCACGTATGCATGACCGATTTGGGATGATTCCAGAGAAAGCAACATTGACTTTCTCGAATTCACGGCGGCAACTTGCATCAAATGCACATGAATTAGAGGAAGTCATTTCTTTCATCCGAACATATGCTTCATGAACGGAACACGAGGATAATGCTTATAAGTTTCCAATACTAGCTGGATGTTCAACACAAATCATGGAGAAGGTAGCAGTGTTGCTGATGGGCTCAACAACAATTCATCCAGGTTTCCATGGTGATGGAATTCCATAATTATCTGATCAAGTGATAGCATTGGTCAAACCCAAAAGATATAATGGTGTATGCTCAAGGGATCAATCATGAGTAAGACAACATTATGAACATTGTTGGTTCTGATTTGATTTGATGATAGCCCATACTCAAATCAAAGTTTTGATACGACAATAGATCCAACAACTGATCACAGGGCCCAATCGATGAATATATCATCTATCTTCAACACACGCAAATATATCCCTTGAAATGAACTAAGCTGGCAAGCTTTTATCTTCCAAATCTCCAAGTTGTTGTTTAGCTCAACCAACTAGTTCCAGGGTATCCAACACGGATTCTTGGAGAAGGAGTGGTTTACAAGAAAACCAACTTGACCACGAACTCAACATAGCGGTCAGGTGACAACCTGGTAACACTTCCGAGAAGATATTCGGAAAATCACGAACCACCGATATGTTACTAAGCTCGAGAACATTCTTGCTTTTCAAGGAAAGACGATGTGATCAAAAGAGCAAGGGTTTTACAAAATCCTAACTCATCGATGAAAGAGTGCACCAACAAAAATGGACTAGGTAGCACGATCAGTCCTAGGATGGTGATTCAATAACGAACACGCTAAGGATGAGAATATTGTCCTTTAACTACCAAGCAACGCAATTGCTAGGAGTATTGATTTCACACATCATGATTCACTTGTCAGTATTCCGGTTGCAGCAACATGGGAACCGAGGAATGAACAACGATGGCGAGAGGTATCACTGTATCAAGAATTCATAAGATGGTGTACAATTCCCATGACATTCTTGACATAAGACGGTAATACTTCGGGGTAGAACAGAATCAAAAGCTGGATTGGCATTTTGATCTGCGATACACAACTATTTTGACCCAATCCTGGATATGGACGAGATACTGGAGTTTGTTTCTCCTAGTCATTCTGGAATAGAATGGCTTGACACACCACAAGAGTAAAAGGCATCAATGAACATGAATGCACAACTACTCCTGACTATCAATTGATAGACGAAGGTCAGAAGACAACTAAAGAGGGACAACTCAAAAGAACATCTGATTTTTCTGAGTTGTGGATGCATAGATTAGTGTGTCAAATGAGTTCATCATATTTCTTCTGGATAACCCATGCAGAAAGGGAAGGACTGGCAGATTAACAACACAGAATCGAGAACTCACCAAGAGCACTCTAGTTGTGATCTTTCGGTTCAACGAGGAACTTCTGCCATAAGTAGTTCATGGTAGTTGGAAGAACGATGTACCATGGACCTTGAGGACTATCGCAAAGGTTACTAAAATCCTAAAGGAACTACCAAACACTATCAACATGAGGTAAGTAGAGTGAATCTTGGGTCAAGAACCCAGGAGTAGAATACCTACTACTAAATGGCACCACGAGATGCTTTCGAGAATGATGGCCAGAATCATCACACTGGGATATAAAGCATTGCTAGATTACTGAGAGGTTCTCTAAGACAACTAGGGTCATAATAATAGCTCCAACATAAATGTTGAGGCAGTGGTACCTCAACACACCGGTTAGTGTGGTTAATCTGGCCCAAAGGGACAGCGGGAACAAAAAGAATGGATTTGCAAATGCATCAGACTATGTAGAAACCTAGGATGACTCGGACAGCATAATGGCTGTAAATGCTCAAAATGATTTGAGACATCCTGCAAAATGGTGGCATAACCACTCAACATCATAAAATCAAAGTTCCGAGATCAACTGTCAACATACGGAAGTAGTAGGAATGGAACTGAGGCTTGAAACTAGCAATCATATAAGTCTCTAACATAGTAACTCGTCATCCTGATAGATAGATGAGAAGGCCTAGTTCTTAATCCCTGTAGAAGAGAAGAGAATGACTCAGATAAGAGGGCATAAGGTAAAGGAGTAAAAGAGCCTTACGTTCCCTTCCACGATCAATTCCCTTACATAACTAAAGCATTTCTAGACACAACTTCGACCGGTTGGCTTGGTAATCCTACAGGCAGTCAGGCTCTGATACCAACGCTGTCAGGACCCCGATTCCAAGTCACATCGATCTAGCCGGTAACACCTCATATCACTTTGCGGCCTCACGCACCGTATTCCCATGGGTGTCGCCTTATGATGGCCCGGGACCGTCTGCGCCTTTTGGCTCACGTATATGATAGTGTCGCTAGCATCCATATGACAGAGAACCCGGGCCGACATGGCTAGTCATGAACCTAAAGCGGCACCAACCTATGGGGACAGGCATACATGAATCACATCGAGCATGTCGGTCAGCAGCGTGTGAATCCGGGTTGTAGCACTGGGCTAACAGGACTCTGGGGAACCCGGGCTGTAGCAGGCTAGGCAGGACTCCGGATGTCACTGCGTGACATTTCCCCGAAGGGACAGACATAGGAACGAAGTGAAACACATGCCGGCCAGTCAAGTGTCCTGAGCAGTAGTGTTGGGCTAGCAGGACTCCGGTGAACCGGGCTGTAGCGGATTACTATGGATCATGGAAGCACTAGACTACATTTCCCCATTAGAGAGGCTGCCAAGGATAAACAACTAGATTGTCGGATCCCACACATACCAAGCATTTCAATCATACACACAATATGCTCGATATGTGTAAATACAACATGGCATCACAACATAACTCTATGACTCAAATATTTATTCATTAGGCTTCAGGAGCGAGATATTACAAACATGGGTCTCATGACCCAACAATCATAGCATACAAATCAAAGCACATGTGGAAGCTTAACATGTCTGAGTACACACATCTACAAATGAAAAAGGCTAAGAAGCCTGACTATCTACCAGATCCTGCCGAGGGCACAAGATCGTAGCTGAGGTAGCAAGCTAAACGTCGAAGCCCACACGGAACTACTAGCGAGACTGACGTCTCTCTGCAAAACATAAATTAAGCAAACGTGAGTACAAGTGTACCCAGCAAGACTTACATCAGAACTATCTACATATGCATCGGTATCAATAAAGGGGGTGGTGGAGTTTAACTGCAGCAAGCCAGCTTTGACTCAGTGGCTAACCTGAACTACGACTACAAGCAACTCTTTTGAGGTGGCGCACACGAGTCCACATATTCACCATTCAATACACCACTATGGATCCGCTCCCGTCTCCCTACGAGAAGGCCATCCATAGCACTCACACTTATCTTGTGAGTTTTAGAGTATCCACTTTCACTTGTCTATGAACTGTTATAGGCAACCCAGAAGTCCTTTACTGCGGACACGGCTATTCGAATAGATCATTTATAACCCTGCAGGGGTGTACTTCTTCACACACGCTCTCGCCACTAACCACCATGTACACGTCGTGTATCTCGGCAACCTTCAAGCGGAAGCCTGACGAGGGAGTCGGCCACGACCTGACTAACCACACAAGTCTCTAGTCCAGGTTTATCGCCTATTCGGGTTCCATCCGCGAGGAGATCCGGCTGGAGTTTCTCTCACAGCCCCAAATGATGTGTGCAAGGTTCCCGAGACACCAAACGGGCGCCTGGTACACCGTGCCATGGTGTATCTACCGCATCATAGCCCACCCCTAGGGTCAGCGCTACGCACGGCCGCCAACACATATCCTGCAAACACCAGAAACTAGTTGCAACTCCTGGACAGAGGACAAGGGCAGTTAATAAGTCGAGAGGGTCCATTGGTTTCGGGCCCAATGCGTGGTAGTAGTTGTTCATGGATCACAAACACAGAACTCAGTTCCTAAGGATGGTTTCAATGAGACAACCCACCATGTACTCCTACATGGCCTCTCACCGCTACCTTTACCAAATCGTATTCACACACTTAGCTCACACACAGTAGGACATGTTCATCACTGTTCCAATTCATCCCCGGTGAATCGGACCTGACTCAACTCTAAGCAGTAGCAAGCATGACAAACAAGCATGAATGAGTAGGCACATCAGGGCTCAAACAACTCCTACTCATGCTAGTGGGTTTCATCTATTTACTGTGGCAATGACAGGTCATGTAGAGGATAAGGGGTTCAACTACCGCAGCAAGTAACAGTTGAATCGTTGTTGTCCTAATGCAGTAAAAGAGAGCAGGAGCGAGAGAGTGGGATTGTATCAGAATGAACAAGGGGGTTTTGCTTGCCTGACACTTCCGAAGATTGTATAGTTCTCCATCGGTGTCATCGACCACATCATCGAAGCAACGTCTATTGAGAGGGGACAATTACCGGCAACAGAGAGGAAACACAATCAATGCAATGCAACAATATGATGCATGAATGTGACATGGCAATATGCTGTGATTTGAGCTAATGCAGCTAGCAACGATTTTAATGGAGTTGGTTTGAACACTAGATTCAAATTTGAACTCCACATGAGGCATTTCAAATACCATTGATTCAAATTGTCATATACAGTGGCTATAAGTTGTTAAAACATGCATGAGAATGCCATAAACAGATTCTTCATATTTTTCTGATAATATTTCATATATAAATTATTTCATTTGGAGTTACGGTTGAATTTCTATGATTTTTAGAAGTTTTGGCTATTTTCTGGAATTTCATGTAAGAGAATAAAACCAGAAAAAGAGTTGCTGCGTCAGCACTAAGTCACTGTGACGTCAGCAGGTCAACGGGGCGGTCTAGGTCAAACCTGACCAGTGGGGTCCACTAGTCAGTGACTCGGTTAACTAACAGGGTTAATTAGCACTAACTAAAAGTTAATCTAGGCTAATTAGTCCCTGGACACACACGTCAGCGGCTGACCTAACTAACCTAAATAGGATTAGCCCTAACTAACTTAGTTAGCCGGGCGGGGCCCGCATGTCAGTAGCTAAGCTAAATTAGCTAGGTTTAGTTAATCCTAATCTAGGTTAGTTAGCAGGGCGGCCCCACCTGTCATTGAGCAAGGGGAGGTCAAACCCCTTGGTCAACTGGGGCTAACGCGCCGGTGTTTAGCCGCCGGCGGCAGCAGACGCGGCGGAGGGCGCGGGATTTCTCCTCCGGCGCCCAATCGTGCGGCGGAGGGCACGCGCGGGGAGCTGGGGCTCGCCCGCATCGAGGGTGGCATGCGACAGCAGCATGGACGGCTGGAGCTCGCCGGAAATGAGCTCGGGGCGGCGCCGGCGTTCGGGTGTTTGTGGCTACGGGGCTGCAGTGGCCGTGGTAGCGCGTTCATGGCACCTACAACAGCTACGCGAGGCGGCGAGCATGTTGGACACGACGCCCGGGCCATTTGGTTGCCGGGGCCACGTCGGCGGTGGGCGCAAGCGGCGGCGGGTGCGGTCAAGCTTGGTGCGGTCGCTACGGAATGCAAGGAAGAGAACGGAGAGGGGGGAACGGCCAGCAGCTCACCATGGTCACGACGAGTGGGTCGGCGAGGTCGGGGAGGAGCTGATGAAGACGGGAGGTTGCCGGCGATCTCGGCGGCCGGACGAGGCGGTGTTTTGGGGCGTCCGGCGTCGAGCGAGTCTACGAGGAGGACGAGGGCGTCGAGGCAGAGGTCATGGACACGTCGGCGAGACGCGGTAGGGCCGGTGGCTACGACGTTACGACGGCGCGGCTGCGGCTGTGCTCGGGCTCGAGAGGGAGAGGGGGCAGAGGAGGGGAAAGAGGTCGGGAGAGAGTGAGAGAGTTCCAGGGGGTGGCGTGGCACGTGTAGAGAAGGCTAGGACAAGCATGGAGGCAGGAGGTGGCGAGGCGCGTGCGTGCGTGCCGCGGGCACACGCCCTCCTGCCCACTGGCAGGAGGTGGAAGACAACTGGGAGGTGGAGGTGGGCTGGGCTGGGCTGGATTTGCCTGACTGGGCTGCTACAGTGGTGGGCCGGTTGGCCCGCCAGGTAAGTTCTCCCTCTTTCTATTTTAATTTTGTTTTCTATTATTCTGTAGTCTTTAGGGCTTTATTTAAAATACTTAGACACTTCCAAAAATCATGAAACTACTCATGATCACTGTTGGGAATATATCCTACAGTAAACATTTTAGTTTATGATTATTTGAGCAATTAAAATATTTAATAGCATTTAAATGCCCAAATGCAAATAGAGTATGATTTAATCCAGAGCCCAAATATGTCATGCAAAAATGTGCATCACCTCTGGTTACTGTTTCCAGATTTTTCCAAGAATGATGAACATTTTTTAAAGCCATTTGGATTTACTGGAAATATTTTGGTTGAACCTAGTGAATTCCTTTAATGCTAGGGTTTAGGCAATCCCCATTTCAAGTTTCTTTCAAAGTTTAAACATGATTCACACATCCTAGTGCAATGCCAGAAGCTAGTGATGTGACATTTTGCTTCGGGTGTTTCACCGCAGGTGTCACGTTCTCTGCGAGGCATGAATAGAACAATAGTTTTTTTTTGAGGGAATGAATAGAACAATGCTAACAATTAGATGACTAGCAAATTAGATCATTTTTTATCGCCATATGGCACTGGGCTGCCGTGTTTCGTGCTCCTCCGTCGCAGTACTACTCCAGTGGAAAACTTGAGTATACCGCACAGTTCTTTGCTCCTTCTCGATCAGTTCGTCGGCACATTTATACGAGCAGTCAAATCACAAGGCCCTGCCATCCAGCAGTAATGAGCCATCAAATCACAAAGGCCCTCACCTCTCGTGAAACCGACCAAGCTAGACTGCCCCACCCTCTAGCCTTTTAAAAAAATGTATACTTTTGTACAGCAGTAGTATCGATGGATTGCGCCATGGAGCAAAACTTGAAATTAAAAAAAGGTGGTACATATAGAGAGCGCTCGTCGCCAAATTATGCATATAGTACTATTAAAAAGGCTAGTCACAATAATGGTGTCCAGCACAACCCACCCCTCAAATAAAACGAAGAGGGTGCTTGGATACGTTTTAGTCCCACGACTAAAAGTAGTGGGACTAAAACATGCTAGCCTCATGAAGGAAATATGCCCTAGAGTCAATAATAAAGTTATTATTTATTTCCTTATATCATGATAAATGTTTATTATTCATGCTAGAATTGTATTAACCGGAAACATAATACATGTGTGAATACATAGACAAACAGAGTGTCACTAGTATGCCTCTACTTGACTAGCTCATTAATCAAAGATGGTTATGTTTCCTAACCATGAACAAGGAGTTGTTATTTGATTAACGAGATCACATCATTAGGTGAATGATCTGATTGACATGACCCATTCCATTAGCTTAGCACCCGATTGTTTAGTATGTTGCTATTGCTTTCTTCATGACTTATACATGTTCCTATGACTATGAGATTATGCAACTCCCGTTTGCCGGAGGAACACTTTGTGTGCTACCAAACGTCACAACGTAAATGGGTGATTATAAAGGTGCTCTACAGGTGTCTCCAAAGGTACATGTTGGGTTGGCATATTTCAAGATTAGGATTTGTCACTCCGATTGTCGGAGAGGTATCTCTGGGCCCTCTCGGTAATGCACATCACATAAGCCTTGCAAGCATTGCAACTAATGAGTTAGTTGCGAGATGATGTATTACGAAACAAGTAAAGAGACTTGCCGGTAACGAGATTGAACTAGGTATTGAGATACCGACGATCGAATCTCGGGCAAGTCACATACGATGACAAAGGGAACAACGTATGTTGTTATGCGGTCTGACCGATAAAGATCTTCGTAGAATATGTAGGAGCCAATATGAGCATCTAGGTTCCGCTATTGGTTATTGACCGGAGACGTGTCTCGGTCATGTCTACATTGTTCTCGAACCCGTAGGGTCCGCACACTTAAGGTTTTGATGACAGTTATATTATGAGTTTATGAGTTTTGATGTACCGAAGTTAGTTCGGAGTCCTGGATGTGATCACGGACATGACGAGGAGTCTCGAAATGGTCGAGACATAAAGATTGATATATTGGACGGCTATATTCGGACACCGGAAGTGTTCCAGGTGATTTCGGAGAAAACCGGAGAGCCGGAGGGTTACCGGAACCCCCCCTCCCCCCGGGAGAAGTAATGGGCCATATGGGCCTTAGTGGAGAGAGAGAGGGGCTGCCAGAGGTGGGCCGCGCGCCTCCTCCCCCCTGGTCTGAATTGGACTAGGAGAGGGGGCGCGGCGCCCCCCTTTCCCTCTCCCTCCCCACTTCTTTCCCCCTCCTAGTAGGAGTCCTACTCCTACTAGGAGGAGGACTCCTCCTGGCGCGCCTATAGGGGCCGGCCGGCCTCCTCCCCTTGCTCCTTTATATACGGGGGCAGGGGGCACCCCTAGACACACAAGTTGATCTTCGTGATCGTTCCTTAGCCGTGTGCGGTGCCCCCCTCCACCATATTCCACCTCGGTCATATTGTAGCGGTGCTTAGGCGAAGCCCTGCGACGGCAGTACATCAAGATCGTCACCACGCCGTCGTGCTGACGAAACTCTTCCCCGACGCTTTGCTGGATCGGAGCCCGGGGATCGTCATCGAGCTGAACGTGTGCTAGAACTCGGAGGTGCCGTAGTTTCGGTGCTTGATCGGTCGGGCCGTGGAGACGTACGACTACATCAACCAAACGATTCCGTTGTTGATCTACAAGGGTACGTAGATCACACTCTCCCCTCTCGTTGCTATGCATCACCATGATCTTGCGTGTGCGTAGGAATTTTTTTGAAATTACTACGTTCCCCAACACCTCACCCATGCTTGGATCCAAATACTAAAAAGGCTAAAATCAAGTTACTGAGCATTTATTATCCTCCAAACCCTCCAATCCAGAACTCGCATGTGTTAAAGGAGAGGAGTTAAATGAGTAGAGAGAGGACTAATCCACATTTTAGTAGGGGTACCCCTGACTAAAAAATTTAGTCTCAAGACTAGTTTTAGCCCCTCTTTAGTCAGGGGTGTTTGGAACTTTAGCCTCTTAAAGAGACTATTTTTAGTCAGACTAAAATAAGTCCCTTGGATCCAAGCACCCTCTAAGCATCCTGGAATTCTTTGACAAAACTAAGCACCCTGAAATTCTTTGACAACTAAACTGCTGGCTATATGATGTTGGCCATATATATTGTACGTATATAATGTGATGAAATGAGTGGTAGTACTATACCAACTAAAAGATGAAATGTAAGAAATACTAGTATGTACGTACTGAAGAGTTAAAGTAATGAGAAGAAACATAACATAGTTCTGCTGGGGGCTCAGCACAACACACCCCTCAAATTAAATTAAGCACACCTGAAATTAAACTTTGCAACTATTCCGGTAGACACTGCATTAGAACCACCATGAGCAATGACACTGCCACCTTACTCGGAGTCCTTGTCCATGTCCTCGACTTCGTCCTTGTCCCTCTTCCTCTTGGCCGTTACTTCTTTGCTTGAACCGCACACTTGGCTGTTGCTCTTCATCCAACCCTTGTAGATATTGAAGCAAAGGTAGCCATCCATTGCAGCGTAGTGGATGTGGTCTATATCTAGTACATTCCGCTGCCATGCATGATGATGAAACGTGTATGGAGTTTTCTCCAGTTTACCGTACGAAGGATGAACCATGGCTCCTGCCAGGGTCAGCATTGAAGGCTGATGAGAGGACACCAGCCGATTCTTCTGGAGGTCGAAGGGGTTGCCTACAACGAGACCTATTCGACGCAGGACATCCCTGTCATTCTTAAAGTCTACAGTAACGAATTTCACTGTTTTGTCCCTAAGGAAGTTCTTAAAATCCTGGCACTCAACGTCGGCATGGCATATGTGGTAGACCAAGCAAACGTTATGTACGCAAACCTGGATCACGGCGGGCTTCTTCCTCTCTTCGTCATTTAGATCCTTCTCTAGCCCCAGGATTGTGGTGTACTCAACATCTAGCCCAGTGACCCACTCATCACCTGAGTTTTCGAACATGCGTGTGAAGCGAGAAAGGCATCCTTTCACCATCGCGGAAGAACGGGTGTAGATGACGTCGAACTCATCGCCTGTGATGGTTCTAACCTTGTACTCACCGCCGATCGTGGAGATTTAGGACGCCATGGATTTGGGAGGAGGGTTAGGATTAGTGGAACTGCCCTAATGTGAATGGACGGGATGACTAGGAGCGAACTGCCGTAGTATTGAAGGACGTGCGGGGACAAGTAGGAGCGAACTGCCAGCGTGCGAACGACAGGGTAGTGGCTTTCCATTCTCCCATGATACGGGCTTCCAAGAGCCCTTGGATCTGAGATCGAACGGTTGCATGGCGTGATTCTAGACCTATGGGTGAATATCCTATCCTGGAGGGTTATTCTGCAAATTTTCAGCAACTTAGCATGCGACCGTTTGATCTCAGATCCAAGGGCTGCCAGCAGCCCGTATCATGGTCGCGCCTACCACGACCGTCGCGTCGCTCGCGCAGTCGCGCCCTTGGATATTTAACATGGTGCGTTAGGCTATCTGATGTTGGCATGTCATACATAGTCATCACTTAGTCACTCATACTACAACAAGGTTGGCTATAAGGTTGGCTATAAGTGTATTTTTTACTCCTCTCAATCTCTTTCTTCGTACTCCCTCCGTCCCATAATATAAGAATGTTTTTGACTAGTGTAGTGCCAAAAACGTTCTTATATTATGGGACACAGGGAGTACTAGTATTTATTGCATTTGCCAAGGAGTGACCTCTTCCAATGAAATGGTGTTGCTAAGTTTGCTTCATTTAATTAGCTATAGACTCAAAATTGTCTTTTCACCTAGGTACACACGCTTAGCACCGTTTCTTCCTTGGGTCACCAAACTAGTCTCTCTCTTCTTGATTAACTTGCCACATCAGACTTTATGCCTATGTGGCAAGCTTAAGCACCTATAGGAGCAAGTAAAAGTAAGTACAATAGTGCACTTTACATGGCATTTTTGCATATGTGGAGGAAAGAGAGGCAAGGAAAAAGTGGAGAAGTGGGCTCTCATGCAAGAGCCAGCCTCTACTACATGGTGGAGCATTGGGAGGGGCACCTGTATGGAGGTGGTCAGGAATCGGGAGACTCACGCCGGTCGTAGCACCGCAGTTAAAATGATAATGGCAAGTCAAATCACGGGGCCCCACCTGTCCAGCAGTAACTCGCTGTCAAATCACACAGCCCTACGTTTGCAGCAGCCTACTCCCTCGTCTTCTCGTGTCTCTGTCGAACCGACTAGGCGGAACTGCCCCGCCGCCTACCGCGCAAGAAAAGCCCCGCCCTCGACTTTTAAATAGTATACAATATACTAATTTTGTATCCATGGATTGCACACGCACGATGGAGCAAAGCATCTAGAAAACGGAGGAGAGATAGTGGTCTTGCAATAGAGAAGAGGGAGAGGCGAGACAGTGGTTTTGGAATGGAGAGGAGAGGAGGTGGGTTTGCAGTGGAGAAGATCAGAAGAGGGAGAGGCGAGACGGTGGTTTGGAAATGGAGATGATGGAGAGGAGAGGAGGTGGTTTTGCAATGGAGAAGAGGGAGAGGAGCGTGCGGCAGCGATTTAGGATTGGACAAGAGGGCCGGCACGCTGTGACTGGATCAAAATCAAAATCAATTTACCCTTCAATTAAGAAGGCGACCCCACATTAACTAGTCTCCCTTTTATTTTGGGTCATAATTGACCATGATTTTCACACATAAAATATATGTTATACGTTGCAAAAATAATATAATTTGAAAGTACATTCAGATACAAACCAAACGATACAATTTTTGGTGACATGCATTCACATTTTGCTTGTCAAATACAGTACATGGTCAAACTTTGACCCAAAATACGCAAAACAACAAAAAAATACTTCCAAGACCAGCGCCGCTCTTCCGCTCTTCTCCTCTTAAACCACCGCCGCTCCTCTTCTGTTCCAATCTAAATGCAGCGCCGCTCCTCTCCTCTTCCATTTCAAAACCACCACCCCTCCTCTCCTGTTCCAGTCCAAAACCAGCGTCGCTCCTCTCCCGTTCTAATCCAAAACCAGCGCTGCTCCTTTCCTTTTCCATTCAAAAACCACCGCCGGTGAGTGAAGGTACTGTGGAGAAGTAGATCGATGGAGGAGTACAACTGATATGTGAGGATCGCAGATGGCGACCCTGTGAAGCTAGCTAGGATGTTGGAGATACATCCTTGGTTTGACAACAAGGACCAACTAGCGGCGACGGCGACATCCATGGCCAAATATCTGCAACAGAGCGAAAAGGCGGCGATACTCCCGGAGGGAGTCGCGCCGGAGTACATAGAGCTGCTCCTCTGGGCCATGGAGCAAACAGATTCACCGAATCTGATCGTGAGGGAGTGGTGGTGGGAGTATCGATCCCAGATGGAGCATCCACCATAGATTGAAGGATCGAGCATCTACAAGGTGCCGTTTGTGAGGGTGTCTTGCCAGAGCGAGCCGGTGGAGTCTTCGTCGACCGAACCCAACTGCAAGAGGAGAAAAGCAGTTGGCCCGACGACGCTTCCCCACCATCGTCTCCCTCGCCGTTCACATCGTCTCACGGGGCAGCTGTCTGCCGCCGAGGAATAGGAGGGGGCTTCCCCCACAGCCCAATAGTCGGGCAGGTTGTGAATTGTCAGGAGGAGCTTAGGGTTGTTAGTATTTGTAGGTTGTGAATTGTGTTTTGTGTTGTGTATTTTGAGAGTACTTTCAGATATGAATGTATTTTGAATTTCAGATTTGCAGTATTGAGCATATGAAGTATTTTATGAATTCTAGATATCTATTTTTAGCACTTAAAAATGTAGTTTCATAGGAGTATAAAAGTGCAGACAATGTGATTCTCAGAGAAGAAACTGCAAGTTTCAGTTTCAGATAAGAAACTGCAATTTCAGTTTCAGATAAGAAACTGCAACTTTCAGAGGCAGAGCATTTATATTAACACGGCCTTTTCAAACAGGGTTAACATCATGTTGGAGGTTTTATACATGGTCGAAAATGGAACTATCAGCCAGTTAACATCATGCTGATCAACATTCATGCATAGCACATCTTCATATGATGCACAGTCAAAATGCCCACACAATGTCGAGTGTGCGAAACACAGAGAAAACGAGGGACGAAGTTTTGGCAAGTGTTGGACGTGGTTTTGGGCTGCCCCGTCTAGGCTTTCATTTTTAACATGCGCAGCCCACTGAAGGAAATATGCCCTAGAGGCAATAATAAAGTTATTATTTATTTTCTTATTTCATGATAAATGTTTATTATTCATGCTAGAATTGTATTAACCGGAAACATAATACATGTGTGAATACATAGACAAACAGAGTGTCACTAGTATGCCTCTACTTGACTAGCTCGTTGATCAAAGATGGTTAAGTTTCCTAACCATAGACATGAGTTGTCATTTGATTAACGGGATCACATCATTAGGAGAATGATGTGATTGACTTGACCCATTCCGTTAGCTTAGCACTTGATCGTTTAGTTTGTTGCTATTGCTTTCTTCATGACTTATACATGTTCCTATGACTATGAGATTATACAACTCCCGTTTACCGGAGGAACACTTTATGTGCCACCAAACATCACAACGTAACTGGGTGATTATAAAGGTGCTCCACAGGTGTCTCCAAAGGTACTTGTTGGGTTGGCGTATTTTGAGATTAGGATTTGTCACTCCGATTGTCGGAGAGGTATCTCTGGGCCCACTCGGTAATGCACATCACTATAAGCCTTGAAAGCATGTATCTATACCTATACTAATTCTTAACTTCCTAGAAATTCCCACATTAATTAGATTTTATGAGCCGTTAATCTGGTGGGACCGAGTTATTACGGTTCAGATCCAATCTCTCATGGATCTCTCAAAAAAGAAAAAGAAAAACTCATTGATATGTCCCTCATGGCCCAAATTACGTTCAGATCCAATCTCTCATGTACTATCTCCCAAAAAAAGAAAAACTCATGTATCTCTCAAAAAAGGAAAAAAATCGCATTGATATGTCCCTCACGGCCAAAAAGAAAAAAAATCTCATTGATATGTCCCTCACGGCCAAAACTATGGTTCAGATCCAATCTCTCATGTTTCTCTGAAAAAAGAAAAAAGAATCTCCCGGATATCTCCCAATAAAAAAGTCATGGATACCCTCACGACCAGAATTTCCCAATCTCTCCAAAATTGTCACGTACGCGTGTCTCTCCCACGACCCAACTCTAACCATCTCTGACCAATAACTATCTAAAAGGGATAAAACTCTCGCGTATATCTCTCCGGAGAGCCAAATCTCTCAAATTGTTATGGTAGAGGTTTAAATCTAACCTAGCAGCCTCCGTTTCCTTCCATGGTTTCTACTGTCCAAGACCTCCGATCGATGGCAGTTGATCGTTCTTCCCTCCTCCGGCTAGAGCACGACCAAGGAACGATGCCTTCCAGTTTGAAGCCTACATCGCTGGCTCTCCATTTGATCCACCCATCACAAGGTACGGTACTCCATCGACTATCCCTCAACTGTTCTTTCAACAGCACTAGCGGCCCCAGTTTGATTGGATGAAACCGTATAATTCTGAGTTGTTTCCATGGCACTACATGTACAGGTATTGCTTATTTGTGTGATTTGGAGCCAAGGAGACAACAGTCCATGATAGCTCATGGCTTCATATGCAATTTCGTTCAAATCTTTAGTCCCTGGAGAGTTTGACCAAGATCTGATGGATTAGTTACTCTCTCTCTTATCACACGTGCTGATTTCTCTATGCTGAGTTTGACCAAGATCTGATGGATTAGTTACTCTCTCTCTTATCACACATGCTGATTTATCTATGCTGATTTGTCACATGCATATTTACTTGAACCATTCTTGCTATTACAGTGGCACAACTAATCACGTATAGTTATCTACCGATGCATATTGGCTCATCCGAAAGAAAATTGTTCATCCACCAGACTGGGTTTATTGCGAGTCCAATACTGGCGGTGCCGAGTCCAATACCGACTGCTCTGTTGCTTCTCATCGCTGGCATGTGTATGGCGCCATGCCAGTATGCAACAACAATCCTGGTGCCCGTATGAATAACTCTTGATGTAGGTATATGTTGAATCTCCAGTCTGCACACGATCTTTCTTGATTAGGCATAGCATGCGTGCATTGGAGAAATATTAATATAATGTAATAAAAGAAACATGTGTGTATATACTGTTTGCATCCGAGTTGAGGTGTTTTGGTCATGTTTTATTTTGCACGGTGGTCATCGACCGGTTATAGGTTGCTCCAGGCCTCGAAGGCCCGGCGGTACTGCTCCTCCACATGGAGAGCTGATGGTGCTGCTGCTCCTCGGCACCTTTGAGCGGTCTGTTAATAGGAGGCGTGAGGCGAGCTGCAAGACTTCACGGCACCTTTGAGTGGTCTGCTAATAGAAGGCATGAGGCGAGCTGCAAGATTTCAGGCACATAAACAGCGCAATGGCAAGAGCTATATAATATCACATTGGTACGTATATATTCTCCTTTCCATATGACCATCAATTTCTTCTGATCGCTCAATTTCTAGATATTTATACGTTTGATTCATGCATTCTTTTTTCAGATATTCTGGACCCCGCAGGAGAATATATATTTAAGTGGTGTACATGTACTATGTATAACTAGAAGAAGATTACTATATTTGTGACTACACTAGAAATTTATAGTTGTTGCAGCACGTGGTTAGTTTGCAATATCACGGTGGTGGTCATCGACCAGTTATAGGGTGCTCCAGTGCTCGAAGGCCCGGCGGTACTGCTCCTCGACAGGGAGAGCTGGTGGTGTTGCTGCTCCTCGGCACCTTGGAGCGGTCTGCTAATATGAGGCGTGAGGCGAGCTGCAAGACTTCAGGCACACAAACAGCACAACAGCAAGAGCTATACAATATCACATTGATACGTATGTATTCTCCTTTTTGTAGGACCATAAATTTCTTCTGATCGCTCAATCTCTAGATATTTATACACTTGATTCATATTTTTCTTTTTTCAGATATTCTGCACCCCGTAGGAGACATTATATATTTAAGTGGTGTATACATCTACCATATATACCTACAAGATTACCTATGTTTGCGACTCTACAAGTACTGGAAAAAAATTTGAACTAGAAATTTATAGATCCTGCATCACGTGGTTAGTTTTTTGTTTTCTACTTGCCAACAATACTTGATGAATTAGGATATTGGCTATTTGCAAGGAACGGTCAGCCAGATCAGTTAGCTTTATCATATTATATACTTGGAACTGATTTCTTTTTTTTTCAGATTCTATTCCTAAATGGTTCATGGCTACACGTCCCGTTTTCAGGTTTGTTTGTCAGATTTGTTCTTCTCCTCATAGTCTATCCCCTGAATATTATAATCTATTTTCTATCAGGTTTCTAAATTGTATGGTTGTCTTCCCGCAAAAAAAAATTTGTATGATTGTTTTGCTTCCAGGATTATTCTGTCCATGCCTTGGCTTTCACCTAGATGGACAAGAGTCTGTTCTTTAGTGAGACGCCCAGCTGCAAGTTGTTGTTTGACCAGTTGTGAGGTGTCTCAGAGGCACCAAATGGATGTTCATAATGTTGATCTATCTACATATCATGTGGTACACGGCCCAGAAAGAAGCAGTACGATGGTTGGTCCAAAACTAAGCTCATTCTTAGCATGGGATCACTGCCGAGATTTCTTTCTCTTGATAAGCAGCATCATTGCTTACACCAGGTTAGAGAAGCTTCCTTTTGAAAATTTCGTCTTTTAGCTTTGGAAGTTTTAAATATTGAGACCAGTAGATTGTGCAATTTCCATTTCTTTAGTAGTAGGTGACATACAAGAACACAAATGATGTACTGTTTTGTTTTGTTTTTCTTACTAAAACCATGAAGTGTTATCCTTTTCATTAATATAATGATAACACTTTGAGTTGTTAGTACAATTAACCATGGGATCAAGACTCAAAAAGTAAATGCTAGAGCATTTAAACTTAGCATGCCATGAAGTTATTAAACAGGAAATCATACTTACTGATTGTGATATAAAATAGTGACTGCTACGCCCACTACAACATATAATAGTTCAACACAATGATGACCGAGGAGCCACCATGGAAGGTGACTCTGTAAAAAAGAACACAAATTTAACATGTTCAGATTAATGACCCTACAATGTCAGCACACAAGATAGATAGATGAACATTAAGATTTCATTCAGCCCAAATTTTTGTTCAGTCGAACTCGCCAAAGATGCTTGATGTATGTCAACCACTAGACAAATTCTAGATAGAAGAGTGAAGAGCCTTAGATTTAATTAGTAGTTTGATCATTTAGTATTTCCTTTGGATGGCATGACGTGCTTCTGATCAATTAATTATTTGGTCTTCTAACCCGCATCTAGGGAAGAGGTGAAAATATCAACCAATTTATCATCGAGTTTGATTTATCTCTTTTCTTGACTTATCCCTTTATTGCTTAGATATTGCACGAAGTGAGTAGAACGCAGTTCTAGCACATTAGTTTCAGCATAAAAGCATGTACAACACAATGGATTTATACTACATTTTGTTATCTTAGTCTTTTTTCCAAGCAATTCGATATGTTTCATTAATTTCATCACTAATTACACATGAATGAAAGAGGAGACAATGTCACATGAAAATCACTATAAATGATTATTTTGGGTGTAGCTAAATAATTAGATGGGCCTGTGAATCAAGATTAGATGGTTGTTCAATCACTAGATCACTACTATCATTTTATGCATACTATCATAATGTAATGACGGGAGGTGACAATTTTGTCGGGCTGATGTGTAATGACAACACAATGCAGGAGTTCTTTAGCGGCGGCAAAGAGTCGAGGTGCAGCAATACTGATGCATCATGCAATGCCAAGTGAACAAATGGTGTCTCTCGGGAAATTACAGGGACGGATACGAGCACTACGTACCGTTGTCCTACTATTAAGAAGTTATATTGCTGTTTCTCATCAAGACATTGTTTAGTAAGGAAAACCATTTTCTTATGAAAAAATCCATGTGGCAACATGGTTCATCTAATATTATTCTTGAAGCGAACTGATTCGGCTTCAAGTGTGTAGGTTTGGTGAGATCATCATTTCCATCATTCCAGTAGGACATGTTCTCAAAATATTACGTCATTGCAATTGTTAGTAAAGACTGATAAAAAACATAACAATTCGCAACCTAGCCCATGCAGGTGCATGGGTCGATGACTAGTTGCAACTAATGAGTTAGTTGCAGGATGATCTATTATGGAACGATTAAAGAGACTTGCCGGTAACGAAATTGAACTAGGTATTGAGATACCGACGATCGAATCTCGGCAAGTAACATACCGATGACAAAGGGAACAACGTATGTTGTTATGCGGTCTGACCGATAAAGATCTTCGTAGAATATGTAGGAGCCAATATGGGCATCCAGGTCCCGCTATTGGTTATTGACCAGAGAGGTGTCTCGGTCATGTCTACATAGTTCTCGAACCCGTAGGGTCTGCACGCTTAACGTTCGTTGATGATATAGTACTATATGAGTTATGTATTTTGATGACCGAATGTTGTTCGGAGTCCGGGATGAGATCATGGACATGACGAGGAACTCCGGAATGCTCCGGAGATAAAGTTTGATATATGGGATAATAGTGTTTGGTCACCGGAAGGGTTCCGGATGTTTCCCGAAATGTTTGGGTACGAGAACACTTTATTTGGGCCAAAGGGGAAAGCCCACAAGGTTTTTGGAAAGCGCAAAAGGAAGTTTTGCGGAGTCCAGGGGCCAGACGCCAGGGTCCCTGGCGTCTAGGTCCAGATGCCGGGAACCCTGGCGTCTGGCCCTAGAGTCCGAGAAGGACTCTTGCCTTTCGGGCAAAACCGACTTTGAGGAGGCTTTTGCTCCAAGTTTCGACCCCAAGGCTCAACATATAAATAGAGGGGCAGGGCTAGCACCAAAGACACATCAAGAAACACCAAGCCATGTGCCGGCAACCCCGTCCCCTCTAGTTTATCCTCCGTCATAGTTTTTGTAGTGCTTAGGCGAAGCCCTGCGGAGATTGTTCTTCACCAACACCGTCACCACGCCGTCGTGCTACCGGAACTCATCTACTACTTCGCCCCTCTTGCTGGATCGAGAAGGCGAGGACGTCACCGAGCCGAACGTGTGCAGAACTCGGAGGTGCCGTGCTTTCGGTACTTGGATCGGTCGGACGTAAAAACGTACGACTACATCAACCGCGTTGATATAACGCTTCCGCGAACGGTCTACGAGGGTACGTAGACAACACTCTCCCCTCTCGTTGCTATGCATCACCATGATCTTGCGTGTGCGTAGGAATTTTTTTGAAATTACTACGTTCCCCAACAGTGGCATCCGAGCCAGGTTTTATGCGTTGATGTTATATGCACGAGTAGAACACAAGTGAGTTGTGGGCGATATAAGTCATACTTCTTACCAGCATGTCATACTTTGGTTCGGCGGTATTGTAGGATGAAGCGGCCCGGAACGACATTACGCGTATGCTTACACGAGACTGGTTCTACCGACATGCTTTGCACACAGGTGGCTAGCGGGTGTCAATTTCTCCAACTTTAGTTGAATTGAGTATGGCTACGCCCGGTCCTTGCGAAGGTTAAAACAGCACCAACTTGACAAACTATCATCGTGGTTTTGATGCGTAGGTAAGAACGGTTCTTGCTAAGCCCGTAGCAGCCACGTAAAACTTGCAACAACAAAGTAGAGGATGTCTAACTTGTTTTTGCAGGGCATGTTGTGATGTGATATGGTCAAGACATGATGCTAAATTTTATTGTATGAGATGATCATGTTTTCTAACCGAGTTATCGGCAATTGGCAGGAGCCATATGGTTGTCGCTTTATTGTATGCAATGCAATCACGCTGTAATGCTTTATTTTATCACTAAGCGGTAGCGATAGTCGTGGAAGCATAAGATTGGCGAGACGACAACGATGCTACGATGGAGATCAAGGTGTCGCACCGGTGACGATGGTGATCATGACGGTACTTCGGAGATGGAGCTCACAAGTACAAGATGATGATGGCCATATCATATCACTTATATTGATTGCATGTGATGTTTATCTTTTATGCATCTTATCTTGCTTTGATTGATGGTAGCATTATAAGATGATCTCTCACTAAATTTCAAGATAAAAGTGTTCTCCCTGAGTATGCACCGTTGCCAAAGTTCGTCGTGCCCAGAAACCACGTGATGATCGGGTGTGATAAGCTCTACGTCCATCTACAACGGGTGCAAGCCAGTTTTTGCACACGCAGAATACTCAAGTTAAACTTGACGGGCCTAGCATATGCAGATATGGCCTCGGAACACTGAGACCGAAAGGTCGAGTGTGAATCATATAGTAGATATGATCAACATATTGATGTTCACCATTGAAACGTACTCCATTTCACGTGATGATCGGTTATGGTTTAGTTGATTTGGATCGTGTGATCACTTAGAAGATTAGAGGGATGTCTTTCTAAGTGGGAGTTCTTAAGTAATATGATTAATTGAACTTAAATTTATCATGAACTTAGTACCTGATAGTATTTTGCTTGTCTATGTTGATTGTAGATAGATGGCTCGTGTTGTTGTTCCGTTGAATTTTAATGCGTTCCTTGAGAAAGCAAAGTTGAAAGATGATGGTAGAAATTACATGGACTGTGTCCGTAACTTGAGGATTATCCTCATTGCTGCACAGAAGAATTACGTCCTGGAAGCACCGCTAAGTGCCAAGCCTGCTGCAGGAGCAACACCAGATGTTATGAACGTCTGGCAGAGCAAAGCTGATGACTACTCGATAGTTCAGTGTGCCATGCTTTACGGCTTAGAACCGGGTCTTCAACGACGTTTTGAACGTCATGGAGCATATGAGATGTTCCAGGAGTTGAAGTTAATATTTCAAGCAAATGCCCAGATTGAGAGATATGAAGTCTCCAATAAATTCTATAGCTGCAAGATGGAGGAGAATAGTTCTGTCAGTGAACATATACTCAAAATGTCTGGGTATCATAATCACTTGATTCAACTAGGAGTTAATCTTCCTGTTGATAGTGTCATTGACAGAGTTCTTCAATCACTGCCACCAAGCTACAAGAGCTTCGTGATGAACTATAACATGCAAGGGATGGAAAAGACGATTCCTGAGCTCTTCGCAATGCTAAAGGCTGCGGGGTAGAAATCAAGAAGGAGCATCAAGTGTTGATGGTCAATAAGACCACTAGTTTCAAGAAAAAGGGCAAAGGGAAGAAGAAGGGGAACTTCAAGAAGAACAGCAAACAAGTTGCTGCTCAGGAGAAGAAACCCAAATCTGGACCTAAGCCTGAAACTGAGTGCTTCTACTGCAAGCAGACTGGACACTGGAAGCGGAACTGCCCCAAGTATTTGGCGGATAAGAAGGATGGCAAGGTGAACAAAGGTATATGTGATATACATGTTATTGATGTGTACCTTACTAGAGCTCGCAGTAGCACCTGGGTATTTTATACTGGTTCTGTTGCTAATATTTGCAACTCGAAACAGGGACTACGGATTAGGCAAACACTGGCGAAGGACGAGGTGACGATGCGCGTGGGAAATGGTTCCAAAGTCGATGTGATCGCAGTCGGCACGCTACCTCTACATCTACCTTTGGGATTAGTATTAGACCTAAATAATTGTTATTTGGTGCCAGCGTTGAGCATGAACATTATATCTGGATCTTGTTTGATGCGAGACGGTTATTCATTTAAATCAGAGAATAATGGTTGTTCTATTTATATGAGTAATATCTTTTGTGGTCATGCACCCTTGAAGAGTGGTCTGTTTTTATGAATCTCGATAGTAGTGATACACATATTCATAATGTTGAAGCCAAAAGATGTAGAGTTGATATTGATAGTGCAACTTATTTGTGGCACTGCCGTTTAGGTCATATCGGTGTAAAGCGCATGAAGAAACTCCATACTGATGGACTTTTGGAACCACTTGATTATGAATCACTTGGTACTTGCGAACCGTGCCTCATGGGCAAGATGACTAAAACGCCGTTTTCCGATACTATGGAGAGAGTAACAGATTTGTTGGAAATCATACATACAGATGTATGTGGTCCGATGAATGTTGAGGCTCGTGGCGGATATCGTTATTTTCTCACCTTCACAGATGATTTAAGCAGATATGGGTATATCTACTTAATGAAACATAAATCTAAAACATTTGAAAAGTTCAAAGAATTTCAGAGTGAAGTTGAAAATCATCGTAACAAGAAAATAAAATTTCTACGATCTGATCGTGGAGGAGAATATTTGAGTTACGAGTTTGGTCTACATTTGAAACAAAGCGGAATAGTTTCGCAACTCATGCCACCCGGAACACCAGAACGAAATGGTGTGTCCGAACGTCGTAATCATACCTTACTAGATATGGTGCGATCTATGATGTCTCTTACTGATTTACCACTATCATTTTGGGGTTATGCTTTAGAGACGGCCGCATTCACGTTAAATAGGGCACCATCGAAATCCGTTGAGACGACGCCTTATGAACTATGGTTTGGCAAGAAACCAAAGTTGTCGTTTCTTAAAGTTTGTGGTTGCGATGCTTATGTGAAAAATCTTCAACCTGATAAGCTCGAACCCAAATCGGAGAAATGTGTCTTCATAGGATACCCAAAGGAGACTGTTGGGTACACCTTCTATCATAGATCCGAAGGCAAGACATTCGTTGCTAAGAATGGATCCTTTCTAGAGAAGGAGTTTCTCTCGAAAGAAGTGAGTGGGAGGAAAGTAGAACTTGATGAGGTAACTGTATCTGCTCCCTTATTGGAAAGTAGTTCATCACAGAAACCGGTTTCTGTGACACCTACACCAATTAGTGAGGAAGTTAATGATGATGATCATGGAACTTCAGATCAAGTTATTACTGAACCTCGTAGATCAACCAGAGTAAGATCCGCACCAGAGTGGTACGGTAATCCTGTTCTGGAAGTCATGCTACTAGATCATGATGAACCTACGAACTATGAAGAAGCGATGGTGAGCCCAGATTCCGCAAAATGGCTAGAAGCCATGAAATCTGAGATGGGATCCATGTATGAGAACAAAGTGTGGACTTTGGTTGACTTGTCCGTTGATCGGCAAGCAATTGAGAATAAATGGATCTTCAAGAAGAAGACTGACGCTGACGGTAATGTTACTGTCTACAAAGCTCGACTTGTTGCGAAAGGTTTTCCACAAGTTCAAGGGATTGACTACGATGAGACATTCTCACCCATAGCGATGCGTAAGTCTGTCCGAATCATGTTAGCAATTGCTGCATTTTATGATTATGAAATTTGGCAAATGGATGTCAAAACTGCATTCCTGAATGGATTTCTGGAAGAAGAGTTGTATATGATACAACCAGTAGGTTTTGTCGATCCAAAGGGAGCTAACAAAGTGTGCAAGCTCCAGCGATCCATTTATGGACTGGTGCAAGCATCTCGGAGTTGGAATAAACGCTTTGATAGTGTGATCAAAGCATTTGGTTTTGTACAGACTTTTGGAGAAGCCTGTATTTACAAGAAAGTGAGTGGGAGCTCTGTAGCATTTCTGATATTATATGTGGATGACATATTACTAATTGGAAATGATATAGAATTTCTGGATAGCACAAAGGGATACTTGAATAAGAGTTTTTCAATGAAAGACCTCGGTGAAGCTGCTTACATATTGGGCATTAAGATCTATAGAGATAGATCAAGACGCTTAATTGGACTTTCACAAAGCACATACCTTGACAAAGTTTTGAAAAAGTTCAAAATGGATCAACCAAAGAAAGGGTTATTTCCTGTGTTACAAGGTGTAAAGTTGAGTAAGACTCAATGCCCGACCACTGCAGAAGATAGAGAGAAGATGAAAGATGTTCCCTATGCTTCAGCCATAGGCTCTATCATGTATGCAATGTTGTGTACCAGACCTGATGTGTGCCTTGCTATAAGTCTAGCAGGGAGGTACCAAAGTAATCCAGGAGTGGATCACTGGACAGCGGTCAAGAACATCCTGAAGTACCTAAAAAGGACTAAGGATATGTTTCTCGTTTATGGAGGTGACAAAGAGCTCATCGTAAATGGTTGCGTTGATGCAAGCTTTGACACTGATCCGGACGATTCTAAATCGCAAATCGGATACATGTTTTTATTGAATGGTGGAGCTGTTAGTTGGTGCAGTTCTAAACAAAGCGTCGTGGCGGGATCTACATGTGAAGCGGAGTACATAGCTGCTTCGTAAGCAGCAAATGAAGGAGTCTGGATGAAGGAGTTCATATCCGATCTAGGTGTCATACCTAGTGCATCGGGTCCAATGAAAATCTTTTGTGACAATACTGGTGCAATTGCCTTGGCAAAGGAATCCAGATTTCACAAGAGAACCAAGCACATCAAGAGACGCTTCAATTCCATCCGGGATTTAGTCTAGGTGGGAGACATAGAAATTTGCAAGATACATACGGGTCTGAATGTTGCAGACCCGTTGACTAAGCCTCTTCCACAAGCAAAACATGATCAGCACCAAGGCTCCATGGGTGTTAGAATCATTACTGTGTAATCTAGATTATTGACTCTAGTGCAAGTGGGAGACTGAAGGAAATATGCCCTAGAGGCAATAATAAAGTTATTATTTATTTCCTTATTTCATGATAAATGTTTATTATTCATGCTAGAATTGTAATAACTGGAAACATAATACATGTGTGAATACATAGACAAACAGAGTGTCACTAGTATGCCTCTACTTGACTAGCTCGTTGATCAAAGATGGTTAAGTTTCCTAACCATAGACATGAGTTGTCATTTGATTAACGGGATCACATCATTAGGAGAATGATGTGATTGAATTGACCCATTCCGTTAGCTTAGCACTTGATCGTTTAGTTTGTTGCTATTGCTTTCTTCATGACTTATACATGTTCCTATGACTATGAGATTATGCAACTCCCGTTTATCGGAGGAACACTTTGTGTGCCACTGTTGGTGTCAAAACCGGCGGATCTCAGGTAGGGGGTCCCGAACTGTGCGTCTAGGCGGATGGTAACAGGAGGCAGGGGACACGATGTTTTACCCAGGTTCGGGCCCTCTTGATGGAGGTAAAACCCTACGTCCTGCTTGATTAATATTGATGATATAGGTAGTACAAGAGTAGATCTACCACGAGATCAGAGAGGCTAAACCCTAGAAGCTAGCCTATGGTATGATTGTTGTTTGTTCTACGGACTAAAACCCTCCGGTTTATATAGACACCGTAGGGTTACACAGAGTCGGTTACAATGGTAGGAGATCTACATATCCGTATCGCCAAGCTTGCCTTCCACACCAAGGAAAGTCCCTTCCGGACATGGGACGAAGTCTTCAATCGTGTATCTTCATAGTCTAGGAGTCTGGCCGAAGGTATAGTCCGGCTATCCGGACACCCCCTAATCCAGGACTCCCTCAGTAGCCCCTGAACCAGGTTTCAATGACGATGAGTCCGGCGCGCAGATTGTCTTCGGCATTGCAAGGCAGGTTCCTCCTCCAAGTACTTCATAGAAGATTTTGAACACAAAGGTAGTGTCCAGCTCTGCAAAATAAGTTTCCACATATTGCCATAGAGAGAATAATATTTACACAAATCTAATCTGCTGACGTATTCCGTAGCGTGACATCACACCACGGCCAAGTCTTTATTCGAATCGTTTTACTGTCCCACCTCGGCGCGTTTAGCGGGGCGGTTTCCTTGGCACGTCTTGTCAAAGCAGAGATCGTGTCCCCTTATTCCGGGATTCTCATCAATACGGGTGTGGGTAACCCAACCGCGCCATTGATTACGGCGCTTGGGAGATAAGCGGGTTTTACCAGGCTGGTGGGGGCGCATAGTCGCGTCCATCCATATAAGGGGATAAGGATCCACCTTTTCATCCACGCCTTCTTCCTCCTTTGCCTATCCATTTCCGCGCACTCGAGCTCCAGCGCCCAAGTCCGCACACCCCACCTCAACCTTCTCCAGTCATGTCCGGAGCGGGAGGCAAGTGGATGGTCTCCTCCGTCACGGAGGGACACATCAAAAAAATGAGGAAGACCGGATACTTGTCTAACGACATTGCGCACCGGCTTCCCGAAGAGGGGCAGCTCATCCCCACCCCTAGGCCCCATGAGAGGGTGGTGTTCCTCCCCCATTTCCTCCGCGGACTGGGCTTCCCTCTCCACCCATTTGTCCGGGGGCTCATGTTCTACTATGGCCTGGATTTCCACGATCTGGCCCCGAACTTTGTCCTCAATATCTCGGTGTTTATCGTCGTGTGCGAGGCTTTCTTCTGCATCCGCCCCCATTGCGGCCTATGGCTCAAGACTTTTAATGTCAAGCCAAAGGTAGTGCGTGGCACCCAGGCGGAGTGCGGAGACGCCATGGTGGGCAAGATGCCCAATGTCCTATGGCTCGAGGGCTCCTTCGTGGAGTCCCTAAAGGGGTGGCAATCGGGGTGGTTTTACATCACCGAGCCGCGCGACCCTGAATGGGTCGGAGCCCCCCAGTTCCGATCCGGACCCCCCACGTGGCTCACCTCCTGGAAAGAGACAGGCCTGTCATGGGGTAAAGAAGGAGAGCTGACCGGACTCCAAACATGCGTCCAAACCCTGGTGGACAAGAAGCTCAAACTTGTCAACGTAGTCCAGGTTATGCTCATCCACCGGATCCTCCCGTGTCAACAACGGGCTTTCAACCTGTGGGAGTTCGACCCGGAGCAGCACCAAACTCTGAGCAGGCTCTTCGACACGATGTCCGAAGATGCCTGGAAGGTGCTTTTCAAGGGCGCCGAGGCCCCCGCATCCGCTACCGAGGATCGCGGATTCAGCACGCAGCGTCACGCTCGTGCAGTAAGCTGTTTTTACCTTTTACAGGGTAGTTTTTCATAGTTTGACTCCATGCGGGATCTAAGCTCCCTTACCTTTGACAGGATTGGCAGGAGACGTCCGGACAGATCAACTGTCCGGCTCCTTTGCCCGAAGGCCCAGCGGACGCTCGCTTGGCGAAGCTGCTGGTTCTGGCACCCTATGTGGTACCGGAGAAGAAGGCCAAGAAGGCCACGAGGACTCGAAAGAGCGCCCGACGCCAGGAGGTGTCGGATTCATCATCCGACGACTCCAAGGCACACTCCTCCCGTGAAGACGAGGAGGAGGAAGAAGAGACCTCTCCCCCTCCAGCGGGGGGAGGGAAGAAAAGGAAGGCCGCCCCAACTGGGGAGGCCGAAGGGTCCAAGAAGGGGAAGACCCCTCCTCTGGACTACTCCACCAACGCCGACGACGGCGAAGAGGAGTGGCCGCATAGGGCCAAGCCCCTGGCGAGATCGTAAGTATTCAGACACCAGAGCAATTCATAGTGTTCCTTTCTTGCACAGCTCCTCCTTACGCCGAATATGACTATGCAGTCCGCCCAAGGCCGGGCTCGACGAGTCGTCGAGCAGCTCCCTGGATTCGTCGGACGTGAGTTCACTTCCGCCCGCTACCTCCCCCCATCCTACGGACGACGCCGAGGTGCTATCCCAACAGGTTCCAGGCCAGGAGGAGGTGGTCCTGGAGGCGCCGCAAGGCGACCTCCCGGACTCCAGGCGCAAAGGGGATAAAACTCCCAAGGGCCCCGAGTCCGGCCTTGAGCCGGACACCGCGCCGGAACCTTCAACGATTCCGGACTCTGGTAGGCAGCGTCCTTCCAAGAGGAGCAAGCCTACCGAGCCGGTGACCTCCATCCAACCGGAGGCACCAGACAATTTGCTGGAGGTTCTTAAAGGCGCCTCCATCAACGAGGAGCACCGCACTATTATGAGTGCGGTGATCGAGAAGGTTCAATCTGCCAAGAGCAGACTGACTGAAGCTGTGCCAGCCTTCAACAGGCTTTGAGGTAAGTAAAGAATAAAAATATTACCGCATAGACAGTAGCCCCTGATGCTCTGTTCGGCGTTTGGAAAGAAAAGCCGAATAGAGGATCTAATAACATTCGCAGGAGTCTAACATAATCAAGTCAATATGCGTATACAAGCTTCGCTTCTAGCCTCCGCCGCACTGACTGCGGAGGTGGATACGCTGAAGCAAAACCTTGCGCGGTCCGAGAACAAGCTCGGCCATGCCAAGTGGCAACTCGAGGAGAAGGAAGGTAAGTAATACCTTGCGCAAGTATATAGAGAAGATGTTGTTGCAAAAATGACAAGATCAACGTGCTATTATAGGGGCCATGGCCGAGGTGGCAACCCTTAAGCAAGCGCTGACCGAGGCCGAAAACAGAGCGGCCGCGGAGCGCACAGAGAGAGGGAAGCAGGAGGCGCGGGTGGAGGAGGTGCAGAAAGAGCTCCAGGCTCTCGTGAAAAAACACGAGAGTTTGGAGCTTGACTCAAAGACACAAGCGTCCGAGCTTGCGGCAGCCCTCAAAAGCGTGAAGTCTACCAAGGCCGAAGCCCAGAAAGCCCTCCAAGAAATTGAAGCGATGAAGAAGATAGCGGCGGGTAAGGCATTCATTATGCAAAGCAAGCACGTGAAAGTGAATTACTTATTACTTACCCGAGTCCGGAGCTCTCCAGGAGCATTCGCAGATTTGCCCCGCAGTGCGTCTGATGCCACCGCCTACTACCGAGCCGAGGAGGGGAGCTCGACGGAGAAGGTGTTCTGGTCTCAGTATGCCGAGGCCGGACACCTGGTGCCTTTGAGCGACCAGCTGAAGCAAATGGTCGAGCTCCACAATGTGGCCGAACAGGCCATAAAGGGCCTCGTAGTTCGGCTTTGGCATGGAGAGGCTCTGCCTGGGAGCTACTTTGGGCTGGTGAGGCGGCTAGTGGATGCCTGTCCATGGCTTGAAGTAATGAAGCGCTCCATCTGCATCGAAGGTGCCCGTAGGGCGCTTGCCCGTGCTAAAGTGCACTGGGGCAAGATGGATGCGGAGAAGCTGGTGAAGGACGGGCCGCCGCCGGGCAAGGAGCATCGCGTCCCGGAAGCGTATTATGAGGGCGTCCTGAAGGGTGCCCGCCTTATAGCGGATGAATGCTCCAAAGATGTAATTTTTGAGTAAACTCGCATTTGCGATCCTGTACGCTGAAAACTTGTTCATATGCGCTAAGCAACGCTTTTGAATTTAAAATATTACCTTCTGTGCGGCCGTTTATCAAATTTGAGAGATGGCGAGTCATCGGCTTCTTCCCCCATGCCACGAGTGCTGGGGTGTTCGGGATAAACATGAGCGCTCTTTTTCCCATTCTTGGGTCCTTCGAGGGAGGCGCTCAACACAACGAACAAGGCAATCGGACTATAATGCTTGAACACTCTCACTTAGCCATAGAATTCTATAATTTTAAATTTTGGTGAAGCCCCTAGTGTTCGGAAGACCGAGTTCGGGGCGCTATCCACGCCTAGGCCGGACAAAGCCGACTCCTCGCTCTAAGCGGCATAAGTCTTTAGGGACTCGAAAACCTCTCGAACAGCGACCAGCTCTCGCCTCATCATGATGGTCAGTTTTAGCTTTCTCTACTGAGGTGCTTAGCCCAGCTCAACTGGGGCACAATCGCAGTAGTTCTCCTAGTGCTACCTTAGCCGATATAACGGAACGTAAGGTACCAAAACATAGGAGCCGGGCAAACTCAACTATTGACCCAAGACATGATTCGGAGCCGATGCATATAATGCTATAAGTTCGGGGTGCCGCACTTGTGAAAGTGTTCGGACTTCTCACACCGTATTGTGGGGTACTTAAGCCCCTGGCGTATTGGCCGTACCAAAGTGTACGGGTGCAACATGTCATTAATGAACATATATTCGTAAAAAAGAGTAATGCAATAATAGACGGAAGCTATGCATTGTTTATTTAAAAAAGCTGCGATCAAAGCAAAACGATACAAATAGTGCGATAAGCAAACAATGGGACTATTTAACGTGTCCTTTCCAGGGGCGAGCTGCGGAATGGCATGTGAAACAGGTATACTACTCGTTATAGAGACCACCTTAGAGTTCCATAGTGCGGCGTAGCTTTCTGCTTCCCTGGTTGTATCATTTGTGCGGCAAGTGTACTGCCGGACAAGCCTTCCGAAGAATGGAGCCCTAAAAATAAGAGAAAATTAAGAAATTGGCAGCCCCTAGTGCGGTTTAAGCTGCGTTTCGGGCATGCCGTGATGGTGCCCCTCCCCCTGTGCCCATGGTATTTGCAGAGCGTAGTTATGTACGCGCAATACTGGTTTCGCAAGTTCGCGAGGGCTGAGGTTGGTGCCGCATTGCTACGCTTGCTCGGAACGTGCCAGGCGGTCTTGTTGTAGGTTACTCCGGGCGCGCTTGACGGTGTCCAGACGTTTAATGGCCGGACTGGAGAATTGCCTTGAGAGGCTGCTTTGTACTTCCGCTGCGATAGCCGCCGTATGCTCCTCCATTCGGAGAGAGCGTTCGGTGTTTCCATTGACCGTGATGACTCCTCGAGGGCCTGGCATCTTGAGCTTGAGGTATGCGTAGTGTGGCACCGCATTGAACTTAGCAAATGCGGTTCACCCGAGCAGTGCGTGATAGCCACTGCGGAACGGGACTATGTCGAAGATTAACTCCTCGCTTCGGAAATTATCCGGAAATCCGAAGACCACTTCAAGTGTAACTGAGCCTGTACAGTTGACCTCTACACCTGGTATGACACCTTTAAAGGTCGTTTTAGTGGGTTTAATCCTCGAGGGATCGATGCCCATTTTCCGCACTGTATCCTGGTAAAGCAGGTTCAGGCTGCTGCCACCGTCCATAAGGACTCTAGTGAGGTGAAATCCGTCAATAATTGGGTCTAGAACCAATGCGGCAAATCCGCCATGACGGATGCTAGTGGGGTGGTCCCTTCGATCAAAAGTGATCAGGCAGGAAGACCATGGGTTGAACTTTGGGGCGACTGGCTCCATCGCGTATACGTCCCTTAGCGCACGCTTCCGCTCCCTCTTGGGGACGTGGGTTGTGTATATCATGTTCACCGTCCGCACTTGTGGGGGAAAACCTTTCTGTCCACTGTTGTTCGGCGGCCGGGGCTCCTCCTCGTCATTGCTATGCAGCCCCTTGTCTCTGCTTTCGGCATTTAACTTGCCTGCCTGCTTGAACACCCAACAATCCCTGTTGGTGTGATTGGCTGGTTTTTCGGGGGTGCCATGTATCTGGCATGAGCGGTCGAGTATTCGGTCCAAACTGGACGGGCCCGGAGTATTTCTTTGGAATGGCTTTTTCCGCTGACCGGGTTTAGAGCCTCTGAATCCGGCATTAACTGTCGTATCCTCAGCATTGTCACCGTTAATGCAGCGCTTTTGCTTGTTGCGACGCGACTTGCCACTGCTGTCCTTGGTATCCGAATTACCAGGGCTCTTGGCCATGTTATTGCTGCAAGCTAGCCAGCTGTCTTCTCCCGCGCAAAAGCGGGTCATAAGTGTCATGAGGGCTGCCATAGATTTCGGCTTTTCCTGTCCTAGGTGCCGTGCAAGCCACTCGTCGCGGATGTTATGCTTGAAGGCTGCTAGGGCCTCTACGTCCGGACAGTCGACGATTTGATTTTTCTTGGTTAGGAACCGTGTCCAGAATTGTCTGGCCGATTCCTCTGGCTGCTGAATTATGTGGCTTAGGTCATCGGCGTCTGGTGGTCGCACATAAGTGCCCTGGAAATTGTCGAGGAATGCGGCTTCCAGGTCCTCCCAACAACCAATTGATTCTGCTGGCAAGCTGTTCAGCCAATGCCGAGCTGGTCCTTTAAGCTTGAGTGGGAGGTATTTGATGGCGTGTAGGTCATCACCGCGGGCCATGTGGATATGAAGGAGATAGTCCTCGATCCATACCGCAGGATCTGTTGTGCCATTGTATGATTCGATGTTCACGGGTTTGAAACCCTCGAGGATTTGATGATCCATTACTTCATCTGTGAAGCATAGTGGGTGTGCGGCGCCTTTGTATTGGGCTATATCACGACGCAGCTCAAACGAGCTTTGTCTACTGTGTTCGGCCTGGCCGGATTTACTGTATCCGGCGTGACGAGTACCGTCTCGTGCCGTGGGGCGCCCACGTGATCCGTAGATCGATCTTGTTTGCCTTGCCTTGTCCTCCAATATATCTCGCAGGTCTGGCGCATTTTCTCATGCCTTGGTATTTTTTGAGCGGCGCCGGGGTGCGGCTTGAGTGGAGGGCCGAGAGGCCTCTTTGTCGCGGCCACGGGGTGGCCGGTCGGCCGCATCATGCGCTGGTGATGTAGGTTTAGGTGCTTCCTCCTCTAATTGGGGTAGCAACCTGCGCTTTGGGTAGCTCTTGGAGGGGCGTTCGAGTTCATACTCTTCGGCCGCAAGGACTTCAGTCCATCTGTTGGCTAGCAAATCTTGATCAGCTCTAAGTTGTTGCTGTTTTTTGTTGAGGCTGCTCGCCATGGCCATAAGCCTGCGTTTGAAACGCTCTTGTTCGACGGGATCCTCTGGCACGACAAATTCGTCGTCGTCGAGGCTTTCCTCGTCTTCGGAGGGAGGTATGTAATTATCGTCCTCGACCTCTCTGTCTGCTGCTCTCTCATGAGGGCTGGCTTCTCCGTCCTCCTGTGGAAGTCAGTTGATTCCTCCAAAGAACCGGAAGCGAAGCGCTATGCCGGGGCGAGGGGACGGGAAAATAAACTGCTCCGAAGAAAGATATTGGGGTTCCCAATGCTTCTGCTGAATCTTGCTGGAGGTGGTTGTCTTCGGCACTGTCCGGGGTGTTATTATCTCCCGTGCCGGAATCACTGTTTTTGCTTTGGCGGGATTTAGAGCGGCGCCGCTGACGCCGGCGCTTAGGCTGCTTCTTGGAGGGGTCATCCTCCGCTGTTCCATCGCCATTGCCTTCTTTTGGGGTGTCCACCATGTATATATCATACGACGAGGTGGCTTTGCAGTGCCCTATAGGCGCTGGTTCTTGATCGTCTCCTGCATCGGCGTCCATACCGTCGATGTCTTCGGAGTCGAAGTCGAGCATGTCGGTTAAATCATCGACAGTGGCTACAAAGTGGGTGGTGGGTGGGCTTTGAATTTCTTCATCATCCGCATCCCAACCTTGTTGACCATAGTCCGGCCAGGGCTCTCTTGATAGAGAGAGAGACTTCAGTGAATTCAGAATATCGCCGAAGGGCGAGTGCTGAAAGATGTCCACGGCGGTGAACTCCATGATCGGCGCCCAATCGGTTTCGATTGGTAGGGGCGTGGAGGGCTCGGAGTCAGGAGAGGAGTCCGGCTCCTTGGAGTCATGGGCTTCACAGAGAATAGGGCTGGTGTTCGGCTCGATCGCCGTAGAGATTGCAGCCCCCGAGGCGGTGTCTAACCACCCATCCTCGATTGGTGTGATCGGCTCTGAGCTAGGGGTCGGAGCGGACACAGGTGCGGCCTCCAGGGCACTGTTCGGCGGTAGAGCTAGATCATGCCCATCGTGATAGTGCGGCGCGCTCGGCTGTGGCTCGAATCCGTCGAAGATCAAGTCTCCGCGGATGTCGGCCATGTAGTTCAAACTTCCAAATCTGACCTGATGGCCAGGGGCGTAGCTTTCGATCTGCTCCAGATGACCAAGCGAATTGGCCCGCAGTGCAAAGCCGCCGAATACGAAGATCTGTCCGGGGAGAAAAGTCTCACCCTGGATCGCATCACTGTTGATGATCGGAGAGGCCAACGAGCCTAAAAGTGACGACACAGAGGAACTCTCAATGAAAGCACCAATGTCGGTGTCAAAACCGGCGGATCTCGGGTAGGGGGTCCCGAACTGTGCATCTAGGCGGATGGTAACAGGAGGCAGGGGACACGATGTTTTACCCAGGTTCGGGCCCTCTTGATGGAGGTAAAACCCTACGTCCTGCTTGATTAATATTGATGATGTGGGTAGTACAAGAGTAGATCTACCACGAGATCAGAGAGGCTAAACCCTAGAAGCTAGCCTATGGTATGATTGTTGTTTGTTCTACGGACTAAAACCCTCTGATTTATATAGACACCGGAGAGGGCTAGGGTTACACAGAGTCAGTTACAATGGTAGGAGATCTACATATCCGTATCACTAAGCTTGCCTTCGACGCCAAGGAAAGTCCCTTCCGGACACGGGACGAAGTCTTCAATCTTGTATCTTCATAGTCCAGGAGTCCGGCCGAAGGTATAGTCCGGCTATCCGGACACTCCCTAATCCAGGACTCCCTCAGCCACCAAACGTCACAACGTAACTGGGTGATTATAAAGGTGCTCTACAGGTGTCTCCAAAGGTATTTGTTGGGTTGGCGTATTTCGAGATTAGGATTTGTCACTCCGATTGTCGGAGAGGTATCTCTGGGCCCACTTGGTAATGCACATCACTATAAGCCTTGCAAGCATTGCAACTAATGAGTTAGTTGCGGGATGATATATTACGGAACGAGTAAAGAGACTTGCCGGTAACGAGATTGAACTAGGTATTGAGATACCGACGATCGAATCTCGGGCAAGTAACCTACCAATGACAAAGGGAACAACGTATGTTGTTATGCGTCTGACCGATAAAGATCTTCGTAGAATATGTAGGAGCCAATATGGGCATCCAGGTCCCGCTATTGGTTATTGACCAGAGAGGTGTCTCGGTCATGTCTACATAGTTCTCGAACCCGTAGGGTCCGCACGCTTAACGTTCGTTGATGATATAGTACTATATGAGTTTTCTATGTTGATGACCGAATGTTGTTTGAGGTCCGGGATAAGATCACGGACATGACGAGGAACTCCGGAATGGTCCAGAGATAAAGTTTGATATATGGGATAATAGTGTTTGGTCACCGGAAGGGTTCCGGAAATCACCGGAAGGGGTTCCGGATGTTTCCCAAAATGTTTGGGTACGAGAACACTTTATTTGGGCCAAAGGGGAAAGCCCACAAGGTTTTTGGAAAGCGCAAAAGGAAGTTTTGCGAAGTCCAGGGGCCAGATGCCAGGGTCCCTGGCGTCTGGGTCCAGACGCCGGGAACCCTGGCGTATGGCCCTGGAGTCCAAGAAGGACTCTTGCCTTTCGGGCAAAACCGACTTTGAGGAGGCTTTTGCTCCAAGTTTCGATCCCAGGGCTCAACATATAAATAGAGGGGCAGGGCTAGCACCAAAGACACATCAAGAAACACCAAGCCGTGTGCCGGCAACCCCGTCCTCCTCTAGTTTATCCTCCGTCATAGTTTTCGTAGTGCTTAGGCGAAGCCCTGCGGAGATTGTTCTTCACCAACACCGTCACCACGCCGTCGTGCTGCCGGAACTCATCTACTACTTCGCCCCTCTTGCTGGATCGAGAAGGCGAGGACGTCACCGATCCGAACGTGTGCAGAACTCGGAGGTGCCGTGCTTTCGGTACTTGGATCGGTCAGACGTAAAGACGTACGACTACATCAACCGCGTTGATATAACGCTTCCGCAAACGGTCTACGAGGGTACGTAGACAACACTCTCCCCTCTCGTTCCTATGCATCAACATGATCTTGCGTGTGCGTAGGAATTTTTTTGAAATTACTACGTTCCCCAACACCCACGACCTCGGATGGGAGGTCCATAGGCCTGTTTGTATTTTCTTAAGGCCGTCATGTATCGACCGGCCTATGGACCTCTCATCCGAGGTTTTATTTTTGGCAGCCCAATTTATGTTTTTTTTGAAGAAAACAGAGAGGTCTGTTCTATTTTTCTATACTAGCACATATGCCCGTGCATTGCAACGGGAGGAAAATTTATATGCATTTAATCTAGTGAGAATTATATGTGCAAACAAAATCCTGTGTGCACGTGAAAAAGTAACATTTAGCTTCTCAGTTTCGCCGGGTGTGAAGTCATCAATCCGCTATTTTTCCATTTATTGATCAAGGGCATTTAAGAGTTTTTTTACATCATCTTACGCTAGAGAAGGCTCGTGAATTATTTAATCTACTTTTCCTTTTAATCGAGGAGATTTTGAGGTATGAAGTACCTGAATATTGTAGGAAACATGAACCATTTTTAAAATTCTGAACAGGTTTTTCAAAACTATGTACACTTTCAGAAAAACATGAATAAAAATTGAAACAGGAACATCTTTTAAATTCACAAATATTTTCTAAAAACACCAATGTTTTATAAAAATGTGGATATTATTTGAATTTTTGAATATTTTTTAAAAAAGGGAACATGTGATGAAAATTCATAACATTTTTAGAAAATGTGTATCTTTTATATACAGACATTATTTTGAATTGTGAAAATTTCACATAACCAAGATTTTTTTTCGAATTTGGAGCATTTTTAAAATGCCATTTTCTTTTTTGAAATCTTGAACAATTTTGAAAAACAATAAATGTTTTTAAAAATGGGAAAAAAATTCAAGTTCCGAATATTTTTCAAAATAACAGCAGCATTTTGGAATTCTGAACATTTTCTCAAATTTGTTTTTTTTTATTCTGAACATTTTTGAGGATTTTGAATTTCTAAAATAAATTCTATAAGAAAAATAACTTAGAAGGGAAAAGCTAGATAGGTGATCGAGAATAAAAATAGAAGTAAACCACATGAACAAATAAACATGGGCCAGCACGTTATTGGTTGTCCAGTGCGAAGCTTTGACTATTTGTAGCCCTGTGCGAAAAATAGAATTTCCCAGCTGCATGGGAGAAAAACAAGTGGGCTGGCTTTGCTGGACCACAGCACGCGGCCCACGTACGAAATTCTGGAAAAACCTTTTTTTAATAGAGGAACGCAAAAGAATTTAGTACCACCTTGGATATAATTTATTTTTACTTTTCGGCAACGGATGAAAAATTGGTGAAACACACTTTACTTTATTAGTACGTACTGGCACATATGCCCGTGCGTTGCAACGGGAGGAAAATTTATATGCATTTAATCTAGTGAGAATTATATGTGCAAACAAAATCCTATGTGCACGTGAAAAAGTAACATTTAGCTTCTCAGTTTCGCCGGATGTGAAGTCATCAATCCGCTATTTTTCCATTTATTGATCGAGGGCATTTAAGAGTTTTGTTACATCATCTTACGCTAGAGAAGGCTCGTGAATTATTTAATCTAATTTTCCTTTTAACCGAGGAGATTTTAAGGTATGAAGTACCTGAATATTGTAGGAAACATGAACCATTTTTTAAATTCTGAACAGGCTTTTCAATACTATGTACACTTTCAAAAAAAACGTGAATAAAAATTGAAATGGGAACATCTTTTTAAATTCACAAATATTTTCTAAAAACACCAATGTTTTATAAAAACGTGGATATTATTTGAATTTTTTAATATTTTTTTAAAAGGGAACATGTGTTGAAAATTCATAACATTTTTAGAAAATGTGTATCTTTTATATGCGAACATTATTTTGAATTGTGAAAATTTCACATAACCGAGATTTTTTTCGAATTTGGAGCATTTTTTAAAATGTCATTTTCTTTTTTGAAATCTCGAACAATTTTGAAAAACAATAAATGTTTTAAAAAATGGGAAAAAAATTCAAGTTCCGAATATTTTTCAAAATAACAACAGCATTTTGGAATTTTGAACATTTTCTCAAATTTGATTTTTTTTTAATTCTGAACATTTTTGAGGATTATGAATTTGTAAAATAAATTCTATAAGAAAAATAACTTAGAAGGGAAAAGATAGATAGGTGATCGAGAATAAAAATAGAAGTAAAACACATAAACAAATAAACATGGGCCAGCGCATTATTGGTTGTCCAGTGCGAAGCTTTGACTATTTATGGCCCTGTGCGAAAAATAGAATTTCCCAGCTGCATGGGAGAAAAACAAGTGGGCTGGCTTTGCTGGACCACAGCGTGCGGCCCACGTACGAAATTCTGGAAAAACCTTTTTTGAATAGAGGAACGCATAAGAATTTAGTACCATCTTGGATATAATTTTGTTTTACTTTTCGGCGGTGAACGGATGAAAAAATTGATGAAACGCACTTTACTTTATTAGTAGGTATCTATATAAGAATAGGAACGCCATGTCCAACTTATGTTTCCCTTCTAACTATATTATATATATTTAAGTTATTTTATATGTTGACTGTTTAGTTCACATAATTGGTAAATAGATGACCGCTCTCGCGACCCCCTTCGCCCCCGCCACCACCTCCACCCTCGTCGCCGCCCCCGCCACCACCTCCACCCTCGCCGCCGCCATAGATCTCGCCGCCACCCCCCCCCCCCCCCGCCGCCTCCTGACTCCAGGCGCGCCTGCCCCCCTCAGCAAGTCCGCTCGCGTGCCCCATGGAGTCGCCGGCCATATCCACGGGGGAATGGTTGGACGACAGGCAGATGTACAAGATGCATCTCCCACATGTTTACAAAGCCTTCCCGCGGATGCTCCAGCCGCTCAACTCCGTCGCGCCGGCGGTGCTGCGGGAGACTCGAGGGAGGAGATGGAGGGAGCGGGCGATGCGGATCCGCGACGACGCTCTCCTGGACCCAGTGCACGCGCGAATGGAGGGAAGCAGAGGAGGAAGCTGCGAGGGAGGAAGCCGAGGAGGGACCGAATCCGTTCTCTCACTCGCGCAAGTATGCTCAGATGTGCAAGGATCATGTGGATTGGGAGCTAATGAATCTAGCCCTGCGGATCTACTTCGAAGGGTATTTCTCGGAGAAGCACGGGATGCCCCACCCCAGGGAGCTGCCGATTGCGTACGTTCGATGGGCGAAAGGAGAAGTGAATTCAGGAGATCCACGCCGTGCTACGAGATGGGAATGCTTGACTGGACTCATGCCCACCAGCACGCCACCGGAGCCGGAGCAGGTGGATCCCCTACCTTATCTCTCCCCCAAACCTGCAGAAGATTGAAATTAGGCTTGCAATCTGCTTCAATTGAGCTGTCTGGTGGCTATTTCTGCCTCCTGAGAGACAATATCTGGCTGGAGGATGAGAAGGAACCAGGAACTCCGATGAATTTCCCCTATAACAATGGGGGGAGCTCCAGTTGGGCAGTGGTACGGCCCACCTCCGCCCCAAATGGGGGCACAATCTGGGCAGGCTCCTGTAATTGCCCAAGATCAATCTGCTGGTGGTTCTGACTCTCAGATCAGTGGGAAATCTCAAGGTAAGAATCAGCAAAAGAAGAGACAGGACATCCAGAAAACTGCTCCTGCCCCTGCTTCGGGCCTTATGGCATACTCTAAGGTGATTTGCTACAACTTTGGGGAACCAGGGCATCATTTGGATAGAATTGCCCTGTCAGAAGGAAAACCCACAGTTCTGCTAGATATGTTGGAAGTGCTGCTCCAGGATTAGGGTTCTACCACATACTCCCCGAAGAATGTGGGGATTGTTCTAGTAGAAGCTGGTGAAGTGACCAAGCAGGAACTTGCCACTGGGTTTGTAGACATTTACAAAACCAACTGGCCCTGGCCAATCAATGCCCTATATGAGTGGACATTCTTGGTCAAATTCCCTCCTGAAATAGATGTGGTTCAAGTTGCTGGATACCCCTGTTTTGGTCTCAAAAAATACAATGTGGTAGTCAATGTTGAAGTCTGGAAAGGCAGGATTGAGGCTGAAGAGGACCTCCAGGAAACTTGGATCAAGATCAGGAAATTGAACCCCCAAGTGGTGTGACTGGACTATGCTGGATCAAATCACTTCCACTCTGGGGGTCTTACTGGATGTGGATTGGCAGCATAATTTCAAGTCATTCTATGAAACTGTTAGGGTCAAAATCTTATGTAAAGATCCCTCCAAAATCTCTGCTGAAAGGCTTTTTGGAGTTGGGAACAATCTACAGGCTACTCATTGAGGTGGAGTCCTTAACCCCCACTAAAACTGGCACCTCCACCAACCTCTCTGCTGGTACATATGTCTCTGCAGCTGAAACTGGTACCAGTCTTACTGAAGATGTTGAATCCAACAGGAGCTCTAGATCTGAATCAGATAAAGGGCCTGCTGCCAATTCTGGGGCCCCTAACATCAGAGGACAGTATTTTGGCCACAATCAGATACTTGGAGAAACTACACCCACTTCAGTCCTCAAGACACACCTCCCTGATTCTCCATACACTCCTCAACTCAGCATCCAGGAAAAGATCTTGAATTCTGTGCTTGATGAAACTGATGGATTCAACCTCCTCAGGGAAATGGAACTCCTGGAAGATGATGATCTGATGGAATTAGAAGGTTCTGTAGATCTACAAGAGGATCAAGAGGCACTTGTTGAAACAACTGAACTCCCAGACAATTTGGACTCAAAATACAACTCTGACTTCCCTGCCCTTCCTAAGGAGAAGCACCTTCCCAAATGGGGTCCTGTTCAAGCCACCAGAACCAGTGCCAGGGTAGCTGGTGACAAGAGAACCATTATTGAAAAGGCTCAACAGCTCAAAGAGGTTCAGAACCTGGAAGTGCAAAAACCCCAGGGTATGAAACACACTTCCTTCTCCAACTTTAATGATCCTTCCTTCAATGCCATTGCTGCTAAGATTGGTGTAGATGTTACTTCTCTTAATGATGGCATTGAATGTTCTTCCTTTATTTACCCTCACCAAAACAGATCTGAAGGCTCTGTTTGTGAGAATTTTTCTCTAGATGGTAGTTCTAGTTTAGACTGCCTTCGATAAAGTTGACCTTGATTTCCTTATGAAACTCCTAGAGCTTAGAGGTTTTGGGGGTAAATGGACTAGTTGGATCCAGCAACTTACTCATGGGGGGTCTATTGGGGTCAAGTTAAATAACTGTGAAAGTGATTTTTTTTCCTTGCTGGTAAAGGCCTTAGGCAAGGTGACCCCATCTCCCTGCTTTTGTTTAATTTAGTAGTGGAAATTCTTACTAAAATGCTGAGCAAAGCTGCTGATCATAGTTTGATTGCAGGGCTCTATCCTAAGGTCTACCCTGGTGGCATCATCTGCCTTCAATATGCAGATGATACCATCCTTTTCTTAGACAACGACTCCACACATGCTAGCAATCTGAAAATTGTTCTAACCTATTTTGAACAAGTCTTAGGCATGAGAATCAACTACTCTAAAAATGAACTCATCCCTATCAACATGGATGATCAGGAGTTAGCTGACTTCCTCTCTATTCTAGTCTGTAATAAAGGTAATTTCCCAATTAAGTACCTAGGTATCCCTCTGCACTATGATAAACTGAGGAGAGAGGATATCCAACCCCTTCTGGATAAAATCATTAAAAGGATTGCTGGATGGAGGGGCAAACTTCTCTCTTATAGAGGTAGATTGATTCTCATACAAGCTTGTTTGGCTAGCATTCCAGTGTATCTCCTCTCCTTCTTCAAGTTCCCTAAATGGGCAGTGAACCTCATCAATTCTCAGATGTCTCATTGCTTGTGGAATGATTTTGAGGGAAATAGGAAGCTACATCTTGCTAATTGGGCCCTAGTCTCTATGAAAAAAGATTTTGGAGGCCTAGGCATACCTAACCTCCAAGAAATTAACATCTATCTTCTAGGGTCTTGGATTAAAAGATTCTATGAGGAAGACCTGAAACCCTGGAAGCTTCTTATTGCCCATAAATACCTAGGAAATAAATGTAATATTTTTGTCCCTTCCTCCAACCCTAAGACCTCTAGATTCTGGAAAGGATTAAAATCTATTATGCATGCTGTGAAATTTGGCTACAGATGGAACATAGGGGATGGGAGCAGAACCAGGTTCTGGGAAGATACTTGGTTTGGCACATCCCCCCTAGCAGTCCAATTTTGGCCTATTTACTCTGTCTGCAATGAGCTTAACAAAAGTGTCAATGAAGTTTGGGACGGTCAATGCCTAAAACTCTCTTTTAGAAGGAACTTTAGTGATAGTCTCATGGAACAATGGTTCCACTTGGAGGAAATTGCCAAAAGCATTACCTTTACTGCCGAGCCGGATGCCCTGATTTGGCAGCTGGACAATAAGGGGAAGTATTCCTCCAGCTCCCTCTATCATGTTATCAACTTTAGAGGGGTTCAACCCATGTTTATCCCTGCTGTCTGGAAATTGAGAGTTCCCCCTAAAATTCATGTATTTCTCTGGCTTCTCTCCAAAAACAAATTGTTGACTAGGGATAACCTTAGGAAGAGACACATCATCAAACCCCTTAATTGTGTTTACTGCTTGGAACAAGAGTCTTGTTCTCACCTATTTTTTGAATGTATAGTTGCTAAACATCTCTGGGCCCACATTGAGGAATATTTCTCTAGTCAGATTGGCTCATCCTTCGAATCTGTCGCCAGATTCTGGATTGCTACCAAAAAGTGCTCAGTTTTAAATACTGTTAGTTCAGCTATCCTTTGGTGCCTCTGGAAATATAGTAATGCTATGATTTTTAGTAACACCTCATGGATTTCCATTCTGCAGGTCTTGAGGTTGATCAGGAACATGGTGAGGAACTGGGCGATTCTCTCCTCCGGATCGGACAAGGACAAGTTGATGAGCTTCATGGAAACCCTAACAAGATCCCTCCAGAAACCGTTGGCGATCATTTGTGGCTGAACAAGGCTCGACCTGCTCTGGTGCTGGACCCGTGGGCTCGTCTTAAGATCTCTGATGAAGATGATGGGCACCTGGCACCGAAAAAGAGGGGCATCCACCATGCTACGCCTTCCATCCCGGTGTCTCCGCTTGCTTACTAGTCACCGCAGGCTGACATGGCCCCTCGGCTGAAGACCATGAAGGCTTCGTTGGACCCTCCTTGTGTCATTTGAGTGCTCTATCCGCTCTGCCTTTGGCACTGCTCGGGTGATTTGTGTTATTCAGAGAACTTGTTCATCCACCCCCCTTAGTTTGTAACTTTTCTACCTTTGCTTTTGAACTGCTCTTTGAGCTGCTGTATCAGAATATGTTGTGGTTTCGTTCTCAGCAATGGAACCGGGGAGACGCTCCTTGTTTTTCTAAAAAAAATTATTTTATATGTTATTATATATTATTTTTATTGTCATCATATATTTAACAGATACTTACATATGTAAGAAAACAATATCCCACACCTTATTAACTTATAAAAATAATTTCTTAACAAATAAAATCCTGGATTGTTTTGGCACGAAAATCCTAGTGATTGTGTACAAAAGCTTGGTAAGATTTAAGGACGAATGTAATAATATCACTTATTATTTAAATATATTTATAACAAAATGCTCAGCCCTTTTTTATTTTTTGATAACATTGCTGGCCCAACCCAACATTATAATTAGAATCAGCCCAGCAAAATCGTGTATTTCGAGAAAGTGTAAATGGCCTGTAATTTTTAGGAAATAAAATAAATGGGCTGCATGGACGCTACATTATTTGTTCACCCGGCCCAGCTAATGGTTGTAATTCAAAAAAAAGTCAAATTGACTGTAAATTCTACCACATAAAAAAAGACTATAAATTCTGAAAAAATGGGTTGAATACGTGCCACATTTTTGGAGGCTGAAATGTGGGCCAATAGGTCGAAGCCAACGCAAGTCGTTGTCAATTTAGTCAACAAATGACTCTGACATGTTAGTCGTTGGATTTACATCCAACGACCGACATCCATCTTCAATCTCTCGTCTTCTTCCTCCAGCGCCGCCGGGACCACCTCCCACCTCATGCTGCTAGTAGCTCTGCTTAGCACGCTTCGCTATGAAGCGCTACTCCACCATTGGCCAGGCCATCCCTCCACCCCTCCACACCTCCTATTCTTCTCCACCGACTGCCGAACCACACCGCACTAGAACCGGTTAACCCTCATACACCTCTTCGTCTGCGACTCTACTCCCGCGTCTTCCCATCTCCGGCTCGTTGCTGTCCGGGGCCTCGCGCTCGTCCACCACCTTGGATGCGCTCGGCACGGCGTGGTCAACATGGTCAACGAACGACACCATCGGAAGTAGACTGTGCGTGGAGAGGCTGACAGCTGGGTCCACGGTCGCACACAAGGAAATGCCTCCTTATTACGTGCAAAATAATGATTCCTCCACCTGACATCTGAGACCCACCGGAAGGGCCTCTGTATTTCGCGAAAATAGCATGCCCCCCGTTGACATGTCGGACCCACCAGCTATCTTCGCATGCAAGGAAATGCCTCCTTATTACGCACAAAAAATTAATATTCCCCCTGCCAGCTGGAACCCAGCATAGTGGGAGGCTGACTTGTGGGCCTACCATGTTGACGGGGACGGAGGGCTTTGTCAACTTAGTCAATATGAACGATTCTAGCTCTTGTTACCGTACGATGTTCATTCAACGGTCGTAGTGCTTCTTCAACCTCTGGTCTTCTTGCTCCAGCCGCCCAAACTAGCGTCGGTCGTGCCGCGTGCTCCTGCCTCCCGTGGCCGGCTGTGATGCCGCGGAGGCCTCACCACCCCTACTACTCCCACCGCTGGCCAGGTCATCCCTCTACTCACCCACACCCCTGTTATTCTGCGGCGACAGCAGCCTCACACCGCAGCCGAACCAGTGAACCCTCGTACTCCTCTTCGCGTGGGCATCCACTGCTGCGTCTTCCCCGGCTCCGAGTCGTCCCCTTCCTAGTCCTCACCGTTGTCCACCGCCGTGGTGCTCTTGGCGCGGCGTGGTCAACGTGGTCAAGGAACGACTTCCACGGACGTGGACTGTACGTGGAGAGGCTGACAGTTGGGTCCACGGCCGCAGCAAGGAAGTGCCTCCTTATTACGTGCAAAATAATGATTCCTCCACCTGACAGAGGGGACCCACCGGACGGGCCACCGTATTTCGCGAAAAAACGTTTCCCCCTGACTGCTGGGACCGACCAGCTACATCTTCGCACGCAAGGAAGTGCGTCCGAGCAAAAAACCGATTCGCCCCCCTGACTGCTGGGACCCACCAGCTACATATTCGCACGCGAGGAAGTGCGTCGGGGCAAAAAAAACGATTCGCCCCCCTGACTGCTGGGACCCACCAGCTACATCTTCGCACGCAAGGAAGTTCCTGACAGTCGGGAACCACCTGGTCGAAGCGTACGTAGCGTTGTCATTCTGGTCGCGAACGTGTACGTACATATATACTGGTGGATGTAGAGGCGCGCACGTGTCTTAGTGGAGGCGCGTACGTGTCGTAGTAGAGGAGCGTACGTGTCGTAGTAGAGGCGCACACGTAGCATGTAAACGTACGTACAACGGCCAGGATGCAAGAAAGAAAATGCGGCCACGTATGTGTACATACGGGCGGGGTCTCGAACGCCTACTCGCGCATACGTACAGCCAAGGCTCGTGTACATGGCTGGGTCAGAACGGAGAAACAGCGTCGTTGTCGTGTTCATGGGGAGGCAACGGAATGCTTCATGTTCATGGGGAGGCAACGGAATGCGTCGTGTTCATCGGGAGGCAACAGAATGCATCGTGTTCATCATGAGGCAACGGAACGCATGGGAGCCAACCGGTTGGATCTGAACGGAATGCGTGGTCGTGTTCATCGGGAGGGCTTGGACGGAACAGGCGATGGAAAGGAGGCCTGGCATATCGCACAACGGAGGAAACGGCCTTGTGTTCGACCGGCCACGTTCGAAACGGGATCCTGTTCATCGGGAGGGGTCTGGCGTACCGCAAAACGGACGAAACAGACCTCCTACGGTCGAAACGGGGGTCCTGTTGATCGGGAGGGTGTGGCGTACCGCAAAACGGACGAAACGGACTTGTGTTGGAGCGCTACGGTCGAAACGAGGGTCCTGTTCATCGGGAGGGGTGTGGCGTACCACAAAATGGGACTCCACGGGATACTGTTCATCTCCACCGCCGACCTCCTCCAGCCTCCACGGGATACCGTCGACCTCCTCCAGCCTCCACGGGCTCCTGTTCATCCAGCCTCCACCGTGCGCTACTCCACCGGCTACTGTTCAACCACCCCTCCACGGGCACCCCTCCACCGTCTACTGTTCATCCAGCCCTCCACACCACGGGGTCCTGTTCAACCACCCCTCCACGGGCACCCCTCCACCGTCTACTGTTCATCCAGCCGTCCACCACACCATGAGGTCCTGTTCATCCAGAGGCAACGCCACCGCTCACTGTTCATCCAAACCCCCCGCAACGCTCACTGTTCATCCCAGAGGCAGCATCAATCGGCTTCAGTTAGCAGCAGTAGCGAAGGAATCGCTCAATCGGGTTCAGTGAACAGCCATCGATCGATCGCTCGGGTTCAGTAACGTGTAGCCTGCAGTGCAATCGCTCGGGTTCAGTTAGAGCCCAACGCGTCGCTCGGGTTCAGTTAGAGCCAACGCCTCGCACACACGCGCGTACGTGTACGAGAGAAACGTGCATCACTCGGCCCCCGACCTCCCACCGTAACCGGGAACTCCCTGAAATTTTCCTCCCCCTCGCTTCTACCACGGTTTTTCTGTCATGGACGGACCAAAGAATGTCATGCAGCTACATCTCCGGCCCGCCCAGGACGAAAAGCCCATTTTCTGTCATGATTTTTTGTCATAGAAGTAGGAGCCCACCACATCTATGATGATACCAGGTTTTTTCACAATTATTGTCATAGATGTGTCATATGTATGACAGAAAAAAAATTCGTTCGGCCCAATATGTCACGGATGTGTCCTTTTTTGTAGTGTATGAACTTAATACTCTTGATGCATGCTGGATAGCGGTCGATGTGTGCAGTAATAGTAGTAGATGCAGAATCGTTTCGATCTACTTGACACGGACGTGATGCCTATATTCATGTTCATTGCCTTAGATATCTTCATAACTATGCACTTTTCTATCAATTGCTCGGCAGTAATTTGTTCACCCACCGTAATACATGCTATCTTGAGAGAAGCCACTAGTGAAACCTATGGCCCCGGGTCTCTTTCTTATTATATTGCATCTCTTTTATTTACATTGCATCTCATTTACTATTTTGCAATCTTTACTTTCCAATCTATACAACAAAATACCAAAAATATTTACTTTACTATCTTTATTAGATCTCACTTTTGCGAGTGACTGTGAAGGGATTGACAACCCCTTTATCGCGTTGGTTGCAATTTTCTTGATTGTTTGTGCAGGTACTAGGTGACTTGTGCGTTGTCTCCTACTAGATTGATACCTTGGTTCTCAAAACTGAGGGAAATACTTACGCTACTTTGTTGCATCACCCTTTCCTCTTCAAGGGAAAACCAAGGCATGCTCAAGAGGTAGCAAGACTCCATGGGTGTTAGAATCATTACTGTGTAATCTAGATTATTGACTCTAGTGCAAGTGGGAGACTGAAGGAAATATGCCCTAGAGGCAATAATAAAGTTGTTATTTATATTTCCTTATATCATGATAAATGTTTATTATTCATGCTAGAATTGTATTAACCGGAAACTTAGTACATGTGTGAATACATAGACAAACAGAGTGTCCCTAGTATGCCTCTACTTGACTAGATCGTTAATCAAAGATGGTTAAGTTTCCTAGCCATGGACATGTGTTGTCATTTGATGAACGGGATCACATCATTTGAGAATGATGTGATGGATTAGACCCATCCGTTAGCTTAGCACTATGATCGTTTAGTTTATTGCTATTGCTTTCTTCATGACTTATACATGTTCCTATGACTATGAGATTATGCAACTCCCGAATACTGGAGGAACACTTAGTGTGGTATTAAACGTCACAACGTAACTGGGTGATTATAAAGATGCTCTACAGGTGTCTCCGATGGTGTTTATTGAGTTGGCATAGATCGAGATTAGGATTTGTCACTCCAATTGTCGGAGAGGTATCTCTGGGCCCTCTCGGTAATGCACATCACTATAAGCCTTGCAAGCAATGTCACTAATGAGTTAGTTGCGGGATGATGCATTACGGAACGAGTAAAGAGACTTGCCGGTGATGAGATTGAACTAGGTATGATGATACGGACGATCGAATCACGGGCAAGTAACATACCGATGACAAAGGGAACAACATATGTTGTTACGCGGTTTCACCAATAAAGATCTTCGTAGAATATGTAGGAACCAATATGAGCATCTAGGTTCCGCTATTGGTTATTGACCGAAGACGTGTCTCGGTCATGTCTACATAGTTCTCGAACCCGTAGGGTCCGCACGCTTAACGTTCGATGACGATTTGTATTATGAGTTATGTGATTTGATGTACCGAAGGCTGCGCGGAGTCCCGGATGAGATCACAGACATGACGTGGATCTCAAAATGGTCGAGACATAAAGATTGATATATTGGACCATGTTATTCGGACATCGGAAGTGTTTCGGATAAAACCGGAGTGCCAGAGGGGTTACCGGAACCCCTCGGGAAAGTAATGGGCCTTAAGGGAGAGAGAGGGCAGCAGCCAGGATGTGCCCCCCAAGGGGAGTCCGAATAGGACTAGGGGAGGGGGAACGGCCCCTCTTTTCCTCTCCCTCTCCCTCTCCTTCCTTCTTCTCCTACTTGGACTAGGAAAGGGGGGGACCGATTCCTACTTGGAGTAGGATTCCCCACCCTTGGGTGCGCCCCTTGTGGCCGGCCAGCCTCCTCCTCCCCTCCTTTATATACGAGGGAGGGGGCACCCCATAGACACAAATTTATATTTAGCCATGTGTGGTGCCCCCTCCACAGTTTTACACCTCGATTATATTGTCGTAGTGCTTAGGCGAAGCCCTACGTCGGTAACTTCAATCACCGTCAACAAACTGTCGTGCTGACGGAACTCACCCTCGGCCTCAGTTGGATCAAGAGTACGAGGGACGTCACCGATCTGAACATGTGCAGATCGCGGAGGTGTCATGTGTTTGATACTTGATCGATTGAATCGTGAAAACGTTCGACTACATCAACCGTGTTACTAAACGCTTCCGCTTTCGGTCTACGAGGGTACGTAGACACACTCTCCCCTCTCGTTTTTATGCATCTCCTAGATATATATTGCATGATCGTAGGATTTTTTTGAAATACTACGTTCCCCAACAAGACCAAGGCAACTGAACCACAAGGTGTCTCTGATACTGCCTTCCGGTTCTTTGTGAAAAAATTGAATCATTTGGGCTTGAAAAGCCTTGTAATAGGGTAGTAAAAACAATGATCTGCCATGCCATCGTGCATGTTTATGTGCACAATGTTTTGAGCCGCCGATCTGATGTTGAAGATCTACTACTTATGCTCATAATTTTATCAATCATGCTGACCACGTTATCATAATCCCTGTACATAAGTAAATAGCATATGCCCTGGCGGTTCACACCAGGGCGGGTCATGATGTCCCATATAAAATTTTACTGGTGACTAAATAGTCCATAACCAGGGAAGGTTATCAAACCTTGCATACTCGTAACAAGTAAATAACATATCTGTGATATTTGTTCATACTGCTGGCTTACAACACGAGATGCAACAAGGGTAATAGCCCAAAAACCTTAGAGCTCAGAACTCCAAGTGCACAATCACATCATACTAGCGGCTTATCGTCCAAAGCCAGACCGGGTCATCAAAACTCCTAATACGCTCAAATATGAGCCATAAAGATTAAGGCTATATGGTCTGAATCGTTTTAAACCATATGTCAATATGGTACAAAAATATGAACCCAAATAATGTTCAAATAAAATAACAAACCAGAAAAAACAAGGCTTTCATAGGCTGCCAAACCTCAATAGCTATTCAAGGGCCGCGCAACCATTGAGTTAATCCTTTATTCAAACCTGTAAGTCGGGCCTCACATGACCAACCATTATTTTAACTTTGACAAGTTTAGGGTCTTTATAAGATTGACTGTCAAGAGTATGGCGGGTCATTCTAGGATTACCTGGTCGGAGTGGCAGACATACAAAGGCAGGATAACCCGGAGTTTTGGCGAATACACCTGGCATCCAAGCCTGATCAAAAGGGTAAATATAGCTATGTTCATTGAATAGGAAGCCCCCAAGTGACCTATATCAAGCCATCAAGGCTGGCTACCTATGTTTAAACTGCACATTGTAGCAAGTTCTCTTTGGTAAATTTTTATCTTGGGCAGAAAACTCTCAAGTTAGTTTCAACAAGGCGTATAAGCCGGATCAAAGGGTAGTCATAGCTGTGCTCAGTGAGCAGGAAGCCCCCATGTTATTTGTAACAAGGCGTGCAAGCCACATCAAGAGGGTAGTCATAGCTATGCTCAATCAGCAGGTGTTGGTGAACATAGCATGCAATTTAAAAAACATTCCTACGATCATGCAAGATCTATCTAGGAGATGCATAGCAACGAGAGGGGGAGAGTGTGTCCACATACCCTCGTAGACCGAAAGCGGAAGCGTTAGGTTAATGTGGTTGATCTAGTGGAACATCTTCATGATCCAACTGATCTTAGTACTGAACGTATGGCACCTCCGTGTTCAGCACACGTTCAGCTCGATGATGTCCCTCGAACTCTTGATCCAGCAGAGGGTCGAGGGAGAGTTCCATCAGCACGACAGTGTGGTGACGGTGATGGTGATGTGATCCGTGCAAGGCTTCACCAGCACCATCTCCTCCCCAACCCTAGTTCATCTCTTGTATCCGATCTTTGTCTCAAAACCTCATATTGGTACATGTGGGTTGCTAGTAGTGTTGATTACTCCTTGTAGTTGATTCTAGTTGGTTTATTCAGTGGAAGATCATATGTTCAGATCCTTAGTGATTATTAATACTCCTCTAATTATGAACATGAATATGCTTTGTGAGTAGTTATGTTTGTTCCTGAGGACATGGGAGAAGTCTTGTTATAAGTAATCATGTGAGTTTGGTATTCGTTCAATATTTTGATGAGATGTATGTTGTCTTTCCTCTAGTGGTGTTATGTGAACGTCGACTACATGACACTTCACCATGATTTAGGCCTAGGGGAAGGCATTGGGAAGTAATAAGTAGATGATGGGTTTCTAGAGTGAAAGAAGCTTGAACCCTAGTTTATGCGTTGCTTCATAAGGGGACGATTTGGATCCATATGTTTCATGTTATTGTTAGATTTACCTTAATTCTTCTTTCGTAGTTGCAGATGCTTGCGAGAGGGGTTAATCATAAGTGGGAGGCTTGTCCAAGGAGGGGCAAAACCCAAGCACCGGTCCACCCACATATCAAATTATCAAAGTAACGAACACGAATCATATGAGCATGATGAAAACTAACTTGACAACAATTCCCATGTGTCCTCGGGAACGCTTAGCTTTATATAAAAGTTCGTCCAGGCTTGTCCTTTGCTACAAAAAGGATTGGGCCACCTTGCTGCACCTTAGTTACTATTTTTACTTGTTACCCGTTGCGAATTATCTTATCACACAACTATCTGTTACCGATAATTTCAGTGCTTGCAGAGAATACCCTGCTGAAAGTCGCTTGTCATTTCCTTCTACTCCTCGTTGGGTTCGACACTCTTACTTATCGAATGGACTACGATAGATCCCCTATACTTGTGGGTCATCAACTGTCTCTACAATCAGGCTCATGACATTGAACCTCTGTGGATTATCAAACAATTGCAGCAGGTTGATGGAATGGCCACGGATCATTCTCTCATCTTCGGACTTAGGCAACAAGGTGTGCCTCAAGATATAGTTTGTAGTGGCCAAACCAGCAAGAAAATAGTAAATGGAGCCAAACTTGTGAGTATCCAAGGCTTCATCAGGAATGGTCTTGTACATGTGAGCCATAGTGTTGTGATCCATCCTGGGTCTTGTACATCTGTAACCTAGTGCATATCATCCATTCGGCAGGACTACGGGTGTTACCTCCCACGGAGGGCCTCGAACCTGGGTATATGTCTCGTGTCACACACCAGCACATGCCAACCTCGCCTTTGGAACCCACCGGCGTCCTCACGTAGCCCCCACTTTTAGCCATTCCATGGCATCTGCCATGAGATCACCACGACACCATCTCACCTACTCGGAGCACAACTCCGATCCACCTCGGGCCCAGATCTAGCCTACCCAAGCACGAACCCTAGATCCTCGCCTCCCCCGCCATGCGTGCGGCCGGCACCACGAGCACCCGTCCAGCCCCGCGCACCGTTGGATTGGATCCAGAAGAAAGGAGATGGCCACCACCCCCTGCACCGCCTGCTGGACCCCGATCGCCACACCGCTGCAGCCACCACAAGCTTGCCCCATCGTGACCAAGATCAGCCACAGAAGGAGAATGGAACCACCTCCACCGTTGGCCACTGAGGGAGTCCTGGACTAAGGGGTCCTCGGGCGTCCGACCTATTAGACATGGGCCGAACTGATGGGCTGTGAAGATATGAAGACCGAAGACTGTACCCGTGTCCAGATGGGACTCTCCATGGCGTGGAAGGCAAGCTTGGTGCCCAAATATGAAGATTCCTTTCTCTGTAACCGACCTTATGTAACCCTAGATCCCTCCAGTGTCTATATAAATCGGAGGGCCAGGTCTATAGACGGATATCCTCATAATCATAGTCAGACAGGCTAGACTCTTAGGGTTTAGCCATTACGATCTCGTGGTAGATCAACTCTTGTAATAATCATATTCATCAAGATCAATCAAGCAAGAAGTAGGGTATTACCTCCATAGAGAGGGCCCGAACCTGGGTAAACATTGTGTCCCCTGTCTCCTGTTACCATCGACCTTAGACGCACAGTTCAGGACCCCCTACCCGAGATCCGCCGGTTTTGACACCGACATTGGTGCTTTCATTGAGAGTTCCGCTATGACGTCGAAAGATAGGATCGATGGCTCGCCTTGTTCTCAAGGACAACGTCACCTCCGGAGGAGCACTGGCCCCAGGCCAAACCCTCCGGCTGGGCGGCTTCATCATGACCGCCCGTTCGACTGTTAAGCCAACGATGACTTCTCGGATCATCGAAAATCCCCTCCATGTTGACTCCAAATACTCCAAGCAGATGGATCTGGCGGAGCTGTCGTCTTTAAATGAGCTCCTGGATCGCATCGCCGCCCTGGGGGTCGCCACAGACTATGATCGGATTGGGCTTAAACCTGACCAGAGAGAAATTAAAACTCCGGCGATCACCCATCAAATAGCGGTAGTAGAGGAGCAAGTCGACAACTCTAGAGATTGAAGAGTCGGACACCTGCCTGCAGAAATACATGCCTTGTCCTCCGAACATAGAATCGGACGACAAGCCCAAAAAATCAGTTGACATCCCGGAGCCCGAACTACTAAGTTCGGAAGTTCTTCAAACTCTGGATCCTAAATTGGGCCAGGGTTCGGATTTCAAACCACCCACCCACCCAGATATAAGTGCTCTCATGGGCATACGACAACAGTCTCAGGAAACGGTCCACCACTTCTGCGCCAGATTCCTCCTTGTCAAAGATAAGATTGAAGATTGCTGCGACGAGGACGCGATCTCAGCGTTCCGCAACAATTTCACAGATGAAGGAATCCTCAACTCCATCAACCGTTGTCGCATATCACGCTTCGCAGACTTGGCAACCATAGTATACAAGTACTGCGCAATGGAAAGCGCCTGGAAAACTCAGGTAGCTAGCTGGGAACCGCCGGTTTCCACCCCAACCCCTCGTTCAGGTGAAAAGGACGCACCCTCGTGGCATGCCCGACCCAATGGTAAAGAAATATAAGCCCGTTATGGGACACGGAACCATTCTGGAGGGATGGCTCAATGGACCATGCAAGTTACATGCAACACCGGATACTATATCAACCCACAACCTTAGAGAATGTTGGATACTCCGGCAGGTGGCCAAGAGTGGCGAGGATATCCTCACCAAAAACAACCCATAGCAATATCCCCCCAGAAGACGACGACCTCAGAGTATTGACGGTCTTCGAGACTTTCGCTTCAAAAAGTAAGCACAAAAGGGCACTCCACGGCCTCGCCGAAGTCTGCCAAATCGCAACAACAAACCCTTGGAATGACACGGCCATAACTTTCAATGCCGATGACGAACCAAAATTTAGGACAGTTCAGGCACCAGCCGCCTTGGTCCTCAGTCCGATCGTGGACAGCTTCCGGCTCACCAAGGTTCTCATGGACGGCGGCAGTGGACTAAACCTCATTTACGAGTATACACTTAGTAAAATGGAAATAGACAGGAGCCGCGTCGAGCAAAGTAGCACGACCTTCCGAGGAATTGTTCCTAGTTGGGAGGCGCGATGCGCGGGAAAAATCACGCTCGACGTGGTATTCGGCACACCAGAGAACTATCAGACCGAAGAATTAACCTTCCAAGTGGCCCCTTTCAATAGTGGATATCACGCCCTATTGGGGTGAGATGCATTTACACGCTTCCAAGCTATACCTCACTATGGGTATATGAAGCTCAAGATGCCCGGGCCCAATGGCATAATCACTCTCGCTAGTGATCTGGACATAGCACTCCGCACCGAAAATAAAACCGCATCCCTAGCCCTTGAGGCATTATCTGAAGCCCTAGCGGCCGAAGAACTAACCTCATTACGCTCCACGGTGGATAGGGGCGATGTAATCCTGGACAAACGACCCGAATCCACCTCCTTCAAACCAGCAGAAGAAATAGTCAAATTGTAAGTCCATCCAACGGACCCCAAGAAGACAGCATCTATCGGGGCACAACTAGACCCAACGGTAGACACCGCGCTATGAGAGTTTCTGCGCGAGAACTGGGATATATTCGCCTGGCACCCCTTGGATATGCGAGGAATCCCACGCAGATTGGCTGAACATAGCCTCAACATATTGAAGGGATATAAACCGCTCAAGCAAACACTAGGCACTTTTCCGAACCCAAACGTCAAGCTATGGGGGAGGAGCTAGCCAAGCTAATCGAGGCCGGATTCATTAGAGAAATAAAACACCCGGACTGGCTAGCAAACATGGTGATGGTGCCAAAGAAGGATAAATCCTGGCGCCTGTGCATCGATTTCAAAGACCTCAATAAGGCCTGCCCTAAGGATCCCTTCCCCCTCCCCCGCATCGACCAGATCATTGACTCCACCACAGGACACGACTCACTGTGCTTCCTCGACGCATATTCCGGATACCATCAAATCAAAATGAAGGAGTCCGATCAAGACGCAACGGCATTCATTACCCCATATGGGCCATTCTTCTTCAACACCATGCCCTTCGGGCTTAAAAACGTCGGGGCCACCTACCAACACATGATTCAAACATGCCTGGAGAAATAGATCGGCAAGACAGTTGAAGCATACATGGACAATGTCATCATTAAAACTAGGCACGTCAATTCACTAATAGACGATTTACGTCTCACATTCGACAACCTCCGTGCATATGACATCAAGCTCAATCCGGAAAAGTGTGTTTTCGGCGTCCCTGCTGGAAAGCTGTTGGGCTTCACCATTTCCAATAGAGTAATTGAAGCAAATCCAGCCAAAATCAGAGCTTTGTCATAATTGGCTACGCCAACGGACCTTAAACAGGTCAAAAACTCATAGGATGCGTGGCAGCTCTAAACCGCTTTATCTCTAGATTGGGAGAAAAGGCATTGCCACTGTATCACCTCCTCCGGCGCACCGATCACTTCGAGTGGACGGATGCAGCAACAGCCGGACTGGAAGAAATAAAAACCCTTCTTGCGAGCAACCCAATCCTGGCCGCGCCGAACATCGGCGAACCCATGTTATTATACATATCGGCAACACACCAGGTGGTGAGCGTCGTGCTCGTCGTTGAGCAAGAGCAGGACGGACACAAATTCCCGCTTCAGAAGCCGGTATACTACGTATCCACTGTCCTCACACCATGCAAATCCCGGTACCCTCATTACCAAAAGATAGCATACACGGTCTACATGGAATCCCGGAAGCTACGACACTAATTCCAAGAATGTTCTATCACGGTGGGTTCCGAAGTACCACTCAATGACATAATAAACAACCATGATGCTACGAGTCGGATAGCCAAATGGGCCATTGAGCTCCTTCCATTCAACATAACATACAAACCGCGTCGAGCCATCAAATCTCAAGTACTGGCGGACTTCGTCGCCGAATGGACAGAGGCCGAACTCCCTAAAGAGTACGACACATATTCCAACTGGGTTATGTATTTCGATGGTTCCAAAATGCTGGCAGGATTAGGAGCGGGCATTGTTTTAACGTCCCCCACTGGAGACGTAGTCCAGTACATGCTCCAAATATTATACACAAACTCCAATAACGCAGCCGAATACGAGGCCTTATTGCATGGTCTCCGGATGGCTGTCTCCATGGGCATACAACGCCTGGAAGTGCGCGGGGACTCAAACCTTGCAATATCTCAAATAAATGGAGATTTTGATGCCAAAGATCCGAAGATGGCGGCTTATTGCAATGTCGTCCTAAAAATGTCGGTTCGAGGGGCTCGAGAAAGTAATCAAGCGGTGGACGTCCTTGCTCGCATCGGCGCTAAGCGCGACCCCGTCCCACCTAACATCTTTCTGGAAAGGCTTTTTAAGCCGTCCGTGGTGTGGCAAGGGGAGAGCGGCAACACCAGTCCGGATCCGAACACAACCCCAAATTCCGAACACAACGATATCATCGGGGGCTCGGCCACCGAAATAACACCGTCGGCCCATCTCATCATGGCAGTCATTGCCCCATGGACCGAACCCTTCTTGGCCTACCTTGATAGGAGAGAACTCCTGGAGGATCAGAATGAGGCTCGCCGCGTTGTCCGGCATTCGAAGGCCTACAAGGTTCACGACGGAGAGCTCTACAAGAAAAGCGCTACCGGAGTTCTTCAAAGATGTATCTCCGAGGAACAGGGGCGGCAGCTCTTGGCTGAAATTCATGCCGGTCTCGGCGGTCACCACGCTGCAGCTCGGGCCCTTGTTAGTAAGGCCTTCCGTACATGTTTTTACTGGCCGACAGCCCGAGCAGATGCACATAACCTTGTCCAACGTTGCGTCGGATGCCAGCTCTTCGCCAACCAAAGCCATATGCCCCCACCGCTCTACAAACGATCCCCATCACTTGGCCTTTCATGGTCTGGGGGCTAGATATGGTCGGACCCCTGAAAGGAGGAAGCCGTAAGAGAAAGTATCTGCTGGTCATGGTGGATAAATTCACTAAGTGGATAGAGGCCAAACCAGTTAAAACAGCCGAGGCGGGGCCAGTGATAGAATTCATATCCGGCGTGGTGCACCATTATGGTGTTCCACACAGCATCATCACCGATAATGGCTCCAATTTCACAGCCGATGAGGTGAAAACTTGGTGTGCTAATCTGGGCATTAAGCTTGATTGCACCTCTGTCTATCGCCCACAAACAAACGGCCAAGTCGAACGGGCCAATGGTCTTATTATGAGCGGCATCAAACCCAGACTAGTGCGGTCATTGAGAGAATCAGACAAGCACTGGGTTGAGGAGCTTGACTCCGTACTCCAGGGGCTGCGGACCACGTCCAACCGCACTACTAGATATACACCTTTCTTCATGGTGTATGGCACGGAGGCTGTGTTGCCCTGCGATATTATTCATGACTCACCTCGAGTGCGCATGTACGAAGAGAGAGAGGCCGAGCTTGACCGGCAGGACAGCCTAGATGCCCTGGAGGAAGAGCGCGATGTTGCAAAGGTCCGTTCCGCATTTTATCAACAACAAGCCTGCAGATATTAAAGCAGAGAAGTACAGGCCAAGACTTATAATGTTGGCGAACTCGTTCTACGCTTGCCGAAGAAGAAAAAGGACAAACTCAAGCCCAAGTGGGAAGGTCCCTTCATCATTGACGAAGTTCTCATTGGAGGAGCATACCGCCTGCGTGCTGCATCAGACAATCGCCTAGAGACGAACCCTTGGAATGCAGCCAGACTCCGAAGATTCTATGCCTAGCGCCAAACTATTTGTTCGCCTCCTTCTCCCTATTGTTTCCTTTACTTTTTCCTCTCTTTTCGTTCTTCCTTTTTTCTAAGCCTTAAAGCTTTCGCACGGCTAAACCGTGCACCTGTGATGTACACATCCTCGAACATGTACGTCCATTATGCCTGGGGGCTTCCCGGACAGAAGCTTATTCTTATTTTCCGAGCATCAAGCTCATTACATATGCGTTTTTCCCATATGTACCTTTTCTTCGCCATTATATGCATCGATATGACTTAAGTTTTGGCCAAGCTGGGTTGCCTGGCTCCTGTGCTTATGCCCTATGTTCCCGTTAGTTCGGCTAGGGCATAAAGGGAGCACCTCTGCAACTGTTACTGCCGGGTCATCCGAATGTGTACCTCAGACTGGGTGAAGCCGAAAGCTAGCATTCTTAAGGGAATATTCGGTCGGTGGATTAAAGATGTTTTTGCATTCACCCCATGGTGAACCCCCAGATGTTACGTATATTGCAATTTTTTCCAATCACAGTTGGAACATGCATTTTAGCGCATGCACACCCAGGGAAAGGAACCCTTAACGGAACTATTCTCTCTAGAAGATATTTCTTACAATCATAATGTAATATAACATAACTAGCCGGATACAACTTGTCTGTTCAAGCAACTATGACCCCTACGCCTGGTTTCCACGCATACCCCGGTCTATTTTACCGTTCAAGTATTCGGAAACACTCCGCACCTTCGGGTCCAGAGGTCGAAGCGAAAAGGTCTACCATGACAATCGTTTTACAATTCACATATGTCAAGGAAAGTACATAGTCACTTGGACTCAAAAATTCCCTCCTCTATACCGTCCAACAGGCTGTCTAACTTACAATCCTACTGGGAATACTTGGCGGCTACTTCTACTTGGTCATATACCAAATTAACAGGAACTTCTTTTCCATCTGACCCTAGAGGTCCGACCCGAGCCATATGATTCGGATCAAGCTTGGTATACCGTGTTTTCACCATGGCCCAGGCTTCTTGTGCACCTTCCCGGTAGGCCGATATCTTCCACAATCGAAAGCGCCACCGCGCTCCCTTGAATAGTTGTATAAGCTCCTCCATCTTTCCTGGAGGGGAGGCGGAAGACCATAAGGCCTTGGCAACACTTCGCATCGCCTGCCGAGCCTGCTCGTGCACTTGCGATAGCCCTTGTAGCAGATCGCTCGAGAATCCGGACTTCTCCTCTTCGGGACGACCGGTCAGCATACCTGCAGACATAACTATGTCAGTCCCCTCTATCTCCGAATTATTCAAAGGTAAGTTCGACCACATACTGAATATGCCACCTCGCAGCCTATTATTCTCCTTTACAGAGTCAGCCAGCTGGGCCCGTACATCTTTCAGTTCCTCGCCCAGTTGGGTATTGGAATCCTGGAGCTTGTTTTTCTCCTACACGAATTTTGTTAGCACACTCTTGCTCGCGGCTAGCAGTTTTTTGGCTTCTCGTTCTCCGCCTTGAGCGGCTTTCAGTTGCTCTTGCAGTTGATCTAATGATCCTATTAAGAGGTGAGCAATCGTGTTAGCATTATTGGTATACCATTATGTTTTCTCGATGGAGGGGAACATTACCAGGAGACGCCTTCTTGGATTTCTCCAGTTCGGCATTGGCAGCAGTTAGCTGGGTCCGATAATTTTCTAGTTCCTGAGATAACATGTCGTTCTTCTCCGTAAGCACCTGGTTATACAATGATCCTTAAATCAGTTGTATCAACTGCTTTAAGTCTCGGGGGCTACTGGTGTATGATTATTAAATCCACGCTTACCCGCATATCTTTCAGATGCTGGTCCGTGGCTCTGGCAAGCCCATCCCGAGCAGCTTGGATGTACGCATCGGCCGAGTTAAAGGCATCAAATGCCTCCTTTGAAAAGTCGGGGTCACGAAGAGCGACCCTCTGACGATGATGATTCATGGCGCTCTCCACTTCAGAGTTCGTGACGGACATATCATTCGAATCCTCTGTGGAAGGATAGTTCGGCGCCACTCCCATGGCAGCCCGTGTCCTTAGGGCAGGGTCCAGAACCTGACTAGTGGAGGCACGTCCGGCCGGGTCCCCGGACACAGTCCGACATATACTTTTTCTGATAGAATGCGGCGAACGGCATCATGATCTGATGTGGCGATCAGAAGATGTATTCTTGAAAAGAAAGCATTACCTCTTTGACGAGGGTTATGTCGTGTTATCATCTGCCTTCCTCTTCGAAGATATGCTCGGCGCAGGCACCGTTATCCTCGGAGACGCTTCTGGTGCACGTTGTGGCGTCGAGCGCCTCCCCTTTGGAACACGAAATAGTGTGGTGGGTGAGGCATAGTAAGGAAACTCTTTCAAAGAAGGTGTCTTTTAAATTACTCACATGCGAAGAAGGGAGGAGATTGGGGTAATCGACAATGATGGGTACTTCTGTACCATCGTAACTCGTCTGATAGAATACTCCATCTTCGAGCTCCATAAATATGTCCGGATCTTCTTCGAATCCGGGGTCAAGGTCCCGGTTGTGACCCTCTGGCTAGGGAGCGGGGCTATGGATCCCCTCGATAGCCTTCCGCCATTCCTGTAGCGAGTGGATAGGTTACTGTCCATCGAAAATAATTCAGGGAGAGGAGTAAAATGGTGGGATTGGAGCTTACCCAGCTGGGAGGATTATACATGGAAAATCCATCTCGACATTGGAGACGAGTGAACTCCTCCTTCTCCCCTTTGTACAGTTCGGCCAATATTTTGACCAAAGCGGTGGGGGTTTTCGGACCCTTCCGACCGCAGCGTGAGGCGTTATCTTCCTGCCACATGGGAAGCCCTCTGTATTGGAGTGGTTGAACCCCCCGCACTATGGAGATCACCATTACCTCGAATATTGACAATCCGGACTAGGCGAGCATCTTTATCTTGCCCATCAACTGACTGACTTCTGCGCTATCCTCCTCCTCGAGGCTTCGAGGACGCCAACTATGGCGTTTCTTCAACGGATCACTTGAAAATCCGGGGAGGCCCATTCGGACTGGGTCAGGAAGAGCGACGTCGTCAATATAGAACCATTTGGAAGGCCACTCTTCGGAAGCCTTCTTCGGCGTGCTGGACAGGTATTCGGTCCCGGCGATATGCCACACTTCGGCTCCTCCCACTTCGAATATTGACCCCCCCTTGATTATGAGGGATGAGGCAGAACAATTTTCTCCATAAATCAAAATGGGCCTCGTAGCCTAGGAATAGCTCGCATAGAGCGACATAACCCGCAATGTGCAGGATGGAGGCAGGAGTGAAACTATGCAGTTGGAGGTCATAATACTCCAGAAGCCCTCGGAGGAAGGGATGGATTGGAAATCCGACGCCTCTTAGCAAGAAGGGTACGAAGCATACTCGTTCCCCCCTAGACGGATTGGGGAAGTTCTCCGCCTGAACCCCGCCATTGAAGGACGTCAGCCCTACTCGTACAGGGACTAGATCCGCGGGAGGAAGAAAGCCCTGTTTTTGCAGCTTCGACAGCTGACTGTGAGATATGGAGCAGCTCTCCCAATCACCCTTTTAGGAGTCGTGGGGACAAGAGGAAGAGCTGGGAGTGTTAGCCATGTTGGGGTGGTTCCGCTTAGCAAGCTCTGAGGATTTTTCCATGGGGTGTGGAATGGATCTGAGATCTATTCTCTTTAAATAGGCACCTCTCTTGCATGGTCGGGGTGGTATGTGCAAAAATGCCCCGATCTCTCGTATTCATTCGACACGTGGAAGCTGAAGTCAGGAAGGCATGGAGGCCGAGGGGTACGACATTAAATGGAAAACCAAATACATCACTTTGAAGTCATCGGAGGAGGAACCCGCCTTGCAATGCCGAAGACTATCTGCGTGTCGGACACCTCGTCATTGAAGTCTGGTACGGGGACTACTGAGGGAGTCCTGGACTAAGGGGTCCTCGGGCGTCCGACCTATTAAACATGGGCTGGACTGATGGGCTGTGAAGATATGAAGACCGAAGACTCTACCCGTGTCCGGATGGGACTCTCCATGCTGTGGAAGGTAAGCTTGGCGCCCAAATATGAAGATTCCTTTTGATATGTCTCCAACGTATCTATAATTTTTGACTGCTCCATGCTATTATATTATCTATTTTGGATGTTAATGGGCTTATTTTTACACTTTTATATTATTTTTGGGGCTAACCAATTAACCGGAGGCCCAGCCTAAATTGTTGTTTTTTGCCTATTTTAGAGTTTCGCCGAAAAGGAATATCAAATGGAGTCCAAACGGAATGAAACCTTCGGGAGCGTTATTTTTGGAACAAACATGATCCACGGGACTTGGAGTGGACGTCAAGAAACAATCGAGGAGGCCACGAGGCAGGGGGCGCGCCTACCCCCCTGGGCGCGCCTACCCCCCTGGGCACGCCCTCCACCCTCGTGGGCCCCTCGTTGCTCCACCGACCTACTACTTCCTCCTATATATATCCATATACCCCTAAAACATCCAGGAGCACCAAGAAACCCTATTTCCACCGCCGCAACCTTCTGTACCCAAGAGATCCCATCTTGGGGCCTTTTTCGGAGCTCCGTCGAAGGGGGCATTGATCATGGAGGGCCTCTACATCAACTCCATGGCCCCTCCGATGATGTGTGAGTAGTTTACTTCAGACCTTCGGGTCCATAGCTAGTAGCTAGATGGCTTCTTCTCTCTCTTTGGATCTCAATACAAAGTTCTCCTCGATTCTCTTGGAGATCTATTCGATGTAATCTTCTTTTGCGGTGTGTTTGTCGAGATCTAATGAATTGTGGGTTTATGATCAAGTTTATCTATGAACAATATTTGAATCTTCTCTGAATTCTTTTATGTATGATTGGTTTATCTTTGCAAGTCTCTTCGAATTATCAGTTTGGTTTGGCCTACTAGATTGATCTTTCTTGCAATGGGAGAAGTGCTTAGCTTTGGGTTCAATCTTGCGGTGCTCGATCCCAGTGACAGAAAGGGAAATGACACATATTGTATTGTTGCCATTGAGGATAAAAAGATGGGGTTTATATCATATTGCATGAGTTTATCCCTCTACATCATGGCATATTGCTTAAGGCATTACTCTGTTCTTATGAACTTAATACTCTAGATGCATGCTGGATAGCGGTCGATGTGTGGAGTAATAGTAGATGCAGAATCGTTTCGGTCTACTTGTCACAGACGTGATGCCTATATACATGATCATGCCTAGATATTCTTATAATTATTCGCTTTTCTATCAATTGCTCGACAGTAATTTGTTCACCCACCGTAATACTTATGCTATCTTGAGAGAAGCCACTAGTGAAACCTATGGCCCCCGGGTCTATTTTCCATCATACAAGTTTCCAATCTACTTTATTTTGCTATCTTTTACTTTCAATCTATATCATAAAAATACCAAAAAATTTATCTTATTATTATCATCTCTATCAGATCTCACTCTTGCAAGTGGACGTGAAGGGATTGACAACTCCTTTATCACGTTGGTTGCGAGGTTCGTATTTGTGTGTGTAGGTACAAGGTGACTCGCGCGTGGTCTCCTACTGGATTGATACCTTGGTTCTCAAAAACTGAGGGAAATACTTACGCTGCTCCATTGCATCACCCTTTCCTCTTCAAGGGAAAACCAATGCAGTCCTCAAGAGGTAGCAAGAAGGATTTCTGGTGCCGTCGCAGGGGAGATCTACGCCAAGTCAAGACATACCAAGTACCCATCACAACTCTTATCCTTCGCATTACATTATTTGCCATTTGCCTCTCGTTTTCCTCTCCCTCACTTCACCCTTGCCATTTTATTCGCCCTCTCTTTTCGTTCGCCTCTTTTCCGCTTGCTCTGTCGTTATGGCTAGTCCTTTATCTACTCCTTTGTCTCTCGAGAATGAAGTTCCTAATTTTAAACAAAGGGAGGGAGAAAATCTAAAAGATGCTTGGTTCAGAATTTGCAATGCACAAAATAGATCTATTAGGAAGCAATCTACTTCCGTTCTTCTTCGCAACTTTTATGTAGGCATCACTCCTTGGAATAGATATATTCTTGATACCATTACCGAAGGAAATTTCTTAGGTAGCCATACTTTTGATTCTTATAATGCTATGACAGATTTGTTTGTCCCACCACCTCTTTTGGTTAATGGAACTACTTTAACTTTGGAACATGTGATGCAAAAGCTTGAAATTATTGAAAATAAAGTTGCTACCGTAGAGTTGATTGAAAATTTGGATAGAAAGATCCACAACCAAGTTACCCAATACGGATCTAAGGTAGGAGTGGCTCTTAAATTTTTTAAAGAAAAGGAACCTATGGTTAATGAAAAGATAGATCAAGATTCCACTAGAATTGATAAAATTGAGGATATTATTACCAACCTAGGATCTGCCTTTTCTTCCGTGAAAACACTCCTTCTAATGCTAAGATTGCCAAATTGATGTATGTTCCTAAAATTAAGGGTGAAACTTCTAGTAAGGGAAATGCGGACCTCAAATCCATAAGTGTTCAACCCAACTTTCTTGCATCCTTAAGGAACCTTTTGCTACAAATGATTTTCTTGATTTTGTGCCTAGGAGTTTTATTATTAATAAAAACAAAGAGACTACTAGGGGTTATAGGTGTCTTATTGAATAATTGCCTACCAAAGATGGCAATACCTAGATCTATCTTCGCTTTTATGCCTAGCTAGGGGTGTTAAACGATAGCGCTTGTTGGGAGGCAACCCAATTTTATTTTTATTCCTTGATTTTTGCTCCTGTTTAGTAATAAATAATTTATCTAGCCTCTGTTTTGGTTGCATTTTTTTCTTTTAATTAGTGTTTGTGCCAAGTAGAACTGTTGAGAAGACTTGGGGAAAGTCTTTTTGATCTTGCTGTAAAAAACAGAAACTTTAGTGCTCACGAGAATTGCTGCCATTTTTTATTGGAGAGTGATATTTAGTTAATTATTTTTGAAGATGATTAATAGATAAATTCCTCACGTCTAGCAATTTATTTTAGAATTTTTTGGGTTCCAGAAGTTTGCGTTAGTTACAGATTACTACAGACTGTTCTGTTTTTGACAGATTCTGTTTTTCGTGTATTGTTTGCTTATTTTAATGAATCTATGGCTAGTAAAAGAGTTTATAAACCATAGATAAGTTGGAATACAGTAGGTTTAACACCAATACAAATAAATAATGAGTTCATTACAGTACCTTGAGGTGGTGTTTTGTTTTCTTTCGCTAACGGAGCTCACGAGATTCTCTTGTTAAGTTTTGTGTTGTGAAGTTTTCAAGTTTTGGGTAAAGATTTGAAGGATTATGGAACAAGGAGTGGCAAGAGCCTAAGCTTGGGGATGCCCATGGCACCCCAAGGTAAAATACAAGGACACCAAAAAGCCTAAGCTTGGGGATGCCCCAGAAGGCATCCCCTCTTTTGTCTTCGTTCATCGGTAACTTTACTTGGAGCTATATTTTTATTCGCCACATGATATGTGTTTTGCTTGGAGCGTCTTGTATGACTTGAGTCTTTGATTTTTAGTTTACCACAATCATCCTTGCTGTGCACACCTTTTGAGAGAGACACACATGAATTGGAATTTATTAGAATACTCTATGTGATTCACTTATATCTTTTGAGCTATATAGTTTTTGCTCTAGTGCTTCACGTATATCTTTTAGAGCACGGCAGTGGTTCTGTTTTATAGAAATAATTGATCTCTCATGCTTCACTTATATTATTTTGAGAGTCCTTTAGAACAACATGGCAATTTGCTTTTAGGCATAATAAAAACTTTCATACAAGTGCATTGAATACTAAGAGAAGTTTGATACTTGATGATTGTTTTGAGATATGGAGATGGTGATATTAGAGTCATGCTAGTTGAGTAGTTGTGAATTTGAGAAATACTTGTGTTGAAGTTTGTGATTCCCGTAGCATGCACGTATGGTGAACCGTTATGTGATGAAGTCGGAGCATGATTTATTTATTGATTGCCTTCCTTATGAGTGGCGGTCGGGGACGAGCGATGGTCTTTTCCTACCAATCTATCCCCCTAGGAGCATGTGCATAGTACTTTGTTTTGATAAATAATAGATTTTTGCAATAAGTATGTAAGTTCTTTATGACTAATGTTGAGTCCATGGATTATACGCACCCTCACCCTTCCACATTTCCTAGCCTCTCTAGTACCGCGCAACTTTCGCCGGTACCATAAACCCACCATATATCTCCCACAAAACAGCCACCATACCTACCTATTATGGCATTTCCATAGCCATTCCGAGATATATTGCCATGCAACTTTCCACCGTTCCGTCTGTTATGACACGCTTCATCATTGTAATATTGCTTTGCATGATCATGTAGTTGACATCGTATTTGTGGCAAAGCCACCGTTCATAATTTTTTCATACATGTCACTCTTGATTCATTGCATATCCCAGTACACCGCCGGAAGCATTCACATAGAGTCATATTTTGTTCTAAGTATTGAGTTGTAATTCTTGAGTTGTAAGTAAAAAAGAAGTGTGATGATCATCATTATTAGAGCATTGTCCCAGTGAGGAAAGGATGATGGAGACTATGATTTCCCCACAAGTCGGGACGAGACTCCGGACGAAAAAAAAAGAAAACAAAAGGAGGCCAAAATAAAAAAAGAAGAAGACCCAAATAAAAAATAGAAAAAATGAAATGAGAGAAAAAGAGAGAAGGGACAATGTTACTATCCTTTTTCCACACTTGTGCTTCAAAGTAGCACCATGATCTTCATGATAGAGAGTCTCTTATGTTTTCACTTTCATAAACTAGTGGGAATTTTACATTATAGAACTTGGATTGTATATTCCAATGATGGGCTTCCTCAAATTGCCCTAGGTCTTCATGAGCAAGCAAGTTGGATGCACACCCACTTAGTTTCTTTTGTTGAGCTTTCATGCACTTATAGCTCTAGTGCATCCGTTGCATGGCAATCCCTACTCACTCACATTGATATCTATTAATGGGCATCTCCATAGCCCGTTGATACGCCTAGTTGATGTGAGACTATCTTCTTCTTTTTTTCTTCTCCACAACCACGATTCTATTCCACCATAGTGCTATATTGATGGCTCACGCTCATATATTGCGTGAAGATTGAAAAAGTTTGAGAACATCAAAAGTATGAATTAATTGCTTGGCTTGTCATCGGGGTTGTGCATGATTTAATATTTTGTGTGATGAAGATAGAGCATAGCCAGACTATATGATTTTGTAGGGTTAACTTTCTTTGGCCATATTATTTTGAGAAGACATGATTGCTTAGTTAGTATACTTGAACTATTATTATTTCTATGTTAATATTAAACTTTTGCGGTGTGTTTCTCGAGATCCGATGAATTGTGGGTTTATGATCAAGTTTATATATGAACAATATTTGAATCTTCTCTGAATTCTTTTATGTATGATTGGTTTATCTTTGCAAGTCTCTTCGAATTATTAGTTTGGTTTGGCCTACTAGATTGATCTTTCTTGCAATGGGAGAAGTGCTTAGCTTTGGGTTCAATCTTGCGGTGCTCGATCCCAGTGACAGAAAGGGAAATGACACGTATTGTATTGTTGCCATAGAGGATAAAAAGATGGGGTTTATATCATATTGCATGAGTTTATCCCTCTACATCATGTCATCTTGCTTAAGATGTTAATCTGTTCTTATGAACTTAATACTCTAGATGCATGCTGGATAGCGGTCGATGTGTGGAGTAATAGTAGTAGATGCAGAATCGTTTCGGTCTACTTGTCACAGACGTGATGCCTATATACATGATCATGCCTAGATATTCTCATAATTATTCGATTTTCTATCAATTGCTCGACAGCAATTCGTTCACCCACCGTAATACTAATTCTATCTAGAGAGAAGCCACTAGTGAAACCTATGCCCCCCAGGTCTATTCTCCATCATATAAGTTTTAAATCTATTTTATTTTGCAATCTTTACTTTCAATCTATATCATAAAAATACCAAAAATATTTATCTTATCATTATTATCTCTATCAGATCTCACTCTCGTAAGTGACCGTGAAGGGATTGAGAACCACTTTATCGCGTTGGTTGCAAGGTTCTTATTTGTTTGTGTAGGTACGAGGGACTTGCGTGTGGCCTCCTACTGGATTGATACCTTGGTTCTCAAAAACTGAGGGAAATACTTACGCTGCTCTACTGCATCACCCTTTCCTCTTCAAGGGAAAACCATCGCAGTGCTCAAGAGGTAGCACCTTTCTCTGTTACTGACCTTATGTAACCCTAGATCCCTCTGGTGTCTATATAAACCACAGGGCTAGGTCTGTAGACGGATATCCTCATAATCATAGCCAGACAGGCTAGACTCTTAGGCTTTAGCCATTACAATCTCATGGTAGATCAACTCTTGTAATACTCATATTCACCAAGATCAATTAAGCAGGAAGTAGGGTATTACCTCCATAGAGAGGGCCCGAACCTGGGTAAACATTGTGTCCCCTGTCTCCTGTTACCATCGACCTTAGACGCACAGTTCGGGACCCCCTACCCGAGATCCGCCGGTTTTGACACCGACAGCCACCACCGCCGGCAAGTGGCACAACAGCCACCAGCCCATGCCGCCTGCCGGCCAAATCCAGCCGCTGCAGCCCAGGCGCGCTCCACCCTCCATGAAGACCAACACACCACCACCAAACTAGCATGTCGAGGCCACGCCGGTGAGCCACCACTTCGCGGAACCCCTCGCCAGCACCGCGCTCAGGCCCAAGGGGACCGGCCCGCGCCTTCCCTTCACGCGAGAGGAAGGAGAACACCCCTCCGCCACTGGCGCCGGTCGGTCTTAGCCTGGCCGCGCCCTGGGGTGGCGGTGAGGGAGGAGGTGGGAAGAGGACGGGGCCTGGCAGCGGAGATCGAGGGGACCCTTCGTCGCCTCGCGAGGGCGGCGTGGGAGGGGATAAGGTCGGGGCTCCAAGGGTTGTTACAGTTAGCGGCCAGGATTTATCCCATCGACGAGGACCCTAGTGAGAGAGCCTCACAACAAGTGATGGCCTCGAGAGTTGCAACATCATGCACGCCTGAGATGACCGGTGTCGAGTTGCCAATATACTCACCTTGTTCATCACGACAGATCATGGGCGCCGTTCCTCCCCTCTGCTTTCTTTCTACAGCCGCGTCCACATGATTTTTTGCAAAACCCCGAGGGGGTGCTTTTGGCCGAGTTACTCTTGGAGCAATTGTAATAATTGTGGTTGCTCTAGTGCTCTTTTGCTTAAGGATGTCCAGATCCGAGATGAACCTCTTGATGAATGCTAGTGTAGCTTGTGCCCTTTGAAATATCCCCTCATGAATCGCCTGGCGTCGAGCCCACCATGCTTCCCGAAGGGTTACGGCTAGCTTGATGAACGCCTCATGAGATAAGGAGTTTAGCATAGTGAAGAGTCATTGCTTTGCGTTTGGTTCAGTAGTTGCAATCAAATGATCCGCAAGTTCCTCGTCGCCGAGCGCCCAGATGCATCTCGACATGGTACACATTAACAATAAGTGTCGCCATGAATCAGAAGCACAATAGAGACCACATGCGCACGGAGGAGACATGTTTCGGTGGTTAGTTGCACTATTTGCCACCAGCCTTTCTCAACTAGTGTCCCGACTTCATAAAGTAGTTATTGAGTCATGTATGTGCTCTCTCATGCATAGTTGCTTCCAATGTTCCTTGTTTCCACAACTAGTTGTTGTTGTTGTTGTTGTTGTCCGAACATACATTTTAGAAGACAAGGAAAACAAAAACCAATACCACTTTAGCTACATGTCAAAGTGTGGTTGGTGTGTGTTACCAGTTGGTTGACCTAAGAGATCCATCATCCATGGTACGACAAAGCGATAGGGCTAGGCACAACATAGTTTTACATTAATACAAAAAGTTCACTATTTATTTTGAAAAATCTTTGAACTCGCTAAAACTATAGGCGACCATGACAAGCTTACATGGTTTATGTTCATGTAAAAGAAAATTAATGTTACAATAAATCATATCGCGGTGATGAATAATAACATTTTTTAAAAATAGCATAAAAGTATTTATATTGAAACCCGTGGGAAAATAACAAGGAAAAACGGGCAGATTTCAAGTAGGCTCCTCCAAAAGCAGGAGAAGTTGTATACGTCTAAAATTCTTATTTGTGGCTCGTTGGGGGAAATACAGAAAAGATGTGCACTCCCCTCAACAATCTGGGCTAGGCCCATCTACAAATTTTTTCCTTTGGTTTCTAACTCGACTTTTCTTTTTTCTTCTTTAATTTTCCTTTTTCTGTTTTATGGCATCTTTTTCTAGTTTTCATTTATTTTTAATTTTAATTTTTCCTTTTAATTTTTGGGAATATAAAATACTTTTATAAAATTTCATGAGCATTTATCGTATATGTATGAAAAACCATCATTAAATGTGTAATTGTATATAGATACTTTCTACTTTTATTTGCACGAATTTTTGAATAATTTGTACATTTCTTTTTATAGATATTTTAATCATTTATATATATATATATTCTAACTAAAATAATATATATTTGAAATGTTGATTAAAATCATTTTTAACAAGTAATTTGGTTTTTCTTTTTTCAACCTAATTTGCATTTGTTTTGAAGGGTAATTTAGAGATATCTATCTATTTTTGTACCCAATATAGTGCATGAAAAACTTTGAACATTGGTCATTGGATGAAGAAAATCGACGGTCCACAGATGACAAATCCGAGCATTATTAGTCGTTGGATATATCTTAACTTCACCAGTTTCCGCTACATGTACAATCTAGAACACACCATGGTGGATCTTAAGCATAATGCATAAACCTCAAAACACAAGTAATTCTCCTTTGTTCTAGAATCTTCCATAATTAATTATCCAAACTTTTTTTCTAAAATTGCTATTCTTCATTTTTCACTTTATGCTTCACAATGCACAATATGCATTAATCTTAAAATATTCCTTTTCATATTTCTTTGTTATAACAAAATAAAAGAGTGAAAATTAAAATACGAGAAAACCGAACAGAACAAACACGCGGAGAAAAAAAGGAAAAAAACTCATTTGGGATGGTTCTAGAACCTTCCCGAAATTGAAGGGGGAAGTCTCCAAATAGTAGTATACTTGGGTCTATCTGATATCCGTGCACAGCACGAGCATTGGTTGGGTAGGCATCCAGCGTTTTCTCTTTGTTTTTGAGGGAAGACCATCATGACTAGCTTTATTGATTAATGCATAAAGATACATCGTCTACGAGCTTGCTCACCACACAATCTGGAGGCTCGTTGGTCCAACTAGAAGAAAGTTTATTACAATACTAAAATTAGTTAGCACATGTGCTGCTTGATTTGCTGATCGAAAACAATGCTTAAAGTTGACCTTCCCAATCAAGGTAGACATGTCCACACATTTCGCGAATATCACTGCCGCCGCGTCCCACCAAGTACTCTGACTGGAGCAGCAGTTGGTCACTGCTAGAGAGTCGGATTCCGCTTCAACTCGCTGGAACCCTAGGCTATTTGCCAAGTTCAGTCCGTCTTTCATCGCCATTGCCTCTGATGTCATTGCGTCCGCTGCATATGGGATGAACTTACATTGAGCTGCAAGGAAAACACCTCGTTCATCTCTAATAATTGTTGTCATAGCTCCAACTCCTTGTTTCGTAAAAAAGGCTGCGTCCACATTAAGTTTGATGAACTTTGGGTCTGGCTCCAACCATCTTTCCTCTTCTGTCACAACTATCTTCGCCATGGCTCATTGGTAGTTGCTTTTAATTGCAAAGACCGACAAAGGCCATCTTACCATCGGCGGACAACTCTCATTATGTGTTATAAGGCGGCGTGTCCACCAGAGGTACCAACATCCCACCATTACGACCTGTTTAATCTCCAATGTCGGCATTAGAGGTAGTGGCGTTTGATCAATAGACAAGATATACTCCATAATAACCGACCCAGATCTATCAACATTTGTTGATGTGTTGATGAAATCTTTCAATCCAAGTGGGCTCCACATACCTCTTGAGTGAATACACATGAAGAATAGATGGTGAATATCTTCAGAGCTCTTGTGGCAAATTGGGCACCCTCCAATTGCCCCAACGTGTCTATTAGCGAGTATACCTTTTAGGGGCAGAATTCCGTGCAGTAAATGCCAGCAAAATATTGAAAATTTACGTGGAATTTGAAGCTTCCATAATGTACTCCATACCGCTGGAGTAGAAGAACCTCCCGATCGACTGATGTCATTTGCATGCGCCCCAAATTTATGTAACCATTGGATTCTATAAGTTGTTCGAACGGAGAACATCCCTTTTTTATCGGGTGCCATGCGATGAAATCGTCAAAGGCATGAGGACTTCAGGCGATTTGTAGAATCCTTCAAGCATCGACGGGATTAAAAATCATATTAATGAGTTGTTCATCCCAAAATCCTGTGTGAGGATCAATCAAGTCACTCACCACTGATACGACTGTTTGACCTCTGGGCGTGATGATCATTCTGTTGGGACTAGAAGGAATCCATGGATCCGGCCATATGTTGATTTCATTCCCATTGCCCACTCTCCAAATATAGCCTTTTTGAACACTTCAAGACCTTTCATAATGCTTTGCCAAGTGAACGATGAAGGAAATATGCCCTAGAGGCAATAATGAAGTTATTAATTATTTCCTTATATCATGATAAATTTTTATTATTCATGCTAGAATTGTATTAACCAGAAACATAATACATGTGTGAATACATAGACAAACAGAGTGTCACTAGTATGCCTCTACTTGACTAGCTCGTTGATCAAAGATGGCTATGTTTCTAGCCATAGACATGAGTTGTCATTTGATTAACGGGATCACATCATTAGGAGAATGATGTGATTGACTTGACCCATTCCGTTAGCTTAGCACTTGATCGTTTAGTTTGTTGCTATTGCTTTCTTCATAACTTATACATGTTCCTATGACTATGAGATTATGCAACTCCCGTTTACTGGAGGAACACTTTGTGTGCTACCAAACGTCACAATGTAACTAGGTGATTATAAAGGTGCTCTACAGGTGTCTCTGAAGGTACTTGTTGGGTTGGCATATTTCGAGATTAGGATTTGTCACTCCGATTGTCGGAGAGGTATCTCTGGGCCCTCTCGGTAATGCACATCACTCAAGCCTTGCAAGCATTGCAACTAATAAGTTAGTTGTGGGATGATATATTACGGAACGAGTAAAGAGACTTGCCGGTAACGAGATTGAACTAGGTATTGAGATACCGATGATCGAATCTCGGGCAAGTAACATATCGATGACAAAGGGAACAACATATGTTGTTATGCGGTCTGACCGATAAAGATCTTCGTAGAATATGTAGGAGCCAATATGAGCATCCAGGTTCCGCTATTGGTTATTGACCGAAGACGTGTCTCGGCCATGTCTACATAGTTCTCGAACCCGTAGGGTCCGCACGCCTAAAGTTCGGTGACGATCGTAATTAGGGTTTTTGTGTTTTGATGTACCGAAGGTTGTTCGGAATCCCGGATGTGATCACGGACATGACGAGGAGTCTCGAAATGGTCAAGACATAAAGATTGATATATTTGAAGCATATATTTGGATATCGGAAATGTTCCGGGTGAAATCGGGATTTTACCGGAGCACCGGGGGGTTACCGGAACCCCCCCAGGGGTTAATGGGCCTACATGGGCCCTAAGGGAGAAGAGGAGGGCCGGCCATGGCAGGCCGCGCGCCCCCTCCCCCCTAGTCTGAATAGGACAAGGAAGGGGGGGCCCTTTCCTCTTTTCCCCTTCCCCTTTCCTTCTCCACCAAGGCAAGAGGGGGGAGTCCTACTCCCAATGGGAGTAGGACTCCTCCAGGCGCACCCCTAGGGCCGGCCGCACCTCTCGCTCTCCCTCCTTTATATACCGGGGCAAGGGGGCACCCCATGACACACAAGTTGATCTTCGTGATCGTTCCTTAGCCGTGTGCGGTGCCCCCTTCCACCATATTCCACCTCGGTCATATCGTAGCGGTGCTTAGGCGAAGCCCTGCGTCGGTATAACATCATCACCGTCATCATGTCGTCATGCTGACAAAACTCTCCCTCAACACTCGGCTGGATCGGAGCTCGAGGGACGTCACCGAGTTGAACGTGTGCAGAACTCGGAGGTGCCATACGTTCAGTACTTGGATCGGTCGGATCGGGAAGACGTACGACTACTTCCTCTACATTGTGTCAACGCTTCCGTTGCAGGTCTATGAGGGTACGTAGACAACACTCTCCCCTCTCGTTGCTATGCATCACCATGATCTTGCGTGTGCGTAGGAAATTTTTTGAAATTACTACGTTCCCCAACAGTGGCATCCGAGCCTGGTTTTTTGGGTTGATGTTATGCACGAGTAGAACACAAGTGAGTTGTGGGCGATATAAGTCATACTGCTTACCAGCATGTCATACTTTGGTTCGGCGGTATTGTTGGATGAAGCGGCCCGGACCGACATTACGCGTACGCCTATGCGAGACTGGTTCTACCGACGTGCTTTGCACACAGGTGGCTGGCGGGTGTCAGTTTCTCCAACTTTAGTTGAACCGAGTGTGGCTACGCCCGGTCCTTGCGAAGGTTAAAATAGCACCAACTTGACAAACTATCGTTGTGGTTTTGATGCGTACGTAAGAACGGTTCTTGCTAAGCCCGTAGCAGCCACGTAAAACTTGCAACAACAAAGTAGAGGACGTCTAACTTGTTTTTGCAGGGCATGTTGTGATGTGATATGGTCAAGACATGATGCTAAATTTTATTGTATGAGATGATCATGTTTTGTAACCGAGTTATCGGCAACTGGCAGGAGCCATATGGTTGTCGCTTTATTGTATGCAATGCAATCACGCTGTAATGCTTTACTTTATCACTAAGCAGTAGCGATAGTCATGGAAGCATAAGATTGGAGAGACGACAACGATGCTACGATGGAGATCAAGGTGTTGCACCGGTGATGATGGTGATCATGACGGTACTTCGGAGATGGAGATCACAAGTACAAGATTACAAGATGATGATGGCCATATCATATCACTTATATTGATTGCATGTGATGTTTATCTTTTATGCATCTTATCTTGCTTTGATTGACGGTAGCATTATAAGATGATCTCTCACTAAATTTCAAGATAAAAGTGTTCTCCCTGAGTATGCACCGTTGCCAAAGTTCGTCATGCCCAGACACCACGTGATGATCGGGTGTGATAAGCTCTACGTCCATCTACAACGGGTGCAAGCCAGTTTTGCACACGCAGAATACTCAGGTTAAACTTGATGAGCCTAGCATATGCAGATATGGCCTCGGAACACTGAGACTGAAAGGTCGAGCGTGAATCATATAGTAGATATGATCAACATATTAATGTTCACCATTGAAAGCTACTCCATTTCACGTGATGATCGGTTATGGTTTAGTTGATTTGGATCACATGATCACTTAGAAGATTAGAGAGATGTCTTTCTAAGTGGGAGTTCTTAAGTAATATGATTAATTGAACTTAAATTTATCATGAACTTAGTAGCTGATAGTATCTTGCTTGTCTATGTTTGATTGTAGATAGATGGCCCATGTTGTTGTTCCATTGAATTTTAATGCGTTCCTTGAGAAAGCAAAGTTGAAAGATGATGGTAGCAATTACATGGACTGGGTCCGTAACTTGAGGATTATCCTCATTGTTGCACAGAAGAATTATGTCCTGGAAGCACCGCTGGGTGCCAGGCCTGCTGCTGGAGCAACACCAGATGTTATGAACGTCTGGCAGAGCAAAGCTGATGACTACTCGATAGTTTAGTGTGCCATGCTTTACGGCTTAGAATCGGGACTTCAACGATGTTTTGAACGTCATGGAGCATATGATATGTTCCAGGAGTTGAAGTTAATATTTCAAGCAAATGCCCGGATTGAGAGATATGAAGTCTCCAATAAGTTCTATAGCTGCAAGATGGAGGAGAATAGTTCTGTCAGTGAACATATACTCAAAATGCCTGGGTATCATAATCACTTGACTCAACTGGGAGTTAATTTTCCTGTTGATAATGTCATTGGCAGAGTTCTTCAATCACTGCCACCAAGCTACAAGAGCTTCATGATGAACTATAATATGCAAGGGATGGATAAGACGATTCCCGAGCTCTTCGCAATGCTAAAGGCTGCGGAGGTAGAAATCAAGAAGGAGCATCAAGTGTTGATGGTCAACAAGACCGATAGTTTCAAGAAAAAGGGCAAAGGGAAGAAAAAGGGGAACTTCAAGAAGAACAACAAGCAAGTTGCTGCTCAGGAGAAGAAACCCAAATCTGGACCTAAGCCTGAAACTAAGTGCTTCTACTGCAAGCAGACTGGACACTGGAAGCGGAACTGCCCCAAGTATTTGGCGGATAAGAAGGATGGAAAGGTGAACAGAGGTATATGTGATATACATGTTATTGATGTGTACCTTACTAGAGCTCGCAGTAGCACCTGGGTATTTGATATTGGTTCTGTTGCTAATATTTGCAACTCGAAACAGGGACTACGGATTAAGCGAACACTGGCGAAGGACGAGGTGACGATGCGCATGGGAAATGGTACCAAAGTCGATGTGATCGCAGTCGGCACACTACCTCTACATCTACCTTCGGGATTAGTATTAGACCTAAGTAATTGTTATTTGGTGCCAGCGTTGAGCATGAACATTATATCAGGATCTTGTTTGATGCGAGACGGTTATTCATTTAAATCAGAGAATAATGGTTGTTCTATTTATATGGGTAATATCTTTTATGGTCATGCACCCTTGAAGAGTGGTCTATTTTTGATGAATCTCGATAGTAGTGATACACATATTCATAATGTTGAAACCAAAAGATGCAGAGTTGATAATGATAGTGCAACTTATTTGTGGCACTGCCGTTTAGGTCATATCGGTGTAAAGTGCATGAAGAAACTCCATACTGATGGACTTCTGGAATCACTTGATTATGAATCACTTGGTACTTGTGAACCGTGCCTCATGGGCAAGATGACTAAAACGCCGTTCTCCGGTACTATGGAGAGAGCAACAGATTTGTTGGAAATCATACATACAGATGTATGTGGTCCGATGAATGTTGAGGCTCGTGGCGGATATCGTTATTTTCTCACCTTCACAGATGATTTAAGCAGATATGGGTATATCTACATAATGAAGCATAAGTCTGAAACATTTGAAAAGTTCAAAGAATTTCAGAGTGAAGTTGAAAATCATCGTAACAAGAAAATAAAGTTTCTACGATCTGATCGTGGAGGAGAATATTTGAGTTATGAGTTTGGTCTACATTTGAAACAAAGCGGAATAGTTTCGCAACTCACGCCACCCGGAACACCATACCGTAATGGTGTGTCCGAACGTCGTAATCCTACTTTACTAGATATGGTGCGATCTATGATGTCTCTTACTGATTTACCGCTATCGTTTTGGGGTTATGCTTTAGAGACGGCTGCATTCACGTTAAATAGGGCACCATCAAAATCCGTTGAGACGATGCCTTATGAACTGTGGTTTGGCAAGAAACCAAAGTTGTCGTTTCTGAAAGTTTGGGGCAGCGATGCTTATGTGAAAAAGCTTCAACCTGATAAGCTCGAACCCAAATCGTAGAAATGTGTCTTCATAGGATACCCAAAGGAGACTGTTGGGTACACCTTCTATCACAGATCCGAAGGCAAGACATTTGTTGCTAAAAATGGATCCTTTCTAGAGAAGGAGTTTTTCTCGAAAGAAGTGAGTGGGAGGAAAGTAGAACTTGATGAGGTAACTGCACCTGCTCCCTTATTGGAAAGTAGTACATCACAGAAACCGGTTTCTGTGACACCTATACCAATTAGTGAGGAAGCTAATGATAATCATCATGAAACTTCAGATCAAGTTTCTACCGAACCTCGTAGATCAACCAGAGTAAGATCCGCACAAGAGTGGTACAATAATCCTGTTCTGTAAGTCATGCTACTAGATCATGATGAACCTACGAACTATGAAGAAGCGATGGTGAGCCCAGATTCCGCAAAATGGTTAGAAGCCATGAAATCTGAGATGGGATCCATGTATGAGAACAAAGTGTGGACTTTGGTTGACTTGCCCGTTGATCGGCAAGCAATTGAGAATAAATGGATCTTCAAGAAGAAGACTGACGCTGACGGTAATGTTACTGTCTACAAAGCTCGACTTGTTGCGAAAGGTTTTCGACAAGTTCAAGGGATTGACTATGATGAGACCTTCTCACCCGTAGCGATGCTTAAGTCTGTCCGAATCATGTTAGCGATTGCCGCATTTTATGATTATGAAATTTGGCAGATGGATGTCAAAACTGCATTCCTGAATGGATTTCTGGAAGAAGAGTTGTATATGATGCAACCGGAAGGTTTTGTCGATCCAAAAGGAGCTAACAAAGTGTGCAAGCTCCAGCGATCCATTTATGGACTGGTGCAAGCCTCTCAGAGTTGGAATAAACGCTTTGATAGTGTGATCAAAGCATTTGGTTTTGTACAGACTTTTGGAGAAGCCTGTATTTACAAGAAAGTGAGTGGGAGATCTGTAGCATTTCTGATATTATATGTGGATGACATATTACTGATTGGAAATAATATAGAATTTCTGGATAGCATAAAGGGATACTTGAATAAGAGTTTTTCAATGAAAGACCTCGAAGAAGCTGCTTACATATTGGGCATTAAGATCTATAGAGATTGATCAAGACGCTTAATTGGACTTTCACAAAGCACATACCTTGACAAAGTTTTGAAGAAGTTCAAAATGGATCAAGCAAAGAAAGGGTTCTTGCCTGTGTTACAAGGTGTGAAGTTGAGTAAGACTCAATGTCCGACCACCACAGAAGATATAGAGAAAATGAAAGATGTTCCCTATGCTTCAAGCCATAGGCTCTATCATGTATGCAATGCTGTGTACCAGACCTGATGTGTGCCTTGCTATAAGTCTAGCAGGGAGGTACCAAAGTAATCCAGGAGTGGATCACTGGACAACGGTCAAGAACATCCTGAAGTACCTGAAAAGGACTAAGGATATGTTTCTCGTATATGGAGGTGACAAAGAACTCATCGTAAATGGTTACGTTGATGCAAGCTTTGACACTGATCTGGACGATTCTAAATCGCAAACCGGATACGTGTTTATATTGAACGGTGGAGCTGTCAGTTGGTGCAGTTCTAAACAAAGCGTTGTGGCGGGATCTACATGTGAAGTGGAGTGCATAGCTGCTTCGGAAGCAGCAAATGAAGGAGTCTGGATGAAGGAGTTCATATCCGATCTAGGTGTCATACCTAGTGCATCGGGTCCAATGAAAATCTTTTGTGACAATACTGGTGCAATTGCCTTGGCGAAGGAATCCTGATTTCACAAGAGTACCAAGCACATCAAGAGACGCTTCAATTCCATTCGGGATTTAGTCCAAGTGGGAGACATCGAAATTTGCAAGATACATATGGATCTGAATGTTGCAGACCCGCTGACTAAGCCTCTTCCACGAGCAAAACATGATCAACACCAAGGCTCCATGGGTGTTAGAATCATTACTGTGTAATCTAGATTATTAACTCTAGTGCAAGTGGGAGACTGAAGGAAATATGCCCTAGAGGCAATAATAAAGTTATTACTTATTTCCTTATATCATGATAAATGTTTATTATTCATGCTAGAATTGTATTAACCGGAAACATAATACATGTGTGAATACATAGACAAACAGAGTGTCACTAGTATGCCTCTACTTGACTAGCTCGTTGATCAAAGATGGTTATGTTTCTAGCCATAGACATGAGTTGTCATTTGATTAACGGGATCACATCATTAGGAGAATGATGTGATTGACTTGACCCATTCCGTTAGCTTAGCACTTGATCGTTTAGTTTTTTGCTATTGCTTTCTTCATAACTTATACATGTTCCTATGACTATGAGATTATGCAACTCCCGTTTACCGGAGGAACACTTTGTGTGCTACCAAACGTCACAACGTAACTGGGTGATTATAAAGGTGCTCTACAGGTGTCTCCGAAGGTACTTGTTGGGTTGGCGTATTTCGAGATTAGGATTTGTCACTCCGATTGTCGGAGAGGTATCTCTGGGCCCTCTCGGTAATTCACATCACTCAAGCCTTGCAAGCATTGCAACTAATAAGTTATTTGCGGGATGATGTATTACGGAACGAGTAAAGAGACTTGCCAGTAACGAGATTGAACTAGGTATTGAGATACCGACGATCGAATCTCAGGCAAGTAACATACCGATGACAAAGGGAACAACGTATGTTGTTATGCGGTCTGACCGATAAAGATCTTCATAGAATATGTAGGAGCCAATATGAGCATCCAGGTTCCGCTATTGGTTATTGAACGGAGACGTGTCTCGGTCATGTCTACATAGTTCTCGAACCCGTAGGGTCCGCACGCTTAAAGTTCGGTGACGATCGTAATTAGGGTTTTTGTGTTTTGATGTACCGAAGGTTGTTCAGAATCCCGGATGTGATCACGGACATGACGAGGAGTCTCGAAATTGTCGAGACATAAAGATTGATATATTGGAAGCCTATATTTGGATATCGGAAACGTTCCGGGTGAAATCGGGATTTTACCGGAGCACCGGGGGTTACCGGAACCCCCCCCCCCCCGGGGGGGGGGGGTTAATGGGCCTACATGGTCCCTAAGGGAGAAGAGGAGGGCCGGCCATGGCAGGCCGCGCGCCCCCTCCCCCCCTAGTCCGAATAGGACAAGGAAGGGGGGGCGGCGCCCCCCTTTCCTCTTTTCCCCTTCCCCTTTCCTTCTCCAACAAGGCAAGAGGGGGGAGTCCTACTCCCGGTGGGAGTAGGACTCCTCCAGGCGCACCCCTAGGGCCGGCCGCACCTCCCCCTCTTCCTCCTTTATATACGGGGGCAAGGGGGCACCCCATGACACACAAGTTGATCTTCGTGATCGTTCCTTAGCCGTGTGCGGTGCCCCCTTCCACCATATTCCACCTCGGTCATATCGTAGCGGTGCTTAGGCGAAGCCCTGCGTCGGTAGAACATCATCACCATCATCACACCGTCATGCTGACGAAACTCTCCCTCAACACTCGGCTGGATCGGAGCTCGAGGGACGTCACCGAGTTGAACATGTGCAGAACTCGGAGGTGCCGTACGTTCGGTACTTGTATCGGTTGGATCGGGAAGACGTACAACTACTTCCTCTACGTTGTGTCAACGCTTCCGTTGCAGGTCTACGAGGGTACATAGACAACACTCTCCCCTCTCGTTGCTATGCATCACCATGATCTTGCGTGTGCGTAGGATTTTTTTTGAAATTACTACGTTCCCCAACAAATGAAGCCCCATTTTTTAGAGATGCTTGTAAGAGGCCTCCATTTGGAAAGTATTTTGCCTTAAGAACTCGTGCACAAAGTGACTCAGGTGAAGTAATAAGTCTCCAACATTGCTTAGCTAGCATTGTCAAATTAAACGAGTATAGATCTCTGAAGCCCATACCGCCTTCACTCTTTGGGTAACATAATTTCCACAAAGAATACCAATGCATTTTCTTATTTTCCTCACCATCTCCCCACCAGAAAGTAGCAATAATATCTGTGATTTCCTTGCAAATACCTTTTGGTAGACAAAAGACAGACATAGCAAAAACAAGAATAGCTTGTGCCACAGCTTTAAGAAGAATTTCTTTACCTCCAAGTGATAATTGTTTTTCCATCCATCCTTGGATTCTTTGTTTAATACTTTCAATGAAGTGCTTGAAACAATCACTACGATCAGCTCCTACCATAGCCGGAAGGCCTAGGTACTTATCAGATAATGCCTCGGTATCAATATGTAATTGTTGGCAAACTTCAGATCTTAAAATTGCACTAGTATTAGGACTGAAAAAAACACTAGACTTTGCCAACTTACCAATTGTCCAGAATTTTGGCAATAGGTATCTAGCACTTGCTGTAAGGAAGCTGCATTTAAAACATCCGCGCTCATGAGAATCAAAGAATCGTCAGCAAATAAAAGATGTGAGACTGACGGTGCATTCCTACGCACTTTAATTCTCTTAATGCCACCAGCTTCTTCTTCATACTGCAATATACTAGAAAGACCTTCTGCACAAAGGAGAAATAGATAGAGAGAAAGGGGGTCTCCCTGCCTAATTCCTTTAGTAGGTATGAATATCTCAGTTTCTTGTGAATTGTACCTTACTTTGTATCTTACGGATCCAACACAAGCCATCATCATTTCCACAAAACTTTCATGAAATCCCTACTTCAACATCATATTCCTCAGAAACACCCATTCTACTCGATCATATGCTTTATGCATATCCAACTTGACTGCACATAGACCTGATTGGCCCACTCTTTTATTATTTTTATTTTACAAATACATTCATAAACGATGGGAATGTTATCAGTAATGAGCCTCCCAGGAACAAAAGCACTTTGGGTATAAACTAGGGGCGAGTGGCCGAGCAACGAGATAAGCCGACCCATTTTTTTATATAGTGTATGTCCCACCCTATACGGATTTGGAATCTTCTAGAAGGTTTTTTGTTTCTTTTAGCATTTTTATTTTTTTACCTTTTTTTGTTTCTTTTTTTGTTTTCCTATTTTCTTTTTCTTTCTTTTTTCATTATTTTTCTGTTTCTTTCATTTTTCATCTTTCTTTTCTTTTTCGCAAATTTATTTATCCTTTTCCTAAAATGTTCTTGTTTTCCAAAAACAGCAATAAATTTATAAACATGTTTGTGCTTTAAAAAATATTATAAATGAAAAAAGTGTAAACATTTTTCAAATTTTGTTTGTTTTTTTATATATAAAAAAATATTCAAGTCCTGGAAACAGCCTCTTGCAGAAACGTAGGGAAAGGCTGCGTACAATAGACCCAAAGTGGTCGGACCCTTCCCCAGACCCTGCGCAAGCGGGAGCTACATGCACTGGGGCTGCCCTTTTTTGTTTGGTTTTATATATATATATAGTTGGCGTTTTCCCAAAATATTTAGAATGTAAAATAATAATCCCGTTTTAAACTTTGTTCACAAGCTAAAACAATGTATGCTTGTTCCAAAAATGTCTGGAAATTGTAAAAAAATATGTTCAGAATTTTTAAAAATATCTCCATTATAAACTAATCACAAATATATCGAATTTATGAGATTGTTTGAGAATTTCGAAAAATGTTCATGTTTTTTCAGAATAATGTTCATGTGTTTAAGAAATTGCCTCATTTTTTCATTTTAAAAAATGCATTTGAAAATTCAACGAATGTTTAGTTATGTGTCTGTTTATAGTTATTATATTACTATAATTCCAAAATAGACAATAAAGCTCATAAGCTTGTGTGGCTGGCGATGAAGGTTGACTAGCGGGAGGTGCATGGTTCAATCCTTCCCATAGGTATTATTTTTAGGTGAATATTTCATTATTTCTAGGCAACAATATGCTGGCCCAGTCAGGGAGTTGCCCCCATGCGGCGGGCACCAATCCGAAGCAACGCACGGCGTATAGGATGGGACATGTTGTTATTCCTCGCACTGCAAGATGGAAGCTGAGGAACCGCGCAGCCCCACCTTCACGCGAACATGCTTTGGGCTTGCCCAAATGCGGGCAGGGCTCCCTGTTTATTGTTACATTTTTTTTCCTTTTTGACTTTCATTTGCTTTTAGAAAAATAGTTTTTTATAAAAGTTTTGAATTTTTGAAATGTTCACGAGTTTGAATTTTTGTTTTCAAACCCACGAGCATTCTTTTCCGGTGAATTTTAAACTGTTTCCGCGCGAGAATGGGCCGACCAAGTCGGGGCTGGCACTGTGCGGTGGGTGTGGATCCGAAGCAACGCATGCCGTATAGGAGGGGACCTCCTATTCTCCACGCTGCAAGGTGGAAGGCGAGGAATCGCACAGGCCCACCTTCCCGTGCACGGCTTTGGGCTGGCCCAAGTGCGGGCGGGGCGCCTTGTTTTTGTCGTTAGTTTTTTTTTCTTACATTTGCTTTTTTTTAATGTTCAGGTTTTCAAAAAAGTTTTGAATTTTCGGTTTTCACACCCACGAGCGTTCTTTGTTAATGAATTTTCATTGTCTCTGTGCGACAATGGCCCAGCGAAGTCGGGGGGTTGTCCTTATCCCGCGCTCGCCAATCCGACACAATGCGTGGCGTATAGGAGGGGACCTCCTATTCCCCACACTGTGTGGTGGAACACGAGGAATCGTGCACCCCCACTTTTCTGGCCGCACACTTTGGGCCGGCCAAGTGCCTGCAGTGTACCCTCTTTAAAAAAAATGTTGCGGTTTTCAGAAAAGTTTGGATTTTAGAAAATGTTCCCGGATCTGAATGTTCCCAAACTTTAGGTTTTTGATTTACTTTTTCAATAAACTAAATATACATAAATTTCCAATCGAATATTGAATAATAAAATTCTAAATGTCCGTGATTACCAAAAAAGTGCTCATGAATTTGAAAAATTGTTTGGGAATTAAAAAATGTTCACCAATACGAAAAATGTTTGTGAATCCAAAAAAATGGTCATAAATTTTTTAAGAGATTCACAAATTAAAGAAAATGTTCATATAGTCCAAAAACTATTTAAAAAATGTTCATGAATTTCAAAAAATATTTCTCAGCTTGAAAAATGTTAATGATTTTTATAACTATTCACATATTTCGAAAAAAACTTAAATTCGATAAATGTAGAGAAGCTGTAAAATTTATTCAGTGATTTGAAAATTGCTCGCATTTTCCAAAAAAATCATTAATTCGAAAAATACTGATTTGTAAATGTTGACATTGAAAAAATAACAAGAAAAAGGTAAGGAAAAAGTACAAAAGAATGTTAAATGTGTATATCAAAATGTTCCTGATGGATACAAAAAATCCATGTATAGAAAAAAGTAGACATCAAAACTTAAAAATGAAAAAAAGTTAATGATGTATTTAAAAAAGGAAAACCGTGTATAAAAAATATTCCCGATACATACAAAAATGTACAAATGTCTCTTGAAAAGTAGCCATCAAAACATATATATGAAAATAATGTTTATCATGTATTTTGTTTTTAAACATTTATATATAAAATAACCTGATGTATTAAAAATATGCAATTTGTACAAAAAGTAGACATAAAAATGTATATTTTTAAAAACTTGATCATGTATATGTTCGTAATGTATAAATAAATTGCAATTAAGAAATAAATAAAAGCATTGAAAACAAACAAAAAAACAAATGGAGCCAAAGCAAAAGGAAAACAGAAAAATCAATTAAGGCAATGCAAAAGAATGAAAAACCATGAAAACCAATTAAAGAAACAAAGGATAAACAAAGAAAACCGTTGAAAACCAACAAAAACAAATAAAACTAGAAAAAAGGAGAAAAGGAAAAGGAAAAGAAAAAGGAAAGGACGATGAAAACCAGGTACAAACAAAAGAAAAAATAAAAATAAAAAAAAAGATGAAGAAATAAGAAAACCGACGGATAAAGTAAAGAAAGAAAAAAAAGAAGAAAAAACGAACAAACACATGAGCAACCAGGCCGAACGAATGAGTTACCAATAAATACGCTACTAGCCCGGGCCATACGTGTGTGCCTGCGAGGGGAGCAAAGCCAAGTCCAATAGTCACTGTGCTTTGAAGCTGGACATGATGAAGGCGTATGACAGGTTAGAATGGGCATATTTGGAGGCGATAATGAGTAAGCTTGGCTTTGCTAAATCGTGGATTGATGTGATTATGGGCATGATAAAGTCAGTATCATTTTCAGTTTTATTCAATGGAGAGAAATTGGACCAGTTTAAACCCACCAGGGGTATTCGACAGGGAGATCCAATCTCCCCGTATCTCTTTTTGATTGCAGCGGAGGGCCTTTCGTGCCTCTTGAAATCTGGAACTCAGTCATCGCATTTTGTGGGAGTATAGGTGGCTCCGACAGCTCCGGTTGTTAACCATCTTCTCTTTGCTGATGATAGCCTGCTGCTATTCAAAGCGAGTAATGAGGGGACGACCACTGTGTCAAACCTGTTGACTACCTATTGTAACGCTTCTGGTCAGAGGGTCAACAATGAAAAGTCATCAATTTTTTCAGCAAGGGATGCTCTCAAGTTGTTCGAGATAGCATAAAAGCTTCTCTCGATGTGCATAATGAACAATTGAGCGAGAGGTACCTAGGCATGCCTACATATGTGGGTCATTCAAGGAGTGGAACTTTTAAGTATTTGAGAGATAGAGTTTGGGAAAAGATCAAAGGGTGGATGGAGAAGTTATTATCGTATGCGGGAAAGGAAGTGTTGATAAAAGCAGTTGCCCAAGCAATCCCGGTTTATTCTATGGCATTCTTCAAGTTGCCACGTGGTATTTGTGAGAATGTGACGTCAATGATCCGTCAGTTTTGGTGGGGAAGCAAGAGGGGCAAAAGGAAGCCGTGTTGGGTCTCATGGGATGTATGCACCACACCAAAATCTTTGGGAGGCCTAGGCTTTAAGGACATCGAGTTATTCAATTTGTCGCTCTTGGCAAGACAGGCATGGCGCTTGATTGAGGGGCCTTCGACGCTGAGTGCAAGGATATTAAAGGCGGTGTACTACCCCTCTGTTTCTTTATTAGATTCTGAGCTTGGGGCTCATCCCTCGCAGATTTGGAGGGCAATCCTGGACGGGCGAGATGTCATTGCACACGGCATTATCAGAAGGATTGGAATAGGTGAGAACACCAACATATGGACGCAAAACTGGTTGCCCAGGCCGGGCATGATGAGATCGGTTGCTTCACTGGTAAATGGTCCACCGCAACATGTATCAGACCTCATAGATGCTTCTTCCAGTGCATGGCGGGAGGAGGAGCTGAGAAGGATCTTCATTCCAATCGACGTTACAACCATACTATCTATCCCACTGTGTACCAAGAGGATCAATGACTTCTGGGCTTGGGGTGAAGATCGACGTGGAAAGTTTTCAGTAAGCTCAGCTTATAAGATGCTCTTCAAGTTAAAGAGCCAAAGGGAAAATTTACTTGCTGGTACAGAAGGGTCGTCGGCTTCAGGTCGAGAGATGAAGGCGTGGGTGTCCTTGTGGAACATCAAAGTCCCTTCAAAACTGAAAAATTTTGTCTGGAGAATATGTAGGGACTCGGTACCAACAGCAGACATTCTTCATCAGCGGCATATGGCCACAAGTTCAATCTGCCCATTCTGTTCGGCGGAAGATGGCTGGAAACACGCTTTAATCGACTGCATCTCCGCAAGGTGTGTGTGGTCTTTGTCATCAGAGGAGATGGTGGAAAAGATGTGTGACAACTTGAACTTAAATGCTAAAAACCGGATATTCACAATGCATGAATTATTGACGCATGAAGAGTTCACGCACATGGTGGTCACTCTATGGGCAATATGGAAGTCTAGGCGACGGGCAATACATGAAGAAATCTATGACAGCCCACTACAGATCCATCACTTTATCAGGGCGTTTCTAAGGGATATTGATATACTATCAAAACCAGCACTACCGAATAACATGGGACGGGCTGCTAGGCCGAGTCATTGGCTACCCCCGCCCCAGGGATATGTGAAGATGAATGTTGATGCTGCAGTTTCTAATGAAAACTTTGGTGCTGTTGGAGTAGTTTGTAGGGATGTTGATGGAATTTTTCTCGGGGCTTCTGCTATCACATTTCAGCACATCCATGATCCTGTTATGTTGGAAGCTATGGCAGTCAGAGAGATGCTGGCAATCGCGGAGGATTTATATGTTCAGAAGATCCAAGTGGCGTCAGATTGCAAGATAGTTGTGGATGATATCAAGCAGAGATCGGCTGGGGATCATGCAGCTATCATAAATGAAATATTAGAGCGATCACATTTTTTCACTGCTTGTAATATTATCCATGAGTTTCGGAGCTTGAATTTCGAGGCTCACAGTCTCGCTAGGCACGCACTTTCGCTTGGGTACGGCCGCCATGTTTGGTTAGGTCTACCCGAGGATTTGATTTTCCTTCCTGTAAACCTTATGACAATTTAAATAAAGCATAGCGTGAATGTCTTAAAAAAAATGCGAGGGGAGCTACCAAGGAGAAATATATGTTCCACGCATATAGCTCCCGCGCGCGAAAATAGGAGAAGTATATGTTTACGGTTGCAACTTATACACCATGTTTGCATCGGCCCATGAAATACAATGAACACAGCCCAACGTTGCCAAAAACTGGAAGACTGCTGTAGGCTTTGTAGCTGCCTGCCAAAGTGTGTTGTAGTAGTAAGATCGTGTGAATAGAGTGTTGCTCACTACAGTGGCATCCAATTGACCCGAGGGATGATGATCCACGGCAGGGGCATGCACATGGGCTTGCTGCACGACCGGCCGGTGCCTGTCTCACACGCCGCGCATGGCCTCCGCACCAAAGTCGGGCTATGCCAGCGCAAGGTCCGCGCGCGGCCACACCGACACCGCCCAAATGCGGGAACCGCAGCACGCTTCGTCATGGCCTCCCTTGCCCAACATGGGGAGGGAGCTTTGACCTCTGCGGCTGGCTGCTGGCTGCTGGCTGTGCCAACACCAACACGCACAGGCGTGCACGCGATTACACCCCATCTTCACTAACGAACTCCATTTAACAAATCGGCAGGACGTTCCACGCATGCGACGGTGCGCCGACGACGAGATCGACCGATCGGGCGCCTAACGCGCGCGCTTGCGCCCGGCCACATGCGGGGCGCGCCCGGCGAGCCGGCGCCGGAGGCTCCTCCTCGTGGCGCGGCGTGCCGGTCACGTGGCCACATACATGCAGTGTCTCCACGGTCCACGCCCCCCGGAATGTGTGTCCGCCACCGATCGCGCCAGCCCGATTAATCCCATCCGATCACGCGCTTCCGTTCTGTACGCACTCGTCGCACTGCACAGCCATGGAAGTGTAGCTGAAGCTGACAGTAAAGATTAAAAATGGCATCCGTCGATGGTTCCGCGGGTTTACTTATCCTTTTCCGCTTGGATCACCCTGTCTCTCTGCGCCCGATTGATCGATCCCCCCCTCGATGCCCGCAAGTCAAACCCGGCCGGTGTCCGGATCGAGCACCAGCGGCGAACATGAGCAAGTCAATGGGCCTTTAATTGCGTTATTTTCTTCTACGTGCGTGTCTGTGATCCCGAGATGCCGATGGCCGGATCCCCGTGGTTTGTGCGCGCAGCGGTGACCACGCCCGCCTTTTTCTATCCGGACCAGCCCCGCTGCTCCAGAACAGTTGACTTATGTTCACTCTGACCGTTCAAACGGGCGGGCACCGTTGCTCCGGCCAATGCGTTCAACGATCAACACGGCCCGTTCAAACCATGCATGCATGCATGGCCTCCTGCTGCTATGTTTTACTCCATCCATGCCTCCGTTGCATCTGATCCTATGATTCGGGGGCGGAGCTGTTGGTATCTGCCAGTTGAACAGTTCATGGCGCCAGATTTTTGTTCTCTAAAATGTTCAACGATCCGATTTCTCGACGGAGAGTTGCATCTGCATGCAATCAAAGCAGCTAGAGGATCCATGCACGTACACGTAGGGACAGCCCTAATAGCTAGCTGGAGAAAGGGCCACTCCCACTGTGGACTGTAGTCTGTAGATGCAGGCCAAAATGCAGTGTAGGGACACCCCTATCCCTAGTGTTGGGGGATAATTGAACTGTAGATGTGGCCCGGCATGTCGCCGGGAAAAGCAACAAAGCCCGCAGAAAGAAAACAGATCTGGAGCACATTAGCAAGTGCCAGTTCGGCCTGTGCTGTGCGTGCATAGTCCGGACAATTCATGCACTGTTCACCGTTGTGGCCGCTTCCTTCTCCTATCATCATATGGCTGGCGGGCCATATCGGAGCTTATATACAAGCTCTGACGGAGATGGGGCACGGGACGTCCAGATGCCAACTGCTCGAAAACTTGTACGTACTGATTAGCTCGAGTGGCAATTAACTAAGGTGTACTTAGGTCACATTGCGTGCCTAATCGGGCCTTGAGTTGGATTGTGGAGTAATGGAGGAGTGTCTCACATCACATCACCGCATATGTCTCCGTTTGAAAGCAAAGTAAACCTCAATCAACAGGATTCCAAAGCTTGATGAGATTTAATTCCAACTTTTCAAGTACCTTTTGCCGGCCAACGACCACATCCCGGACGAAGCTATCTACAACACGAGTCTAAGCACGCCTGTTTTCTGTTATTCATTCAGGCTTCTCCTTTTTTAATGTAAAAAAAGATGTAAATAGATATTTTTAGAACAATAAAGTAGAACTGAAAGAGATACTTCCTTTGCTGCTGAAGCGCTGATGCGAAAAAGAAAATATCAACATCTAGCTAACATGGCCGGATCCATTAGTTTATTAGCAAGTCAAGATGCTTGTTGGGATAAAAGAAAGGCAGGCGATCCAGATCAAATAAACAGGTCATCCATCGCCTTCAACGTGTCCGTGTTCGGAAGGAAATTTAAGTACTCTTCCATGTCGGCATGTTGTCAAAGCTTCGCAACACAAAGATGCTCCTGCATGCTGACACACGACGCATTCTCTCTTGGGTTGAAAGATTGAACCTTGTCCACTAATCACTCCAAATCTGCAGCCCCAGTGGTTAATTATACGGATTCTACGGTACAGTAAAGTACAGCACAAAACGCAGAAGAAGCAAAATGTCCCTCTGATGTTAGGGACAAGTTACTGTCGCACAGTGCTTCCACCTTTTGCGGGGGCGAGCGATGTGGACGCCTTCTTATCTAAAGTACGGCTGTTACTTTCTCCGAAAGGAAATTGAGACATCATGACAGGGAACTAAACCATGCTTTGAGACTCGGGAGTCATAATGTAGTACTAGTAAAATGTGGTTGAAATTGAGCAACTTGTGTTCACATTTTCCCCAAACATAAGAGGTGTTACTTACAAGGAACATCTGAAAATTGTAGTAATTGACGCTTGTGTAAATTGCTAGTGTCGTTGACTTATTCCACATCAGTTTGTTGCCTAAGCAAAAAGGTTGTGGCTTTCTCGGCCCAATTTTGCTTGTGCTAGTTGAATTTGTGTTACTGATGAAGTTATTCTCTCGAGTTCCTGATGGGCAAATTAACTCGTGTTGTGTTTTTACATGAAAGTGAGCGGCCGGCTCAGCTAACACACACGCCTGCATGCAGTGGTCTAAAATTTGTCTTTACAGTTTTGTATAAACAACTTTTCGGGCATCCAAAAGCAAGTACGGTGGCCCTTGATGAATTTGTGTTTGAAGATATACCACAACTCCGGAAAGAGAAGAATGGTATTCTATCTGTACCATTTATTGAGAAGGAGATTTTGAATGTCATCTCACAAATGAAACTGAATAAAGCACCGGGACTAGATGGATTTCCAGCTGAATTCTATAAGAAATGTTGGCATATTATTAAAGATGATCTTATGCCTATGTTTCATGATTTTTTAATGGTCATCTCGAGCTGTTTCATCTAAACTTTGGCTTGATTACGTTGTTACCCAAGAAAGAAGAAGCAGTTCGGATCGAACAATTTAGGCCAATATGTCTTCTTAATGTGAGTTTCAAAATTTTCACAAAGGTTGTTACCAACAGATTGACACTGATTGCTCATTCAGTGGTACATCCGAGTCAGACAGCGTTCATGCCAGGCGACACATACTTGAAGGGGTGATCATTTTGCATGAAACGCTTCACGAAATCCATTCGAAGAAGCTAGATGGGGTTATTTCTAAAGTGGATTTTGAGAAGGCATGTGATAAAGTTAAATGGCCTTTTCTTCGGCAGGCAATGCGCATGAAAGGATTTACCGAGGCTTGGCGGAACCAAGTGGGTTCTCAAGTCCAAAATGTTAGTGTCGGAATAAAGGTCAACGATGATATCGGGCATTACTTTCAGACACATAAGGGTTTGAGACAAGGTGATTCCATGTCTCCTCTCTTGTTTAATGTAGTGGTTGATATGTTGGCCATTCTCGCCGCGTCTCGCACCTCCTCCGCCCCTCTCCCTCGTCGTCGTCGTCCGCAGCGCCGCTGGGCGAAGCCTGGCCGGCTGAGTGGCGGCGGGGCTTCTCCCCATCCTTCTCGTCTTGGCTGGCGCGGGACAGCGGGGTCGAGAGGAGCGCCGGGCGAACGTGGGGTTCGACGGCGCGGCGGGCGGGTCTCCCAGCGGCGTCGTGCACGACGCGGTGGTGGCGGCCTGCGTGTCGCGAGGTGGTGGCTGCGTTGGGCCTGCCCGGTGGTCGCGGGTACCGCCGGATCCAGATCGGATCCATCTGGATCCTGTCTTCGGACTCTGTCGGCCGCCGCAGGGTGGTGATGGTCGTCACTGGCCACGTCGAACCGCTGGTTTCAGCGTCTAGAGATCTACAACGGGTTCTTCTCGATCCTCATGGTGGGTTGAGCCCCATGGCTCTTGCATCTTCGCAGGTTTTGGATCATGGCTTGTTGTCGGATCCGGAGCAGACGGAGGTTTGGTGGCATAGGATGGGGGCCTGAGGAAACTTTGGTCGGCTAGGCTGGTCCGGCATCGGCGACGTCACTCGACGCCGTTACCCTCTATGGAGGCGAAGCCGAGGTCTCTTCTATCCACCTCCGAACCCCTCCCGGACGAAAGTCCAAAATTCATCTGGATTGGGCGGTGGCGGCGTCCTGCGTGTCGTATCCTCCATGGAGGCGCCGTCTTGGGAGGACCTGCTGTTCGGGGGAGAGATGCTATGGATGGTGGGCTCCGAGTACCTCCAGCAATGGCGACGGTGTGGAGGTTGCCAGGTGGTGCGGCGTTGTATCTACCGCATAGATGACAACGAGTTTTGGCGTCATGGTGCAGCTGCATATCGACGACGAATGCGGCTGGATGGACGAGCGCAGGGCGGTGGAGCTGTCTGGCGCCATGGTGGCGTCAACGGCAGCAAGACCGAGCAAGGTAGATGCAGCAGTACAACACTAAAGATGGATTGGTGGCAGGTGGCTGCGGCGGCCTCATACCCGGCAGGCGTCCTGGTTGAGGAGTGCGCCGGACTGATGGGTACCCCAATACCCGGCAGGCGTCCTGGTTGGGACCTCAGCTCTTAGATTTTAGGTTTGGTTGCGAGGTCTGTTTGGTATTATGCCCAGACTATCAGCGCCCCTTCATCAACTGGTTAGGAATAACGACAGATGTTGCCTAGACGGTGGCTTTAGTCTTACTGTTGTATGACTTTGTAAGGTCTTGTGTGAACAATTAATAAAGTGGCTGCATGCATCATCCAGATGCAGAGGCCGGGGGTCCTCCTCCTTTTAAAAAAAATGTTGGGCATTCTCATTGGCAGATCCAAGCAACATGGTCACGTGGAGGGCTTAGTTCCTCATTTGGTCGATGGAGGTGTTTCCATCTTGCAATATGCTAATGACACTGTCCTTTTCATGGAACATGACATTGCCAAAGCGCGTAAAATGAAACTGATATTATACCTCTTCGAACAATTGTCTGGTTTAAAGATTAACTTTCACAAGAGTGAGTTGTTCTGTTTTGGGAGAGCCAAAGATGGGCAGGACACTTATAGACAAATTTTTCGGGTGTGAATTGGGGTCTTTACCATTTAGTTATTTGGGCATACCAATTCACCTCTGTAAGTTGTCTAATAAAGAATGGAAGTGTACCGAAGATCAAATTGAGAAAAAACTGAGCTGCTGGAAGGGCAAGCTTATGTCTTATGGAGGTCGGCTGGTGCTGATTAATTTGGTACTGGCCAGTTTGCCGATGTTCCTATTATCTTTCTTTGAAATTCCGAAAGGAGTCCGGAAGAGACTTGATTTCTTCAGATCTCGTTTCTTTTGGCAGTCAGATGAGGCCAAAAGGAAGTACCGAATGGCGCGATGGGACATCCTTTGCCGGCCAAAAGACCAAGGGGTCTGGGTATTGAGAACTTAGAAATCAAGAATAAATGCCTTACGAGCAAGTGGCTCTACAGGTTAGAGGTGGAGCCGGAGGGCATGTCGACACAGATTTTGCGCAATAAGTATCTACAGTCCAAAATGCTTGCCCAGGTTACCATGCGACCAACTGACTCGCCATTCTGGAAAGGGCTTATGAGAACGAAGGATTTGTTTTTTCATAGGGTCAAATTCTTGGTTGGCAATGGGATGTCAACAAGATTTTGGGAAGACACGTGGTTAGGAGAGACACCCCTGGTCGTGCAATATCCCACCTTTTATAACATTGTGCAACATAAGGGGGATTACGTAGGCACAGTGTTACAATGATACCTTTGAATATTCAGTTCAGGCGTGCGTTAGTTGGTGAGCGAAGGACTGCCTGGTTGCATTTGGTTCTGAGATTGATAGACGTTCAACTTTTCGACCAACTGGACTCGATGCATTGGACACTGGCTAAAAATGGTTTTTTTACGGTGAAATCTTTCTATATCGACTTGATTAATTTTGGCCCAATCTCCAGATCGTTGTATATTTGGAAGACTAAGGTCCCCTTGTGTATTAAATTTTTTATGTGGTTTGTCCATAAGCAAGTCATCCTCACTAAGGACAATTTAATCAAAAGGCGGTGGGTAGGTAGTTCACGTTGTTGTTTTTGTGATCATGACGAAACAATACAACACTTATTTCTTGATTGCCCACTCGCCAAATTGCTTTGGAGAACCATTCATATAGCCTTCAACATTAATCCTCCAGTTGATATTGGATCGTTGTTTGGAACGTGGTTAACTGGGGTTGAACATACTACTGCAGCTCGTATTCGGATTGGAATATTTGCGCTTTTGTGGGATATATGGAATTGTCAAAATGATTTGATTTTTAATAGACAACACAATTTGAATTTCTTGCAGGTTATCTTCAGAGCTACCGCATGGGTCCGTACGTGGTCCTTACTCACTCCTATGGACTCCAAGGAGCCTTTGGTTACTGGGTGCAACCAGTGGGAGATGGTAGCATGAGTTATATTCAACCGGTTTGGATGGCGGTCGCATAACAGGATAGGAGTCTAGGGAGCTTATCCTTTATTTCGTCTTGGTTGTAATTTCGATAGTATACTTTCTTTTTCTTTGTTTTGCTCCATTTGCGAGCTGTAATATCGTGACGACTTTGTGGTACTTTGTGGATTTTTAATAAGATGGTTGCATGCATCACCATGATGCAGAGGCTGGGGGTACACCTCCATTTCTAAAAAATGTCTAGATGTGCTGTAAGTATTGGACATTTAAGTCCTATGTTATTGATTTTACGCTAAGATTCGTGCAAGTATGTTCTTTTCTTTTTTTCCTTTTCCTTTCTAGTTTGATTGAGTTACTTAGATGTGCAAGAAGTGGCATATACTCGTAGGATAATCATGTGGGTAGTCAACACATTTAATTCCAGCTCCGACGAATGTGTATGTGCATTTATTCGTGGTTGAGGGAGTCCTGGACTAAGGGGTCCTCGGGCGTCCGACCTATTAGACATGGGCCGGACTGATGGGCTGCGAAGATACGAAGACCGAAGACTCTACCCATGTCCGGTTGAGACTCTCCTTGGCGTGGAAGACAAGTTTGACGGCCAAATATGAAGATTCCTTTCTCTGTAACCGACCTTATGTGACCCTAGATCCCTCCGGTGTCTACATAAACCGGAGGGCTAGGTCCGTAGATATCTCCTCATAATCATAGTAAGATAGGCTAGACTTTATGGTTTAGCCATTACAGTCTCGTGGTTGTAACGCCCCGAGACCGATGTGCCAGGTGTCGTTCAGTTTTCGCTGTTGTTGCGTTGTCATTGCTTGTGTGTCATGCATTGCATATCATGTCCTCATGCGCATTTCATTTGCATACGTGTTCGTCTCATGCATCCGAGCATTTTCCCCGTTGTCCGTTTTGCAATCCGGCGTTCCGTTCTCCTCCGGTGGTCATTTCTACCTTTCTTTTGTGTGTGGGGATTAAACATTTCCGGATTGGACCGAGACTTGCCAAGCGGCCTTGGTTTACTACCGGTAGACCGCCTGTCAAGTTTTGTACCATTTGGACTTCGTTTGATACTCCAACGGTTAACCGAGGGACCGAGAAGGCCTCGTGTGTGTTGCAGTCCAACACCCTTCCATTTTGGCCCAAAACCCACCTAACTCTGCTCCATCATCTTAGTCGTTCGATCACGATCGCGTGGCCGAAAACCGCACCTCATTTGGACTCTCCTAGCTCCCTCTATCTATAAATATGTGACCCCCTCCGAATTTTCGCGCAGTCCAAACCCTAACCTTCGTCCACCTCGCGCCGCCGGACAATTTCGTCCGCGCCGGACATGTCCGCCGCCCTCAGCCACCTCACTCCGACCAACCGGAGAGCGCCACCTCACCGCCGCCAGCGCCCTCACCCACTCAGCGCGCGACACGTCAGCGCCGCCACCCTCTCTCTCCTCTCCCTCCACCGCGCCGGCCCTGCAGTCCCATCGCAGGCCCGCGCTGGCCCGAGCCGCCGTCGTCCGAAACTTGCGCGAGCCTGATCAAGGGCCTCGTCACCGTTCCTCTGCGCCACCTCGTCCGGCTCGCCGGAGCAGCTCGCCGGTGACCCCCAGCTCGCCGCAGTAGGGACCCGACGCCATGGAGTTCGCCGCCGCCGGCCACGTCTTCACCCGAACCCGGTCGGGATCCACCGGATCTGGCCCCGCCGGACCGGGATCCGCCGTCCCCGCTTCCCCGGCGCCATTCCCTCGCCGGCTTGTCGCCCAGCCTCACCGGCGTCGTCGCCATGGATCTCCGCCTCGCCCTACCTCCCCGATCCGATCGGGAGACGACGAGCGCCCCCGTTGACTCCTTCGCGGGCCCCGAGTCCGGCCCAGCGCGCCGCCCCGCCTCGGCCTGCCTCCTCCTCCTTCGTGGGCCGGCCCAGCTTCCCCGGCCAGCTCAGCGCAGCGCCAAGCCCAGCTCCAGATCCGCGCCGCCCTAGCCTGGCCCAGCTCCCACGCGCGGCCTAGCGAGTCCCTTCGCGGCCTGCCTCTTCCACCGTCCGGGCCGAAGCCCATGGGTGAGGCCACTGCCCCCTCCTTTTTTTCCCTCTCTCTAGTTGGCCCGGGACAGTTTCGGCCCATATCATGTTTTTTTCCGCGCCTGGGATTTTCCTATTTATCCTGAGATTGCCAGTTTTGCAGAATAGTCCCCCTAGTTCATGCATTTAATAACTCACTAACCGTGCATCGGATTAAAATGTTATATATATGAAACTTGCTCAGAATTTTGTGTAGATTAATAATATCCAACTTTCATCTATGTTTGAAATGTTAAAAATGTTGTTTGATTGAATTTGCTCCTATGCCATGTTAAAATGATTTAATTCATAACTAAATAATCGTAACTCTGATTTTAATAATCTTTATATGTAAATGGGGTAGAATTTTGCCTAGTTTAACATGGCAGCCTTACTTTGCATGTTGAACAACTCTAAAATAATGTTTAGGGCAGAACAGTACCAAACCTTAAATTATGCATATGAGGATTTTACTGGAATTGTTGTTTGGCGTTCCGGCCTCATTTAAACTTGCCTAGATAGGTAGTTTTACTTTGCTTCACCTCTTGCCCTGTTAATCAACATTTAATATTGTTGGGTACATAACGAGATCAAACTAAATTACTTGTATGAGGTGTTTCGTCAATATGCAACGAAGTTGCATATTGAGTTCCACTTAATTTGTAGGATTGTTTGTGCACTTTGCCATGCCATGCATATTTAAACCGGACATGCACCATACTTGATTGAGCATCATGCTATGATTATGTGGTGGTTGTTTACCATGATTGTTTGCTTCTTTCCGGTTTTGCTTCTTCGGGTTGGTTCCGGTAACGTCGCGTTTGTGAGGACCCGTTCGTCTACGTCCGTTTGTCTTCTTCATGGACCCGTTCTTCTTCCTTGCGGGATTTCAGGCAAGATGACCATACCCTCGAAATCACTTCTATCTTTGCTTGCTTAGTTGCTCGCTCTTTTGCTATGCCTATGCTGCGATACCTACCACTTGCTTATCATGCCTCCCATATTGTTGAACCAAGCCTCTAACCCACCTTGTCCTAGCAAACCGTTGATTGGCTATGTTACCGTTTTGCTCAGCCCCTCTTATAGCGTTACTAGTTGCAGGTGAAGATTGGAGGCCGTTCCTTGTTGGAACATTTATTTACTTGTTGGGATATCACTATATATCTTATTTAATTAATGCATCTATATACTTGGTAAAGGGTGGAAGGCTCGGCCTTATGCCTGGTGTTTTGTTCCACTCTTGCCGCCCTAGTTTCCGTCATATCGGTGTTATGTTCCCGGATTTTGCGTTCCTTACGCGGTTGGGCTATAATGGGAACCCCTTGACAGTTCGCCTTAAGTAAAGCTCTTCCAGCAATGCCCAACATTGGTTTTACCATTTGCCACCTAGCCTTTTCTTTCCCTTGGGTCGGCCAGCCCAAGGGTCATCTTTATTTACCCCCCCGGGCCAGTGCTCCTCTGAGTGTTGGTCCAAAATGTCAGCCGCCGGTGGCCACCAGGGGCAACTCTAGGCTGGCCTACCGGAAGTTTAGACAATCCGGTGTGCCCTGAGAAAGAGATATGTGCAGCTCCTATCGGGATTTGTCGGCACATTCGGGCGGTGTTGCTGGTTTAGTTTTACCCTGTCGAAATGTCTTGTTGTACCGGGATACCGAGTCTGATCGGAATGTCTCGGGAGGAGGTCTATTCCTTCATTGACCGTGAGAGCTTGTGATGGGCTAAGTTGGGACACCCCTGCAGGGATTTGAACTTTCGAAAGCCGTGCCCGCGGTTATGGGTAGATGGGAATTTGTTAATGTCCGGTTGTAGAAAACCTGAAGTTGACCTTAATTAAAATGAATCAACCGCATGTGTAACCGTGATGGTTTCTTTCCGGCGGGGTCCGGGAAGTGAACACGGTTGTTGGAGTTATGCTTGACGTAGGTAGTCCAGGATCACTTCTTGATCATACTTTCTCGACCGTGCTTTGCCTTCTCTTCTCGCTCTCATTTGCGTGTGTTAGCCACCATATACCACCCCATACCTTTACCTTACCCATAAGCTTAAATAGTCTTGATCGCGAGGGTGCGAGATTGCTGAGTCCCCGTGGCTCACAGATACTTCCAAAACCAGTTTGCAGGTGCCGATGAGTCCGTGCAGATGATGCAACCAAGCTCAGGAGGAGCTCGATGAAGATCTTGCTCTTTGTGTTGTTTCGTTCTAGTTGATCAGTAGTGGAGCCCAGTTGGGGTCGATCGGGGACCTTTGTCGCATTTGGGCTTCTTCTTTTATTTTGGCTCCGTAGTCGGGCCTTGATTGTATCTGATTGATGTAATGCTTTATTCATGTAATTGGGTGAAGTGGCGATTGTAAGCCAACTATGTATCTCTTTCCCTTATTATATTACATGGGTTGTGTGAAGATTATCTCACTTGCGACATATGCCTTCAATGCGATTATGCCTCTAAGTCGTGCCTCGACACGTGGGAGATATAGTCGCACCAAGGGTGTTACAAGTTGGTAATCAGAGCCTTCCCCGACCTTAGGAGCCCCATTGCTTGATCGTTTTTAGTGGTCGAGTTGTGTCTAGAAAAAATGTTTTGAGTCATTTAGGATTATATATATCGGAGAGTTAGGAATTCTTTTTACTTCCCAGTCTCCTCATCGCTCTGGTAAGGCATCCTGACGTAGAGTTTTGACTCTTCTCTTCTCAAATTTCACTAAATTTTTTTTTTAGGATCACGCGGGTATCTTGGAATCGTTCCGATGGTTTTATGATGAGAACATTGTCTTGGTGCCTCCTGTCAGGGGTTTAGTGGAAGTGTCCCGGGGAGTTGAGCTCTGAGGTGTTGTCATCATAATTTTATCGTTGCAGTTCTGGAATACCTGAGTTTAGTACGCCGACATCGAAAATCTCTTTTATGCAGTTCGTTGGTGAGATAACCTCGACGCCACCCAGTACTGGGGCGGGAGTTCGGGAGTATCGCCATAACTTGTATAACGGATGCTTTTCGAAGGTTGAGGTAGATGGTTTCCGAAGGTTTCTTGGTTATGTGTTGAAGGATGGATACAGCTGGATGTAGGATTTGCTAGTTTTGGGTGAGATGTTATGCTTCCCCTGTATCCCCAACACCTGATTGCATAACCGGAAAGGTTCGGGAGTTTCATAGGTGGGAATTCAAGTAGCTCTTAGGATATCTTTCCGACAAATGTATGATATGAAATTGGGGTTCGACGTCTAGTGGTCTGCCTATTCACGGTCGGTTTTACAGTGGTATCGTTGTGTCTTAAAGAGTCCTTGGCTATGCCGACTCGGGGACGCTTCGTATGTCATGTGCACTGCCTTGTACATGATGGTGTTGTACGATCGAGCCCGTGTAGGCCCCACCACGAAAACTTCGGACGAAATCTCTATCATATGTTTGTTCCGGCTTATTCTGCAAGCCAACCCCTTGTTTTTGTTTTGAGTTGTGGTATTCGAGTTGCTTCAATGTCAAGTGTTGATTCCATACCTTCCCGAAACAGTGTTCTCATACTCCGATGTGAATACTAATCCTTCTTGATCATCGAGATTGTGTTGTCAATCCTTTTCAACCAGCGTGTTTTCTCTTCAAGTGGATTCGATCACTTCAACATTCGCAAGATTCAATCTCAGCTTTCTCAACGGTGTTTGTTTCATCCGTCTCCAAGTTGCCTTTGTTTTTCCCTCCCTCCCACCCTTGTTTTTCTTAAAGGATTCAGATTTATTCATCAAGTATCCATCTTATTGATGTGAAGTCTCTCCATTCTTTTCCTTCAATGTTTTTACCCGGTGTTTCTCATGAAGATGCTCTACTCGTTCTTCTTTCTCCATTCTTTTCTTCTCCGGTGGATTCAAATCAAGCTTTTGGTGTTTGATCATATCCTTTCCTCGTTTCAATGCTTTCTCATGCAGGTGCAATTCTTAATCTTTCACTTCTCGCTATTCATTTGTTCCGGCGTGCTCAAGTTTTCTCAAAAGACTCGTCTTGTCATTCAAGGTCCTTTCAAGCTCTTTCGAGATTGTTATCTCATTCATGTCATTTAATTCAACTGGAGCAATCCTCTCTTTTAAATCATTTCTACGGTGTTCCTTTTGAGTGGGCCCTAACCCACAGGTCTTTTCCCAGGATCTTACCTGACTCTTCTTATTTTCCGGAGCTTTTCAAATTCTTTTCCAAGTTTGACGTAAGAATGAATTTATCATCAGGCAAATGCCTTCTCCTAGATCTTTCACAATTCTTTTCATCGTTGGCTCTACCTCTTTGTTTGATTCTTTCGGAGTGTCTAAATAATTCATGGTGGTGTTTCTCGTCGTCATTCTTGGATTTTGAAGACCGAAGTAGAGTTTCTCTTTAATCTTGCTCCATTCTCTTCAAGATTCGTGGTTCTAGCTTGTTGCCACTCTCTCGGTTCTTTTCGATTGTGAGAATTCTTTTCACCTATCCAGAGCAATTCAAGAGTCTTCTCAGTTGTTATCTGGAGTCCATCAATTCAGGTTTATTTATCCTCAGCTGTCAGTTATCATTCTCTAATCTTACCGGTGCATTGTTCAAGCGATCTATAATCAGCTCATGATCTCTTCGTTCTCTTGTATCTAAATTCTCTCAAGAATCTTCGTCCATTTGCTAATTCTTTCTGGTGTTTCTTTATCTTTTCTCCGTTCGTTTTCAATTCTTACGGTGGTCCGTTCAAGAGTTCTCTTCCTTGGTCACCATATCAATTTATTATATGTTTCAATCCTCCCGGTGGTTCGTTCAAGACCTTCTCAAGTTGGCGCTATATCTATCTTAATCTTTTCTACGAGAATAAGTAATATGTCGAATCCATTGATTGTCATCAATTTAATTGGTGAAGGATACGCATAATATAATTCTTATTCTTGTTTCATCGAGTTTATTTAATTCCTGTTTTTCCGGAGTGGTTCATCATACTTATTCTTGGTTTCAAGTGCTCTTCTTTCTTTCCCGGAGTGCCAAGTTCTCTCAATTAGTTCATCACGGAGATCTATCTAAATCATTGCAAGGTTCACCTTGTGTTTTCAATTTCTCTTTCTTTTCATTCTTTTGTTTACCGGAGTTCTTCATGGAGGTTCTACATGATGGTTCATCAAGGATTTAATTCATTCTCGAAGTGTTCATCGAGATTCTCTGCTAAGAGGCTCAAGCTTTCTTCATATTGTAATCCGGAGTGCAATTCTTTCTTCCGTATCATTGGAGGTGGTATCATGTCATTCTTGATAATTTGAGTTCATGTTTTCTTGATTCACATGTTGTCAAGAATGAGATATTTTAAATCCATCAATCTCGTCATTGGAGTTATCTTGGGTTATTTTTCACCTAAAAACTTTCCCTAAGGATTGTTGTTAATTATGGTGCTTATAATTGACCCAAGTTCTTCTATTATTCCCCCGGTGAATTAAGTTTCTCATCTCCTTGTTTGATATCAATCCAATCTATCGGTTCCGTTAGTGGCAAAATTTCACCTCATAGTTTTGACATGTTTTCCATAAGCCCACTACTACCTTGCTCTTTTCATTGTTGGTGTTCCAACAACTCCGTTCGACTCTTCTTCTAAAGATGCTTTGTCAAGCTCTTTTGTGGCAGATGTTGGCTTTTCTTCTCCATTCTCCTATTGTAATGATCTGACTTCTATTCTTCTCTTCCGGAGGCATTGTGTTGTTGTTCCCTTCAACCCATCTTCTTGTTTTGTCAAGATCATGTTCTTTTCATGATTGTCCATTTAACCGGAGTGTTGTGCCCTCTGCTCAAATTCCCTCATCTTATCAAGTTCTTATTCAATCCCTTTCCTTTTCAATCGAAGTTCTGCCCGAATTTGATCTTCTTTGTTCCTCCTTTCTATCGGTGTGTTTTCAATTTTGTTCATCTCCGTTGTATTCTTTTCTCGTATTTGTTCAACCTCGCAAGGTTCTTGGTTTCACTCGTTTGTCAAAGAATCAACTTAGTTTACCTATTCTCTTTCTCCTCCGTTTTCCCTCCGGCGCCATTCTAGATCTCGGGACGAGATCCTCTCGTAGTGGTGGAGTGTTGTAACGCCCCGAGACCGATGTGCCAGGTGTCGTTCAGTTTTCTCTGTTGTTGCATTGTCATTGCTTGCGTGTCATGCATTGCATATCATGTCCTCATGCGCATTTCATTTGCATACGTGTTTGTCTCATGCATCCGAGCATTTTCCCCGTTGTCCGTTTTGCAATCCGGCGTTCCGTTCTCCTCCGGTGGTCATTTCTACCTTTCTTTTGTGTGTGGGGATTAAACATTTCCGGAATGGACCGAGACTTGCCAAGCGGCCTTGGTTTACTACCGGTAGACCGCCTGTCAAGTTTCGTACCATTTGGACTTCGTTTGATACTCCAACGGTTAACCGAGGGACCGAGAAGGCCTCGTGTGTGTTGTAGCCCAACACCCTTCCATTTTGGCCCAAACCCACCTAACTCTGCTCCATCATCTCGGTCGTTCGATCACGATCGCGTGGCCGAAAACCGCACCTCATTTGGACTCTCCTAGCTCCCTCTACCTATAAATATGTGATCCCCTCCGAATTTTCGCGCAGTCCAAACCCTAACCTTCGTCCACCTCGCGCCGCCGGACAATTTCGTCCGCGCCGGACATGTCCGCCGCCCTCAGCCACCTCACTCCGACCAACCGGAGAGCGCCACCTCGCCGCCGCCAGCGCCCTCACCCACTCAGCGCGCGACACGTCAGCGCTGCCACCCTCTCTCTCCTCTCCCTCCACCGCGCCGGCCCTGCAGGCCCATCGCAGGCCCGCGCTGGCCCGAGCCGCCGTCGTCCGAAACTTGCGCGAGCCCGATCCAGGGCCTCGTCGCCGTTCCTCTACGCCACCTCGTCCGGCTCGCCGGAGCAGCTCGCCGGTGACCCCCAGCTCGCCGCAGTAGGGACCCGACGCCATGGAGTTCGCCGCCGCCGGCCACGTCTTTACCCGAACCCGGCCGAGATCCACCGGATCTGGCCCCGCCGGACCGGGATCCACCGTCCCCGCTTCCCCGGCGCTGTTCCCTCGCCGGCTCGTCGCCCAGCCTCGCCGGCGTCGTCGCCATGGATCTCCGCCTCGCCCTGCCTCCCCGATCCGATCGGGAGACGACGAGCGCCCCCGTTGACTCCTTCGCGGGCCCCGAGTCCGGCCCAGCGCGCCGCCCCGCCTCGGCCTGCCTCCTCCTCCTTCGTGGGCCGGCCCAGCTTCCCCGGCCAGCGCAGCGCAGCGCCAAGCCCAGCTCCAGATCCGCGCCGCCCTAGCCTGGCCCAGCTCCCACGCGCGGCCTAGCGAGCCCCTTCGCGGCCTGCCTCTTCCACCGTCCGGGCCGAAGCCCATGGGTGAGGCCACCACCCCCTCCTTTTTTTCCCTCTCTCTAGTTGGCCCGGGACAGTTTCGGCCCATATCATGTTTTTTTCCGCGCCTGGGATTTTCCTATTTATCCTGAGATTGCCAGTTTTGCAGAATAGTCCCCCTAGTTCATGCATATAATAACTCACTAACCGTGCATCGGATTAAAATGTTTTATATATGAAACTTGCTCAGAATTTTGTGTAGATTAATAATATCCAACTTTCATCTATGTTTGAAATGTTAAAAATGTTGTTTGATTGAATTTGCTCCTATGCCATGTTAAAATGATTTAATTCATAACTAAATAATCGTAACTCTGATTTTAATAATCTTTATATGTAAATGGGGTAGAATTTTGCCTAGTTTAACATGGCGGCCTTACTTTGCATGTTGAACAACTCTAAAATAATGTTTAGGGCAGAACAGTACCAAACCTTAAATTATGCATATGAGGATTTTACTGGAATTGTTGTTTGGCGTTCCGGCCTCATTTAAACTTGCCTAGATAGGTAGTTTTACTTTGCTTCACCTCTTGCCCTGTTAATCAACATTTAATATTGTTGGGTACATAACGAGATCAAACTAAATTACTTGTATGAGGTGTTTCGTCAATATGCAACGGAGTTGCATATTGAGCTCCACTTAATTTGTAGGATTGTTTGTGCACTTTGCCATGCCATGCATATTTAAACCGAACATGCACCATACTTGATTGAGCATCATGCTATGATTATGTGGTGGTTGTTTACCATGATTGTTTGCTTCTTTCTGGTTTTGCTTCTTCGGGTTGGTTCCGGTAACGTCGCGTTTGTGAGGACCCGTTCGTCTACGTCCGTTTGTCTTCTTCATGGACTCGTTCTTCTTCCTTGCGGGATTTCAGGCAAGATGACCATACCCTCGAAATCACTTCTATCTTTGCTTGCTTAGTTGCTCGCTCTTTTGCTATGCCTATGCTGCGATACCTACCACTTGCTTATCATGCCTCCCATATTGTTGAACCAAGCCTCTAACCCACCTTGTCCTAGCAAACCGTTGATTGGCTATGTTACCGTTTTGCTCAGTCCCTCTTATAGCGTTACTAGTTGCAGGTGAAGATTGGAGGCCGTTCCTTGTTGGAACATTTATTTACTTGTTGGGATATCACTATATATCTTATTTAATTAATGCATCTATATACTTGGTAAAGGGTGGAAGGCTCGGCCTTATGCCTGGTGTTTTGTTCCACTCTTGCCGCCCTAGTTTCCGTCATATCGGTGTTATGTTCCCGGATTTTGCGTTCCTTACGCGGTTGGGCTATAATGGGAACCCCTTGACAGTTCGCCTTAAGTAAAGCTCTTCCAGCAATGCCCAACATTGGTTTTACCATTTGCCACCTAGCCTTTTCTTTCCCTTGGGTCGGCCAGCCCAAGGGTCATCTTTATTTACCCCCCCGGGCCAGTGCTCCTCTGAGTGTTGGTCCAAAATGTCAGCCGCCGGTGGCCACCAGGGGCAACTCTAGGCTGGCCTACCGGAAGTTTAGACAATCCGGTGTGCCCTGAGAAAGAGATATGTGCAGCTCCTATCGGGATTTGTCGGCACATTCGGGCGGTGTTGCTGGTTTAGTTTTACCCTGTCGAAATGTCTTGTTGTACCGGGATACCGAGTCTGATCGGAATGTCTCGGGAGGAGGTCTATTCCTTCATTGACCGTGAGAGCTTGTGATGGGCTAAGTTGGGACACCCCTGCAGGGATTTGAACTTTCGAAAGCCGTGCCCGCGGTTATGGGCAGATGGGAATTTGTTAATGTCCGGTTGTAGAAAACCTGAAGTTGACCTTAATTAAAATGAATCAACCGCATGTGTAACCGTGATGGTCTCTTTCCGGCGGGGTCCGGGAAGTGAACACGGTTGTTGGAGTTATGCTTGACGTAGGTAGTCCAGGATCACTTCTTGATCATACTTTCTCGACCGTGCTTTGCCTTCTCTTCTCGCTCTCATTTGCGTGTGTTAGGCACCATATTCCACCCCATACCTTTACCTTACCCATAAGCTTAAATAGTCTTGATCGCGAGGGTGCGAGATTGCTGAGTCCCCGTGGCTCACAGATACTTCCAAAACCAGTTTGCAGGTGCCGATGAGTCCGTGCAGATGACGCAACCAAGCTCAGGAGGAGCTCGATGAAGATCTTGCTCTTTGTGTTGTTTCGTTCTAGTTGATCAGTAGTGGAGCCCAGTTGGGGTCGATCGGGGACCTTTGTCGCATTTGGGGTTCTTCTTTTATTTTGGCTCCATAGTCGGGCCTTGATTGTATCTGATTGATGTAATGCTTTATTCATGTAATTGGGTGAAGTGGCGATTGTAAGCCAACTATGTATCTCTTTCCCTTATTATATTACATGGGTTGTGTGAAGATTATCTCACTTGCGACATATGCCTTCAATGCGATTATGCCTCTAAGTTGTGCCTCGACACGTGGGAGATATAGTCGCACCAAGGGTGTTACAATGGTAGATCAACTCTTGTAATACTCATATTCATCAAGATCAATTAAGCAGGAAGTAGGGTATTACCTCCATAGAGAGGGCCCGAACCTGGGTAAATATCGTGTCCCTTGTCTTCTGTTACCATCGACCTTAGACGCACAGTTCGGGACCCCCTACTCGAGATCCGCCAGTTTTGACACCGACATTGGTGCTTTCATTGAGAGTTCCACTGTGCCGTCGTCAAAAGGTCTGATGGCTCCTTCGACCATCCACAACGACGCTGTCCAAGGGGAAGTCTTCCTCCCCGGGCAGATCTTCATATTCGGCGGCTTCGCACTGCGGGCCAACTCGCTTGGCCATCTAGAGTAGATTGAAAGCAACGCCCCTGGCCATCAGGTCAGATTTGGAAGCTTGAACTACGTCACGGATATCCGCGGAGACTTGATCTTCGACGGATTCAAGACTACGGCAGCCGTTCCCTGCCACCACGGTGAACATGATGTAAATCTATCATCGGACCATACCCAGGAGATAGTACCTGGGGCTGCTCTAGCCTTAGATCCGGAGCAGATTGCCCCATCCGAGGACGGGAAGCTCAACCCCACCGCGGAAGCCGCAGACTCAGCGGCGTTGGAGCCGCACACAAACCTAACTTCAAGTGACATGGACTCGTCTCCGGCTACAGGTTCCTAATCTTGTGCGTCCGCGTACGTCGAGCTTGATCGGTCATCGATCATCGAATTCAGCTCCACGGACATCTTCTGGCACTCGCCTTTGGGCGACGTGTTAAACTCGTTAAGATCACTATCCTTAGCGGAGAGCTCACAACCGAATTATATCCGGTTCGAACTGGAGGCTGATGACAGAGAATTTTGGTTCCCACCCACCGCCCACTTCATAGCCACTGTCGAAGACTTAACCGACACGCTTGATTATGGCTCCGAAGACATCGACGGTATGGACGATGATGCCGATGAGGAGCAGGGCCAAAACCCGCCGTTTACCGGACGCTGGACGACCACCTCTTCTCACGATGTGTACATGGTGGATACACTTAAAAGAACTAACGATGATGACAAAGAAGATCCAATTGAGGACGAACCTCCTGTGATACAACCAAAACACCGGCGTCAGCGGTGCTGCTCTAAGTCGCGTCGTGAAAAATCGGCACGGGAGACGATAACACTCCGGATGGGAGACGATAACACTCCGGACGGTGCCGAAGATAGAGAAGATCCCAAGGAACGAACTATCGAATAGGACGATCGGGAAGATGGGCAAGTTAGCCCAAATGAACAGGCCATAAACGAAGACTCGGAGGACAGTAGTTATCTCCCGCTCTCCGAGGAGGAGGTGAGCCTCGGCAACGAGGATTTTATCGTACCTGAGGAACCTCTTGAGCAGGAGTGCTTTAAGCGCCAGCTAATAGCCACTGCAAGGAGCTTGAAAAATAACCAGCAACAGCTTCAAGCTAACCAGGACCTACTCAATGATAAATGGACCGATGTCCTAGCAGCCGAAGAATACGACCTCAAGCGCCCAGCCAAAAGCTACCCGAAGCGCAAATTGCTACCTCAGTTCGACGACGAGGCACCAAAGCCTGTACCATCATCGCGCAATGCGGCTGACCGACCGCCACATGGTCGGGATAAAATGGAACTCAAGCCGAACACCAGCCCGCCCTGCCTCATCGTAAGGCCAGAGATAAAATAGGTCGTGGTTATACATATGACCTTCGACAGGACCTAGACAATAGAGCAAGATATACCAGATCGATCTACGGATCGCGAGGACATGCCCCGACACGTGACGGCGGCTACCTATTCGGACGTGACAAGCCTAGTCATGCGCGGGCCGAAAACCGCAGACGGACTCCATCGGAGCTACGGCGCAATGTGCCCGATATAGAGGCGCCGCACACCCTCTTTGCTTCACTGACGAAGTAATGGAGCATGAATTCCCAGAAGGGTTTAAACCCATGAATATTGAATCATACGATGGAACAACTGATCCCTCTGTGTGGATTGAGGATTTCCTTCTCCATATCCATATGGCACGCGGAGATGACCTCCACTCCATCAAATACCTTCCGTTAAAGCTCAAAGGGCCAGCTCGGCACTGGTTAAACAGTCTGCCCGAAAACTCTATTGGAAGCTGGGAGGATTTGGAAGACGCCTTCCGCGACAACTTCCAAGGTACATATGTCTGTCCACCAGATGCCGATGACTTAAGCCATATAGTTCAAAAGCCTGGAGAGTCGTCCAGAAAATTCTGGACTAGGTTTCTAACCAAAAAGAATCAGATCGTCGACTATCCGGATGTCGAATGTTGGAAATATGCCCTAGAGGCAATAATAAAATTGTTATTATTATATTTCCTTGTTCATGATAATTGTCTATTGTTCATGCTATAATTGTGTTATCCGGAAATCATAATACATGTGTGAATACATAGACCACAACATGTCCCTAGTGAGCCTCTAGTTGACTAGCTCGTTGATCAACAGATGGTTACAGTTTCCTGACCATGGACATTGGATGTCATTGATAATGGGATCACATCATTAGGAGAATGATGTGATGGACAAGACCCAATCCTAAGCATAGCGCAAGATCGTGTAGTTCGTCTGCTAAAGCTTTTCTAATGTCAAGTATCTTTTCCTTAGACCATGAGATTGTGCAACTCCCGGATACTGTAGGAATACTTTGGGTGTGCCAAACGTCACAACATAACTGGGTGACTATAAAGGTGCACTACGGGTATCTCTGAAAGCGTCTGTTGGGTTGGCATGAATCAAGACTGGGATTTGTCACTCCGTATGACGGAGAGGTATCTCTGGGCCCACTCGGTAAGACATCATCGTAATGAGCTCAGTGTGACTAAGGGTTGGTCACAGGATGATGTGTTACGCAACGAGTAAAGTGACTTGCCGGTAACGAGATTGAACGAGGTATTGGGATACCGACGATCGAATCTCGGGCAAGTAACATACCGATTGACAAAGGGAACTGTATACGGGGTTGCTTGAATCCTCGACATCGTGGTTCATCTGATGAGATCATCGTGGAACATGTGGGAGCCAACATGGGTATCCAGATCCCGCTGTTGGTTATTGGCCGGAGAGTTGTCTCGGTCATGTCTGCATGGTTCCCGAACCCGTAGGGTCTACACAGTTAAGGTTGGATGACGCTAGGGTTATTAGGAAGATTTGTATGTGATTACCGAATGTTGTTCGGAGTCCCGGATGAGATCCCGGACGTCACGAGGAGTTCTGGAATAGTCCGGAGGTGAAGATTTATATATGGGAAGTCATCATACGGTCACCGGAAATATTCTGGGTATAGCGGTATTGTACCGGGACCACCGGAGGGGTTCTGGGGGTCCACCGGGAGGGTCCACCTGCCCCGGAGGGCCTTATGGGCTGTAGGTGGAAGGGAACCAGCCCCTAGTGGGCTGGGCGCCATTCCCCCTAGGGCCCATGCGCCTAGGGTTTGGGGGGAACCCTAAAGGGGGGCGCCCCCCTTTGCTTGGGGGGCAAGCCCCCTCCCCCTTGGCCGCCGCCCCCCTTTAGATCTCATCAAGAGGGGCCGCCCCCTTCCCCCTTCTCCCTATAAATAGAGGGGCGAGGGGAGGGCTGCAGCACCACATCCAAGGTGCAGTCCCTCCCCTCCCCAACACCTCTCCTCCTCCGCGTGAGCTTGGCAAAGCCCTGCCGGAGAACTACCACTCCATCACCACCACGCCGTCGTGCTGCTGTTCGAGCCTTCTTCCTCAACCTCTCCCTCCTCCTTGCTGGATCAAGGCGCGAGAGAAGTCAACGGGCTGCATGTGTGTTGAACGCGGAGGCACCGTTGTTCGGTGCTTAGATCGGATTCGGTCGCGATATGAATCGCTACGTGTACGACCCCTCCAACCATGTTCTTGCAACGCTTCCGACTCGCGGTCTTCAAGGGTATGAAGATGCACTCCCTTCTCTCTCGTTTCTAGTTACTCCATAGATTGATCTTGGAAAATTTTAATTTCTGCAACGATCCCCAATAGTGGCATCATGAGCTAGGTCTATGCGTAGTTTCTATGCACGAGTAGAACACAAGTTGTTGTGGGCGTCGATTTTGTCAATTTACTTGCCGTTGCTAGTCTTATCTTGATTCGGCGGCATCGTGGGATGAAGCGGCCCGGACCGACCTTACACGTACGCTTACGTGAGACTGATTCCACCGACTGACATGTACTAGTTGCATAAGGTGGCTAGCGGGTGTCTGTCTCTCCCACTTTAGTCGGATCGGATTCGATGAAAAGGGTCCTTATGAAGGGTAAATAGAAATTGGCATATCACGTTGTGGTTTTGGCATAGGTAAGAAACGTTCTTGCTAGAAACCTATAGCAGCCACGTAAAAAACTTGCAACAACAATTAGAGGACGTCTAACTTGTTTTTGCAGCATATGCTGTGTGATGTGATATGGACAAAAGGATGTGATGAATGATATATGTGATGTATGAGATTGATCATGTTCTTGTAATAGGAACCACGACTTGCATGTCGATGAGTATGACAACCGGCAGGAGCCATAGGAGTTGTCTTAATTTATTTATGACATGCATGTCAACATAAACGTCATGTAATTACTTTACTTTATTGCTAACCGTTAGCCATAGTAGTAGAAGTAATAGTTGGCGAGACAACTTCATGAAGAAACGATGATGGAGATCATGATGATGGAGGTCATGGTGTCATGCCGGTGATAATGATGATCATGGCGCCCCGAAGATGGAGATCAAAAGGAGCAAAATGATATTGTCCATATCATGTCACTATTTGATTGCATGTGATGTTTATCATGTTTTACATCTTATTTGCTTAGAACGACGGTAGCATAAATAAGATGATCCCTCGCAATAATTTCAAGAAAGTGTTCCCCCTAACTGTGCACCGTTGCTAAGGTCCGTCGTTCCGAAGCACCACATGATGATCGGGTGTGATAGGTTCTAACGTTCGCATACAACGGGTGTAAGCCAGATTTACACACGCAATACACTTAGGTTGACTTGATGAGCCTAGCATGTACAGACATGGCCTCGGAACACGGAAGACCGAAAGGTCGAACATGAGTCGTATAGAAGATACGATCAACATGAAGATGTTCACCGATGATGACTAGTCCGTCTCACATAATGATCGGACACGGCCTAGTTGAATTGGATCAGGTATCACTTAGATGACTAGAGGGATGTCTATCTGAGTGGGAGTTCATTAAATAATTTGATTAGATGAACTTAATTATCATGAACATAGTCTAAAATTCTTTGCAATATGTCTTGTAGATCAAATGGCCCACGCTAATGTTGCCCTCAACTTCAATGCGTTCCCAGAGAAAACCAAGCTGAAAGACGATGGCAGCAACTACACGGACCGGGTCCGTAACCTGAGGATTATCCTCATAGCTGCCAGGAAAGCATATGTCCTTGATGCACCGCTAGGTGAAGCACCTATTTTCCCAGTAGAACAAGACGTTATGAACGCTTGGCAGACGCGTAGTGATGATTACTCCCTGGTTCAGTGCGACATGCTTTACAGCTTAGAACTGGGTCTCCAAAAGCGTTTTAAGCAACACGGAGCATATGAGATGTTCCAAGAACTGAAAATGGTTTTCCAAGCTCATGCCCGGGTCGAGATATATGAAGTCTCTGACAAGTTCTACAGTTGTAAGATGGAGGAGAATAGTTCCATCAGCGAGCACATACTCAAAATGTCTGGGTTGCACAACCGCTTGTCTCAGCTAGGAGTTAATCTCCCGGATGATGCGGTCGTTGACAGAATCCTTCAGTCGCTCCCACCTAGCTACAAGAGCTTTGTGATGAACTTCAGTATGTAGGGGATGGAAAAGACCATTCCTGAGGTATATTCAATGCTGAAATCAGCGGGGGTGGAAATCAAAAAGGAACATCAAGTGTTGATGGTGAATAAAACCACTAAGTTCAAGAAAGGCAAGGGTAAAAAGAACTTCAAGAAGGACGGCAAGGGAGTTGCCGCACCCGGTAAGCAAGCTGCCAGGAAGAAGCCAAAGAATGGACCCAAGCCTGAGACTGAGTGCTTTTATTGCAAGGGAAACGGTCACTGGAAGCGGAACTGCCCCAAGTACTTAGCGGATAAGAAGGCCGGCAATGCCAAAGGTATATGTGATATACATGTTATTGATGTGTACCTAACCAGCACTGTAGTAGCTCCTGGGTATTTGATACCGGTGCAGTTGCTCATATTTGTAACTCAAAACAGGAACTGCAGAATAAACGGAGACTGGCGAAGGACGAGGTGACAATGCGTGTCGGTAATGGTTCCAAGGTCGATGTGATCGCCGTCGGCACGCTACCTCTACATTTACCTACGGGATTAGTTTTAAACCTCAATAATTGTTATTTAGTACCAGCATTGAGCATGAACATTGTATCTGGATCTCGTTTAATGCGAGATGGCTACTCATTTAAATATGAGAATAATGGTTGTTCTATTTATATGAGAGACATGTTTTATGGTCATGCCCCGCTGGTCAATGGTTTATTCTTATTTAATCTCGAACGTGATGTTACACATATTCATAGTGTGAATGCCAAAAGATGTAAGGTTGATAATGATAGTCCCACATACTTGTGGCACTGCCGCCTTGGTCACATCGGTGTCAAACACATGAAGAAACTCCATGCAGATGGACTTTTGGAGTCTCTTGATTATGAATCATTTGACACATGCGAACCATGCCTCATGGGCAAAATGACCAAGACTCCATTCTCCGGAACAATTGAGCGAGCAACCAACTTATTGGAAATCATACATACTGATGTGTGCGGTCCAATGAGTGTTGAGGCTCGCGGTGGCTATCGTTATGTTCTCACCCTCACTGATGACTTGAATAGATATGGATATGTCTACTTAATGAGACACAAGTCTGAGACCTTTGAAAAGTTCAAGGAATTTCAGAGTGAGGTTGAGAATCAACGTGACAGGAAAATCAAGTTCTTGCGATCAGATCGTGGGGGAGAATACTTGAGTCACGAATTTGGCACACACTTAAGAAAATGTGGAATAGTTTCACAACTCACGCCGCCTGGAACACCTCGGCGTAATGGTGTGTCCGAACGTCGTAATCGCACTCTATTAGATATGGTGCGATCTATGATGTCTCTTACCGATTTACCGCTATCATTTTGGGGCTATGCTTTAGAGACTGTCGCATTCACTTTAAATAGGGCTCCGTCGAAATCCGTTGAGACGACACCGTATGAATTATGGTTTGGGAAGAAACCTAAGCTGTCGTTTCTAAAAGTTTGGGGATGCGATGCTTATGTCAAGAAACTTCAACCTGAAAAGCTCGAACCCAAATCGGAAAAATGCGTCTTCATAGGATACCCTAAGGAAACATTGGGTACACCTTCTACCTTAGATCCGAAGGCAAGATCTTTGTTGCCAAGAATGGATCCTTTCTAGAAAAAGAGTTTCTCTCAAAAGAAGTAAGTGGGAGGAAAGTAGAACTTGATGAAGTATTGCCTCTTGAACCGGAGAGTGGCGCAGCTCAAGAAAATGTTTCTGAGGTGCCTGCACCGACTAGAGAGGAAGTTAATGATGATGATCATGAAACTTCAGATCAAGTTGCTACTGAACTTCATAGGTCCACAAGGACACGTTCCGTACCAGAGTGGTACAACAACCCTATCCTGGAAATCATGTTGTTAGACAATGGTGAACCTTCAAACTATGAAGAAGCGATGGCGGGTCCAGATTCCAACAAAAGGCTGGAAGCCATGAAATCCGAGATAGGATCCATGTATGAAAACAAAGTATGTGAAGGAAATATGCCCTAGAGGTAATAATAAAGTTATTATTTATTTCCTTATATCATGATAAATGTTTATTATTCATGCTAGAATTGTATTAACCGGAAACATAATACATGTGTGACTACATAGCCAAACAGAGTGTCACTAGTATGCCTCTACTTGACTAGATCGTTGATCAAAGATGGTTAAGTTTCCTAACCATTGACATGGGTTGTCATTTGATTAACGGGATCACACCATTAGGAGAATGATGTGATTGACTTGACCCATTCCGTTAGCTTAGCACCCGATCGTTTAGTATGTTGCTATTGCTTTCTTCATGACTTATACATGTTCCTATGACTATGAGATTATGCAACTCCCGTTTACCGGAGGAACACTTTGTGTGCTACCAAACGTCACAACGTAACTGGGTGATTATAAAGGTGCTCTACAGGTGTCTCCAAAGGTACTTGTTGGGTTGGCGTATTTTGTTATTAGGATTTGTCACTCCGATTGTCGGAGAGGTATCTCTGGGCCCTCTCGATAATGCACATCACTTAAGCCTTGCAAGCATTGCAACTAATGAGTTAGTTGCGGGATGATGTATTACGGAATGAGTAAAGAGACTTGCCGGTAACGAGATTGAACTAGGTATTGAGATACCGACGATCGAATCTCGGGCAAGTAACATACCGATGACAAAGGGAACAACGTATGTTGTTATGCGGTTTGACCGATAAAGATCTTCGGAGAATACGTAGGAGCCAATATGAGCATCCAGGTTCGCTATTGGTTATTGAACGGAGACGTGTCTCGGTCATGTCTACATAGTTCTCGAACCCATAGGGTCCGCACGCTTAAAGTTTGATGATGGTTATATTATGAGTTTATGTGTTTTGATGTACCGAAGGAGTTCGGAGTCCTAGATGAGATCGGGGACATGACGAGGAGTCTCGAAATGGTCGAGACGTAAAGATCAATATTTTGGACGACTATATTCGGACATCGGAAAGGTTCCGAGTGATTCGGGTATTTTCGGGAGTACCGGGGAGTTACGGGAATCTGTATTGGGCCTTAATGGGCCATACGGGAAAGGAGTGAAAGGCCTCAAAGGGTGGCCGCACCCCTCCCCATGGGCTGGTCCGAATTGGACTAGGGAGGAGGGGCGCCCCTTCATTCATTCTCCTTTTCCCTTCCCTTTCCTTCCCTCCTACTCCTACTACTTGGAAGGGCTCCTAGTTCTACTAGAAAAGGGGGAATCCTACTCCCGGTGGGAGTAGGACTCCCCTAGGGCGCGCCATAGAGAGGGACGGCCCTCCCCCTCCTCCACTCCTTTATATACGGGGGCAAGGGGCACCCCAAAGAAACAACAATTGATCTCTTGATCTCTTAGCTGTGTGCGGTGCCCCCCTCCATCATAATCCACCTCGATCATATCGTAGCGGTGCTTAGGCGAAGCCCTGCATCGGTAGAACATCATTATCGTCACCATGCCGTCGTGCTGACGAAACTCTCCCTCAACACTCGGCTGGATCGGAGTTCAAGGGACGTCATCAAGTCGAACGTGTGTAGAACTCGGAGGTGCCATGCATTCGGTACTTGATCGGTCGGATCGTGAAGACATACGACTACATCAACCGTGTTGTGCTAATGCTTCAGCTTTCGGTCTACGAGGGTACATGGACAACACTCTCCCCTCTCGTTGCTATGGATCACCATGATCTTGCGTGTGCGTAGGAAATTTTTGAAATTACTACGTTCCCCAACAGCGGCATCCGAGCCTGGTTTTATGCGTAGATGTCATATGCATGAGTAGAACACAAGTGAGTTGTGGGCGATATAAGTCATACTGCTTACCAGCATGTCATACTTTGGTTCGGCGGTATTGTTGGATGAAGCGGCCCGGACCGACATTACGTGTACGCTTATGCGAGACTGGTTTTACCGCCGTGCTATGCACACAAGTGACTAACGGGTGTCAGTTTCTCCAACTTTAGTTGAACCGAGTGTGGCTACGCCCGGTCCTTGAGAAGGTTAAAACATCACTAACTTGACAAACTATCGTTGTGGTTTTGATGCGTAGGTAAGAACGGTTCTTGCTCAGCCGTAGCAGCCACGTAAAACTTGCAACAACAAAGTAGAGGATGCCTAACTTGTTTTTGCAGGGCATGTTGTGATGTGATATGGTCAAGACGTGATGAGATACAAGTTGTTGTATAAGATGATCATGTTTTGTTGAAGTTATCGGCAACTGGCAGAAGCCTTATGGTTGTCTCTTTATTGCATAAGATGCAAGCGCCAAATAATTTCTTTACTTTATCGCTATGCAATAGCAATAGTTGGCGAGATGACCATGTGACGACACATTGATATAGATCAAGATGATGGAGATCATGATGTTATGCCGGTGACGATGGAAATCATGACGATGCTTTGGAGATGGAGATCAAAGGCACAAGATGATGATGGCCATATCATGTCACATATTTTGATTACATGTGATGTTTATCTTTTATACATCTTATTTTGCTAAGTTCGACGGAAGCTTTATAAGATGATCTCTCACTAATTATCAAGGTACAAGTGTTCTCCCTGAGTATGCACCGTTGCGAAAGTTCTTCGTGCTGAGACACCATGTGATGATCGGGTGTGATAGGCTCTACATTCAAATACAACGGGTGCAAAACAGTTGCACATGCGGAATACTCAGGTTAAACTTGACGAGCCTAGCATATAACAGATATGGCCTCGGAACACGGATACCGAAAGGTCGAGCGTGAATCATATAGTAGATATGATCAACGTAGTGATGTTCACCATTGAAACTACTCCATCTCACGTGATGATCGGACATGGTTTAGTTGATATGGATCACGTGATCACTTAGAGGATTAGAGGGATGTCTATCTAAGTGGGAGTTCTTAAGTAATATGATTAATTGAACTTAAATTTATCATGAACTTAGTCCTGGTAGTATTAGCATATCTATGTTGTAGATCAAAAGCTCGCGTTTAGCTCCCCTGTTTTATTTTGATATGTTCCTAGATAAAACTAAGTTGAAAGATGTTAGTAGCAAGGATGCGGATTGGATCCGTGATCTGAGGTTTATCCTCAGTGCCGCACAGAAAAATTATGTCCTTGATGCAGTGCTAGGTGACAAACCTATTGCAGGAGCAGATGCAGATGTTATGAACATTTGGCTAGCTCAATATGATGACTACTTGATAGTTTAGTGCACCATGATTAAACGGCTTAGAATCGGGACTTCAAAGATGTTTTGAACGTCGTGGACCATATGAGATGTTCCAGGAGTTGAAGTTAATATTTCAAGTAAATAACCGAGTTGGGAGATATGAAATCTCCAACAAGTTCTATAGCTAAAAGATGGAGGAGAATAGCTCAAGCAGTGAGCATGTGCTCAGATTGTCTGGGTACTACAATCGCTTGAATCAAGTGGGAGTTAATCTTTCGGATAAAATAGTGATTGACAGAATTCTCTAGTCACCATCACCAAGTTACTAGAACTTCGTGATGAACTATAATATGCAAGGGATAACGGAAACGATTCCCAAGATCTTCGTGATACTGAAATTAACGAAGGTAGAAATCAAGAAAAACATCAAGTGTTGATGGTTGACAAGACCACTAGTTTCAAGAAAAGGGGCAAAGGAAAGAAGGGGAACTTAAAGAAGAATGGCAAACAAGCTGCTGCTCAAGTGAAAAAACCCAAGTCTGGACCTAAGCCTGAAACTGAGTGCTTCTACTGCAAAGGGACTGGTCACTGGAAGCGGAACTACCCCAAGTAATTGGCGGATAAGAAGGATGGCAAAGTGAACATAGGTATATTTGATATACATGTTATTGATGTGTACTTGACTAATGTTTATAGCAACCCCTCAATATTTGATACTAGTTCAGTTGCTAAGAACAGCAACTCGAAACGGGAGTTGCAGAATGAACAGAGACTAGTTAAGGGTGAAGTGACGATGTGTATTGGAAATGGTTCCAAGATTGATATGATCATCATCGCACACTCCCTATACTTTTGGGATTAGTGTTAAACCTAAAATAAATGTTATTTGGTGTTTACGTTGAGCATGAATATGATTTGATCATGTTTATTGCAATACGGTTATTCATTTAAGTTAGAGAATAATTGTTATTCTGTTTACATGAATAAAACCTTCTATGGTTATGCACCTAATGAAAATGGTTTGTTGAATCTCGATCGTAGTGATACACATATTCATAATATTGAAGCCAAAAGATGCAAAATTAATAATGATAGTGCAACTTATTTGTGGCACTGCCGTTTAGGTCATATTGGTGTAAAGCGCATGAAGAAAATCCATGCTGATGGGCTTTTGGAATCACTTGATTATGAATCAGTTGATGCTTGCGAACCATGCCTCATGGGCAAAGATGACTAAGACTCCATTCTCCAGAACAATGGAGCGAGCAACAGATTTGTTGGAAGTCATACATGCTGATGTATGTGGTCCGATGAATATTGAGGCTCGTGGCAGGTATCATTTTTTTCTGATCTTCACAGATGATTTGAGCAGATATGTATATCTACTTGATGAAACACAAGTCTGAAACATTTGAAAAATTCAAAGAATTTTAGAGTGAAGTGGAGAATCATCGTAACAAAAATAAAAGTTTCTACGATATGATCGCAGAAGTAAAATATTTGAGTTACGAGTTTGGCCTTAAGTTAAAACAATGTGAAATAGTTTCACTACTCACGCCACCTGGAACACCACAGTATAATGGTGTGTCCGAATGTCATAACCATACTTTATTAGATATGGTGCGATCTATGATATCTCTTACCGATTTACCACTATCGTTTTGGGGTTATGCATTAGAGACAGCTAGATTCACGTTAAATAGGGCACCATCTAAATCCGTTGAGACGACACCGTATGAACTATGGTTTGGCAAGAAACCTAAGCCGTCGTTTCTTAAAGTTTGAGGTTGCAATGCTTATGTGAAAAAGTTTCAACCTGATAAGTCCAAACCCAAATCGGAGAAGTGCGTCTTCATAGGATACCCAAAGGAGACTGTTGGGTACACCTTCTATCAAAGATCCGAAGGCAAGACTTTTGTTGCTAAATTCGGAGTTTTTCTAGAGAAGGAGTTTCTCTCGAAAGAAGTGAGTGGGAGGAAAGTAGAACTTGATGAGGTAACTGTACCTGCTCCCTTATTGGAAAGTAGTTCATCACAGAAATATGTTTCTATGACTCCTACACCAATTAGTGAGGAAGCTAATGATGATGATCATGTAACTTCAGATCAAGTTACTACCGAACCTCGTAGGTAAACCAGAGTGAGATCCGCACCAGAGTGGTATGGTAATCCTGTTTTGGAGGTCATGTTACTTGACCATGACGAACCTACGAACTATGAGGAAGCAATGATGAGCCCAGATTCCGCGAAATGGCTTGAGGCCATGAAATCTGAGATGAGATCCATGTATAAGAACAAAGTATGGACTTTGATTGACTTTCCCAAAGATTGGCGAGCCATTGAGATTGAATGGATCTTCAAGAGGAAGACGGACGCTGATAGTAGTGTTACTATATACAAAGCTAGAATTGTCGCAAAAGGTTTTCGACAAGTTCAAAGTGTTGACTACGATGAGAGTTTCTCACTCGTATCTATGCTTAAGTCTGTCCGAATCATGTTAGCAATTGCCACATTTTATGAAATCTGGCAAATGGATAAACAAAACTACATTCCTTAATGGATTTATTGAAGAAGAGTTGTATATGATGCAACAAGAAAGTTTTGTCAATCCTAAAGGTGCTAACAAAATATGCAAGCTCCAGCGATCCATCTATGGACTGGTGCAAGCATCTCGGAGTTGGAATATATGCTTTGATAAGTTGATCAAAGCATATAGTTTTATACAGACTTGCGGTGAAGCCTGTTGTTGGTGTCAAAACCGGCGGATCTCGGGTAGGGGGTCCCGAACTGTGCGTCTAGGCCGGATGGTAACAGGAGGCAAGGAACATGATGTTTTACCCAGGTTCGGGCCCTCTTGATGGAGGTAAAACCCTACGTCCTGCTTGATTAATATTGATGATATGGGTAGTACAAGAGTAGATCTACCACGAGATCAAGGAGGCTAAACCCTAAAAGCTAGCCTATGGTATGGTTGTTGTATGATGAAGTTGTCCTACGGACTAAAACCCTCTGGTTTATATAGACACCGGAGAGGGTTAGGGTTACACAAAGTCGGTTACAATGGTAGGAGATCTTGAATATCCGCATCGCCAAGCTTGCCTTCCACGCCAAGGAAAGTCCCATCCGGACACGGGACGAAGTCTTCAATCTTGTATCTTCATAGTCCTAGAGTCCGGCTGAAGGTATAGTCCGGCTACCCGAACACCCCCTAATCCAGGACTCCCTCAGTAGCCCCTAAACCAGGCTTCAATGACGACGAGTCCGGCGCATAGATTGTCTTCGGCATTGCAAGGCGGGTTCCTCCTCCAAATTCTTCATAAAAGTTTGTAAACACCAAGAGTAGTGTCCGGCTCTGCAAAATAAGTTTCCACGTATTGCCATAGAGAGAATAATATTAACACAAATCTAATCTGCTGACGTATTCCGCAGCGTGACATCACACTACGGCCAAGCTTTTATTCGAATCGTTTTCACTTTTCCACCTCAGCATGTTTTGCGAGGCGGTTTCCTTGGCACATCTTGTCAAAGCAGAGATCGTGTCCCCATTTACGGGATTCCCATCAATACGGACGTGGGTAACCCAACCGCGCCATCTATCACGGCGCTTGGGAGGCAAGCGAGTTTTACTAGGCTGGTGGGGACGCATAGTCGCATCCGCTCATATAAGGGGATAAGGATCCACCTTTTTACCTACGCCTTCTTCCTCCTTTGCCTATCCATCTTCTGCGCACCCGAGCTCCAGCGCCTGAGCCCGCACTTCCTACCTCAATCTTCTCCAACAATGTCCGGAGCGGGAGGCAAGTGGATGGTCTCCTCCGTTACGGAGGGCCATGTCAAAAGGCTAAGGAAGGCCGGATACCTGTCCAAAGACATCGCGCACCGGCTTCCTGAGGAGGGGCAGCTTCTCCCCACCCCAAGGCCCCATGAGAGGGTAGTATTTCTTCCCCACTTCCTCCGCGGACTAGGTTTTCCTCTCCTCCCATTTGTCCGCGGGCTCATGTTCTACTATGGCCTAGATTTCCACGATCTGGCCCCAAACTTCATCCTCAATATCTCGGCGTTTATCGTCGTGTGCGAGGCTTTCCTCTGCATCCGCCCCCATTTCGGCCTCTAGCTCAAGACCTTCAACGTCAAGCCAAAGGTGGTGCGCGGCAACCAGGCGGAGTGCGGAGGTGCCATGGTGGGAAAAATAGCCAACGTCCTATGGCTCGAGGGCTCCTTTGTGGAGACCTTGAATTGGTGGCAGTCAAGGTGGTTTTACATCACCGAGCCACGCGACCCGAAGTGGATCGCAGCCCCTGAATTCCGATCCGGACCCCTTACGCGGCTCACGTCCTGGAAGGAGACGGGCTTGTCATGGGGCGACGAAGAAGAGGTGACCGGACTGCAAAAATGCATCCAGTCCCTGGTGAACAAATAGCTCAATCTTGTCAACGTAGTCCAGGTCATGCTCGTCCGCCGGATCCTTCCGTGTCAAGAACGGGACTTCAATTTGTGGGAGTTCAACTCGGTGCAGCACCGAACTCTGAGCAGGCTCTTCGACACGACGTACAAAGATGTCTTGAAGGGTCTAACCAAAGGCGCCGAGGCTCCCACATCCGCCTCCGAAGACCGCGGATTCAGCTCGCAGCTTCCTGCTGGCGATGTAAAATATTTTCATCTTTTACAGGATGTTAAGTTTTCTTCATAGTTTGACTCTATGAGGGATCTAAACTCCCTCACCTTTGACAGGCTTGGCAGGCGAAGTCCGGACTGATTAACTGTCCGGCTCCCTTGCCTGAAGACCCAGCCCCTGCTCTCCTAGTGAAGCTGCTGGTTCCGGCACCTTATGTGGTGCTGGAGAAGAAAGCCAAGAAGAAGAAGGCCACGGGGACTCGAAAGAGTTCCCGGCATATGGTGGTGTCGGACTCGTCGTCCGACGAGTCCGAGACGCACTCCTACCGTGAAGACGAGGAGGAGGAAGAAGAAGCCTCTCCCCCTCCAGCGGGGCGAGGAAAGAAGAGGAAGGCCGCCCCAGTAGGGGAGGCCGAGGGGTCCAAGAAGAGGAAAACCCCTCCGCCGGACTACACCACCGACGCCGACGAGGACGAAGAGGAGTGGCCGGACAGAGCCAAGTGTCCGGCGAAATCGTAAGTGTTCGGATACCAGAGCAACTCATGATATTCCTTTTGTTGCACAGCTTTCCCTAATGTCGAATGTAATCATGAAGCCCGCCCAAGGACGGGCCTAGATTCATTGGACGTGAATTCAGTTCCGCCCGCTGCCTCCCCCTGTGCTGCGGATGACGCCGAAGTGGCGTCGCGACAAGATCCGGGGCCAGAGGAGGCGGTCCAGGAGGAGCCGCGAGGCGACCTCCCGGACTCCATGAGTAAAGGGGACAAGACCCCCCAGGGCTCCAAGTCCGGCTTTAAGCCGGACACCGCGCCGGAATCATCAACGGTTTCGGACCGCGACAGGCGAACTCCTGCCAAGAGGAGCAAGCCTATTGAGCCGGCGTCCTCCGTCCAACCGGAGGTGCCGGACAATCTGCTGGAGGTGCTTGAGGGTGCCTCCATCGACGAGGAGCACCGTACCATCATGAGTACGGTGGTCCAGAAGGTTCGGTCTGCCAAAAGCGGACTGACTGAAGCTTGTGCTAGCCTTCTAACAGGCTTCGAGGTAAGTAAAAAATATGTAATAAAATTACCGCATAGACAGTAGCCCCTGATGCTCTGTTTGGCGTTCGGAAAGAAAAGCCGAATAGAGGATCTATTAAATATCGCAGGAGTCTAACTAAAAAGGAGTCAATATACGTATGCAGGCTTCGCTGCTGGCCACCGCCGCACAGACTGCGGAGGTGGATGCCCTGAAGCAGGGCCTCGAGCGGACCGAGCAAGAGCTCGGCCTTGCCAAGCGGCAGCTCGAGGAGAAAGAAGGTAAGAGATACCTTGTAGAAAAAAATGCCTATAAGAAGACGCAATTGCAAAAAATGACAGGAGTATACTGCTTATTGTAGGGGCCACAACTGAGGTGGCGACCCTCAAGCAGGCGCTGTCCGAGCCCAAGAAGAGAGCGGCCACGGGGCGCACCAAGCGGGAGAAATTTGAGGCGCAGGTCGGCGAGGTGCAGCAAGAGCTTCAGGCTCTCATGAAAAAACATGAGAGTTTGGAGCTCGACTCGAAGACGCGAGCGTCCGAGCTTGCCGCGGCCCTTAAAACTGCCAAATCTGCCCAGGCCAAAGCCCAGAAGGCCCTCCAGGAATTGGATGCGGTGAAAAAGATAGCGGCGGGTAAGGCATTCTCTATGTAAAGTAGACATATAAAAGTAAACTACTTGTTGCTTACCCGAATCCGGAGCTCTCCAGGGGCATTTGCAGATCTTCCCCACAGCGTATCCGATGCCGCCGCATTCTACCGAGTCGAGGAAGGCAGCTCGACGGAGAAGGTGTTCTGGTCTCAGTACGCTGAGGCCGGACACCCTGTGCCCTTGAGCGACCAGCTGAAGCAGCTGGTCGAGCTGCACAAGGCGGCCGAACAGGCCCTGAAGGGCTTCATAGTTCGGCTGTGTCCTGGAGAGGCCCTGCCTGGGAGCTACTTCAGACTAGTGCGGCGGCTGGTGGAGGCTTGTCCCAGGCTCGAGGTCATCAAGCGCTCCGTCTGCATCGAAGGTGCCCGTAGGGCCCTTGCCCGTGCAAAGGTGCACTGGGGCAAGCTGGACGGTGAGAAGCTTGTGAGGGACGGGCCACCGCTGGGGAAGGAGCATCGCAAGCCCGAGAACTATTACAAGGATGTTCTGGCTGGTGCCCGCCTTATGGCGGATGAATGTACCAAGGATGTAATTTTTGAATGAACTCGCTCGTGTTATCCTGTGCGCTGAAAACTTGTTCATATGCGCTAAGCAATGCTTGTTGAATTTAAAATATTACTTTCTATGCGGCTGTTTATCAAAAAATTGAGAGATGGCCAGTCGTCGGCTTCTGCCCCCATGCCACTAGTGTTGGGGTGTTCGGGATAAACCTGAGCGCTCTTTTTCCCATGATTGGGTCCGTCGAGGGAGGCGATCAGCACAACGAACAAGCAATCGGACTATAATGCTTGAACACTCTCACTTAGCCATAGAACTCTATAATTTTAAATTTCGGCGAAGCCCCTAGTATTCGGAAGACCGAGTTTGGGGCGCTATCCACGCCTTGGCTGGATAAAGCTGCTTCCTCGCTCGAAGCGGCATAAGCCTTTAAGGACTCGAAAAACCTCTTGAACAACGACCGGTCTCTCGCCTCATCATGACAGTCGGTTTTAGCTTTCTCTACTGAGGTGCTCAGCCCAGCTCAACTGGGGCACAATCGCAGTAGTTCTCCTAGTGCTACCTTAGCCGATATAGAAGAACGTAAGGCACCAAAACATAGGAGCCGGGCAAACCCAACCATTGACCCAAATCATGATTCGGAGCCGATGCATATAGTGCTATAAGTACGGGGTGCCGCACTTGTGAAAGTGTACGGACTTCTCACGCACATATTGATGGGTACTGAAGCCCCTGGTGTATTTTTGCCGTACCACAATCTACGGATGCAACATGTTATTAATAAACATATATATATATAAAGAGTATAATGCAAAAAATAGACAAAAAGCTATGCATTGTTTATAGAAAGGTTGCTATGAAAGCGGAACGATACAAATAGTGCGATAAGCAAAAGAAATTGGACTATTTAACATGTCCTGGCCAGGGGCAGGCCGTGGAATTGTATTAAAAAACAGGTATACTGCTCGCAATAGAGACCACCTGGAAGTTCCATAATGTGGCGTGGCTTGTCTGCGTTCCTAGATCTTGCATCGTTTGTGCGACAGTTGAATTGCCGAACGGGTCGCCGAAGTATGGAGTCTTGAGAGTAAGAAAAAAAGGAATCCGGCAGCCCCTGGTGCGGTTTAAGCCGTATTTCGGGCGTGCCGTGATAGTGCCCCTTCCCCTGTGCCCATGGTATTTCAAGAGCGTAGTTATGTAGGCGAAGCACTGGTTTCGCTATATCGTGAGGGCTAGGGTTGGGGCCGCATTGCTACGCTAGCTCGGAATGTGCCAGGCGGTCTTGTTGTAGGGTACTCCGGGCGCGCTTGACAGTGTCCGGCTTTTTGAACGCCGAACTAGAGAACTGCCTGGAGAGGCTGCTTTGTACTTCTGCTGCAGCGCTGCCGTGTGCTCCTCCGTTCGGAGGGAGCGTTCAGTGTTCCCATTGACCGTGATTACTCCTCTAGGGCCTGGCATCTTGAGCTTGAGGTATGCATAGTGTGGTACCGCGTTGAATTTTGCGAATGCGGTTTGCCCGAGCAATGCGTGATAGCCACTATGGAACGGGACTATGTCGAAGATTAACTCCTTGCTTCGGAAGTTATCCAGAGATCCGAAGACCACTTCCAGTGTGACTGAGCCTGTACAGTTGGCTGCTACACCTGGTATGACACCTTTAAAGGTCATTTTGGTGGGCTTGATCCTCGAGGGATCTATGCCCATTTTTCGCACTGTATCCTAGTAAAGCAGGTTCAGGCTGCTGCCGCCGTCCATGAGGACTCTTGTGAGATGAAATCCATCAATGATTCGGTCTAGCACCAATGCGGCGAAGCCGCCGTGACGGATGCTAGTGGGGTGGTCCCTTCGATCAAAGGTGATCGGGCAGGAGGACCATGGGTTGAACTTTGGGGCGACTGGCTCCATCGCATATATGTCCCGTAACGCACGCTTCTGCTCCCTCTTGGGGATGTGGGTTGTGTATATCATGTTCACCGTCCGCACTTGCGGGGGAAATCCCTTCTGTCCACTATTGTTCGGCGGCTTGGGCTCCTCCTCGTCGTCGCTATGCAGCCCCTTGTCTTTGTTTTCGGCTCTTAACTTGCCTGCCTGCTTGAACACCCAACAATCCCTATTGGTGTGATTGGCTGGCTTTTCGGGGGTGCCATGTATCTGGCACAAGCGGTCGAGTATTTGGTCCAAACTGGACGGACCCTGAGTATTTCTTTTGAATGGCTTTTTCCGTTGACCGGATTTGTAGCCTCGGAATCCGGCATTAACTGACGTATCCTCGTTGCTGTCGCTGTTAACGCGGCGCTTTTGTTTGTTCCGATGCGACTTGTCGCTTTTGTCCTTGGTATTCGAATTACCAGGTTTCTTGGTCAAATTGTTGCTGCGAAAAGATAGAGAAAAGATGAGTGTCTATTATGTATGCCATGCTGTGTACCAGACCTGATGTAAACCTTGCCGTGAGTTTGGTAGGAAGGTACCAAAGTAATCCCAGCATGGAACACTGGACAGCGGCCAAGAATATCCTGAAGTACCTGAAAAGGACTAAGGATATGTTTCTCGTTTATGGAGGTGACGAAGAGCTCGTCGTAAAGGGTTACGTCGATGCTAGCTTCGACACAGATCTGGATGACTCTAAGTCACAAACCGGATATGTGTATATTTTGAATGGTGAGGCAGTCAGCTGGTGTAGTTGCAAGCAAAGCGTCGTGGCGGGATCTACATGTGAAGTGGAGTACATGGCAGCCTCGGAGGCAGCACAAGAAGCAATCTGGATGAAGGAGTTCATTACTGACCTAGGAGTTATTCCCAAAGCATTAGGCCCGATGACTCTCTTCTGTGACAACACTGGAGCTATTGCCCTTGCCAAGGAGCCCAGGTTTCACAGGAAGACCAGGCATATCAAGCGTCGCTTCAACTCCATTCGTGAAAATGTTCAAAATGGAGACATAGATATTTGTAAAGTGCATATGGACCTGAATGTCGCAGATCCGTTGACTAAACCTCTTCCTCGAGCAAAACATGATTGTCGGTGTCAAAACCGGCGGATCTCGGGTAGGGGGTCCCGAACTGTGCGTCTAGGCCGGATGGTAACAGGAGGCAAGGAACACGATGTTTTACCCAGGTTCGGGCCCTCTTGATGGAGGTAAAACCCTACGTCCTGCTTGATTAATATTGATGATATGGGTAGTACAAGAGTAGATCTACCACGAGATCAAGGAGGCTAAACCCTAAAAACTAGCCTATGGTATGCTTGTTGTATGAGGAAGTTGTCCTACGAACTAAAACCCTCTGGTTTATATAGACACCGGAGAGGGTTAGGGTTACACACAGTCGGTTACAATGGTAGGAGATCTTGAATATCCGCATCGCCAAGCTTGCCTTCAACGCCAAGGAAAGTCCCATCCGGACACGGGATGAAGTCTTCAATCTTGTATCTTCATAGTCCTGGAGTCCGGCTACCCGAACACCCCCTAATCCAGGACTCCCTCAGTAGCCCCTGAACCAGGCTTCAATGACGACGAGTCCGGTGCGTAGATTGTCTTCGGCATTGCAAGGCGGGTTCCTCCTCCAAATTCTTCATAAAAGTTTGTAAACACCAAGAGTAGTGTCCAGCTCTACAAAATAAGTTTCCACGTATTGCCACAGAGAGAATAATATTAACACAAATCTAATCTGCCGACGTATTCCGTAGCGTGACAACACACTACGGCCAAGCCTTTATTCAAATCGTTTTCACTTTTCCGCCTCAGCGTTTTTTGTGAGGCGGTTTCCTTGGCACGTCTTGTCAAAGCAGAGATTGTGTCCCCCATTTACGGGATTCTCGTCAATACGGACATGGGTAACCCAACCACGCCATTTATCATGGCGCTTGGGAGGCAAGCGAGTTTTACTAGGCTGGTGGGGACGCATAGTCGCATCCGCTCATATAAGGGGATAAGGATCCACCTTTTTTATCTACGCCTTCTTCCTCCTTTGCCTATCCATCTTCTGCGCACCCGAGCTCCAGCGCCCGAGCCCGCACTTCCTACCTCAACCTTCTCCAACAATGTCCGGAGCGGGAGGCAAGTGGATGGTCTCCTCCGTTACGGAGGGCCATGTCAAAAAGCTAAGGAAGGCCGGATACTTGTCCAAAGACATCGCGCACCGGCTTCCTGAGGAGGGGCAGCTTCTCCTCACCCCAAGGCCCCATGAGAGGGTAGTATTTCTTCCCCACTTCCTCCGCGGACTGGGTTTTCCTCTCCACCCATGTGTCCGCGGGCTCATGTTCTACTATGGCCTAGATTTTCATGATCTGGCCCCGAACTTCATCCTCAATATCTCGGCGTTTATCGTCGTGTGCGAGGCTTTCCTATGCATCCGCCCCCATTTCGGCCTCTGGCTCAAGACCTTCAACGTCAAGCCAAAGGTGGTGCGCGGCAACTAGGCGGAGTGCGGAGGTGCCATGGCGGGCAAAATAGCTAACGTCCTATGGCTCGAGGGCTCCTTTGTGGAGACCTTGAAGGGGTGGCAGTCAGGGTGGTTTTACATCACCGAGCCATGCGATCCGAAGTGGATCGCAGCCCCTGAATTCTGATCCGGACCCCCTACGCGGCTCACGTCCTAGAAGGAGACGGGCTTGTCATGGGGCGACGAAGAAGAGGTGACCGGACTGCAAAAATGCATCCAGTCCCTGGTGAACAAGCAGCTCAAGCTTGTCAACGTAGTCCAGGTCATTCTCATCTGCCGGATCCTTCCGTGTCAAGAACGGGACTTCAATTTGTGGGAGTTCAACTCGGCGCAGCACCGAACTCTGAGCAGGCTCTTCGACACGACGTACGAAGATGTCTGGAAGGGGCTAACCAAAGGCGCCGAGGCTCCCACATCCGCCTCCGAAGACCGCAGATTCAGCTCGTAGCATCCTGCTGGCGAGGTAAAATATTTTCATCTTTTACAGGATGTTAAGTTTTCTTCATAGTTTGACTCTATGCGGGATCTAAACTCCTCACCTTAGACAGGCTTGGCAGGCGAAGTTCGGACTGATTAACTGTCCGGCTCCCTTGCCTGAAGACCCAGCCCCTGCTTTCCTAGTGAAGCTGCTGGTTCCGGCACCTTATGTGGTGCCGGAGAAGAAGGCCAAGAAGAAGACGGCCATGGGGACTCGAAAGAGTTCCCGGCATATGGTGGTGTCGGACTCGTCGTCTGACGAGTCCGAGACGCACTCCTCCCATGAAGATGAGGAGGAGGAAGAAGAAGCCTCTCCCCCTCCAGCGGGGGGAGGAAAGAAGAGGAAGGCCGCCCCAGTAGGGGAGGCCGAGGGGTCCAAGAAGAGGAAAACCCCTCCGCCGGACTACGCCCCCGACGCCGACGAGGACGAAGAGGAGTGGCCGGACAGAGCCAAGCGTCCGGCGAAATCGTAAGTGTTCGGATACCAGAGCAACTCACGATATTCCTTTTGTTGCACAGCTTTCCCTAATGTCGAATGTAATCATGCAGCCCACCCAAGGACGGGCTCAACGAGTCGTCGAGCGGCTCCCTGGATTCATTGGACATGAATTCAGTTCCGCCCGCTGCCTCCCCCTGTGCTGCGGATGATGCCGAAGTGGCGTCGCGACAAGCTCCGGGGCCAGAGGAGGCGGTCCAGGAGGAGCCGTGAGGCGACCTCCCGGACTCCATGTGTAAAGGGGACAAGACCCCCCAGGGCTCCAAGTCCGGCTTTAAGCCGGACACCGCGCCGGAATCATCAACGGTTCCGGACCGCGGCAGGCGAACTCCTGCCAAGAGGAGCAAGCCTATTGAGCCGGCGTCCTCTGTCCAACCGGAGGCGCCGAACAACCTACTGGAGGTACTTAAGGGCGCCTCCATCGACGAGGAGCACCGTACCATTATGAGTATGGTGGTCCAGAAGGTTCAGTCCGCCAAAAGCGGACTGGCTGAAGCTTGTGCTAGCCTTCTAACAGGCTTCGAGGTAAGTAAAAATATGTAAAAATATTACCGCATAGACAGTAGCCCCTGATGCTCTGTTTGGCGTTCGGAAAGAAAAGCCGAATAGAGGATTTATTAAATATCGTAGGAGTCTAACTAAAAAGGAGTCAATATACGTATGCAGGCTTCGCTGCTGGCCACCGCCGCACAGACTGCGGAGGTGGATGCCCTGAAGCAAGGCCTCGAGCGGACCGAGCAAGAGCTCGGCCTTGCCAAGCGGCAGCTCGAGGAGAAAGAAGGTAAGAGATACCTTATAGAAAAAATTCCTATAAGAAGATGCAATTGCAAAAAATGACAGGAGTATACTGCTTATTGTAGGGGCCACAACTGAGGTGGCGACCCTCAAGCAGGCGCTGTCCGAGGCCAAGAAGAGAGCAGCCACGGAGCGCACCGAGCGGGAGAAATTTGAGGCGCAGGTCGGCGAGGTGCAGCAAGAGCTTCAGGCTCTCATGAAAAAACATGAGAGTTTGGAGCTCGACTCGAAGACGCGAGCGTCCGAGCTTGCTGCGGCCCTTAAAACTGCCAAATCTGCCCAGGCCGAAGCCCAGAAGGCCCTCCAGGAATTGGATGCGGTGAAAAAGATAGCGGCGGGTAAGGCATTCTCTATGCAACATATAAAAGTAAACTACTTGTTACTTACCCGAATCCGGAGCTCTCCAGGGGCATTTGCAGATCTTCCCCGCAGCGTATCCGATGCTGCCGCATTCTACCGAGCCGAGGAAGGCAACTCGACGGAGAAGGTGTTCTGGTCTCAGTACGCTGAGGCCGGACACCCTGTGCCCTTGAGCGACCAGCTGAAGCAGCTGGTCGAGCTCCACAAGGCAGCCGAACAGGCCCTGAAGGGCTTCATAGTTCGGCTGTGGCCTGGAGAGGGCCTGCCTGGGAGCTACTTCGGACTGGTGCGGCGGCTGGTGGAGGCTTGTCCCAGGCTCGAGGTCATCAAGCGCTCCGTCTGCATCGAAGGTGCCCGTAGGGCCCTTGCCCGTGCAAAGGTGCACTGGGGCAAGCTGGACGGTGAGAAGCTTGTGAGGGACGGGCCGCCGCCGGGGAAGGAGCATCGCAAGTCCGAGAACTATTACAAGGATGTTCTGGCTGGTGCCCGCCTTATGGCGGATGAATGTACCAAGGATGTAATTTTTGAATGAACTCGCTCGTGTTATCCTGTGCGCTGAAAACTTGTTCATATGCGCTAAGCAATGCTTGTTGAATTTAAAATATTACTTTCTGTGCGGCCGTTTATCAAAAAATTGAGAGATGGCTAGTCGTCGGCTTCTGCCCCCATGCCACTAGTGTTGGGGTGTTCGGGATAAACCTGAGCGCTCTTTTTCCCATGATTGGGTCCGTCGAGGGAGGCGATCAGCACAACAAACAAGGCAATCCGACTATAATGCTTGAACACTCTCACTTAGCCATAGAACTCTATAATTTTAAATTTCGGCGAAGCCCCTAGTATTCGGAAGACCGAGTTCGGGGCGCTATCCACGCCTTGGCCGGACAAAGCCGGTTCCTCGCTCGAAGCGGCATAAGCCTTTAAGGACTCGAAAAACCTCTCGAACAGCGACCGGTCTCTCGCCTCATCATGACAGTCGGTTTTAGCTTTCTCTACTGAGGTGCTCAGCCCAGCTCAACTGGGGCACAATCGCAATAGTTCTCCTAGTGCTACCGTAGCCGATATAGCGGAACGTAAGGCACCAAAACATAGGAGCCGGGCAAACCCAACCATTGACCCAAATCATGATTCGGAGCCGATCCATATAGTGCTATAAGTTCGGGGTGCCGCACTTGTGAAAGTGTACGGACTTCTCACGCGCATATTGATGGGTACTGAAGCCCTTGGCGTATTTTTGCCATACCACAGTGTACGGATGCAACATGTTATTAATAAACATATATATAAAAAGAGTATAATGCAAAAAATAGACAAAAAGCTATGCATTGTTTATAGAAAGGTTGCTATGAAAGCGGAACGATACAAATAGTGCGATAAGCAAAAGAGATTGTACTATTTAACATGTCCTGGCCAGGGGCAGGCCGCGGAATTGTATTAAAAAACAGGTATACTGCTCGCAATAGAGACCACCTGGAAGTTCCATAATGCGGCGTGGCTTGTCTGCGTTCCTGGATCTTGCATCGTTTGTGCGGCAGTTGAATTGCCGAACGGGTCGTCCGAAGTATGGAGTCCTGAGAGTAAGAAAAATGGAATCCGGCAGCCCCTGGTGCGGTTTAAGTCGTATTTCAGGCATGTCGTGATAGTGCCCCTTCCCCTGTGTCCATGGTATTTCAGGAGCGTAGTTATGTACGCGAAGCACTGGTTTCGCTATATCGTGAGGGCTAGGGTTGGGGCCGCATTGCTACGCTAGCTTAGAACATGCCAGGCGGTCTTGTTGTTGGGTACTCGGGGCGCGCTTGACAGTGTCCGGCTTTTTGAAGCCCGAACTGGAGAACTGCCTAGAGAGGCTGCTATGTAGTTCTGCTGCGAGCGCTGCCGTGTGCTCCTCCGTTAGTAGGGAGCGTTCAGTGTTCCCATTGACCGTGATTACTCCTCTAGGGCCTGGCATCTTGAGCTTGAGGTATGCATAGTGCGGTACTGCGTTGAATTTTGCGAATGCGGTTCGCCCGAGCAGTGCGTGATAGCCACTGCGGAACGAGACTATGTCGAAGATTAACTCCTCGCTTCGGAAGTTATCCGGAGATCCGAAGACCACTTCTAGTGTGACTGAGCCTATACAGTTGGCTTCTACACCAGGTATGACGCCTTTAAAGGTCGTTTTGGTGGGCTTGATCCTCGAGGGATCTATGCCCATTTTTCGCACTGTATCCTGGTAAAGCAGGTTCAGGCTGCTGCCGCCGTCCATGAGGACTCTTGTGAGATGAAATCCGTCAATGATTGGGTCTAGAACCAATGAGGCGAAGCCGCCATGACGGATGCTAGTGGGGTGGTCCCTTCGATCAAAGGTGATCGAGCAGGAGGACCATGGGTTGAACTTTGGGGCGACTGGCTCCATCGCATATACGTCCCGTAACGCACGCTTCCGCTCCCTCTTGGGGATGTGGGTTGTGTATATCATGTTCACCGTCCACACTTGCGGGGGAAATCCCTTCTGTCCACTATTGTTCGGCGTCCTGGGCTCCTCCTCCTCGTTGCTATGCAGCCCCTTGTCTTTGTTTTCGGCTCTTAACTTGCCTGCCTGCTTGAACACCCAACAATCCCTGTTGGTGTGATTGGCTGGCTTTTCGGGGGTGCCATGTATCTGGCACAAGCGGTCGAGTATTCGGTCCAAACTGGACGGGCCCTGAGTATTTCCTTTGAATGGCCTTTTCCGTTGACCGGATTTGTAGCCTCGGAATCCGGCATTAACTGCCGTATCCTCATTGCTGTCGCTGTTAACGCGGCGCTTTTGTTTGTTCCGACGCGACCTGTCGCTTTTGTCCTTGGTATTCGAATTACTAGGTTTCTTGGTCAAATTGTTGCTGCGAGCTCGCCAGCTGTCTTCTCCCGCGCAAAAGCGGGTCATGAGTGTCGTGAGGGCTGTCATAGATTTCGACTTTTCCTGTCCCAGGTGCCGGGCAAGCCACTCGTCACGGATATTATGCTTGAAGGCCGCTAAGGCCTCTGCGTCCGGACAGTCGACTATCTGGTTTTTCTTTGTTAGGAACTGTGTCCAGAATTGCCTGGCCGATTCCTCTGGCTGCTGAATTATGTGGCTTAGGTCATCGGCGTCCGGTGGTCGCACATAAGTGCCCTGGAAGTTGTCAAGGAATGTGGCTTCCAGGTCCTCCCAAGAACCGATTGAGTCTGCTGGCAAGCTATTAAGCCAATGCCGGGCCGGTCCCTTAAGTTTGAGTGGGAGGTACTTGATGGCGTGTAGATCATCGCCGCGGGCCATGTGGATATGAAGGAGATAATCCTCGATCCATACCGCAGGATCTGTTGTGCCATCGTATGATTCGATGTTTACAGGTTTGAAGCCCTCGGGGATTTTATGATCCATTACTTCATCTGTGAAGCATAGTGGGTGTGCGGCGCCTCTGTATTGGGCTATATCACGACGCAGCTCGAAGGAGCTTTGTCTGTTGAGTTCGGCCCGGCCGGATTTATTGCATCCGGAGTGATGATCACCGTCACGTGCCGTGGGGCGCCTGCGTGATCCGTAGATCGATCTTGTTTGCCTTGCCTTGTCCTCCAGTATGTCACGCAGGTCGGGCGCATTTTCCCGTGCCTTAGTATGGTTGACGCGGCGTCGTGGCATGGCTTGAGTGGAGGGCCAAGAGGCCTCTCTGTCGCGGCCACGAGGTGGCCGGTCGGCCATGTCATGCGCTGGTGATGTAGGTGCGTCCTCCTCTAGTCGGGGTAGCAGCCTGCGCTTTGGGTAACTCTTGGAAGGGCGTTCGAGTTCATACTCTTCGGCCGCAAGGACTTCAGTCCATTTGTCAGCTAGCGAATCCTGATCAGCTCTAAGCTGTTGCTGCTTTTTCTTGAGGCTGCTTGCCGTGGCCATAATCCTGCGTGTAAAACGCTCTTGTTCGGCGAGATCCTCTGGCACGACGAACTCGTCGTCGTCGAGGCTTGCCTCGTCTTCGGAGGGAGGCGTATAATTATCGTCCTCAACCTCTTGGTCCGCCGCCCTCTCGTGAGGGCTGGCTTCTCTGTCCTCTTGTGCTGAATCTTGCTGGAGGGGGTGTTCTTCGGCGTTGTCCGGAGTAGTATTATCTCCCGTGCCGGAATCACCGTTTTTGCTTTGGTGGGATTTAGAGCGGCGCCGCTGACGCTGGCGCTTGGGCTGTTTCTTAGAGGTATCGTCCCCCATTGTTCCATCGCCATCTCCATCCTTTGGAGTGTCCACCATATATATGTCATATGACGAGGTGGCCTTCCAGCGCCCTACAGGTGCTGGTTCTTGTTCGTCTCCTGCATCGTCGTCCATGCCGTCGATGTCTTCGGAGTCGAAGTAAAGCATGTCGGTTAAGTCGTCGATAGTGGCTACGAAGTGGGTGGTGGGTGGGTTTTGAATTTCTTCATCGTCCATATCCCAACCTTGCTGACCGTAGTCCGGCCAGGGCTCTCCTGATAAAGAGAGAGACTTTAGAGAATTCAGGATGTCGCCGAAGGGCGAGTGCTGAAAGATGTCCGCAGCGGTGAACTCCATTATCGGCGCCCAATCGGATTCGATTAGCAGGGGCGCGGGGGGCTCAGAGTTCAGAGAGGAATCCAGCTCCTCGGAGTCATGGGCCATGCGGAGTGCAGGGCTGGTGTTTGGCTCGATCGCCTCTGAGATTGCAGGCCCTGAGGCAGCGTCCAACTGCTGATCCTCGATCGGCGCAGTAGGCTCCGAATCAATGGTCGAAACCGATGCGTGTGCGGCCTCCAAGGCGCTGTTCGAGACAGTGCGGCGCGCTTGGCTGTGGCTCGAATCCGTCGAAGATCAAGTCCCCGTGGATGTCAGCCGTGTAGTTTAGGCTTCCAAACCTGACCTGATGGCCAGGGGCGTAGCTTTCGATCTGCTCAAGGTGGCCAAGCGAATTGGCCCGTAGTGCGAAGCCGCCGAAGATGAAGATCTGTCCGGGGAGAAAAGTCTCACCCTGGACTGCATCGTTGTTGATGATCGAAGGAGCCATCGGGCCTAAGCGACGACACAGAGGAACTCTCAATGAAAGCACCAATGTCGGTGTCAAAACCGGCGGATCTCGGGTAGGGGGTCCCGAACTGTGCGTCTAGGCCGGATGGTAACAGGAGGCAAGGAACACGATGTTTTACCCAGGTTCGGGCCCTCTTGATGGAGGTAAAACCCTACGTCCTGCTTGATTAATATTGATGATATGGGTAGTACAAGAGTAGATCTACCATGAGATCAAGGAGGCTAAACCCTAAAAGCTAGCCTATGGTATGGTTGTTGTAAGATGAAGTTGTCCTACGGACTAAAACCCTCCGGTTTATATAGACACCGGAGAGGGTTAGGGTTACACAAAGTCGGTTACAATGGTAGGAGATCTTGAATATCCGCATCGCCAAGCTTGCCTTCCACGCCAAGGAAAGTCCCATCCGGACACGGGACGAAGTCTTCAATCTTGTATCTTCATAGTCCTGGAGTCCGGCTGAAGGTATAGTCCGGCTACCCGAACACCCCCTAATCCAGGACTCCCTCAATGATCAACACCAGAACTCTATAGGTGTTCGATTCATCACAATGTAACTAGATTATTGACTCTAGTGCAAGTGGGAGACTGTTGGAAATATGCCCTAGAGGCAATAATAAAATGGTTATTATTATATTTCCTTGTTCATGATAATTTTCTATTGTTCATGCTATAATTGTGTTATCCGGAAATCGTAATACATGTGTGGATACATAGACCACAACATGTCCCTAGTGAGCCTCTAGTTGACTAGCTCGTTGATCAACAGATGGTTACGGTTTCCTTACCATGGACATTGGATGTCATTGATAACGGGATCACATCATTAGGAGAATGATGTGATGGACAAGACCCAATCCTAAGCATAGCGCAAGATCATGTAGTTCGTCTGCTAAAGCTTTTCTAATGTAAAGTATCTTTTCCTTAGACCATGAGATTGTGCAACTCCCGGATATTTTAGGAATACTTTGGGTGTGCCAAATGTCACAACATAACTGGGTGACTATAAAGGTGCACTACGGGTATCTCTGAAAGCGTCTGTTGGGTTGGCACGAATCGAGACTGGGATTTGTCACTCTGTATGACGAAGAGGTATCTCTGGGCCCACTCGGTAAGACATCATCGTAATAAGCTCAATGTGACTAAGGGTTGGTCACGGGATGATGTGTTACGCAACGAGTAAAGTGACTTGCCGGTAACGAGATTGAACGAGGTATTGGGATACCGATGATCGAATCTCGGGCAAGTAATGTACCGATTGACAAAGGGAATTGTATACGAGATTGCTTGAATCCTCGACATCGTGGTTCATCCGATGAGATCATCGTGGAACATGTGGGAGCCAACAAGGGTATCCAGATCCCGTTGTTGGTTATTGGCCGGAGAGTTGTCTCGGTCATGTCTGCATGGTTCCCGAACCCGTAGGGTCTACACACTTAAGGTTCGATGACGCTAGGGTTATTAGGAAGATTTGTATGTGATTACAGAATGTTGTTCGGAGTCCCGGATGAGATCTCGGACGTCACGAGGAGTTCCGGAATAGTCCGGAGGTGAAGATTTATATATGGGAAGTCATCATACGGTCACCGGAAATATTCGGGGGGTATACCGGTATTGTACCGGGACCACCGGAGGGGTTCCGGGGGTCCACCGGGAGGGTCCACCTGCCCCGGAGGGCCTTATGGGCTGTAGGTGGAAGGGAACCAGCCCCTAGTGGGCGGGGCGCCATTCCCCCTAGGGCCCATGCGCCTAGGGTTTGGGGGGAACCCTAAAGGGGGGCGCCCCCCCTTTGCTTGGGGGGCAAGCCCCCTCCCCCTTGGCCGCCGCCCCCTCTAGATCTCATCTAGAGGGGCCGGCCCCCTTCCCCCTTCTCCCTATAAATAGAGGGGCGATGGGAGGGCTGTAGCACCACATCCAAGGTGCAGCCCCTCCCCTCCCCAACACCTCTCCTCCTCCGCGTGAGCTTGGCGAAGCCCTGCCGGAGAACTGCCACTCCATCACCACCACGCCGTCGTGCTACTGTTGGAGCCTTCTTCCTCAACCTCTCCCTCCTCCTTGCTGGATTAAGGCGCGGGATACGTCAACGGGCTGCACGTGTGTTGAACACGGAGGCACCGTTGTTCGGTGCTTAGATCGGATTCGGCCGCGATCTGAATCGCTACATGTACGACTCCTCCAACCGCGTTCTTGCAACGCTTCCGACTCGCGATCTTTAAGGGTATGAAGATGCACTCCCTTCTCTCTCGTTGCTAGTTACTCCACAGATTGATCTTGGTGATGCGTAGCAAAATTTTAATTTCTGCAACGATCCCCAACACCGAAGACCTAGCGGCCTTTAAACACAACATCTGCGACAAATGGCTCGCCCGCCACCTCGGCCAAGAAAAGCCGAAGTCCATGGCAGCCCTCACGGCACTCATGACCTGCTTTTGTGTGGGTGAAGATAGTTGGCTGGCCCGTAGCAAAAATAATGCAAGCAATGGAGGCACCTCTGAAGCCAGAAATAGCAACGACAAGTCCCGACGCAACAGACACAAGCGTCGAAACAACAATGAAAACACCGATGATACGACGGTCAACGCCGGATTCAGTGGCTCTAAGTCCGGTCAGTGGAAGAAGCCGTTCAAAAAGAACAATTCAGGCGCATCCAGCTTGGACCGCTTACTCGATCACCCGTGCCAGATCCATGGCACCCCAGACAAACCACCCAATCATACCAATAGAGATTGTTGGGTTTTTAAACAGGCTGGCAAGTTAAACGCTGAAAGCAAGGAGAAGGGATCACAAAGCAAGGGTGATGATGAGGAGCCCCGGCCACCGAACACAGGGGGACAGAAGAAGTTTCCCCCTCAGGTCAAAATGGTGAACATGATATATGCTACCCACATCCCCAAGAGGGAGCGCAAGCGCGCGCTCAGGGACGTCTATGCGATAGAGCCAATCGCCCCAAAATTTAATCCATGGTCGTCATGCTCTATCACTTTCAATCGTCGGGACCATCCGACCAGTATCCGTCACTGTGGTTCAGCCGCACTGGTCCTGGACCCAATAATTGATGGATTCCACCTGACGCGAGTCCTGATGGACGGTGGCAGCAGCCTCAACCTGCTCTATCAGGATACAGTGCGCAAAATGGGCATTAATCCATCACGGATGAAGCCCACAAAGAGTACCTTTAAAGGATTCATACCAGGTGTAGAGGCCCGCTGTACGGGCTCAATCACACTAGAGGTTGTCTTCGGATCTCCGGACAACTTCCGAAGCGAGGAGTTAATCTTCGATATCGTTCCTTTTCACAGCGGTTATCACACACTGCTTGGACGAACCGCATTTGCTTGATTCAACGCGACGCCGCACTATGCTTATCTCAAGCTCAAGATGCCCGGACCATGCGGCGTCATAACAGTTAATGGAAACACGGAACGCTCCCTCCGCACCGAGGAGCACACCCTGCCTTAGCAGCAGAAGTACAGAGCGGCCTTTTCAAGCAGAACCTTAATTCGGCGGCCGAGCTCCCGGACACTGTCAAGAGAGTCCAGACTATTCTGCAGTAGGACAGCCCGGCTCGTCAAGAGCTCGACTAGCAATTCAGCCTCTGTCCCAGTCCCGACCAAGTGGCGGCAATTGTACCGCGCGTACATAACTACGCACTCAAAATACCATGGGCATGAATGGAGGCATAACCAGCTTGTGATGCACAATACGGCTCGACTGCCCCAGACACACGTACTTTCACTATTTCCTTTTTTCTCCTTTTTAGGTTTCTTTTTCACAGGCCTTCCCTGACGGCTTGACCATCGGTTCTTTTCGAAGGATAAATACACCAAGACGACAAGAAGCATGGACGTACTGGGGAATTTTTAGGTGGTTTCTTTAACAATCCCTTTACCTATTTTCAGGACCCACACGCAGCTCTCCCTTGGTTAAGGCATATCAAATAGCCTTCTGCTTATTGCACTACTTGTATAAATGTGCTTTAACGCACCAGTGAAATGATAATGGAAACATTTTGCGGCCCAAATTTTACAGCTTTAGCTTACTACCCTTTCTTCTTTTTCTTTCTTGATAACTTTATCAAATAGTACTCGTACACTTTGGTACGTTTCAATTTGCCAAGGGCTCCATAGCGCCCCACAACACGGCAACAAAGTCCGAACACTTTTTACAGTATAGTTCGGCACCCCGAATTTAGCACTATATGCATTGGCTCCGAATCATGTCTTTGGTTAATAGTTGGGTTGCCCGGCTCCTGTGCTTGCTACCTTGCGTTCCGTTATATCGGCTAGGGTAGTAAAGGGAGAACTACCTCGATTTTGCCCTGGTTTACCCAGAGGAGCACCTTAGTAGAGAAAGCCAAAAACTGACTGTCATGATGCGGCGAGAGCTGGTCAGCTCTTCGGAGGTCTCAAATCTTAAGAGATTTTTTCCGCATTACGCGAGGGATCGGTACTTACCCAATCAGGTGTTTACAGCATCCTAGTTCGGATACTAGGGGTTGTGCCTATATTTTTATTGTCAATCACCCATGACTAAATGAGGGTGCTAAAGTCGCATAGTTCGATTGCCTGGTTCGTCGCGCTAAACACTTCCTTCAAGGACCAAACAATTGGATCAAGAGTGTTTAGATGACATCCCAAGCACCCCTGTACTACCTACATGGGGGTAGAAGCCGACGACTGGCCAACTCTCAGATTTTATACAAAACGCCGCATAGGAGGTGAATTTTTTTAAATAACAAACATTATATTACATAATGACTTCGTTTCATCATACAAGGCAGAGACAACATGAATGTATTCATTCGAAAATAATGTCTTACGCACATTGCGTCGCCACAATATGAGACCCCTCCAGGACGTCTTCAAAATATCGCTCGGGCGTGCGGTGCTCCTTTCCCTCTGGCGGTCCCCCAGTCGTAAGCTTGACGGCATCCATCTTCGCCAACCATACCTTGACGTGGGCGAAGGCCATGCGCGTGCCCTTGATGCAGACCGGCCGCTTGACGACGTCCAGCCAAGGGCAGGCATTCACCAGCCGCTTCATGAGCCCGAAGTAGCTGCTGGGTATACCTTTGGCAGGCCACAGCCGGATTATTATATCCCTCATGGGCAGTTTGGCCACCCTATGCAGCTCGACCAGCTGTTTTAGCTGATCGCTGATACGTCTCCAACGTATATATAATTTTTGATTGTTCCATGCTATATTATCTACTGTTTTGGACTATATTGGGCTTTATTTTCCACTTTTATATTATTTTTGGGACTAACCTATTAACCGGAGGCCCATCCCAGAATTGCTGTTTTTTTGCCTATTTCAGTGTTTCGAAGAAACGGAATATCAAACGGAGTCCAAACGGAATAAAATCTTCGGGAACGTGATTTTCTCACCGAACGTGATCCAGGAGACTTGGACCCTGCTCCAAGGAACAAAAGAGGCGGTCACGAGGGTGGGGGGCGCCCCCCCCTAGGGCACGCCCCCTGCCTCGTGGGCCCCTCGTTGCTCCTCCGGCGTACTTTTTCCTCCTATATATACACACGTACCCCCAAACAATCAGAACAGGAGCCAAAAACCTAATTCCACCACCGCAACTTCCTGTATCCACGAGATCCCATCTTGGGGCCTGTTCCGGAGCTCCGCCGAAAGAGGGCCGTCATCACGGAGGGCTTCTACATCATCATAGCCTCTCCGATGAAGTGTGAGTAGTTTACCTCAGACCTTCGGGTCCATAGTTAGTAGCTAGATGGCTTCTTCTCTCTCTTTGAATCTCAATACAAAGTTCTCCCCCTCTCTTGTGGAGATCTATTCGATGCAATCTTCTTTTTGCGGTGTGTTTGTTGAGACCGATGAATTCTGGGTTTATGATCAAGTCTATCTATGAATAATATTTGATTTGAATCTTCTCTGAATTCTTTTATGTATGATTGGTTATCTTTGCAAGTCTCTTTGAATTATCCGTTTGGTTTGGCCAATTAGATTGGTAGTTCTTGCCATGGGAGAAGTGCTTAGCTTTGGGTTCGATCTTGCGGTGTCCTTACCCAGTGACAGAAGGGGCAGCAAGGCACGTATTGTATCGTTGCCATCGAGGATAACAAGATGGGGTTTATTTCATATTGCATGAATTTATCTCTCTACATCATGTCATCTTGCTTAAGGCGTTACTCTGTTTCTAACTTAACACTCTAGATGCATGCCGGATAGCGGTCGATGAGTGGAGTAATAGTAGTAGATGCAGAATCGTTTCGATCTACTTGTCACGGACGTGATGCCTATATACATGATCATGCCTAGATATTCTCATAACTATGCTCAATTCTGTCAATTGCTCAACAGTAATTTGTTCACCCACCGTAGAATACTTATGCTCTTGAGAGAAGCCACTAGTGAAACCTATGGCCCCCGGGTCTATTCTCATCATATCAATCTCCATCACTTTAATCTTGCTTTGCTTTTTTACTTTGCTTTTACCTTGTACTTTGCATCTTTATACCAAAAATACCAAAAATATTATATCTATCAGATCTCACTCTCGTAAGTGACCGTGAAGGGATTGACAACCCCTAATTGCGTTGGTTGCGAGTAGCTATCGCTTTGTGCAGGTACGAGGGACTTGAGCGTGGCCTCCTACTGGATTGATACATTGGTTCTCAAAAACTGAGGAAAATACTTACGCTACTCTGCTGCATCATCCCTTCCTCTTCGGGGAAAACCAACGCAAGCTCAAGACGTAGCAAGAAGGATTTCTGGCGCCGTTGTCGGGGAGTCTACGCAAAAAGTCAACATACCAAGTACCCATCACAATCCCTATCTCTCGCATTACATTATTTGCCATTTGCCTCTCATTTTCCTCTCCCCCCAATTCACCCTTGCCGTTTTATTCGCCCTCTCTCTCTCTCTATCCTCCCTCTCTATTTGCCTCTTTTTGCCCGGTTGCTTTTTGTTTGCTCGTGTGTTAGATTGCTTGTTTGTCGCGATGGCTCAAGATACTACCAAATTGTGTGACTTCACCAATACCAATAATAATGATTTCCTTAGCACTCCGATTGCTCCTCTTACCGATGCTGAATCTTGTGAAATTAATACTGCTTTGTTGAATCTTGTTATGAAAGATCAATTCACCGGCCTTCCTAGTGAAGATGCCGCTACTCATCTAAATAGCTTCGTTGATTTATGTGATATGCAAAAGAAAAAAGATGTCAATAATGATGTCGTTAAATTGAAGCTATTTCCTTTTTCGCTTAGAGATCGTGCTAAAGCTTGGTTTTCGTCTTTGCCTAAAAATAGTATTGATTCATGGAACAAGTGCAAAGATGCTTTTATCTCTAAGTATTTTCCTCCCGCTAAGATCATCTCTCTTAGAAACGATATTATGAATTTTAAGCAACTTGATCATGAACATGTTGCACAAGCTTGGGAGAGAATGAAATTAATGATACGTAATTGCCCTACTCATGGTTTGAATTTGTGGATGATCATACAAATTTTTTATGCCGGATTGAATTTTGCTTCTAGAAATCTTTTAGATTCGGCCGCGGGAGGCACTTTTATGGAAATCACTTTAGGAGATGCTACTAAACTCCTAGATAATATTATGGTTAATTATTCTCAATGGCATACTGAAAGATCTTCTAATAAAAAGTGCATGCGATAGAAGAAATTAATGTGTTGAGTGGAAAGATGGACGAACTTATGAAATTATTTGCTACTAAGAGTGTTTCTTCTGATCCTAATGATATGCCTTTGTCTACTTTGATTGAGAATAACAATGAATCTATGGATGTGAATTTTGTTGGTAGGAATAATTTTGGTAACAACTCTTATAGAGGGAATTTTAATCCTTGGCCATATCCTAGTAATCCTTCTAATACTTATGGGAATTCCTACAACAACTCTTATGGAAATTATAATAAGATGCCCTCTGAATTTGAGAATAGTGTTAAAGAGTTTATGAATTCACAAAAGAATTTTAATGCTTTGCTTGAAGAGAAATTGCTTAAAGTTGATGATTTGGCTAGGAACGTTGATAGAATTTCTCTTGAGGTTGATTCTTTAAAGCTTAGATCTATTCCTCCTAAGCATGATATCAATGAGTCTCTCAAAGCCATGAGAATTTCCATTGGTGAGTGCAAGGAAAGAACCGCTAGGATGCGTGCTTCCAAAGATGCCTTTATTAAAGCGTGTTCCTCCAATTCCTATGAAAATCAAGATGAAGATATAAAAGTTATTGATGTGTCACCTATTAAATCTTTGTTTTGCAATATGAATCTTGATGAAACTGAATATGATCTTCCTTTACCTAGAAGGCGTTCTAAAAATTCGGAGTATTCAGATCTTAATGATGAAATTGATGAAAGTGGGATTGAAAGAAATAAAAATCTAGATGTTGCTAAACCCACTATATTGGATTTCAAGGAATTTAATTATGAAATTTGTTCTTTAATTGATTGTATTTCCTTGTTGCAATCCGTGCTAAATTCTCCACATGCTTATAGTCAAAATAAAGCCTTCACCGAACATATTGTTGATGCCTTGATGCAATCTTATGAAGAAAAACATGAGTTGAAAGTTTCTATCCCTAGAAAACTCTATGATGAGTGGGAACCAACTATTGAAATTAAAATTAAAGATCATGAGTTTTATGCTTTGTGTGATTTGGGTACTAGTGTCTCTACTATTCCCAAGACTTTGTGTGATTTACTAGATTTCCGTAATTTTGATGATTGCTCTCTAAACTTGCATCTTGCGGATTCCACTATTAAGAAACCTATGGGAAGAATTAATGATGTTCTTATTGTTCCAAATCGGAATTATGTGCCCGTAGATTTCATTGTTCTTGATATAGATTGCAATCCTTCTTGCCCTATTATTCTTGGTAGACCTTTCCTTAGAACGGTTGGTGCGATTATTGATATGGAGGAAGGGAATATTAGATTTCAATTCCCATTAAAAAAGGGCATGGAACACTTTCCAAGAAAGAAAATAAAATTACCATATGAAACTATCATGAGAGCCACTTATGGATTGCCTACCAAAGATGGCAATACCTAGATCTATCCTCGCTTTTATGCCTAGTAAGGGGCGTTAAGCGATAGCGCTTGTTGGGAGGCAACCCAATTTTATTTTTATTCCTTGCCTTTTTCTCCTGCTTAGTAATAAATAAATTATTTATCCTCTGTTTTGGTTGTGTTTTTTGTGTTTAATTAGTGTTTTTGCCAAGTAGAACCATTGGGAAGACTTGGGGAAAGTCTTGTTGAACTTGCTGTAAAAAACAGAAACTTTAGCGCTCACGAGAACTGCTGTCATTTTTATTTGAAGAGTGATATTTAGTTAATTCTTTTTTGCAGATGATTAATAGATAAATTCCTCACGTCCAGCAATTTATTTTAGAATTTTGGGGGTTCCAGATCTTGCGCTAGATACAGATTACTACAGACTGTTCTGTTTTTGACAGATTCTGTTTTTCGTGTGTTGATTGCTTATTTTGATGAATCTATGGCTAGTAAAATATTTTATAATCCATAGAGAAATTGTAATACAGTAGGTTTAACACCAATATAAATAAAGAATTTGTTCATTACAGTAACTTGAAGTGGTCTTTTGTTTTCTTTCGCTAACGGAGCTCACGAGTTTTCTATTTTGAGTTTTGTGTTGTGAAGTTTTCAAGTTTTGGGTGAATTCTTTTGATGGATCATGGAACAAGGAGTGGCAAGAGCCTAAGCTTGGGGATGCCCATGGAACCCCCAAGATAATCCAAGGACACCAAAAATTCGAAGCTTGGGGATGCCCTGGAAGGCATCCCCTCTTTCGTCCACTTCCATCGGTAATTTACTTGGAGCTATATTTTTATTCACCAACATGATATGTGTTTTGCTTGGAGCGTCTTGTATTATTTGTGTCTTTGTGTCTTAGTATGCCACAATCATCCTTGCTGTACACACTTTTTGAGAGAGCCATACATAAATTAAAATTTGATAGAATACTCTATGTGCTTCACTTATATCTTTTGAGCTAGTTAATTTTGCTCTATGTGCTTCACTTATATCTTTTGAGCGTTATAATTTTGCTCTATGTGCTTCACTTAGTTCTTTTAGAGCACGGTGGTGGATTTGTTTTAAAGAAACTATTGATCTCTCATTCTTCACTTAAATTATTTTGAGAGTCTCTTAATAGCATGGTAATTTGCTTAATAATAATATGCTTGGTATTCAAGATTTGTGAAACTTTCTTCTCAGTGTGTTGAATACTAAGAAAATATTGAAGCATGATAATTGTTTTGAGATATGGAGGTGATAATATTAAAGTCATGCTAGTTGAGTAGTTGTGAATTTGAAGAATACTTGTGTTAAAGTTTGTGATTCCCGTAGCATGCACGTATGGTGAACCGTTATGTGATGAAGTCGGAGCATGATTTATTTATTGATTGTCTTCCTTATGAGTGGCGGTCGGGGACGAGCGATGGTCTTTTCCTACGAATCTATCCCCCTAGGAGCATGTGCGTAATACTTTGCTTTGATAACTTCTAGATTTTTGCAATAAGTATATGAGTTCTTTATGACTAATGTTGAGTCCATGGATTATACGCACTCTCACCCTTCCACCTATGCTAGCCTCTCTAATACCGCGCACTTTTCGCCGGTAGCATACACCTACCATATACCTTCCTCAAAACAGCCACCATACCTACCTATTATGGCATTTCCATAGCCATTCCGAGATATATTGCCATGCAACTTTCCACCATCTAGTTCATCATGACACACTCTATCATTGTCATATTGCATATCCCGGTACACCGCCGGATGCATTCACATAGTCATATTTTGTTCTAAGTATCGAGTTGTAATTGTTGAGTTATAAGAAAAATAAAAGTGTGATGATCATCATTATTACGGCATTGTCCCAAGTGAGGAAATAATGATGGAGACTATGATTCCCCCATAAGTCGGGATGAGACTCCGGACGAAAAATAAATAAAAGAGGCCAAAGAAGCCCAAATAAAAAGAGGCTATAAAATAAAAAAAAAGAGAAAAGGCCCAAATAAAAAAAATAAAAAATGAGAGAAAAAGAGAGAAGGGACAATGTTACTATCCTTTTACCACACTTGTGCTTCAAAGTAGCACCATGATTTTCATAGTAGAGAGTCTCTCATGTTATCTCTTTCATATACTAGTGGGAATTTTACATTATAGAACTTGGCTTGTATATTCCAATGATGGGCTTCCTCAAATTTCCCTAGGTCTTCATGAGCAAGCAAGTTGGATGCACACCCACTTAGTTTCTTTTTGAGCTTTCATATACTTATAGCTCTAGTGCATCCGTTGCATGGCAATCCCTACTCACTCACATTGATATCTATTGATGGGCATCTCCATAGCCCGTTGATACGCCTAGTTGATGTGAGACTATCTTCTCCTTTTTGTCTTCTCCACAACCACCATTCTATTCCACCTATAGTGCTATATCCATGGCTCACGCTCATGTATTGCGTGAAGATTGAAAAAGTTTTGAAAAAGTTAGAGTATGAAACAATTGCTTGGCTTGTCATCGGGGTTGTGCATGATTTAAATACTTTGTGTGGTGAAGATAGAGCATAGCCAGACTATATGATTTTGTAGGGATAACTTTCTTTGGCCATGTTATTTTGAGAAGACATAATTGCTTTGTTAGTATGCTTGAAGTATTATTATTTTTATGTCAATATAAACTTTTGTCTTGAATCTTTCGAATCTGAATATTCATACCACAATTAAGAAGATTTGCATTGAAATTATAACAAGTAGCACTCCACATCAAAAATTCTCTTTTTATCATTTACCTACTCGAGGACGAGCAGGAATTAAGCTTGGGGATGCCTGATACGTCTCCAACGTATCTATAATTTTTGATTGCTCCATGCTATATTATCTACTGTTTTGGACTATATTGGGCTTTATTTTCCACTTTTATATTATTTTTGGGACTAACCTATTAACCGGAGGCCCAGCCCAAAATTGTTGTTTTTTTGCCTATTTTGGTGTATCGAAGAAACGGAATATCAAACAGAGTCCAAACGGAATAAAATCTTCGGGAACATGATTTTCTCACCGAACGTGATTCAGGAGACTTGGACCCTGCTCCAAGGAACAAAAGAGGCGATCACGAGGGTGGGGGGCGCCCCCCTAGGGCGTGCCCCCTGCCTCGTGGGCCCCTCGTTGCTCCTTCGGCGTACTTCTTCCTCCTATATATACACACATACCCCCAAACGATCAGAACAGGAGCCAAAAACCTAATTCCACCGCCGCAACTTTCTGTATCCACGAGATCCCATCTTGGGGCCTGTTCCGGAACTCCACCGGAAGAGGGTCGTCATCACGGAGGGCTTGTACATCATCATAGCCTCTCCGATGAAGTGTGAGTAGTTTACCTCAGACCTTTGGGTCCATAGTTAGTAGCTGGATGGCTTCTTCTCTCTCTTTGAATCTCAATACAAAGTTCTCCCCCTCTCTTGTGGAGATCTATTCGATGTAATCTTATTTTTGCGGTGTTTTTGTTGAGACCGATGAACTGTGGGTTTATGATCAAGTCTATCTATGAATAATATTTGAATCTTCTCTGAATTCTTTTATGTATGATTGGTTATCTTTGCAAGTCTCTTCGAATTATCCGTTTGGTTTGGCCAACTAGATTAGTAGTTCTTGCCATGGGAGAAGTGCTTAGCTTTGGGTTCGATCTTGCGGTGTCCTTACCCAGTGACAGAAGGGGCAGCAAGGCACGTATTGTATCGTTGCCATCGAGGATAACAAGATGGGGTTTATTTCATATTGCATGAATTTATCTCTCTACATCATGTCATCTTGCTTAAGGCGTTACTCTGTTTTTAACTTAATACTCTAGATGCATGCTGGATAGTGGTCGATGAGTGGAGTAATAGTAGTAGATGCAGAATCGTGTTGATCTACTTGTCACGGACGTGATGCCTATATACATGATCATGCCTAGATATTCTCATAAATATGCTCAATTCTGTCAATTGCTCAACAGTAATTTGTTCACCCACCGTAGAATACTTATGCTCTTGAGAGAAGCCACTAGTGAAACCTATGGCCCCCGGGTCTATTCTCATCATATCAATCTCCATCACTTTAATCTTGCTTTGCTTCTTTACTTTGCTTTTACCTTTTACTTTGCATCTTTATACCAAAAATACCAAAAATATTATATCTATCAGATCTCACTCTCGTAAGTGACAGTGAAGGGATTGACCACCCCTAATCGCGTTGGTTGCGAGTAGCTATCGCTTTGTGTTGGTACGAGGGACTTGAGCGTGGCCTCCTACTGGATTGATACCTTGGTTCTCAAAAACCGAGGGAAATACTTACGCTACTCTGCTGCATCATCCCTTCCTCTTTGGGGAAAACCAACGCAAGCTCAAGACGTAGCAATCGCTAAAGGGCACTGGATGTTCTAGCGCAAGATATTGCGACCAGAACAACTTCTCTGTAGAGCTCCCTTCTTCGGCTCAGAAGAACTCTGCAGCGTTAGACACACTTCGCGGCAGATCTGCAAACGCCCCTGGAGAACTCCGTATCCAGGTTAGTAAGAGATACTTCTTCTTCACATATTTGCTTTGCATACTAAATGCCTTACCCGCCGTGATTTTCTTGGCCTCCTGGATCTCCTGGAGGGCGCCCTGGGCCTCAAGCCGGGCCTCTTCCGTGCTTTGGCGAGCCTTAGCGAGTTCGGTCTCTCGAGCCAAAACGTCGCGATCCAAGGATTCGCATTTCTTCACTACATCCTAGAGCTCTTGCTGGACCTCATCAAGCCTGGCCTCGTGCTTCTCACGGCGGCTTTTTCCTTGACAGCTCTCTCCTCGGCCTCGGCCAGGGCCTGTTTAAGGACCTCGACCTCGGTCGCCGCTCCTACACATATCATGGCACTATGGTCAATACGCATCATTTATTATTTTCAAATATACCGCAAGGTATTACATACCTTGCTTGTCTTCTAGCTGCTTCCTTGCTTGGCCGAGCTCCTGCTCGGCCCGCTCTAGTCTCTACTTTAGTCCGGAGACTTCGGCAGTGTGTGAAGTCGTGGCTAGCAACGACGCCTTCTTATTCATATAAGACATTTAGTTAGTTTCCCGTGGAAATAAATTGATCCTCTGTCCGACTCTTCTTTCCAAACACCAGACAGTGTCTCAGGGGCTACTATCTATATTAGGACTTTTTCTTTTGCGTCGCTTACCTCAAAACCTGTTAGCAGGCTGCTGCAGGCTTCTGTCAGTCCGCTTTTGATGGACTGAACCCTCTCAATCACTGTAGCCACAAGGATATTGTGTTCATCCACAATGGAAGCGCCTCATAGCGCTTCCAGCAGATTATCCGGTGCCTCTAGTTGGACAGAGGTCACCGACGGAATAGGCACACCCCCTTCTTTCGAAGGAGGTTTCTCACCGGATTCCGAAGCTGTATAGGTCTCCGGACTTGTATTCGGATGGGAGCCGAATTGAGCAAGGCCCCCATCCCTAGTCGCCATGGGGGTCTGCTCCCCCATGTGTCCAGCAGCCGATGTTCCACCCTCAGGCGTCACCCTGGCGGCCTCCTGAACCTCTCCCTGGCCTCGGAAGGTCCTTTGGGACAACACCTCGTCGTCGCCCTTTGGTCTTAATTTTTTTAAGTTATATATTTCAAACCCCACGTCCAAATTCATATCTGTTTTCACCATTGCAATTCTCACGACGGGATATTTCAAACTAGACCTGTATGTGTATGTTCCATGAAAAAAATTGTTGCCAACTTTGGTGCCATATTGTTGTAGGGTGAAACCCTAGGTGAGATCATTTTACACTTGAAGGGGGAAAAGGATGAACAATAAGAACACAAGAAAGGAATTCACTCAACAAAACTCAATCACACATCCACTAGAATAACAAACACATGAGATCCACAAGCATACAAGAACAATCCATGGAAACAAGCACAAAGATAAGGTTCTTCCCACTCCTAAGGAGGTGAGGTCTTGATGATAGTCTTCTCCAAAAAGGAGGTCTTGAAATCCACTTGGGATCCTCTCCTAAGAGGTCTTGATCTCCAAGAGAAGTGGTAGAAGGAACAAAGCCATATCAATGTCTCACATATACTTTTCAACCCTAAACATGATCCTAGGTACGAAATATATAGGTATGCGGGAGGGGGTGAAGTGGAGGCCCAAACAGCAGCTCTCGGCTAGCCATCCTAATGGGCCCGTGCACACGGGGGGCTACATCGGCAGGGGACCGTGCGCATGCTGTCTAGAGGCCGTGCGCACAGGGTGGTGCATCTCGTTTCCAATAGCCTCCTGGGCGGCCCGTGTGCACAGGGTCTTGGGGTCCCGTGGGCACGGGGTCGCCTGCGAGGTGCAGTCTTGCTCCTCTTGGTCTCCTTCCTCTTCCTCGAGGCCTTGGGTGCTTCTCCTCCTCCTTTGGGGTGCTCCTTAGCTGCTTGGTGGCGTTGGTCTTCATACCTAATGACACATAGCATATTTTGGTGAGGTAGCAACCAAGTTCCATTCATACCCATATTGATCTCGAGTAGGAGTGAGCTCACCACGGTTTCAATGGCGTGTGCTCGAGCTCTTGTCATGGGTCCACGTGGTGCTTGATGTGTTGGTGTAGGGTCCATGGGGATGATGGAAGGATGCTCCGCATCATGCCCCCCCCCTTGGGTGAGATCCGTCCTCGGATCATGATCTTCATCACCATGGTATGCGGTCAAGTCCTTGACGTTGAATGTCTCGCTTACATTGTACTTGTCGCGTGGGATGTCGATCTTGTAGACGTTGTCATTGTATCGTGCTAGCACCTTGAAGGGCCCATCGGCTCGTGGTAGTAGTTTGGACTTGTGCTCGTTGGGGAACCGGTCCTTGCGTAGATGTAGTGAAAGTGCAACTATCTCCGGGTGGTTTTGGTAATTCCTAACAACATATAGCTCATTGGGCTAATGCTATTTCAAGATAAATATTTCAGGAAAGCTCAATGATTGGAATGGCATGGATTAGAAAGTGGACCCCTCAAAATGCTAAGGACAAAAGATGGCTCAAGCTCAAAGCACAAGACTCTACATTTTACTTTTAGTGATCCAAGATCACATTGAGTCCATAGGAAAAGCCAATACTTTTAAAAGGGGGTGAGGTGTTGCTTAATGAGTTACTTGCTCAAAATGCTTAGTGATATGCTCCAAAAACCCTCAACTACTTTCTCATATCCACATATGTCCCAAACCAAAAGTCAAACTCGGCCCCACCAAAATCTTCTATCCGGCACCACCGAGTTCACTTGACATAGCCACTGCCACAAACCCTAGTCAATTCGGTCTCACCGATAGGGATCTCGGTCTCACCGAGATGGGATTGCAAACTCTCTGTTTCCCTTCGTAACGTTTTGGTCTAACCGAGATGAGCGATCGGTCCCACCGAGATTGCAATGCAAACTCTCTGTTTCCCTTTCGTAATGTTTCGGTCTAACCGAGATGAGCGAATCGGTCCCACCAAGTTTGCCTGACCAACCCTCTGTTTGATTATTACCAAAATCAGTCCCACCAGTTTGTGTAATCGGTCTCACCGAGATTACGTTATGCCCTAACCCTAATGGAATCGATCCCACCGAGTTAACATGTCGGTCTCACCGAAATGCCTAACAGTCACATTATGAACCAAAGCGGTCTGACCAAGTTTTATGATTTGGTCCCACCGAGTTTGGTGATTTGTGTGTAACGGTTAGATTTCGTGTGGAGGCTATATATACCCCTCCACCCACTCTTCATTCATGAGGAGAGCCATCAGAATATGCCTACACTTCCAACACACATTTTCTAAGAGAGAACCACCTACACTTGTGTTGAGGTCAAGATATTCCATTCCAACCACATAAATCTTGATCTCTAGCCTTCCCCAAGTTTCTTTCCACTCAAATCATCTTTCTACCAAATCCAATCCTATGAGAGAGAGCTGAGTGTTGGGGAGACTATCATTTGAAGCACAAGAGCAAGGCGTTCATTATCAACACACCATCTATTACCTTTTGGAGAGTGGTGTCTCCTAGAATGGTTAGGTGTTACTTGGGAGCCTCCGTCAAGATTGTGGAGTTGAACTAAGGAGTTTGTATGGGCAAGGAGACCGCCTACTTCGTGAAGATCTACCCTAGTGAGGCAAGTCCTTCGTGGGTGATGGCCATGGTGGTATAGACAAGGTTGCTTCTTCGTGGACCCTTCATGGGTGGAGCCCTCCGTGGACTCACGCAGCCGTTACCCTTCGCGGGTTGAAGTCTCCATCAACGTGGATGTACGATAGCACCACCTATCGAAACCACGCCAAAAATCTTCGTGTCTACATTTCATTTGCTCCCTCCAAACTCCTCCCTTTACCTTTATATGCAATTGTTTTATATTCCGCTGCTATACTCTTAGAAATGCATGTGTAGGTTGATTACTTGAATTGTGCTAAGTTGCTAAAATCTGCCAAGACTTAAAATTGGGAAAAGGCTAGATTTTTATTTGGTCAAGTAGTCTAATCACCCCCCTCTAGACATACTTTCTATCCTACAAGTGGTATCATAGCTTTGGTCTCCATTTGCTTTGATTTCCATAGCTTTTGGTGATCATAGCCTTGGTTTCATAACCTAGGAGAGTATGGTGTCTAGTGAGGGAAATTACCACCGTAGAGGTCCTTACTTTGATGGTACTAATTTTGCTAGTTGGAAGCATAAGATGAAAATGCATATTCTTGGACATAACCCCACCATTTGGGCTATTGTGTGTATTGGCTTGCAAGGTGAATTCTTTGATGGGAGAGAACCGAACCGTGAAGCTAGCGTGGAAGAGTTGAAGGGTGCTGCAATACAATGCTCAAGCTTGTGATATTCTCTTCAACGGATTGTACCCCGAAGAATTCAACAAAATCAGTCATCTTGAGAATGCAAAGGAAATTTGGGATACTTTGATTGATATGCACGAAGGTACCGACTCCATCAAGGAATCCAAATTAGATGTGCTTCAAAGTCAACTTGACAAATTCAAAATGAAGGATGGTGAAGGTGTCGCTGAAATGTACTCTAGGCTTGCTCTCATCACAAATGAGATTGCCGGCTTAGGAAGTGAAGAGATGACCGATAGATTCATCATCAAGAAGATCCTAAGAGCCTTGGATGGAAAATATGATACCGTGTGCAAGATATAATAGAATATAATCTAATCTAATATGCATCCAGCTTTAGCTGAATATCGTGAGTGTTCAGCGAAGTATGCTACTCGAACTTTTTGTTTGAAAAAGCAGAAATAGCTCAGTTCGAGAGAGGCTGGAAGTGAATACTTTGGCCAAGTTATACAATTTCTTCTGGGATAGCTTGTTGTGGGGGTCTTTCTAAAGTGACTGGGTTTTTTACCCAAGAACCTGCCTTGGGTAGTCTTAGGGATCCAAATGATGCCCAATTACAAAGATCTCAAGCCAACGGAAGTCATTGGAAGAATTGTTGCTCATCAGATGTTACTCAAGGATAAGGAAGAGCTTCACAATAAGTCAAGTGGTGCTTACAAAGCCTCATGTGATGCTCCCACATCATCAAGTGAGAAACAAACCTTCAACGAAGAATTGAGCCTAATGGTGCAGAACTTCAACAAGTTTAACAAGAGTAGAAGCAAGGAAAGAAGTTCCAAGTCAAGGTCCTACAATGACAAAAGATCTTCTAATTGTGAGCGAAATTGCTACAATTGTGGAAAACCCGGACACTATTCCAGTGAGTGTACGGCTCCCTACAAAAATAGAGAAGATTCTCCTAAAAGAAGAAGTAGAAGAGATGAATCACCACCGAGAGAGAGAAGGAGTAGAGATGACCGTTATGAACAAAGAACATCATGGAGAAGCAAGGATTCGGGAAGGAAGGACAAGTCATCAAAGAGCTACACAAAATGAAGACATCAAGCTCATGTTGGTGAATGGGTATCCGGCTTCGACTCCGACGATCACTCCGAGAGAAGTTATCACTCCGACTCCGAATATACTCAAGATCAAGGTGTTGCTGGTCTAGCACTTGTGTCAACCAACTCCTACGCCATATTTGACTCACCAAATGAAGGGATTGGAAGATGCTTCATGGCTAAAGGCCCAAAGGTATTACACCCCGAGTATGTTGATTTCAATAGTGATGAAGATGATTTGCTAGGTGATGATGATTTACTTATTGACAACTCTAGTTATGAAAACTATGATGAACTTGCTATTAATCATGCTAATCAAGATAAAACGGATGACAATGATAAGAAGGAGATTGAGCGTCTAACTAAAGAACTAAACACTCTTAAGTTAGCTCATGAACCTACCTTGGAAGATCATCGAGAACTTTTAAAGACTCATGAGAAGCTATGTTTTGAAAAGCTCAACCTTGAGCAAGAGCATGAGTTCTTAAAAGCAATCAATGATGATCATCGCAAGAAAAGTTCTTCTTACATTGCCAAGCGTTTACTCTTGCCTACTTACATGCCACAAGTTATATCTAGCAACAAGAACAAGAAATATTCCTCTTCTAGTAGTAAAAACAATCATGCTAAATCCAATGTTGTTGCCTCTAGTAGTTCTCTTGATTCCACTAATGATTCTCTTAGCCAAGTTACACTTGAGCAAGAAAATAGCTTATTGAAGGGAATTATAGAGAAAGGTGTTTACAAGAGCCTTGCCGGAAGTAAGCAATTTGAGGAAATTGTACGCAAGCAAGGAAGACACCGGAAGAATCAAGGTGTTGGTTTTGAACGAAAGTTCAATGCCAATAGAGTTGAGTGGGAAGAAGATCAATACCCCAAGACGAAGTTTGTTCCTCAACAAGAGAAGTATGATCCTACTTCTTTCCAAGGAACACAAGCTCAAGATGATCTTCCACCACAAGACCACAAGCTAAAAGGCAAGGACAAGCTTCAAGAGGAGATTGATGCATTTGAAGAAGCACCTAAGGCCTTGGTCAAGTGGGTTCCCAAGACTACATCAAGTTCCATTTCATCAAGTACGACTACAACTCCAAGGATTCCCATCAAGATGGTATGGATCCCTAAGAAGAAGAACTAGAGAGTTCTTGAGGGTGACTCCGCCAACATACTTCACTCTTATCATCTTGGAAAGGACAAGTGCAAACAACTTCCATATCTTGCACTAGTTCAAGGAGTCACAAACCCTCTTGTTGGTAAGACGAGGGACAAGGTAAATTAATGCTTTCATGGACATCATCCTATGTGACCATCACTCTATGTCTATGGATATCCTTGTTTGTTCCTTGTGGGACTAACCCGTGTAGGTATTGAAAGTGCAACTCACTCCAAAGGATTGCTCCGAATGATCTAGATCAACATTGAGCATCTACATCTTCAACACCTACATGAAGTCATCATCGACAAAACCCAACGTTAGTTCATCCCTCTTAGGGGGGATATCACATCTAGGGGGAGCTTTACTCTAATCAATTGAGCTAAAGCAACTCTAATGATGTGAGCACAACAATGCTTTATGTAAAAGTGGCAACCACACTTGTGCTTAAACGATGAGTATGACCTATGATCAAATGTTCTCATTTGACTCCTAAGTCAATATACTCATATATAGATGACCTAGTCATCGCCAAACCGCTTGATAGATGCTACAGAGATTGTGCATGCTTTGTCACATATTCCATTTGCCATTTTATTGTGTGAGCATGTTGGATGCATATTTCACTCATTCGAGGACATCCATTTGTTGCTTTGATTGTTTGGATTTTTCTCTTTTGCCAAATGGATGGACAAGAATGCCTAAGAACTCCCTCTAGCTATATATGCTTTTCTCGTCTCAAACTCTATGCATGCTACATCACAAAGTTTGATCAAGTTAGATTCAAACCACTCTGTGTGTGGATCACTTGGAGTCCCCGATTCGTCATAGACTTAAACTTCCAAAACCTCTTTGTGCATTTCGGTATGACCGAGTCATCCATTTCGGTCACACCGAGATCACTAAGTTGATCTAGGTTTTCAATCTCGGTGCAATTGATTAGAACTTTCGGTCACACCGAGTTGTAGTAACCGCTTGCGATTCTGCATCTCGGTGACACCGAGTTGTTCCACTCGGTCACACCGACAGGGTCGGGATATATAAACCCACGGGTGAGATTTTGGAAATTTCTTCGAAACCTCTCAGCCCGCGTGTGTCCTGCTCTGCCGCCTCGGGTCTCCGGATCATCCTCTTGCCGCCAGTGACCTCACGCCACTGGTTTCAATCGCCGTCAACGGATTTCTGCCCCTCCGTTGCCGTCGTAGCAAACTCCGCCGAATTAGGGTACGAGTTCGATCCTTTGTGCTACTCTTTTAACTCCGATTCGTAGCACATTACTTTGCCATGTTCATGACCACATATGCAATCAATATATCCACTAAAAACATCCTCTAGATTAGATTGGATTTGAAAATTTAGGGTTAGGTCTCCGCCGAACTCATCTCGGACCGACCGAATTGTAGAAATCAGTCTCGCCGATTTGGCTTAGGCCATTGCAGTTGCACTTTTGGTCTAACCGAAAACTGCAAATCGGTGTGACCAAGTTCGATTCTTTGTGAAACCATAGCAGTCTCGGTGCCACCGAACTGTGACTCAGTCTGACCGAGTTCACTCGTTTAGGTTCCAAAAGCTGCTTCGGTATCACCGAGTTTACAAATCGGTAGCTCCGAAATGCTTTCTGTGAAGAACTAAAACTAAGTTTTTAAGTCATCTTTTTGCAAAAACTCTGCAATTTGTGATGCTCATCCACTCTACCTCATCTATATCTATTCATAGGGTCTGCTGTCAGTAAGTTTGCGGAGATGTCTGACCAGAGCGACATCCAGAACAAGTCAGAGGAATAGGTGCAATTGAGTGAGGGCACTAGTCCCTCCAGCACTTCTGATGATGGCAGCAGGAGCACACCAAGCAACTTGCCCAAAGCAGCCACCAGATCAAGGAAGAAGAAAACCTCAGATTCTGAAGATGAGGACTATGTGGCTGTTGAGGAGGAAGTCGGGTCAAAGAACAAGGTGCTGAAGAAGGAATATGGCACAGCTGCATCAACTAGGCCTGGCTTGCACAAGAAGGCCCCTGCCAAGAGGGTGCCAACCTTAAAGGTGAGAGCCTCAACTGCTGAAACCTCCAAGCCAGCTGAAGAGGTTGTCAGAGAAGGAAAGAAGAGGAAGGAAAGGTTCAAGAAGACAACTGCCAGAGTGCTTGGTAGATCCTCCATTATGAGAGATCCAGAAGAAGAGGAGGAAGAGGATGCTGCACCAGCTCCCAAGTCTCAGAAGCTTATGGGAGATGCAATTAAGTCACGGGCTGCTCCATCTAAGCCCAAATCTGCTCCCAAGGCTGCTGCTCAGAAAACCCAAAGCCCAAGAGGAACACCAGGAGTATACCTGCTGAGGAGAAGAACAAGGCCCCAGTGCCTGAAGCTGAAGAAGAGGAAGATGATTCTCTTGTTTTGAGGATGTTGAAGCCCAAAATTCCTGACCACAATGATGCTCATTGCTACCTCTTGAGCACTTGCGTTGGTTTTCCCTTGAAGAGGAAAGAGTGGTGCAGCAAAGTAGCATAAGTATTTCCCTCCAATTTTGAGAACCAAAGTATCAATCCAATAGGAGTACGCGCGAGTCCCTCGCACCTACACAAAACAAATAAATCCTCGCAACCAACGCGATAAGGGGTTGTCAATCCCTACATGATCACTTACGAGAGTGAGATCTAATAGATATGATAAGATAATATTTTTGGTACTTTTATGATAAAGATGCAAAGTAAAATAAAAGCAATGAAAATAACTAAGTATTGGAAGATTAATATGATGAAGATAGACCCGGGGGCCATAGGTTTCACTAGTGGCTTCTCTCAAGAGCATAAGTATTTTATGGTGGGTGAACAAATTACTGTTAATCAATTGACCGAATTGAGCATAGTTATGAGAATATCTAGGTAAGATCATGTATATAGGCATCACGTCAAAGACAAGTAGACCGACTCCTGCCTGCATGTACTACTATTACTCCACACATCGACCGCTATCCAGCATGCATCTAGAGTATTAAGTTCATAAGAACAGAGTAATGCCTTAAGCAAGATGACATGATGTAGAGGGATAAATTCATGCAATATGATAAAAAAACCATCTTATTATCCTCGATGGCAACAATATAATACGTGCCTTGCTGCCCCTACTGTCACTGGGAAAGGACACCGCAAGATCGAGCCCAAAGCTAAGCACTTCTCCCATTGCAAGAAAGATCAATCTAGTAGGCCAAACCAAACTAATAATTCGAAGAGACTTGCAAAGATAACCAATCATACATAAAAGAATTCAGAGAATATTCAAATATTGTTCATAGATAAACTTGATCATAAACCCACAATTCATCGGTCTCAACAACCACACTGCAAAAGAAGATTACACGAATAGATCTCCACAAGAGAGGGGGAGAACTTTGTATTGAGATCCAAAAAGAGAGAAGAAGCCATCTAACTAATAACTATGGACCCAAAGGTCTGAGTTAAACTACTCACACTTCATCAGAGAGGCTATGGTGTTGATGTAGAAGCCCTCCGTGATCGATGCCCCCTCCGACGGAGCTCCGGAACAGGCCCCATGATGGGATCTCGTGGATACAGAAAGTTACGATGGTGGAATTAGGGTTTTGGCTCCGTATCTGATCGTTTGGGGGTACGTAGGTATATATAGGAGGAAGAAGTACGTCGGTGGAGCAACAGAGGGCCCATGAGGGTGGAGGGCGCGCCTGGGGGGTAGGCGCGCCCCCTACCTCGTGGCCTCCCTGTTGGTTGCTTGACGTAGGGTCCAAGTCTCCTGGGTCTTGTTCGTTCCAAAAATCACGTTCCCGAAGGTTTCATTCCATTTGGACTGCGTTTGATATTCCTTTTCTTCGAAACCCTAAAATAAGCAAAAAACAGCAATTCTGGGTCGGGCTTCCGGTTAGTAGGTTAGTCCCAAAAATAATATAAAAGTGTATAATAAAGCCCAATAATGTCCAAAACAGTAGATAATATAGCATGGAGCAATCAAAAATTATAGATACGTTGGAGACGTATCAAGCATCCCCAAGCTTAATTCCTGCTCGTCCTCAAGTAGGTAAATGATAAAAACAGAATTTTTGATGTGGAATGCTACTTGGCATATTTTCAATGTAATTCTTCTTAATTGTGGTATGAATATTCAGATCCGAAAGATTCAAGACAAAAGTTCAATATTGACATAGAAATAATAATACTTCAAGCATACTAACTAAGAAATTATGTCTTCTCAAAATAACATGGCCAAAGAAAGTTATCCCTACAAAATCATATAGTTTGGCTATGCTCTATCTTCACCACACAAAGTATTTAAATCATGCACAACCCCGATGATAAGCCAAGCAATTGTTTCATACTATTGACATTCTCAAAACTTTTTCAATCTTCACGCAATACATGAGCGTGAGCCATGGTCATAGCACTTTGGGTGGAATAGAATGGTGGTTGTGGAGGAGACAAAAAGGAGAAGATAGTCTCACATCGACTAGGCGTATCAACGAGCTATGGAGATGCCCATAAAATAGATATAAATGTGAGTGAGTAGGGATTGCCATGCAATGGATGCACTAGAGCTATAAGTATATGAAAGTTCAAAAAGAAACTAAGTGGGTGTGCATCCAACTTGCTTGCTCACGAAGACCTAGGGCATTTTGAGGAAGCCCATCATTGGAATATACAAGTAAAGTTCTATGATGAAAAATTCCCACTAGTATATGAAGGTGATAACAAAGTTGACTCTCTACTATGAATATCATGGTGCTACTTTGAAGCACAAGTGTGGTAAAAGGATAGTAGCATTGTCCCTTCTCTCATTTTGTCTCATATTTTTTTATTTGGGCCTTTTCTCTTCTTCTTTTTATGGCCTCCTTTTTTTTGTTCGGAGTCTCATCCCGACTTGTGGGGGAACCATAGTCTCCATCATCCTTTCCTCACTTGGGACAATGCTCTAATAATGATGATCATCACACTTTTATTTTCTTAGCACTCAAGAATTACAACTCGATACTTAGAACAAGATATGGCTCTATATGAATGCCTCCGGCGGTGTACCGGGATATGCAATGACTAATGAGTGACATGTATGAATGAATTATGAACGGTGGCTTTGCCACAAATACAATGTCAACTACATGATCATGCAAAGCAATATGACTATGATGGAGCGTGTCATAATAAATGGAACGGTGGAAAGTTGCATGGCAATATATCTCAGAATGGCTATGGAAATGCCATGATAGGTAGGTATGGTGGCTGTTTTGAGGAAGGTATATGCTGGGTGTATGATACTGGCGAAAGGTGCGCGGTATTAGAGAGGGTAGCAATGGTGGAAGTGTGAGAGTGTGTATGATCCATGGACTCAACATTAGTCATAAAGAACTCATATACTTATTGCAAAAATCTACAAGTTATCAAAGCAAAGTATTATGTGCATGCTCCTAGGGGGATAGATTTGTAGGAAAAGACCATCGCTCGTCCCCGACCGCCACTCATAAGGAAGAAAATCAATGAATAAATCATGCTCCGACTTCATCACATAACGGTTCACCATACGTGCATGCTACGGGAATCACAAACTTTAAAACAAGCATTTCTCAAATTCACAACTACTCAACTAGCATGACTCTAATATCACCATCTCCATATCTCAAAACAATTATCAAGTATGAAACTTCTCATAGTATTCAACACACTCATAAGAGAATTTTATTATTAATCTTGTATACCTAGCATATTAGGATTATTTAAGCAAATTACCATGCTATTTAAGACTCAAAATAATCTAAGTGAAGCATGAGAGATCAATAGTTTCTATAAAACAAATCCACCACCGTGCTCTAAAAGATATAAGTGAAGTACTAGAGCAAAACTATATAACTCAAAAGACATAAGTGAAGCACATAGAGTATTCTAATAATTTCTGAATCATGAGTGTCTTTCTAAAAAGGTGTGTATAGCAAAGATGATTGTGGTAACTAAAAAGCAAAGACTCAAATCATACAAGACGCTCCAAGCAAAACACATATCATGTGGTGAATACAAATATAGCTCCAAGTAAAGTTACCGATAGAAGTAGACGAAAGAGGGGATGCCTTCTGGGGCATCCCCAAGCTTTGGCTTTTAGGTGTCCTTAGATTATCTTGGGGGTTACATGGGCATCCCCAAGCTTTGGCTTTTAGGTGTCCTTAGATTATCTTGGGGGTTACATGGGCATCCCCAAGCTTAGGATCTTGCCACTCCTTGTTCCATAATCCATCAAATTTTACCCAAAACTTGAAAACTTCACAACACAAAACTTAAAAGTAGAAAATCTCGTGGGCTCCATTAGTGAAAGAAAACAAAAGACCACTTAAAGATACTGTAATGAACTCATTCTTTAATTATATTGATGTTAAACCTACTGTATTCCAACTTCTCTATGGTTTAAAAACTATTTTACTAGCCATAGATTCATCAAAATAAGGGAACATCACACGAAAAACAGAATCTGTCAAAAACAGAACAGTCTGTAGTAATCTGTAGCTAGCGCAAGATCTGGAACCCCAAAAATTCTAGAATAAATTGCTGGACGTGAGTAATTTATCTATTAATCATATTTAAAAATAATTAACTAAATATCACTTTCCAAATAAAAATGGCAGCAGTTCTCGTGAGCGCTAAAGTTTCTGTTTTTTATAGCAAGATTAACAAGACTTTCCCCAATTCTTCCCAACGGTTCTACTTGGCACAAACACTAATTAAACAAAAAAAACACAAACAAAACAGAGGCTACATAAATTATTTATTACTAAATAGGAGAAAAAAGCAAGGAATAAAAATAAAATTGGGTTGCCTCCCAACAAGCGCTATCGTTTAACGCCCCTAGCTAGGCATAAAAAGCAAGGATAGATCTAGGTATTGCCATCTTTGGTAGGAAATCCATAAGTGGCTCTTATAATAGATTCATAAGGTAATTTAATTTTATTTCTAGGAAATTGTTTCATGCCTTTCCTTAACGGAAATTGGAATCTAATATTTCCTTCCTTCATATCAATAATTGCACCAATCGTTCTAAGGAAAGGTCTACCAAGAATAATACGACATGAAGGATTGCAATCTATGTCAAGAACGATAAAATATACGGGCACATAATTCCTATTTGCAACAATAGGAACATCATTAATTCTTCCCATAGGTTTCTTAATAGTGGAATCCGCAAGGATCAAGTTTAGAGAGCAATCATCAAAATCACTGAAACCTAACAAATCACACAAAGTCTTTGGAATCGTGGAAACACTAGCACCCAAATCACACAAAGCATAGCATTCATGATCTTTAATTTTAATTTTATAGTTGGTTCCCACTCATCATAAAGTTTTCTAGGGATAGAAACTTCCAACTCAAGTTTTTCTTCATAAGATTGCAGCAAAGCATCAACGATATGTTTGGTAAAAGCTTTATTTTGGCTATAAGCATGAGGAGAATTTAGCACGGATTGTAGCAAGGAAATACAATCTATCGAAGAGCAGCTATTATAATTAAATTCCTTGAAATCCAAAATAGTAGGTTCATTAACATCTAGAGTTTTGATCTCTTCAATCCCACTTTTATCAATTTTAGCATCAAGATCTAAAAACTCCGAATTTTTGGAACACCTTCTTGGTAAAGGTGGATCATATTCAGTCCCATCATTATCAAGATTCATATTGAAAAAAAAAGATTTAATAGGGGACACATCAATAACTTTTAGATCTTCATCTTTATTATCATGGTCTTCCGGCTTAGCGGCCATCTAATTAACTAAGGTAGCCTGCTTATCCGAAACTTCAGCTATTAACTTCTCAAGACAAGCAATTTGGGATCTCAAACCATCAAATTCTTTAGACATATCATCAAGCTCTTTATTCATATAACTCATAAAGATTTTTTGTTCCTTAAGATTGTTTCTAAAGAAACTATTATGCTCAAATTGCAAGACCATAAAACTCCTAACGTTGCTTTCGATTTCTTCTAACCTTTTAAGGTGAATATCACCAAATCGGGGAAGAGCCATCGTGACAAGCAAGCAATCCAACACACAAGCAAACAGGAAATGGGCAAAAAGAGGAAAATAGAGAAGGAGAGGGAGGATAGAGAGAGAGGGCGAATAAAACGGCAAGGGTGAAGTGGGGGAGAGGAAAAAGAGAGGTAAATGGCAAATAATGTAATGCAGGAGATAAGGTTTTTTGATGGGTACTTGGTATGTTGACTTTTGCGTAGACCTCCCTGGCAACGGCGCGAGAAATGGCTCGTTGTCGGGAGTCAAATCTTGACTTGCGTGAACCTCCCCAGCAACGGTGCCAGAAATCCTTCTTGCTACCTCTTGAGCACTTGCGTTGGTTTTCCCTTGAAGAGGAAAGGGTGGTGCAACAAAGTAGCGTAAGTATTTCCCTCAGTTTTTGAGACCCAAGGTATCAATCCAGTAGGAGGCTACGCGCGAGTCCCTCGCACCTACACAAAACAAATAAATCCTCGCAACCAACGCGATAAGGGGTTGTCAATCCCTACACGGTCACTTACAACAGTGAGATCTGATAGATATGATAAGATAATATTTTTGGTATTTTTATGATAAAGATGCAAAGTAAAATAAAAGCAATGAAAATAACTAAGTATAGGAAGATTCATATGATGAAGATAGACCCGGGGGCCATAGGTTTCACTAGTGGCTTCCCTCAAGAGCATAAGTATTTTACGGTGGGCGAACAAATTATTGTTGAGCAATTGACAGAATTGAGCATAGTTATGAGAACATCTAGGTATGATCATGTATATTGGCATCACGTCCAAGACAAGTAGACCGACTCCTGCCTGCATCTACTACTATTACTCCACACATCGACCGCTATCCAACATGCATCTAGAGTATTAAGTTCATAAAAACAGAGTAACGCCTTAAGCAAGATGACATGATGTAGAGGGATAAATCCATGCAATATGATTAAAAAACATCTTGTTATCCTCGATGGCAACAATACAATACGTGCCTTGCTGCCCCTACTGTCACTGGGAAAGGACACCACAAGATTGAACCCAAAGCTAAGCACTTCTCCCATTGCAAGAAAAATCAATTTAGTAGGCCAAACCAAACTGATAATTTGAAGAGACTTGCAAAGATAACCAATCATACATAAAAGAATTCAGAGGATATTCAAATATTGTTCATAGATAAACTTGATCATAAACCCACAATTCATCGGTCTCAACAAACACACCGCAAAAGAAGATTACATCAAATAGATCTCCACAAGAGAGGGGGAGAACTTTGTATTGAGATCCAAAAAGAGAGAAGAAGCCATCTAGCTAATAAGTATGGACCCGAAGGTCTGAGGTAAACTACTCACACTTCATCGGAGAGGCTATGGTGTTCATGTAGAAGCCCTTCGTGATCGATGCCCCCTCCAGTGGAGCTTCGGAACAGACCCCAAGATGGGATCTCGTGGATACAGAAAGTTACGACGGTGGAATTAGGATTTTGGCTCTGTATCTGATCGTTTGGGGGTACGTAAGTATATATAGGAGGAAGAAGTATGTCGGTGGAGCAACAGGGGGCCCACGAGGGTGGAGGGCGCGCCTCGGGGTGGGGGTAGGCGCGCCCCCTACCTCGTGGCCTCCCTGCTGGTTGCTTGACGTAGGGTCCAAGTCTCCTGGGTCTTGTTCGTTCCAGAAATCATGTTCCCGAAGGTTTCATTCCGTTTGGACTCCGTTTGATATTCCTTTTCTTCGAAACCCTAAAATAGGCAAAAAAACAGCAATTCTGGGCTGGGCCTCCAGTTAGTACGTTAGTCCCAAAAATAATATAAAACTATATAATAAAGCCCAATAATGTCCAAAACAGTAGATAATATAGCATGGAGCAATCAAAAATTATAGATACGTTGGAGATGTATCACTCATCCAGTCGCTGAGGACATGCACATCAGGAAAGATGGAGGACTGAGATTGTGGAGACAGTCTGATCCCTATGTTGTTAGGAGGAGGACTCCAGTTGACTATAGGTTCCATACAAAGGAACAACAAGAATTCTATGAGACAATTTTGCTTGACAAGAAGCCCATTGTGTGTGACACGAAATGGGTGGATTGGGAATACATCCAGGAGAATGAAGAGTAGATGATAGCTTTAAGGCATGTGGAGTAGATGAGTTCGTTGGACAAAAGCTCACAAAATGGAATGATGAGCTGATTATGCAATTTTACTCCACTGCCCACTTCTATCCATATGGAAGGATAGTATGGATGTCTGAGGGTACCAGGTACCAGTCCACAGTTGAAGAATGGGCCAAGCTAATCAATGCCCCCAAAGAACATGAAGATGACTTGGATGTGTATGCCACCAAGAAGAAAGACCACAACTCCATGGCAAACATGTACGAAGAGATCCTTGATAAGGCTTTGAAAACACACAAGCTTGGATCTGTACACTTCTTGTTGTCTGGTCTGCCTACCATTAACTGGATCTTAAGGCACACATTGCTACCCAAGTTAGGAGATCACAAGATGATCAGAGGACACTCCATCAACATGCTACAAATCTTTGATGTCCCTCAGAAGTTCAAAGTTATGAGTTTGATTGTAGAAACGATCAAGAGGACTGCTGCTGATCGAAAGAGGAGTTGTGGGTATGCTCCACATATTCAGGAGCTCATCAATTCTAAGATGGGCACAGGAATTTATTTGCTAGACAAGGAGCATCTACCCTTACGTCCTGAATTTGAAGACAACACTACTGTGATGAATGAGGAGGAACCATCATCAGCTCAAGTCTAGGAGAAGAGAGCCAAGGCAAAGGCTGAGAAAGATGCAAGGATGCCAAGTGCAGAAGAAGCATCTCAAGTTTTCCTCAATACAAAGCAAGATCAATTATGCTATCTGATTCAAGCTACATTGAGGATTGAGAAGGGCTTGGCCACCCTGACTCAGAATCAGGAGAGCCTGGAGAGGATTGTGGAGACAAAATTCTATGATCTTGATCTGAAGGTGACTGAGATTCAGACTGCAGTTGAGCAGATTAAGGAGGAAGCAGAGGATAGGAAAGGAAAGGCAACTACTGATGCTTTTCAGTGTGTGCCACGAGGTCCAAGGTATGCTACAGTGCCAGTATCAGATGATAGAGCTACAGTGTCAGCACCAGCAGCTATAGCTCCAGTGCCACCTCCAGCACCTACTCCACCTCCATTAGCTCCAACTACATCATCGGAAGCCTTCGTCCTTGGAGTTCTCTCTACACCAGAAGACCAAGCCTGAGAGACGTATAGCACTATGAATTTTCGAGCTTTTTGGTAACTTGTTGCCAAAGGGGGAGAAATATGTATAGATCATAGGCTTCGAGAGAGAGTGTCTTGCTTTTTATCTCTCTTGCTTTTGGTTGAACTTTTTATTGTGTGCTTGTGTGAGATACTTTATGTCTTTATGTCCTTGTGAGATACTTATGTGATCATGTGGTTGATCATATGCTACCTTAATGTTTGGTTAAATGATGCTATCTATTATATCTCATATATGATCATTCACTTGCTTGGTGATGAGTGCATGCTATTAATTTCTATCATTTTGACCGCTCCACCAAGATGTATGTGACATGGAAGAGTAACCCATCAACCTAATCGATTGTACATTTGCATTAAAAGGCAAATTTTAAATAATGCAAAAATTTAGGGGGAGCTCTTGCTTATCACATACTTCTCAAAGCGACGATGTATTTCAATCTTATTATCATTTGTCGAAGCTTTGATCTATATGTTGTCATCAATTACCAAAAAGGGGGATATTGAAAGTGCAACTATCCCTGAGTGGTTTTGGTAATACCTAACAACGTATAGCTCATTGGGCTAATGCTATTTCAAGATAAATATTTCAGGAAAGCTCAATCATTGGTATGGCATGGATTAGAAAGTGGACCCCTCAAAATGCTAAGGACAAAAGATTGGCTCAAGCTCAAAGCACAAGACTCTACATTTTACTTTTAGTGATCCAAGATCACATTGAGTTCATAGGAAGGAAAAGCCAATACTATTAAAAGGGGGTGAGGTGTTGCTTAATGAGTTACTTGCTCAAAATGCTTAGTGATATGCTCCAAAAATCATCAACTACTTTCTCATATCCACATATGTCCCAAACCAAAATTCAAACTCGGCCCCACCAAAATCTTCTATCCGGCGCCACTGAGTTCACTTGACATAGCCACTGCCACAAGCCCTAGTCACTTCGGTCTCACCGATAGAGATCTCGGTCTCACCGAGATGGTATTGCAAACTCTCTGTTTCCCTTCGTAATGTTTCGGTCTAACCGAGATGAGCGATCGGTCCCACCGAGATTGCAATGCAAACTCTCTATTTCCCTTCCGTAACATTTCGGTCTAACCGAGATGAGTAAATCGGTCCCACTGAGTTTGCCTGACCAACCCTCTGTTTGACTATTACCAATATTGGTCGCACCGAGTTTGTGTAATCGGTCTCACCGAGATTACATTATGCCCTAACCGTAATGGAATTGGTCCCACCGAGTTGACATGTCGGTCCCACCGAAATGCCTAACAGTCACATTATGAACCAAACCGGTCTGACCGAGTTTTATGATTCGGTCCCACCGAGTTTGGTGATTTGTGTGTAACGGTTAGATTTTGTGTGGAGACTATATATACCCCTCCACCCACTCTTCATTCGTGAGGAGAGCCATCAGAATATGCCTACACTTCCAACACACATTTTTTGAGAGAGAACCACCTACACTTGTGTTGAGGTCAAGATATTCCATTCCAACCACATAAATCTTGATCTCTATCCTTCCCCAAGTTTCTTTCCACTCAAATCATCTTTCTACCAAATCCAATCCTATGAGAGAGAGCTGAGTGTTGGGGAGACTATCATTTGAAGCACAAGAGCAAGGAGTTCATCATCAACACACCATCTATTACCTTTTGGAGAGTGGTGTCTCCTAGATTGGTTAGGTGTTACTTGGGAGCCTCCGTTAAGATTGTGGAGTTGAACCAAGGAGTTTGTACGGGCAAGGAGATCGCCTACTTCATGAAGATCTACCCTAGTGAGGCAAGTCCTTCGTGGGCGATGGCCATGGTGGGATAGACAAGGTTGCTTCTTCGTGGACCCTTCGTGGGTGGAGCCCTCCATGGACTTGCGCAGCCGTTACCCTTCGTGGGTTGAAGCCTCCATCAACGTGGATGTACGATAGCACCACCTATCGGAACCACGCCAAAAATCTCCGTGTCTACATTGCATTTGCTCCCTCCAAACTCCTCCATTTACCTTCATATGCAATTGTTTTACATTCCGCTGCTATACTCTTAGAATTGCATGTGTAGGTTGATTACTTATATTGTGCTAAGTTGCTAAAATCTGCCAAGACTTAAAATTGGGAAAAGGCTAGATTTTTATTTGGTCAAGTAGTCTAATCACCCCCCTCTAGACATACTTTCGATCCTACATGTAGCCTATTAGATCACCCGATTGGAACACCATTGGAGTCTTGTTGATGTTGATCTTGGTGGCGAGGCGATGTACTTGACGCTCGATCGTGGCCCTTGTAGAGTTCTTCTTTCTTTTATCACTTAGGAGCCGTGCGAGATGAAAGTCTCATGCACGGTTTTGCATGAGAGAAAGAAGCGAGGAATCCTCTTTTCGACTCTGACTCCCCCACTCCAGTCGTTGCTTTTCTTTCTGTTACTTCGAAAGTAGCTGCTTCAGCTTCAGCCACGCGAATTCTCGATATTCCTTTTTATTTCTCATCAAACGAATGGCATCTCTTCATGCACCTTCTTGAGATAACTTGCTCTTGCACTTGCATCCATGTTTGCTCGTTCTTGTAGCGGTAGAGGGAGGATGTCCAAGGACGACAAAGGGTTGAAGCCATAGACGACATCGAAGGGGGACTTGCTGGTAGTAGAGTGTCTTTCATGGTTGTAAGTACTCCTCCCACTCCTTGATGTTCTTCTTGATCAACACGCGTAGGAGAGTAGATAGCATCCGGCAGGTGACTTCCGTTTAGCCATCGGTTTGGCGATGATAGGCCATCGAGAATAGTAGCTTGATGTCGAGCTTGGCACATAGAGTCTTCCAAATATTCGAGTGTGTTTCATGAATGGATCAATGTTTGAGCATGATGGGCTAGGGATAACTTATTTTAGCATTGATATTTTGAAAAGACATGGTTGCTTTGTCGATATGCTTGAGTATCTAAATTATTATGTCAAAACTAGACTATTGCGTAGAATCACATAAAATTCCAATTTTCCATGCTATGAAGAAAAGAATATGATATAACATGATAGGCAGCATTCCACATCAAAAGTTCTGTTTTTATCACTTACCTACTCGAGGACGAGTAGGAGTTAAGCTTGGGGATGCTGATACGTCTCCAACATATCTATACTTTTTTATTGTTCCATGTTGTTATATTATCAATCTTGGATGTTTTACAATCATTTTATAGTCATTTTATATCATTTTTTGCTACTAACCTATTGACATAGTGCCAAGTGCCAGTTCATGTTTTTTCTGTTTTTTACATCATATAAAATCAATATCAAACGGATTCCAAATTCCACGGAACTTCACGGAGATTTTTATGGGCCATAAGGAACACAATGGGCCCTAGTTGTGCCTGGGGGGTGCCCCGAGGGGGGCACAACCCACCAGGGCGCGCCAGGGTCCTGGCGCGCCCTGGTGGGTTGTGTCCACCGTGGGTGCCCCCGGACCGCCTCTTTGATCTATAAATACCCCAAAAATACCAGAACCCTTGAGGAGTCGATGAAATATTCATCCAGCCGCTGCAGAGTCCAGAACCACTAGATCCAATCTAGACACCGTCTCGGATGGGGTTCACCACCTCCATTGGTGCCTCTCCGGTGATGTGTGAGTAGTTTTTTGTAGACCTTCAGGTCCGTAATTAGTGGCTAGATGGCTTCATCTCTCTCTCTCTGTTGATTCTCAATATAATGGTCTCTTGGAGATCCATATGATGTAACTCTTTTGCGGTGTGTTTGTTGGGATCAATGAACTTTGAGTTTATGATCAGATCTATCTTTTTATATCCATGAAAGTATTTGAGTTTATTTGATCTCTTTTATGCATGATCTCTTATAGCCTCGTAATTCTTCTCCGATATTTGGGTTTTGTTTGGCCAACTTGATCTATTTATCTTGCAATGGGAAGAGGTGCTTTGTAGTGGGTTCGATCTTACGGTGCGTGATCCCAGTGACAGAAAGGGAACCGACACGTATGTATCGTTGCTACTAAGGATAAAAAGATGGGGTCTATCTCTACATAGATAGATCTTATCTACACCATGTCATCGTTTCTTATTGCATTACTCCGTTTTTCCATGAACTTAATACACTAGATGCATGCTAGACAGCAGTCGATGTGTGGAGTAATAGTAGTAGATGCAAGCAGGAGTCGGTCTACTAATCTTGGACATGATGCCTATATAATGATCATTGCCTGGATATCGTCATGATTATTTGAAGTTCTATCAATTGCCCAAGAGTAATTTGTTCACCCACCGTTTGCTATTTTTCTCGAGAGAAGCCACTAGTGAAACCTACGGCCCCCGGGTTTTCTTTATTATATTATTTGCCTTTGCGATCTATTTTTCCTTTGCTTTTATTTTCAGATCTATTAATAAAAAACCCAAAAATACCTTACTGTAATTTATCATTATTTATTTTGTTCGTGTTCGATCTATCAATCTACTACAAATTTACCTCACGTCTGTTTGCCTATCTTGAGGCGCCGTACCCCGGAAGGGATTGACAACCCCGTTAACACGTCGGGTTGCGAGGATTTTTTTATCTCTGTGTAGGGGGTGTTTATGTTGTGTTTCTTGGTTCTCCTACTGGTTCGATAACCTTGGTTTCATATCTGAGGGAAATACCTACCGCCGCTGTGCTGCATCATCCCTTCCTCTTTGGGGAAATATCGACGTAGCTTCAAGCGACATCAATCACTGTCACCACGCCGTCGTGCTGATAGAACTCTCCCTCATCCTTAACTGGATCAAGAGATCGAGGGACGTCATCGAGTTGAACGTTTGATGAATGCGGAGGTGCCATACGTTCGGTGCTTGGACCGGTTGGATCGCGAAGACGTTCGACAACATCAACCGCGTTACTAAACGTTTCCGCTTTCGGTCTATGAGGGTACGTGGACACACTCTCCCCGCTCGTTGCTATGCTTCTCCTAGATAGATCTTGTGTGACCGTAGGTAAATTTTTTGAAACACTATGTTCCCCAATAGTGGTATCAGAGCCAGGTCGATGCGTAGATGTTATATGCATGACTAGAACACAAGGAGTTGTGGGCCATAATAGTCACACTACTTACCAACAACGTCTTACTTTGATTCGGCAGTATTGTTGGATGAAGCGGCCGGACCGACATTACATGACCACATTCATGAGACTGGTTCTACCGACGTGCTTCGCACACAGGTGGCTAGCGGGTGTCTGTTTCTCCAACTTTAATTGAGTCGAGTTTGACTACGCCCGGTCCTTGTTGAAGTTTAAAACATCACACTTGACAAAAAATGGTTGTGGTTTTGATGCGTAGGTAAGAATGGTTCTTGCTAGAAGCCCGTAGCTGCCACGTAAAACTTGCAACAACAAATTAGAGGACGTATAAATTGTTTTTGCAGGGCATGTTGTGATGTGATATGGTCAAGACGTGATGATATATAAATTGTTGTATAAGATGATCATGTTTTGTAGAAGTTATCGGCAATTGGCAGGAGCCTTATGGTTGTCGCTTTATTGTATGAAATGCAATCGCCATGTAATTCCTTTACTTTGTCACTAAGTGGTAGAGATAGTCATAGAAGCAATAGTTGGCGAGACGACAATGATGCTTCGATGGAGATCAAGGTGTCAAGCCAGTGACGATGGTGATCATGATGGTGCTTTGGAGATGGAGATCAAAGGCACAAGATGATGATGGCCATATCATATCACTTATTCCGATTGCATGTGATGTTTATCCTTTATGCATCTTATTTTTCTTAGTACAGCGTTAGCATTATAAGATGATCCCTCACTAAATTCAAGGTATAAGTGTTCTCCCTGAGTATGCACCGTTGCTACAGTTCGTCGTGCTGAGACAACACATGATGATCAGGTGTGATAAGCTCTACATTCACATACAACGGGTGCAAGCCAGTTTTGCACACACAGAATACTCAGGTTAATCTTGACGAGCCTAGCATATGCAGATATGGACTCAAAACACTGAGACCGAAAGGTCGAACGTGAATCATATAGTAGATATGATCAACATAGTGATGTTCACCATTGAAAACTACTCCATGTCACATGATGATCGGACATGGTTTTATTTGATTTGGATCATGTGATCATTTAGATGACTACAGGGATGTATATCTAAGTGGGATTTCTTAAGTAATATGATTAATTGAACATTAATTTATCATGAACTTAGTACTTGATAGTATTTTGCATATCTATGTTGTAGATCAATAGCTCGCGTATGGCTTCCCCGTTTTATTTATGATATGTTCCTAGAGAAAAATAAGTTGAAAGATGATAGTAGCAATGATACAGATTGGATCTGTGATCTGAGGATTATCCTCATTGCTGCACAGAAGAATTTTTTCCTTGATGCACCTCTAGGTGATGGACCTATTGCAGGAGCAAATACAGACGTTATGAACGTTTGGCAAGCTCGGTATGATGACTACTTGATAGTTTAGTGCACCATGCTTTACGACTTAGAACCGGGACTTCAAAAATGTTTTGAATGCCACGGAGCATATGAGATGTTCCAAGAGCTGAAATTGGAATTTCAGACTCATGCCCGAGTCGAGAGGTACGAGACCTATGACAAGTACTTTGCCTACAAGATGGAGGACAATAGCTCAACCAGTGAGCATGTGCTCAGAATGTCTGAGTACTACAATCACTTGAATCAAGTGGGAGTGAATCCTCCAGATAAGATAGTGACTGATAGAGTTCTCTAATCACTATTACCAAGTTACTAGAACTTCGTGATAAACTATAATATGCAAGGGATGACGAAAATGATTCACGAGCTCTTCATGATGCTGAAATCAGCGAAGGTAGAAATCAAGAAAAGCATCAAATGTTGATGGTCTACAAGACCGCTAGTTTCAAGTAAAAGGGAAAGGGAAAGAAAGGGAACTTCAAGAAGAATGGCAAGAAAGTTGCCACTCCCATGAAGAAGCCCAAAGCTAGACCCAAGCCTGAAACTGGGTGCTTCTACTGCAAAGGAAATGATCACTTGAAGCGGAACTGCCCCAAATACTTGGCGGATAAGAAGGATGGCAAAGTGAACAAAAGTATATATGATATACATGTTATTGATGTGTACTTTAGTAGTCTTCATAGTAGCCCCTGGGTATTTGATGCTGGTTCAGTTGCTATGATTAGTAACTCGAAACAGGAGTTACAAAATGAACAAAGACTAGTTGAGGGCGAGATGACGATGTGTGATTCCAAGGTTGATAAGATCACCATCGCATACTCCCTTTACCTTCGGGATTAGTATTGGAACTAAATAAATGTTATTTGGTATTTGTGTTGAGCATAAATATGATTGGATCATGTTTATTGTGATACAGTTATTCATTTAAGTCGGAGAATAATTGTTGTTCTATTTACATGAATAAAACCTTCTATAGTCTTACATCCAATGTAAATGGTTTACTGAATCTCGATCATAGTGATACACATACTATTGATGCCAAAAGATGCAAAGTTGATAATAATAGTGCAACTTATTTGTGGCACTGCCGTTTAGGTCATATTGTTGTAAAGCGCGTGAAGAAACTCCATGCTGATGGGCTTTTCGAATCACTTGATCATGAATCACTTGATGCTTGCGAACCATGCCTCATGGGCAAGATGACTAAAACTCTGTTCTCCGGAACAATCGAGCGAGCCACTGACTTATTGGAAATAATACATACTGATGTATGCGGTCCGATGAGTGTTGAGGCTCACGGCGGGTATTGTTATTTTCTGACCTTCACAGATGATTTAAGCAGATATGGGTATATCTACTTAATGAAACACAAGTCTGAAACATTCTAAAAGTTCAAAGAAATTCAGAGTGAAGCTTAGAATCATCTTAACAAGAAAATAAAGCTTCTATGTTCCGATCGCGGAGGCAAATATTTGAGATACGAGTTTGGCCTTCATTTAAAAACAATGTGGAATAGTTTCACAACTCATGCCACCTGGAACACCACAGCGTAATGGTATGTCTGGATGTCATAACCGTACTTTATTAGATATGGTGCGATCTATGCTGCCTCTTACCGATTTACTACTATTGTTTTGGGATTATGCATTAGAGACAGCTGCATTCACGTTAAATAGGGCACCATCTAAATCCGCTAAGACAACATCGTATGAACTATGGTTTGGCAAGAAACCTAAGCTGTTGTTTCTTAAAGTTTGGGACTGTGATGCTTACGTGAAAAAGCTTCAACCCAATAAGCTTGAACCCAAATCGGAGAAATGCGTCTTCATAGGATACCCAAAGGAAACTATTGGGTACACCTTCTATCACAGATCCGAAGGCAAGATATTCATTGCTTAGAATGGATCCTTTCTAGAGAAGGAGTTTCTCTCAAAAGAAGTGAGTGGGAGGAAAGTAGAACTTGATAAGGTAGTTGTACCTTCTCCCGAATTGGAAAGTAGTTCATCACATAAATCAGTTCCAGTGATTCCTACACCAATTAGTGAGGAAGCTAATCATGATGATCATGAAACTTCAGATCGAGTTACTACCAAACCTCGTAGGTCAACCAGAGTATGGTCCACACCAGGTGGTATGGTAATCCTTTCTGGAAGTCATGTTACTAGACCATGACGAACCTACGAACGATGAGGAAGCGATGATGAGCCCAGATTCCGCAAAATGGCTTAAGGCCATGAAATCTGAGATGGGATCCATGTATGAAGAACAAAGTGTGGACTTTGGTTGACTTGCCCGATGATCGGCAAGCCATTAAGAATAAATGGATCTTCAAGAGGAAGACGAACGCTGATAGTGGTGTTACTATCTACAAAGCTCGAATTGTCGCAAAAAGTTTTCGACAAGTTTAAGGTGTTGACTACGATGAGATTTTATCACTCGTAGCGATGCTTAAGTCTGTCCGAATCATGTTAGCAATTACCACATTTTATGAAATCTGGCAAATGGATGTCAAAAACTGCATTCCTTAATGGATTTCTTAAAGAAGAGTTGTATATGATGCAACAAGAAGGTTTTGTCAATCCTAAAGGTGTTAACAAAGTGTGCAATCTCCAGCGATCCATCTATGGACTGGTGCAAGCATCTCGGAGTTGGAATATACGCTTTGATGAGTTAATCAAAGCATATAGTTTTATATAGACTTGCGGTGAAGCATGTATTTACAAGAAAGTGAGTGGGAGCACTACAACCTATCTGATAAGTATATGTGAATGACATATTGTTGATCAGAAATGATGTAGAATTTTCTGGAAAGCATAAAGGAGTGTTTGAAAGGAGTTTTTCAAAGAAAGACCTCTGTGAAGCTGCTTGCATATTGAGCATCAGGATCTATAGATATTGATCAAGACGCTTGATAAGTTTTTTCAATGAGTACATACCTTGACAAGTTTTTGCAGTAGTTCAAAATGGAACAGTCAAAGAAGGAGTTCTTGCCTGTGTTGCAAGGTGTGAAGTTGAGTAAAGACTCAAAACCCGACCACGTCAGAAAATAGAAAGAGAATGAAAAATCATCCCCTATGCCTCAGTCATAGGTTCTATCAAGTATGCTATGTTGTGTACCAGACCTATTGTGTACCTCACCATGAGTTTGGCAAGAGTTACAATAGTGATCCAAGAGTGGATCACTGGATAGCGGTCAAAATTATCCTTAGAGTACTAAGGAAATATTTCTTGGTTATTGAGGTGATAAAGAGTTCGTCGTAAAGAGTTATGCGATGCAAGCTTTGACACCGATCTGGATGACTCTGAGTCTCGATCTAGATACATATTGAAAGTGGGAGCAATTAGCTAGAGTAGCTCTGTGCAGAGCATTGTAGACATAGAAAATTTGTAAAATACATACATATCTAAATGTGGCAGACCCGTAGACTAAAAACTTCTCTCACAAGCAAAACATGATCACACCTTATTACTCTTGGGTTTCAATCAGATAGCGATGTGAACTAAATTTTTGACTCCAGTAAACCCTTTAACTGTTGGTCACATGGCGATGTGAACTATGGGTATTAATCGCATAAAGATGTGAACAATTGGTGTTAAATAACATGGTGATGTGAACTAGATTATTGACTCTAGTGCAAGTGGGAGACTGAAGGAAATATGCCTTAGAGGCAATAATAAAGTTTTTATTTATATTTCCTTATATCATGATAAATTTTCATTATTCATGCTAGAATTGTATTAACCAGAAACTTAGTACATGTGTGAATACATAGACAAACAGAGTGTCCCTAGTATGCCTCTACTTGACTAGCTCGTTAATCAAAGTTGGTTAAGTTTCCTAACCATAGACATGTGTTGTCATTTGATGGATGCGATCACATCATTAGAGAATGATGTGATGGACAAGACCCATCTGTTAGCTTAGCATTAATGATCATTTAGTTTTATTGCTATTGCTTTCTTCATGACTTATACATGTTCCTCTGACTATGAGATTATGCAACTCCCGAATACCGGAGGAACACCTTGTGTGCTATCAAATGTCACAACATAACTGGGTGATTATAAAGATGCTCTACAGGTGTCTCCGATGGTGTTTGTTGAGTTGGCATAGATCAAGATTAGGATTTGTCACTCCGAGTATCGGAGAGGTATCTCCGGGCCCTCTTGGTAATGCTCATCACTATAACCCTTGCAAGTAATGTGACTAATGAGTTTGTTACGAGATGATGCATTACGGAACAAGTAAAGATACTTGCCAGTAAAGAGATTGAACTAAGTATGATGATACCGATGATTGAATCTCGGGCAAGTAACATACCGATGACAAAGGGAACAAAGTATGTTGTTATGTGGTTTGACCTATAAAGATCTTCGTAGAATATGTAGGAGCCAATATGAGCATCCAGGTTCCACTATTGGTTATTGACTGGAGATGTGTATTGATCATGTCTACATAGTTCTCGAACCCATAAGGTCTGCACGCTTAACATTCAATGGCGATTTGTGTTATGAGTTATGTGATTTGATGACCAAAGATTGTTCGGAGTCCCGGATGAGATCACGGACATGACTAGGAGTCTCGAAATGGTCGAGAGGTAAACATTCATATATTGGAAGGTTGCATTCGGACATCGGAATGGTTCCAAGTGATTCGGGCATTTTTCCGGAGTACCGGGAGGTTACGGGAACCCCCAGGGGAAGATTGGGCCTACATGGGCCACAGGGAAGAGGGGAGTCAGCCCAGAAGTGGCAACCACGCCACCTCCCTATAGGGAGTCCGAATTGGACTAGGGAGGGGGCGCGCCCCCTTTCCTTCTCCTCTTCCTCTCCGTTCCCTCTTTCCACCTCTCCGGAAAAAGGAAAGGGAGTCCAAATAGGATTGGGAGTCCTAGTTGGACTCCCCTCTATGGCGCGCCCCCTAGGCCAACCGCCTCCTCCTCCCGTCCTTTATATATGGGGGAGGGGTGTTGGGGAACATAGTAATTTCAAAATTTTCATACGCACACGCAAGATCATGGTGATGCATAGCAACGAGAGGGGAGAGTGTTGTCTACGTACCCTCGTAGACCGTAAGCGGAAGCGTTATGCCAACGCGGTTGATGTAGTCGTACGTCTTCATGATTGACCGATCCTAGTACCGAAAGTATGACACCTCCGTGATCTGCACACGTTCGGCTCGGTGACGTCCCACGAATTCACGATCCAGCAGAGTGTCGAGGGAGAGCTTTGTCAGCACGATGGCGTGATGACGGTGATGATGAAACTACCGGCGCAGGGCTTTGCCTAAGCACTGCAACAATATGACTGGGGTGGATTATGGTGGAGGGGGGCACCGCACACGGCTAAGAGATCAATGATCAACTTGTGTGTTTATGGGGTGCCCCCCTCCCCCCGTATATAAAGGAGTGGAGGAGGGGGAGAGGGCCGGCCTCCTAAGCATGACCAAGGGGGGAGTCCTACTCCTGGTGGGAGTAGGATTCCCCCTTCCCTAGTTGGAGTAGGAGAGGGAAGGAAGGGGGAGAAGGAGAGAAGGAAATGGGGGCCGGCCCCCCTTCCCAATTCGGATTGGGCTTGTGGGGGCGCACCCCACCTTGGCCGCCTCCTCCTCCATTCCACTATGGCCCATTAAGGCCCATTGACTCCCCGGGGGGTTCCGCTAACCCCCCAATACTCCGGTATATGCCCGAACTCTCTCGAAATCTTTCTGATGTCCAAACATAGTCATCCAATATATCGATCTTTATGTATCGACCATTTCAAGACTCCTCGTCATGTCCGTGATCACATCCGGCACTCCGAACTACCTTCGGTACTTCAAAACACATAAACTCATAATACCGATCGTCACCGAAAATTAAGCGTGTGGACCCTATGGGTTCGAGAACTATGTAGACATGACCGAGACATGTCTCCGATCAATAACCAATAGCAGAACCTGGATGTTCATATTGGCTCCCACATATTCTACGAAGATCTTTATCGGTCAAAGCGTATAACAACATACGTTGTACTCTTTGTCATCGGTATGTTACTTGCCCGAGATTCGATCATTGGTATCTCAATACCTAGTTCAATCTCGTTACCGGCAAGTCTCTTTACTCATTTTGTAATGCATCATCCCATAACTAACTCATTAGTTACATTGCTTGCAAGGCTGTCGGCGTTCTGGGAACGGGGGTCCCCAGACTTGCCTGCCTGCGGCCTGCGGCGTGGCTCAAGTCGGGGCCCAGCACGGCCCATCTTCATCAGCTTAAGCTCAAGACCCTCGCGAGGGGCCAAGCCTCGCGGGGCGGACGACCGAAAGCTTCCTCAGAGGCAGCCTCATCAGGCAGGCTCGCGAGGAGGCGGAGAGATCAAGGCAAAGGTACCTCGCGAGGAACCAGTGACGCAAGCCATGACGATCGAGACCAGGCGGGCGTCGGCCTGCGCAGTGTCCTTGTTTCCCCTTTGGTGCAAAGGGGGCAAGCACAGGCCAAGGCATCGGGCAAAGGTTGCCATTCCGATGCAACGAGACCAAGACCAGCAGAGCGACAGGACGGAGGTCACCATGGAGCCCAAGACGGCGTCATCACCAGTTCTTTTGGCAGCCGAAGACCACCTTTGGTCAGGATAACTTGTACTATATGTTCCCCTTCAAAATGGCCCATTGTTGGCGCCCTTCCCACTCATTTTTGGGGAGAGGCCCAGGGCCTCTATAAGTAGAACTAGCCACACATAATAGAGGGGGATCCAGAAATCTGGTAGAGCCCTAGCAAAGAAAGAGAGAGAGGCGACTGAACTCACCCTAGCAGTTCATCGCACCAGCTCATGAACAGCTCTCGCGAGGTTGGTCTTCCCTTGTACCTGTTCATCATCAGCCCCCTGAGGCAATCCACCACACCACACACTGGAGTAGGGTATTACACCACAACGGTGGCCCGAAACAGTATAAACCTCGTGTCCCTTGTGTTGTTCGTTGTTTCCAGCTTAGATCACGCGAGGAGATTGGACGAAGATCGGTAGGGGAGAGATCTTCGCGCGCACCCCAGTGTTCGAACCTCAAGGGTCTGCCGGAACCCGAAATCGGACATTTGGTGCACCAGGTAGGGGTGCGCCGGAGTCCTCCCTCCTGACGACCCGCTCTCCCCAACATCGCATCCCGCCCTCATGGAGGACAACGCGCCACCCGCTCCAGCAACAGACGTCTACACTTGGGCCAGGGGGCTCCGGGCCTTGGCCCCCGCCTTGCGACAGGTGCAGTGGCCGCGCAAGTTCAGGCCCAAGACGCCGCCGCGCTACGACGGCGCGATGGACCCGATGATTTTCCTACTGGCGTACGAGGAGGCCGTCCACAGAGCCGGGGCGACGACCGGGCGATGGCCAATTGGTTACCCATGGCCCTCACCGGCATCCCGCGCGCGTGGCTCCTCCAGCTGCCGACGGCCTCTGTCACCTCCTGGGAGGAGCTGCGTGACCTCTTCCTCGCCCGTTTCGCCTCACCAGCGCCGCCCGTCGTCGCAGCTCTCCTGGGTGGCTCCCAGGCACCACCCTCGAGCCATCACGTCAAGTCGTTCACCCGCCGGATCAGCACCTCCTCCAAGCGCCGAGAAGCCCCCCTAGGCTGGGTGGCGCCCGAGGCCGATCTAACCTTCGACTCGGAGGACCACCCCTTCAACCCCATTGGTTCGGGTGCACTCCCGATGTTGTGCACCCCCACCATCTGCCAAGTGGCCGTCACCAGGACCCTCATCGACTGTGGCGCCGGCCTCAACGTGCTCTCGGTGGAGGCCTTCAGCCTCCTCCACGTGCCGCTGGAGCGGCTCCAACCCAGCAGGCCTTTCTCGGGCGTCGGAGCCGGTTCCACCGCCTCCTTGGGATAGATCCGCCTCCCAGTGACCTTCGGCACCTGCGACAACTTCCGCATGGAGCTTATTGACTTCGACATCGCCCCTATTGGCCTCCCCTACAATGCCATCCTCGGCTATCCGGCCTTGGCTTGGTTCATGGTGGCAACTCACCCGGCGTACAACCTCATGAAGATGCTTGGGAGCAGCGGCATCCTCACCGTGTCAGGAGACACAAGGGATGCGCTGCAGGTGCTCCAGCTTGTTTTCAGGGCGGCCGCGGTGGCGCATCCCACTAGCACCGATGCCCTTGAGCCCAAGGGGGCTGCGCCGGCTAAAAAGAAGCAGTTGTTCACCCAAGACAAGGCGGAAACCAAGCAGGTACCAGTCGACGAGGGCGGGTCCGCTAGAGCCACCTTCACCATAGGGGCCAACCTCGAGCCCGAGCAGGAGAAAGCCCTGATCAGGTTCCTGCGCGCGAACAAGAAGGTGTTCGCGTGGGAACCTGATAAGTTAGCAGGGGTCCCAAGGGAAGTGATTGAGCATCACCTCAACGTGTGCCCCAATGTGCGCCCGATGAAGCAGAAGGCAAGGCGGCAGTCTACTGAGAAACAGGCTTTCATCGTTCAAGAGACCCGGAAGCTAGAGGCGGCAAGAGTTATCCGCGAGGTCCGCTACCCTGATTGGCTGGCTAATCCGGTTGTTGTGCCGAAAAAGGGAGGAAAGGAGCGCATGTGCGTCGACTTCACCAACCTCAACAAGGCCTGCCCACAGGATCCATTTCCGCTCCCCTGCATTGACTAGATAGTTGACTCCACCGCAGAGTGTGACCTATTGTGCTTCCTAGATGCCTTCTGGGGCTATCACCAGATCAAGATGGTGGTAGAAGATGTGGAGAAGATGGCTTTCCTGGCCCCGTGTGGAGTGTACTGCTATACGTGCATGCCGTTTGGGTTGCGCAACGCAGGCGCGACCTTTCAGTGGCAGATACATCGCCTTAGGCCGACAGCTCGGGAGGAACGCTGAAGTTTACGTCGATGACATTGTGGTGAAGTCTCGTGAGGCAAGAACCCTGATACAGGACCTGGAAGAAACCTTTGCGAGCCTCAACGAAGTGGACCTATGGCTCAACCCAGAGAAGTGCGTGTTTGGAGTCCCCTCGGGCAAGCTCCTGGGTTTCCTCGTATCCCACAGGGGCATCAAGGCCAACCCGGAGAAGGTCAAGGCAGTCGAAGACATGAGCCCGCCAAGGACCCTCAGAGAAATGCAGAAGCTCACCGGGCATGTAACTGCCCTGGGGCGTTTCATCTCCATGCTGGGGGAACGAGCGCTGCCCTTCTTCAAGCTGATGAAGAAAAAGGGTCCCTTCGAATGGACTGAAGAGGCCGACAAGGCATTCCAAGACCTCAAGAGGTACCTTACTAGTCCACCAGTGATGGTAGCTCCGCGTCCTCGGGAGCCCCTGGTGCTCTACCTTGCGGCCACCCCCTACTCCGCTAGCGCAGCCCTGGTAGCGGTCAGGGAGGAGCGTTGTGCCAAGGCCGCATCGACCGTCCGAACTGAAGCAAAGCAGAGCCAGGAGGGCCTCGCGAAGGCCGCAACCGCAGCTGGAAAGGAACAGCCGCAGCAGTAGAATGCACCTGGAGCAGGAGAGGCCTCTTCAGGCGACCAAGCACTGGGAGCTCCGTCGTCTCAAGATGTCGGGTTTCGGGTTCCGGCAGACCCTTGAGGTTTGAACACTGGGGTGCGTGCGGAGATCTCTCCCCTACCGATCTACGTCCGATCCTCTCGTGCGAACTAAGATGAAAATGATGAACAACACAAGAGACACAATGTTTATACTGGTTCGAGCCACCGTTGTGGTGTAATACCCTACTCCAGTGTGTGGTGTGGTGGATTGCCTCTGGGGCTGATGATGGACAGTACAAGGGAAGAATAGCCTCACGAGAGGTGTTCTTGAGCTGGTGCGATGAACTTCTAGGGTGAGTTCAGTCGCCTCTCTCTCTCTGCTGGGGTTCTACCAGATCTCTCCGGGGGTCTCTCTCTCCCCCCCTCTGCTCTGTGGTGGCTAGCTCTATTTATAGAGGCCCTGGGCCTCTCCCCAAATAATGAGCGGGAAGGGCGCCAACAATTGGCCATTTCAAGGGGGAACATGTAGTATAAGTTATCCTGACCAAAGGTGGTCTTTGGCTGCCAAAGGCACTGACGATGACGCCGTCTTGGGCTCCACGGTGACCTCCGTCCTGCCGTCCGGCTAGTCTTGGTCTTGTTGCACCGGAATGGTAACCTTTGCCTAATGCCTTGGCATGTGCTTGCCCCCTTTGCACCAAAGGGGAAACAAGGACACTGCGCAGGCCGGCGCCCGCCTGGCGCCCGCCTGGTCTCAATCGTCATGGCTTGCCTCACGGGTTCCTCGCGAGGTACCCCTGCCTTGATCTCTCCGCCTCCTCGCGAGCCTGCCTGATGAGGCTGCCTCCGAGGAAGCTTCCTATCTTCCGCCCCGCGAGGCTTGGCCCCTCGCGAGGGTCTTTGAGCTTGAGCTGATGAAGATGGGCCGCGCTGAGCCCCCGCTTGAGCCACGCCGCAGGCCGCAGGCAGGCAAGTCTGGGGACCCCCGTTCCCAGAACGCCTACAGTAGCCCCCGGGACCAAGGCGCGTGCGGGCTTGGCTTAGCAGAGAAGCGAAGGGGCAAGCACGAAGCACCGCAGGCCCTAACAGCCTGCGGCCTTGGGCGCCGCGTGGCGGTTGATTGGGGGTGGGCGTCTACACTTCCCACGACGCCTCGACAACTGCACGACTTGACAAGTCCCTGCATGCAAAGATATGGGTCATGATTACCTGAGGTCATGGTGCTCAGCGGTTGGCCTTCCCCGGCTATAAGTACGGGGCCACGTGAGCTTCGCCGGTTCACCCCTTTCTATCACTCCTCTTCTTCTTCCTCATCCTTGCTTCCTCTTGCGCCAATGGCACCGATCCACCGGTTTTCAGCTGAGGAGAAGGGAAAGGCCCCCAGAGAGGATCCTGACCCCCTCCTGCCAAAGAAGCGGCCAATCCTTTGTCACCGGGACGAAGACGCTTAGCAGGTGGTGTCGAGGCCGTCGTACAAGCGGCCGCCGCCTGGGTTTCCGCTGCCCTTGCACGCCCGCATCGTAGGCCCCAGGGGGGAGGGTGCCGAGCAACACCGACAGCGTCGCCGCTGATGCCGGTGAGTCACAGTGGTGCGCGTCGTCCCCCCTGGAGTCCACGCGGAGCGCTCCTCTCGCGAGCTTGTGCTTCATGCCGCCATGCCTCCAACTTCGTGGATCCGCCTTCCTCCCTCCTTTGCCTTCGAGATGCCGCCGAGCGGGGCCCTGGAGCTCTGGCTGTAGCACACCGACTATGGCACCCCTGCAACCGGAGCGGAGGTCGTGGTCGTCGCTTCGGGCAAGGTCTTCATGACCCGGGGCTGGGGTGAGATTTCCCGGGTCTGTCGCGCGGACGGCGCCTTGGTGATCCATCTTGAATACGACGGCGCCTCCTTGATGTTCTTCAAGGTCTTTGATGCAGAAGGACGCCGGCTGGAATGCTGCCCTAAGGGAAGCGGTAGTGGTGACGAACTGGCAAGGACCAGCCCCGCCCGTTGGTCCTCCTGCAGCTCCTCAGGTAGCGGCGGAGGGACTGCGGGCTTCAGCGGCTCCCCTGAACTCCTCGCGACCCCGGAGACGAGCGACGACAGCTACGAGCCTCCGAGCTCGCGCCGCGCTCGGAGTGAGGCAGCTGCATCGGGCCGCCGACGCCACTGATCTGGATGGGATTGGCGCCGGCACTAGGCAGCCCACTGTTGATGATGGCGTCGCCTGGGGAGGTGCTAGCAAGTAGCGTTCCTTAGGGTTAGCACCTTTTGTTCCCTGCAAGGAATTAAAGCAACACCCCGCTGGGGTATGTAAGGCGTCTGCCGTGCTTTTGTAATTACTATATCCTTAATATGAATTGGCATGAGGTGTCCGTTCTATTCTAGCTAAGCTCCCTCTTTCTATCCTCACGAGGACTTGGCGCTCTACGCTGACAGGTCCCAGTCCCCAGGCAAGCTTCAGCCGTCGCTGGTATGCCGGGTCGCAATGCCGTGGTCAAGGCCAGGAGGTGAGTGGCCCGAGGTCCGGTAAGAGCCCCCGAGTCGCGATGCTCGGGAGGTCCCCTTTAGCGCTCAAGCAATCCTTGTTGGGCGAGAAAGGAAGGTAGCTCGCCGTGACAGAGTTGCACTGGGCAGGGATTTAGCGTTGCGTTGGTCTAGCTTTTGCGACGGCGCGACTTATCTTGTGTGTCTGACGTAGTTCCTCGAAGAGGCGCCTAGCCCGAGAGGTGGTGGTCGAGGCACTGCTGGGTTAGGCCCTCGCGAGCTTCCTCCCACTCCCCCGCACTTTCCTTAACGCTCTACGTCCTCAGGTCCTGGCCCTCGAGCGAGCTCAGCCGCCGTTGGTATGACAGGTCGCAATGCCGTGGGTCAAGGCCAGGGGTGAGGGCTGGAGAGCCAGTAGGAGCCCATGAGTCGCGATGCTCAGGTACCCCCCTTTTAACGTGTAAGCGGTCCGTGCCGAAGAGAGGGAGAGAGAGCTCACGATGCCCCCAACGTTGCTCCTGGAGTAGGTCCTGCACACCAATCATGAGGAGAAACAAGGCCTGTCGTTACGATCGCCGGCCAACCTATGGTCACTCCAAGGGAGCGGTCAGGGCACTGAGGGCCTGGTTAGGTGGCGCCGTGCGGGGCTGCCGCGGCCATAGCTCGACCACTCAGGTTTATCAACGCTGCAGGGATGGACCCGTGCGCACGCGCCGTGCCAGAGCGAGCGGCTCTTCAAGTAGGCGTCGATCGAGTAGGTGATTAGGTCAGGTATGTTAAGCACATAGGAGGAAATCCAATTTCAAGCAAGCGCAGGTAAAAGCAACCACCGCTGGGTTGGGCCCGAGCGGTGTGGGGATGATGCAGCCCGAGGGGCGCCCCCAACAAGGTAAATAAAGAGCATAAATAAAATGGATACATGCCGCGGGGACGGACCCATGCGGCCTGGGAATGGTGCAGCCCTGTGGGCGCTCCCAGCTGAAAGTAGAACTCTGAAAGATGTCACCTGGTGCTACTGAAGATGAAGTGATGCTGAGGAAGTGAGCGATGCACGGTGAAGATGTCGGCCCTCGTGAGCCCCTAGGCCCAGGGGCCTCGGGAGGCTCTGGTGGCACGTGCAGGTCTTCGGGGACCATCGCCACCTCTGCCAGGACCGTGCGATGCCTGACCCCATGAGCCTCCAGAATGCTCCTCAACAGGCGCTGATGTGCGGCGACCGCGCTTGGCAGGCCAAAGGGCATGCGAACGTAGTTGTGGGCTGGTCCCACGCAGCGCCCTACGTCCGAAGGCCATAGGCGCTCCTGGGACGCAGCTCGGTTGAGCCCTGGTACGTCGACGCAAATGCGCAGTCCTCCATACTCGCCTGGATGTGGGGACACGGCAGGTAAGCGGAGGCTGCCGCACATGACTCTGGACTCTTGTAGCTCTTGGGTGTTCCTTGCGATGAACTCCTGAGGGTTTGGTCTCCTTTGACTTGTACCTTTCTGAGGGAAGCGTGCCTGAAAGCACCCTTCCAAGTGGTGCCCGAGTGCCTCCCCCGCGACCTTGGCAAGGTCGGTGGCTCTCCAAGAGAGAGCCCCCGAGCCCTGCCTGAGGAGGGTGCCGGGCGTGCCTTCCTATGCGCGAGAGGGCGGCGCTCCCTGATCGTGCGCGAATCCTGATGCAATACCTCTGGAGGTACCTACTTCCTTGTGGCTCTGGCCAGGTGAGGTCTTCTTCTTCTTAAGGGTCGCCTCAAGAGGCTTCCCGCTCCTGCGATCTGGGTCTTCGATTGTTGCGTCTTGGAACGCACGCTCGAGCGAGCACACTGCGTCCCTTTCTTCACAGGGTACGGTGATGACTCCACCACTTCCTGGCATCTTGAGGACATTGTAACCATGGTGAGTCACTGCCATAAACTTGGCTAGGGCTGGATACCTGAGGATGGCGTTGTACGGCAGGCGGATGTGAGCGACGTCGAAGTCGATGAGCTCGGTGCGGTAGTTGTTGCGCTGCCCGAAGGTGACCGGAAGGCGAACCTACCCAATTGGAACAGTGGAACCATCGGTGACTCCTGAGAAAGGCTTGGCCGGCTGAAGCTGGTCGTATGGCACTTGGAGATTGTCGAACATCTCGACGGACAAGACGTTGAGTCCTGCTCCGCCATCGATGAGGGTCTTGGTGACCTGCACGTTGCTGATGACTGGGGAGCAAAGCATCGGGAGGACTCCGACCGTTGCCGCACACTTGAGCTGGTCTGCGGAACTGAATGTGATCGCGCACGAAGACCACCTGAGAGGGCGCATGGCCTCAAGCTTGGGAAGGACTGCATTCACCTCGCGAGCAAACTGCTTGAAGATGCGCTGTGAGGCTGGGGCCTGGGCACCGCCCAGGATGCAAGCAATTGCACGCGGCTCTTGGAAGCCCCCAGCCCCATCGTCTTGGTGTTGGTCTTCGTTCCTCCTCGGTGGAGGCGGCAGAGGAGGAAGGCCTTCGTTGCGGTGGGGACGGTCCTCACGAGGCTGGTCCCTCCAGCCTCTCTCGCGAGGCTGGTCCTGCCAGTGGTCCTCACGAGGGCGGTCACGCCATCCCTGGCAAAGGCCACGGTCTTCCCATCGTCCACTGCCTCTTCCTCCTCCTCGACCATAGCCCCTGTCGTTGCGCTCTGGGCGTCGGCCGATTCGCCCATCTCGCACGGCTCTGAGCTCTTGACATTCATTGGTGTTGTGGGTGTGGAGGTCGTGGTACACGCAGTACCGTCCGCCCTTAGATGACTCAGGCTGATCCCTGCCTCGCTTGGTGTCCGATTCCGCTGCTAGCATGGCAGCCCCCTTGCGCTTCACGTCCTTGGCCTTGAGCTTCTTTTCTTCCGGGTCGGCTGCCGGGAGCTCGAGAAGGGAGAGACGCCCTTCCTCAGCCCTGGCACACATGGTCGCCAAGTTGAACAGCTCCAGGGATGTGCACAGGTCTTCATGGATTGCTAGCTCTTCCTTCATCTTGACGTCGCGCACGCTGTCGGAGAAGGCTGAGATGATGGCTTCTTCAGTCACCTTGGGGATCTTGAGGCGAGCGTAGTTGAAGCGCTGGATGTACTTCTGCAGGGTTTCTCCTGGCTGTTGCTTGATGCGGCGCAGGTCGCTCACAGCCGGGGGCCGATCGCGACTGCCCTAGAAGTTGGCGATGAAGCGGGTGCGCATCTCGCTCCAGGAGGAGATCGTGTCGGGTGCCAGGTTCAGGAGCCAGGTGCGGGCGCCGTCCTTGAGCGCCATGGGGAACTAATTCACCATGACCTTCTCGTCCCCGTTGGCGGCTACGATGCCCAGCTCGTAGAGCTGCAGGAACTCCGCGGGGTCCGCTATGCCATCATAGCAGGGAGGGAGGTCAGGCTTGAACTTGCCTGGCCACGTGACGCCGCGCAACTCAGGGGTGAAGGCGAGGCAGCCCACCGTGGCTACTGGCGCCCTTTGCTGGTGCTGGACTCGTTCTTGCGGGTCACCACGCGCCGCCACTGGGAGCAGCGCGGGGTTTTGTCGTGGAGGTGCTGGGGCGCAATCTTGGCGCGCCGGCGCTAGGAGCGCGCGAGCACCTTCCCGGGGACGTGGGATCTCTTGGCAGCTCCCTTCTTGCTGCGCTGGCATCGGAAGTGGAGGGTCTCGCCCTGGGGCTGCGCGGCTTGGAGCCAAGGCACCTTCTTGGGGAGGAGGCGGCGGAGGCGCCTCCTGGTCCTCGCCCCCTGCATGGGACGGAGGGCGAGGCAGCGAGAGGGACCGCAAGGGGGAGCCCCCTGCGGCACTGACGAGCTCGGTGATGTGGGCGAGCTAGTCCTCGTAGAGGTCGTTGACGGGGCGATAGTGCAGGAGCTCCCGCGCCAAGAGCAGTGAGGCGTGCACATCCATGGGTGCGCGACGGGCATGGGACGACAAGCGAGCTAGAGTCAGCGACATGGTGGCGGTGCGGCCATCCCGCTGCACCGAGGGGTGCTGGGACGAGGCCTGCTGCTCATTCCCCGTCGGGCCGGTGGCGGCGTTGGCGGCGGGCGACGGGGAACAACGAGGGGGGGCCGCCGACGGGCGCCGTCTGGGCGATGCGAGTGGCGTGAGAAGCCCGGTGCTCGGCGCGAGCCTGATGAGCGTCAGCCATGGACACGACGGAAGATCACACGCGAACAACGGAAGGAAGATTCTGGCGCACCCCTACCTGGCGCGCCAAATGTCGGGTTTCGGGTTCCGGCAGACCCTTCAGGTTCGAACACTGGGGTGCACGCGGAGATCTCTCCCCTACCGATCTACGTCCGATCCTCTCGTGTGAACTAAGAAGAAAATGATGAACAACACAAGAGACACAATGTTTATACTGGTTCGGGCCACCGTTGTGGTGTAATACCCTACTCCAGTGTGTGGTGTGGTGGATTGCCTGTGGGGCTGATGACGGACAGTACAAGGGAAGAACAGCCTCACGAGAGGTGTTCTTGAGCTGGTGCGATGAACTGCTAGGGTGAGTTCAGTTGCCTCTCTCTCTCTGCTGGGGTTCTACCAGATCTCTCCCGGGGTCTCTCTCTCTCCCCCTCTGCTCTGTGGTGGCTAGCTCTATTTATAGAGGCCCTGTGCCTCTCCCCAAATAATGAGCGGGAAGGGCGCCAACAATTGGCCATTTCAAAGGGGAACACGTAGTACAAGTTATCCTGACCAAAGGTGGTCTTCGGCTGCCAAAGGCACTGACGATGACGTCGTCTTGGGCTCCACGGTGACCTCCGTCCTGCCGTCCGGCTGGTCTTGGTCTCGTTGCACTGGAACGATAACCTTTGCCCGATGCCTTGGCCTGTGCTTGCCCCCTTTGCACGAAAGGGGAAACAAGGACACTGCGCAAACCGGCGCCCGCCTGGTCTCGATCGTCATGGCTTGCGTCACGGGTTCCTCGCGAGGTACCCCTGCCTTGATCTCTCCGCCTCCTCGCGAGCCTGCCTGATGAGGATGCCTTTGAGGAAGCTTCCTGTCGTACGCCCCGTGAGGCTTGGCCCCTCGCGAGGGTCTTTGAGCTTGAGCTGATGAAGATGGGCCATGCTGGGCCCCCGCTTGAGCCACGCTGCAGGCAGGCAAGTCTGGGGACCCCCGTTCCCAGAACGCCGACACAAGAGACGTCTCGACCTCTGGAGGACGCAGGCAGCGCCAGCACCCTCAACCTCGTCGAGCATCCCATGTACTTCGTCAGCACGGTGTTACGGGACGCAAGGGCACGGTATCCCATGCCTCAAAAACTCCTCATCGCGCTACTAGTGGCCTCACGCAAGCTGCGTCACTACTTCCAAGGACATCCCATCAAAGTCGTCTCAGCATACCCCTTGGAAAGAGTGCTCCGGAGCCCCAACTCAGCTGGAAGGGTTGCTGAATGGAACATCGAGCTATAGGCATTTCAGCTAGAATTCAGTATGATCAGAGTCATCAAGGGAGCCGCACTTGCGGATTTCGTGGCAGAATGGGCAGAAGCGCCGGGTCTCGAGGCAGGCGAGGACCGATCACTTTCCCCGGGAAGTGAAGCACCGGATGGCTGGGTCATGTACTTTGATGGGGCGTTCTCCCGACACGGTGCGGGAGCTCGCGCAGTGCTCGTATCCCCTACCGATCTACGTCCGATCCTCTTGTGCGAACTAAGATGAAAATGATGAACAACACAAGAGACACAATGTTTGTACTGGTTCGGGCCACCGTTGTGGTGTAATACCCTACTCCAGTGTGTGGTGTGGTGGATTGCCTCTGGGGCTGATGATGGACAGTACAAGGGAAGAACAGCCTCACGAGAGGTGTTCTTGAGCTGGTGCGATGAACTGCTAGGGTGAGTTCAGTCGCCTCTCTCTCTCTCTGCTGGGGTTCTACCAGATCTCTTCGGGGGTCTCTCTCTCTCCCCCTCTGCTCTATGGTGGCTAGCTCTATTTATAGAGGCCCTGGGCCTCTCCCCAAATAATGAGCGGGAAGGGCGTCAACAATTGGCCATTTCGAAGGGGAACATGTAGTACAAGTTATCCTGACCAAAGGTGGTCTTCGGCTGCCAAAGGCACTGACGATGACGCCGTCTTGGGCTCCACGGTGACCTCCGTCCTGCCGTCCGGCTAGTCTTGGTCTCGTTGCACCGGAATGGTAACCTTTGCCTAATGCCTTGGCATGTGCTTGCCCCCTTTGCACGAAAGGGGAAACAAGGACACTGCGCAGGCCGGCGCCCGCCTGGCGCCCGCGTGGTCTCGATCGTCATGGCTTGCCTCACGGGTTCCTCGCGAGGTACCCCTGCCTTGATCTCTCCGCCTCCTCGCGAGCCTGCCTGATGAGGCTGCCTCTGAGGAAGCTTCCTGTCTTCCGCCCCGCGAGGCTTGGCCCCTCGCGAGGGTCTTTGAGCTTGAGCTGATGAAGATGGGCCATGCTGGGCCCCCGCTTGAGCCACGCCGCAGGCAGGCATGTCTGGGGACCCCCGTTCCCAGAACGCCGACACAAGAGACGTCTCGACCTCTGTAGGACGCAAGCTGCGCCAGCACCCTCAACCTCGTCGAGCATCCCGTGTACTTCGTCAGCACGGTGTTACGGGACACAAGGGCACGGTATCCCATGCCTCAAAAACTCGTCATCGCGCTACTAGTGGCCTCACGCAAGCTGCGCCACTACTTCCAAGGACATCCCATCAAAGTCATCTCAGCATACCCCTTGGAAAGAGTGCTCAGGAGCCCCAACTCAGCTGGAAGGGTTGCTGAATGGAACATCGAGCTATAGGCATTTCAGCTAGAATTCAATATGAGCAGAGTCATCAAGGGAGCCGCACTTGCGGATTTCGTGGCAGAATGGGCAGAAGCGCCGGGTCTCGAGGCAGGCGAAGACCGATCACTTTCCCTGGGAAGCGAAGCACCGGATGGCTGGGTCATGTACTTTGATGGGGCGTTCTCCTGACACGGTGCGGGAGCTCGCGCAGTGCTCGTATCCCCTACCCAGGACAAATTCTACTACGCCGTACAACTTTGCTTCCAGCACGGAGAAAAGGTCTCCAACAACATAGCAGAGTACAAAGGCCTAATAGCAGGCTTGAAGGACACAACTGCCTTAGGGGTGAAGCGCCTCATCATCAAGGGCGATTCGCAGCTCCTCGTCAACTTCTCCAACAAGATATACGAGCCAAAGGACGAGCACATGGAAGCCTACCTCGCTGAGGTTCACAAGATGGAGAAACAGTTCTGGGGGCTGGAGTTGCAGCATGTGCCTCGCGGCACCAATCAGGAGGCTGATGACATTGCCAAGAGGGCATCTAGGAGGCTGCCTCAGGAGCCTGGCGTCTTTGAGGAGCGGCTCTTCAAACCCTCGGCGGTGCCATCACTGTCGAGCACGGTGCAACCAAGGGAGGAGCTCCCTCAGCCGCCTGCCTCAGGAGCCCCGGTTTGCGGCCCAGCCTCAGGGGCACGCCTGCTCCTGGCGTTAGAGCCTCGGGAAGGGTGTTGGATCCCGGAGCTCAAGAACTACCTGATGCAGGGGGCTCTGCCGGAGAATGAGGAGGAAGCAGAGCGTGTGGCGCGGCAGGCCATGGCTTATTGCATCAGGGATGGAGAGCTCTACAGGAAGCGACCAAATGACATGTCCCTACGTTGCATCTCCCGAGAGCAAGGGAAGGAGCTACTGGCGGACATACACGGCGGAGACTGCGGGCACCACTCGTTGTCACGGACCCTCGTCGGCAAGGCGTTCCATAGTGGATTCTATTGGCCCACAGCGCTCAACGACGCCGTTGAGCTTGTGAAGGCTTGCGAGGCCTGCCAGTTTCACGCTAAGCAGATCCATCAGCCTGTGGGGGGTCTACAGACTATACCCCTCTCATGGTCGTTCGCAGTTTCGGGGCTGGACATTATGGGCCCATTTCCTCGGGCGCCAGGGGGCTATCGCTACCTCTATGTCGCCGTGGACAAATTCACCAAGTGGACTGAGGTGGAAGCCGTCCGCACAATCCCGGTAGGCTCAGCGGTCAAATTCATCAAGGGCCTCGTGAGCCAATTTGGGGTGCCCAACTGCATCATCACCGACAACGGTTCGCAATTCACCAGTAATCTCTTCAAAACGTATTGGGCTAACCTTGGAACACAGATATGCTACGCTTCGGTAGCACACCCCCGGAGCAACGGCCAGGCCGAGCGGGCCAACACGGAGGTCCTGAGGGGCCTCAAAGCCAGGACCTTCAAGAAGAAACTGGAAGCCTGCGGCAGGGGCTGGTACGATGAGCTCTAGTCCGTGTTGTGGTCAATCTGCACAACTGCGACCAAGCCGACTGGCGAGACCCTATTCTTCCTCGTCTACGGAGCAGAGGTTGTTCTCCCTCACGAGGTCAGGCGTCGCTCCGCACGGGTCCTGGCGTTCGACAAGACGCAGCAGGACGCCATGCGGGGGACGGATCTCGTGCTGGGGGAGGAACACTGTCGAGAAGCCGCGCTGCGAGCGGCAAGGTATCAACAGGCGCTGCGACGATACCACTACCGCAACATCCGCCCTAGGACTCTTGAGGTAGGGGATCTCGTGCTCAGACGGGTTCTCTCCAGGGAGGGGCTGCACAAGCTCTCTCCCATGTGGGAGGGCCCATTCAAGGTTGTTCATGTTTCCAGGCCTGGCTCCGCGCGCTTGGAGACCACAGAGGGGGTACCCATCCAGAACGCGTGGAACATTCAACATCTCCGGAGGTTCTATCCCTGAGCGAGGCCTAGCGCCTAGGAAAGGCCCGGTGCCTGTGTAGAAGGCGAATGCCTGTGAAGCTGCTGCGTTTTGGGAAAGGCTCGGTGCCTGTGAAGAAGGCGAATGCCTGTGAAGCTGTTGCGTTTTGGGAAAGGCCCGGTGCCTGTGAAGAAGGCGAATGCTTGTGAAGCTACTGCATTTTGGGAAAGGCCCGGTGCCTGTGAAGAAGGCGAATGCCTGTGAAGCTGTTGCGTTTTGGGAAAGGCCCGGTGCCTGTGAAGAAGGCAAATGCCTGTGAAGCTCGCCGCCCGTGACACTCTCATGTAATAATGAGTGGGGCTGTATACGCCCCAGAGTCTCCGGAGTGCCGCCCTCGGGCCTCGGGGGCTCCTGCCCACGCCTAATGGCAGCACTTAGCTCCACGCTGGTGAGAAGACGTTGAAGACTAGAATAGGTGCCGGACGCGGCATTCCCATTTGCTTTCTACAGTTGGCTTGTTTATTCCCGTTTGTAGTTCTATTGGAGTTGCTGATGTTCCTGGCTTGTGACCCTTTGTCTTTCTCGCTCGCTTGCCTCGTTTTCTCTCGCACAAGTCTCGCGAGGGAGTCGCGGGCGCCCTCGCGAGTGTTTTCTGCCCTGATCATTTGGAGCTTTCCTATCCGAGTCCTCTGCGGGAGCACTCCTCCCCGTCCGTGCCCCACGGGCATCGCGACACGAGCGTAGGACCTAGGCCGATTGCCCCCACAGCCAAGACCGTAAGCTACCCCTCCTACTGATCCTTGCAGGGCACGAAGCGCACGACGAGGCCACAGCCTCGGGAGGCGAGGACCGCGCCAAGCCCCACCGAGCTAAAATAGTTCCCGCAAATGGGTGCGCGGCGCGGAAACACAGCGCAGAAATTGCGGAAACATCACGATGGTTAAACAGCAGCAGTTCTAACACGCCCCCGCGGGGCCCTACATTACTTTCTATTTCTATGCAGGATAAGAAAGAAAACAAAACGGGTGCGATTCGTCTTGCGCCAACCCACAGCGAAGGCTCGAGCTGCTCCTGGGGCTCAGGCGGATCCCTCCTCTCGCTTCACCGGGGCGCGACGGCAGGCTGACCCGCTACCTTCACCCAGGCGGGCGCGGCGGCGCTGGGGCTGGTCGCGGCCACCGCTGGAGGAGCTGCTGCCTGAGAGGGGGTCGCCGGAGCTCCGCGAACCCCGAGCACCGCCGCCTGTACGCCAGTCGCCATCTTCATCCTGGTCAGTGCCGGGGCTGGGCAGGTGGCCGCAGTCGTCGTCTTCAGGGCAGCACCCGGCACGGCGACCATCTTCCCCAAACACCCTCACGTAGAGGGTGGCATCGCCATCGAACTTGAAGTACAGGGTACACCACCGGCCCAGGACGCGCGCGCGGGCAAACATTTGCCAGCCGCGTATCAGAGCCCCGTTCCCAGAGATGGAGACCTCCAGCGAAGCCCAGGAGGCCCTGCTGCAGCAGCTGTCTGCCTGGAGCCAGAAGCCGCACCGAGCGCTGGCCGGCAGTTCATCTACGAAGAAACGGGGGAGCTGGAGCCGGGTGCTGGATGGGTCTGCCGACCACACGACGAACTCCGGCAGCACCTCCGCAGAGCGAAAGCGTGGCCTAGGGGGACGCACGCCCACGATGTGCCCCCCGTCAGCAACCGGGCGCTCACCACCGTGCAGGGAACCGCCTCCATGGCCGCGGGAGGCTACCACGGGGACCGTGGTATACTTGCGAGGGCGGCCTCGGCCGCGCTTGGTCAAGGGGGGGTCAGGCCTTACCCGGGGGGCCTTTCCTTTCTCCGCGGCCGAGAATCTCTTTGGGGCCATGGGGACGGCGAGTAGCCAAGAAGAAGAAAAGGAGCAGCAAGAAGGGATGGATTGAAGGGGCTCGCCCAGCCCCGTACTTATAGCCGGAGGAGGCCAATCGCCGAGCACCACGATTGCAGGTAATCATGACCGGTTTCTCTGCATGCAGGGGCTTGTCAAGTCGTGCGGTCGCCGAGGCATTGTGGGGAAGCGCATACGCCCACGTCCAGTCAACCGCCACGCGGCGCCCAAGGCCGCAGGCTATTGGGGCCCATGGCGCTTCACGCTTGCCCCTTCGCTTCCCTGCTGGGCCAAGCCCGGGCACGCCTTGGGCCCGGGGGCTACTGTCAGCGTTCTGGGAACGGGGGTCCCCAGACTTGCCTGCGTGCGGCCTGCGGCGTGGCTCAAGTGGGGGCCCAGCGCGGCCCATCTTCATCAGCTCAAGCTCAAGACCCTCGCGAGGGCCAAGCCTCACGGGGCGGACGACCGGAAGCTTCCTCGGAGGCAGCCTCATTAGGCAGGCTCGCAAGGAGGCGGAGAGATCAAGGCAGAGGTACCTCACGAGGAACCAGTGACGCAAGCCATGAAAATCGAGACCAGGCGGGCGTCGGCCTGCGCAGTGTCCTTGTTTCCCCTTTGGTGCAAAGGGGGCAAGCACATGCCAAGGCATCGGGCAAAGGTTGCCATTCCGGTGCAACGAGACCAAGACCAGCAGAGCGACATGATGGAGGTCACCGTGGAGCCCAAGATGGCGTCATCACTAGTGCTTTTGGCAGCCGAAGACCACCTTGGTCAGGATAACTTGTACTATATGTTCCCCTTCAAAATGGCCCATTGTTGGCGCCCTTCCCGCTCATTTTTGGGGAGAGGCCCAGCGCCTCTATAAGTAGAACTAGCCACACAGAGTAGAGGGGGATCCAGAAATCTGGTAGAGCCATAGCAGAGAAAGAGAGGCGACTGAACTCACCCTAGCAGTTCATCGCACCAGCTCAATAACACCTCTTGCGAGGTTGTTCTTCCCTTGTACTGTTCATCATCAGCCCCCTGAGGCAATCCACCACACCACACACTAGAGTAAGGTATTACACCACAACGTTGGCCCAAACCAGTATAAACCTCGTGTCCCTTGTGTTGTTCGTTGTTTCCAGCTTAGATCACGTGACGAGATTGGACGTAGATCGGTAGGGGAGAGACCTCCGTGCGCACCCCAGTGTTCGAACCTCAAGGGTCTGCCAGAACCCGAAATCCGACAAAGGCTTATAGTGATATGCATTACCGAGAGGGCCCAGAGATACCCTTTCCGATATTCGGAGTGACAAATCCTAATCTCAATCTATGCCAACTCAAAATACACCATCGGAGACACCTGTAGATCATCTTTATAGTCACCCAGTTATGTTGTGATGTTCGATAGCACACTAAGTGTTCCTCCGGTATTCGGGAGTTGCATGATCTCATAGTAAAGGAACATGTATAAGTTATGGAAAAAGCAATATCAACAAACTAAACGATCATCGTGCTAAGCTAACGGATGGTCAAGTCAATCACATCATTCTCTAATGATGTGATCCTGTTAATTGAGTGACAACTCATGTCTATGTTTAGGAAACATAACCATCTTTGATTCAACGAGCTAGTCAAGTAGAGTCATACTAGTGACACTCTGTTTGTCTATGTATTCACACATGTACTAAGTTTCTGGTTAATACAATTCTAGCATGAATAATAAACATTTATCATGATATAAGGAAATATAAATAACAACTTTATTATTGCTGCTAGGCCATATTTGCTTCAGTCTCCCACTTGCACTAGAGTCAATAATCTAGATTACATTGTAATGATTCTAAAACCCATGGAGTCTTGGTGCTGATCATGTTTTGCTCGTGAGAGAGGCTTAGTCAACGGGTCTGCAATATCCAGATCCGTATGTATCTTGCAAATCTCTATGTTTCCCTCCTTGACTTGATCGCAGATAGAATTGAAGCATCTCTTGATGTGCTTGGTTCTCTTGTGAAATCTGGATTCCTTTGCCAAGGCAAATACACCAGTATTGTCACAAAATATTTTCATTGGACCCGATGCACTAGGTATGACACCTAGATCGGATATGAACTCCTTCATCCAGACTCCTTCATTTCTTGCTGCCAAAGCAGCTATGTACTCCGCTTCACACGTAGATCCCTCCACGACGCTCTGCTTGGAACTGCACCAACTGACAACTCCACCATTTAATAAAAATACATGTCCGGTTTGTTACTTAGAGTCATCCGGATCACTGTCAAAGCTTGCATCGACATAACCGTTTACAACGAGCTCTTTATCACCTCCATAAACGAGAAACATATCCTTAGTCATTTTTAGGTATTTCAGGATGTTCTTGACCGCTATCTAGTGATCCACTCCTGGATTACTTTGGTACCTCCCTGCTAAACTAATAGCAAGGCACACATCAGGTCTGATACACAGCATTGCATACATGATAGAACCTATGGCTTAAGCATAGGGAACACCTTCCATTTTCTCTCTATCTTCTGAAGTGGTCGGGCATTGAGTCTGACTCAACTTCACACCTTGTAACACAGGCAAGAACCCTTTGTTTGCTTGATCCATTTTGAACTTCTTCAAAACTTTATCAAGGTATGTGCTTTGTGAAAGTCCAATTAAGCGTCTTGATCTATCTCTATAGATCCTGATGCCCAATATATAAGCAGCTTCACTGAGGTCTTTCATTGAAAAATTCTTATTCAAGTATCCTTTTATGCTATTCAGAAATTCAGTATCATTTCTGATCAACAATATGTCATCTACATATAATATCAGAAATGCTACAGAGCTCCCACTCACTTTCTTGTAAATACATGCTTCTCCAAAAGTCTGTATAAAACCATATGCTTTGATCAAATTATCAAAGAGTATATTCCAACTCCGAGAGGCTTGCACCAGTCCATAAATGGATCGCTGGAGCTTGCACACTTTGTTAGCACCTTTTGGATCGACAAAACCTTCCGGTTGCATCATATACAACTCTTCTTTAAGATATCCATTAAGGAATGCAGTTTTAACATCCATTTGCCAAATTTCATAATCATAAAATGCGACAATTTCTAACATGATTCGGACGGACTTAAGCATCGCTATGGGTGAGAAGGTATCATCGTAGCCAACTCCTTAAACTTGTCGAAAACCTTTTGCAACAAGTCGAGCTTTGTAGACAGTAACATTACCGTCAGCGTCAGTCTTCTATTTGAAGATCCATTTATTCTCTATGGCCTGGCGATCAACGGGCAAGTCAACCAAAGTCCACACTTTGTTCTCATACATGGATCCCATCTCAGATTTCATGGCCTCAAGCCATTTTGTGGAATCTGGGCTCATTATCGCTTCCTCATAGTCCGTAGGTTCGTCATGGTCAAGTAACATGACCTGCAGAACAGGGTTACCATACCACTCTGGTGCGGATCTTACTCTGGTTGACCTACGAGGTTCGGTAGTAACTTGATTTGAAGTTTCATGATCATCATCATTAGGTTCCTCACTTACCGGTGTAGGAATCACTGGAACTGATTTCAGTGATGAACTATTTTCCAAATTGCAATAAGGGAGTAGGTACAATTACCTCATCAAGTTCTACTTTCCTCCCACTCACTTCTTTCGAGAGAAACTCCTTCTCTAGAAAGGATCTATTCTTAGCAACGAATGTCTTGCCTTCGGACCTGTGATAGAAGGTGTGCCCAATAGTCTCCTTTGGGTATCCTATGAAGACACATTTCTCCAATTTGGGTTCAAGCTTATCAGGTTGAAGTTTCTTCACATAAGCATCGTAGCCCCAAACTTTAAGAAACGACAACTTGGGTTTCTTGCCAAACCACAGTTCATAAGGTGTCGTCTCAACGGATTTAGACGGTGCTCTATTAAACGTGAATGCAGCTGTCTATAAAGCATAACCCCAAAATAATAGCGGTAAATCAGTGAGAGACATCATAGATCGCACCATATCTAGTAAAGTGCGATTACGACGTTCGGACACACCATTACGCTGTAGTGTTCCTGGTGGCGTGAGTTGCGAAACTATTCCGCATTGTTTCAAATGAATACCAAACTCGTAACTCAAATATTCTCCTCCATGATCAGATCATAGAAACTTTATTTTATTGTTACGATGATTTTCCACTTCACTTTCAAATTCTTTGAACTTTTCAAATGTTTCAGACTTATGTTTCATTAATTAGATATACCCATATCTGCTAAATCATCTGTGAAGGTGAGAAAATAACGATATTTGCCGCGAGCCTCAATGTTCATTCGATCACATACATCAGTATGTATGATTTCCAATAACTCCGTTGCTCGCTCCATCGTTCCGGAGAACGAAGGTTTAGTCATCTTGCCCATGAGGCATGGTTCGCAAGTATCAAGTGATTCATAATCAAGTGATTCTAGAAGTCCATCAGAATGGAGTTTCTTCATGTGCTTTACACCAATATGACCCAAATGCCAGTGCCACAAATAAGTTGCACTATCATTATCAACTTTGCATCTTTTGGCTTCAATACTATAAATATATGTGTCACTACTATCAAGATTTAGTAAAAATAGACCACTCATCAAGGGTGCATGACCATAAAAGATATTACTCATGTAAATAGAACAACCATTATTCTTCGATTTAAATGAATAACTGTCTCGCATCAAACAAGATCCATATATAATGTTCATGCTCAACGCTGGCACCAAATAACAATTATTTAGGTATAAAACTAATCCCGAAGGTAGACCTAGAGGTAGTGTGCAGATGGCGATCACATCGACTTTGGAACCATTTCCCACACGCATCGTCACCTCGTCCTTAGCCAATCTTCAAATAATCCGTAGCCCCTGTTTCGAGTTGCAAATATTAGCAACTGAACCAGTATCAAATACCCAGGCACTACTACGAGCATTAGTAAGGTACACCTCAATAACATGTATATCAAATATACCTTTCACTTTGCCATCCTTCTTCTCCGCCAAATACTTGGGGCAGTTCCGCTTCCAGTGACCAGTCCCTTTGCAGTAGAAGCACTCAGTTTCAGGCTTAGGTCCAGACTTGGGTTTCTTCACTTGAGCAGCAACTGGCTTGCTATTCTTCTTGAAGTTCCCCTTTTCCCTTTACCCTTTTTCTTGAAACTAGTGGTCTTGTTGACCATCAACACTTGATGCTCCTTCTTGATTTCTACCTCCGCAGCCTTTAGCATTGCGAAGAGCTCAGGAATCATCTTATCCATCCCTTGCATATTATAGTTCATCACGAAGCTCTTGTAGCTTGGTGGCAGTGATTGAAGAACTCTGTCAATGACACTATCATCAGGGAGATTAACTCCTAGCTGAGTCAAGTGGTTGTGGTACCCAGACATTGTAAGTATATGTTCACTGACAGAACTATTATCCTCCATTTTGCAGCTGTAGAACTTATTGGAGACTTCATATCTCTCAAGCCGAGCATTTTGCTTGAAATATTAACTTCAACTCCTGGAACATCTCATATGCGCCATGACATTCAAAACGTCGTTGAAGTCCCGGTTCTAAGCCGTAAAGCATGGCACACTGAACTATCGAGTAGTCATCAGCTTTGCTCTGCCAGGTATTCATAACATCTGGCGTTGCTCCTGCAGCGGGTTTGTCACCTAGCGGTGCTTCCAGGATGTAATTCTTCTGTGCAGCAATGAGGATAATCCTCTATTGGGGAACGCAGTAATTTCAAAAAAATTCCTACGCACACGCAAGATCATGGTGATGCATAGCAACGAGAGGGAAGAGTGTCGTCCACGTACCCTCGTAAATCGTAAGCGGAAGCGTTATGACAACGCGGTTGATGTAGTTGTATGTCTTCACGATCGACCGATCCCTAGTACCGAACGTACGACACCTCCGCGATCTGCACATGTTCAGCTCGGTGACGTCCCGCGAACTCACGATCCAGTAGAGCTTCGAGGGAGAGTTTCGTCAGCACGACGGCGTGATGACAGTGATGATGATGTTACCGGAACAGGGCTTCGCCTAAGCACCTCTACGATATAACCGAGGTGGATTATGGTGGAGGGGGGCACCGCACGCGGCTAAAAGATCAACTGATCAACTTGTGTGTCCATGGGGTGCCCCCTCCCCCGTATATAAAGGAGTGGAGGAGGGGGGAGGCCGGCCCTCTCTATGGCACGCCCTGGGGGAGTCCTACTCCCTCCGGGAGTAGGATTCCCCCCTTTCCTAGTAGAAGTAGGAGCCCTTCCAAGTAGGAGTAGGAAAGGAATGAAGGAGGAGAGAGGGAGGAAGGAAAGGGGGCCGGCCTCCCTCCCAATTCGGATTGGGCTTGGGGATATGCCTCCCTCTTTTCCCTTCCCTCTCCTCTATTCCACTAAGGCCCAATAAGGCCCATATACTCCCCGGGGGGTTCCGGTAACCTCCCCGTACTCCGGAAAAATGCTCGAACCACTCGGAACCATTCTGATGTCCAAATATAGGCTTCCAATATATCGATCTTTACGCCTCGACCATTTTGAGACTCGTCGTCATGTCCCTGTTCAAATCCGGGACTCTGAACTACCCTCGGTACATCAAAACACACAAACTCGTAATACCGATCGTCATCGAACGTTAAGTGTGCGGACCCTACGGGTTCGAAAACTATGTAGACATGACCGAGACTCATCTCCGGTCAATAACCAATAGCAGAACCTGGATGCTCATATTGGTTCCTACATATTCTACGAAGATCTTTATCGGTCAAACCGCATAACGGTATACGATGTTCCCTTTGTCATCTGTATGTTACTTGCCCGAGATTCAATCGTCGGTATCTCAATACCTAGTTCAATATCATTATCGGCAAGTCTCTTTACTCGTTCCGTAATGCTACATCCCGTAACTAAATCATTAGTCACATTGCTTGCAAGACTTATAGTGATGTGCATTACCGAGAGGGCCCAGAGGTACCTCTCCGACAATCAGAGTGAAAATCCGAATCTCGATCCATGCCAACTCAACAAACACCATCGGAGACACCTTTAGAGTACCTTTATAATCACCCCGTTACGTTGTGACGTTTGGTAGCACATAAAGTGTTCCTCCGGTATTCGGGAGTTGCATGATCTCATAGTCATAGGAACAAGTATAGTTATGGAGAAACCAAAAGCAACAAACTAAACGATCATCGTGCTAAGCTAACGGATGGGTCAATCAACCACTTCATTCTCTAATGATGTGATCCCGTTAATCAAATGACAACTCATGTCTATGGTTAGGAAACATAACCATCATTGATTCAACGAGCTAGTCAAGTAGAGGCAAACTAGTGACACTCTGTTTGTCTATGTATTCACACATGTACTAAGTTTCCGGTTAATACAATTCTAGCATGAATAATAAACATTTATCATGATATAATGAAATATAAATAACAACTTTATTATTGCCTCTAGGGCATATTTCTTTCAGTCTCCCACTTGCACTAGACTCAATAATCTAGATTACATTGTAATGATTCTAACACCCATGGAGTCTGGGTGCTAATCATGTTTTGCTCATGAGAGAGGCTTAGTCAACGGGTCTGCAACATTCAGATCCGTATGTATCTTGCAAATCTCTATGTCTCCCTCCTTGACTTGATCGCGGATGGAATTGAAGCATCTCTTGATGTGCTTGGTTCTCTTGTGAAATCTGGATTCCTCTGCCAAGGCAATTGCACCAGTATTGTCACAAAATATTTTCATTGGACCCGATGCACTAGGTATGACACCTAGATCGAATATGAACTCCTTCATCTAGACTCCTTCATTTGTTGCTTCCGAAGCAGCTATGTATTTCGCTTCACACGTAGATCTCGCCATGACGCTCTGCTTGGAACTGCACCAACTGACAGCTCCACCATTCAATAAAAACATGTATCCGGTTTGTGACTTAGAGTCATCTGGATCAGTGTCAAAGCTTGCATCGACGTAACCGTTTACGACGAGCTCTTTGTCACCTCCATACACGAGAAACATATCCTTAGTCCTTTTTAGGTATTTCATGATGTTCTTGACCATTGTCTAGTGATCCACTCCTGGATTACTTTGGTACCTCCCTGCTACACTTATAGCAAGGCACACATCAGGTCTGGTACACAGCATTGCATACATGATAGAACCTATGGCTTAAGCATAGGGAACACCTTCCATTTTCTCTCTATCTTCTGCAGTGGTCGGGCATTGAGTCTGACTCAACTTCACACCTTGTAATACATGCAAGAACCCTTTCTTTGCCTGATCCATTTTGAACTTCTTCAAAACTTTATCAAGGTATGTGCTTTGTGAAAGTCCAATTAAGCGTCTTGATCTATCTCTATAGATCTTGATGCCCAATATATAAGCAGCTTCACCGAGGTCTTTCATTGAAAAATTCTTATTCAAGTATCCTTTTATGCTATTCAGAAATTCAGTATCATTTCCGATTAACAATGTGTCATCTACATATAATATAGAAATGCTATGGAGCTCCCACTCACTTTCTTGTAAATACAGGCTTCTCCAAAAGTCTGTATAAAACCATATTCTTTGATCACACTATCAAAGCGTATATTCCAACTCTGAGAGGCTTGCACATTCCATAAATGGATCGCTGGAGCTTGCACACTTTGTTAGCACTTTTTGGATCGACAAAACCTTGTGGTTGCATCATATACAACTCTTATTTAAGATATCCATTAAGGAACGTTGTTTTGACATCCATTTGCTAAATTTCATAATCATAAAATGCGGCAATTGCTAACATGATTCGGACGGACTTAAGCATCGCTATGGGTGAGAAGGTCTCATCGTAGTCAACTCCTTGAACTTGTCGAAATCCTTTTGCAACAAGTCGAGCTTTGTAGACAGTAACATTACCGGCAGCGTCAGTCTTCTTCTTGAAGATCCATTTATTCTCTATGGCCTACCGAGCATCGGCCAAGTCAACCAAAGTCCACACTTTGTTCTTATACATGGATCCCATCTCAGAATTCATGGCTTCAAGCCATTTTGCGGAATCTGGGCTCATCATCGCTTCCTCATAGTTCGTAGGTTTGTCATGGTCAAGCAACATGACTTCCAGAATAGGATTACCATACCACTCTCGTGCGGATCTTACTCTGGTTGACCTACGAGGTTCGGTAGTAACTTGATTAGAAGTTTCATCATTAGCTTCCTCGCTTACTGGTGTAGGAATCACTGGAACTAATTTCAATGATGAACTACTTTCCAATAAGGGAGAAGATACAATTACCTCGTCAAGTTCTACTTTCCTCCCACTCACTTTTTTTGAGAGAGACTCCTTCTCTAGAAAGGATCCATTCTTAGCAACGAATATCTTGCCTTCAGATCTGTGATAGAAGGTGTACCCAACAGTTTCCTTTGGGTGTCCTATGAAGACACATTGTTTGGGTTCGAGCTTATCAGGTTGAAGCTTTTTCACATAAGCATCGTAGCCCCAAACTTTAAGAAACGACAACTTGGGTTTCTTACCAAAACACAGTTCATGTGGTGTCGTCTCAACGGATTTAGATGGTGCCCTATTTAACGTGAATGCAGCTGTCTCTAAAGCGTAACCCCAAAACGATAGCGGTAAATCAGTGAGACATCATAGATCGCACCATATCTTGTAAAGTACGATTACGACATTCGGACACACCATTACGCTGTGGTGTTCTAGGTGGCGTGAGTTGCGAAACTATTCCGCATTGTCTCAAATGAAGTCCAAACTCATAACTCAAATATTCGCCTCCACGATTAGATCGTAGAAACTTGACTTTCTTCTTACCATGATTTTCCACTTCACTCTGAAATTCTTTGAACTTTTCAAATGTCTCAGACTTATGTTTCATTAAGTAGATATACCCATATATGCTCAAATCACCTGTGAAGGTGAGAAAATAACGATACCCACCGCTGATACGTCTCCAACGTATCTATAATTTTTGATTGTTCCATGCTATTATATTATCTGTTTTGGATGTTTATGGGCTTTATTATACACTTTTATATTATTTTTGGGACTAACCTATTAACCGGAGGCCCAACCCAAATTGTTGTTTTCTTGCCTATTTCAGTGTTTCGAAGAAAAGGAATATCAAACGGAGTCCAAACGGAATGAAACCTTCGGGAGAGTTATTTTTGGAACGGAAGCAATCCAGGAGACTTGGAGTAGACGTCAGGGAAGCTTCGAGGAGGCCACAAGGCAGGGAGGCGCGTCTGCCCCCCTTGGGTGCGCCCCCACCCTCGTGGGCCCCTCGTGGCTCCCCTGACTGACTTCTTTCGCCTACATATATCAATATACCCTAAAAACATCGATGAGAAGAATAGACCGGGAGTTCCGCCGCCAGAAGCCTCTGTAGCCACCGAAAACCAATCTAGACTCATTCTGGCACCCTGCCGGAGGGGGGAATCCCTCTCCGGTGGTCATCTTCATCATCCCGACGCTCTCCATGACGAGGAGGGAGTAGTTCACCCTCGGTGCTAAGGGTATGTACCAGTAGCTATGTGTTTGATCTCTCTCTCTCTCTCGTGTTCTTGAGTTGGCACGATCTTGATGTATCGCGAGCTTTGCTATTATAGTTGGATCTTATGATGTTTCTCCCCCTCTACTCTCTTCTGATGAACTCAGTTTTCCCTTTGAAGTTATCTTATCGGATTGAGTCTTTAAGGATTTGAGAATACTTGATGTATGTCTTGCATGTGCTTATCTGTGGTGACAATGGCTATCATGTGATCCACTTGATGTATGTTTTGGTGATCAACTTGCGATTTCCGTGACCTCGTGAACTTATGCATAGGGGTTGGCACACGTTTTCGTCTTGACTCTCAAGTAGAAAATTTGGGGCATTCTTTGAAGTTCTTTGTGTTGGCTGAATAGATGAATCTGAGACTGTGTGATGCATATCGTAGAATCATACACATGGATACTTGAGGTGACATTGGAGTATCTAGGTGACATTAGGGTTTTGGTTGATTTGTGTCTTAAGGTGTTATTCTAGTACGAACTCTATGATAGATCGAACGGAAAGAATAGCTTTGTGTTATTTTACTACGAACTCTTGAATAGATCGATCAGAAAGGATAACTTTGAGGTGGTTTCGTACCCTACCATAATCTCTTCTTTTGTTCTCCGCTATTAGTGACTTTGGAGTGACTCTTTGTTGCATGTTGAGGGATAGATATATGATCCAATTATGTTATTATTGTTGAGAGAACTTGCACTAGTGAAAGTATGAACCCTAGGCCTTGTTTCCTAGCATTGCAATACCGTTTACGCTCACTTTTACCACTTGTTACCTTTCTGTTTTTATATTTTCAGATTACAAAAACCTATATCTACGATCCATATTGCACTTGTATCACCATCTCTTCGCCGAACTAGTGCACCTATACAATTTACCATTGTATTGGGTGTGTTGGGGACACAAGAGACTCTATGTTATTTAGTTGCAGGGTTGCTTGAGAGAGACCATCTTCATCATACGCGCCCACGGATTGATAAACCTTAGGTCATCCACTTGAGGGAAATTTGCTAATGTCCTACAGATCTCTGCACTTGGAGGCCCAACAATGTCTACAAGAAGAAGGTTGTGTAGTAGACATCAAGCTCTTTTCTGGTGCCGTTGCCGGGGAGGTGAGTGCTTGAAGGTACATCTTTAGATCTTGCAATCAAATCTTTTAGTTTCTTGTTTTATCACTAGTTTAGTTTATAAAAGAAAATTACAAAAAAATGGAATTGAGTTTGCCTCATATGCTTCATCTTTTTAATATCTTTCGTGAGAATGATGGAAAGGAAAATTGTGCTCAAATGCTAGAAGAAGTCTCTAAAATGTTTGGCACTAAATCTTTGAATGATGAGCATGATTGCAATGTTGTTAGTATGAACTCCTTGAATATCCATAGTACTAATGATGATTGCACTAGTCATAATGAAAATGTCTCTTATAAGCATGTCAATTTTTGTGGAGTGCATAGAATTTGCAAGTACACACCAAATAGGGAAGATAGATTTTGCAAGAGGCATAAGTATTTGTAAACTAAATGGTTGCAAGAAATACTAGATGTTTGTGCTGAAATTTAAAATTTCTTCACCATACTTGTGAACTTTGCAATGAACATGGTCATTTAAATATCAAATGCAAATTGTTTCATGATCGTATCGCGTCCAAAAATTGTGATGATTTGATTTCCCTTGCACATCATAATGAACTTAGTTTGCTTTTGGGTTATGAAGAAATGAAACATATAACTAAGCATATTCCATAATATAACCTTGAGAAATTCCTTGATATTGATCTAGAAGAAATTTTTATGTACTGTGCGGTGAATTGCATTGAAAATCCTTATATTGCCAATTACATAAAGAAAAGAAAATAAATAGAGGATGAAGAGAATACTAATGAAAGGGTAGGGGCTTCCCAATATCCTCCTATTATTTCTTATGATGAATCAGGTAAGGAGGAGGAGCCTTCTATTCAGCCAATCTCATTAATAAGGAGCTCCGAAAAGAGGATTAAACCCACACATAATGTGAAGAAGAAAACAAAAGACGGAGAAGTAAAGGTAAAGAGGTATCCCTCCCAAATGATGTTGCCCCTGTTACTCATTGTGATGATGATAATTGCTATACTATTGGTGCTATCCATACTATTAATGATGAGAGTGATTATGCTTATGATATGAAAAGGCCCAAGCTTGGGGATGCTATGTTTGATGAGAATGACATGTTTGAGAATATATTTGCTGCAATTAATGTTTGTCCCAAGCTTGGGGATGCTATCTTTAATGAAGATGATATTTCTAGCCTCCCAAGTTTTGATATGCAAATTTGTTATGATGATAGCATGCCTCCTACTTATGATGATTATATTGATGAAAGTGGGTTTGGAAGAGTGTCAACTTTAGGAAGTAATGACCCCATTATTTTGGAGGATGTTGAATCTTATTGTGATAATTATGAAAGTGGATTTGGAGAGGTCATGACTTTATTTAGTAATGATTCCACTATCTTGGAAGAGGTTTCAATTGATTATGATGAGAACAAAGTTGCTACCTATGATGATTATTGTGATGACACTTATGCTATAAAAAGTAGTGATGATTGTATTTATAAAACTTGTAATGATTATGATTACCCTTTTCTGAACATTACTCCTTTAATGTGGAAACAATTTATAGTATTCGAGTCTCTTATGATACACCCACTATTCTGAATGAGAAGAATTTTGCTTATGTGGAGAGTAGTAAATTTTCTATGCTTGTAGATCATGATAAGAATGCTCTATGTGATGGTTATATTGTTGAATTCATTCATGATGCTACTGAAAATTACTATGAGGGGGAAACATATGCTTGTAGGAATTGCAATAATATCAAGTTTCCCCTCTATGTGCTTAAAGTTTTGAAGTTATGCTTGTTTTGCCTTCCTATGCTAGTTGATTATTGTTCCCATAAGTTGTTTGCTCACAAAATACCTATGCATAGGAAGTGGGTTAGACTTAAATGTGCTATCCATATTCTTCATGATGCTCTCTTTATGTTACAATTCTTATCTTTTATGTGAGCATCATTGAAATCATCATGCCTAGCTAGGGGCGTTAAACAATAGCGCTTGTTGGGAGGCAACCCAATTTTATTTTTGTTCCTTGCTTTTTGCTCCTGTTTAGTAATAAACAATTTATCTAGCCTCTGTTTAGATGTGGTTTTATGTTTTAATTAGTGTTTGTGCCAAGTAGAACCTTTGGGAAGACTTGGGGAAAGTCTTTGCAATCTTGCTGTAAAAACAGAAACTTTAGCGCTCACGAGATTTGCTGCCATATTTTACTGAAGAGTGAGATTAAGTTGATTCTTTTTGCAGATGATTAATAGATAAATTCTTCACGTCCAGAATTATTTTTTAGAATTTTTGGGGTTCCAGAAGTATACGTTTGATCCAGATTACTACAGACTGTTCTGTTTTTGACAGATTCTATGTTCTATGTGTTGTTTGCTTATTTTGATGAATCTATGAGTAGTATCGGAGGGTATGAACCATAGATGAGTTGGAATACAGTATATATTACACCAATATGAATTCAGAATTAGTTCACAATAGTACCTAATTGGTGATTTATTTTCTTATACTAACGGAGCTTACGAGTTTTCTGTTAAGTTTTGTGTTGTGAAGTTTTCAAGTTTTGGGTAAAGATTCGATGGACTATGGAATAAGGAGTGGCAAGAGCCTAAGATTGGAGATGACCAAGGCACCCCAAGGTAATATTCAAGGACAACCAAGATCCTAAGCTTGGGGATGCCCCAGATGGCATCCCCTCTTTCGTCTTCGTTCATCCGTAACTTTACTTGGAGCTATATTTTTATTCACCACATGATATGTGTTTTGCTTGGAGCGTCATTTTATTTTATTTTGTTTTGCTTGCTGTTTGAATAAAATACCAAGATCTGAAATTATTAAATGTTAGAGAGTCTTCACATAGTTGCATAATTATTCGACTACTCATTGATCTTCACTTATATCTTTCTGAGTAGTTTGTTGTTTGCTCTAGTGCTTCACTTATATCTTTTTAGAGCACGGCGGTGGTTTTATTTTGAAGAAATTGTTGAACTCTCATGCTTCACTTATATTATTTTGAGAGTCTTTTAGAACAGCATGGTAGTTTGCTTTGGTTATGAGTTTAGTCCTAATATGATAGGCATCCAAGAGGGGTATAATAAAAACTTTCATATAAAGTGCATTGAATACTATGAGAAGTTTGATACTTGATGATTGTTTTGAGATATGAAGATGGTGATATTAGAGTCATGCTAGTTGAGTAGTTGTGAATTTGACAGATACTTGTGTTAAAGTTTATGATTCCCGTAGCATGCACGTATGGTGAACCATTACGTGATGAAGTCGGAGCATGATTTATTTATTGATTGTCTTCCTTATGAGTGGCGGTCGGGGACGGGCGATGGTCTTTTCCTACCAATCTATCCCCCTAGGAACATGTGCGTAATACTTTGTTTCGATAACTAATAGATTTTTGCAATAAGTATGTGAGTTCTTTATGACTAATGTTGAGTCCATGGATTATACGCACTCTCACCCTTCCACCATTGCTAGCCTCTCTAGTATCGCGCAACTTTCGCCGGTACCATAAACCCATCATATACCTTCCTCAAAACAGCCACCATACCTACCTATTATGGCATTTCCCTAGCCATTCTGAGATATATTGCCATGCAACTTTCCACCTTTCCGTTATTATGACACGCTTCATCATTGTCATATTGCTTGCATGATCATGTAGTTGACATCGTATTTGTGGCAAAGCCACCATTCATAATTCTTCATACATGTCACTCATGCATCATTGCACATCCTGGTACACCGCCGGAGGCATTCACATAGAGTCATATTTTGTTCTAAGTATTGAGTTGTAGTTCTTGAGTTGTTTTTTCTGAAAAGGGGGAGCTCCCCGGCCTCTGCATCAGAACGATGCATACGGCCACCTTAATAAATATCAAATAAGTTCAACAAGGTCTTGCAATCTCAAACAAAATAAATAAGAGCTCACAAAGAGTAAATTAAAGTGTGATGGTCATCATTATTAGAGCATTGTCCCATGTGAGGAAAGGATGATGGAGACTATGATTCCCCCACAAGTCGGGATGAGACTCCGGACGAAAAAAAGAGGCCATAAAAAAGAGAAAAGGCCCAAATAAAAAAATAAAAAATAAAAAAATTGAAAAAAATGAGAGAAAAAGAGAGAAGGGGCAATGCTACTATCCTTTTACCACACTTGTGCTTCAAAGTAGCACCATGATCTTCATGATAGAGAGTCTCCTATGTTGTCACTTTCATATACTAGTGGGAATCTTTCATTATAGAACTTGGCTTGTATATTCCAATGATGGGCTTCCTCAAAATGCCCTAGGTCTTCGTGAGCAAGCGAGTTGGATGCACACCCACTTAGTTTCTTTTTGAGCTTTCATACACTTATAGCTCTAGTGCATCTGTTGCTTGGCAATCCCTACTCACTCACATTGATATGTATTGATGGGCATCTCCATAGCCCGTTGATATGCCTAGTTGATGTGAGACCATCTTATCCTTTTTGTCTTCTCCACAACCACCATTCTATTCAACCTATAGTGCTATGTCCATGGCTCATGCTCATGTATTGCGTGAAGATTGAAAAAGTTTGAGAACATCAAAAGTATGAAACAATTGTTTGGCTTGTCATCGGGGTTGTACACGATTTAAATATTTTGTGTCATGAAGATAGAGCATACCAGACTATATGATTTTGTAGGGATAGCTTTCTTTGGCCATGTTATTTTGAGAAGATATGATTACTTTGTTAGTATGCTTGAAGTATTATTATTTTTATGTCAATATTAAACTTTTCTCTTGAATCTTTCGGATCTGAATATTCTAGCCACAATAAAGAGAATTACATGGATAAATATGTTAGGTAGCATTCCACATCAAAAATTCTGTTTTTATCATTTACCTACTCGAGGACGAGCAGGAATTAAGCTTGGGGATGCTGATACGTCTCCAACGTATCTATAACTTTGATTGTTCCATGCTATTATATTATCTGTTTTGGATGTTTATGGGCCTTATTATACACTTTTATATTATTTTTGGGACTAACCTATTAACCGGAGGCCCAGCCCAAATGGTTGTTTTCTTGCCTATTTCAGTGTTTCGAAGAAAAGGAATATCAAATGGAGTCCAAACGGAATGAAACCTTCGGGAGAGTTATTTTTGGAACGGAAGCAATCCACGAGACTTGGAGTAGACGTCAGGGAAGCTTCGAGGTGGCCACGAGGCAGGGCGGCGCCCCTGCCCCCCTTGGGTGCGCCCTCACCCTCGTGGGCCCCTCGTGGCTCCCCTGACCAACTTCTTTCGCCTATATATATCAATATACCCTAAAAACATCGAGGAGCAGAATAGATCGGGAGTTCCGCCGCCGGAAGCCTCTGTAGCCACCGAAAACCAATCTAGACCCGTTCGGGCACCCTGCGGGAGGGGGGAATCCCTCTCCGGTGGTCATCTTCATCATCCCGGCGCTCTCCATGACGAGGAGGGAGTAGTTCACCCTCGGGACTAAGGGTATGTACCAGTAGCTATGTGTTTGATCTCTCTCTCTCTCGTGTTCTTGAGTTGGCACGATCTTGATGTATCGCAAGCTTTGCTATTATAGTTGGATCTTATGATGTTTCTCCCCCTCTACTCTCTTGTGATGAATTGAATTTTCCCTTTGAAGTTATCTTATCGGATTGAGTCTTTAAGGATTTGAGAACACTTGATGTATGTCTTGCATGTGCTTATCTGTGGTGATAACGGGATATCACATGATCCACTTGATGTTTGTTTTGGTGATCAACTTGCGAGTTCCGTGACCTCGTAAACTTATGCATACGGGTTGGCACACGTTTTCGTCTTGACTCTTTGATAGAAACTTTGGGGCATTCTTTGAAGTTCTTTGTGTTGGCTGAATAGATGAATCTGAGATTGTGTGATGTTTATCGTATAATCATACCCATGGATACTTGAGGTGACATTGGAGTATCTAGGTGACATTAGGGTTTTGGTTGATTTGTGTCTTAAGGTGTTATTCTAGTACGAACTCTATGATAGATCGAACGGAAAGAATAGCTTTGTGTTATTTTACTACGGACTCTTGAATAGATCGATCAGAAAGGATAACTTTGAGGTGGTTTCGTACCCTACCATAATCTCTTCATTTGTTCTCCGCTATTAGTGACTTTGGAGTGACTCTTTGTTGCATGTTGAGGGATAGATATATGAACCAATTATGTTAATATTGTTGAGAGAACTTGCACTAGTGAAAGTATGAACCCTAGGCCTTGTTTCCTAGCATTGCAATACCGTTTACACTCACTTTTACCACTTGTTACCTTGCTATTTTTATATTTTCAGATTACAAAAACCTATATCCACCATCCATATTGCACTTGTATCACCATCTCTTCGCCGAACTAGTGCACCTATACAATTTATCATTGTATTGGGTGTGTTGGGGACACAAGAGACTCTTTGTTATTTGGTTGCAGGGTTGCTTGAGAGAGACTGAGGGAGTCCTAGATTAGGGGGTGTCCGGACAGGCGGACTATATCCTTTGGCTGGACTGTTGGACTATGAAGATACAAGATTGAAGTCTTCGTCTCGTGTCCGGATGGGACTCTACTTTGCGTGGAAGTCAAGCTAGGCAATACATATATGGATATCTCCTCCTTTGTAACCGACCTTGTGTAACCCTAACCCTCTCCGGTGTCTATACAAACCGAAGGGTTTTTAGTCCCTAGGACAACAATCACAACATACAATCATACCATAGGCTAGCTTCTAGTGTTTAGCCTCTCTGATCTCATGCTAGATCTACTCTTGTACTACCCATATCATCAATATTAATCAAGCAGGACGTAGGGTTTTACCTCCATCAAGAGGGCCCGAACCTGGGTAAAACATCGTGTCCCCTGCCTCCTGTTACCATCCGGCCTAGACGCACAGTTCGGGACCCCCTACCCAAGATCCGCCGGTTTTGATACCGACATTGGTGCTTTCATTGAGAGTTCCGCTGTGCCATCGCCACCAGGAAGGATGTCTCATCCCGTATTTAAAGACGGCACTATTGCTGAGGGAGCTTTGTCTATCGGCCAAACTCTCCGGCTAGGTGGTTTTCTTATGACCGCCTGTTCGGCCGCTACGCCGACGATGACTTCTCGGGTCATCGAAAGCAATCTTCACGTCAACTCGGAACTCACCGAGCAATTAGATCCAATGGAGCTCTCTTCCCTGAATGAGCTCTTGGATCGCATCGCCGCCCTGGGAGTCGCTACAGACTACGATCAGATTGGGCCTAAACCCGATCTGAGAGAGATTAACTCTCCCCAGGTCAACCATCACGTTGCAGTGGTGGAGGAACAATGCGGCAACCCTTCATATATCTTAAGGACTAGCTATGTCCGGATTCCCGATTGCTCCAAGCCGGATACCCGTGGAGGGGAGGACGTCGCTCAAGGCCTGAACCTAGAATCAGGCAGCGGGCTAGATTTATCAGAAAACATCCAAGAATCCAAACTTTCGAGTTCGGAAACTCCTTGGCCCCTGAGTCTCAGATTGGGTAAGGATTTGGATTCAATTCCACCCACCCACCCAAACATACGCGATCTATCCCAAATTAGGCAAGAGCCCGAAGAAACAGTACACCATTACTGGGCCAGATTCCTCCTGGTCATGAACAGGATAAAGGACTGCCGCGAGGAAGACGCAATTTCATTCTTCTGCAATAATTGCACGGACAAGGGAATCCTCAACGCCATAAGTCGCCGCAAAATTACACGCTTTGCCAACTTGGTGTCCATAGTACGAAAGTATTGTGTGATGGAAAGCGCCTGGAAAACCGAAATAAAATTTTGGGATAACCCGGCCCTAAATACAAACCCAGTCCGAAATAAAAGGGTGCATTATCACAATACACCTGGGTTAACTACCAAAAAGCAAAAGCCCTCTATGGGGCAAGGAACCGTACTGGAGGGATGGCTCAACGGACCCTGCAAAATTCATAGTATAGCGGATGCAATACCAACGCACAGCCTTAGAGCATGTTGGATACTCCGGCAGGTGGCCAAAAGTGGTGAGGATTTACTCCTCCCAAAAACCACAGAGCACCATCCCGTGGACAACAATACGGTGTTAACGGTCTTTGAGACCTTCGCGTCAAATAATAAACACAAGCGAACACTCCGCAGCATGGCCGAAATCTGCCACGTAGCAGAAATAAATCCTTGGAGTGACACGGCTATTACCTTCAATGCCAGTGATGAACCCAAATTCCGAACAGCCCGAGCACCAGCTGCACTGGTCCTCAGTCCAATCGTGGACGGCTTTCGACTCACCAAGGTACTCATGGACGGCGGCAGCGGATTAAACCTCATCTATGAGGAAACTCTTCAAAAGATGGAAATAGATTGGAGCCGCATTGAGCAAAGTAGCACAACCTTTAGAGGAATCATCCCCAGTCGGGAAGCACGTTGTGCTGGGAAAATCACACTAGATGTGGTATTCGGCACGCCGGATAATTACAGGTCCAAAGAAATTACATTCCAAGTGGCCCCGTTCAGCAGCGGATACCACGCTCTACTAGGGCGGGAGGCGTTTACAATCTTCCAAGCCATACCCCATTACGGGTACATGAAGCTCAAAATGCCCGGGCCCAACGGAATCATCACTCTTGCTAGTGATCCGGACATAGCAATCCGCGCCGAAAATAAGACAGCCGCACTGGCCCTCGAGGCACTATCCGAAGCCCTAGCGGTCAAGGAACTAACTGCGCTGCGCTCCACGGTGAACAGGGACGATGCGATACTCGATAAAAGATCCAAGTCCACCTCCTTTAAACCGGTGGACGAAATAGTCAAATTCCAAGTCCATCCAACGGACCCTACAAAAATAGCTTCCATCAGGGCACAATTAAACCCTGATGTCGACTCCGCACTGCGAGAGTTCCTACGCGAGAACTGGGACATTTTTGCCTGGCACCCTTCAGACATGCCAGGAATCCCACGCAGGCTGGCTGAGCACAGCCTAAATATCCTAAAAGGATTCAAGCCAGTCAAGCAGGCTCTTCGACGTTTCTCTGAGCCTAAGAGACAAGCCATGGGAGAGGAACTAGCCATGGAGGCCGGATTCATCAGAGACATAAAACATCCGGACTGGCTAGCAAACCTGGTGATGGTACCAAAGAAGGACAAATCATGGTGCTTGTGCGTCGATTTTAAGGACCTTAACAAGGCCTGCCCAAAGGATCCCTTCCCCCTCCCCCGCATCGATCAAATCATCGATGCTACCGCAGGACACGATTCATTGTGTTTCCTCGACGCATACTCCGGCTACCATCAAATTAAAATGGCGGAGCCAGACCAAGCTTCAACGGCATTCATCACACCATACAACCCATTCTGCTTCAACACAATGCCCTTCGGGCTCAAAAACGCCGGTGCAACATATCAGCGCATGATTCAGACATGTCTGGCAAACCAGATCGGCAAAACAGTGGAGGCATACGTGGATGACGTGGTCGTTAAAACCAAGCATGTCAAAACTCTAGTAGACGACTTGAGGCTCACATTTGACAACCTCCGAACATATGACATCAAGCTCAATCCAGAAAAATGTGTTTTCGGCATACCAGCCGGAAAGCTCCTGGGATTCATTGTCTCCAGTAGAGGTATTGAAGCTAATCCGGCCAAAATCTGAGCGTTGTCACAGTTGGCTACCCCAACAGACCTCAAACAAATACAAAAATTGACTGGATGTGTGGCGACTCTAAGCCGCTTTATCTCCCGCTTGGGAGAAAAAGCATTACCCCTTTATCGCCTCCTCCGGCGCACCGAACACTTCGAGTGGACGGATGCTGCCTTGGCTGGACTCAACAAAATAAAAGCCATATTGGCAACAAACCCAGTCCTGGCCGCGCCAAACATTGGCGAACCAATGCTATTATACATTGCGGCAACTCATTAAGTAGAAAGCGCAGTTCTCGTCGTCGAGCGAGAAGTGGACGGACACAAATTCCCCCTTCAAAAGCCGGTTTACTATGTGTCCACTGTCCTTACTCCATGCAAATCACGGTACCCGCATTATCAAAAGATAGCGTACGTGGTATTTATGGCATTCCGGAAGCTGCGACACTACTTTCAAGAGTGTTCGATAACGGTAGCCTCGGAAGTACCACTTAACGATATTATAAACAACCGCGATGCGACGGGCCGGATTGCCAAATGGGCCATTGAGCTCCTCCCGTTCGACATAACTTACAAGCCACGGCGAGCTATTAAGTCGCAAGTTTTGGCTGACTTCGTCGCAGAGAGGACGGAAACTGAACTCCCTAAAGAGTACGGCACATATTCAAACTAGATCATGCACTTCGACGGCTCCAAAATGTTGGCTGGTCTGGGGCTGGCGTCGTTTTGACGTCCCCAATAGGAGATACTGTTCAATACGTACTACAGATAATGTATACGGACTCCAACAACGCAGCCGAATATGAGGCCCTTCTACATGGTCTCCGGATGGCAGTATCCATGGACATTCAACGCCTAGAGGTGCGCGGGGATTCGAACCTCGCGATATCCCAGATAAATGGAGACTTCGATGCCAAGGATCCGAAAATGGCAGCTTATCGCAATGCCATCCTAAAAATGTCAACTCGGTTCGAGGGGCTCGAATTTCACCATGTGGCTCGGGAAAATAATCAGGCGGCGGATATCCTCGCCCGCATCGGCGCAAAACGCGACGCAGTCCCTCCCAACATATTTCTGGAATGGCTCTTCAAGCCATCCGTAGCATGGGAAGGGGACACCGGTAACAACAGTCCGGACCCGGCCAAAATACCCGATACCGAACTCTCTGACACAATCGGAGGCTCCGCCACCGAAATAACACATTCAGCCCACGAAATAATGGCCATTATTGCCCCATGGACAGAACCATTCCTGGCCTACCTAACTAGGCAGGAACTTCCGGAGGACCAAAATGAGGCACGCTGCATAGTGCGGCGATCCAAGGCCTACAGGGTCCATGAGGGAGAATTGTACAAAAAAAGCGCTACCGGAGTCCTTCAAAGGTGCATCTCCGAAGAGGAAGGGCGGAACCTTTTGGCAGAAATTCACGCCGGACTCGGCGGTCATCACGCCGCAGCCCGAGCTCTTGTAAGCAAGGCCTTCCGTACAGGATTCTATTGGCCAACGGCCCGGGCAGATGCACAGGACTTGGTCCAACGTTGCGCCGGTTGCCAGCTCTTTGCAAATCAAAGCCACATGCCACCCACCGCCCTCCAAACAATCCCCATTACATGGCCCTTCATGGTCTGGGGGCTTGACATGGTTGGACCCCTTAAAGGGGGAACCCACAAGAAAAAATACTTATTGGTCATGGTGGCTAAATTCACCAAATGGATAGAGACTAAACCGGTTAAAACAGCCGAATCCGGACCGGTGATAGATTTCATATCTGGGGTTGTACACCGTTACGGCGTCCCCCACAGCATCATCACTGATAACGGCACGAACTTCACGGCCAACGAGGTAAAACTCTGGTGCAGCAAAATGGGCATCAAGCTCGATTATGCTTCAGTCTATCACCCACAAACCAACGATCAAGTCGAACGAGCAAATGGTCTTATAATGAGCGGCATTAAACCCAGATTAGTGCGCTCCTTAACGGAGTCTGACACGCACTGGGTAGAGGAGCTCGACTTCGTACTCTGGGGGCTGCGGACCATGCCGAATCGTAGTACCGGATATACACCGTTTTTATGGTGTACGGCGCAGAGGTAGTCCTGCCCTGTGACATAATTCATGACTCACCTCGAGTGCGCATGTACGAAGAAAGAGAAGCCGAGCTCGATCGGCAGGACAGTCTGGACACCTTGGAGGAAGAGCGCGACGTCGCCAAAGCCCGTTCCGCATTTTACCAGCAACAGGCTCGCAGATACCAAAGCAGAGAAGTACGGGCCAAAAATTATAATGTTGGCGAACTAGTTCTACGGCTGCCGGATAAGAAAAAGAACAAGCTCGAGCCCAAATGGGAAGGTCCCTTCATTATCGACCAAGTTCTGACCAGTGGAGCGTACCGACTGCGGGATGCATCGACTAGTCGACTCGAGCCGAACCCATGGAACGTAGCCAGGCTTCGAAGATTCTACGCTTAGCACCGAACTCTATGTTAGTCCCCTCCCTTTGTCCATTTTCTGCATATGCATCGTCTGTCTTGTTTCCCTTTCTTTCTTTTATTTCTCTAGGCCTTCAAGGGTCACCTTATGCCTCACTCGTACATTACAGATGCGCTAGCCGCACTCTTCATACCTGGGGGCTTCTTTCACAGAAGCTTAAGTTATTTTCCTGGGCATCACGCCCAACACATGTGTTATACTTCCGCATGTACCTTTTTTCACCATTATATGCATCGATATGACTTAAGTTTTGGCCAAGATGGGTTGCCTGGCTCTTCTATTTATGCCCTACGTTTCCGTTAATTTGGCTAGGGCATAAGGGGAGCACCTCTGCGATTGTTACCGCCGGGTCAGCCGGACGTGTACCTCACACTGGGTGAAGCTGAAAGCTAGCGTTCTTAAGGGAATATTCGGTCGGTGAACAAAAGATGACTTTTATTATTCATATCTGCCCCCATATGATTTTTCTGCGCTTCTTATCGCAGTCCGGACATGCACTTTAGGGCATGCTTACCCAGGGAAAGGAACCCTTAACGGAACTATTCTCCCTAGAAGATGTTTCTTACTACCCATGTAATATAACATAACTAGTTGGGAACTTGTCTGATAAAGCACTAATGACCCCTACGCCTGGTCTCCACGCATGCCCCGGTTCTTACATAACCGAGAGGGTATTCGGATACACTCTGGACTGTCGGGTCCCGAGGTTGAAGCGAAAAGGTCCGCCACGACAAACGATCTACAATCCCGCTAGAAGGCATTATACATGTCACTTTAAAATTACATAGTCAATTTGACTGGTTGAATTCCTCTTCAACACCATCCAACAGGCTGTCTAGTCTACAGTCCTGTTGGGAATACTTTGCGGCCAATTCTACTTGGCCGTACACTAAGCTCACAGGGATCTCCTTCCCATCGGGCCCCACAGATCCGACTTCGGCCATGTGGTTCGGGTCAGCCTTTGTGTAACGTGTCTTCACCATCTCCCAGGCTTCCCTGGCGCCCTGACGGCAGGCCGATATCTTCCATAATCGGAAGCGCTGCCGCGCTCCCTTTAGCTTTTCTGCAAGCTCTCCAAGGCCTTCGGGTATGGAGATGGATGGCCACAAGGCCTGGGCGACGCCTTGCATCACCTGACAAACTCATTCGTGCAGCTGTGAGAGCTCGGGAAGAAGGTCACCCGTTGAACCGGGCATTTCCTCGGCAGGACGACCTGTTAGCATACCTACAGACATAACTCTGTCAGCCAGCTTCCTCGCCGAACTCTTTTTCAAAGTTCGTTCAAGCACTTACTAAATATGCCGCGTCGAAGTCGCCGATTTTCCTTAACAGGGTCCGACAGTTGGGCGCGAACATCTTGTAGTTCCACGCCCAGCTTGGTGTTGGCATCTTGGAGATCATTTTTCTCCTGCCTCACCCTCGTAAGCACGTTCTCACCGGCCTTTAGATGGCGTATGAGTTGTTGCTTATCCGGATTTACTCCAGCGTCATCTGCAATTTTATCGTCGGATCTGCATATACGCCGCATTCTATATGATACTTATCATTCAAAAGATATGTTACCATAGGGGGTCTCTTTGGGCTCCCCTGCTGCGGCCAGTGCGGCCTGAAGTTGGGCTCTGCACTCTTCCAGCTCCTGGGACAGTTGAGTATTCTTTTATGTAAGAACCTGCATAACAAATGATCCTTAAATCAGTTATCCTAACTGTTTCAAGTGTCAGGGGCTACTGATATATATAATCATCAAATTTTCTCACCCGTATGTCTTTTACATACTACTCCGTGGCTCTGGCTAGACCATTTTGAGCGGCACGGAGGTGCGCGTCTCCCAAGTTGAAGGCATCAAATGCCTCTTGGGAGAAACAAGCATCACGAAGAACAGTCCGGTGACGCCTGTGGTTCATGGCACTTTCCACCTCGAAATTGGTGGCGGACAGTTTGTCTGCATCCTCTGTCGGAGGAGCGCCCGGCGCACGCCTCGTATTCGTTCCCGCCTCCGAATCGGACCTTGGAGCCTGGCTGGTGGAGGCGCGATTGGTAGCCTCTCTGGGTATAGTCCGGCGAGCGCTCTTTTTCCTGAAAGAAGGCATGGGCATTAGTATGCCTCTGAATAATGGCTTACAATAAAGACGGTGCGCCGTACCGCTGCGCAGGTGTCTCAATCCAGACTGCGGGTCTTTTCAGCCCGCCTGGCCTCACGGCCCCTTGTTGGCTAGTTGCCACAAGCTCGGCCTTCCGCCCCAAGGACCTCCCCTGCAAAACACGGCTGTTATATGACAATCAAAAAAGCGCAAGGACGGATCCCTTTTTTAAGTGTTGGGACTTCGGTCTCAGTCACCTGTGAGGCTGGAACTAGCCCAGGGTAATCGGCCGTAATGGCCACCAAAGCATTGTCATTACTCGATTGGTAAAATACCCCATCGATCAGCTCCACAGATATGTCCGGATCCTCCTGGGAGGCCAGATCAAGGGACCGTCTAGGGTGCACGGGTTGTGGAGGAGGGCTGTTTATCTCCTTTACAGCCTGGCGCAGCTCCTGCGATGAAATCGCTAAAATGAATACTTAACTACGGGAATACGAAATGGATGGGCGATAAAAAGTCTCCGCTTACCCAGCTCGAAGGGTTGTACATAGAAAATCCGCCCTGCGGGTTGACACAAAGGAATTCCTCCTCTTCTCCCTTGTACAAAGTGGATAAGATCTTTATTAGATCAACAGCCGATCCCGGCCCTTTGCGGCCGTGGCGGGTGGCGTCATCCTCCCCGTTGAAATCCCGCATGATACATGTGGCCATGACCTCGATCATGGTCAATCCGGATCGAGCTAAAAAACTTATCCGGCTCATCAGGTAAAGAATGTCCCTGTCATCTTCCTCCATGGAGCTCCGTGGACGCCAGCTCCGGTGCTTCTTCAAAGGGGCGTTATCGAACTCAGGAAGGCCGATCCGAATAGGATCCGGGAGGGGGACGTCTTCTATATAAAACCATTCTGAAGGCCAGTCTTCGGACGTCTTCTTTGGGGTCCCGGACGGGTATCCGGTCCCGGCAATACGCCACACTTCGGCTCCGCCCACTTGATATATTGACCCCTTTTGAGAACGGGGCACAAGGCAGAACAACTTCTTCCACAGAGCGAAATGAGCTTCACAACCCAAAAACAACTCGCAAAGGGCTACGAATCCCGCGATATGCAGCAGGGAGGCAGGCGTAAGATTGTGCAACTGGAGGCCGTAGAACTTAGGAGCCCCTAGAGAAATGGATGAATTGGAAATCTGAGCCCTCTTACCAAATAAGGGACAAGGCAAACCCGCTCTCCCTTGGAGGGATTGGGAAGGCTCTCCGCCATTATAGGTGGCAAGCCCGGCTCGAACCGGGACCAGGTACGCTGGGGGAAGAAATCCCTTGGACCGAAGCATCACTAATTTGCTGTGCGGGACGGAACATCTCTCCCAATCTCCAGGCTTGGAGCTAGGGGTACAAGAGGAGGAGCTGCGTCGACCGGCCATGATGGAGTGGATCTCTGTCGGGTGCGCTCCTATGAAGGCTAGCCAAGGGAGGATGGTGTGATTTGGATCTGAATCCTCGTCTTTTTAAATAGGCGGCTCATTCACACAGCTAGGGGGGTAAATGTGAAAACACCCTGGCTCTTCACATTCGCTCGACATGTGGAAAGTGGCCATTATTGGGCGTGGAAGCCAAGGAGTGCAACATTCACAAGAAACCGGACATTATTTCGATAGGTACACCGAATTCGGAGAGGAACCCGCCTTGCAATGCCGAAGACAATACTGCGCGCCGGACTCATCGTCATTGAAGCCTGGTTCGGGGGATACTGAGGGAGTCCTGGATTAGGGGGTCTCCGGATAGCCGGACTATATCCTTTGGCCGGACTGTTGGACTATGAAGATACAAGATTGAAGACTTCGTCTCGTGTCCGGATGGGACTCTACTTGGCGTGGAAGGCAAGCTAGGCAATACGTATATGGATATCTCCTCCTTTGTAACCGACCTTGTGTAACCCTAACCCTCTCCGGTGTCTATATAAACCAAAGGGTTTTTATTCCGTAGGACAACAATCACAACATACAATCATACCATAGGCTAGCTTCTAGGGTTTAGCCTCTCTGATCTTGTGGTAGATCTACTCTTGTACTACCCATATCATCAATATTAATCAAGCAGGACGTAGGGTTTTACCTCCATCAAGAGGGCCCGAACCTGGGTAAAACATCGTGTCCCCTGCCTCCTGTTACCATCCAGCCTAGACGCACAGTTCGGGACCCCCTACCCGAGATCCGCCGGTTTTGACACCGACAGAGACCATCTTCATCCTACGCCTCCCATGGATTGATAAACCTTAGGTCATCCACTTGAGGGAAATTTGCTACTGTCCTACAGACCACTGCACTTGGAGGCCCAACAACGTCTACAAGAAGAAGGTTGTGTAGTAGACATCAAGCTCTTTTCTGGCGCCATTGCCGGGGAGGTGAGTGCTTGAAGGTACATCTTTAGATCTTGCAATCGAACCTTTTAATTTCTTGTTTTATCACTAGTTTAGTTTATAAAATAAAATTACAAAAAAATGGAATTGAGTTTGCCTCATACGCTTCATCTTTTTAATATCTTTCGTGAGAATGATGGAAAGGAAAATTGTGCTCAAATGCTAGAAGAAGTCTCTAAAATGTTTGGCACTAAATCTTTGAATGATGAGCATGATTGCAATGTTGTTAGTATGAACTCCTTGAATATCCATAGTACTAATGATGATTGCACTAGTAATAATGAAAATGTCTCTTATAAGCATGTCAATTTTTGTGGAGTGCATAGAATTTGCAAGTACACACCAAATAGGGAAGATAGATTTTGCAAGAGGCATAAGTATTTGGAAACTAAATGGTTGCAAGAAAGACTAGATGTTTGTGCTGAAAATTTAAATTTCTTCACCATACTTGTGAACTTTGCAATGAACATGGTCATTTAAATCTCAAATGCAAATTGTTTCATGATCGTATCGTGTCCAAAAATTGTGATGATTTGATCTCCCTTGCACATCATAATGAACTTAGTTTGCTTTTGGGTTATGAAGAAATGAAACGTATAACAAAGCATATTCCAGAATATAACCTTGAGAAATACCTTGATATTGATCTAGAAGAAATTTTTATGTAATGTGCGGTGAATTGCATTGAAAATCCCACTATTTTATCGCGGGGAGCCTCAACATTCATCGGACCACATACATCAGTATGTATTATTTCCAACAAATCTATTGCTCGCTCCATTGTTCTGGAGAACGGCGTTTTAGTCATCTTGCCCATGAGGCATGGTTCGCAAGTACCAAGTGATTCATAATCAAGTGATTCCAGAAGTCCATCAAAATGGATTTTCTTCATGCGTTTTACACCAATATGACCTAAACGGAAGTGCCACAAATAAGTTGCACTATCATTATCAACTCTGCATCTTTTGGCTTCAATACTATGAACATGTGTATCACTACTATCATGATTTAGTAAAAATAGACCACTCAATAGGGGTGCATGACCATAAAAGATATTACTCACATAAATAGAACAACCATTATTCTCTGTTTTAAATGAATAACCGTATCGCATCAAACAAGATCCAGATATAATGTTCATGCTCAACGCTGGCACCAAATAACAATTATTTAGGTCTAATACTAATCCCGAAGGTAGATGTAGAGGTGGCGTGCCGACCGCGATCACATCGACTTTGGAACCATTTCCCATGTGCATCGTCACCTCCTCCTTAGCCAATCTTCGCTTAATCCATAGCCCCTGTTTCGAGTTGCAAATGTTAGCAACTGAACCAGTATCAAATACCCAGGCACTAGTGCGAGCATTAGTAAGGTACACCACAATAACATGTATATAAAATATACCTTTCACTTTGCCGTCCTTCTTCTCTGCCAAATACTTGGGGCATTTCCGCTTCCAGTGACCAGTTCCTTTCCAGTAGAAGCACTCAGTCTCGGGCTTAGGTCCAGACTTGGGTTTCTTCACTTGAGCAGCAACTGGCTTGTTTTTCTTCTTGAAGTTCCCCTTCTTCCCTTTACCCTTTTCCTTGAAACTGGTGGTCTTGTTGACCATCAACACTTAATGCTCCTTCTTGATTCCTACCTCCACAGCCTTTAGCATTGCGAAGAGCTCGAGAATCGTCTTATCCATCCCTTGCATATTATAGTTCATCACGAAGCTCTTGTAGCTTGGTGGCAGTGATTGAAGAACTCTGTCAATGACACTATCATCAAGAAGATTAACTCCCAGTTGAGTCAAGTTGTTGTGGTACCCAGACATTCTAAGTATATGTTCACTGATAGAACTATTCTCCTCCATCTTACAGCTGTAGAACTTATTGGAGATTTCATATCTCTCAATCTGGGCATTTTCTTGAAATATTAACTTCAACTCCAGGAACATCTCATATGCTCCATGACGTTCAAAACATCGTTCAAGTCCCGGTTCTTAGCCGTAAAGCATGGCACACTAAACTATCGAGTAGTCATCAGCTTTGCTCTGCCAGGTGTTCATAACATCTGACGTTGCTTCTGCAGCGGGTTTATCACTTAGCGGTGCTTCCAGGACATAATTCTTCTATGCAGCAATGAGGATAATCCTCAAGTTATGGACCCAGTCCGTGTAATTTCTACCATCATCTTTCAACTTAGCTTTCTCTAGGAACAAATTAAAATTAAATGGAACAATAGCACGCGCCATCTATATACAACAACATAGACATGCAAAATACTATCAGGTACTAAGTTCATGATAAATTAAAGTTCAATTAATCAAATTACTTAAGAACTCCCACTTAGATAGACATCTCTCTAATCATCTAAGTGATCATGTGATCCATATCAACTAAACCATGTCTGATCATCACGTGAGATGGAGTAGTTTTCAATGGTGAACATCACTATGTTGATCATATCTACTATATGATTCATGCTCGACCTTTCGGTCTCAGTGTTCCGAGGCCATATCTGCATATGCTAGGTTCGTCAAGTTTAACCCGAGTATTCTGCGTGTGCAAAACTGGCTTGCACCCGTTGTATGTGAACGTAGAGCTTATCACACCCTATCATCACGTGGTGTCTCGGCACAACGAACTGTAGCAACGGTGCATACTCAGGGAGAACACTTATACCTTGAAATTAGTGAGAGATCATCTTATAATGCTACCGCTGAACTAAGCAAAATACGATGCATAAAGGATAAACATCACATGCAATCAATATAAGTGATATGATATGGCCATCATCATCTTGTGCCTTTGATCTCCATCTCCAAAGCACCGTTATGATCACCATCATCACTGGCTTGACACCTTGATCTCCATCGAAGCATCGTTGTCGTCTCGCCAACTATTTCCTGTACGACTATCGCTACCGCTTAGTGATAAAGTAAAGCAATTACATGGCGATTGTATTTCATACAATAAAGCGACAACCATATGGCTCCTGCCAGTTGCTGATAACTGTGTTACAAAACATGATCATCTCATACAATAAAATTTAGCATCATGTCTTGACCATATCACATCACAACATGCCCTGCAAAAACAAGTTAGACGTCCTCTACTTTATTGTTGCAAGTTTTACGTGGCTGCTACGGGCTGAGCAAGAACCGTTCTTACCTACGCATCAAAAACCACAACGCAGTATAGTGATTGCTTTTTGATCTTCACAAAGAACCCTATTCATTGAATCCGATTCAACTAAAGCTAGAGAAACAGACACCCACTAGCCACCTATGTGCGAAGCACGTCGGTAGAACCAGTCTCGCGTAAACATACACGTAATGTCGGTCTGGGCCGCTTCATCCAACAATGCCGCTGAATCAAGAATCACCTAGTGACGGCAAGCAATATGTATATACCCATGCCAACAACTCCTTTGTGCTCTACTCGTGCATATAACATCTACGCATAAACCTGGCTCAGATGCCACTGTTGGGGAACGCAGTAATTTCAAAAAAAAATCCTACGCATGCGCAAGATCATGGTGATGCATAGCACCGAGAGGGAAGAGTGTCGTCCACCTACCCTCGTAGACCATAAGAGGAAGCGTTATGACAACGCGGTTGATGTAGTCGTACATCTTCACGATCGACCGATCCCTAGTACCGAACGTACGACACCTCCGCGATCTGCACACGTTCAGCTCGGTGACGTCCCGCGAACTCACGATCCAGTAGAGCTTCGAGGAAGAGTTTCGTCAGCACGATGGCGTGATGACAGTGATGATGATGCTACCGGAACAGGGCTTCGCCTAAGCACCGCTACGATATAACCGAGGTGGATTATGGTGGAGGGGGGCACCACACACGGCTAAAAGATCAACTGATCAACTTGTGTGTCCATGGGGTGCCCCCTCCCCTGTATATAAAGGAGTGGAGGGGGGAGGCCGGCCCTCTCTATGGCGCGCCCTGGGGGAGTCCTACTCCCTTCGGGAGTAGGATTCCCCCCTTTCCTAGTAGAAGTAGGAGCCCTTCCAAGTAGGAGGAGAGGAAGGAAGGAGGAGAGAGGGATGAAGGAAAGGGGGCCCGGCCCCCCTCCCAATTCGGATTGGGCTTGGTGGGAGCGCCTCCCTCTTTTCCCTTCCCTCTCCTCTATTCCACTAAGGCCCAATAAGGCCCATATACTCCCGGGGGGGTTCCGGTAACCTCCCGGTACTCCGGAAAAATGCCCGAACCACTCAGAACCATTCCGATGTCCAAATATAGGCTTCCAATATATCAATCTTTACGTCTCTACCATTTCGAGACTCCTCGTCATGTCCGTGAATATATTCGGGACTCCAAACTACCTTTGGTACATCAAAACACATAAACTCTTAATACCGATCGTCACCGAACGTTAAGCGTGCGGACCCTACGGGTTCGAGAACTATGTAGACATGACCGAGATTCATCTCCGGTCAATAACCAATAGCGGAACCTGGACGCTCATATTGATTCCTACATATTCTACAAAGATCTTTATCGATCAAACCGCATAACGGTATACATTGTTCCCTTTGTCATCGGTATGTTACTTGTCCGAGATTCGATTGTTGGTATCTCAATACCTAGTTCAATCTCGTTACCGGCAAGTATCTTTACTCGTTCCGTAATGCTACATCCCGTAACTAACTCATTAGTCACATTGCTTGCAAGGCTTATAGTGATGTGCATTACCGAGAGGGCCCAGAGATACCTCTCCGACAATCAGAGTGACAAATCCTAATCTCGATCCATGCCAACTCAACAAACACCATCGGAGACACCTGTAGAGTACTTTTATAACCACCCAGTTACGTTGTGATGTTTGGTAGCACACAAAGTGTTCCTCCGGTATTCGGGAGTTGCATGATCTCATAGTCATAGGAACATGTATAGTTATGGAGAAAGCAAAAGCAACAAACTAAACGATCATCGTGCTAAGCTAACGGATGGGTCAAGTCAATCACTTCATTCTCTAATGATGTGATCCCGTTAATCAAATGATAACTCATGTCTATGGTTAGGAAACATAACCATCATTGATTCAACGATCTAGTCAAGTAGAGGCAAACTAGTGACACACTTTTTGTCTATGTATTCACACATGTACTAAGTTTCCGATTAATACAATTCTAGCATGAATAATAAACATTTATCATGATATAAGGAAATATAAATAACAACTTTATTATTGCCTCTAGGGCATATTTCCTTCATCCTCAAGTTACGGACCCAGTCCGTGTAGTTGCTACCATCATCTTTCAACTTAGCTTTCTCTAGGAACACATTAAAATTCAACGGAACAACGGCACGGGCCATCTATCTACAACAACATAGACATGCAAAATACTATCAGGTACTAAGTTCATGATAAATTAAAGTTCAATTAACCAAATTACTTAAGAATTCCCACTTAGATAGACATCTCTCTAATCATCTAAGTGATCACGTGATCCATATCAACTAAACCATGTCCGATCATCACGTGAGATGGAGTAGTTTTAAATGGTGAACATCACTATGTTGATCATATCTACTATATGATTCACGCTCGACCTTTCAGTCTCAGTGTTCCGAGGCCATATCTGCATATGCTAGGCTCGTCAAGTTTAACCCGAGTATTCTGCGTGTGCAAAACTGGCTTGCACCCGTTGTATGTGAACGTAGAGCTTATCACACCCGATCATCACATGGTGTCTCGGCATGACGAACTATAGCAGCGGTGCATACTCAGGGGGAACACTAATACCTTGAAATTTAGTGAGAGATCATCTTATAATGCTACCGCCGAACTAAGCAAAATAAGATGCATAAAGGATAAGCATCACATGCAATTAATATAAGTGATATGATATGGCCATCATCATCTTGTGCCTTTGATCTCCATCTCCAAAGCACTGTCATGATCATCATCGTCATAGGCTTGACACCTTGATCTCCATCGAAGCATCGTTGTCGTCTCGCCAACTATTTCTTCTACGTCTATCGCTACCGCTTAGTGATAAAGTAAAGAAATTACATGGCGATTGCATTTCATACAATAAAGCGACAACCATATGGCTCCTGCCAGTTGCCGATAACTGTGCTACAAAACATGATCATCTCATACAATAAAATTTAGCATCATGTCTTGACCATATCACATCACAACATTCCCTGCAAAAACAAGTTAGACGTCCTCTACTTTGTTGTTGCAAGTTTTACGTGGCTGCTACGAGCTGAGCACGAACTGTTCTTACCTATGCATCAAAAACCACAACGTGGTATAGTGATTGCTTTTTGATCTTCAGAAAGAACCCTGTTCATTGAATCCGATTCAAATAAAGTTGGAGAAACTGACACCCACCAGCCACCTGTGTGCAAAGCACGTCGGTAGAACCAGTCTCGCGTAAGCATACGCGTAATGTCGGTCTGGGCCGCTTCATCCAACAATACCGCTGAATCAAGAATCAACTAGTGACGGCAAGCAATATGTATATACCCACGCCCATAACTCATTTGTGTTCTACTCGTGCATATAACATCTACGCATAGACCTGGCTCGGATGCCACTGTTGGGGAACATAGTAATTTCAAAATTTTCCTATGCACACGCAAGATCATGGTGATGCATAGCAACGAGAGGGGAGAGTGTTGTCTACGTACCCTCATAGATCGTAAGCGGAAGCGTTATGACAACGCGGTTGATGTAGTTGTACGTCTTCACGATCAACCGATCCTAGTACCGAAAGTACGACACCTCCGTGATCTGCACACGTTCGGCTCGGTGACGTCCCATGAACTCACGATCCAGCAGAGTGTCGAGGGAGAGCTTCCTCAACACGATAGCGTGATGATGGTGATGATGAAACTACCGGCGCAGGGCTTCGCCTAAGCACTGCAACAATATGACCGAGGTGGATTATGGTGGAGGGGGGCACCACACACGGCTAAGAGCTCAATGATCAACTTGTGTGTCTATGGGGTGCCCCCTCCCCCATATATAAAGGAGTGGAGGAGGGGGAGAGGGTCGGCCTCCTAGGCGCGCCCAAGGGGGGAGTCCTACTCCCGGTGGGAATAGGATCCCCCCTTCCCTAGTTGGAGTAGGAGAGGGAAGGAAGGGGGAGAAGGAGAGAAGGAAAGGGGGGGCGGTCCCCCCCCCTTCCCAATTCGGATTGATCTTGGGGGGGCGCCCCCACCTTGGCCGCCTCCTCCTCCTTTCCACTATGTCCCATTAAGGCCCATTGACTCCCCGGGGGGTTCTGGTTATCCCCCGGTACTCCGGTATATGCCCAAACTCTCTCGAAACCTTTCCGATGTCCAAACATAGTCATCCAATATATCGATCTTTATGTCTCGACCATTTTGAGACTCCTCGTTATCTCTGTGATCACATCCGGGACTCCGAACTACCTCGGGGTTGCTCGGATGGGGCCTAAAGAGGTCGCTGACGTACTAGCATCGGGTTTGCAGGTTACTTTAATCTTAAATTTGGTAACATAGAGTGTTCTAACTAACCCAGTAGCCCTCAAGGTGAGTGTATGCTTTGTGTCTGCGTTCAACGAAAACAAATGTTATGTCGACCTTATCCTAAGTTGAATATTGTTGGTCGACAGAAGAGACTTTTTAATAAAGAGCGCGAAGCCAGTAGCCCCCGATGTCGGAAATATGCCCTAGAGGCAATAATATTGTATTGTTATATTTTCATATTCATAATTAAGTGTTTATATTTCATGTTATAACTGCTATGATACTGGAATGTGCGATTAAGAGGAAAACTCATATGCACGTGTGAAATGATAAACAGATAAAATAAAGGTTCCTAGTCTCGTCTCTAAGATTAGCTCAATTCTCGCCTCTGCCCAGATTTATAACATCATCTTGATTCCCAATGTACACACACAAGGTACATGCATCATCACAGATATGCAGAGTAGCCATATCCATCGACTACAAAATATAGCATATGGTTGATCTTATCATAAAAGCATCACAAAGATGATCACTTCACAGACCAAAAGATGCAGAGTAGCCATACCCATCCATCACATATGGTTGATCTTATCATACAAGCATCACAAAGATGATCACTTCAGATACCAAAAGATGATCCATCAAACTTTAAATTGCAGTACAAGCATCAGTTTAGAGACCAACAAGATGATCAAATTGCAGTACATAGTGCAACAGCAGCATATACAAAGCAAAAGATTGACACTTCAAACACCTAAACAAACTACCAGCACTGCAATGTCAACCACGCAGGGCCATTTGTTCATCTCCTAAACAAACTAGGCATTAACACTGACATAGCTAACAACACAAAGCACACCAATTCCATCATGTCCATCAGTTCTTCACTAGTGAAATAGCTACCAACATAGAAAGCAGAATGACTGTTGCCATTAGTGCCTTCAACATCATCAACATTTCATTACCTAAACCTAGGAGTGCTTCTTCTTGTTGCTTGCTCATGCTACATGCAACCCTTCCATTAAGTCCATCTTCAATGTCTAGAAGCATAGGCCTTCCATCCATTGCACCTGCAAACCTTTTGTTCCTTGTTGTTTCATTTCTTGCTCGAATCATCTCTTCCCTCCTATCCTCTACAGCGCCTAATGCATCTACTGCATCGTTGCCAATGAGGACCTACTTATAATTCCTGAAATCAAAAGTGTCCTAATAACAAAACAGACCAACAAACACCATGTGTAACATCCCAAATTTTCAATTTGGAATGTTATACATTAGATCATCATTGCATATCGTATTTTATTTTGCATTTTGGTTGATCCTAGAAATTCTACGCAACTCAATGACCCACGGAGAGAGTTGGGGATTTCGTTATTTTCATATTTGAGTTTTCTCAAATTTTGAGAATAGGATCGTTTGATTTTATTTATTTTATCATCAATTATTTCTATTAAAAAATATGAGAGAGGGAATAAAATGACTTTCCCAAAATAAAGAAATATTGAGGATCAAATAATAAAATCAAATAAGATTTTATTTCGGAGTTTTTCGGTGTTTTATTTGAATTTAGGAAAAATGTGTGTTTTTCAAAATTGCATTTAGGTCCCAAATAAATGTTCACCTTGTGTGGCTCGATTTTAGAAGCCCGTGAAAATTTATTTCAGAATTTTTGGAGTCCGTTAGTATTTCTTTTTATTTTTGCTTCTGCGCGTAATATTTAAAAAAAACAAACCGACCTACGGGCCGTGTCCGGCTAGGACTCCGGCCCGAGGTGGCTTTATAAGCCGGCCCAGCCCCGGGACAAACCCTAGCCCCAGCCGCCCGACCCCGCCCCAGCCGCCCGACCCCGCCGCGTGCCGCCGCCGCGCGCCGCCCGCCGCCCCGCCGGACGCCGCCGCCATCGATCCCGCCGCCCGAGGTTCGCCGCGCCCCAAACACCCCCTAATCCAAGACTCCCTCACCCGTGCATTAGATGAGTTCTTATTGTATGCTTGTTTGTTTGTCTGCGATAGAATACCCGGAGTGCGCCGCTTGTTACTTCGAATCGCTAGGTTTCGCGGATCATCAGCAAGGCAAGTAACACTTTGATCATACCTTTTCTACTACCCAGTTTTATTGCATTAGATCAATCCTCACACATTGCATGATTAGGATCTAATTAAGTTGTGGGATGGGAAATAGTTGAGGTAGTACCTATTACCTGTTTATTATCAAACCTTTGGGAGTTACTTCTACGTTTGCTTATTATGCCATGCTATGCTAGTAGACGTGGATTGGGTGAGTGATATCCATGACAGATGTGAGTTTGTTAATTAATGGTTTATCTAAGGTGGCAACTTAAACACACATCTGGGTGGATTGAGGCACCTGGGTATTCCAGGACTTGCCTTTTTTCTTTTGGACCGCCACCCAGGCTCAAAGGGATCATGAGACTATTCATACTAGAGACTTCCGTGTGCAGCCACAAGCTATTATGGGCTCTAGCATAGTTGACTAAGTCGTGCGAACTCTTAAAGTGGTAGACTAGCAGATGTAGGGGATGTAGGTGGTACGGTCTACCCGACCGTAAGGTGCTAGCGCTTCTGAAAGACTATGTCTCGGTCATCCGTCTTCTCAAACACCATGTAGTACGAGAAACCAAACGGAGGTGATCGAGTCTTGTGGGGAAAAGTGCGCAAACCTCTGCAGAGTGTAATAAACTAATCATGGTTAGCCGTGTCCCCGGTTATGGACGATCTTGAGTATCTAGTACCTGGATTATCATGTGAATCTCAACATGTTACTCTAAATTAATTTTGTTGGGTTATGTTTAATGATGATGCTTAATTGGGATTGAGAATGTTGTCAACCATTCTCAATGTTTAACAACCACCATGATAGTAATTAAATTTATTCCTTTGTAGTAGGGAAAAATTGGCTTTTCACAAAACTGTAACCATAGAGCTTTCCACCAGCCAAATATGCATATAGTATAGTTGTTTCATTCCATTACTCTCTATGTGTTACCTTGCCAGCATATTCCATGTGCTGACCCGTTTCGGGCTGCAACGTTAATGTTGCAGACTTTTCAGACGACGATTAAGGAGTTTTTAGGTCGTGGTTCTATACTCAGTGATGCCGTTGGAGTTGATGGACTCACTTATCTTCCAAGCCTTTCGCTGTTATCGTTATTAGATGGCATTAAGCCATATTTATTGTAATAAGTTCTTTTTTGAGACACTCGTGTAATAAGTGTGTGATTGCTACTCTGCTATAAATCCTCCGAGTACTGTGTGGTGTCAGCATTACTGATCCAGGGATGACACCGGAGCACAGAGATCAGACTGTTTGAGGTCTGGTCACTATAGAGATGGTATCAGAGCACACGCTGACTGTAGGACACGACCACTAAGCTAAAGACCTAGATCACTACTCACTCTCTTCTCTTCTGACTTCTTATCTTTTCTACTCTTTTAGGATGGCAGATGGAAGGAACAAGTTCACGCAACCAAATAAAGTTACACCCTTTGGACGTCACTTGAAGGAAGTCACTAGATACCTGAATATAGGAGTACCAAGCTTCACTAGAACCTACAACGCCACTTTACCTGAAGAAGAGCACTAGATGATTCAAGTTCAAGTTTCAGGAAGGACGTTCATGCCAGTCACTGAGCCCATAGAGTTTTCTTTTGATGCACCAACTTGGAGTCTAGGAAAGAGCATGGCAGCTCACATCGCCATGGGACGCATTGGAGAAGTCTACCCTAATTATCTCAAGGATACTATCTACCAGATTTGTGGGCGCCGAGATGAACACTGGGAGATGATCAGCACCAGGAAGGATAGATCAATCGCAGCTTTTATCCAGGAGTTAAACCAGCACATTCAACGACAGGAGAACCAGATGTGCGCCGACATGATAGATCTGAAGAAAGCTAAGACTAGAATCAAGGAACTGGAGGAAGAACTCAAGACTACACGTGAAGATTATGAAGAGGAAATTGAAGTATTGGTGGAGAAGAATGACGACCTGATCAAGAAGATTGGGATATTTATGGGAGGCCCTACGCCAATAGATGAAGACGAAGAACCCAAGGAGATTAGCCCGGAAGACTACATCATCATCGACGACACCGACTCGGATCTAGATAGTAGCAATGATGACTATGTTGATGAAGTTGGAGCAGATATCATGGAGTCTGCCACCGAAGAATATTTCTAGTAGACCACCTCATCAGTAGTAGTAGTCCACCATGTAAATATAGTAGTCTGAGCACTTTTGCAATAGATAGATCGATTGTATGCCCTTGTTTGATTGAATGAAGTGAATTGTTTGCTTTTGCCTCATGTGCATATGGGTAGTGTTTTCTCTTTAGACCCCCTCTATTCTTACATCTCATCTTTTCTAAACCCTCAGATGCCTCTGAGACATGACCCCGGATTTGCCTTTCCACCGGAGCTCACCCAGTTGATCCAGCAGCAGAACACATTGATGCAGTTGCTAGTCCAGAATCAGAACCAAGGGAACAATAACAACAACCCACCACCACCACCACCACCTGTTGATCACTTAGCCCGTTTTCTTAGGCTGAATCCGTCGGTGTTTTCCAGTAGCACCGAGCCGATAGTAGCAGATGATTGGCTCCGCAAGACAGCTAGGGAGTTGACCACAGCAGGATGCATAGATGCGGAGAAGGTGAAGTTTGCCGCACATCAGCTAGAAGGACCCGCAGCATCATGGTGGGAGAATTTCACAGCCACTTTCCCAGTCGACACTGTCACATGGGACCAGTTTCAGCAGGCTTTTCGTACTTCCCATGTTTCAGCAGGAGCTATGGCCATGAAGAAGCGTGAGTTTCACAACTTGCACCAAGGAGGACGGACTGTTCGCCAGTATGTGGAGGACTTTAGTAAGTTAGCACGTTATGCGCCAGATGACGTCGCTACGGATGCAGCTAAGCAGGAGAAGTTTCTGGAAGGACTGAATGATGAGTTGAGCATGCAGTTGATGGTAGCAACTTTCAACAACTACCAGGAGTTGGTAGATCGTGCTCTTGTGATTGAAGGGAAGCAGCAGCAAATTGAGAATCGCAAGAGGAAGTATGGACAAGGAAAGTACAATTCAGGAGCTCAGCAGAAGCCACGTTTTACCCCTAGACCAGGAGGACATTTTCAGCATACCCATGGAGGAGGTAGCTCGCACAATCACAATGGCACCAAGAATGGTAATGGCAATGGAGGAAGCAACGGCCAGAATCGCACCAACCCATCAACCCCAGCCAAGAAGGACCTAAGCCAAGTCACTTGCTTTAAGTGTCAAAAGACCGGACATTATGCTAATGAATGTCCTGAAGGCCAAAATGGCAATGGAAGTTCTGGAAAGAAGCCGAACCCTTTCAATAGGGGACAGGTGAACCACGTTAGCGTGGAGGAGGTTGAAGCTCAGCCCGATGCAGTAATAGGTAAGTTTTTGGTTAAGTCATTTACTGCACTCGTTCTTTTTGATACTGGTGCATCGCATTCATACATCTCAAGGGGATTTGTGGATAAGTATAACCTATCAACCCAAGCCCTTAGGTCACCCATGTTAGTAACCTTGCCTGGAGCAGAGTATGTGGCTAGTCTATGGTGTGATCGGTTACCATTAAGGATTGGTAACTATGTTTTTCCCTCAGACCTAATAGTATTGGAATCCCAAGGATTGGATGTGATATTAGGCATGGATTGGTTATCAAAGTATGAAGGGAATATTGAATGTGCTAGTAAGTCAATTTTGCTTACCACCCCAGAAGGGAGAAGGATCAAGTATGTATCCCGACATGTGCCAAAGAGGACTCAAGTAAATTGCCTAACAGGAGTTGTGCAGGAGGAAGTACCAGTGGTAAGGGATTTCCCTGAAGTATTTCCAGAGGAGTTGCCAGGCATGCCGCCGGATAGAGATATTGAGTTTTTGATTGAGCTATTGCCAGGCACAGGGCCAATATCAAAGAGACCATATAGGATGCCAGCAAAGGATTTGGTGGAAATTAAGAAGCAAATTAGGGAGTTACTGGATAAGGGATATATTCGCCCAAGTTCTTCGCCTTGGGGATCGCCAGTACTACTAGTGGAGAAGAAAGATGGATCGTTAAGGATGGTTGTTGATTATCGAGGATTGAATGAAGTAACGATCAAAAACAAGTACCCACTACCAATGATCAACGATCTGTTTGATCGATTGCAAAGAGCTAAGGTATTTTCCAAGATCGATTTGCGATCAGGATACCACCAATTGAAGATTCGAGAACAGGATATTCCGAAGACAGCTTTTACCACCAGGTATGGGCTGTACGAGTATACCGTTATGTCATTTGGTCTGACTAACGCACCTGCCTATTTTTATGAACATGATGAACAAAGTGTTTATGGAATTTTTGGATAAGTTCGTCGTAGTGTTCATTGATGATATCCTGGTTTATTCGAAGAATGAAGAGGAACACAAGGAGCATTTGCGTTTGGTACTTGGAAAGCTTAGAGAACATCAATTATATGCCAAGTTCAGCAAATGTGAGTTTTGGTTGAAGGAAGTAGGATTCCTCGGACACGTTATATCTGGAGAAGGTATAGCAGTTGATCCCACTAAAGTTGATACCGTGACCAAGTGGGAAGCCCCAACAACAGTTGGAGAGATCCGGAGTTTTCTTGGACTCACAGGATACTACCGGAGATTTATTGAGAATTTCTCAAAGATTGCGAAGCCTATGAATGAGTTGTTGAAGAAAGATACCAAGTTCATATGGACGGAGGAATGTGAGGCTAGTTTCCAGGAGTTGAAGAAACGTTTGGTTACCTCACCAGTGTTGATTTTGCCAGACCAGACCAAAGATTATGAGGTGTATTGCGACGCTTCATGTCGAGGACTTGGAGCAGTGCTTATGCAGGAAGGGAGAGTTGTTTCATATGCCTCAAGACAACTAAAGCCTCATGAGTTGAATTATGCCACGCATGATTTGGAGTTAGCAGCCGTAGTGCATGCATTGAAAACATGGAGACATTTTCTGATTGAAAATCATTGTGAGGTGTACACGGATCATAAGAGTTTGAAATACATCTTCACACAGAAGGAGTTAAACCTTAGACAAAGGAGATGGTTGGAGCTCATCAAGGATTATGATATGAGATTGCATTACCATCCCGGAAAGGCTAATGTAGTAGCTGACGCATTAAGCCGTAAGAGTCACGTCAATACATTAATGATAGGAGAAATACCCAAGGAGTTAGCAGAAAATCTTCGTGAACTATGTTTGGAAATAGTTCCGAGAGGCTATGTAGCAGCATTGGAGATTCAGTCAACCTTGACGGATAGAATCAGAGAAGCTCAAAGAACTGACAAAGAGATTGCTGCTATAAAGGAGAAACTGGGCAAAGGAAAAGCTAAAGGATTTCGTGAGGATGAGCACGATACCCTATGGTTTGAAGACCGCGTTTACGTGCCCAATGACCCAGAGATCAGGAAGTTGATACTGCAAGAGGCACACGACTCACCGTATTCAATTCACACAGGAAATACCAAGATGTACTTGGATCTGACGGATATTTTCTGGTGGACCGGAATGAAGAAGGATATTGCGGAGTATGTAGCAGTTTGTGATGTATGTCAGAGAGTAAAGGCAGAGCATCAGAAGCCAGCCGGATTGTTACAACCATTGCCGATATCCGAATGGAAGTGGGATAAGATAGGCATGGATTTTATCACGGGATTACCCAGGACTCATTCAGGCTATGACTCGATTTGGGTTGTAGTCGATCGATTGACGAAAGTAGCTCATTTCATCCCGGTAAAGACCACTTACACTAGTGCTAAGTTGGCAAAGATATACATGACCAGGATCGTATGTTTGCATGGAGTTCCAAGGAGTATCGTATCAGATAGAGGAACCCAGTTTACCTCAAAGTTCTGGAAGCAGTTGCACGAAACTTTGGGTACCAGGCTAGAATTCAGTACAGCTTTTCATCCACAGACAGATGGACAGACCGAGAGAGTAAATCAGATTTTGGAGAATATGCTGAGAGCTTGTGCGCTAGATTATGGATCTAGTTGGGACGATAATTTGCCATATGCATAGTTCTCTTACAACAACAGTTACCAAACTAGTTTAAAGATGGCCCCTTTCGAAGCCTTGTACGGAAGGAGGTGCAGGACACCGTTATCATGGGACGAAGTTGGAGACCGCCAGTTGTTTGGACCTGACTTGATTAAAGAGTCTGAACAGAAGGTGAAGTTGATTCGCGATAGGCTCAAAGTAGCCCAGTCCAGACAGAAAAGTTATGCAGATTCTAAACGCAAGGAGATAGTTTACGAAGTCAGAGATAGAGCTTATCTTCGAGTATCTCCACTTCGGGGAACAAAGCGTTTTGGAGTTAAAGGGAAGTTAGCGCCACGATTTGTAGGACCATATCAAGTTTTGGAGCGTATGGGAGAAGTGGCCTGTAAGTTGGAATTGCCCGAAGGATTGTCTGGAGTTCATGATGTGTTCCACGTTTCTCAGTTAAACAAATGTCACGCGGAGATGGTTGACATACCATTGAGAGACACAGTGCCTTTGGAAACTATTCAGTTGGATAACGATTTGACGTACGAGGAGAAACCAATTAAGATTCTCGAGTTTGCCAGTCGAGTCACTCGCAGCAAGGTTATCAAGTTTTGCAAAGTTCAGTGGAGCCACCACACGGAGGATGAAACCACCTGGGAACGAGAGGAAGATTTGCTCAAGGACCACCCTCACCTATTTTCTAGCCAACCCGAATCTCGAGGGCGAGATTCATCTTAAGGGGGGTAGGTTTGTAACATCCCAAATTTTCAATTTGGAATGTTATACATTAGATCATCATTGCATATCATATTTTATTTTGCATTTTGGTTGATCCTAGAAATTCTACGCAACTCAATGACCCACGGAGAGAGTTGGGGATTTCGTTATTTTCATATTTGAGTTTTCTCAAATTTTGAGAATAGGATCGTTTGATTTTATTTATTTTATCATCAATTATTTCTATTACAAAAAATATGAGAGAGGGAATAAAATGACTTTCCCAAAATAAAGAAATATTGAGGATCAAATAATAAAATCAAATAAGATTTTATTTCGGAGTTTTTCGGTGTTTTATTTGAATTTAGGAAAAATGTGTGTTTTTCAAAATTGCATTTAGGTCCCAAATAAATGTTCACCTTGTGTGGCTTGGTTTTAGAAGCCCGTCAAAACTTATTCCGAAATTTTTGGAGTCCGTTTAGTATTTCTTTTTATTTTTTTCTTCTACGCGTAATATTTAAAAAAGCGAACCGACCTACGGGCCGTGTCCGGCTAGGACTCCGACCCGTTTATAAGCCGGCCCAGCCCCGAGACAAACCCTAGCCCCAGCCGCCCGACCCCGCCCCAACCGCCCGACCCCGCCACCGCCGCCGCCGCGCCGCGCCGCCCCGCCGGACGCCGCCATCGTCGATCCCGCCGCCCGAGGTTCGCGGCGCCTTGAAATCCGTGCCGTTGGTTTTTTTTAAACCAATCGGTTTTCGTCGGTTTATTTTTTTATTAGTTTCAGTTTTTTTAAAATAGATCGGTTTTTCCGGTTTATTTAAATAGCGAGCATTCGTCCGTTCGTTCGTTCTAACGAACCTTCGTCGTTTTTCTTTTTCTCGAATTAAATCCGCGATTTTTCTGATCGCGATTCCTGATCCGATTTTCGATTTAGTATAACTTTTCGCTCGTTTATCGGAATCAGGCGATTCAAGCGCCTAGAGTTTCGGCTCGAAACCCTCTATCCGTTTAACCAACTTAAACAAGATTTTGCTACTATAAAATTTGCCCTAGATCCAGATTAGTAGAACGAAGTTGTTTTCTTTCGCCGTTTGACTTTCGTTGCTTCGTTCGTTTTGATTCTTTTTGCTAACCGGAGTTCTTAAGTTGAACCTTCTGATTAGATCTCTTATTTGAGTTTTACCCATTGTCGGTGTCAAAACCGGCGGATCTCGGGTAGGGGGTCCCGAACTGTGCGTCAAGGCCGGATGGTAACAGGAGACAAGGGACGCGATGTTTTTACCCAGGTTCGGGCCCTCTTGATGGAGGTAATACCGTACTCCTGCTTGATTAATATTGATGATATGGGTAGTACAAGAGTAGATCTACCACGAGATCAAGGAGGCTAAACCCTAGAAGCTAGCCTATGGTATGATTGTCGTATATGGAGTTGATGTCCTACGGAATACAACCCTCCGGTTTATATAGACACCGGATAGGGTTAGGGTTACACAGAGTCGGTTACAATGGTAGGAGATCTTGAATATCCGCATCGCCAAGCTTGCCTTCCACGCCAAGGAAAGTCCCATCCGGACACGGGACGAAGTCTTCAATCTTGTATCTTCATAGTCCTGGAGTCCGGCTGAAGGTATAGTCCGGCTACCCGAACACCCCCTAATCCAGGACTCCCTCAGTAGCCCCTGAACCAGGCTTCAATGACGACGAGTCCGGCGCGCAGATTGTCTTCGGCATTGCAAGGCGGGTTCCTCCTCCAAGTCCTTCATAGAAGATTGTAGACACCAAGAGTAGTGTCCGGCTCTGCAAAATAAGTTTCCACATATTGCCATAGAGAGAATGATATAAACACAAATCAAATCTGCTCACGTATTCCGCAGTGCGTCATCACACTACGGCCAAGTCCTTTACTCGAATCGTTTTTACTTTTCCACCTCAGCACGTTTTGCGAGGCGGTTTCCTTGGCACGTCTTGTCAAAGCAGAGATCGTGTACCCCCTTTACGGGATTCTCATCAATACGGACGTGGGTAACCCAACCGTGCCCGTTAGCACGTTTCCTCGATTAAAGATGAGTCCCGAACGGTTACGGGGAGGGCTCTTGGTATTCAACCTCTTATAAAGAGACCAAGGCCTTACTCCTTTTTTCGATCTCAAGAGAGTTCGCCCGTCGCCTCGAGTTCCAACACCCTAGGCTCCAGATTCCAGGCGCTTCGGACCTTCGACGATGTCCGGTTCTGACCTTCAAGGCTGATGGACGCCCTCTTCCGTCACGGAGGAGGACGTACTAAAGTTGAGGGAGGCTAAGTTTCTGACCGGCGAAATTTCGCATAGGTTTCCTGCTCAAGGGCAGGTCATTCCCAGTCCCCAGCCCGGTGAGAGCGTGGTGTTCATGTCTCACTTCCTTCAGGGGTTGGGCTTTCCCAATGGATCCCTTTGTGAGGGGACTGCTGTTTTATTACGGGCTGGAATTCCATGACTTAGCTCCGGAGTCCATCCTCCATATCTCCTCGTTTATTGTCGTGTGTGAAGCGTTCCTCCGTGTTACCCCTCACTTCGGATTATGGCTCAAGACCTTCAAAGTGGAGCTGAAGATGATCAAGGGACGGCACGCAGAGTGCGGAGGCGCTGTTATAAGCAAAAATGTTGATGCTCCGTGGCCCGAGGGCTCTTTTCAAGAGGAGCTAGGCTTGTGGCAACGAGAGTGGTTTTATATCACCGCTCCCCGGAGCACCAAGTGGGTGGCGCCTCCTGCCTTTCGCTCGGGTCCCCCACCACGGCTAGCGTCATGGGTCAATAGAGGGTTAGATTGGGGTTTGCCCAAAGACGTGCCCTTGCTACAGGGCCGCATTAAGGATCTCTTGGAAGGAGACCTCAGCCTGGTCAAGGTGACTCAGGTCATGCTGATTCGCCGAATATTGCCCGGCAAACGTCGCTCCCTTCGCCTGTGAGAGTTTAATCCAGAGGGACCGCGAGCTCTCCAGAATTTCATGGGCGCAACGCCCGCGGAGATGTATAAATTGTTCTTCGGATCACAAGAGATGTGTCCGGATTTAACCGAGGACGCAGGCCTAAGCTGCAATCGCCCGAATACTCAAGTAAGCAACCTTGTGCCCGGACCTTCCATCCGTATAATTGTCATAAACTTGCCCCTAAAAGAGCCGTCCTTTTAAACAGGAGTGGATAGCGAAGGCAAAGCTGATCAGGTGTCCGGCTCCCCTTCCCGAAACCAGGCCGGATCCCATGCTGGTCAGGATGCTGGAGATAATGCCTTTGGAGGGAAGCAAGGGGGAGGACAAGGAAACTATGGCCTCCTCGAAGGAGGCTGCTTCGAAGGGAGGAACTGACAATTCCTCTCCTAAGGGGAAGAAGAGAGCCGCCTCTGACGACCCGGAAACCATGGCCTCGAAGCGGGGGGAAAAAATCCTCGTCAGAGGGTCCGACGCCGGGGAGTTCCTCGGCCGGACTACGCCCTCAAGGGGATCAGCCCTCCAGCGAGTCGTAAGTAGAGAAAGATTTTCCTTTTGAGGGATGAGGGAAATCCTTGATTTATATCTGAGAAGATTAACCGAATTTTTACCTTGTAGCTCGGACCTCAGCCCTTCTCAGCAGAGCTCGTCTTCGGGGGATCTCCTTCCGGAGATGATGGAGAGCGGGACGCCTCCCCCTGCCGTGCCGCCTAGCGAGGCGGGCGACCCTGAGGTGTCGTCGCGGAGGGTTTCTCCAAATCCGGTGGGGGCGGAAGATAGCTATGTGGCCCCCCGAGGTTCTCCGCGTCCGGCCTTCGAAAGAGGTCGTGGGACAAGTCCGGCACCGTCTGGTGTTCGGCCGGAGGAGCTAAAGATTCTGCTGGGGCGAGCTTCTATCTCGGAGGAGCACCGTGCATTGATGGGCACGGTGATTGAAAGGGTCTCATCCGCAGAGAGCGGATTGCATGAGGCCGTCAAAAGTTTACTGACGGGTTTTGAGGTACATTAGATAATGTACACTTTTGTCAGTTGCGCATGAATAAGATGCGCCCTATGTAGATAGTAGCCCCTGAGACTCTGCGCGTCGTCAAGAAATGACGGCACGTGGAGGATCATAATCCCGGGACTAAGATGTCGCCTTTGAATGTAGGCGGCAGGGTGTCCGGAATCGAGCGGAACTGATGATTTTGCCGAACTAAAGCGGCAACTGGATGTGGCAGATGCCGACATCGCTCTTGTCAATAAGCGGCTTGATGAGGCTCAAGGTATGTAATTCCTCGGGCGGCATCAGGTAAGAAGAGTTTTATGCCAGTGTCTTACGATGTGTGTGCTTGACGCAGATGGTGCGGCCGCCGTGGAGAGTCTTAGGGCAGAACTTGCCCGAGCTAAAGAACAAGCCAGAGAAAGTGTTGCGGCTGCCAAGAAAGCCCTTGAAGAGCTGAGAGCCGAACAGGCTGCTCATTGCCGAAGCAAGGAAGAGATGGCCGAAAAGTTAAAGAGTGCTGCAGACCGTTGCAGACTTCTTGAGAAAGAAGACCAGGCAAAACAGACGGACTTAGAGAAGGCTGTTGCCAATGCCAAGGATGCGCGCTCTGCGATGAGAGCTGCGAAGGAGGAGCTGCGTCAGGCCGAACAGATTGCGGCTGGGAAGCCCTTTATGCTGCGAAGGAAATTTTGTGATCCGAAGTTTTCTCCGTTGGACCGGATGTGGAGTGTGGAGGATACCTATCTGGATTTGGCAGCGAGTGCTGCTGATGCGATCGAACACTTTCGGGATCAGAAAGATCACGAAGTGGAAAAGGTTTTCTGGTCGCAGTTTCACAATCCAGAGCGTCCACTGGCAGTGGACGATCGTTTGGCTCAATGGGCCGTACTGAATAGGTTGTCCGGACTCGCCATGAAGTACGTCATGGGTCATCTGTGGCCGGGGAGATCGGAGCCGAAGAGTTATTTCAGCTTGGTGCAGCAATTCCTTGACGCGGTGCCGCGTATTAATGCAATGAAGAGGTCACCATGCATAGAGGGCGCAAGGATGGCTCTTGCTCGTGTCAAGACATACTGGGCAGAGATGGAGACCACCGTTTTTGCGTCCCGAGATTCGGACAAAAGCCGAGTATCCTCCGAGCACTATTTTCAGGAAGTCCTTGAAGGCGCCCGTGTAATAGAGACGCAGTGCTCGAAAGATGCTATGTTATGATAGCATATGTAATTATAAAGTAATATTTTGATAAACAGTAGTGGCCTTTTTATACTTGTGCCTTCAAGTATTGGGAACACCTCATGTGCGGCCGTTTTAAGATATATATATATATATATATACAAAATCTGAAAGATGGCAGTCGTTGGCTTCAGCCCCCACGCACATAGTGCGGGGGTGCTCGCAGAAGACGCATTTTCACACTTAACCCAACGTCTTGGTCCTACAAAGGAGGTGATAGCGCAGCGGACCAGGCAACCGGACTATAATGCTTTAACACTTTCACTTAGCCATAGGAGCTTGACAGTGAGACTATTTAGGTAGCCCCTTGGTGGCGACTGCGCTCGCCCGAGTTCGGGGCGCGTATGTGCCTGACCGGGAAGCGGCTCTTTGTTAAAGCGGAGGAATCCGATAGATTCCGATAGGTCATCGAGTGGCTGACCAGTCTCACGCTACATCATGACAGTCAGTTTTCGGCTTTCTCTACTGAGGTGCTCGCCCGGCCGAACCGGGGCACAATCGCAGTAGTTCTCCTGGTGCTACCTTAGCCGATAGAGCGGAACGTAAGGTAGCCGAACTCAGGAGCCGGGCAACCCAACATTTGACCAAAGACATGATTCGGAGCTGATGCATATAATGCCAAAACTCGCGACGCCGAACACTCCCTAAGGTGTTCGGTCTTTATGAGTGCGAGCGAAACAACACTCTTTATTAAAAAAGCCCCTAGTGTCCAGGTACATGCAAAAAATTCTGACGTGGCCACATGCCAAGAAGCCAGCCTCCTCCTTGGTTATGTCAGAAAGAACCAGGGGATGTGTAGCAACAAGAGACAGTAAAAAGGTTTACGCAGGGTCTTAATCTAAAAAGAATCCTTTAGGACGGGTCCCTACTGCACGTCTGCGCCTGTGTCTCCGTTGTGCCGTATCCTGGACGGGCGCCGCACGACGTTCATCTGTAAAAGAGAGGAACTAAGTTGAAAACGGGTCATGCCGAACAAAAGTTTAAAATAAACAAAGTATAAAGTAAAATATATAAAATTGAGCTTTATTGTCTCTTATTGTTTATGCATGGAGCCCCTAGTGGGGGTATATGGCCACTAAGCCTGCATCAATGATGATTTTGTCCTGAACTCGTCTATCCGCGTTCGTGGTCTTTAATGACCTATTTCGAAGTTTTTTGGCCGGTGAGGCCATTTTACTGTGGGGCTGTCAAAGCGGCCGCACAGTCCTCCGCTTGGGGAGGCACACTTTAGTGCTTCCCCTTCAAAGAGATGATGCCTCGTGGACCGGGCATCTTAAGCGTGAGAGATGCATAATGCAGTATTGCGTTAAAGCGGGCGAAAGCTTCGCGTCCCAGTAGTGCTTGATAGCAACTTGAGAACGGGACGATGTGGAAGGTCAACTTTTCGCGGCGGAAGTTATCGGCAGAGCCGAATATAACTTTGAGCCGGAGAAAACCCATACAATGGGTGTCCGGACCAGGTGTTACCCCTTGAAAGGAGGTTTTGCTGCGGCGGATTCTTGCTGGGTTTATCCCCATGTGATGGATTGTATCCTGATATATCAGGTTTAGTCCACTGCCGCCGTCCATAAGGACATTTGAAAACCGGAGTCCGCCAATTATTGGATCGAGTATCAAGGCAGTCCAGCCTGCATTCTTGATATTTCTGGAATAATCTAGCTGGTCGAAGATGATTGGTTTTGACAACCAGTGGCGGGACCCTTTGGGGATAGGTCGTGTGGTGTGTACCTTTATGGGTGCCGCACGTTTTGTTATGTGAAGTAAGTTCACTGTTTTTACTTCTTGTGGAAAGTTCTTTTGTTTCCTGGTGCTCTGCTTTTGGGGTCCGTCCTCGTCTTCGCTTGGTGTGTCGAGCCCCTTGTGTTCGGCATTGAGTCTGCCGGATTGTTTGAAAACCCAACAATCTCTGTGGGCATGGTTAGCAGGCTTCCCGGGAGTACTGTGTATCTGACATATCCTGTCCAGGATTTTATTTAAGTTGGATGGATCGTCCCTGTCATCCTGGAGGGGTGGTTTTGTCTGATTTTGTCGTGAACCTTTGAATCCGGCATTGATTGCCGTGCTCTTCGGACTTTTTTCCTTAGTCCGGCGACGGTCCTTGTTGCGTCGCGGTTTTCCGTTTCCATCCCTAGTTTCGGATGTACTTGGGTCGCTGGGGCTGCACCTTGCCAACCAGTTGTCCTCTCCTGCACAAAAGCGGGTCATGAGGCTTGTTAGTGCGGCCATTGTTCTTGGCTTTTCTTGGCCGAGGTGTCTGGCGAGCCATTCGTCTCGGACGTTATGCCTGAAAGCTGCTAAGGCTTCGGTGTCCAGACAGTCGACTATCTGATTCTTCTTAGTGAGGAATCTATTCCAGAACTGTCGAGCTGATTCTCCGGACTGTTGAGTTATGTGACTAAGATCGTCTGCATCCGGAGGGCGGACATAGGTCCCTTGAAAATTTGCTCGGAAAGCATCCTCGAGCTCTTCCCAACTTCCAGTTGTGTTTTCAGGAAGGCTTTTAAGCCAATACCGGGCTGGCCCTTTAAGCTTAAGGGGTAAATATTTTATGGCGTGGAGATTGTCTTCTCTAGCCATGTGTATGTGGAGGATATAATCCTCGATCCAGACTCCAGGGTCTGTTGTTCCATCATATGCCTCTATGTTTATGGGTTTGAATCCCTCTGGAAATTCATAGTCCAGGACATCATCGGTGAAACATAGGGGGTGTGCGGCGCCTCTGTATTTGGGTGTGCCGGATTCTGATGATGGCTTTATTGCATTGCTTACGAGAGCTTGCTTTCTTGGCCCATAAATGGACCTAACTGGGCCATGATGCGAATCCTTAGGTGGGTCGCATGCCGATTTAAGTGCGGCGCCGCTTGCCGCTTTATGGGGTCATCTATCCGACCGTGTGGCTTTCTCATTTTTTGAATGCGAGGGCTCTAGGGCCTCTTCGTCGAATTCAGGCAGTAGCTTTCTTTTTGGATAGCTTTTAGTGCGGCTACCGTCGCCGTATTTATCTGCGGTATTGATTACTTTGCTCCATCTAATCCGGAGTGCATCTTCCGCTGTTTTTAGCTTCCGCTTCTGCTTTTTCAGGCTGCGTGCAGTTGCAACGAGCCTCTCGTGGAGATTCTTCTGCTCCATGGGTTTATCCGGCGTGAGGTCGTCCGGAATGTCGTTTTCGCCGGAGGAGGGATGTTCGGTTTCTCTATCCGTGTTGCCCTGTTCGGACGGTTGCTCTAAGGCCTGCTCGTCGTCTACCGACTCGTCCTGCTCTATGGCTGGGTTTTTATCAAGGCGGGGCTTGGGTCGGCGTTTACGCCGACGCTTTGATTGCTTTTCGGGGGGTCGATCTCCCGTTCCATCCCCTTTTTCCTCGTTGTCGCTTCCTTTAGGGGTATCCACCAGGTACACATCGTGAGATGAGGTGGCTGTCCAATGCCCTATGGGCGTTGGTTCATCGGTATCTCCTGCATCGTCATCCATGCTGTCGATGTCTCCGGAGTCGAAGTTGAGCACGTTGTTTAAATTGTCGACAGTGGCTACCAAGTGGGTGGTGGGTGGGCTTTGAATTTCTTCATCATCCGTATCCCATCCTCGCTGACCGCAGTTCGGCCAGGGCTCTCCTGATAAAGAGAGAGACTTGAGAGAATTCAGGATATCACCAAAAGGCGAGTGCTGAAAGATGTCCGCGGCGGTGAACTCCATTATTGGCGCCCAATCAGATTCGATCGGCAGGGGCGCGGGGGGTTCGGAGTCCGGAGAGGAGTCCGGATCCTCGGAGTCGTGAGTCACGTGGAGTGTGGGGCCGGCGTTCGGCTCGATCGCCTTTGAGATTGCAGCCCCCGAGGTGACATGCAACCGCTCATCCTCGATTGACACAACTGGCTCCGAATTAAGGGTCAGAGCTGGTGCGTTTGCGGCCTCCGGGATACTGTTCGGTGACAGAGCTAGATCATGCCCCGCGAGACAGTGCGGCGCGCTTGGTTGTGGCTCGAATCCGTCGAAGATCAAATCTCCGCGGATGTCTGCCATGTAATTTAGGCTTCCAAACCTGACTTGATGGACAGGGGCGTAGCTTTCAATCTGCTCCAGGTGGCCAAGCGAATTGGCCCGCAGTGCGAAGCCGCCGAAGACGAAGATCTGTCCGGGGAGAAAAGTCTCACCCTGGACCGCATCGTTGTTGATGATCAAAGGAGCCATCGGGCCTAAAGGTGACGACACAGAGGAACTCTCAATGAAAGCACCAATGTCGGTGTCAAAACTGGCGGATCTCGGGTAGGGGGTCCCGAACTGTGCGTCAAGGCCGGATGGTAACAGGAGATAAGGGACGCGATGCTTTTACCCAGGTTCGGGCCCTCTCGATGGAGGTAATACCCTACTCCTGCTTGGTTAATATTGATGATATGGGTAGTACAAGAGTAGATCTACCACGAGATCAAGGAGGCTAAACCCTAGAAGCTAGCCTATGGTATGATTGTCGTATATGGAGTTGATGTCCTACGGAATACAACCCTCCAGTTTATATAGACACCGGATAGGGTTAGGGTTACACAGAGTCGGTTACAATGGTAGGAGATCTTGAATATCCGCATCGCCAAGCTTGCCTTCCATGCCAAGGAAAGTCCCATCCGGACACGGGACGAAGTCTTCAATCTTGTATCTTCATAGTCCTGGAGTCCGGCTGAAGGTATAGTCCGGCTACCCAAACACCCCCTAATCCAAGACTCCCTCACCCGTGCATTAGATGAGTTCTTATTGTATGCTTGTTTGTTTGTCTGCGATAGAATACCCGGAGTGCGCCGCTTGTTACTTCGAATCGCTAGGTTTCGCGGATCATCAGCAAGGCAAGTAACACTTTGATCATACCTTTTCTACTACCCAGTTTTATTGCATTAGATCAATCCTCACACATTGCATGATTAGGATCTAATTAAGTTATGGGATGGGAAGTAGTTGAGGTAGTACCTATTACCTGTTTATTATCAAACCTTTGGGAGTTACTTCTATGTTTGCTTATTATGCCATGCTATGCTAGTAGACGTGGATTGGGTGAGTGATATCCATGACAGATGTGAGTTTGTTAATTAATGGTTTATCTAAGGTGGCAACTTAAACACACATCTGGGTGGATTGAGGCACCTGGGTATTCCAGGACTTGCCTGTTTTCTTTTGGACCGCCACCCAAACTCAAAGGGATCATGAGACTATTCATACTAGAGACTCCCGTGTGCAGCCACAAGCTATTATGAGCTCTAGCATAGTTGACTAAGTCGTGCGAACTCTTACAGTGGTAGACTAGCAGATGTAGGGGATGTAGGTGGTACGGTCTACCCGGTCATAAGGTGCTAGCGCTTCTGAAAGACTATGTCTCGGTCATCCGTCTTCTCAAACACCATGTAGTACGAGAAACCAAACAGAGGCGATCGAGTTTTGTGGGGAAAAGTGTGCAAACCTCTGCAGAGTGTAATAAACTAATCATGGTTAGCCATGTCCCCGGTTATGGACGATCTTGAGTATCTAGTACCTGGATTATCATGTGAATCTCAACATGTTACTCTAAATTAATTTTGTTGGGTTATGTTTAATGATGATGCTTAATTGGGATTGAGAATGCTGTCAACCATTCTCAATGTTTAACAATCATCATGATAGTAATTAAATTTATTCCTTTATAGTAGGGAAAAATTGATTTTACGCAAAACTGTAACCATAAAGCTTTCCACCAGCCAAATATGCATATAGTATAGTTGTTTCATTCCATTACTCTCTATGTGTTACCTTGCCAGCATATTCCATGTGCTGACCCGTTTCGGGCTGCAATGTTAATGTTGCAGACTTTTTAGACGACGATTAAGGAGTTTTTAGGTCGTGGTTCTATACTCAGTGATGCCGTTGGAGTTGATGGACTCACTTATCTTCCAAGCCTTCCGCTGTTATCGTTATTAGATGGCATTAAGCCATATTTATTGTAATAAGTTCTCTTTTGAGACACTCGATGTAATAAGCGTGTGATTGCTACTCTGCTATAAATCCTTCGAGTACTGTGTGGTGTCAGCATTACTGATTCAGGGATGACAGCGGAACACAGAGATCAGACTGTTTAAGGTCTGGTCGCTACACCATGCCAAATCACCATGACAAGTTCCACAAAAATCGACCAAAATGAAGAACTAGGGTTGCACTCCGCATACACTGTCTGGACACTTGTAGAAGACCCACCCTTCATGCTTCTCCGTGTTCAAGAGATGGAACTTAATGCGAGTGTGGCACTTAGGGCATCTAATGAGCGGCACCACCACCACACAACCATCGAGCTTGTGGACATGGCGGCAACAAGCAACCTCCAACACGACGGAGAAGGGCGGCGACAAGCAAGCTCCAAAAGCGGTGACGACAAGCAATGGGGAATTAGGGATTTGATGGGTGCGACTGGATTCCGCAGCTTCGGGATTGAGGGGGTCGATGGGAATTACATGCGACGACCAATTTACAAAAATAACCCTAAGCAAAATGACCCACGTAACTTATGCGGACGTGGACTCCTCTGACTGGTCAAACCGAGCGGCGACGAGTGGCATGCGCAGAACAGTGACAATGGAATCATGTCTTGCCGTATACGGTGACTGTATTAGCCATATGATGACCAAAGCGAGCATTCTTCGCAAGTTCAGTGACAGCCAGTGCACTTTTACTCGTTGAAATCATACCGATCGTCATAAACGATGCATTGCTTATTTCCAATGAATAAAACTTCAGAGTTTTTTCAACAAGAAAAACTGAAATTCCTGAATTCCTTGAACAAACAGATGGACCGTTATTATTCTGAAGGAAAAAAGAAGAAAACACCGCTAGTTAAGGGCCTGAATCTAAGGCCGGCCATGGTCGTCTTATCTCTACAACCATCAGCAAGCGGTTTTGTAGAAGGCCCTAGTCAGCTGAGTCCAAAATATCGTGTTGCATGTACGGCGCGTGCCGGCGAGGAGAGGAAGCCTTCCCGTTGCCGTTGCCCCCCGACCCGCATGTCCCGTGGCGAGCGAGTTGAGAGCGTCGCACGGCAAACCCGGCCGGCGGCCATGTCCCGCTTCCCCCTCCCGAGCGAGTTGATGGATGCAACGGCACACTTATAAGAAGCCACGGGGCCCGTGGAGGTTTGTTACTCCCCCTGTTTACCGCGGGAGCCCCGTCCCCCTCTCCCTCCTTCCTCCCGCTAACTCCGCCCCGAACCGCACGCGCCCCTGCAACCGCAACCCCCACTCACTCCACCCAGTCCTCCTCTTTTACTTGGTCTCGCCTCGCCGTCCACCGCTGCAGCAGCACCACCGTCGTCGCGAGGGAGGATGCTCACCTTCACCGAGCTGTCGTGCCCGGCGGGCGGCGAGGGCGCGCCGCGGTTCGTCGACCCGCAGCTCTGGCTGGCCTGCGCGGGGAGCATGTGCACCGTGCCGCCCGTCGGCGCCGCCGTCTACTACTTCCCGCAGGGCCACGCCGAGCAGGCCGCCGCCGCCGTCGACCTGTCCGCCGCGCGCGTGCCGGCGCTCCTCCCCTGCCGCGTCTCCGCCGTGCGCTTCATGGCCGACCCGCAGACCGACGAGGTCTTCGCCAAGATCCGCCTCGCCCCGCTCCGCCAGGGCGACCCGGCGGTCGACGTCGGCGACGCCGCCGCCCAAGGGCGGGCGCTTCAGGACGACCGCCCCAAGCCGGCCTCCTTCGCCAAGACGCTCACGCAGTCCGACGCCAACAACGGCGGCGGCTTCTCGGTGCCCCGCTTCTGCGCCGAGACCATCTTCCCGCCGCTCGACTACAGCTCCGAGCCGCCCGTGCAGAACATCTTCGTCAAGGACGTGCACGGGGACGAGTTCAAGTTCCGCCACATCTACCGGGGCACCCCGCGCCGCCACCTGCTCACCACCGGCTGGAGCAACTTCGTCAACCAGAAGAAGCTCCTCGCCGGCGACTCCATCGTCTTCCTGCGCAGCGAGGGCGGCGACGTCCACGTCGGCATCCGCCGCGCCAAGCGCGTCTTCTGCGACGAGGGCCACTCCGGGTGGGACCACTACCGGGGCCTGATGCGCGGCAATGCCAGCTCCGGCGACGGCGGCGCGGCCGCTGCCAAGGGGAAGGTCCCCGCGGAGGACGTGGTCGCGGCGGCGAGGCTGGCCGCCGCCGGGCAGCCGTTCGAGGTGGTGTACTACCCGCGGGCGAGCACCCCGGAGTTCTGCGTGCGCGCGGGCGCGGTCAGGGCGGCCATGCAGGTGCAGTGGTGCCCCGGCATGCGCTTCAAGATGGCGTTCGAGACCGAGGACTCGTCGCGGATCAGCTGGTTCATGGGCACCGTCGCCGGCATCCACGCCGCCGACCCCAGCCGCTGGCCGCAGTCGCCCTGGCGCCTCCTCCAGGTACGCACGCCACAAACCATCTGGAGATTCTCTTGAACGAACGGACTAGCTTCCAGACCATCAACCACATGGCAACCATATCTCAATGCCATGGGACCATATGCTATGGCATATGGTACCAAATCGATGATTGATAATCGGATTCCTCCATGAATGAACTCGCAGGTGACCTGGGACGAGCCGGAGCTGCTCCAGAACGTGAAGCGCGTGTGCCCGTGGCTGGTGGAGCTCGTGTCGAGCATGCCCAACCTGCACCTGCCGTCCTTCTCGCCGCCGCGCAAGAAGCCGCGGATCCCGTCCTACGCCGACTTCCCCTTCGAGGGGCAGCTCTTCCACCCGCCGCCGCCGCCGTTCCCGCCCGGCCACCACCACCAGCAGGACCAGCTCCTGCACCACAGCTTCCCATTCTTCCCCTTCCCGGACAGCAATGGTGCTCCTCTCGCAGGGATACAGGGAGCCAGGCATGCGCAATTCGGTCCGTCCTTTTCGGATCTCCACCTCAGCAACCTGCAGTCGAGCCTGCTCTACGCGGGTGGCGCCGTCCGCCGCCCCGCCGCCGACCACGTCGCTCCTCGCGCACCAAGAACCATCAGCACCGACCTGACGATCGGCACCTCGCCCGCCCGCGAAGACGACACCACCACCACGCGCGCCCCGACAAAGAAGGCCGGCGGCGACGTCGTCAAGCCGGCGCCGACCCTGCTGCTCTTCGGGCAGGCGATACTGACCGAGGAGCAGATGAAATCCAGCAGCACCGGCGGCGACGCCGCAACCTCGCCGGTGGCCGGCGGATGCGGCTCGCCCAACTGGGACGCGGAGAAGGCGCCCAACCTCTCGGAGGGCTCCGGGTCGGGCTCCGGCGTGATCCAGGGCAGCCCAAGCAACAACAACAACACGTCCTCCTGGAGGCTGCAGTGGTTCGGGGACAGCAGCAGCCAGGCGGCGCCGGAGCTGCTGGGGCTGGAGGCCGGGCAGTGCAAGGTGTTCGTGGAGTCGGACGCCGTGGGGCGCAACCTGGACCTGTCGGCGCTGAGCTCCTTCGAGGAGCTGTACGGCCGCATGGCGGAGATGTTCGGCATGGAGTGCGCTGAACTGAGGAACCACGTGCTCTACCGCAGCGCCGCCGGCGAGGTGAAGCACATCGGCGATGAGCCTTTCAGGTGAGCAGCATGCACAATGTCAACTCCACTTGAAATCATTGATCACTCGTTACGAATAAATTCTTAACGTTGAATTTGCAGCGCGTTCGTGAAGTCGGCCCGGAGGCTGACGATCCTGACGGACGCCGGCAGCGACAACATCGGGGGCTGAGAATGAAGCCGCAGAATCGTCATTAGCCGAATAACTTAGGTCTGCCGGCCATTCCAAGTCGTCGTCAGCGAGCAAATAAGCCGGACCAAGTGCCCCCTGCGTGTACAGCTGAACTGCAAGCTGTGGTTGGTTTCTTCCCGAGTTAGTAGCTCATTTCCCTTCCATTTTCTTTCTCGTCGTCGTAGCCGTAGGAGCTGCAAAGCAAACCAAATCAATGTGGCAGCAGCACCACTCCCCTCTGGACACCTTTCATGATCATCATCGAATGTAACGTACTTGCCGCGGATCTTTTTATTATTTCGCTGGGCCCGTCAGAGAATTGAATGCTCTCTTTGGCGCCTGGCCAGAGGGACAAGCTCATCATGCATGCAGGCAGCAGGCTTAAATGAAATTTGTGCGATGTTGCCTCGAGAACATTTACTACTACTGCTCGTCCTCCCTGCCGGTTCTGAATCACTGGCTCCGGCTCTTGCCTCCGGGCGTCTCATACTGGCCGCGTACGTATCTCTCTCCGGCCTCTGCTCCGGGCTGGGCATGCATGGGGCAGTGCATTAACTCCTCCAGGTCCGGGTCCTCCATGCCATTGCCATGTCCTCTGCTCGCAGTGGCGAACATAACTCCACTGCCTGCCCATTTTGGCGCGGGGAGACGATCCTATCTGAGATGGACGTTTCATCTAACCGGATCGACCAAAAGAACAGTGCGCCACCGCGCCAGTGACCGGCCGGCCGTCCGGGACCCTGACCTCCCATCAGCCCATTATTCCGTGCGCATATACTGCTCCTCTCCTCTCCTCATGTTGCAGTATCTCTGTTTGCACTGCAGAAAACGGAGGCGCGGAGCCGCCCACCGGTGCACGCATCCGCGATCCTGTTTGCCTGCGCCTAACTTTTTGGTGTTTTGCATCCGCCGTAGCTCTTATCAGCGCGTCGTCGCCTACCTGGAAATCCATCAGCACTGCCGTCAGCGGCGGTTGCCGACTGCACCCTGTACAGGCACAATACGTGCTCGGCCGGGGGCTGGACGTCGACCGCTCGCCGGAAGAGACAAGGGGGTGGATTGCTTCGGGCTCGCTCGCCCGGCCGGTCTTGCTTGTCCGGCAAGTGTTCTTGACCACGTCCCTGTCACCACGCCACGAAGACGACAGCAGGAGCGAGGGGAGGGGAGGAGGAAGAGGCGTGAGGTCGGTCGGGCGGGCAAGTCGCAGGGGAAGGCGAGAGAATGTTGCACCGCGCGCGATAGGTGCGCGCCATCACTCGGACAGGCGCTTTTGCAGGGGGCGAGCCGCTGTCCGGCGGTTCACGTTGGATCTGACGCCGACGGGCGGGGCTGGTCGGGGTGGTGGGCTGGAGTCTGGAACAGTTGGAGTCTGGAACAGAGGAGCCATGGGCGGACGACCGGACGTCGCCGATTACAAAAATGTTTAATCAGCTGGGACGAGAGAGAGCTCGGCGCCGAGGGAAATGGATGGAAAGAGGGCTGCTCTGCTACCCGTACGATGTGCATACTCCTGTTCGTAAGACCATTTGACATGGCAAATTCGGCCCCTCATATGCCCGTGGACATGTCCGGTCACGTTCGCGGGCGTATTCGGATGGGCCCTCATATTTCCTTTCGTGCATCCACATATCTCAAATTCGGACTATCAAATTCATGCAACACAATGTCACGCGTAAATAGCAATTGTTGGTATCAAGCATACATAGCATTTACATAAAAATTATTTGTCGATTCATTTGGTCAAGCTCCGTCGTTCCATACTCCTCGTCCGATGAAGTATTGGAATCCATCATTTACCTAATAATATCACAATAATTCTGGTTGGTCAATGTCTCGAACATAGCAAGGCGAAGCCGGAGATTTGCCGGACGTACCACGGTGGCGTCCGGGCCGGAGACAACGTCCCACGCGGCGAGGACGGGAGCGCTCTTCCGGAGCTGGCGGCGGGGAGCCTGAGAACGGTTGCGGACCGGGCGCGGCGGCGGAGCTGCGAGCCGGACGGTGCAGAGGAGGAAGAGAAGAGGAGAGAGCAAATGGATCCAGTGGCTCGGGGGGTGGGGAGGTGGATCTGATGCAATTTAGGATGGGGTCAGGTTGTCGGGTCCGACATGACGGGCTTGCCCGGACGCCCCATATCCGTCCCATATTTGAGCTGGATATGGGGGGTGCCGGTCAATCCGGGCGTTTGAGGGGCCGTCCGGGGTCAAAATATGGTGACCGGTCGGTCCATCTAAACGTATGAGGCGGGTTTAAGAGGTCCGGTTGTAGATGCTCTAAGAAGAGTAGAAGACCGTGTGTAGTTTGATGGTACGCAGAGCATTTCGGGATGGACATGATGGTGGGTCAAGGGGCGGGTTTGGTAGCCAAGTTTAGGACCCGGCGCAACAAGTTGCCACGCTTGCTGCCGCAAGTGTCGGGCTTGTAGTACGTGCCAGGACTACTAATTAATCGTGGACTTAACTGCTTGGCTTGTCCATCGGGATTGCAAAACAATCCCTGTCAATGGTACGGGGACCCAAACCATAGTACTACTGCTAACAGCCAGCCTGTTCCGATGAGCTAGAGAGGCCATGTACGTACGCTTCTCCGTTCCAAACCACATACAGAGGCCGGCACGGGACGTGAAAGCTTCGGTAGTCTCTGTACGTGATCGACACAGATAATCCTTGGGGAAAACTTTGATTCACCTCTGCTGCGTCGTGGCACCGTGGGTGGGTGAGCGATGCGTCCAAGCCACCGCTGCAAATGGCAAAGCGAAAACAAAGCAGCTCTACCGCACGGTTGAAGGGTCCTTGTCACTTGGAATAACCACGGATTTTGTTGGCGGTGCTGGTGCCCGCCGTATGCCCCGGTTGGCCGCGGTCTGTCTGCTGACGGTAATGTTTCTTTCTAGTATCTCTCTCTCTCTCTCGCGCCGGCGCCGGTGCGTGCACCCGTTCCTGTCTGCTGCCGGCCGGTTGCTTTCCCTTGAAACGAGGGGCGGATGGGTGATGCTCGCAGATTGACGTCGGTCGGTCGAATCATATAATTCACATCCACACCCCCTCCATCCAAAATGAAGGCACAGGATATCGATCGAGCAGGAGCAGAGAGATGAGATGACACTGAGAGATAAAGAAAGGTAGCGGCGTCGGTGGGGTGCGGTGCGGTGCGCAGGTGCGATCGCGGAGCGCGCGGCCCGGCGTGTCGGGCTGAGCCGAGCGACACACGCACGCACGCGGACAGCTAGCTAGCTAGCGCGCCGCACCACATGACGGGAGGGAAGTCAGCAGGCACGGGAGAGAGAGTCAAGAAGTCAGCGAGGGCGAGGGCGCGGTGGGGGCGGCGTGGCACACTGCGCCATGCCGGGCCGGGCTCGCTGCCTCGCCTGGAGCACTAATTAATTGGCGTCCCGCCGACGAGGGTGTAGCAGGTGGGTGATGCGGCGGTGACGAGAGCGGGAGCGGCAGGCAGGCAGGCAGGGCAGACTGGGCGAGCGAATGTTCCGCCGCTTCGTGTGGGGCGCCATCTGACGCCTGTCCCCCCACGTTGACCCTGTAGCGCGCTCTCTCTCTCTCTGCCTCTACCGTCGCACGGGCAAGGCTCACTCTTTTCCCGCCCGCGTCTCACCGGCGAGGTGCCAAAAAGGTGACGTCCGGACCTTTTTTGTTCATGGCTAACTTTGCCACAACTAAGCTTAGGCAAAATGTGACTGTCACAAAAAGTGTGGCTCATAAAATGACCACCACAAGTATGATAAAATTTGGCAAAAAGTTGAGCCTATGACATATGGATCAAGTGGCTAGAAAAGTGTGACAAGCCACAAGTGTGGCAATAAATCAAACACATGCCTAAGCTATTGTAGCACGACTAAGGTTAGACGTGGCAAGCTTAGACTGCAAACCAAACAGACAGTCTTTATCTCTGGGAGAAGAGAAGGCGGTGGTGTGTACGTTCGCCATATGGCAAGCAACCGATTTTTTTCTCTTAGAAGAACATACTACTAAACCCAAACCTGAACCACCACCACTAGACCCAAACCTGAAGCACTAGTACTACTAGACCCAAACCTGAACCAGGCGGTGCAGCTTCAAGATTACCAGTGCTCCCGCGAATCCTGAACTACCGTACGCGCAAGAGAGTGCTTGTGTTCTGTGATGATCATGATTAATAAGCGTATAAATGCACTATTAAGTGCAGTACTAGTGGTGCTGTCCTCCTCCCCACGAAGTCACCCAACGCGGGCGGGTCGGCGGGCGGCGGCGCGTTTCAGGGTGAAAATTGTGGGCGGGCGGACGGACGCAAGTGAAATGAAGGCGATTGGTACGCAGATTTACACCGTGAGGTGTTGTATTTTACATCTTTGGGAGACGTAAATGTTAAAAAAAGCATTTACACCATCTGCCGAAGAAGGGGTTTTTAACCTCAGAGATGTAAAAGTTAATTATTTCTGCATCTACATCATCTATTGAAGATTCTCATACACTATATTAACTAAATTAAGTGCAATAACGATGCTCGTACAAAATTCTATGCGGACCAATAAACCAGGACGGAAGCAGCAGTCCTCCTCTCCGGCAAGTTACTCCACGCAACTCTGTCTCCAGCGCGTCCACCCTCACCTCACCTCACGTGCGTGCGCATCCAACAATCCTCGTAGCATCCCATACCTAGCGATCCTAAACCATGCAGCCTATGGACGCAACACGATAACGTGGGGTGCCGATTTTGAGCCCAGCACCACTCCACAGCCCATACGCACCGCAACGCAACGCATCTATAGCCAGTAAAAAAAATGAAATCTAGCCAGCCAAATAGAAAAGCCAGCTAGCTAGTAGCACGCCTTGCTTTCAGCGCCCGCACAGCAACAGCAGGGAGACATGGAAACATCGCGATCGATGCAGGGGGGTCGATCGACGGACACCGCATGCACGGCCTCGCCGATCCCGACGCCTGCACGCACGCCCTGTTAATAAACTTTCCTGTAGAAAAAAAATGCTGGTTTGACCGGGCCGGGCACGTACGTGACGACGAGCTTCGGCCACGGAAAACCGGCGGGACTTGCTCCGGTGCCGGGGCTCGGTGCGGTGTTCCCGGGGAGAAGCTGGTGGAGGAGAGCGTGCGCTCTTGTTTGTCAAGGCCTCCCTCGGTTGGGCGCGGAATGGAAGACTCCATGCGCACGAACGGCCTCGGGCACTGCCGCCCTCTCTCACCGTCTTTTGTGCGCCGGGAGCAGCGCGCATTAATCAATCGGATTGATGAATGATGATGGCAACGTATCCTCGGTTCCCTCTACGGTTGGTCTGCTCGCTTCGGTCAATCTCTGGATTATGGACATGTATAATTTGTTAGTACTACTACTATTGCTACTGCATTATTCGTCCTTTTGGACTTTGAGTTGTTTCCTCGGAGCATCATCCACCGTGGCATTATCTAAACAAATTTAAGGCGAGTAATATTGGATAGGAGGGAGTGCTGCTAATTCGGTGTTCCAGATGAAGGTCTTCAGACTTGTCTATGAGCACGCGGCCTACTGCTTAGTAAAACTTTATACTAAAGTCAGTATAAAATCGAGACACATATTTTAGGACGGAGTGACTACTTCGTCCCTAGTTCTTGGCTTTCTTGTTTCTTCACAACTTCAGGTATAGCACTCCTGTGAGAAGCATGCTTGAGGCACTAATAGCTTGTGAGGACCTACTGTGCCTGTCTGGATGGTCTACTGCTGGCACTGGCATTGGAGACTCCAAAAAAGTAACACACTCAACACCCAACTGTATCCATGTTCATCGTCCCATGATCGAGCCGACACTTTCCTCAAGTTTGGACTGGAACAGCCAACTTTGTCCACGATTCAGACACGGGACCAAACTATCACTATACACACCAATCAGAAAATCGACAATGCAGAATGTCTCAGATCTGGCCATGTCCATTCAATTGTCTCCATAAATAACATGAAACAACACCTGTCTTTATTGCAACCACCACTCTAACCTCAAGTTTTTCGACATCAAACAAACCGACCATTCATTCACCAGACACATTTTTGACATAGGGCCGCCCTCTAAGTTTGACCCTTCGTCAGGGTCCCGTTGAACTCAAAGCTGCTGATGCAGCAGTTTTGGTGTACGTTCTGAAGCTACGAATGCAATTGAATCTAATACGAATAACTAGATACAGCGTAAATCAACACTATGTCAAACTGTTAATACCCTACAATGTTGGGGCACGCAACGTGCGTCGCCTAAATATTGACAGGAAGAGCGGTCAAGAACGCCAGCGTGTAAGGAGATGTCGACTTGCCAAAAGCTGCACACCAGCGTGGAAGCTTCTCGAGAACCGTCTCGACCATTGGCGTGACCCTGTTCACGTCTGTTCTTAGTTTTACCAGGAGAGGAGGGTCCTCTGCGTTAGCTTCCTTTGGAGATGCCTGTGTCGCTTTACTTGACCAGAAAAGGGTTAACTGGAATTTTGTTGGTGCGTTCTTGCCGCCTGCAAACTGGATTGTATGCCATCCGTCCACCTCGCTCTTGCCACCCAGTTGAACCAACTTATCTGACTCCACTGAGTAAAATAACGCATATAGAGATCAGTTAGATGGCAAATAACAACAATCTACTTCACCTAGATCTGTCGACCTATTCGATTGTAACTCACCTTGAACAGTGAAGTCATCGATTTCTTGCATATTGATTGCGAGTGACCACCGTGTAGATGACTTGGTATCAACTGATACTACTGTTCTGCGGGCATCATCGGTAGCAGAATCGCTTTCAACATGGAGCACTGGAACTTCTGATTTGCTCCATCCAGTACTGCTCCCTTTGTAACTCCTGCAGCCATACTTCACGGTAAATGTCACAAAATCAGTTGTCATATTCTTTCCGCAAGAAAACTCTTCCCCTCTTAGGTCCATCAATTCCTGTGTCAACTTTCCAGGCATGTTCGAGAACAGGGAAACATAGGATAATGGTTCCGTGTTTCCATCGTTCGTTCTTGTAGTATCAACAACATGCACAACCTGAGGAAATAGTGAATCAGTTATCATTTAATAAGTAGGAGTATTCATTGCTAGTATGAGCTTTTTAATACAAATATGGGAACATTATGACAATTGCAGGCAAACGAATTTTCAAGAACATCCCAGAAAATTATTTGCTAATATAAGTTGTTTTATGCCTATGAAAATTGAAATACCTGAAATTTCGAGACAAATTAATTTTTTTCTTGATTTCTACTCCCTTTGTTCCAAAATAAGTGTCATGATTTTTGGTCAAACTGGAACAGAGTAAGTACCTATTATCCCCTTGCCGAACAATTGCATTTCTAAGTAGGCAACTGTACACAGTTAATGACAATGCAAGATAATTCATTGTGTTTGGGAACGTTTGAAGGACACAAAAGTCTTCTTGCACTCCTTAATTCTAATACAGAACTACAAAAAAATATATTTCAATCGGAAGGCGTAAGCATTTACTTCCAATTCTTTCTTTGAAGAAACAGGCTCTCCTTCATGGTATGCATAAGAGATTGTCTTAAAAGGATACTGGATTGTTAAACATAAAAATTATCCTTTTCAGGTTACAGAGATAGCAAATGATGACAAATTATGGAAATCATACGACAACACCCGATGAGTCAAAACAGTTAAACACCGAGTCAAAATATTAGGATACCATTTGTCAAAGTTAAACTCATACTCCCTCCCGTAAGCGACAAAGTGATGTTCCATATATTAACACGGTCTTCAAAATATAACTTTGACCACTAGTTTCTATTTCAATATATGTATAACGACCATCAAAATTGTAGTATTTTGAAAGTAATTCTCGAGACCAATTTATGCACATGGTCTTCAAGTTCCCAATCTAAATATTTAAAGCAATATCGACAGTCAAAGTTTTCATAGCGGTGCTTACATTTACAGAACGAGCAATATCCTCTGTGAATGCTGGAACAATGCCGCTTGATACCAGTACAAGGGCAAGACCAAAGAATGCACACAACACAGAAAGAAGTGTTTTTTTGGCACCTGCATAAAACATTATCTCGGATATAAGCTCATTTGGGTGTGTTATGTCTAAAACAGAAGGCAGATGTATGTACATATTGGAGAAGTCCGGAAATTGGATGCAATGATAGATGTTGAGTACAGTACAGCAATGTTAGAGAGGGGAGGGGGGGGGGGGGGGGGGTCTAGCCTTCTGCCCAGGGAAAACCACAATCATCACAAACTTACAGTCATTCCTCAGATTACTTTAGCTTTGAAGCTGCCCGGTAATTTTGGTCTTTTAGTAGTTTCTTAGTGTGGGTGATCACCTTTGGTGGCCTGTAAATTTTAGCACCATTTTGGCATTACTCTAATACAGAATGACAAAGCATGATGCATGTTTGAGGGCCAAAATTTAATGACCATTCCAACACACCCCTTACACTATATGTCCCAAATCAAAGCAATATCAAAAAAATTATGAACAAGACAGCAGAAACTCACAAGTCATGTAACGGAAGCAAAATGTGATGATATATCAAGCATGATATGGTTTACCTGAAATATGGACATACGAAAGGAGATACACAAACGTGAAGGACACGACTATAGCGATGGCAACAGCAACTACTACATTTCCAAGCCAGTCTGGTAGTCCACCAGGGTTCCTGCATATATAAGTGCGCACAAGGTTGAAATTAGTTCGGTTAGCTTAGAATAGCTGATGCAATACTCTCTGATAACAACATTTAAGTATAAAATTTAATCATGGCCCTAACTGGCATAGCAAATGAGAAAATAAAGAAGAAGTTTGGACGCCGCAGGCTCTAGATATTTACCTATCAGCACGTACAATGCTGCCAACCATCACATCTACCAAGCGAATAAACAAACCAGCAGATGACATAACTGGCACAGCCAAAGCCAGGACCAATGTAAAGACCTTAAGCTGTTTAGGTGACCTTACAGGAGTTAGTGTTGCTTCCATAAGACCATCTGCAACGAAACAACAGCCGTTAATACTCAAAGTTGAATATCAACATATTAACTCTCAGATAGTCACCCCAACTTACATGCAAAAGCAGGCGAAACAAGCCAGATGAGTGCTATATACGATGCTCCGACCTTCAAATAGGTTCCGACTATCAAAACTATAAGCCATTGGACAAAACCAGATTTGAAAATCCACCTCTCAGCTTCCAGGCCAACAATGTAATCCATTGTGTTACCAGTTAGACCTGGCTTTGTTCTTGAATACACTTCTTGAATGTGCCTCTTTAGGAGAATAAATCCAAAATGCTGACCAATGAATGCGCCAAGCAGTGCAGGTGAACCAAATAAGCCAATAACTAACCATGGATTTCCAACAAATGGAACAGGAAAGGGACAAATATGCGGCAGGGCAAATGCCACGACAACCGGTAAGAAGATAGAAAATATCAACGTCAAAATAATGCTCAAACATGATATTCCAAAGGACATAAGACCAGGACGTCCGCCCATAAGCAGTGATGTTCCCCATATCAGAAGTGACTGAAATATTATTGAGTTGTGAAACATGGTTGCTAGTCGCTGTGGATAGACCACCATGTACTTGCCCTGCAAAAGTAGTAACATACAAGTGATAAGCTGAAACAAAAGAAAATTCAGTTGAATAAGAAATCGTACTAACTAAATCTGCATTCTTTTCCAGATACGAACAAATATCTTGCCTGTTTCCCAGGTGCACTTTTTTTTTGCAGATATGAACACATATCATGGTCTAAGTTTACTTTTGAGGGAATCCATTGCTCTAAATTTATGCCAGCAAAGCCAAACAACACCAATCATCAAAAGCACTAGAGTTTTTTTGAGGAATCATATGGTGCCGGGAGCACAGAAATATATAATCCTAGCTTCAAATCTAATTCTGATGTTTAGTTTGAATCATGGTATGACCTGGTGACAGAACAATGGCACTCCAGATGATACTTAAAAGGAGGTAAGGCATGGGGAGTGCCATGCAAAAACTCCATTGCTCTAAGCAAACAAAATCAAAGAACATACCATGCCATCAAAGATAGACAACTCATCTAAGAATTGGGTCATACTTCAAAGTAATATATGATGTACTCCCAACCATTATATCTTGCCATTTATTTTCAACAAAGATAGACAACTCATCTAAGCAAACAAATTCAGTTTTTACAGAGGGAGTAAAATATAGTGTTATTTCTATTAGGACAAAATATGAGCCATTTGTTTTCTCTTCTTTGCCCCAGTTATACCCATACCCCCATTATATCTTGCCATCCAGACAAATTTAACTTCGCCCAAGCATCACAATTCACAAAGATTTTTCTCCAAAGAATACATCTTTGTTTCATAAAAAAAATGCTGATGATAAAGAATTCACACATCATTCGTTGGCCATACTGTTGCCTGAGTTTACATGGCAATAATTTTGAATTATAAAATTGGTCAAATCCTTACGGTCCTTTATTATCTGAAAAATTAGCATATGAAGACCTATAGAGATCAAAAATTTCCCACAGGAACTTACGAAAAGCAAAATCTATACATGTGCTTGCTTAGCTTAATGAAAAAAAATCAGATATTGCATGGTACAGTCATAATGTTTGATAACAAAAATATTTTAATACGATGTACCAGAATGTCGAAAAAAATAGCCTTCTTCTGCTCTGTGCTCTCTTGCTTTGCCTGGTGTGCGTCTTTCATAAATTTTGGTGATGAAGCAGCATGTAGTAGGAAGGCAAGCATATTTTCTCCATTATGCTGAAGGGATCCTGGTTTCAGGAGCTCCATTTTGTCATTCTGCACAGAAGACGGCAATGAAATCGAGTAAGCAACTAGTACAATGTTTGGCATCAAAAAATAGATTGAAGCTGCCACCACATATTCTGTTGACCTCGATCTACACTCACAATATTAACAAAAGTTACAAATACCATTACATCTAAATCTATCACCTCATTCTTTTTTTTAGGGAAGCTATCACCTTGTTCTAATTTCTGTTTGGAAGATAGAAATACAATATCATGGCAATAAAATTATTGTAATCAAATCTCACTAGGAAACATATGGCTGGATTCATTTAAGAATTAAACAGCTTGCATTCATACTCTACGAGGAACTGTGGAACAATCAGCTGGATCCTCAAGACGTGAAGTTCACATGTGATGTTTCCACCTTGTAATCTATCAAAAAGCTACTTTTGGTTCGGAAACATGTATACTCGTTATATTCCTTTTTGCATCAAAAAAGCGAATGACAGCAACATAGCTTAATCTCAAGGTCCATAATCTCTAGCTCTTCAAACCAGTACCAGCAGTAGACTCTTTCACCGAGTAGATGATATAGATATGTTAGTTATCATGTTCATAACAAATACTCCCTCTGTAAAGAAATATAAGACTTTTTAGATCACTACTTTAGTGATCTAAAAAGTAGTACATACATACACATATAAAGTCATCAAGCAAACCTTTGTGTGATACACAGATGTCGTATCTGTATATGCAAAATCAAGGCCAGGAAGACCAGCAACCTCCTCATATATTTGGAAATCAGTAGCAGATTTTATTGCTCCAGAACGGAAAACATCCTGCAATTACAAGTTTACGTCATGTCATATTTGCAACCTCCTACGAAGACAACTAAGATTGAACTATGCTGGTTGAGTAAAGTGACACATCGAACTGTCTTCGTTCACTCTAGCAATAGGATATCACTTGAAACCTCTTCTATAAGTTTTGTGCTAGGATCAACAAGTGGGTGTGAGGTGGATGAGAAACAACCATGTCCCTCATTTTTCTTATAAAAAGGTGAATTAAATAGGGCATTTCACTCCATGTTGCTCTGAGCTGCTTGATTTCAGAGTTGCTGGAAACATGACAAAGTTGCTATAGTTATTTGCTATGATCCAATGTTCCCCGCTTCTGGCCAAAATATAATTTACTTTTTACCTAACAATAATTGGAACAGGAAAATCATTCAAACCTCTATAGTTGGCCAATAATGTATGCAGACTGCACCTGACAGGGTAAATGAACCTCTATGAAAAGAGGAAAATGTTCTCTCTAGGACAGCAAAAACCGAGAATCAAATAAACACAATGTGTTACCTGTGTAGCTATCTGAGCAGATGGGTATTTCGCTACAGCAGCAAAGCTCTCCAAAGCCCATTGGTGAGTACCCTGTACATGAAAAAAAAAAATAGTAAGGTACACGAAAAGGTTCAAAATCAATTCTTTTGTAACAAATTGAACAATGTACAGCAATTAAAAAACAGAAAGAAAAAAAATCTGATGCATCGGCGACAAAGTAACTCAGGGTTTGAAAATGTTCAGAAACCTTATTTACTATCATTAGGCATTAGCAACAAACTAAAATTTAGAACAGCTACATGATTGTTACAATTGCAAATGCAAGCATAATTTCTGTAAACAAATCGTGAACCCAACCTGAAAAAGGGTGGATTTCCCACTGATACCCATAGCTTCCAAATCAACAGCAAAACGTACTGAGTTTCTCCAGTGGTGCTGCACAAATATTAGTAAATTACATTATGGAGCATAACGACAATGACCTATGTACCAGTTACAAGATGATTTATGTGTAACATATGAAAATAGTGACCTGAGTTATAAAACTGTGGGCCCCATCAAGACCCTCTTCTTCCCCTGTGTTGAACAGAAACAGGACGCCACTCTTAAACCCATGCGCCCACTGAGCCACTCCCCGTGCCAGCTCTAGCATGACTCCTACACATGAACTGCAATCCCCGGCACCTTCCCTGAATAAGAATAGAAGTTAGAGGTTCTTTTTTCTCAAAAACTAACAACGGGGAAGGAAAAAAGTGGAAGTTTTTACAAGAGTTGGTCTGCTACAGTACACATATTTGCAATATGTAAGCATTAGTGTGTCAATAAATTTAAATCCTATTAACATTAGATATACACTTGAACAGTCTGAAAACCTGCTAAATTACTCGTAAAAATCATCGTCACAGAATTGTTCCTTAAAAACAAGCCTCAAAAGCTATATTCTCGTTCAACCTTCATGTGCTGTCAAGCTATCCTTAGCAAATTTTAGATCTCGATATCTCCTGCTTATAGTTAAAGAACCGTGCACGACTGAGCCCACATATTTGTTTAACCTCACTTATATCGCATACATTTCATTTAATCCACTCTCTGCACTCACCCCTTCCTCAATTGAATAATAACATGGCACTCAAGTTGATTATTGCATATTACATTCAACAAAAATAAAACCACTAAGTGTCCAAAAGGCATGTGGAAACTCTTTGTATCTGATGTAACCAATTAACGTGCTGATGATTAAGCATATCGATTACATTACATAATGCAAAGCAGAAGCAAAATTTCCTCATAAGGGAGAAGACAGAGCCTTACGTTGTGGAAACTGTGTCAATATGAGAAGAGACCAGAATCAAATTTTCTTCAGCTTCCGGTAAATACTTGGGAACAATTCTGAGGATCACGTGCTTAAGGTCTGAGTACAAGAGTGTTTTTCCCTTGAAAAGACCACCAGCTAGACGATTTGCACCAATATCCGTGTGGAACAGCTCCACTTGAACATCAACGTCCCAATGAGCTGTCTTCTTTATTTTCTCTGCTTCTGCATATACATACTATTGCATGGACATGTCAAGATGGATAGTGCAACTAAAAATAGCTGTAGAAAAATGATAAGTTCCAAACAACAATAGCACACAATAAATTGGGACTGTATCATACCCATCCAGATGGGAGAAAAGGTTGAAAAACAGTAAAAGTGAAAGATAAGAGGAAGAAATAATTAAGTGCCTCCTCACTTTAACTTATACTGTAATAATTATTCTCCACTAAATCCCCTTTCTAGTTCTTATGACCAAACCCCAGACCTCAATTTTTTCTCAACCCCCAGTGCCTCCATGGCTGGTGTGGGTGTGCACTTCTGGTGGTCAAAGTAACGGCTAAGCTTGTCTTGACTTCCAGGTAGAAGCATGGGCGAGATTAGCAACTAACAGCCAGGATCAGGTTGGTGATTGCAAGGTGGAAGGGCTGAGAGCCTGAGAGAAGTCAACAAAGGTGTTGCCTTTTGCATCTTGGTTATGGTATAGGTAAGAAAGAGCAGAAAATGGGTTATGCACATACTCATACAATGTTGGCAAGAATTGGCATCCAATGTATTCGCAGTGTCTGACTGCACTAGCTTCGACCTGGCATGGCCCCATTAACGCACTTAAGTGGCCTGGTGTTCAAGTTTTTTTTTTCTGAATGTGCATTTTCTGCGCACTGTGGCTAACGAACCACCCTCACGGTGTACAAGTTCAGTGACACACCATGCTTACCTAGATTTGCATTTTCTACGTACCGTGGTTAAACGAAGCATTCGCATGCTGCATAAGTTCAGTGACCCACCATACTTACCTAGATGTGCCTTTTCTACAGATCGCGGCTAAACGAACCACTTGCACGGTGCATAAGTTCAGTGACCCACCATACTTACCTAGATGTGCCTTTTCTACAGATCGCGGCTAAACGAACCACTTGCACGGTGCATATGTTCAGTGACCCACCACGCAATTTATTCCTGGGTTGAACACATGGAAGTTTCTACGTGCCCTTTTAATTATATAATAATAAAGAAATATGAGCTTAGTAGAATTATTCATTCACACGACACAGATTTTCATCAGTAAATATAGCCCAAAAGTAAGTGCTCCAGCTTCCCCCAACCACATAGCTAATTATCATGACTTAAAAAATATACTTTCTAACACAACAATATAAAATGCAGACTTAAAAAGCCTCTTTCCTACTAGAGCTCTACTAATTAAACAGGACACTGCAATCAGTGTCGACATTCAACACCCAACAGCTAGTTCCATCCAAACTGGAAAGTGTCAGCGAGCACCCATGTTTCGAACATATCAATGCATAATAACATTAACGGCAATGTTATAATTGGTCTGGAGACTGAAATTGTAAGTAAAAGCCTGTTAAAAATGCAAAAGCAAAGAAGCTTGAAAGGACAACCTGCACAGCAAGATCGAGGGCATCTGAACCAACTGGATGAGGACCCAGGCTTGTCAAGTACTTCACATGCTTAAGGGCAGAAGCCTCTGAGAAGCCCCGCTTACCAGCCTGCTCGGCACCAAGGGGCAAAGGAAGACTCGCAAACTGCATACGGTAAACAGACCAGGATCCATGAAGGAAAAGTATAAACAACCCCAGCAACAAATAAGCGCTCCTCTTATGCCTGCTGTTATCTTTATCAGAATCGACTGCTGCATCAACATTAGGCTTCTCATGTGTTGATACAGACGAACCTCGCCCTCGAGGCATTCTGCGTGTTTAAATGTAGTGAAACGCCTGAAAAAGAATGGGCTGTTAAAAAACAATTATCTTCGCAGTACCATAACAAACATTACACGATATTACCACTTGTAGCAGAAAATTAAAATACAATTAGTAAGCATTCAATTCCATATGCAGAAATGGAATTCCCACATGCACGATGATAAATGTTTTGAGTTCCAGCTACCAAAAAGAAAGATTTCACATGGATCCAGGCTAAATAAAATGCAGATCGGATAATCCCAGTTTTGTTCAGGATCGGATAATCAGTATGTTCCACCACTGTAAGAACTGGGTGTGTGCTAACAGCTAACCTCCCACGTTTCCACATGAGAAAATGCATGCACAGTCTAAGCAGTAGTAATCAGACACTACACAGAGTCTCAGGGCGTCCTAATTTTTCAGTGATGTTCTTCGCGCAGTTCAACTGACACCCCATGGTTCACAGTTTCAGAGCAGGGATGCTCCCCAAGTTCAGAAGCTAGGTGGAACAGGTCCCTACTCCATAGTCAGCTGGTTACGAACGGGAAACTTGAAAACAAGAGAACGGATTGGCTATTCAAGACGACCACAAGTCGTTACTGAAACAGGAACTGAAACTCTGAGAGTCTATGGATGAGAAGTGGCCGCTTTTGGCTACATGTTACGTTACCATAAAAGAGGAGGCAGAGAATTGGTAGGTTGATTCACATTTACTGCGTCCAAGGTTCTTTTTAAGAAGCCAGAGTGTGTGGACCAGGGCAGCAAAGTACTACCATATGGCAAGGAGAATTTCCAGCCTTGAATATTTCACACAAGGGCGGCAAAAAGGGACCCAGCTTGCAGTTCTAGACGGTGCATTTACCAGAGATCATGGGAAAGTCGTGGCCTGCCTGTCAGGCTTGAGAAAAGCCAGCCATTAATTACCAAGAACAGGTTGCAGCACCGTGTGACATCTGAAACTAATTACCCAGCTAATGGCGATCTCAGTTATGAAGTTTCGAGTCAATGGCACAATTAGCCACGGAGGGCGTTGGGGATTCAGACTTGCCCCAAAATTCTGTTTCCTTTTACCGATTAAACTGGTATCGACACTAGTATTAGTTCTATATAATTGATAGCCAAGACTCTACTTCCTATGTGGGCGAGGTCATCTGAGAGATCGCCTATGAGTGATGGACAGGATTAGTAGCGGCGCACACGCAGGAAACGAACCCGCAACTAACTACCATGATGGAGGGAGCTGCTAGTAGAGAGAGGAAGATTCAGATTCGGTTTGCGAAGGGAAGAAACGGAGCAGAATTGTATAGCAGCAAGCTAGTGCCAGCGCTTTCCTCACCAGCGGAAGAAGAATCCACGCCCGTGCGGATCTCCAGAGGGGCCGGCGGCGAGGGGAGCGGAGCTCTTGCTTCGGCGGGGAGGTTATCTCGGCGTGGACTGCAGTCTGGACTCTAGAGGGGATGAGGCGGCAGGCCGTTAGGATTTCGGTCGCCTCTCTCTATTTTTTACGCGAGGGAGGGGAAGCAGCAGGGAGACGCCCGCGCCGCGCGGAGCGGAGATTCGGGGTTATGATGAGGGGAAGGAGAGGGGGGAAGAAGGAAGGACGGCGATCGCATCGCATCGCATCGCAGGGACCCAAGAGCGTGCCTGGCCCGTGGCCCGTGCTAGGAGGAGTACTTGGACGTAGGCAGACACGAGATGCTGGACCGGTGTCGTGTTGCGCGGGGTGTATGGGCCATATGGGGCGGGACGAGGCACTGTGCGCCCTGCCCGCCTCTGTGACGAGCTCACGAGCCCGTCCGTCGCCCGTCCCCTACTTCTCTGTTCCTCCCGTGGCGTGGAGGACCGCAAGGATGTCAGGCACAGGGTCCCCTCTGAAGCGTCCCGTGTTCATCTTCTTGTTGGCTGATGACACGGTTTTGTCCGTCCAGAGCTCGAACTGCTTTCCCGTGATTTTATTTCGTTTTTTTTAAGTTGGAAGAAGAGCTGCTAAGATTCCATTGAAGAAGAAGAATTCCGATGGCTGAAACTGTTCGGTTAGTTAAACTAGGTCTAATAAAGCACCACAAGACATACAAAGGCGCCAAAAGGCTGAGCCAACACAGCACAAACCCAAAGGCACATTGCCGAGGAGGTCGGTGTCATCATACATCGCCATCCACGCTCATGGCCCGACGACTTTGGCTTCGCCAAAACTTCACCCAAGAGGACCATTTTGTTGTACTGATCATGACCGCCACAAAGCATGTTTGACGGCCTCATCGACACTTGAGAGAGAAGAGATATCCGATAGAGGAGTGGCCATGTGCCGCTCCGGTCTCGAGAGGACGACCAACCTGACTTGTCTGTCCAAAGTGCTTCAATCGTGCAACACCGCTAGCCAACTACTGGCCACAACCTAATGCACCACCGCAAACATCTTGCCACCGGAAGCTCCCGGTCAACTGCTCAACCACAGACAAGGTGCTCCTGCCAAAAGGTCAAATCTCCAAAACGATGCTTCCATCAAAGAAACGTCGCCACCGCCGATCCGATAAGCGGATCTCGGCTTTCACCCGAGACTATAACTCAAGAGCGGGATAGGTGCAAAACTCCTCGGTGAAGCCTTCAACAAGGAAGCAGCATACGCTTGTGTTGCCATCACCGGCTAAGAGCGAGACTTTCGTCCGCATAAATGCGCAGCTACGCCAAAGACCATGCCCTGGACGCACCCACCACAAGAACTGGAGACTGCTGCTCCTTCGAACTGGAGACTGATGCTCCTTCCATCCCGACCAGAGGACAACCGACGACTCCGCTGCTCACCAGAGAACCCAGCACTCGTCACACATCGTGCCCAGATCGGGCCCATCATCGCCCGAACCAGATCTGGCTGGCCCAAACCGCCATCGCGCGCTCATCCGGCGAACCTCCTCGGCGCCACCGCATCACCACATCTAGCGCTAGACCGCCGCCACCACTAACAAATGTGCACCGGTCCGCCGCGAGCCGAGGCCTGATACATCTCCAACGTATCTATATTTTTTATTGTTTCATACTATTATATTATCAATCATGTATGCTTTACATGCAATTTTATATTATTTTGGGAAACTAACCTATTAACTCAGTGTCCAGTGTCAGTTTCTGTTTTTGCCTATTTTATTGTTTCACGAGAAAACCATACCAAACAAAATCCAACTACGATCAAACTTTACGATGTTTTTTCTGAACTAGGAGAGACCCTAGAAGCTAGGGGGGAAGCCAAAAGATGTACGAGAGAGACACAAGCTCATACCACCTGAGCTTGTGGGCCCCTCGTAACTCCAATTGACCTAATTCCAATACTATAAATTTCCTAAAATTCAGAAACCACTAGAGCGAGACCCGAAACAATTATTCTGCCGAAGCAAGCCTCTATTCTTCCGTGATCCCATATGGAGGCCTCCGTCGGCACTCTGCCGGGGGAGGAGTCGATCACGGAGGGCTTCTATATCAACCTTGTCGCCTCCATGATGATGCATGAGTAGTTCCCCACATGACCTACGGGTCCATAGTAGTAGCTAGATCTCTCTCTCTTTCTCTCTCTCTCTTGATCTTTGATACATCTTCATCGTATCCACTTTTCCAACGCTTTTTGCTTTTGTTTTGGATTCTAATTTGCATGATTTGAATGAAACTAACCCGAACCGACGCTGTTTTCAGCAGAACTACCATGGTGTTGTTTTTGTGATGAAATAAAAGTTCTCATAATTGGACGAAACTTTTTGAAGATTTATTTCATGATAAATAAAAAATATTGGAACTAAGAACCACCGGAGGGGGGTCCCTATCTGCCCACGAGACACCAGGGCGCGCCACCCCCATGGTAGTTGGTGGGGCCCCTGGGGCTCTGAGCAGCTCTTGACAAAAAAGACAAATTGGAGGTTTGTAAAAAGATTACTATTCATGTACTGTTTTTGCCTGATTTGTCTTTTTTGTTGAAAGCTGCTCAGGTGTTCAAATGTTTTAAAATTTGGAGCGGGCCTCACACATCAAATTTTCTATCGTATAGTTTTTTTTAGAATTGTTTGAATTTGTTACGAATTGTTTTCTAACCGGATGCAGATGAGCCTGGGCACCGAAACGCTGTGTTAGCAAGATATTTCCTCTTCTCTTTACTGTCTCCTTATATTCTGATTTGTTTCTTTTTGAGAAACTTGTTATTTGTTCTCTCAAAGGTTCAGTTTGCAATATCTTTGAAGATATCGATGGATGGATGTCGGTATATGCTATTCGTGTTGTGTTTATCAACCACTTCGAACTCTCCGTCACATGGATGCTTCTCTTCACTGAAAATGACGGGCTGGCCATGCCCGCTCGCGCTTCCCAATTCGAAAATGAAAACAGAATGAATTTGACAAATTGTTCCTGAAGTTAAAAGGCATTCATGAATTTCAAAATGCTCTTCAATTCCAAAATATATGTGGATTAGAAAACAAATCAAGAAATGAAATAATCATGAACTTTGGAAAGACCTTTATGGATTTTAAAAATGTCCCAACTTCCACAAATGTTTGTGAATTCAAATAAGTGTTCCTTAATTTTAAAAACTATGCATAAAATTGAATACATGTTTGCTGATCTGCAATTTTTCATGAAAAAGAAGTGTTAGCAAATTTAATTTTTTTTGGAAAATATAAAAATGTCATGAATTGAAAAAATGTTCATGGGTTCACAAAAATTTACAAATTCAAAAATTGATCACGAATAATGTAGTAAAGGGAAAAAAAGAATTATGAAAAAAAATCAATTTAAAAGTAAAGTAAAAGAAAAAATAACATCCCAGGCGCTTGCTTTTCGGCCGGCTCGGTATGGGGATGAGGTTAGCATCTTTTTTTTTGTTTAATTTTTAGGTGTTCAGAAATTTAACAGAATAAACAATGTTTACAAAATATTGGGGAAAATGTTTTAAAATTAGAAAAAAGCTTAATATTGAAAAAATATTCACGTATTTAGAAAATGCACCGGATTTTAAAAGATCTTCATGAAATTAGAAAGCATTCTGGATAAAAAATGCTCATGAAGATGACAATTATTCCCAAACATAAAAAACTCTAAATATTCAAAATACCAATGAATTTTAAAAATATTCTAGGATTTCAACAAATGTTCATCAATTTGAAATTTTTTCCAAATGTTTTAAAAAATGTTCATGAATGCCAAAAAAGCATATGGATTTTAGAATTTTCTCGGCTTTGGAAATATTTCTGAATTCAAAAAGGGTTCAATATTTTTTAAACAAAAATTGAAAACATGTTCACGAAATTGAAATTGTTGATTAAACAAAAGTTTTTGTGAATTTAAAATTTGTTTACAATATTAAATAATGTCATGAATATCATGAATGTTTATGAGTTGAGAAAATGTTTACAAAGTCAAAAATTGTTCAGGAAATTTAAAAATAAAATGAGAAAATAAAAGTAACTATGATATTTTTTAAATTTAAGTTACCAAACAAAAAAAGTAAATCAACAAATAGAAAATAACATCCCTGACATCTGCTTTTCGGCTGACTGGGATGAGGCGAGGCGGCTCTTTTGTTTTTGTTTTATCTTTTGGTTTTTATTTACTTTTTAAGAAATAAAAAATAACAATAATTTGGAGGGTTTTTTTACAATTTGAACCAGATGCTTTAAATTTAATAAATGTTTAGGACTTTAGAAATATTTCGAATTTTAAAAGATTTTCATGAAACTGAAAAATGTTCTGGATTTTAAAAAATGTCATGGATTGGAAATTATTCCTAGTTATTGAAAAAGGGAAAATGTTAAAAATATTTTCAAAATAATCTTGGATTTCAGAAATTGTTCATGAATTCAGAAATATTTCCAAACTTCAGAAAATGTTCATGAGTTTTGGTAATTTTCTTGTATCTCAAATATTGCTCGTGATTTTGAAAATTATTCTTTATTTCAATAAAATCTTTTGAATTTGGAAACAAATGTTCACCACTTAAAAAATATTCTTAGATTTAAAATCATATTACAAATTGCAAAGATAATTACGAATTTGAAAAATGTTCTGGATTCCAAAGAAACATGTTTACTATTTTTTTTAAAAATCCGAGTTGCAAAAGATGTTCCAAATGTCAAAAAATAATGTGTATGGAAAGATGTTTGAATTTCCAAAAATCTTACCAGATTACAACAAATGTTTTGATTTTTTATAAATTTTAGAAATATTTATGAATTTGAAAATGAGAAAAGGGAAAAAAGAAAAATAAGGAAACTGAAAGAAAAACGAAGGAAAAGGGTATTGAGAGAAAAAAGGGTCCAGGGAAGGTTCTAGATACTTCCCAAAAACCAAGGAGAAGTAACCGGTGATCAGATACTTTATTTATTTTTTCTACATAAATGTGTGGACATTCAGGTATGAAGTTCAGAGAGAAAGGAGACATTTGTATGATCCCTTATAACTACCTCTTTGCATTTGCAATGGAGCCTCTAATAAGCAACATTAATGCATGGTTGGAGCAACAAGGGTGTTGTCGGAGGAAAGACAGTGAAGCGCATGCTAGCTACCATCCTCAAGCATGTTCTTTGACTGCAGCTTAAACAACACTGACATGGGCCAAACACACTTTTGCTTTTTGATGCCTTGTTCGCAAGTCTCCAGGTGAAGGACAACTGGACAAGGGTAAGTCCCCTCAAGTGAGGGGCTCCAAAGGTTTCACTAGGAGTTTGAGGGATATAACACTATGAGTGTGAGCGGCAGCGATGACCAAGATTCCTTCCTCCTCTGGCTCTCGGGTAAAATAATTAAACAACGAAACTGCTGGAATTTTATCTATTTATGGGCCAACTTAATAATAATTTCAAAAATTCCTAATAAATCCTAGAGGCCCACTTAGCCCATTCATGCAAGGCAAGGGGCACTTGTAAAGTTTAGTCCACCACCTTACTATTTTAGAGAAAGTTGGACCTTTTTATAAGGGAGGTCCTTTCCCCACATGTATGAGTATGAGAATAAAAGGGACATCCATGCGCGCTCCTCCTCCGCCGCCCGACATGGCGCGGCGCGGGTTGCGGGAATGAGCCGATGTCTAAATTTTTGCCACGCACGACGGGTATGCAAACGGTCACACGGGAGCTGAAACGTTTTTACTGTAGTGAAGATTGAATACGAACGGCACACCTCTTCGCCTGCTGCCTGTTCGCTTTGTCTTCCTCTGTTGCTTCACCTCCCGTCGCAGCCTGTTCGCCTCTCTCTCCTGTGCCTATATAAGAGAGGTCGCTCCTCCCCAGAGAGACACATCAGAAAGATCATCTCCCTCTCGCGACCAAGTTCCTGAGCACCGCGCTGCTACTACGTTCTTCCCCATCCCGGCTTACGGCGTGCACTGCAGGTCGGGACAGTAGGCCTTCAAAACAGCACCTCTTCGAGTCTAGTACGGGAGAAGGGTGATAAGGTTTTTGGGGAGCGCTCTGCGCGACTACTGACTTCTTCGTCACGGACGCCCCGTACTCCGACGACTACTTCCCCGACGACGACTTCTTCCCCAACATCGACAACCTCCTCAACGACATGGCTGGCGAGGATGTCGACCCCAAGTCCAGTGCTTCTGCTGTTGTTGTCCCGTATGTGTTCTTGCTCGTTCTGTTAGAGGCCCTGCCACAGTTTCTTGTTCTAGTGTTTGCCCTAGATATGTTAGGTTCTACTTCATATATGCAACTTTCACTACTGTCTGCTCTAGATATTGTTAGCTACAGTTCATATATGAAGATGCTATTTACCTTCTCTCTGTCAGATCGCATGACTTGCTTTATCTCTGCTATATTAGTCAGACTTTCTCTAGTATTTCTGTTAGTAAAATTATTCGGTAAATTGCTCATATTTCCAACAATCCAAAAACCTTATTAAAGACAATTTACCCCGAGTGGTTTTGCTGCTTCCATGAGACCTCCTATGTTTGAGGGTATCCACTATAAGAGGTGGCGCGTGAGAGCAGTCTTATGGTTTCAAACCATGAGTTGCTATGACGCCACTCTTGGCAAACCTGAAGGAGAGTATGTTGGGGAACACATTATTTCAAAAAAATTCCTACAATCACGCAAGATCTATCTAGGAGATGCATAGCAACGACAGGGGAGAGTGTGTCTACGTACCCTCATAGACCGAAAGCGGAAGCGTTAACTAACGCGGTTGATGTAGTCGAACGTCTTCGCGATCCAATCGATCAAGTACCGAATGCATGGCACCTTCACGATCTGCACACGTTCAGCTCGGTGACGTCCCTCGAACTCTAGATCCAGCTGAGGCCGAGGGAGAGTTTCGCCAGCACGACGGCGTGTTGACGGTGATGATGAAGTTACCGACGCAGGGCTTCGCCTAAGCACTATGACAATATGACCGAGGTGGAAATCTATGGAGGGAGGCACCGCACATGGCTAAAACAATTGTCAACTTGTGTGTTCTAGGGTGCCCCCCATGCCCCCGTATATAAAGGAGCAAGGGGGAGGCCGGCCAGCCCTATAGGGCGCGCCCAAGGGGGGCAATCCTACTCCCAGTAGGAGTTGGATTCCCCCTTTTCCTAGTCCTACTAGGAGAAGAAGGAAGGAGAGGGGAAGGAGAAGGAAGGAGGGGGCGCCGGCGCCGCCCCTCCCCCTAGTCCAATTCGTACTAGGCCCATGGGGGGGGGGGCGGCCAGCCCTTGGCTGCTCCCTCTCTCTCCCTTAAGGCCCAATAAGGCCCATAACTTTCCCGCTGGTTCCGATAACGCTTCCGCCACTCTGATATTTATCTGGTGACCCTTGGAACTATTCCGGTGTCCGAATATAGTCATCCAATATATCAATATTTATGTCTTGTCCATTTCAAGACTCCTCGTCATGTCCGTGATCTCATCTGGGACTCCGAACTACCTTCGATACATCAAAACACATAAACTTATAATACCGATCGTCATCGAACATTGAGTGTGCAGACCCTACGGGTTCGAGAACTATGTAGACATGACCGAGACTCATCTCCAGTCAATAACCAATAGCAGAACCTGGATGCTCATATTGGTTCCTACATATTCTACGAAGATCTTTATCGGTCAAACCGCATAACAACATACGTTGTTCCCTTTGTCATCGGTATGTTACTTGCTCGAGATTCGATCGTCGGTATCATTATACCTAGTTCAATCTCATTACCAGCAAGTCTATTTACTCGTTCCATAATGTATCATCCCGTAACTAACTCATTAGTCACAATGCTTGCAAGGCTTATAGTGATGTGCATTACCGAGAGGGCCTAGAGATACCTCTCCGACAATCAGAGTGACAAATCCTAATCTCGATCTATGCCAACTCAACAAACACCATCTGAGACACCAGTAGAGCATCTTTATAATCACCCAGTTATGTTGTGACGTTTGATAGCACACTAAGTGTTCCTCCGGTATTCAGGAGTTGCATAATCTCATAGTCATAGGAACATGTATAAGTTACGAATAAAGCAATAGCAATAAACTAAACGATCATAGTGCTAAGCTAACGGATGGGTCAAGTAAATCACATCATTCTCTAATGATGTGATCCCGTTCATCAAATGACAACTCATGTCTATGGCTAGGAAACATAACCATCTTTGATTAACGAGCTAGTCAAGTAGAGGCATACTAGTGACACTCTGTTTGTCTATGTATTCACACATGTACTAAGTTTCTGATTAATACAATTCTAGCATGAATAATAAACAGTTATCATGATATAAGGAACTATAAATAACAACTTTATTATTGCCTCTAGGGCATATTTCCTTCGGTCTCCCACTTGCACTAGAGTCAATAATCTAGATTACACGGTAATGATTCTAACACCCATGGAGTCTTGGTGCTGATTATGTTTTGCTCGTGAGAGAGGCTTAGTCAACGGGTCCGCAACATTCAGATCCGTATGTATCTTGCAAATTTCTATGTCTACCTCCTTGACTTGATCACGGATGGAATTGAAGCGTCTCTTGATGTGCTTGGTTCTCTTGTGAAATCTGGATTCCTTTGCCAGGGCAATTGCACCAGTATTGTCACAAAAGATTTTCATTGGACCCGATGCACTAGGTATGACACCTAGATCGGTTATGAACTCCTTCATCCAGACTCCTTCATTTGCTGCTTCCGAAGTAGCTATGTACTCCGCTTCACACGTAGATCCCACCATGACGCTCTGCTTGGAATTGTACCAACTGACAACTCCACCATTCAATAAAAATACGTATCCGGTTTGTGACTTAGAGTCATCCGGATCAGTGTCAAAGCTTGCATCGACGTAACCGTTTATGACGAGCTCTTTGTCACCTCCATAAACGAGAAACATATCCTTAGTCTTTTTTAGGTATTTCAGGATGTTCTTGACCGCTGTCCAGTGATCCACTCCTGGATTACTTTGGTACCTCCCTGCTAAACTAATAGCAAGGCACACATCAGGTCTAGTACACATCATTGCATACATGATAGAACCAATGGCTGAAGCATAGGGAATGCCTTTCATTTTCTCTGTATCTTCTGCAGTGGTCGGGCATTGAGTCTGACTCAACTTCACACCTTGTAACACAGGCAAGAACCCTTTCTTTGCTTGATCCATTTTGAACTTCTTCAAAACTTTATCAAGGTATGTGCTTTGTGAAAGTCCAATTAAGCGTCTTGATCTATCTCTATAGATCTTGATGCCCAATATATAAGCAGCTTCACCGAGGTCTTTCATTGAAAAATTCTTATTCAAGTATCCTTTTATGCTATTTAGAAGGTATCATTTCTGATCAACAATATGTCATCTACATATAATATCAGAAATGCTATAGAGCTCCCACTCACTTTCTTGTAAATATAGGCTTCTCCAAAAGTCTGTATAAAACCATATGCTTTGATCACACTATCGAAGCGTATATTCCAACTCCGAGAGGCTTGAACCAGTCCATAAATGGATCGCTGGAGCTTGCACACTTTGTTAGCACCTTTTGGATCGATAAAACCTTCTGGTTGCATCATATACAACTCTTCTTTGAGATATCCATTAAGGAATGCAGTTTTGACATCCATTTGCCAAATTTCATAATCATAAAATGCGACAATTGCTAACATGATTCAGACAGACTTAAGCATCACTACGGGTGAGAAGGTCTCATCGTAGTCAACTCCTTGAACTTGTCGAAAACATTTCGCAACAAGTCGAGCTTTGTAGACAATAATATTACTGTCAGCGTCAGTCTTCTTCTTGAAGATCCATTTATTCTCTATGGCTTGCCGATCATCGGGCAAGTCAATCAAAGTCCACACTTTGTTTTCATACATGGATCCCATCTTAGATTTTATGGCCTCAAGCCATTTTCACGGAATCTGGGCTCATCATCGCTTCCTCATAGTTCATAGGTTCGTCATGTTCAAGTAACATGACCTCCAGAATAGGATTACCGTACCACTCTAGTGCGGATCTTACTCTGGTTGACCTACGAGGTTCAGTAGTAACTTGATCAGAAGTTTCATGATCATTATCATTAGCTTCCTCGCTAATTGGAGTAGGAATCACTAGAACTGATTTCTGTGATGAACTACTTTCCAATAAGAGAGCAGGTATAGTTACCTCATCAAGTTCTACTTTCCTCCCACTCACTTCTTTCGAGAGAAATTCCTTCTCTAGAAAGGATCCATTCTTAGCAACGAATATCTTGCCTTCGGATCTGTGATAGAAGGTGTACCCAACAGTCTCCTTTGGGTATCCTATAAAGACACATTTCTCCGATTTGGGTTCGAGCTTACCAGGTTGAAGCTTTTTCACATAAGCATCGCAGCCCCAAACTTTAAGAAATGACAACTTGGGTTTCTTGCCAAACCACAATTCATAAGGTGTCGTCTCAACGGATTTAGATGGTGCCCTATTTAACGTGAATGCAGCCGTCTCTAAAGCATAACCCCAAAATGACAGCGATAAATCAGTAAGAGACATCATAGATCGCACCATATCTAATAAAGTACGATTATGACGTTCGGACACACCATTACGCTGTGGTGTTCCAGGTGGCGTGAGTTGCCAAACTATTCCGAATTGTTTCAAATGAAGACCAAACTTGTAACTCAAATATTCTCCTCCACGATCAGATCATAGAAACTTTATTTTCTTGTTACGACGATTTTCCACTCCACTCTAAAATTCTTTGAACTTTTCAAATATTTCAGACTTATGTTTCATCAAGTAGACATACCCATATCTGCTTAAATCATCCGTGAAGGTCAGAAAATAACGATACCCACCGCGAGCATCAACACTCATCAGACCACATACATCAGTATGTATTATTTCCAACAAGTTTGTTGCTCGCTCCATTGTTCCGGAGAACAGAGTCTTAGTCATCTTGCCCATGAGGCATGGTTCGCAAACATCAAGTGATTCATAATCAAGTGATTCCAAAATCCCATCAGCCTGGAGTTTCTTCACGCGCTTTACACCAATATGACCTAAACGGCAATGCCACAAATAAGTTGCACTATCATTATTAATCTTATATATTTTGGCTTCAATACTATGAACATGTGTATCACTACTACCAAGATTTAGTAAAAATAGACCACTCATCATGGATGCATGACCATAAAAGATATTACTCATATAAATAGAACAACCATTATTCTCTGATTTAAATGAATAACCGTCTCGCATCAAACAAGATCCAGATATAATGTTCAAGCTTAACGCTGGCACCAAATAAAAATAGACCACTCATCATGGATGCATGACCATAAAAGATATTACTCATATAAATAGAACAACCATTATTCTCTGATTTAAATGAATAACCGTCTCGCATCAAACAAGATCCAGATACATCAGTATGTATTATTTCCAACAAGTTTGTTGCTCGCTCCATTGTTCCGGAGAACAGAGTCTTAGTCATCTTGCCCATGAGGCATGGTTCGCAAACATCAAGTGATTCATAATCAAGTGATTCCAAAATCCCATCAGCCTGGAGTTTCTTCACGCGCTTTACACCAATATGACCTAAACGGCAATGCCACAAATAAGTTGCACTATCATTATTAATCTTATATATTTTGGCTTCAATACTATGAATATGTGTATCACTACTACCAAGATTTAGTAAAAATAGACCACTCATCATGGATGCATGACCATAAAAGATATTACTCATATAAATAGAACAACCATTATTCTCTGATTTAAATGAATAGCCGTCTCGCATCAAACAAGATCCAGATATAATGTTCAAGCTTAACGCTGGCACCAAATAACAATTATTCAAGTCTAGAACTAATCCCGAGCATCGTCACCTCGTCGTCGTTGGCACGCCGTCGTTGAAGTCCTGGTTCTAAGCCGTAAAGCATGGCACACTGAACTATCGAGCAGTCATCAGCTTTGCTTTGCCAGGTGTTTATAACATCTGGAGTTGCTCTTGTAGTGGGTTTGGCACCTAGCAGTGCTTCCAGGACGTAATTCTTCTGTGCAGGAATTAGGGTAATCCTCAAGTTACGGACCCAGTCCGTGTAGTTGCTACCATCATCTTTCAACTCAGCTTTCTCTAGGAACGCATTAAAATTCAACGGAACAACAACACGGACCATTTATCTACAACAACATAGACATGCAAAATACTATCAGGTACTAAGTTCATGATAAATTAAAGTTCAATTAATCATATTACTTAAGAACTCCCACTTAGATAGACATCCCTCTAATCATCTAAGTGATCACGTGATCCATATCAACTAAACCATGTCCGATCATCACGTGACACTACTGCAGGATGCTGCTAACGCGATACTACGATCAGAGACCGTTCGAGAAATTGCGTGCGATACCATAATCGCAAACGGTGCTGTATGAAAACCGTCAAAAATGTGTAAAACGTTTGCGATGATGGATGCATCAAACACAATTCAATTTTTAGTTGCGTGTGTGATGAAGGGCATACGGTTCAGTTCAGTGAACTATTTGCGATGAGGAGGAACAAAAGAAACGGGCAGCCGGATGGAGGCATCTGCGATACACATCATACGGTTCACTCGGATGAACTGTTTGTGATTAGGCAACACAAAAGAAATGGTCAGCCAGATCAAAGGTGTGTGCGATATACGGCATGCGGTTCACTCGGATGAACTGTTTGCGTTGACACAAGAGAACATAAACGGCTCAACTTAACAAGATGTGTGTGATATGCGGCAAACAGGTCTGTAATCAGAATTATGTCTGAAGACCGATAAGAACACAGACGGTTGTTGCTAATAAGACATGTGTGTTGTGCGATGGGATTGCATACAGAACAACAACAACAACAACACATACACACACCCACCCACACACACACACACACAGAGACTTATAAGGACATGCTTGCATAACCAAATTAAACATCCACTTACATAGGTAGCTACTACAACCATGGCATTTGCACACACCAAAGTAAACTATTACATGCATAATTACATAGGTGGCTACTACACACATGACATTTCCACACACACCAATAAAGTAAACTATATATTACATGCATGATTAACTAGCGTAAATGATCATCAGATCATCATCTACTTGTTGTGACGCTTGCTCTTCTTGTGGCTCGATCCGGGCTCATCGATTTGGGTCACGAGGCACTTCCTCATGTCAACGATCCGCCTGTGCATCTCGTAGCATGTGTACACGCTCTTGGCCGCGAACCTGAGGTGAGGTTCATCCAGTTGCCGCATCTAGGCCTTATGCCAGGATACGGGACTTGTTCTTTGGGCATCCTGATTCATCTTTTCGTAGTAGGGGTCGATGATGGCTGAGGCGAGTTCGACCAGGGAGTCCTGCTTCATGCTGCCCCAGACCCTGTAGTGGTCACAGATTTCGACAAGGTTCTTGCAGGCCAAGCCCGTAACACTGAGCGCTTTTACATCGTCTTTGGTATCCACCGTGGCGAACTTGTAGTTGGTGCTGTTGACAAACCTGTTGAAACGGTCGCAAGGCCCTGTGGCCATGCAGTAGTGGTAGATGAGGACATGATGATGCACGCACAATTGGGCGACGACAACCTTCTGATCTATGCCAGGACGACCGGCAGTGTACTGGAGGTCGATGCCGACCACCTTGTACTTGTCTCCAGCAAGCAACTGCTCAACGCTGTTGATGTAGTCATCCACCACGGCCGGGTTGATGGTGTACACCATCGAGAGATCTGTCTCCCTCGTGTGGGTCTCCACTCTGTGCTCGCTGAACTCCATTGGAGCGTCGCCGGACATCCCCTCTCTATGTGTCGTCGTGGGTGTGCTTGTTGTGTTGTGGGGCGCGATCAAAAGGTTGAAGAGACTAAGGTTATAATGGCCGCGGTAATTAAAGGGGAAGCCGGATGGCCAGGAATATCGGCAGGCCCTGATGGCAGTTCTAATTTGCAGCGCGTAACTCCATCGTGTCGCATGTAAATGCATCATGTGGCAATGCGCGCGGCGCAACCACATGCATATGGGCCTCCTGACGTGATCATGCGCATGCCCAACCGCTGGCAGAGCGCGCGTAGAGGGACGTGAGCAGAGCGCTCCGCGGTCGCTGCAAGGAAAAGCTGTCCACAAGCCGAGCGCGCCAACGGACGCGACCGAGCGCGCTGCGGCGCCTAACGGCGAGCAGAGCTTGCCGAGGGACGTGAGCAGAGGAGGGCACAATGATACATGGCAAATAAGACGAACAGTGCGAGCGATGTCGGAGACATCAAGCACGAATCAGATCAGAGTTGCGTGTGCGATACGTGGCAGACAGTTGATCCATCAGAGCTGTTTGTGATGGAATAAGCCGTGTGTGTTGTGGGCAAACGCTTGCTGGTGTATAACCTTAAATTTAACCAAAAAAGTGTTAATACATGTTACAAAAATTGTATAGCTAGAAACTATGTTCAAATACGACTCCAACGATATAATCTATGGCGACATGCATTCGTATTTTATTAGTTAATAAATCCTACTTATAAACCAGGACGGGGATATAGTAGGTAATTAAACCGCAAACATTTTTTTTTATCAACTGTATGTGTACGTGTCCTCTTGTCCTCCTCTCGCACGTCTTGTCACCCCCCTGCCGCAGACGGCTTACAGCGCAACCTTGCGCAGCGCGCGGGGGCGTTCTTTTGGCTAAACGGTGGCGCCAATGAATCGTCGGTGAGACCGTTCCCACGGAAACTCGTCGGTTCCCACGCAAGCTTCCCTCCCGACTCCATGAAATCCCCCAAAATCCCAATGCTTACCGGCCTGCTATAAAAACCCTCACGGCCGGCGAGTCTTGCGTCGCATTTTCCCCTTCCTCCCTGTAGTTTATCTCGTCTGCTTCTTCCACAATCGCCAATGGCACCGGTCTGTAGTCGTCGCTCAGCCACTCCGCCATCATCAGAGGACAGCTCCAGCTGGGAGGCTACACCACGGTGGCGACGCAGTCCCCGATGTAGTGTAGTGCGCGTGGCGTCCATGTTGGATGTGCGCGGAACACCCATCACACGCTCCACCGCCGCTGCCCGTTGGCAGCTGTTGCCGGCCGCCGTTGCCGCCACACCATCATCGAAAGCCAGGGTCATCTCCCGCTCTGCCGCCACGGCCCGAAGGCAGGAGGTGGCCGTCATGGCCGCCACCCCACTGCCGGCCACCGTGGCCATCACCCGTTCCGCCACCGCGGCCCAAAGGCGGGAGGTGGTGGTCGTGGCCGCCACCCCATCATCGACCGCCGTGGCCGCCAGCCCACCGTCGACTGCCGGGATCATCACCCGCTCTGCCACTGCCTCCCGAAGGAGGGGGCGGAGGTGGAGGCCTGCACATGCGTCAGCGACCTTACGCGCTACATCGAGTTCCTGCGGGAAGAGGAGGAGCGCCTCATCAAGCACGCAAAGAGCCTTGCCGCAGCCGTGGCCACAGCACACGCCGACGCAGAGGCGAGGAATCAGGAGATCTATGAGCAGTCCTACCGCTTTGAGAGGGATCGTCTGGAGCGGCAGTGGGCGTTTGAGCTGGTGAGCGTCGTTGAACGTGCAGCAGCGGCAGGCACCGTATTGTATTTGTCCAGCTCGTCGGTAGGCTCCTCCTCCTCCTCTGCCTCTTACTGAGCGCGCTCGACAGAGGAGAGGCTGCCGGAAGTAGCACAAAGCCCCTCCATGGTAGTATGTAGTAGTATTTAGGGGCTATTTTGTTCAGTTCATCTGACTATAGATGTGTGGTCGAACTATACAACGTACTTAAAATTAGCTAGTATATATAGTTGAACTAGCTATTTCGGTACATGGTTGGCAACAATTGGGGAATGATTTCTAGCTTAATTACTGAATTTTAGTTGCAAAAATTACATAGTGATAATGATTTCTAGCTGCATATTTTGACAAATCGCAGTGTTACAAGGATTGACAAATGGCAACGTTACTAGATCAACAAGTGTAAATCTTTCCAGTTTGACAAATGGCAACATACCCAATATGACAGATGCAAATCTTACCAAATTGTTTGTACGCGATTGCACACGGGTCATTCAGAACAACCGTTTGCGTTTAAGGGATGCACAAATCCTGTGCTGCTCTCACTTTGCATACGGGTGTTCTATCTAAATCGTTTCCGATCAAGAGCTGCAGAAATCCCGCTTGACACATTTTCTCTTGGCTTCCTGGAGAAGCTGTCAGTTTGCATACGGGTTTTCTAACTAAAACGTTTGTGATGAGTGTTTTATATTTAAAAGTGAATTAAACTGCGGCTTGGGCGCCATTAATGGAGAGGACACAAGAAGGGCGGGCGGCCATGGAAATCAAAGGGCTCACTTCCCAGTGAGCCTGCGCAGTGTATCGCTCGCACGTTTCCCGGTGAACCTGCGCACTCGAGGACATCTTGCACGCCTCTCGGTCAGCCTGCGCATCGGACGGCGCTCGCATGCCTCCCGTTCAGTCAAGGTCAAGCAGCTGTCCGCACGGCACCTCCTACAGCCATTAAAACCAAGACACGTGGCGTCACATGAATGCTTAACAGAATTTTGGATTCACTAGAATTTAAAAACCAGGCATCTCAATGTTTTGCCGGCAATCAACGGTGCCCTAGTGTTTGAAATTCATGCCCATTTCTGGCATGGGACCTAAGCATGCACCCAAGGACACAAATTTGATTTTTCAACCAATTTATATGCACTGGAGCATGTGCAGTAGAGGCAATGGATACCGTTTCATCCCCAAAGGTGGGACGTTCCCTACCGAAAACCATCATGCTTGTTGTGAGAAGCTCCAGTTTGTGAGAAGCATATACCCAAACCAGCCCCATATTGGACAAAAATTGTAGCACCACATGTTGATGCCGCTCCATGATAGCATGCCAAGTTTCATGAATTTCAGACGAGTTTTGGATTTACTAGAATTTAAAAACTAGGCATCTCAATGTTTTGCTGGCAATCAATGGTGCCCCGGTGTTTGAAATTCATGCCCATTTATTGCATGGGACCTAAGCATGCACCCAAGGACACATATTTGATTTTTCAACCAATTTATATGCACTGGAGCATGTGCATGTAGTTCAAATTTGAATTATGCACATAAAATGCATTGAAAACTCAGTTAATGCATAAAAATGTCCAAACGAACCCCGAAAAATAAAAAAATCACACAACACTCCTATTGTTCTATGCTGACACGAGAAAAAAAATTGTAAGCAATAAGAGGCAATGGATATCATTTCGTCCCCAAAGGTGGGACGTTCCCTACCGAAAACCATCATGCTTGTTGTGAGAAGCATATACGCAAACTTGCCCCATATGGGACAAAATTTGTACCACGGCATGTTGATGCCGCTCCATGATAGCATGCCAAGTTTCATGAATTTCAGATGAGTTTTGGATTTACTAGAATTTAAAAACCATGCATCTCAATGTTTTGCCGGCAATCAACGGTGCCCGGTGTTTGAAATTCATGCCCATTTCTTGCATGGGACCTAAGCATGCACCCAAGGACACATATTTGATTTTTCAACCAATTGATATGCACTGGAGCATGTGCATGTAGTTCAAATTTGAATTATGCACATAAAATGTATGGAAAACTCAGTTAATGCATAAAAATGTCCAAACGAACCCCGAAAAATCACAAAATTTCACACAACACTCATGTTGTTCTATGTTGACATGAGAAAAAAAATTGAAAGCAATAAGAGGCAATGGATATCGTTTTGTCCCCAAAGGTGGGACATTCCCTACCGAAAACCATCATGCTTGTTGTGAGAAGCTCCGGTTTGTGAGAAGGATATACCCAAACCTGCCCCATATGGGACAAAATGTGTACCGTGACATGTTGATGCCGCTCCATGATAGCATGCCAAGTTTCATGAATTTCAGACGAGTTTTGAATTTACTAGAATTTAAAAACCAGGCATCTCAATGTTTTGCCCGCAATCAACGGTGCCCCGGTGTTTGAAATTCATTCCCATTTCTTGCATGGGACCTAAGCATGCACCCAAGGACACATATTTGATTTTTCAACCAATTTATATGCACTAGAGCATGCGCATGTTGTTCAAATTTGAATTATGCACATAAAATGCATTGAAAACTCAGTTAATGCATAAAAATGTCCAAACGAACCCCGAAAAATCATAAAAATTCACACAACACTCCTGTTGTTCTATGTTGACACAAGAAAAAAATTTGAAAGCAATAAGAGACAATGGATATCGTTTCGTCCCCAAAGGTGGGGCGTTCCCTACCGAAAACCATCATGCTTGTTGTGAGAAGCTCCGGTTTGTGAGAAGCATATACCCAAACCTGCCCCATATGGGACAAAAATTGTACCACAACATGTTGATGCCGCTCCATGATAGCATGCCAAGTTTCATGAATTTCAGACAAATTTTGGATTTACTAGAATTTAAAAACCAGGCATCTCAATGTTTTGCCGGCAATCAACGGTGCCCCGGTGTTTGAAATTCATTCCCATTTCTTGCATGGGACCTAAGCATGCACCCAAGGACATAGATTTGATTTTTCAACCAATTTATATGCACTAGAGCATGTGCATGTAGTTCAAATTTGAATTATGCACATAAAATGCATTGAAAACTCAGTTAATGTATAAAAATGTCCAAACGAACCCTGAATATTTCCAATTCTTTTATGATCACTGCAGATAAAAGGTCTAGCAATTCAAACACCGTCCATGGCCGATGTGACCACATTATGTAATTCAAATCAAGACCAAAAATCAAGTAGATCCCACACAGTTTATTATAACCAACCATGTGAGATGCAACACAAAATATCTTCGGACCGTGTCTGAATAAGGGACCGTGTCTGATGACACTTTGCGCGCCAGTTTTTTGGCTAAAGCGATCCCAAATTTTCGGCTTCCGCGGAAATATCTACCTCCCCGCCCCCCTTACCAAAAGCCACATTTCCCTCCCTTTCCGCCTTCCTTTCCAAGTTGAAACCTTCACTCCTTGCTTGCAGCGGCGCCGCCTCCTTGCCGGCGACCCTCCTTCACGCTGCTCGGCCTCGCCTATCCGGGCAGGTAATCCACACCTGACCCCCCCTCCTCCTCCTCCTTCCACATCCCACATGGCCCGATCGTCGGCACGAGCGCGACACCTTCCACCCAAATCACCGACCCCTCCACCAAATAAGCGTCCGCCTAAGCCATGGTGCATGCAGTATAGCCAGGACCTCAAGGAGCATTTGGCAGCGGAGAAGCAAATCGCAGCGGCACATGCGGATGAGGTCGTGATGGCTGCCATTCGTGCCGACCCCCAGATCTTGAAGAAGCACCTTGCCATTTGCTAGCTACGCCGGTTATGCATGCTCGGTTTACCCATTGCGTGTGTTGCTCCTGCCTTTCCTTCACAAATTCTAGTGAATTGTGCTATCTAATTTTACCATGCAATCTGTTACTCTAGTGTATATGTTCTATATGTCGTGCAGTGTGGTGCTCACTTAGTAACTGTTTTATTAATTAGTTGTCGTCTTCAGTTAACTGTTTGGTTCAAATCTGCAAATGTGATGTTCAATTCTTTAGGATGCAATTTTGTATTGTCTTCCATGTGAAAAATAAATCGAATTTATCTTTACAAAATTGTGGGTGCATTCTGTTATTGTATACCATGTGAGGAATAAATTGAATTTGGCTGTAGTAAATACATGAGAAACAAATACAATTGCTACAATTGGTTGTAGTTAACAGTTTGGTTAATTGTCTGATCTTCTATTAGGAGTATGTTATATTATGCAATGTGGTGCTCAGTTAATGTTTGGTTCATTTGTTGTGTTGTTTAGTTAACTGCTTAGTTCAATTCTGCAATGCGATGTCCAATTGTCATGGGTAGAATTTTGTATTGTTGTGCATGTGAGGAATAAATCAAATTTGGCTGCACTTAATACATGAGAAACATATACAAGTGCTATATTTCCTAGTTCTTAATCATGCTTGGTTTGGATAAATGGGTTTTCACTGTGGCTTAAATTAATCTGATGAATCTGCAATGTGATTATTTTTCATCAACATATTTTACTGATAGCATGCGAACCCTTACTTAACCTGATCAATAACTACCTTATATGTGTTGCAGGGAAACAATGGGAAGCACTGAGGTTTACAATCGAGGTTAGCACGTGCATGGTCCGTTGTCTAATAGCACATCGTTGTGAAATTGCAGGAACCATTCTAATATTTAGGTTCTTAACAATTTGGTCTTGCGCATGTAGGTCCTACCGTTAGTGGTTTTGACCCATTGTTCGACCCTTTTTGCATATGGGGAAATGAGTTGTCCATAAATATCAGTCAAGTCAAGAAACTTAGAAAGATTGCTAAGATAAAGAAATTAGCAACAAAAAACAAAAAGTTCTATGTCTGTACAATGAAGAAGACATTAGTTCACTACAGGATGGTACTAACTATTATACCTTGCCTTTTTATTCCTTTGACCCATTTCCAATATAGAGAAGATATTTATGCACATTCTTGTTTTCAGGCCTTTCCAAAGCAGTTCACTGATGATTACCTCTCAAACCACCTGTATGGTCAGGAGGCGAGGAAGGTATTCATACAACACCCACAGTTCAATATTGAAGTGTTCCTGAAGAGGACGAAGGATGGACGGTCAATCATCCACAGGCACTGGCCTAAAGTTACAAAGACCTTCAACATCAATGAAGGCTCAATATTCGCCTTCTACTTCAGTAGTTTTCCAGATGATATACATCTGTCTATGTATTGTCTATGATGCTAATTTCGAAAGGTTATAGATGTTGCATGTGAAACTTGGTCTTGGTGTAGTTGTGTAATGGGGTAGCTGAGTGATGAAGCTATATGATGTTGTACTCTGATGTATTTCGATTATGAAAATGTAATATATTGTGTGCTTAATATGAACTGTCAATTAGATTAATAAATGGATTATGAATAATCAGATAATTAGCCTGCTAGTGGCGAATTAGCCTGCTAATTGGGTTTTGCTATTGCAAACGGTTGTTAAAAAATACCATGGGCGATGACCTCAGGCAACGCACACAGTTTCTAGGAATAAACCGTGTTGGATCAATGAACAATCACACACGACTCTCTTGAAAACTATTTGCATTAGGCCACCTTGCGCAAACGTTTACCACATGAAAACTGTGTGTGATGGACAGCCTTTGCCACACAGTTTCTTCCATGGACCGTATGTGATATATTCAATAACGCAAGCGATTTAACGGGAAAATTTGTGTGTGATGTACCTGTGAACGGAAACTTTTTCCTTCGAGTGACTGTGTGGGATGTACATACGAACATAAACGTTTAGCGGGGACTGACTGTGTGGGATGCACTTGCGACCGGAAACAATTTCGCCGTATAATTGTATTTTTTAGCTCTATTGTACGTATTTCCATATTTGAGCGTTCGTCAGTCACACACGACCTCATTTTGCTGAATGTGTGTGCCAGGAGGGCATATCCCCGACGGTTTCTGGGTCGTGTGGGAAGGACCCCCCTATCGCCCACACTCACTGGGCGACGGTTCCAGAAGCTGTCGCGGAAAGGGGTTTTAAACCGTTTGTTTAGGAGCTCGTTGTACTAGTGTCAGATGGAGTAGTTTTCAATGGTGAACATCACTATGTTGATCATATCTACTATATGATGCATGCTCGATCTTTTGGTCTTAGTGTTCCGAGGCCATATCTGCTAGGTTCGTCAAGTTTAACCCGAGTATTCTGCGTGTGCAAAACTGGCTTGCACCCGTTGTATGTGAACGTAGAGCTTATCACACCCGATCATCACGTGGTGTCTCGACATGATGAACTGTAGCAATGGTGCATACTCAGGGAGAACACTTATACCTTGAAATTTAGTGAGAGGTCATCTTATAATGCTACCGCCGTACTAAGCAAAATAAGATGCATATAGGATAAACATCACATGCAATCAATATAAGTGATATGATATGTCCATCATCATCTTGTGCTTTTGATCTCCATCTCCAAAGCACCGTCATGATCACCATCGTCACCGGCTTGACACCTTGATCTCCATCATAGCATTGTTGTCGTCTCACCAACTACTGCTTCCATGACTATCGCTACCGCTTAGTGATAAAGTAAAGCAATTACATGGCGATTGCATTTCATACAATAAAGCGACAACCATATGGCTCCTGCCAGTTGCCGATAACTGTGTTACAAAACATGATCATCTCATACAACAATTTATATAATCACGTCTTGACCATATCACATCACAACATGCCCTGCAAAAACAAGTTAGATGTCCTCTACTTTGTTGTTGCAAGTTTTATGTGACCGCTACGGGCTTAGCAATGAAGGAAATATGCCCTAGAGGCAATAATAAAGTTGTTATTTATATTTCCTTATATCATGATAAATGTTTATTATTCATGCTAGAATTGTATTAACCGAAAACTTAGTACATGTGTGAATACATAGACAAAAAGAGTGTCACTAGTATGCCTCTACTTGACTAGCTCGTTAATCAAAGATGGTTAAGCTTCCTAACCATAGACATGAGTTTTCATTTGATGAACGGGATCACATCATTACAGAATGATGTGATTGACTTGACCCATCCGTTAGCTTAGCACTATGATCGTTTAGTTTATTGCTATTGCTTTCTTCATAACTTATACATGTTCCTATGACTATGATATTATGCAACTTCCAAATACCGAAGCAACACTTAGTGTGCTATCAAACGTCACAACGTAACTACATGATTATAAAGATGCTCTACAGGTGTCTCCGATGGTGTTTGTTGAGTTGGCATAGATCGAGATTAGGATTTGTCACTCCGATTGTTGGAGAGGTATCTCTGGGCCCTCTCGGTAATGCACATCACTATAATCTTGCAAGCAATATGACTAATGGGTTAGTTATGAGATGATGCCTTACGGAATGAGTAAAGAGACTTGCCGGTAACGAGATTGAACTAGGTATGATGATACCGACGATCGAATCTCAGGCAAGTAACATACCGACGATAAAGGGAACAACTTATGTTGTTATGTGGTTTGACCGATAAAAATCTTCGTAGAATATGTAGGAACCAATATGAGCATCCAGGTTCCGCTATTGGTTATTGACCAGAAGTGAGTCTCGGTCATGTCTACATAGTTCTCGAACCCGTAGGGTCCGCACGCTTAACGTTCGATGACGATCAGTACTATGAGTTTATGTGTTTTGATGTACCGAAGGTAGTTTGGAGTCCCGGATGTGATCGCGGACATGACGAGGAGTCTCGAAATGGTCGAGACATGAAAATTGATATATTGGAATGTTATGTTTGGACACCGGAATGGTTTCGGATGAGTTTGGGCATTTACCGGAGTACCGGGGGGTTATCAGAACCCCCCCGAGGCTTAATGGGCCTACATGGGCTTTAGTGGAAGAGAGAGGAGGCGGCCAAGAGGTGGGGCGCCCCCAAGCCCAATCCGAATTGGGAGGGGGGCTGGCCCACCTTTCGTTCTTCTCCTCTTCCCCTTCCTTCCCCCTCCTAGTTGGACTAGGAAAGGGGGGAAACCTACTCCTAGTAGGAGTAGGAATCCCCCCTCGAGGACGCACCATGAGGCCGGCCGGTCCCCTCCCCCTCTCCTTTATTTATGGGGGAGGGGGGCACCCCATAGACACACAAGTTGACAATTGTTTTAGCCGTGTGCGGTGCCCCCCTCCACAGATTTCCGCCTCGGTCATATTGTCATAGTGCTTAGGCGAAGCCCTGCGTCGGTAACTTCATCATCACCGTCAACACACCGTCGTGCTGGCGAAACTCTCCCTCGGCCTCAACTGGATCTAGAGTTCGAGGGACGTCCCCGAGCTGAACGTGTGCAGATCGCGGAGGTGCCGTGTGTTCAGTACTTGATCGGTTGGATCGCGAAGACGTTCGATTACATCATCCGCGATACTTAACACTTCTGCTTTCGGTCTACGAGGATACGTAGACACACTCTCCCCTCTTGCTGATATGCATCTCCTAGACATATCTTGCGTGATCGTAGGAATTTTTTTGAAATACTGCGTTCCCCAACAAGCAAGAACCGTACTTACCTACGGCATAAAACTACAACGATTTTTCGTCAAGATTGCCGTTTCAACCTTCAACAAGGACCGGGCATAGTCACACTCGATTCAACTAAAGTTAGAGAAACAGACACCCACTAGCCACCCGTGTGAGAAGCACGGCGGTAGAACCAGTCTCATGAACGCGGTCATGTAATGTCGGTCTGGGCCGCTTCATCCAACAATACCGCCGAATCAATGTATGACATGCTGGTAAGAAGTATGACTATTATCGCCCACAACTCTTTGTGTTTTACTCGTGCATATAACATCTACGCATAGGCCTGGCTCTGATACCACTGTTGGGGAACGCAGTATTTCAAAAAAAATCCTATAATCATGCAACATCTATCTAGGAGATGCATAGCAACGAGAGGGGAGACTGTGTCTACGTACCCTCATAGACCGAAAGCGGAAGCGTTAAGTAACATGGTTGATGTAGTTGGACGTCTTCGTGATCCAACTAATCAAGTACCGAACGCACGGAACCTCCGCGATCTGCACACGTTCAGCTCAATGACGTCCCTCGAACTCTAGATCTAGCCGAGGCCGAGGGAGAGTTTCGCGAGCACGACGGCGTGTTGACGGTGATGATGAAGTTACCGATGCAGGGCTTCGCCTAAGCACTACGATAATATGACCGAGGTGGAAATATGTGGAGGGGGGCATGCTACCTCTTGAGCATGCGTTGGGTTTCCCTTGAAGAGGAAAGGGTGATGCAACAAAGTAGCATAAGTATTTCCCTCAGTTTTTTGAGAACCAAGATATCAATCCAGTAGGAGATTACACGCAAGTCGCCTAGTACCTGCACAAACAATTAAGAACCTTGCAACCAACGCGTTAAAGGGGTTGTCAATCCCTTCACGGCCTCTTGCAAAAGTGAGATCTGATAAAGATAATAAGATAAATATTTTTGGTATTTTTGTTGTATAGATTGAAAAGTAAAGATTGCAAAATAAAATAAATAGTAAACTAGAATTGTAGATCGGAAACTTATATGATATAAAATAGACCCGGGGGCCATAGGTTTCACTAGTGGCTTCTCTCATGATAGCATGTATTATGGTGGGTGAACAAATTACTGGCGGACAATTGATAGAAGGGCGCATATTTATGAGAATATCTAGGCAATGATTTATAGGCATCACGTCCGTGTTAAGTAGACCGAAACGATTCTGCATCTACTACTATTACTCCACACATCGACCGCTATCCAGCATGCATCTAGAGTATTAAGTTCATAAGAACAGAGTAATGCTTTAGGCAAGATGACATTATGTAGAGGGATAAACTCAAGCAATATGATATAAACCCCATCCTTTTATCCTCAATGGCAACAATACAATACGTGCCTTGCTGCCCCTACTGTCACTAGGAAAGGACACCGCAAGATTGAACCCAAAGCTAAGCACTTCTCTCATTGCAAGAAAGATCAATCTAGTAGGCGAAACTAAACCGATAATTCGAACAGACTTGCAAAGATATCAAATCATGCATATAAGAATTCAGAGAATAACCAAATATTGTTCATAGATAAACTTGATCATAAATCCACAATTCATTGGATCTCGGCAAACACACCGCAAAAGAATATTACATCGAATAGATCTCCAAGAACATCGAGGAGAACTTTGTATTGAGAACCAAAGAGAGGGAAGAAGCCATCTAGCTAATAACTATGGACCCGAAGGTCTGTGGTAAACTACTCACACATCATCGGAGAGGCTATGGTGTTGATGTAGAAGCCCTTCGTGATCGAATCCCGCTCCGGCATATCGCCGGAAAAGGCCCTAGATGGGATCTCACGGGTACAGAAGGTTGCAACGGTGGAAAAGTGGTTTTGTGGCTCTCCTGAATGTTTTTAGGGTATAAGAGTATATATAGGCGAAAGAAGTATGTTGGTGGAGCTACGAGGGGCCCATGAGGGTGGGGGCGCGCCTACCCCCCTGGGTGCGCCCTCCTGCCTCGTGGCCGCCTCGTTGCGTCTCTGACTTCCTGCTACCTCTTGAGCATGTGTTGTTTTCCCTTGAAGAGGAAAGGGTGATGCAGCAAAGTAGCGTAAGTATTTCCCTCAGTTTTTGAGAACCAAGATATCAATCCAGTAGGAGACTACACGCAAGTCGCCTAGTACCTGCACAAACAATCAAAAACCTTGCAACCAACGCGATAAAGGGGTTGTCAATCCCTTCACGTCCACTTGCAAAAGTGAGATCTGATAAAGATAATAAGATAAATATTTTTGGTATTTTTGTTGTATAGATTGGAAAGTAAATATTGCAAAATAAATAGTGACATAAATTGGCAAGTTGACGGGAAACTAATATGATGTAAAATAGACCGGGGGGGCATAGGTTTCACTAGTGGCTTCTCTCAAGATAGCATATATTACGGTGGGTGAACAAATTACTGCCGAGCAATTGATAGAAAAGTGCATAGTTATGAGAATATCTAGGCATGATTATAAGCATAGGCATCACGTCCGTGTCAAGTAGACCGAAAGGATTCTACATCTACTACTATTACTCCACACATCGACCGCTATCCAGCATGCATCTAGAGTGTTAAGTTCATAAGAACAGAGTAACGCATTAGGCAAGATGACATGATGTAGAGGGATAAACTCAAGCAATATGATATAAACCCCATCTTTTTATCCTCGATGGCAACAATACAATACGTGTCGGTTTTCCTTTCTGTCACTGGGATCGAGCACCGCAAGATTGAACCCAAAGCTAAGCACTTCTCCCATTGCAAGAAAGATCAATCTCGTAGGCCAAACCAAACTGATAATTCGAAGAGACTTGCAAAGATATCAAATCATGCATATAAGAATTCAGAGAAGAATCAAATATTGTTCATAGATTATCTTGATCATAAACCCACAATTCATCGGATCTCGGCAAACACACCGCAAAAATATTACATCGAATAGATCTCCAAGAACATCGAGGAGAACTTTGTATTGAGAACTAAAGAGAGAGAAGAAGCCATCTAGCTAATAACTATGGACCCGAAGGTCTGTGGTAAACTACTCACACATCATCGGGGAGGCTATGGTGTTGATGTAGAAGCCCTCTGTGATCGTGGTTTTGTGGCTCCCCCTGATGTTTTTAGGGTATAAGAGTATATATAGGCGAAAGAAGTAGGTCGGTGGAGCTCCGTGGGGCCCACAAGGGTGGGGGGCGCACCGCCCTATCTCGTGGCCGCCTTGTTGCTTCCTTGACCTCCACTCCAAGTCTCCTGGATTGCGTTTGTTCCAAAAAATATCCCCGCGAAGGTTTCGTTCCGTTTGGATTCCGTTTGATATTCCTTTTTTGCGAAACACTGAAATAGGTAAGAAAACAACAATTTGCACTGGGCCTTCAGTTAATAGGTTAGTCCAAAAAATAATATTAAAGTGCATATTAAAGCCCATTAAACATCCAAAACAGATAATATAATAGCATGGAACAATCAAAAATTATAGATACGTTGGAGACGTATCAAGCATCCCCAAGCTTAATTCCTGCTCGTCCTCGAGCAGGTAAATGATAAAAACAGAATTTTTTTATGTGGAGTGCTACCTAACATAATTTTCAATGTATTTTTCTTTATTGTGGCATGAATATTCAGATCCGAAAGATTCAAGACAAAAGTTTAACATTGACATAAAACAATAATACTTCAAGCATACTAACCAAGCAATTATGTCTTCTCAAAATAACATAGCCAAAGAACGATCATCCCTACAAAATCATATAATTTGGCTATGCTTCATTTTCGTCACACAAAATGCTCCCATCATGCACAACCCCAATGACAAGCCAAGCAATTGTTTCATACTTTAGTATTCTCAAACTTTTTCAACTTTCACGCAATACATGAGCGCGAGCCATGGACATAACACTATGGGTGGAATAGAATATGTTGATGGAGGTTGTGTGGAGAAGACAAAAAAGGAGAAAGTCTCACATTGACGCGGCTAATCAACGAGCTATGGAGATGCCCATCAATTGATGTCAATGCGAGGAGTAGGGATTCCCATGCAACAAATGCACTATATCTATAAATGTATGAAAGCTCAACAAAAGAAACTAAGTGGGTGTGCATCCAACTTGCTTGCTCACGAAGACCTAGGGCAATTTTGAGGAAGCCCATCATTGGAATATACAAGCCAAGTTCTATAATGAAAAATTCCCACTAGTATATGAAAGTGACAAAATAAGATACTCTCTATCATGAAGATCATGATGCTACTTTTGAAGCACAAGTGTGGAAAAAGGATAGTAACATTGCCCCGTCTCTCTTTTTCTCTCATTTTTTGGGCCTTTTCTCTTTTTCTTTCCTTTTTATGGCCTCTTTTTTTCTTTATTTTTTTCGTCCGGAGTCTCATCCCGACTTGTGAGGGAATCATAGTCTCCATCATCCTTTCCTCACTGGGACAATGCTCTAATAATCATGATCATCACACTTTTATTTACTTACAACTCAAGAATTACAAATCGATACTTAGAATAAAATATGACTCTATATGAATGCCTCCGGCGGTGTACCGGGATGTGCAATGAATCAAGAGTGACATGTATGAAAAATTATGGACGGTGGCTTTGCCACAAATAGATGTCAACTACATGATCATGCAAAGCAATATGACAATGATGGAGCGTGTCATAATAAACGAAACGGTGGAAAGTTGCATGGCAATATATCTCGGAATGGCTATGGAAATGCCATAATAGGTAGGTATCGTGGCTGTTTTGAGGAAGGTAAATGGTGGGTTTATGGTACCGGCGAAAGTTGCGCGGTACTAGAGAGGCTAGCAATGGTGGAAGGGTGAGAGTGCGTATAATCTATGGACTCAACATTAGTCATAAAGAACTCACATACTTATTGAAAAAATCTATTAGTTATCTAAACAAAGTATTATGCGCATGCTCCTAGGGGTATAGATTGGTAGGAAAAGACCATCGCTCGTCCTCGACCGCCACTCATAAGGAAGACAATCAAAAAAATAAATCATGATCTGACTTCATCACATAACGGTTCACCATACGTGCATGCTACGGGAATCACAAACTTTAATACAAGTATCTCTCAAATTCATAACTACTAAACTAGCATGACTCTAATATCACCATCTTCATATATCAAAACAATCATAAAGAATCAAACTTCTCATAGTATTCAATGCACTTTATATGAAAGTTTTTTATTATACCCATCTTGGATGCCTATCATATTAAGACTAATTTTATAGCCAAAGCAAATTACCATGCTGTTATAAAGGACTCTCAAAATAATATAAGTGAAGCATGAGAGATCAATAATTTCTATAAAATAAAACCACCACCGTGCTCTTAAAAAGGTATAAGTGAAGCATTAGAGCAAAATTTATCTAGCTCAAAAGATATAAGTGAAGCACATAGAGTATTCTAATAAATTCCGATTCATGTGTGTCTCTCCAAAATGTGTGTACATCAAGGATGATTGTTTTAAACTAAAAAGCAAAGACTCAAATCATACAAGACGCTCCAAGCAAAACACATATCATGTGGTGAATAAAAATATAGCCTCAAGTAAAGTTACCGATAGACGAAGACGAAAGAGGGGATGCCTTACGGGGCATCCCCAAGCTTAGGCTTTTGGTTGTCCTTAAATTTTACATTGGGGTGCCTTGGGCATCCCCAAGCTTAGGCTCTTGCCAATCCTTGTTTCAAAATCCATCAAATCTTTACCCCAAAACTTGAAAACTTCACAACACAGAACTCAACAGAAAATCTCATGAGCTCTGTTAGTATAAGAAAACAAACCACCACTTTAAGGTACTGTAATGAATTCATTCTTTATTTATATTGGTGTTAAACCTACTGTATTCCAACTTCTCTATGGTTCATACCCCCCGATACTAGCCATAGATTCATCAAAATAAGCAAACAACACACGAAAAACAGAATCTGTCAAAAACAGAACAGTCTGTAGAAATCTGTAGGTTTCGAATACTTATGTAACTCCAACAATCCTGAGAAATTAGTTCATCCTAAATAATTTGTATATTGATCTACTTCAGTTGGAATTGGTATTTTATCGCTCTCTGGTAAAAAATGAAAATTATTCTCGTGAGCGCATACTTTCTGTTTTTTTCAGCAAGATCAAATAACAATCACCCAAGAAGATCCTAAAGGATTTACTTGGCACAAAAACTAATTAAAACATAAAAAAAAATCATAACATAGGATAGATGAATATTTTATTACTAAACAGGAACAAAAGCAAGGAACAAAAATAAAATGGGGTTGCCTCCCAACAAGCGCTATCGTTTAACGCCCCTAGCTAGGCATAAAAACAACAATATATCTAGCTATTGTCATCTTTGGTATGCAATCCATATGTGGCTCTCATAATAGATTCATAAGGTAATTTAATTTTTCTTTCTAGTAAAGTGTTCCATGCCTTTTCTTAATGGAAATTGGAATCTAATATTTTATTCTTTCATGTCAATAATTGCACCAATCGTTCTAAGGAAAGGTCTAGCAAGAATAATAGGACATGTAGGATTGCAATCTATATCAAGAACGATGAAATCTATGGGCACATAATTCCTATTTGCAACAATAAGAACATCATTAATGCTTCCCATAGGTTTCTTAATGGTGGAATCCGCAAGATGCAAATTTAAAGAACAATCATCAAATTCACGGAAACCTAACACATCACACAAAGTTTTTGGAATCGTGGAAATACTAGCACCCAAATCACATAAAGCATATCATTCATGATCTTTGATAACCCACAAGTATAGGGGATCGCAACAGTTTTCGAGGGTAGAGTATTCAACCCAAATTTATTGATTCGGCACAATGGGCGCCAAAGAATATTCTCAAGTATTAGCAGCTGAGTTTTCAATTCAACCACACCTAGAAACTTAATATCTACAGCAAAGTGTTTAGTAGCAAAGTAATATGATAGTAGTGGTAACGGTGGCAAAAGTAACGGTAGCAAAAGTAATATTTTTGGGTTTTGTAGTGATTGTGACAGTAGCAACGGAAAAGTAAATAAGCGAAGAACAATATATGAAAAGCTCGTAGGCATTGGATCGGTGATGAAGAATTATGCCGGATGCAATTATTCATGCAACAGTTATAACATAGGGTGACACAGAACTAGCTCCAATTCATCAATGTAATGTAGGCATGTATTCCGAATATAGTCATACGTGCTTATGGAAAAGAACTTGCATGACATATTTTATCCTACCCTCCCGTGGCAGCGGGGTCCTATTGGAAACTAAGGGATATTAAGGCCTCCTTTTAATAGAGTACCGGACCAAAGCATTAACACATAGTGAATACATGAACTCCTCAAACTACGGTCATCACCGGGAGTGGTCCCGATTATTGTCACTTTGGGGTTGCCGGATCATAACACATAGTAGGTGACTATAGACTTGCAAGATAGGATCAAGAACTCACATATATTCATGAAAACATAATAGGTTCAGATCTGAAATCATGGCACTCGGGCCCTAGTGACAAGCATTAAGCATAGCAAAGTCATAGCAACATCAATCTCAGAACATAGTGGATACTAGGGATCAAACCCTAACAAAACTAACTCGATTACATGATAAATCTCATCCGACCCATCACCGTCCAGCAAGCCTACAATGGAATTACTCACCCATGGCGGTGAGCATCATGAAATTGGTGATGGAGGAAGGTTGATGATGATGATGGCGACGGATTCCCCTCTCCGGAGCCCCGAGCGGACTCCAGATCAGCCTCCCGAGAGAGTTTAGGGCTTGGCGGCGGCTCTGTGTCGTCAAACGCGATGAATCCTTCTCTCTGATTTTTTTCTCCCCGAACACGAATATATGGAGTTGGAGTTGAGGTCGGTGGAGCGTCAGGGGGCCCACGAGGCAAGGGGCGCGCCCCCCACCCTCGTGGACAGGGTGTAGGCCCCCTGACGTGGATTCTTCTTCCAGTATTTTTTATATATTCCAAAAATAATCTCTGTTGATTTTCAGGTCATTCTGAGAACTTTTATTTCTGCACAAGAATAACACCATGACAACTCTGCTGAAAACAACGTCAGTCCGGGTTAGTTCCATTCAAATCATGCAAGTTAGAGTCCAAAACAAGGGCAAAAGTGTTTGGAAAAGTAGATACGTTGGAGTCGTATCAATCTTTAATCTTAATTCTAATAGTAGGTTCCCACTCATCATAAAGTTTTCTAGGGATAGAAACTTCTAATTCAAGCTTTTCCTCATAGGATTGCATTAAAGCATCAACAATATGTTTGGTAAAATCTTTGTTTTGATCATAAGTATGAGGAGAATTTAACACGGATTGCAACAAGGAAATACAATCTATCATAGAGCAATTATCATAATTAAATTCCTTGAAATCCAAAATAGTGGGTTCATTTCTATGTAAAGTTTTGACCTCTTCAATCCCACTTTTATTAACTTTAGCATCAAGATCTAAAAACTCCATATCATTGGGACGCCTTTTAACTAAAGTTGACTCATCTCCAGTCCCATCTTTATAAAGATTCATATTGGAAAACAAAGATTTAATAGGAGACACATCAACCACTTTTAGATCTACATCTTTATTATCATGAAAACTAGAAGAACACGCTTTCACAAAGCAATCCATTTTAGCACGCATCCTGGCAGTTGTTTTTTTACACTCATCAATGGAAATTCTCATGGCTTTGAGAGACTCATTGATGTCATGATTAGGTGGAATAGATCTATGTTTCAAAGAATCAACATCAAGAGAAATTCTATCCACGTTCCTAGCCAACTCATCAGTCTTAAGCATTTTTTCTTCAATCAAAGCATTGAAATTCTTTTGCGAATTCATAAATTCTTTAACACTAGTCTCAAAATTGGAGGGCATCTTATTAAAATTTCCATAAGAGTTGTTGTAGGAATTACCATAATTATTAGAGGAATTACTAGGAAACGGCCTACAATTATAATTTCCTCTATACGCGTTGTTATCAAAATTGTTCCTACCAACAAAATTCACATCCATAGATTCATTATTATTATCAATCAAAGTGGACAAAGGCATATCATTAGGATCAGAAGAAACACTCTTATTAGCAAACAATTTCATAAGTTCATCCATCTTTCCACTCAAAACATTAATCTCTTCTATCGCATGAACCTTTTTACTAGTGGATCTCTCGGTATGCCATTGAGAATAATTAACCATAATATTATCTAGGAGTTTAGTAGCTTTTCCTAAAGTGATTTCCATAAAAGTGCCTCCCGCGGCCGAATCTAAAAGATTTCTAGAAGCAAAATTCAATCCAGCATAAGTTTTTTGTATAATCATCCATGTGTAGGGCAATTACGTATCATTAATTTCATCCTCTCCCAAGCTTGTGCAACATGCTCATGCTCAAGTTGCTTAAAATTCATAATATTGTTTCTAAGATAGATGATCTTAGTGGGAGGAAAATACTTAGAGATAAAAGCATCTTTTCACTTATTCCATGAATCAATACTATTTTTAGGCAAAGAAGAGAACCAAGTTTTAGCACGATCTCTAAGCAAAAACAGAAATAGCTTCAATTTAATAATATCATTATCCACATCTTTCTTCCTTTGCATATCACACAAATCAACGAAGCTGTTTAGATGGGTAGCGGCATCTTCACTAGGAAGGCCGGAAAATTGATCTTTCATAACAAGATTCAACAAAGCGATATTGATTTCACAAGATTCAACATCGTTAGTAAGAGCAATCGAAGTGCTAATAAAATCATTATTATTGGTATTAGAAAAGTCACATAATTTAGTATTATCTTGAGCCATCGTGGCAAACAATCAATACAACACACAAGCAAACAAGAGGCAAGCGAAAAGAGATGAACGGAAAAAGGGCAAATAAAATAGCAAAGGTGAAGTGGGGGAGAGGAAAACGAGAGGCAAATGACAAATAATGTAATGCGAGGGATAAGAGTTTTTGATGGGTACTTGGTATGTCTTGACTTGAGTGTAGATCTCCCCGGCAACGGTGCCAGAAATCCTTCTTGCTACCTCTTGAGCATGCGTTGGTTTTCCCTTGAAGAGGAAAGGGTGATGCAGCAAAGTAGAGTAAGTATTTCCCTCAGTTTTTGAGAACCAAGGTATCAATCCAGTAGAAGACTACACGCAAGTTGCCTAGTACCTACACAAACAATCAAGAACCTTGCAACCAACGCGATAAAGGGGTTGTCAATCCCTTCACGGCCACTTGCAAAAGTGAGATCTGATAAAGATAATAAGATAAATATTTTTGGTATTTTTGTTGTATAGATTGGAAAGTAAAGATTGCAAAATAAATGGCGATAGAAAATTGGCAAGCTTACGGGAAACTAATATGATGTAAAATAGACCCGGGGGCCATAGGTTTCACTAGTGGCTTCTCTCAAGATAGCATATATTACGGTGGGTGAACAAATTACTGTCGAGCAATTAATAGAAAAGTGCATAGTTATGAGAATATCTAGGCATGATCATAAACATAGGCATCACATCCGTGTCAAGTAGACCGAAACGATTCTGCATCTACTACTATTACTCCACACATCGACCGTTGTCCAGCATGCGTCTAGAGTATTAAGTTCATAAGAATAGAGTAATGCATTAGGCAAGATGACATGATGTAGAGGGACAAACTCAAGCAATATGATATAAACCCCATCTTTTTATCCTCGATGGCAACACTACAATACGTGTCGGTTCCCTTTCTGTCACTGGGATCGAGCACTGCAAGATTGAACCCAAAGCTAAGCACTTCTCCCATTACAAGAAAGATCAATCTAGTAGGGCAAACCAAACTGATAATTCGAAGAGACTTGCAAAGATATCAAATCATGCATATAAGAATTCAGAGAAGAATCAAATATTGTTCATAGATAATCTTGATCATAAACCCAGAATTCATCGGATCTCGGCAAACACACCTGAAAAAGTATTACATCGAATAGATCTCCAAGAACATCGAGGAGAACTTTGTATTGAGAACTAAAGAGAGAGAAGAATCCATCTAGCTAATAACTATGGACCCGAAGGTCTGTGGTAAACTACTCACACATCATCAGAGAGGCTATGGTGTTGATGTAGAAGCCCTCCGTGATCGAATCCCCCTCCGGTAGAACGCCGAAAAAGGTCCCTAGATGGGATCTCACGGGTACAGAAGGTTGCGGCGGTGTAAACGTGGTTTCGTGGCTCCCCCGGATGTTTTCAGGGTATAGGAGTATATATAGACGAAAGAAGTAGGTCAGTGGAGCTCCGTGGGGCCCATGAGGGTGGGGGTGCGCCTACCCCCTGGCCGCGCCGCCCTACCTCGTGGCCTCGTTGCTTCCTTGACCTCCACTCCAAGTCTCCTGGATTGCGTTTGTTCCAAAAAAGATCCTCGCGAAGGTTACGTTCCATTTGGATTCCGTTTGATATTCCTTTTCTGCGAAACACTGAAATAGGCAAGAAAACAACAATTTGCACTGGGCCTTCGGTTAATAGGTTAGTCCTAAAAATAATATAAAAGTGCATATTAAAGCCCATTAAACATCCAAAACAGATAATATAATAGCATGGAACAATCAAAAATTGTAGATACGTTGGAGACGTATCACTTCCACTCCAAGTCTCCTAGATTGCGTTTGTTCCAAGAAAGATCCTCGTGAAAGTTTTGTTCCGTTTGATATTGCTTTTCTGCAAAACACTGAAATAGGCAAAAAAACAGATACTGGCACTGGGCCTCCGGTTAATAGGTTAGTGCCAAAAATAATATAAAAGGGCATATTAAAGCCCATTAAACATCCAAAACAGATAATATAATAGCATGGAACAATAAAAAAATTATAGATACATTGGAGACGTATCAGCATCGCACACGGCTAAAACAATTGTCAATTTGTGAGTTCTCGGGTGCCCCTGCCCCCGTATATAAAGGATCAAGGGGGAGGCCGGCCGGCTCTATAGGGCGCGCCCAAGGGGGGAATCCTACTCCCATTAGGAGTTGGATTCCCCCTTTTCCTAGTCCTACTAGGAGAAGAAGGAAGGAGAGGGGAAGGAGAAGGAAGGAGGGGGCGCTGCCCCTCCCCCTAGTCCAATTCAGACTAGGCCCATGGGGGGGGGGTGCGCACAGCCAGCCCTTGGCTGCTCCCTCTCTCTCCCTTAAGGCCCAATAAGGCCCATAACTTCCCCGGTGGTTCCGATAACCCTTCCGGCACTTCGATATTTATCGGGTGACCCTCGGAACTATTCCGATGTCCGAATATAGTCATCCAATATATCAATCTTTATGTCTCAACCATTTCGAGACTCCTCGTCATGTCCGTGATCTCATCCGGGACTCTGAACTACCTTTGGTACATCAAAACACATACACTCATAATACCGATCGTCATCGAACATTAAGCGTGCGGACCAAGAACTATGTAGACATGACCGAGACTCATCTCCGGTTAATAACCAGTAGAGGAACCTGGATGCTCATATTGGTTCCTACATATTCTACGAAGATCTTTATCGGTCAAACCGCATAACACCATACGTTGTTCCCTTTGTCATCGGTATGTTACTTGGCCGAGATTCGATCGTCGGTATCATTATACCTAGTTCAATCTCGTTACTGGCAAGTCTCTTTACTCGTTCTGTATTGCATCATCCCGTAACTAACTCATTAGTCACATTGCTTGCAAGGCTTATAGTGATGTGCATTACCGAGAGGGCCCAGAGATATCTCTCTGACAATCGGAGTGACAAATCCTAATCTCGATCTATGCCAACTCAACAAACACCATCGGAGACACCTGTAGAGCATCTTTATAATCACCCAGTTACGTTGTGTCGTTTTATAGCACATTAAGTTTTCCTCCAGTATTCGGGAGTTGCATAATCTTATAGTCATAGGAACATGTATAAGTTATGAAGAAAGCAATAGCAATAAACTAAACGATCATAGTGCTAAGCTAACGGATGGGTCAAGTCAATCACACCATTCTCTAATGATGTGATCCCGCTCATAAAATGACAACTCATATCTATGGCTAGGAAACATAACCATCTTTGATTAACGAGCTAGTCAAGTAGAGGCATACTAGTGACACTCTGTTTGTCTATGTATTCACACATGTACTAAGTTTCCGATTAATACAATTCTAGCATGAATAATAAACATTTATCATGATATAAGGAAATATAAATAACAACTTTATTATTGCCTCTAGGGCATATTTCCTTCAGAGTATGATGCTCGACAGGCACAAGCTTTTCAGAAAATGGATACTCTGTTTAAGGCTGCTCTCTTGAGTGTTCTTGGTGAGAACATAGTTGATGCTTATGTGTCAATTGATAATGGAAAAGATATGTGGGACGCACTTTGTCACACCCTAGCTAGTTCAAGCATTAGAGTGTGCATCATGTTTAATTTCCTTTTAAATTTGAAATGGGGATGACAGAACCCCCAGCACCCCCCCTGGAACAACTAGGGTTTACTAAAAACTTTTTCAATGAACCTGAAATGCCCTTCTAAAAAGCCCACCCTTTTTGTTTTGGGTTAAAACCCCTGACAAAAATGGTGCACATTTTTCTAAGACATCTTAAGGTCATTGGATTAATCCTTATAGTACTTGCATTTGGGCATTTAAATGCTATAAAACATTTTAAATGCTCAAATAATCATAAACTAAAATGTTTGCTGTTGGATATATTCTAAGCAGTAGCCATGATTAATTTTATGATTTATGGTAATGCCCTGGCATTTTTAATAAAGCCCTGAAATTACAGAAATAATAAATAAATAAAAACAGGAAAAGAAAGAGAGAGAGAGGAACTTACCGGCGTAGCCCACCTAGCCCACCAGCCGGCCCACCTGGCGGCCTAGCACTGTGCTGGCCCGCGCCAGCCAGCTGCTTCTTCCCCGCCAGGCAGGTAGGGAGGTGACGCCGGCGTGCCTGAGCTCGCGATGGCGCCACCTGCTTGCCGCCCGCGCCCCGGACGCTTGGACGCCTCCACGTCGCACCCCGAAGCCCCTGGACATGCCATTCCCCCCGTCTCTCTCCCTTCGCCGTTCCCCACCATGGCCGACGCCCCTGTCGCCGCACCGTCGTCATAGCCGTGCCCTTCGTAGTCCTCGCGCCGCGCCATCGAGTCCCCGAGCTCCGCCGTCGTCGATTACATCGAGTGGGTCGAGCCCCGAGCGCTCGCTCGCCCCGGAGACGCTGCACCGAGCTCGCCCTCAACTCCGACCACCGGAGATCCCCTTCGCCGTCCCCGCCGCATCAGCCCATCCCCGACCTCGCTGACTGCCTCGACGAGACCCCCGTGAGCTCAGCCACCTCCCCACCCTCTCCATTCTCTCTCTCTCGAGCCCCGTAGCGACTGCATGTAGATCAACCGCACACACCGCCGCGGAGCTCGTCGCCGACGAGGCTCCGGCCACCCAATGGCCACGCCACCCTGTCCACTATTCCTACCGCACCTCCAGGAGCTCAACGCACCAAACCACGCGCCTCCCCGTGCCCCCCTAGCGACTAGCTCGACCTCACCCGAGCTCCGGCCGCCGCCAAACTCGTCGCCGGCGGCGTTTCCGGCCACCCCAGCTCCACCCACTGCCACCACTCGACGCGGTTTCCTCCCCGCATCACGTATATAGTCTCCGCCGTCCTTTTGGTTGCCAGAGTGCAAATCCCGCGCTGCTCCGCCGCGTCTGGCCTCGCCGGCGGCTAGATGCCGGCGAGTTGACCCTGTTTGACCCCGTGTGGGCCCAGGTTGACCCCCCTGAGTCTATGACAGGTGGGGCCGGTCTACTAATTAGTTTAGGATTAGTTTTAACTAATTTTAATTAGTTTAGTCACTGACATGTGGGCCCAGGCCCCACTGACAGCTAATTAGTGTTAACTTAATTCTGTTAATTAGCTGAGTCACTGACAGACAGGGCCCACCAGTCAGGTTTGAACTGGCCGACCCAGTTGACCCGCTGACGTCACACCTATGTCATGCTGACGCATTAATTCAATTACTGGATTTATTCTTTAATAGGAAATTCCAGAAAATAGCCAAAACTTCTAAAAATCATAGAAAATCAACCGTAGCTCCAAATGCAAAGATTTATATATGAAAAATGATCAGAAAAATTCAATATATCCATCTGTAATGGTTTCATGCATGAAAAAACAAGATAACCTTGCTGTTTAAGCAATATAAGATAATGCACTAATAAGGCTAAGTTAAATGAGCTATCATTTGAATCTTTGATTCAAATGGGTTCATACCTTTCTGTTTTAGCTTGCATTAGGCCAAGACACATTCATTTTGCCATGTCATAGCATGCATCATATTGTTACATATTGCCATGTGTTGATTATGTTCGGTGTGTCTTTCGTGGTAGGTTCTGCCTCCGAGGATAACCCCGAGTATCCGTCTCAAGGGCAGTACCCTACTACCACTACAACAGGCAAGCAACCCATTGATCATTCTGATACAAACCCATGTTCTCGCTTCTGCTCTTGTTTACTGCATTAAGACAACGCGATTCAAACTGCCGTGTGCTATGGTAGTTGAACCCTTATCCTCTGCATGACCTGTCATTGCCACAGTAACTAGATGAAACCCACTAGCATGTGTAGGAGTTGATTGAGCCATGTATGTGATTCCTACCTTGCTATGCCTGCTATGCTTAGAGTTGTGTCAGGTCTGGTTCATCTGGGTGATGGGCTAGAGTGAAATGATTATGTCGGTAATATGAGGGATGTGTTGAACATGTGTTGGTAAAGGTATCGATGAGAGGCCATGTAGGAGTACATGTTGGGTTGTTTCATTGAGGCCGTCCATAAGAACTGAGATCTGTATGTGTGATTTAAGATTCAGCTACTACCACACATTAGGCCCTGAAATATGACCCCGCTCGACTTACTGACCCCTCTCGCCCTCTGTCCAGGAGTTGCAACTAGTTTCTGGTGTTTGTAGGTTATGTGTTGGCGGCCATGCGTAGCGCTGACCCTAGGGGTGGGCTATGATGCGGTAGATACACTGTGGCCGGGTATGCCGGGCGCCCGTTTGGCGTCTCGGGACCCTGTACACATCGTTTGGGGCCGTTGAGGACACCCTGGCCGGATTTCCTTGCGGATGGAACCTGAATAGGCGATAAACCTGGACTAGAGACTTGTGAGGTTAGTCAGGTCATGGTCTACACCCACGTCGGTTTTCGCTTGAAGTCTGCCGAGCACATGTCGTGTGCAGACGCTAAGTGGTGGAAACATGTGTGACGAAGTACACCCCTACAGGGTATAAACTATTCGAATAGCCGCGTCCGCGGTAAAGGACTACTTGGTTGCCTATACAGTTCATAGACAAGTTAATGGTTACTACTAAAAGACTCAAGATAAGTGTGAGTACCGAGGATGGCCCTCTCGTAGGATGACGAGGGAGGATCCCCGGTGGAGTATTGTGTTGGTGAGTAGTGGACTCATGTGCGAAAACTAGTTTACTAGTGGAGTTCCGTAGGATAGCCTAGCCAAGAGTCAAAGCTGGCTTGCTGCAATAACCCCACCACCTTCTTGAGAATGAGCATGTATAGTAGGTTCTGTTGTAAGACTTGCTGAGTACCTTTGTACTCATGTTTGCCTAATTACTGTTTTCAGACGACAACACCGCCCCCTCCGATGGGTTCTACATAGACCTTGATGTCGACGAGTGACTAACCACCCAGGTGGTGATCTTGGCCATGGAGGGCCCTATGTAGATAGACAGGCTTCGGAAGCCATCTTGCTTTCTAGTGTCTGTACTCAGACTATTTACTTCCGCTTGTGCTTGTATGCTTGTATGACTTGAGTGTCGGGTCATGTGACCCCTACCTGTATGAACTTGTTATGTATGGCTCTCTAGAGCCTTTAAATAAAGTACTTGAGTTGTAGAGTTTTGTTGTGATGCCATGTTGTATGTACTCATATCGGGCATATTGTGTGTATGATTGAAATGCTTGGTATGAGTGGGATCCGACAATCTAGTTGTTTATCCTTGGCAGCCTCTCATATGGGGAAATGTAGTCTAGTGCTTCCTGAGCGATAGTAGTCCGCTATAGCCCGGTTCACCGGAGCCCTGCTAGCCCAACACTACTGCTCTGGACACTTGACTGGCCGGCATGTGTTTCACCTTGTTCCTATGTCTGTCCCTTCGGGGAAATGTCACGCGGTGACATCCGGAGTCCTGCCTAGCCTGCTACAGCCCGGGTTCCCCGGAGTCCTGTTAGCCCAATGCTACAGCCCGGATTCACTCGCTGATGACCGACATGTTCGATGTGATTCATGTATGCCTGTCTCCATAGGTCTGTGCCGCTTTGGGTTCACGACTAGCCATGTCGGCCCGGGTTCTCTATCATATGGATGCTAGCGACACTATCATATACGTGAGCCAAAAGGCGCAAACGGTCCCGGGCCATGGTAAGGCGACACTCGTGGGATACCATGTGTGAGGCCGCAATGTGATATGAGGTGTTACCGGCTAGATCGATGTGATATGGAATCGGGGTCCTGACACACTTGAGGCCAAGTTTGGGGTCTTGGATGCTGGCACTGAGCTATACATCATGGAGCAATTCTATGATTACAAGATGACTGAAGAGCGCTCCGTGGTTGAGTAAGCTCATGAGATATAATCATTTGCTAGAGAACTTGAGCACTTCAATTGTATGCTACTGGACAAGTTTGTTGCAGGAGGGTATCATCACTAAGCTTCCTCGTTCGTGGAGGAACTTTGCTACCTTACTGAAGCATAAGAAGCAGGAGTTTTCCATTCTCGATCTCATTGGTACTCTTGATGTGGAAAAAAGGCGAGAGCAAAGGAAACACATGCTCGAGGTATTGAGGGAGGATCTAGTGCCAATCTGGTACAGAAGAAGAACTTCCAGCACCACAAGTTCAAGAACAAGGGCAAGTTTGATGGTAAAGCAAAGTTTGATGGGAAGAACAAGGTTGTGCTGCACACGAACTTAAAGAAGAAGAGTGAAAAGAAGAAAGGTGTTTGTCATGTGTGTGGAGATCCTGATCATTGGGCTCCTAATTGACGTAATCGCTATGACAAGCGTCTTTTGGGTAATGTAGTAATTCAAAAATTTCCTACGATCACGCAAGATCTATCTAGTAGAAGCATAGCAACGAGAGGGGAGAGTGTGTCCACGTACCCTCGTAGACCGAAAGCGGAAGCATTTAGTTAACGCGGTTGATGTAGTCGAACATCTTCACATTCCAACCGATCCAAGTATAGAACGTACGGCACCTCCGTGTTCAGCACACGTTCAGCACGTTGACGTCCCTCGAGCTCTTGATCCAGTAGAGGGTCGAGGGAGAGTTTCGCCAGCATTACGGCGTGGTGACGGTGTTGGTGATGTGATCCGCGCAGGGCTTCTCCTAAGCACTACGACAATATGACCGAGGTGGTAAACCATGGAGGGGGCACCGCACACGGCTAAGAGAAATCTTGGTTTGTCTTTGGGGCGCCTCACCCCCGTATATAAAGGGGGGGGGGAGGAGGTGGCCGGCCCAAGGGAGCCGCGCCAAGGGGGGAGTCCTACTTGGACTCCTAGTCCAAGTAGGATTCGGCCCCCTCCTTCCAATCAACGGAAAGGTGAAAGGGGAAAGGAGGGAGAGGGAGAAGGAAAGGGGGGCCGCGCCCCCACCCCTAGTACAATTCGGTTTGGGCTTCGGGGCGGGGGGGGGGGGGGGGAGCCACCTCCTATGGCAGCCTCGCTCTCTCCACTATGGCCCAATAGGCCCATTAACTTTCCCGGGGCGTTCCGGTAGCCTCCCGGTACTCCGAAAAATCCCCGAACCTTACCGGACCCATTCCGGTGTCCGTATATAACTTTCCTATATATAAATCTTTACCCCTCGACAATTTCGAGACTCTTCGTCATGTCCGTGATCTCATCCGGGACTCTGAACAAACTTCGGTCACTAAAACATATAACTCATAATACAAATCGTCATCGAACGTTAAGCGTGCGGATCCTATGGGTTCAAGAACTATGTAGACATGACCGAGACACATCTCTGGTCAATAAACAATAGCAGAACCTGGATGCTCATATTGGCTCCTACATATTCTGCGAAGATCTTTATCGGTCAAACCGCATAACAACATATGTCATTCCCTTTGTCATCGGTATGTTACTTGCCCGAGATTCGATCGTCGGTATCATCATACCTAGTTCAATCTCGTTACCGGCAAGTCTCTTTACTCGTTCCGTAATGCATCATCCCGCAACCAACTCATTAGTCACATTGCTTGCAAGGCTTATAGTGATGTGCATTACCGAGAGGGCCCAGAGATATCTCTCTGATACACGGAGTGACAAATCCTAATCTCGATCTATGCTGACTCAACAAACACCTTCGGAGAAACCTGTAGAGCATCTTTATAATCACCTAGTTACATTGTGACGTTTGATAGCACACAAAGTGTTCCTCCGGTATTAGGGAGTTGCATAATCTCATAGTCAGAGGAATATGTATAAGTCATGAAGAAAGCAATAGCAATAAAACTAAATGATCATAATGCTAAGCTAACGGATGGGTCTTGGCCATCACATCATTCTCTAATGATGAGATCCCGTTCATGAAATGACAACACATGTCTATGGTTAGGAAACTTAACCATCTTTGATTAACGAGCTAGTCTAGTAGAGGCATACTAGGGATACTCTGTTTTTCTATGTATTCACGCATGTACTAAGTTTCCGGTTAATACAATTCTAGCATGAATAATAAAAATTTATCATGATATAAGGAAATATAAATAACAACTTTACTATTGCCTCTAGAGCATATTTCCTTCAGTCTCCCACTTGCACTAGAGTCAATAATCTAGTTCACATCGCCATGTGACCAACACCCAAAGGGTTTACTAGAGTAAATAATCTAGTTCACATCGCCATGTGATTAATGCCCAAAGAGTACTAAGGTGTGATCATGTTATGCTTGTGAGAGAGATTTAGTCAATGGGTCTGCCACATTCACATCAGTATATATTTTGCAAATTTCTATGTCTACAATGCTCTGTACGGAGCTGCTCTAGCTAATTGCTCCCACTTTCAATATGTATCTAGATTGAGACTCAGAGTCATCCAGATCAGTGTCAAAGCTTGCATCGACGTAACTCTTTACGATGAAATCTTTATCACCTCCATAACCGAGAAATGTTTCTTTAGTCCTCTAAGGATATTTTTGACCGCTGTCAGTGATCTACTCATGGATCACTATTGTACCCCTTTGTCAAACACATGGCAAGGTACACAATAGGTATGGTACACATCATGGCATACTTTATAGAACCTATGTCTGAGGCATAGGGAATGACTTTCATTCTCTCTCTATCTTATGCCGTGGTTGGGTTTTGAGTCTTACTCAACTTTGCACCTTGTAACACAGGCAAGAACCCATTCTTTGACTGATCCATTTTGAACTTCTTCAAAACTTTATCAAGGTATATGCTTTGTGAAAGTCCAATTAAGCATCTTGATCTATCTCTATAGATCTTGATGCCCAATATGTAAGCAGCTTCACCGAGGTCTTTCATTGATAAATTCTCATTCAAGTATCCTTATCCTTTTATGCTATCCAGAAATTCTATATCATTTCTAATCAACAATATGTCATCCACATATAATATCAGAAATGCTATAGAGCTCCCACTCACTTTCTTGTAAATACAGGCTTCACCATGAGTCTGTATAAAACCATATGCTTCGATCACCTTATCAAAGCGTATATTCCAACTCCGAGATGCTTGCACCAGTCCATAGATGGATCGCTGGAGTTTGCACACTTTGTTAGCACCTTTAGGATTGACAAAACCTTTTAGTTGCATCATATACAACTCTTCTTTAAGAAATCCATTAAGGAATGCATTTTTTACATCCATTTGCCGGATTTCATAAAATGCAGCAATTGCTAACATGATTCGGACAGACTTAAGCATCGCTACGAGTGAGAAAATCTCATCATAGTCAACACCTTGAACTTGTCAAAATCTTTTGCGACAATTCGAGCTTTGTATATAGTAACACAACTATCAGCGTTCGTCTTCCTCTTGAAGATCCATTTATTCTCAATGGCTCATCGATCATCGGGCAAGTCAATCAAAGTCCATGCTTTGTTCTCATACATGGATCCCATCTCAGATTTCATTGCCTCAAGCCATTTTGCGGAATCTGGGCTCATCATTGCTTCCTCATAGTTCGTAGGTTCGTCACTGTCTAGTAACATGACTTCCAAAATAGGATTACCGTACCACTCTGGTTGTCCTATGAGTTTTTGTTGTAAGTTGATCTGAAGTTTCATGATCATCATCATTAGCTTCCTCACTAATTGGTGTAGGAATCACTAGAACTGATTTCTGTGATGAACTCCTTTCCAATTTGGGAGAAGGCACAATTACCTCATCAAGTTCTAATTTCCTCCCACTCACTTCTTTTTAGAGAAACTCCTTCTCTAGAAAGGATCCATTCTTAGCAACGAAAATCTTGCCTTTGGATCTGTGATAGAAGGTGTACCCAACAGTTTCCTTTGGGTATCCTATGAATACGCATTTCTCCGATTTGGGTTCGAGCTTACCAGGTTGAAGCTTTTTCACATAAGCATCGCAACCCCAAACTTTAAGAAACGACAGCTTAGGTTTCTTGCCAAACCATAGTTCATATGGTGTTGTCTCAACGGATTTAGATAGTGCCCTATTTAACGTGAATGCAGTTGTCTCTAATGCATAACCCCAATACGATTGTGGTAAATCGGTAAGAGACATCATATATCATACCATACCCAATAAAGTACGGTTACAACGTTCGGACACACCATTACGCTATGGTGCTCCAGGTGGAGTAAGTTGTGAAACTTTATTCCACATTGTTTTATATGAAAGACAAACTCGTAACTCAAATATTCGCCTCCGCAATTAGATTGTAGAAACTTTATTTCCTTGTTACGATGATTCTCCACTTCACTCTAAAATTCTTTGAACTTTTCAAATGTTTCAGACTTGTGTTTCATCAAGTAGATATACCCATATCTGCTCAAATCATCTGTGAAGGTCAGAAAATAACGATACCTGTCGCGAGCCTCAACACTCATTGGACCGCATACATCGGTACGTATTATTTCCAATAAGTCATTGGCCCGCTCCATTGTTCCGGAGAACGGAGTTTTAGTCATCTTGCCCATGAGGCATGGTTTGCAAGTATCAAATGATTCATAATCAAGTGATTCCAAAAATCCATCTGCATGGAGTTTCTTCATGCGCTTTACACCAATATGACCTAAACGACAATGCCACAAATATGTTGCACTATCATTATCAACTTTGCATCTTTTGGCATCAATATTATGTGTATCACTGCGATCGAGATTCAGTAAACCATTTACATTGGATGTAAGACCATAGAAGGTTTTATTCATGTAAATAGAACAACAATTATTCTCTGACTTTAAATGAATAACCGTATCGCAATAAACATGATCCAATCATATTCATGCTCAACGCAAACACCAAATAACATTTATTTAGTTCCAATACTAATCCCGAAGGTAGAGGGAGTATGCGATGGTGATCTTATCAACCTTGGAATCATTTCCAACACACATTGTCACCTCGCCCTCAACTAGTCTCTGTTCATTTTGTAACTCCTGTTTCGAGTTACTAATCATAGCAGCTGAACCTGTATCAAATACCCAGGGGCTACTATGAACACTAGTAAAGTACACATCAATAACATGTATATATATACTTCTGTTCACTTTGCCATCCTTCTTATCCGCCAAGTATTTGGGGTAGTTCCGCTTCTAGTGACCATTTCCTTTGAAGTTGCAGCAGTTAGTTTCAGGCTTGGGTCTAGCTTTGGGCTTCTTCATGGGAGTGGCAATTTTCTTGACATACTTCTTGAAATTCCCTTTCTTTCCCTTGCCCTTTTACTTGAAACTAGTGGTCTTGTCAACCATCAACACTTGATGCTTTTCTTGATTTCTACCTTCGCCGATTTCAGCATTGCGAAGAGCTCGAGAATCGTTTACGTCATCCCTTGCATATTATAGTTCATCATGAAGTTCCAGTAACTTGGTGATAGTGACTAGAGAACTCTGTCAATCACTATCTTATCTAGAAGATTAACTCCTACTTGATTCAAGCGATTGTAGTAATCATACATTCTGAGCACATACTCACTGGTTGAGCTATTCTCCTCCATCCTGTAGGTAAAATACTTGTCAGAGGTCTCATACCTCTCGACTCGGGCATGAGTCTGAAATACCAATTTCAGCTCTTGGAACATCTTATATGCTCCGTGGCATTCAAAACATTTCCGAAGTCCCGATTCTAAGCCATAAAGCATGGCGCACTAAACTATCAAGTAGTCATCATACCGAGCTTGCCAAACGTTCATAACATCTGCATCTGCTCCTGCAATAGTTCTATCACCTAGCGGTGCATCAAGGACATAATTCTTCTATGCAACAATGAGGACAATCCTCAGATCTCGGAGCCAGTCCACATCATTGCTACTATCATCTTTCAACTTATTTTTCTCTAGACATATCAAAAATAAACGGGGAGCTACATCGCAAGCTATTGATCTACAACACAGATACGCAAATACTATCATGACTAATTTTATGATAAATTAAAGTTCAATTAATCATATTACTTAAGAACACCCACTTGGATAGACATCCCTCTAGTCATCTAAATGATTACGTGATCCATATCAACTAAACCATGTCCGATTATCACGTGAGATGGAGTAGTTTTCAATGGTGAACATCTCTATGTTGATCATATCTACTATATGATTCACGTTTGACCTTTCGGTCTCAGTGTTCCAAGCCCGTATCTTCATATGCTAGGATCGTCAAGTTTAACCCGAGTATTCTGCACGTGCAAAACTGGCTTGCACCCGTTGTATGTTAACGTAGAGCTTATCACACCCTATCATCACGTGGTGTCTCGGCACGACGAACTATAGCAACGGTGCATACTCAGGGAGAACACTTGTACCTTGAAATTTAGTGAGGGATCATCTTATAATGCTACCGCCGTACTAAGAAAAATAAGATGCATAAAGGATAAACATCACATGCAATCAAAATATGCGACATGATATGGCCATTATCATCTTGTGCCTTTGATCTCCATCTCCAAAGCATCGCATGATATCCATCGTCACCGGCTTGACACCTTGATCTCCATCGTAGCATCGTTGTCGCCTCACCAACTATTGCTTCTACGACTATCGCTACCGCTTAGTGATAAAGTAAATCAATTACATGGCAATTGCATTTCATACAATAAAGCGACAACCATAAGGCTCCTGCCAGTTGCCGAAAACTTTTACAAAGCATGATCATCTCATACAACAATTTATATCTCATCACGTCTTGACCATATCACATCACAACATGCCCTGCAAAAACAAGTTAGACGTCCTCTACTTTGTTGTTGCAAGTTTTACGTGGCTGCTACGGGCTTCTAGCAAGAACCGTTCTTACCTACGCATCAAAACACTACAAAAAAAGACACTTCCGTGATGATACATGTTTGTCACAGTAGGTCGCGTTTTTTGTCATGCATGTACATCCATGACGATTTTATGACAGAATCAAGATAGTCATACTTGTGCTGTCATAGAAGTGTTCCATGACATTTCCAAAATTATCATCACGGAAGTGTCCACTTCCATGACGATAAATCGCGCGTCACAGAAGTGCTTTCGTCAAGGGTGACCAACACGTGACATCCACCATAATGGAACGCCGTTAAGCTATCGGGTCCGGTTTTGGATCCGATAACCCGTTAACAGCCGGGACCAATGGGAAATTTCCACATGTAAATTTCTGATTGGCCGGAGGGAACACCTGTCAGCTCGCCAGTGGGCTAGATGTCACTCGTCCATTGGAGGAGACATGCCTACGATACCTCGACATGTGGCTGGGCCCAACAGAGGCCCATATAGGTTAAAAAGGCCGGCCCAGTCAAAGGCCCGTAGTACTTACTCAGGTACTAGTGGGCCAGCCCAATAATGGCCTGCTTAATAAAGGCCCATTTACGGCCCGAAGCTAGATCTGCCCCGTTAATTGTTCACCGAATATTTGGGCCCAATTATAGCCCAGTGATTTTTGGCCTGTTAGAGGCCCGATGTAGACATGGGCCCATTTCAGCCCGGTGTGACTTTCGGCCTGGGAATGGCCCGTGCTGCCCATGGGCCATATATGGTCCGACGGGACATCGGGCCCACTAACGGCCTGTGATAAAGGTGGCAACAATTAAGCCCAATGTGACTTTGGGCCTGTTAAAGGCCTGTCGCATAATTCGGCACGTTGATGTCTGTACTAAGCTTTCGGCCTCTTAAAGGCCCATGATATCAGTGGGCCAACTAAGGCCCGAGATATGTTTCAGCCTGGTAACTGCCCGTGATATAACTGGGCCCAAAAAGGCCCGGTCTACATTTTAGCTTGCTGAAGGCTCGTCGATGACTAGTGAAAATTGAGGCCCAACATGCATTTCGGCCTGCTAAAGGCCCATGGTTTCATCTGGGCTGTAACAGGCCAGTACAATATTCAGCCTGTTAATGGCCCAATGCTACCTGGGCCAAACTAAGCGTTGGGTCCACAAAAGGCCCAACTAAAATATAGGTCGGTGTAAGTTGTGGCCCTCGCGCAAAGTGTGAAGGCCCCAATCATTCGGGCCCAAGAAAGATGCAGGCCGGCCCAATTGTGGACCACTAAAAACCAGGCCCATTAGAGGCGAATGTTTTGGCCCGGTCGACTACATCTGATTTTTTTCCAGATAGCGAATGATAGTAGTAACTAGTAGGAATCAAGAACAAACCTACTCTATACAATAAAGAAATTACGGCAAAGTAACTAAGAATAAACCTACACTATACAATAAAGGATTTATGGTATATTACGTCCACTGGGCATCGAAGTTCGCCACCAGTGATCATAAAGCGCAACAAAGAAGCAGATTACAAAAACTGGGCACCATTGCAGCGTAACAAAATAATACTGAACCGAGACCACTTCCAAGACAGTTCAAGAAAGGTTAGCCTTGCGCGGGAACTGCTGCGCAAGCTGCTGAGCAAGGTTGTGAGACCGGCCTAGCATGTCGGTCATAGCTTCCAGGTGTAGCTGTTTAGCGATGAGGTTCTCATTGGTGTTCTCCACAATCTTTCTTAGAGATAGGACTTCAAGTCGAAGTTGAGTTGCAGAATGCCTTTCTGCTAGAACTTGGGACTGAAGAAGTTGAACTGATTCAAACAACGAATTCTGTGAGCTTGTTTGACTGCTAGTCTCAAGTAACTTGAACACTGCATCAAGACAAGACTTTGGGGTTGTCTCGCTATCTTCAAGATGTTTTGCCTTCTTTGCTGCAATATATGTTGGGTTTGTCTCACAGCCTTCAGCAGACTTGTGCATGCCATCAGGCATATCACCCTGAAACAAAGCAGAGAGATGACAAGTTTTGCACGTGTATAAACAAAGATGATAACTGTGCTATCAATTCCATCCAATTTTAAATTAGAAAATAAAGAGTAAGTTCAAAATATCAATAGCATAATTTGGCATTGTTCATAATGCGGGGAGCTTCACCACACTACTGGGTTACCATGTCAACATAGCAAGCATAGGTGAAGGGCAAAGAAAATCATTGTATCTATTTTGGTTAATGTGCATGGCATGTTGTTCATATCATCAGCCACATCAGTAAGATAAAACAGGAGATGACAAGGTGCAAACATGGGCTGCTTTACCACACACTGGATTATAGATCCACAAAAACAAGCATACATATAGGAAGTATTGAGTAATGTGCATGGTATGGATAAGGAATTTGGTTTTACAAGTAAAACTTAGAACTTACGGTTCTCGCGAACATGCATTTTGGTAGAGACAGCAAACTAAACAATAGTAAACGATAGGGGGTATGAGCAAGTTAAACAGCAGTTGAGGATAAAGGCTTTAGAAGGACTAACTTACATTAACGATTAACAACGGCTTTATAATGCCCTTCTCCGTGTCAAGGGAAGGATAACTCAAGAATTTCAGCACAGAATCTTCTTCATAAGCATTGCCTATACTCTACATTTTGTAGAGAGTAATTATAGATATGATAATACTGGAAGGGATAGAGGATAATGTAGATAAGATGCAGATTGATGCTACATAATCAACTACCAATCCCTGGAAGTACAAGCATTACAGGACAAAATGTACTGACAAGAGCAATGGGCTACACTTCTGCACTGGCATTGTCTGTGTATTCTACTTTTTAGTAAGATTAAATATAGATCTGATCTTTTTTAGTAAATGGTGGGCGAGGGAGATAAGATGTAGAATGCTACACAGTGAACCAATCCCTGTTCCCATAATACAAGAGTGTTTTGAACACTGGTGTACTGTACAAAATGTTCTTATATTATGGGACGGAGGGAGTAGCTGTTAATGTAAGTACAGTGATAGACGACATTCAGTCCTTACAAGAGGACTGCAGAGCTAAACCTCTTCAAAAGCATTGGGTTGATTCTAAATTTATGTAAGAGTCCAATCGGATCTTATAATGTCCACCAAATGGACGATAACGAGGCTAACATGTGCAGTGATGCTACATAGTCAAACAACTATGAAAGTAAGTATGGTCATACAGGCCAAGAGGTACTCACAAGAGTAATGCAGTGTGCAGTATAGTTGTGAGATTTTGTGGTCCTTTGAGAATGAATGTTCTTCTGCTAACAGTTTTCGGACAAGTGAGACGTTAAGGCAAATGCAGAAATGTAGTTCAAATTGTGATGTGATATCATAGACAGTACCTTACGCTGCAGCCGAGACCAATGTGTAACAAGATTATTACAGTCACCGTCGGATAAATGTAGCACCGGAGACTTTACAGAAATTTTGTTTAGAGGCCTGCCATCGAAGTGCGCTTGCCTCTGGTAGGAACGATACTTCATCAACGAGTGCTTGAAAAGCACAACCAACCCTTGCTCGTCTTCACAATCCAGTTTGGTCCTTGCCTATTTAAAAGAATGAAATCTTGTGTCTTCTGTCAGCAGAAACATATGCAGTAATGACCATGAATAACATTAGTACATTACTTATGCGTAAGTTGCGGAGGAAGACTAGAAATTGTTCTGTGTCTGCGGAATAATCTTTCCATGAAGGAAAGATGCGCACAAAGTTCCTGACAACAATATAAGCTTCATCTTCTAAACTAGGAAGAAATGGGACATGGGTCCTATTTGCTGCAATTGGGGCTCTCTCTGGTTCGAAAAGGGATTTGGCAACTGGATTTGGTGTACTCTTTGCTGGAATGGGGGTTTTGTGTCGTAGAGCTGGTGCTATGTCAACTGGCATAATCATATTGTTTGCTGCAGCTGGGGTCTGCCGAGTTGGGGCATCAGAAATGACCAGTGTAGTAGGGCTAGAGTCTGCTAGAGTTGGGGTGTTTTGTGGGTCAGGTGATATTGCAACTACACCTAATGGGCTATTTGATTTATCAGGTGCCACTACCTTTTCCAAATACTTTGCTTGTGCTCCTCCACGATCAACAATTTCCCTCTTCCTTTTGGACGTCTGATACACAAGAACAACATTTGAATGGATAAATATGGTATGATGACAGATGGAATATGTACCGAAAATGGATAGGCAGGGCGTATTCACATACACGATGTGTAAACTAAGCTAATGGCAGTTCAACAAAGTAGAAGCAATGCAAAGCATCAGTTGCAAGATATGTGCGACCAATATAACCTTGGAAAGTTAGAGCAAGCACCTTGACGGGTGAATAAGATAGGGCATCTTCCTATGACTCGTCCACCAGGGAGCTACATTGAGATCCAGTCAAGTCATACTCAATGTAAACTAATAGTAATGGATGCAAATGACAGCGGTGCTCTCCAACTGGTGCTTTTTAATAAGAGGATGATGACTCAACATAAAAGTAAATAGATAGGCCCTTGACAAAGGGAAGCAGGGATTTGTAGAGGTGCCAGAGCTCGGTTTTGAAATAGATGTGAATAATATTTTGAGCTATATACTTTCATTGTCAACATAACAACCGAGAGATCTCGATATCTTCCATGCTACACACATTATAGGCGGTTCCCAAACAGAATGGTAAAGTTTATACTCCCCCTCTAGCAACAAGCATCAATCCATGGCTTGCTCTAAACAACGAGTTCCTCCAACTAACAAGAGTCCCGGGGGAGTTTTGTTTGCAGTTATTTTGATTTGATTTGCATAAAGCATGGGACTGGGCATCCCGGTGACCAACCCTTTTCTCGCGAGTTAGGAGCGGAGTCCACTCCTCTTGAGAATAACCCGCCTAGCATGGAAGATACAAACAACCCTAGTTGATGCATGAGCTATTTGAGCATACAAAACATATTGTTTGTTTGAAGGTTTAGAGTTTGGCACATACAAATTTACTTGCAACGGCAGGTAGATACCGTATATAGGTACGTATGGTGGACTCATATGGAACAACTTTGGGGTTTATGGAATTGGATGCACAAGCAGTATTCCCACTTAGTACAAGTGAAGGCTAGCAAAAGACTAGGAAGCGACCAGCTAGAGAGCGACCACAGTCATGAACATGCATTAAAATTAATCAACACCAAATGCAAGCATGAGTAGGATATAATACACCATGAACATAAATATCGTAGAGGCTATGTTGATTTTGTTTCAACTACATGCGTGAACATGTGCCAAGTCAAGCCACTCGAATCGTTCAAAAGAGGATACCACCCTATCATACCACATCACAACCATTTTAAGAACATGTTGGCACGCAAGGTAAACCATTATAAGCTCCTAGCTAATTAAGCATGGCATAAGCAACTATAATCTCTAATTGTCATTGCAAACATGTTTATTCATAATAGGCTGAATCAGGAACGATGAACTAATCATATTTACAAAAACAAGAGAGGTCGAGTTCATACCAGCTTTTCTCATCTCAATAAGTTCATCATATAATCATCATTATTGCCTTTCACTTGGATGACCGAATAGTGTGGAAAATAATAATAGTGCACGTGCATTGGACTAAGCTGGAATCTGCAAGCATTCAATTCAAGAGAGAAGACAAGATAATATGGTTTCTCTGTTAGATCAATAGTAATGCATATAATAGCCACTCAACATTTTAACCATGGTCTTCTCCTCTCGACCCCCAAAGGAAAGAAATAAAACAAAACTATTTAGACGGGAAAGCTCCCAAAAAGCAAAAGAAGAACGAGAAATCTTTTTGGGTTTTCTTTTTAATTACTACTACTACAAGCATGGAAAGTAAACTAACTAAAAGTTACAACTATTTTTTTTGTTTTTTCATAAGGTTTATCAAACACACAAGAAGAAAGCATAAAAAGGAAAATAAATTGGCATGGATATTACAATGAAAAAGTATGAGCACCGACAACTAGCATGAGTGTGTGAACATAAATGTAATGTCGGTGAGAAATACGTACTCCCCCAAGCTTAGGCTTTTGTCCTAAGTTAGTCTATGGCCACGGTTGGCCTGGCGGATATCCAAAGTAATAGTTGGGTTCATACTGAGAAGGATCCTCCTGGTGCCACTGGTTGGTGATCTCTTTCCGGATTCCACTGATAAACAAACTATCGGTGAGGATCAAATTGTGGTTCCGGCTCTGGCTCTGTAGCTGGTGTGGGGTTTCAGTAGGCGTGAGTGGCCTCCGGCGGAACAAGGTACTTGCTTGCAGATAAGTCAAACAAGGAAGGAGCAGGCAAAGTAATAGTCTCAGGTTGATTTTTATCAAATATCAGCTTGTACTTAAGCATCTTTTCCTTATTATTAATGATAAAATCATGTGCTACCATACTCGTATAGTCTAGAAAAACAGGAGGCAACAACTTTTCTTCTTTCTCATAAAGCCTAATAGGTATGTTAAAATGTGCAGCGAGGCATGAGGCGAAGATACCTTCCAAGATGGGGCCCTTCGTACAGTTAAGATTTAACCGCTTTGCAACAATAGCATCCACGACTAAATGTGTCATCACGGAACAAGGCATGGCACAAAATAACAATATCAGGGGCACTAAGATTGCCACAGTTTCCACGACCAATTAAGCATCTACTAGCAAATATTGCAAAGTAATATTCTCAAATATTCCAGAAAAAATCATATTAAATTTTCAGGGCATTTGGAGAACTTTTATTTTAGGGTATTTTTTTATTGCATTGATAATTCAGAAAACAGACAGAAATTACTATTTTTGCTTTATTTAATATAAATAACACAAAGTAAAAAGAGGGTACAGAGAGTAGTGTTTTCTAACTTCATCCATCTCATGCTCATCAAAAGGAATTCACTAACAAGGTTGATTAGGTCTTGTTAACAAACTCATTTCGAATAACATGAAACCGGAGAATTTTCGAATAACACTAGGTTACCTCAACGGGGATATGCATGTCCCCAACAATAAGAATATCATATTTCTTCTTGACAGTAGGAAGGGGAAATTCAAAACCTACAATAGTAATAGTTGAAAATTTTCCAATAGAATTGATACTGTGTACTTGAGGTTGTTTTCTCGGAAAGTGTACCGTATACTCATTACCATTAACATGAAAAGTGACATTGCCTTTGGTGCAATCAATAACAGCCCCTGCAGTATTCAAAAACGGTCTTCCAAGAATAATAGACATACTATCGCCCTCGGGAATATCAAGAATAACAAAGTCCATTAAAATAATAACGTTTGCAACCACAATAGGCACATCCTCACAAATACCGACAGGTATATGTAGCGACCCGACCCGAATGGATTAAGTCTCTGTGCTTAAGTGTCATCCCTGGATCGGTATGCTGGCACACACATTACTCGAGGATTTATAATAGAGGTAAATCACATGTATAAAGTAACGTAAATACTATTACCTCAATCCAAATAGCGGAAGTAACAACAAGGTTGTGGATTCCCATGAACACCAACGGCAAAGTTGAGTGTAGAAATCATAACCCTAACGCATCACTTACTCGTCGTAAGATTCCTGCAACATGAGACGTTGCAGCCACAAAGGGTCAGTACATTGAATGTACTGGCAAATTCACACCATAGGATAATGATGAATAAAGGATATGACTACATGCATATTTGGCTGGTGGAAAAGCTCTATGGTTATAATGTTTTTGCGAAAAGCCAATTTTCCCTACATCAAAGGAATATATTTTATTTAACTACAAAGTTGGTTGATAAATATTGAGAAGGTTCCTCCAACTCAATCCCAAAATAATAATCATTAACCCCATCAAATTAATTAAATAAAGTGTTGAGATCAACATGATAATTCAAGAACTAGAGACTCAAGACGTCCATAACCGGGGACACGGCTAACCATGATTAGTTTATACACTCTGCAGAGGTTTACACACTTTTTCCCACAAGACTCGATCTCCTCCATTGGATTTCTCGCACTACATGATGTTTGAGAAATGGATGACCGAGACACAGTCTTTTAGAAGCATTAACTCTTTACTCCGGGCAGACCGGTACACCTACAATCCCCCTACATCTGCCAGTCCACCTCTTCAAGATCTCACGCAACTTACTCAACTATGCCAGAGCCCATAATGGCTTGTGGCTGCACACGGAAGTTTCTAGCATGAATAATCTTATGATCCCTTTGAGCCTGGGTGGCATTTCATAGGGTGATCACACGGGTCCTCCGGGATCCCCTTGGGCAAACACTAGGTTCTCCAGGTGCCCGGGCAAACCACTGGGTGGTCCAGGGTGCCCCTTACCATTCCACCAGATGTGTATTAAAGTAGCCACCTTAAGTTAACCATTAATAATAACTTTCACATCTGTCATGAATCACTCAAACCAAACCACGTCTACGAGCATAGCATAGCATAGCAGTATGAGCATAACATAGAAGTAACTCCCAAGGTTTGAATGCAGGACAATAGGTTCCTACCTCATCAAGTACTTCCCAATACCCACATGTTATCAATTCCTAACCATGCAATGTTTGAGGGAGAAACTAATGCATAAAAACTGGGTAATAAAGGGATATGATCAAAGTGTGAACTTGCCTTGTACTCTTGATGAAGATGATTCGAACTCATAACTCCTAATAGTTCTATTCCTCACACTCCGTTGAATCTATCATGAGCAAGCAATAGTAACCACACATAGTTTTTTTAACAAAATTCGGTCAAATGAAAAAAAGCTGGCTGAGCCTGGCCCATATAGGAGAGAAAAAATAAGATGAGGCGCCCGCTGCCACTATGCTATGCGTGTGGGCGACAAATAATTATGGGCCGCATGTACAGTTTTTTTAAATAGAAACAGAAGGAAAATTGAGTAACGAAAATAAAGTAAAATTGTATATAGGCCTATTATATATCAAAATTTTCAGAAAACGATTTTCTACGATCTGAACATTTTTCCAGCATCAAATAAAATCCACAAAAATTCAGATAAAACAAAGAGTGCTACTGATGCAATAAATCCCAATAAAATCATTTTAAAAAAATAACAAAATTTATTCGAATTTATTTCTCTCCAATTTTCTGATGTAGGCAATCGTTTTACCCTAATTTCCATATATTTTATTTTTGGAGAAATATAATTTGAATAATACCCAAATAACTCCAAATTCAAAATAGTTTTGAAAATGACTTTAAATTGATCCTTTTAAACTTCCAACTCATATTTCATATAATTTGAAGAAGTCATTTTATCTTCTCTCATGAAAATCATTGAGTTGCATGAAGTTTATGAATTGGAAATATTTTCCGAATGAAATTCATATCTTTTCGAAACCCTTTTCATTTATTTAAATGGAAGAAGTCATGTTATCTTCTCTCTAGGGTTTTATATTTGAAACGAATTTGAATTCATGAAGATCACAAATGCAAAATGAAAGTTTGGGAAAGTCCTTTTATTCCCTCTCATTTAACTTTCATAAAGAAAAGTTTCAAATCACTCAATTCCACACATCACAATTAAGAAACAATCAAAACTATCTATTTAATATAACATTCCAAAATTTAGAATTTTGGGATGTTACAAACCTACCACCCTTAAAATGAATCTCGTCCTCGAGATTCGGAGAGGCTAGCAAGAAATAGGTTAGGGTTTGGGGGTCTTCTCAAAATCCATCAATCGTCCTAGGGGTCTGGGGTGCTACCACCCTTAGAAGCATGGTTACGGTTCCATCAACACTCATATACTCCATCCTTATTGTTGACAGGGCCAGTCCTCTCAAATTCTCAAGAAAAATCCTTCTCTGGGCTCTTCCGGTAGTGGCATAACCTTTTTCCTCAATTCTCGTGTCCCTTTCATCTTGGTACAGTATGTTTGTGACTGGGCCTTCTTAGCTGACGGGTCTGGCGCCAATACTAAACAACTATCGATATCTCATGGTGGTCAACCGTTTATGGTTTCTCCTGCAGGAAATGGGTCTCGGCTGAACCTCACCGTATATGCTACGGTTGGCAACAACTGCCTTGTACAAGGGGGAAAAACGTATACCATTCTAAGGTTTAAACAAGGTTTAATATCGTTGTCTCTCTACTATAGGCAAGTCACTCAGATTTACCATCCCATATAACAAGGCAAATGATAAGAGTAAGTCGGTATGGTGATCAATCCATCCCGCACCCAAATCATTATCTTGTACGTGGTTTAGCGAATCTCGCATTCTAACACTCGGTCTTCCTCATAAGCATTGCAGAATTTCTCTTGTCGACGAACTAAGTTCGGAAAAATTGATTCTGCATGCCAAACAAAACATCTATCATTTCTTCACACTCTCAGGTTTTACGTAAACTCCTATAAAATCGTCTGTTGATAAAGTCATATCTCATTCCAAGGTTTTTTTTCCTTCAGCAAGAGTGTGCTTGCTTCTTGGCAGGTCCTGGAGCCTGTGGGTTACGGCCCATCTCATCACTTGTAAACCTTGAACTCATCATCAGAGCAACTGCTCGTTATTCCAACTTCCAGCTTCCTAGCATTCTTAATTCCATCCAATTGTACTGTCCTTCTTCCTTCTATTGGTTCCAAACTAAGACGTGATTACTCAGACTCATCATGGAGTTACAATTACTCCATATCCAACATTCTACCTCCTTTTTATCCAATAGTACTCCATCCCTTCATACTCTTGGGGTATCCCACGTATTGAGACAAAACTCATACTTATTTTGTCCGAAATCCATTCCGTGGAATATCATTATCTTTTCCAGGGGTCAAGGGTCCTCACAGGGTACTACCACCCTTGAGATGCACAACTTCATCCATAGACCATATTTCTCATATCCTTGAAAATGGTCAACAATCTTTCTTCATAGAGTAGCTTCTCATAAAATCCAAATCAGTACCAATGATGCTATCTTTATTGATTCTCCAGCGATTACAATCTCTTGTTTTTTCCATTACATGTCTCAACTCATCGCCTCAATATAAAAGAAAATGTTCTCACTTCTACTACTATACTTCTCACAGACTTAGCTATTTAGTACAAGCCTCCTTCTCTTCGGGACAATCTCTGGCAAAGTGCCCGAGTTCATTACAACGAAAACATATTACCTCTGACAAGTCTCAAGGTTTCCTTTTTGGGCAACCGCTGAAATAGTGCCCTGGCTCCTTGCACCTGAAACAGGTGATATGACTCAGGTCCTTCCTGGAATCCAATCTATTTCTCTTCCTGGACTTTTCCGTTCCAATCAGGGCTTCTATTTCCTGTGGGTCATACTCTACTTCCTCTGGCGGGAATTCTACTAGATCTCCAATCAGACAATTCTGAGAGATGTGTCCTTCTTCTCCACATGAATAGCATGACTTGGTGCAGGGTTTAATTGGGTCTGCTTTGGGTGTGTCCTCCACCTCTTCCTTCATCACTGGTTCTTCTAAAATTTCCATGAGGGCTCTTTTTATTGCTTCTTGCTTCTGCTGGATGGTTCTTTGAACCACGGGGTAAATGTGACACTGAGCAAGGTAGTGGGTAGTCCCTCCACATAAGAAACAAGTAATCTGCCTAGTTGGGCATTCTTCAGCTGTGTGACTTCCTTCACAGTTAGGGCATTCATCCTTGTGTTCTGTATGGGTGTGTCCTATTTCTTCATAGATCTTGCATGCACAAGGTCTCCTCATATCATATCCATAAGGCTTCAATTCCTGGGACACAAGCCGAGACTTAGCAGAGTCAACTTAAATTCTTTCCAAGTGGTTACTCCTTGCCATCCATTGATGGTTTGTTACATCCTCCACCAAATAGCAGCACCTCTTTCAAAGCACTAAAGAGTATGCTGGGTCATATCCTTTCCAGCTATAGTGTTATTCTTCACGTGATCCTCCATGTTCTAAATCCATCGGTTCGTCTCCAATTGACTCTTTGGTCCAGAAAGTATGAGTTCATCTCCATTCATCCTCTATTGGGTCCATGGGTTTGGGGTGAGATAAGAGAGATAGAGAGGGATACACACAATGCAAACAACAGTTTTGAAAAGACATATTTTATCGTGGCTGTCGGAAAACAACAAACAAATGAAAGCTCACAATCGTCACACCTAACATATGTATAGAACAGGGGTTTGGTCTTCTAAAGGTCAATAAATCTTCAACGTCACCAAACTCTTCAAGTCTTGTTCATGTATCCGATGGCTCCTTCCGATCGTGCTTATCCTTCTCGAGTCCTTTTTCCAGATCATCTCTGTTGTCGCGAAGTCTCTCGTGACGTCCTTTAACATTTCTGGAGTTGCGTTCCAAACTTCGGGGTTTCAACATCCTTGGCATGAACCATGGTCCTACTGTCCTTCAGTTCCTGAGGAATCTCCGGTATCTCGAGGTTTTACTCCTCCAGCTTGGCTACCTTCAGCTTCTGGGTCCTGAGTTTCTTCGCGAAACACTTCTTTGTCAAATATGGCTTCCTGCAGGTCCATCTTAAAATCCTTAACACTCCAGATCCTGGTGATACACCAACTAAGGTTAAAACTTCATCTTTCACTGACAAATGCTCCATTAGCCTTCTACCATCCAATCCGTCCATGCATAAGCATGCTTAACTCAACACGGTGATAATAGCATAAGTGGCGATAACATCATGGATAGCCGTGTTTCTTCCCTTGTCATTACCATGAGCTATCTTCCATAATTTATGTCTCTGCCTTAGGGTTTTCTTGACAAAAACTTCGAGTTTTTAACTCTCCATGTTCTGGTCTTTCTCCAATACGCCTACATCTCAAGTATTCGGCAACTTCAATAGTCTGACAAATTCCATAAGACTGGATCATAGGAAAAGTCTTCGTAGTGTTGTATTTGGTTCAGGGTGAAGCTCTTCATCTAAAATATGTAAGCCAGGGGTTCTTTGGTAAAGAAATTTAGAAGGGTACGAGAATAACTTAAGTGGATCCTATTCAGAGCCTTCCAAGTCACTACACTTTGGGAATTCTTCAAAGCCATTCTAATTCTCCTAGCCTTCAGAATCTTCAACCCTTATAGTTTCCATTATCATAATGCATGGTAAATCCTCTTTATTCTGAAGTGATCTTAGTTGTCCGATATCTTGTACTTCTTGTTGTGGTCTCATCAGTCGAATCTTCATGGTCAAAAAGGGGAAAAGGGGTATAGTCTCACTAAAAGGGAATATTTGGTAAAGCTCAGAAAATAGGAGAGGAAAAGATCTTTTTGAAGAGGAAGTTGTAGAGAAAATATTTCCTATGGGCTTGCCAGTTTCTAGGGGTCACGTCCTACAAACAAAATGTCCTCTGATACCATCTTGTAGCGACCCGACCCGAATGGTTCAAGTCTCTGTGCTTAAGTGTCATCCCTGGATCGGTATGCTGACACACACAACACTCAAGGATTTATAACAGAGGTAAATCACATGTATAAAGTAACGTAAATACTATCACCTCAATCGAAATAGAGGAAGTAACAACAAGGTTGTAGATTCCTATCAACACCAACGACAAAGTTGAGTGTAGAAATCGTAACCCTAACGTATCACTTACTCGTCGTAAGATTCCTGCAACATGAGACGTTGCAGCCACAAAGGGTCAGTACGTTGAATGTACCGGCAAATTCACACCATAGGATAATGATGAATAAAGGCTATCACTACATGCATATTTGGCTGGTGGAAAAGCTCCATGGTTATAATGTTTTTGCGAAAAGCCAATTTTTCCCTACATCAAAGGAATATATTTTATTTAACTACAAAGTTGGTTGATAAATATTGAGAAGGTTCCTCCAACTCAATCCCAAAATAATAATCATTAACCCCATCAAATTAATTAAATAAAGTGTTGAGATCAACATGATAATTCAAGAACTAGAGACTCAAGACGTCCACAACCGGGGACACAGCTAACCATGATTAGTTTATACACTCTGCAGAGGTTTACACACTTTTCCCCACAAGACTCGATCTCCTCCGTTGGATTTCTCGCACTACATGATGTTTGAGAAACGGATGACCGAGACACAGTCTTTCACAAGCATTAACTCTTTACTCCGGGCAGACCGGTACACCTACAAACCCCCTACATCTGCCAGTCCACCTCTTCAAGAGCTCACGCAACTTACTCAACTATGTCAGAGCCCATAATGGCTTGTGGCTGCACACAGAAGTTTCTAGCATGAATAATCTTATGATCCCTTTGAGCCCGGGTGGCATTCCATAGGGTGATCACACGGGTCCTTCGGGATCCCCTTGGGCAAACACTGGGTTCTCCAGGTGCCCGGGCAAACCACTGGGTGGTCCAGGGTGCCCCTTACCATTCCACCAGATGTGTATTAAAGTAGCCACCTTAAGTTAACCGTTAATAATAACTCTCACATCTGTCATGAATCACTCAAACCAAACCACGTCTACGAGCATAGCATAGCAATATAAACATAACGTAGAAGTAACTCCCAAGGTTTGAATGCAGGACAATGGGTTCCTACCTCATCAAGTACTTCCCAATACCCACATGTTATCAATTCCTAACCATGCAATGTTTGAGGGTGAAACTAATGCATAAAAACTAGGTAATAAAGGGATATGATCAAAGTGTGAACTTGCCTTGTACTGTTGATGAAGATGATTCAGACTCATAAATCCTGATAGTTCTACTCCTCACACTCCGTTGAATCTATCGTGAGCAAGCAATAGTAAGAACACATAAGCAATCACTCAAAAGATCGGGAAGAACGAAGAAGACAGTTCGGAAAACATCAAAACCAAGAAAATAACTCTTGCAACATAAAACAATTTCTAACATTACCAAAATTATGTGAATTTGGCCTTATCAGAAAGTTTAGGTCAATAGCTTCGATTTGCAAAAAGAATCAATTAAATCGGAGTTATAAAACTCAAGTTATGATCAAAAGAAATTTGAATATGAATCTGAACAAATTGCAAAATTTGAAAATTTCAGAAAGTTGATGTGACAGGTTCACTGGATAGGTGAAAATAAGACAAAAATATAGGCGCTAGGTTGGAAAAGGCGATAAGCGTAAGCGAGGCGGTTGGCCTTTGCCTAGTGCCTAGGCGGTGCCTAAGCGCCCTAGGCGCGGCCTAGGCAGTAATATAGTTTTTACTCGAAGTGTATTTGTGACTTTTATATGAGTATTGATATTAATTTAGGGCATATGAATAAGGTAATTACCGGCTACTCCCACTGGAATATAACCTGCTTGGCATATATGTGCAGTATGTGGCATGATTTCTTGCTTGGGTAGGAAATTCCTTGCTTTCCCTGCCTAGTCCTCCATTTATGCCCTAGGCGAGGCGTTTGGTCATTTCCTAGCGCCTAGGCATGCCTAAGCGCCTCCTAGGCACTGCCTTTTCCAACAGAGGGCGCTGGTTTCATCTAATTTGGATGAACGAGTACAAAGTTATGGCTATTTGAAAAATCAGGGCCAAGCTGTTTTACGGAAGAAAAATAGCCATGGCTAAAAAAAAATCTAGGTCTAATATATAAATAGAAAGACTAATTGATAATCTAATTATTCTACCGTACTGGTCTAGAAAATAATAAACTACAGAAGTATAAAACGAAAACAAAAAAAGATAACTTTATAAGGTAGAGAAAAATCGACTTCGGAGAGAGGAGACAATTTTCAGAAGTCCCGTCGGATAGAAGAAAAAATATTTTTCTTTAATGAATCTAGTCAAACCAAAAATATTGATTTAACCCGAATCGGATGATTTTTGGAGGCTCTATGGGTCTATATTTATAGATGGAAAAGAGCTTTAGAGGTTAGAGGCTAGGCAATGTGGGACTAAACATATACGTACGTAGATGAAATTTGAAAAAAAAACATGCGCTAAAAGTTAGACCGGGGCACGTGCGCTATAGTTTTTTTAACAAAATATGGTCAAATGAAAAAGACTGGCTGGGCCTGGCCCATATAGGAGAAAAAAATAAGATGAGGCGCCCGCTGCCACTATGCTACGCGTGTGGGCGACAAATAATTATGGGCCGCATGTACAATTTTTTTAAAATAGAAACATAAGGAAAATCGAATAACAAAAATAAAGTAAAATTGTATATAGGCCTATTATATATCGAAATTTTCAGAAAATTATTTTCTACGATCTGAACATTTTTCCAGCATCAAATAAATGCACAAAAATTTAGATAAAATAAAGAGTGCTACTGATGCAATAAATCCCAATAAAATCATTTAAAAAAAATAAAAAAATTAGTTTGAATTTATTTCTCTCCAATTTTCTGACGTAGGGGATCATTTTACCCTAATTTCCATATATTTTATTTTTGAAGAAAAATAATTTAAATAATACCCAAATAACTCCAAATTGAAAATAATTTTCAAAAGGACTTTAAATTGATCCTTTTAAACTTCCAACTCATATTTCATATAATTTGAAGAAGTTATTTTATCTTCTCTCATGAAAATCATTGAGTTGCATGAAGTTTATGAATTGGAAATATTTTTTGAATGAAATTCAAATCTCTTCGAAACCCTTTTCATTTATTTAAATGGAAGAAGTCAGGTTATCTTCTCTCTAGGGTTTTATATTTGAAAATATTTTGAATTCACGGATATCAGAAATGCAAAATGAAATTTTGGGGAAGTCCTTTTATTCCCTCTCATTTAACTTTCATAAAGAAAAGTTTCAAATTTCACTCAATTCCACACATCACAAATAAGCAACAATCAAAACTATCTATTTAATATAACATTCCAAAATTTAGAATTTTGGGATGTTACAGTATAGCAGTTGATTTATCAGCCATTTGCAAAGATATTTCAGTAGGTGTCAACTTATTCAAATCAAGTCTACGATATAAAGAGAGAGGCATAACACTAACACCGGCTCCAAGATCACATAAAGCAGTTTTAACATAATTTCTTTTAATGGAGCATGGTATAGTTGGTACTCCTGGATCTCCAAGTTTCTTTGGTATTCCACCCTTAAAAGTATAATTAGCAAGCATGGTGGAATTTCAGCTTCTGGTATCTTTCTCTTATTTGTAACAATGTCCTTCATGTACTTAGCATAAGGATTCATTTTAAGCATACCAGTCAAACGCATACGCAAAAAGATAGGTCTAATCATTTCAGCAAAGCGCTCAAAATCCTCATCATCCTTTTTCTTGGATGGTTTAGGAGGAAAAGGCATGGGTTTCTGAACCCATGGTTCTCTTTCTTTACCATGCTTCCTAGCAACAAAGTCTCTCTTATCATAAAGTTGATTCTTTGATTGTGGGTTATCAAGATCAACAACATGTTCAATTTCTACATCATTATTATTGCTAGGTTGAGCATCAACATGAACATGATCATTAACATTATCACTAGGTTCATGTTCATTACCAGATTGTGTTTTAGCATCAGAAATAGAAATATCATTGGGATTCTCAGGTGTGTCAACAACAGGTTCACTAGAAGCATGCAAAGTCCTATCATTTTTCTTTCTATTCCTCTTAGAAGGACTAGGTGCATCAATGTTATTTCTGTGAGAATCCTGCTCAATTCTCTTAGGGTGGCTCTCAGGATACAAAGGTTCCTGAGTCACTTTACCTCCTCTAGTTGCAACTCTAACAACAAAGTCTTTATTCTTGCTATTCAATTCATTGAGCAAATCATTCTGAGATTTAAGTACTTGTTCTACTTGAGTGGTAACCATAGAAGCATGTTTGCTAATAAGTTTAAGTTCACCTTTAATACTAGCCATGTAATCACTCAAGTGTTCAATCATATAAGCATTATGTTTCAATTGTCTACCAACATAAGCATTGAAGTTTTCTTGTTTAATAGTAAAATTATCAAACTCATCTAAGCATTGGCTAGCAGACTTATTACAAGGAATATCACCTTCACAAATCTATAGAGAGAATTTACCTTTACTACCTGGGTCGGGTTATCGAGACCGTGTGTTTCTTCAATAGGTGATGAATTAAGACCATGTATTCCTTCAACAGGAGGTAAATTCTTAACATCTTAAGCTTTTATACATTTTTCTTCCATAGATTTCTTTGCCTCTTGCATATCTTCAGGACTGAGAAATAGAATACCCCTTCTCTTCGGAGTTGGCTTAGGAGCTGGTTCAGGAAGTGTCCAATTATTTTCATTGGTCAACATATTATTCAATAGAATTTAAGCTTGATCAACTGTTCTTTCCCTGAAAACACAACCAGCACAACTATCCAGGTGGTCTCTGGAAGCATCGGTTAGTCCATTATAAAAGATATCAAGTATTTCATTTTTCTTGAGAGGATGATCAGGCAAAGCATTAAGTAATTGGAGAAGCCCCCCCCCCCAAGCTTGTGGGAGACTCTCTTCTTCAATTTGCAAAAAATATATATTTCCCTTAAAACAACTTGTTTCTTATGAGCGGAGAAATATTTAGCAGAGAAGTAGTAAATCATATCCTGGGGACTATGCACACAACCAGGATTAAGAGAATTAAACCATATATTAGCATCACCCTTTAATGAAAACAGAAATAATTTAAGGATATAATAGTAGCGAGTTTTCTCATCATTACTAAACAGGGTAGTTATATCATTTAATTTAGTAAGATGTGCCACAACAGTTTCAGATTCATAGCCATAAAAAGGATCAGATTCAACAAAATTAATTATCTCAGGATCAACAGAGAAATCATAATCCTTATCAGTTATAAAGATAGGTGAAGTAGTACAAGCAGGATCATATTTCGTTCTAGCATTCAGAGATTTTCTTTTAGCTTAGCTAATAGTTTCTTAAGATCACTTCTATCATTCTAGGCAAGAAAGTCTCTAGCAGTTTCTTCATCCATAACATAACCCACAGACACAACAGGCAATTCATATCTAGGGGGAGAATCTTCATCATCACTTTCATCAATATTATCAGTTTCAATAATTTCATTCTCTCTAGCCCTAGCAAGTTGTTCATCAAGAAATTCACCAAGTGGCACAATAGTATCAAGCATAGAAGTAGTTTCATCATAAGTATCATGCATAGCAGAAGTGGCATTATCAATAACATGCGACATATCAGAATTAATAGAAGAAGCAGGTTTAGGTGTCGCAAGGTTACTTAAAATAGAAGGTGAATCAAGTGTAGAGCTAGATGGCAGTTCCTTACCTCCCCTCGTAGTTGAGCGACAAATCTTGGTTCTTTGATCTTTCAAGTTCTTCATAATGATAAGCAGATAGAAATCCCAAGTGACTCAAAGAATAGAGCTATGCTCCCCGGCAACGGCGCCAGAAAATGTTCTTGATAACCCACAAGTATAGGGGATCGCAATAGTTTTCGAGGGTAGAGTATTCAACCCAAATTTATTGATTCAACCCAAGGGGAGCCAAAGAATATTCTCAACTATTAGCAGCTAGTTGTCAATTCAACCACACCTGGAAACTTAATATCTGCAGCAAAGTGTTTAGTAGCAAAGTAATATGATAGTAGTGGTAACGGTAGCAAAAGTAATATTTTTGGGTTTTGTAGTGATTGTGACAGTAGCAACGGAAAAGTAAATAAGCGAAGAACAATATATGAAAAGCTCGTAGGCATTGGATGGGTGATGGAGAATTATGCCGGATGCGATTATTCATGCAACAGTTATAACATAGGGTGACACAGAACTAGCTCCAATTTATCAATGTAATGTAGGCATGTATTCCGAATATAGTCATACGTGCTTATGGAAAAGAACTTGCATGACATCTTTTATCCTACCCTCCCGTGGCAGCGGGGTCCTATTGGAAACTAAGGGATATTAAGGCCTCCTTTTAATAGAGTACCGTACCAAAGCATTAACACATAGTGAATACATGAACTCCTCAAACTATGGTCATCACCGGGAGTGGTCCTGATTATTGTCACTTTGGGGTTGCCGGATCATAACACATAGTAGGTGACTATAGACTTGCAAGATAGGATCAAGAACTCACATATATTCATGAAAACATAATAGGTTCAGATCTGAAATCATGACACTCGGGCCCTAGTGACAAGCATTAAGCATAGCAAAGTCATAGCAACATCAATCTCAGAACATAGTGGATACTAGGGATCAAACCCTAACAAAACTAACTCAATTACATGATAAATATCATCCAACCCATCACCGTCCAGCAAGTCTACGATGGAATTACTCACGCATGGCGGTGAGCATCATGAAATTGGTGATGGAGGAAGGTTGATGATGACGATGGCGACGGATTCCCCTCTCCGGAGCCCCGAACGGACTCCAGATCAGCCTCCCGAGAGAGTTTAGGGCTTGGTGGCGGCTCCGTATCGTCAAACGCGATGAATCCTTCTCTCTGATTTTTTTCTCCCCGAACACGAATATATGGAGTTGGAGTTGAGGTCGGTGGAGCGTTAGGGGGCCCACGAGGCAGGGGGCGTGCCCCCCACCCTCGTGGACAGGGTGTGGGCCTCCTGACGTGGATTCTTCTTCCAGTATTTTTTATATATTCCAAAAATAATCTCCGTTGATTTTCAGGTCATTCTGAGAACTTTTATTTCTGCACAAAAATAACACCATGGCAATTCTGCTGAAAACAGCGTCAGTCCGGGTTAGTTCCATTCAAATCACGCAAGTTAGAGTCCAAAACAAGGGCAAAAGTGTTTGGAAAAGTAGATACATTGGAGTCGTATCAATCTTTAATCTTAATTCTAATAGTAGGTTCCCACTTATCATAAATTTTTCTAGGGATAGAAACTTCTAATTCAAGCTTTTCCTCATAGGATTGCATTAAAGCATCAACGATATGTTTGGTAAAAGCTTTGTTTTGATAATAAGTATGAGGAGAATTTAAGACGGATTGCAACAAGGAAATAAAATCTATCATAGAGCAATTATCATAATTAAATTCCTTGAAATCCAAAATAGTGGGTTCATTTCTATGTAAAGTTTTGACCTCTTCAATCCCACTTTTATTAACTTTAGCATCAAGATCTAAAAACTCCATATCATTGGGACGCCTTTTAACTAAAGTTGACTCATCTCCAGTCCCATCTTTATAAAGATTCATATTGGAAAACAAAGATTTAATAGGAGACACATCAACCACTTTTAGATCTACATCTTTATTATCATGAAAACTAGAAGAACACGCTTTCACAAAGCAATCTTTTTTAGCACGCATCATGGCGGTTCTTTTTTTACACTCATCAATGGAAATTCTCATGGCTTTGAGAGACTCATTGATGTCATGCTTAGGTGGAATAGATCTACGTTTCAAAGAATCAACATCAAGATAAATTCTATCCACGTTCCTAGCCAACTCATCAATCTTAAGCAATTTTTCTTCAAGCAAAGCATTGGAATTCTTTTGCGAATTCATAAATTCTTTAACACTAGTCTCAAAATCGGAGGGCATCTTATTAAAATTTCCATAAGAGTTGTTGTAGGAATTACCATAATTATTGGAGGAATTACTAGGAAACGGCCTACAATTATAATTTCCTCTATATGCGTTGTTATCAAAATTGTTCCTACCAACAAAATTCACATCCATAGATTCATTATTATTATCAATCAAAGTGGACAAAGGCATATCATTAGGATCAGAAGAAACACTCTTATTAGCAAACAATTTCATAAGTTCATCCATCTTTCCACTCAAAACATTAATCTCTTCTATCGCATGAACCTTTTTACTAGTGGATCTCTCGGTATGCCATTGAGAATAATTAACCCTAATATTATCGAGGAGTTTAGTAGCTTCTCCTAAAGTGATTTCCATAAAAGTGCCTCCCGCGGCCGAATCTAAAAGATTTCTAGAAGCAAAATTCAATCTAGCATAATTGTTTTGTATAATCATCCATAAATTCAGACCATGTGTAGGGCAATTCACTAGAAAAAAATACACTTCCGTGATGATACGTGTTTGTTACAGTAGGTTGCTTTTTTGTCATGCATGTACATCCATGACAAATTTATGACAGAATCAAGATAGTCATACATGTGTTGTCGTAGAAGTCTTCCATGACATTACCAAAATTATCATCACGGAAGTGTCCACTTCCATGACGATAAATCGCGTGTCACAGAAGTGCTTTCGTCAAGGGTGACCGACACGTTGCATCCACCGTAACGGAACGCTGTTAAGCTATCGGGTCGGGTTTTGGATCCGACAACCCGTTAACAGCCCCGACCAATGGGAAATTTCCACGTGTAAAATTCTTATTGGTCGGACGAAACACGGGTCAGCTCGTCAGTGGGTCAGATAGAAGCCTATGATACGTTGACATGTGGGACGGCCCAACAGAGGCCCATTCCTGTGTAAAGGCCGGCCCGTTTGACTTGGTCAAAAGCTTGCGGGCCGGCCCATGGAAAGCATGTTAACGGCCTGTTCGAATATAGCCCATTTACAGCCCGCTAACCCAAGGCCCGTTACGCCCTATCCGAATTAGGCTCAGTAGCGTCATCTGGGCCATCCAATATGATTCCAGCCCGTTTTCACTTCTGGCCCATGTATGGCCCATGACGTCTTTCGGCCCATATGAGGCCCTATGTAACTCTTGGCCTACTAACGGCCCGTGGTGAAATTGGCCCGTAATGAACAGTGTATCACTTTACACCCATTAACGACCTGTGGTGAAACTGGCCCGTGATGAATAGTGTATCACTTTATACCCATTAATGGCCCGTTATTCCGTTGGGACGTTTCCAGCCCATGTTATCTTTCGGCCTTCTCAGAGCCCATTTATTCTTGGGCTCATTTCTAGCATTCGTTTACTTACGGCCCGCTACTGTCATTTTCTGCTTGTGGGCCAAATTCAGCCCGTGGTTACAGTCAGCCCGTTTGTGGTCCGTTAATATGTTGGGCTATTTTCATAGCGTCATCAAATACGGCCTATTAACGATGGCCCATTATGGTCGGCCCATGAACGGACGATTCCAACTCTAGCCCGTTTACGTCCATAATGCGGCCTGTTATTGGCCCATGTTTGGCCATCGATCATACTGCCTGTATAAGGCCCATTGATGATACGACCCGTAGAAGGTCCATTGTTTCTACGGCCCGTAGAAGGCCCACTGTTTCTACGGCCCGTAGGAGGCCCAGTGTCACTACAGTAAATATTAGCCCATGGTTATTGTGGCCTAGTTTTAAAAAATAGGTTAATGCAGCCACTAGCAAACCGTGGAAAAAGAACTGCAATGACTAGAAGCAAACAAATAAACAAGATAACAAGGAAATAAATAAGCAAGCAACTTACGCTAGGCTATCACGGCTATCACACATATTACATCCACTGGGCATCAAAGTTCGCCACCAGTGCAAATAAACGCGCCGACAAAAGAATATACAAAACTGAGAGCACTTCAGAAGGCACTAGGCCTGGCCAGGTATGCCCCCCCCAAACAGCTGAAGAAGCTGAGTAGACCTCAGTTGTGTCAATGATAGATGCATCAACACTAGATTTAAGGCATGATGGTGCGCACGGCAGTCCTCTGACATCTTCATTGCATCTTTGACTTCAAGTCGGAGTTGAGCTAAAGCAAGCCCTTTCGCTTTAAGTTGAGACTGAAGAAGTCGAACTGATTGAGGCAGCGACTGCACAGAGGTTGTCTCACACCTGCTGGTGAGTAGCTTCAACTCACTGTCTTCATCAAGACAGGACCTTGGGGTCATCTCGCTGTCCTCAAAATGGTTTGGCTCACTATCTTCCCTAAAGTTCTGCCTGGCGTAAGAGATACGAGTCTGAAAGAGAAACAAGGAGACACGTAACAAGTTTCACAATTATATAAGCAAATAAATGGATCTGTTCTGCATAAGGAACATTTTTTACAACTACAATTTGAAACTGGTAGTTGTTGCAAACATCCAATCAGATGTAAACAGCAAAGCAAACAGCAATGGAGGAAATGATGCCTATCCTAATCTATACTAGAACAAAGTTTGAAGGCTTGAGAAGGATGAACTTACATTACATGTTAACACGGGCTGGATAAAGCCCTTCTCCATGTTGATGGAAGGATAATTCAATAAATTCCCCAAAGAAAATTCTTTATAAGCGTTGCCATTATTCTACATTTTGCAAAGAGTAAATATAGATCAAATAATATTGGAAGAAACAAAGGATAATGAAGCTCAGGTGCAGACTGATGATACATAATCAAATAGCAATTAATTAAGTACAGCATCACAAGGCAAAAGGGAGAGAGGTACTAACAAGAGCAATGCAGAGCCCATTATTGTTTTGAGATCGTATGATCCTTTGAGCAAGGAGATTCATCTGAAATTAGTTTTCATACAAGAGAGAAGGTAAGGCACAAGCAGAAATTTAGGAGTTCAAATTTTGAATTGATATCATAGATAGTACCTGACGCTGGGCTCCCAGCAGTTCTAATAGGGGGTTGGCCACTGGAGTAGGGGTAAAGTGTGGTACAGTTGGGCCTGTGTTTTCTGTGGCTACTGATCTATCTGATTTAACAGGTATCACTACCTTTTCCAAATACCTAGTTTATACTCCTTGACAACCTGCACTCACCCTCTTCCTTTTGGACACCTATTACGAAAGAACAACATCTGACTGGAAAAACATAGTGTGACGACACATGGAATAGGTACAGAAAATGGATAGGTATGGCATATACTCATATATGATGCTTAAACTAAGCAGATGGTGTAACAAAGTAGAAGTAATGCAAGAGGTCAGATGCAAAATATGTGCGACCAATACAACTTTGCAAAGTTAGAGCAAGCACCTTGATGGGTGAATAAGATAGGACATCCTCCACCATGCCAAGTTTGATAGCCAGTGGATCGTTCCGCAATATTCCTCTCGTGCGCCCATTCTCATATTCATTTTGATAATGTTCAATATCTGACATGCATGAAAACATAAAAACAAGTGAGATTTTCTTTGTAATGCAGAAGTGATTCTAATCCAATACTGCCTCCCTGTAAAACCCTTTGTGCTATCTCTGCAATTCTTTTAGAAGATGACATGCATGCTATAATTTGTTGTGTGCATTAATATAATGTGGCCTACTACTCAAAATATGAGAGCTCCAAAAGTGATGACACTTCGCAGATGATAGCTTCAACATATAGTAAAGAAGAACAAGTCGACCTGACCTGACAGATTCAAAATATACTAAGGGAGAACAACTCGACCTGACCAGTTGACCGCAAGAGAAGAGTATCATCTTAAAGAAGAGCAGAAGAGCAAGCAGATTGAAGATAAAACAAGTCTTTTAATACAATGTCGGTTGGCCACCCATGATGAACCAGAGCGCACAGAGAAATACTATTCTTTCCGGTCTCTCCATATGTGGCTCACATGCATTTCGAAACTAAAGTAGGAACATTTAGCTAACCAATTAAACATCTCTTAGTTTTACTAATATCAGCAATAATACCAGATATGAATTTGTACAACTAAGCTTGTTTAGCTCGATGGGTGGAGCAGTGCTATTACGACACGAACCACGTAGGATGATTGTGGTCATCATAAAATGGGGGAAAACATAAGCATGATAAGTACAATGTTGACCGTGGCAGTGGGATGGCAGATCTAAAGCTGCAAACCGCGCAAAGGGTAGTTAGCAACCGATGTTTGCTTTGAAATAACAACTAAGATTTGGTATGGACAAGAAAGTACGGTCAACAAGTGACAAAGAAATGCAATTATGCTGTCTCTCTATATGTCGCGACATGCATTTGGAAACTCAAGTGGGACCTTTAGCTAACCAATTAAATGTGTCGGTTAACTAATATCAGTATCATATCACAATCATATTTGAACAACTAAGCTTTCGAATTCTGAGTGTTGTGTTGTTTAGCTTCAAGGGTGGAGTAATGCTAGTACAACAGAAAGCACCTACGCAGATCATAGTAGAGTATATAAAAGGGGAAAACCCTAAGCATCAAGAGAAAAATCAGGAAAGTGGAACTAGCTGGACCAGTGGGTGGCGCACATGCTTTTCGAAACGAATATAGGAACATTAGGTGACCAATTACACGTTCTCTGTTTTAGTGATATTAGCATCATATCAGATTCGTATTTCAACACGTAAGCTTTGGGTTGAGGTCTTGAGGAGCAGTGCTAGCACGACACTAAGCACCTACGATGATGGTAGTGAATATGAAGGGGGGAAACCATAAGCTTTACGAGTATAGTGCCCGTGCCATGGCGGATTTGAAGGTGCAAACCGGACAAAGCTACTTCACAACCAATGTTTGCTTTCAACTAGCCACTACGATTTGGTACGGACAAGAAAAGTACAGTAAACAAATTACGATCTATTTTCCGGGTGAGATCAATAACATAAGCACATATGGAAGAGTACCAGCTCTCTTGCGACGCCGTGTAGGCCTATGCTGATACGTTGAGGGTGCTGCAGGTGCGATGGCTGTCGGCGGCGGGGAAGAAGACTTTAGACGGCAGACGGCCGGGTCGGGGGATATATCCTGTTGCCGTGGACGAGGCGGTCGTAGGAGTGGCAACGGCATGGTGGACGACAGCGCCGATGAAGCGAGAGGACGCGATGAAAGGATCCTGGTTGTGACGCCCCCGATTTGACCGTACATTAATCATACACGCAAACGTGTACGATCAAGATCAGGGACTCACGGGAAGATATCACAACACAACTCTACAAATAAAATAAGTCATACAAGCATCATATTACAAGCCAGGGGCCTCGAGGGCTCGAATACAAGAGCTCGATCATAGACGAGTCAGCGGAAGCAACAATATCTGAGTACAGACATAAGTTAAACAAGTTTGCCTTAAGAAGGCTAGCACAAACTAGGATACAGATCGAAAGAGGCGCAGGCCTCCTGCCTGGGATCCTCCTAACTACTCCTGGTCGTCGTCAGCGGGCATCACGTAGTAGTAGGCACCTCCGGTGTAGTAGGAGTCGTCGTCGAAGGTGGCGTCTGGCTCCTGGGCTCCAACATCTGGTTGCGACAACCAGGTAGAAGGGATAGGGGGAAAAGAGGGAGAAAGCAACCGTGAGTACTCATCCAAAGTACTCGCAAGCAAGGAGCTATACTACATATGTATGCATTGGTATCAAATGGAATAAGGGTATCATATGTGGACTGAACTGCAGAAAGCCGGAATAAGGGGGGATAGCTAGTCCTTTCGAAGACTACGCTTCTGGCAGCCTCCGTCTTGCAGCATGTAGAAGAGAGTAGACTGAAGTCCTCCAAGTAGCATCGCATAGTATAATCCTAACCGATGATCCTCCCCTCGTCGCCCTGTGAGAGAGCAATCACCGGTTGTATCTGGCACTTGGAAGGGTGTGTTTTATTAAGTATCCAGTTCTAGTTGTCATAAGGTCAAGGTACAACTCCAAGTCGTCCTGTTACCGAAGATCACGGCTATTCGAATAGATTAACTTCCCTGCAAGGGTGCACCACATAACCCAACACGCTCGATCCCATTTGGCCGGACACACTTTTCTGGGTCATGCCCGGCCTCGGAAGATCAACACGTCGCAGCCCCACCTAGACCAACAGAGAGGTCAGCACGCCGGTCTAAACCTAAGCGCCCAGGGGTCTGGGCCCATCGCCCTTAGCACACCTGCACGTTGCGTGGGCGGCCGGAAGCAGACCTAGCCTAGTGGCGTTCCAGTCCAATCCGGCGCGCGCCGCTCCGTCGCTGACGTCACGAAGGCTTCGGCTGATACCACGACGCCGGGATACCCATAACTACTCCCGCGTAGATGGTTAGTGCGTATAGACCAAATGGCCAAACTCAGCTCAAATACCCAGATCTCGTTAAGCGTGTTAAGTATCCGCGAACGCCGACCAGGGCCAGGCCCACCTCTCTCCTAGGTGGTCGGAACCTGCCCTGTCGCTCCGCCTCAAAGATCCACACAGAGGGCCGTTGGGACAAAGGTCCTTTCAGCCCCCAATCCGTGAATCACTCGCGGGTGCTCCACAAGCCGACCCGTCTTTAGTCACCACATGTATCCTGTAGAAAGTAAGTAATATACCCGTGATCACCTCCCGAGTGATCACGGCCCAGTAGTATAGCATGGCAGACGGACAAGAGTGTAGGGCCACTGATGGAACACTAGCATTCTATACTAAGCAGTAGGATAGCAGGTAATGGTAACAACAGTAGTAACAAGGACAGGCTATGCATCAGGATAGGAATAACGAAAAGCAGTAGCATGCTACACTACTCTAATGCAAGCAGTAAAGAGGAGAGTAGGCGATATCTGGTGATCAAGGGGGGGGCTTGCCTGGTTGCTCTGGCAAGAGAGAGGGGTCGTCAACTCCGTAGTCGGACTGGGTAGCAGCGGCGTCGGTCTCGGTGTCTAGCGGAAGAAGAGGGGGGAAGAAACAATGAATATAATGCAAACAGATGCATAACGATGCATGACAAGACAAGTAACGGTGCTAGGGGTGCCCTAACGCGGTATTAGGTGATACCGGTGAAGGGGGATAACATCCGGGAAAATATTCCCGGTGTTTCGCGTTTTCGGACAGATGAAACAGAGGGGGAAAGTTGCAGGTTCACTATGCTAGGGACACGTGGCGGACGAACGGGCTGCGTATCCGAATTCGTCTCGTCGTTCTGAGCAACTTTCATGTATAAAGTTTTTCCATCCGAGCTACGGTTTATTTTATATTAATTTTAAAAGATTTAAATCATTTTTAGGATTTATTTATTTAATTTAATCAACATTATCCAGAATAGTGTCTGATGACGTAGGCATGACATCAGGGTGATGTCAGTAGTCAACTGTGCAGTTGACTGGGTCAACTATGTGTGGGTCCCGCATGTCATTGACTGATTAGGCTAATCAGGGGTTAATTAAGTTAACTAGTAATTAGGTTAATCTAATCCTGATTAATTAATTTAATTTAATTAATTCTTTAATTAATTAATTAATTATTATTTTTTACATATTATTTTTAATTCCTTTTTTTAACAAAACGTTCTGGGGCTGGGGCCCCCATGTTAGTGGCCCCAGGGGGCCTTAACGGGCGCCGGGTAGTGGGTGCAGGGCGCAGGCGCCGCCCGAATGGGCATGGGCGCTGCGGGCGTAGCCCCAGAGCGATGCGGGGCGCCGGTGCTGGCCCCAGGCGCGGGCGCTAGCCCGACTGGGCACTGTCCCAGGCCAGCCACGGCGAGGCTTGCCGGCCGGAGCAGCGGCAGGCAGCGCTGCGGCGGAGCGGGAGCAAGGGCGGCGAGCACGACGCGTAGTTCAGCGGCTCCCTGCAGCAAGCGGCGGTGCGAGTGGGAGGCGCGGGGCGCGGTCATGGCCGGGCATAGCGACGCGCGGAGCAGATGGTGTGGTGGCGCGGGCGAGCGCCGGAGTGAGGGCACGGGGAGGAGGACCGGGGTCCTCACCAGCGTTGCTGAGCAGGGGGGCGGCGAGGCTCGGTGGAGCCTTTGGGGAGGAGGACGAGGACGTGTCGTCGGCGAGGAGGAGACGAGGAGGACGAGGCGACGGGCGGTGGCGGGGTGCGGTGATGAAGAGGACGGCAGCGGCGGCGGGGTGGCTCCGGGCGGCGAGCACGACGCGGACGAGGTGGCGTGGGTCTCGGGCGGCGTCCTGGACGGTGAGCGTCGGCGACGGGGTTGGGGCGCCGTGCGGGAGCGAGGGGAGTGAGGGGGGGGGCTCGCCCCGATTGGATCGGGAGGGGAGCGGGGTGGGGGGGGGGGGCGAGCGGGGTGGGGCGAGTGGGGGGGAGTGGGGATCGGGTGGGTTAGGGTTTGGGGGGGGAATGGATAAGGGGAGGGGGGAAGGCCGGTTGGGCCTGCGCCCGAATGGGCCGGCCAACTGGGCCAGTAGGCCGTGGGAGGGGGTTCCCTCTTTCTTCTTTTTTTTGTTAGTTTCTTTCTTTTATTTATTTTCCTTTTCTGTCTTTATTTATTTTAAAATACTTAGGCAGTTTATAAAATTGTGTTTATTACACCATATTGACCTATGTAAAATATGGCATCTCCCGAACACTTTTGTTTTAAATTTTGAAAAACTTTTATTGTTTGCTTTGATTTTCAAATTTGAATTCGAATGGGATTGAATCATCGCGAGGTTTACAACAGTAAGAGTGGTGACGAGGCATCATTAGCAGAGGTTACTGTAGCTTGATTATCCGGGCGTTACAAATCTCCTCCACTACAAGAAATCTCGTCCTGAGATTTAGGAGGTAGAAGGAAACAGTGCAGGGTATTCATCGCGAAGACGATCCTCGCGTTCCCAGGTGGCTTCGTCTTCAGAGTGATTCGACCACTGGACCTTGAGGAACTTGATCGCCTTCTGACGTGTGCGGTGTTCAGCTTGGTCAAGAATGCGGACCGGATGCTCTTTATAAGAGAGGTCCTGTTGCAATTCGAGCTCTTCATGATCCACCGCTCGGATTGGATCCTTGAAGCAACGGCGGAGTTGTGACACATGGAACACATCGTGAACCTGAGAAAGGTTCGGCGGAAGCTCCAGTTGATATGCCACCTTTCCACGCCTTTCGAGAATAGTGAAGGGACCAATATAGCGGGGAGCTAACTTTCCTTTGATCCCGAAGCGGTGTGCACCCTTCATTGGTGTAACTCGAAGATAAGCCTTTTCGCCAGGTTGATAGACCATGTCTTGGTGATGACGGTCATACTGACTTTTCTGACGTGACTGAGCAGTCGAGATTCTCGCGAATAATGCGAACTTGTTCTTCGGCCTGTTGGATAATATCCGGACCGAAGAGTGGACGTTCCCCAGTTTCTGGCCAGTTCAGAGGGGTTCGACACTTTCGTCCATAAAGCACTTCGAAGGGGGACATCTTTAGACTAGCTTGATAGCTATTATTATAAGAGAACTCGGCATATGGAAGAGATTCCTCCCATTTCTTGCCGAATGAGATTACACAAGCTTGAAGCATGTCTTCGAGAACTTGGTTGACACGTTCAACCTGTCCTTGCGACTGAGGATGAAACGCAGTACTGAACGACAGATGAGTTCCCATAGCTTCTTGGAAACTCGCCCAAAACCTTGAAGTGAATAAGCTGCCACGGTCTGAACTGATAACCAGTGGAATACCGTGAAGTGAAACAATTCTGGCCATGTAGAGAGTAGCAAGCTGACTAGCAGTGATTGTCTCTTTGACCGCCAGAAAATGGGCAACTTTGGAAAGCCGGTCAATGACGACAAGAATAGCATCATTACCTTTCTGCGATTTGGGAAATCCAGTGACGAAGTCCATTTCAACATGGTCCCATTTCCATTCAGGAATAGAGATAGGTTGCAGAGTTCCGGCAGGCCTTTGATGCTCTGCTTTGATTCGGCGACAAACGTCACACTCAGCAACATAACGAGCAATGTCCTGCTTCATATTAGACCACCAGAATCTTTGACGAATATCCTGGTACATCTTTGTACTACCAGGATGGATGGACAGAGGCGTATCATGAGCTTCTTGCATAACCCTCTTAGTCTTATCCAGGTTTTTCTTCGAACATGGTACCACTAGGCGGCCTTTGAAATACAAGGCGCCATCGTCAGCAACAGTGAAGAATGAGGGCTTTCTTTTTTTGAGGTCGCGCTTAATCTTGAGGACTTCATCGTCACATTTCTGTATCCATTTGATGGTGTCCACAAGATCTGGTTTCGCAACCAGGGTATTGAGAGAACCCTTGGAAACAACATGGAGGTTCTGTTTGGGGAAACCTTCGGGAGGGGGAGCGAGTGATCCCGGGGGAACAATATGGAGGTTCAGCCTTCTAAATTCTTCGGTAAGCGAGGGCTGAACTTTGTGGACCTGGAGGTGGTTGCAGTAAGACTTGCGGCTCAAGGCATCAGCCATTACATTAGCCTTGCCGGGGGTATAGGATATATCCACGTCAAAGTCTGCAACAGTCTCCATCCATCTTTGCTGGCGTAGGTTCAAATCTGGCTGAGTAAACAGATACTTCAGACTTTGATGGTCGGTGAAGATCTCGCAACGATTACCGAGAAGGTAATGTCGCCACTGCTTCAGTGCATGAATGACGGCAGCCAGCTCGAGGTCGTGAACTGGGTAGTTTTCTTCATGAGGGCGCAGTTGACGAGAGGCATAAGCAATCACTCTGCGCTCCTGCATTAGGACACAGCCTAATCCTTGGCGGGAAGCGTCGCAGTAAATGACGAAGTCCTTCTTAGTATCAGGTGGTGCAAGCACGGGGGCAGAAGTCAACTTGTCTTTGAGCGCCTGGAAACTTTCCTGACACTTGTCTGTCCAGTCAAACTTGACACCCTTATGCAACAAATTAGTCAGAGGCCTGGCAATCTTGGAGAAGTTCTCGATGAATCGACGGCAATAGCTGGCGAGACCGAGAAAACTTCGGACTTGCTTCACATTCTTCGGAGGAGTCCAATCGAGAATAGCCTGAACTCGTTCAGGGTTGACGGCAATACCATCTTTGGAGATGACATGCCCAAGATAGGTTACTTCGGGAAGCCAGAATTCACACTTGGAATACTTAGCATACAGTTGATGTTCTCGAAGCTTCTCTAGCACAAGACGAAGATGTTCAGTATGTTCCTCCTTGTTCTTGGAAAATACAAGGATATCGTCCAAATAAACCACGACGAACTTGTCGAGGTAATCCATGAATATATAATTCATCAGACGAGAGAAGGTGGCTGGAGCATTCGTTAAGCCGAATGACATGACGGTGTACTCGTATGATCCATACCGAGTCACGAAGGCGGTTTTTGGGATGTCCTCTTCACGAACACGGATCTGGTGGTAACCCAACCTCAAGTCGAGTTTGGAGAACACTGATGAACCAGCCAGTTGATCATAAAGATCATTGATCCGAGGAAGAGGGTATTTATTCTGAATGGTAGCTTGGTTTATAGGACGGTAGTCTTGGACCAATCGGTTTGTCCCATCCTTCTTCCTAACAAAGAGAGAAGGTGCTCCCCAAGTAGAGCAAGTTGGGCGAATGAAACCTTTGACAAGAGATTTGTCGATTTTCTCCTTAAGCTCAAGGAGTTCATGCGGCGGCATCTTGTAGGGTCGTTTAGCTATAGGGGTAGTGCCGGGTTTCAAGTCGATGATGAATTCGACAGCTCTAGCAGGGGGAATCCCTGGAAGTTCTTCTGGGAATACATCTTGGAATTCACGAACGACGGGAACGTTTTCAATGCCCTCGAGTGGTGCAGCGTTCAACGCATTCAAGGCATAAAGTCGTGCCTCGGCGTTCTGAACTAGATGAGCTTGATAAGCTATTATTTCATCAGAAGGGTGTAGCAGATGGACGACCTTAGTGGCGCAAACTATAGAAGCAGTATGCGCTTTTAACCAATTCATTCCCAGAATGAGATCAATGCTACAGGACTTCAGTACGATGGGAGAGACAAGGAATTCCAGTCCTTCGATTTCTACAGGGACGTCGTTGCAAATCATGGAGGTTCGACATTGGCCTGCAGGGGTGTGTACTAATAGTGAAGCATCCATGTTCTCACATTTAATGTCGTGCAAGCATGCAAAACCTTTTGACATGAATGAATGCGATGCACCTGTATCAAATAAAACGGATGCTGGTACTGAATTTACGAGGAGGGTACCCATCACAGTAGCAGGTTGGTCTTGAGCTTCGCTCAGATCAACGTGGTTGGCATGAACACGACCATAAGACTTGGCATTGTTGCTGCGGGGCTGGTTGCTTCCACGGCCAGTTGCTGGAAGTGCCAGTTGATTCTGGTTCTGGTTGCATTCCCTAGCACGATGCCCTGGTTGTCCACACCTGAAGCACAATCCATTATTGGGAGTGGGAATAGGAGCTTGTGGTGGTGGAGCTGGGAGTCTTGGCTGCCTAGTCGGAGGAGCAGGCAGACGAGGTGCAGCATAGGTCTGCCTTGGGGTAGGTGCATCCGGCTGGTACAAGCTATTGGGAATCCATATCTTGCGTTTCTGCGAGGACGGGCCCGAAGATGAGCCCGTGTCACGGTTGCGCCTGCGAGAGCTCTGGTATTCCTGCAGACCAGTTTCGACATTGATGGCTTTGTTCACCAAGGTGGCGAAATCAGTAAAGTCGTGCACTAGAAGTGCGAGCTTGATGTCAGCTTGAAGGCCATCACGGAACTTCTCTTGTCTGCGTGCATCAGTTGCAATGTCTTCTTCAGCATAGCGGGACAAGTCAAGAAACTCCCGCTGGTAAGCTTTCACAGTTTTGTTGCCTTGGGTGAGGTTGCGGAACTCACGCTTCTTCCGGTCCATGACTCCCTGAGGAATGAAGCGAGCACGGAAGGCAGCTTGGAAGTCTGGCCAGGTGATGATTGTTCCAGCTGGCAGAGTACGCCTGTGGCTATCCCACCATTGAGCTGCGGGTCCTTTCAGGAAGAAGGAAGCAAAGGTGACATAGCTGGCATGGGCTACATCAGCAGACTCCATCTCATAGGTGATGTCACGGAGCCAGTCATCAGCATCCAGAGGCTGAGTTGAGCTGCGGTACACAGTTGGGTTCAGGTGCATGAAATCCTGCAGAGTTACTGGGGTTGGCTGCTGGTTCATATTGGGGCGAGGAAACTGAGCCATCATATTCTCCATGAACTGGCGATTCATCTCAAGCTGTTGGATCATACCAGCCATGTACTCAGGCGGTGGTGGGGCGTTGCCACCACGACCACGACCACCTGGTCTAACCATCCTGCTAATATTTAACAGGGGTAGTTCAGCATTGAGGAATTGCAAAAAAAAACAAGAATCATTCATGATGAAACATGCACAATGAACATAGCACGATAGATACTACATAGTAGTCAGCATATCTTACAAAAGAGATCAGCATAGAGTTCGTTACACAGAGTTCGGTACATAGGCTAAGACATCATAGGCGCCACGCAGGCTCGCGGCGAATACATCTAACACTAACAAGCAAGTCTACGTCAGTCCCATGCGGTACTGCGGAGGTAGCTGTAGCCTGAAAGCTGGTAGTGTGGCATCGGGTACACCACGTCGACAACCTGGGGTCCGCGGGTACTCTGGTGCAGAACCTGACGCTCAAGTGGCAGAAGAGGACCAAGTGCAGGAGAGTAGCCTCCCACATCTGGCCAGCCGACGCCCTGAGGCATCACGGTCCTGGTAGGGTAGACCGCAGAACGCGATAGATCACCAGATCGGACAGAGGGGTGCAACAGTGTCAGAGCACGGTAGAGGTGCTGACGAGTGGTGTACAACTCGTGGCGAAGAGCTCGGTTAGCGCGATCCAGCCCATCAGCATGCAGAACCAGGTTCTGATGGTAGAAGGGCTCTCGGGTGACAGTGGAGTAGGCAGCAGTGTAGTAACCCTCCGCACCAACATCGGATGCAATAGCAATGTGCCTGAAGGGGGAGGTGTCCAACTCCTGATACTCTCCACGGAGACGTGTCAGAGCAGCATAAGCAGCATCGTGGACCGCCATATCGATAGTCACTCCAACACCATGAGCAGTGTGCAGCACGGTAGTGGAGTCATACTCCCGAGAGTAGAGGTGGACGATGGCACGGTACTGCTCCTGGTTGAAGTCCTGATACTCCTCATAGACGGTATACTCAGGGTGCCAGCGATAACCCAGATAGGTCATCATCTCAACCAACACAGTAGGTGATCCTGAGGCACCAATGGCCGTCGTGTGGCGCACGACCTGCCTCGTGGGTTCCATCTGAAAACACAGATGTTTTCACAGGAGTCAAATGACAATGTGGATAATGTTCAAATACAATTCGAAAGAATAACTAGGGCTTATCCAACTTTGGGGTGAATGTCGTAACGGGATCCTAGTGTCAGAGTTAGTAAATTCGTTTAACCCGAGTAGAAGAGAGTTCAGAGTCCCAGAATAAGGATCGAGGAGTAAAAGATCCTAATACCACCCAGATGGCGACGTGGGCCCGTAAGACACACAACCAAGTTAGTAAAAGTTTTTGCAATGTCTAGACTCGACTTCGGCCAAGGAGTGTGGAAGGGGGGTTCCTACAGGCAGTCGGCTCTGATACCAACTTGTGACGCCCCTGATTTGACCGTACATTAATCATACACGCAAACGTGTACGATCAAGATCAGGGACTCACGGGAAGATATCACAACACAACTCTACAAATAAAATAAGTCATACAAGCATCATATTACAAGCCAGGGGCCTCGAGGGCTCGCATACAAGAGCTCGATCATAGACGAGTCAGCGGAAGCAACAATATCTGAGTACAGACATAAGTTAAACAAGTTTGCCTTAAGAAGGCTAGCACAAACTGGGATACAGATCGAAAGAGGCGCAGGCCTCCTGCCTGGGATCCTCCTAACTACTCCTGGTCGTCGTCAGCGGGCATCACGTAGTAGTAGGCACCTCCGGTGTAGTAGGAGTCGTCGTCGAAGGTGGCGTCTGGCTCCTGGGCTCCAACATCTGGTTGCGACAACCAGGTAGAAGGGATAGGGGGAAAAGAGGGAGAAAGCAACCGTGAGTACTCATCCAAAGTACTCGCAAGCAAGGAGCTATACTACATATGTATGCATTGGTATCAAATGGAATAAGGGTATCATATGTGGACTGAACTGCAGAAAGCCGGAATAAGGGGGGATAGCTAGTCCTTTCGAAGACTACGCTTCTGGCAGCCTCCGTCTTGCAGCATGTAGAAGAGAGTAGACTGAAGTCCTCCAAGTAGCATCGCATAGTATAATCCTAACCGATGATCCTCCCCTCGTCGCCCTGTGAGAGAGCGATCACCGGTTGTATCTGGCACTTGGAAGGGTGTGTTTTATTAAGTATCCAGTTCTAGTTGTCATAAGGTCAAGGTACAACTCCAAGTCGTCCTGTTACCGAAGATCACGGCTATTCGAATAGATTAACTTCCCTGCAAGGGTGCACCACATAACCCAACACGCTCGATCCCATTTGGCCGGACACACTTTTCTGGGTCATGCCCGGCCTCGGAAGATCAACACGTCGCAGCCCCACCTAGACCAACAGAGAGGTCAGCACACCGGTCTAAACCTAAGCGCCCAGGGGTCTGGGCCCATCGCCCTTAGCACACCTGCACGTTGCGTGGGCGGCCGGAAGCAGACCTAGCCTAGTGGCGTTCCAGTCCAATCCGGCGCGCGCCGCTCCGTCGCTGACGTCACGAAGGCTTCGGCTGATACCACGACGCCGGGATACCCATAACTACTCCCGCGTAGATGGTTAGTGCGTATAGACCAAATGGCCAAACTCAGCTCAAATACCCAGATCTCGTTAAGCGTGTTAAGTATCCGCGAACGCCGACCAGGGCCAGGACCACCTCTCTCCTAGGTGGTCGGAACCTGCCCTGTCGCTCCGCCTCAAAGATCCACACAGAGGGCCGTTGGGACAAAGGTCCTTTCAGCCCCCAATCCGTGAATCACTCGCGGGTGCTCCACAAGCCGACCCGTCTTTAGTCACCACATGTATCCTGTAGAAAGTAAGTAATATACCCGTGATCACCTCCCGAGTGATCACGGCCCAGTAGTATAGCATGGCAGACGGACAAGAGTGTAGGGCCACTGATGGAACACTAGCATTCTATACTAAGCAGTAGGATAGCAGGTAATGGTAACAACAGTAGTAACAAGGACAGGATATGCATCAGGATAGGAATAACGAAAAGCAGTAGCATGCTACACTACTCTAATGCAAGCAGTAAAGAGGAGAGTAGGCGATATCTGGTGATCAAGGGGGGGGGCTTGCCTGGTTGCTCTGGCAAGAGAGAGGGGTCGTCAACTCCGTAGTCGGACTGGGTAGCAGCGGCGTCGGTCTCGGTGTCTAGCGGAAGAAGAGGGGGGAAGAAACAATGAATATAATGCAAACAGATGCATAACGATGCATGACAAGACAAGTAACGGTGCTAGGGGTGCCCTAACGCGGTATTAGGTGATACCGGTGAAGGGGGATAACATCCGGGAAAATATTCCCGGTGTTTCGCGTTTTCGGACAGATGAAACAGAGGGGGAAAGTTGCAGGTTCACTATGCTAGGGACACGTGGCGGACGAACGGGCTGCGTATCCGAATTCGTCTCGTCGTTCTGAGCAACTTTCATGTATAAAGTTTTTCCATCCGAGCTACGGTTTATTTTATATTAATTTTAAAAGATTTAAATCATTTTTAGGATTTATTTATTTAATTTAATCAACATTATCCAGAATAGTGTCTGATGACGTAGGCATGACATCAGGGTGATGTCAGCAGTCAACTGTGCAGTTGACTGGGTCAACTATGTGTGGGTCCCGCATGTCATTGACTGATTAGGCTAATCAGGGGTTAATTAAGTTAACTAGTAATTAGGTTAATCTAATCTTGATTAATTAATTTAATTTAATTAATTCTTTAATTAATTAATTAATTATTATTTTTAATTCCTTTTTTTAACAAAACGTTCTGGGGCTGGGGCCCCCATGTCAGTGGCCCCAGGGGGCCTTAACGGGCGCCGGGTAGTGTGTGCAGGGCGCAGGCGCCGCCCGAATGGGCGTGGGCGCTGCGGGCGTAGCCCCAGAGCGATGCGGGGCGCCGGTGCTGGCCCCAGGCGCGGGCGCTAGCCCGACTGGGCACTGTCCCAGGCCAGCCACGGCGAGGCTTGCCGGCCGGAGCAGCGGCAGGCAGCGCTGCGGCGGAGCGGGAGCAAGGGCGGCGAGCACGACGCGTAGTTCAGCGGCTCCCTGCAGCAAGCGGCGGTGCGAGTGGGAGGCGCGGGGCGCGGTCATGGCCGGGCATAGCGACGCGCGGAGCAGATGGTGTGGTGGCGCGGGCGAGCGCCGGAGTGAGGGCACGGGGAGGAGGACCGGGGTCCTCACCAGCGTTGCTGAGCAGGGGGGCGGCGAGGCTCGGTGGAGCCTTTGGGGAGGAGGACGAGGACGTGTCGTCGGCGAGGAGGAGACGAGGAGGACGAGGCGACGGGCGGTGGCGGGGTGCGGTGATGAAGAGGACGGCAGCGGCGGCGGGGTGGCTCCGGGCGGCGAGCACGACGCGGACGAGGTGGCGTGGGTCCCGGGCGGCGTCCTGGACGGTGAGCGTCGGCGACGGGGTTGGGGCGCCGTGCGGGAGCGAGGGGAGTGAGGGGGGGGGGGGGGCTCGCCCCGATTGGATCGGGAGGGGAGCGGGGGGGGGGGGGGCGAGCGGGGTGGGGCGAGTGGGGGGGAGTGGGGATCGGGTGGGTTAGGGTTTGGGGGGGGGGAATGGATAAGGGGAGGGGGGAAGGCCGGTTGGGCCTGCGCCCGAATGGGCCGGCCAACTGGGCCAGTAGGCCGTGGGAGGGGGTTCCCTCTTTCTTCTTTTTTTTGTTAGTTTCTTTCTTTTATTTATTTTCCTTTTCTGTCTTTATTTATTTTAAAATACTTAGGCAGTTTATAAAATTGTGTTTATTACACCATATTGACCTATGTAAAATATGGCATCTCCCGAACACTTTTGTTTTAAATTTTGAAAAACTTTTATTGTTTGCTTTGATTTTCAAATTTGAATTCGAATGGGATTGAATCATCGCGAGGTTTACAACAGTAAGAGTGGTGACGAGGCATCATTAGCAGAGGTTACTGTAGCTTGATTATCCGGGCGTTACACTGGTCCAGCGCCGTGGATGAGAGACATCCATCTCTTGCAGTGGACGACGGGGTAGGGGTAGCGGCTCCAGCAAGGTGGAGGATGGGGTGGCGGACGAAGGAGGCTGGCCGCAGTGCGGAGGTTGTCGTGCCGCCGATGGTGTATGAATGGGGAAATGGAGGGGAGGGCAGGGGGATCTCAAACTTTGGGACGCGCTTCTCTGAAATGGGGGAAAGTTACGAACTTATCCCTCATTTAAAATTTCGTACATCCCGTCGGTTGGGGATAGGATGATAATCTCACATCTCCCAAATATTTGCCAGTAACTATTTCGGGCGAGGAGAGGGTGTTTTGCCGCCCACGGTTGGCGCCCATGGTGTATGAACGGGGATGACAGGTAGTGCGGTTGTGTCATGTCTGATGGAAGTTACACATCTGCCCCTATTTAAAATATAAGCCTACATCGATTTCGGACGAGGAGAGTTTGTTTTGCCACCTACCGTGTATGAATGGGGAAATGGAGGAAGAGACACATGTCTTTCGGACGAGCTTGAATCAAATGTGTTTTGCCGCCCACGTTTGGCACCCACCGTGTCTGAATGGGCTCAGAGGCCGTCGTGTCACATCTGATTGAAGTTACTAGTCTACCCCTATCGACAGCAGTGTAAATCCTGTCGATAAGGATGTCAAGTGTCAGGGGTAGACAGTAATTTCCATCTCACAAACACTTGCTTCGGGCATCCCACAAATTATAGTGGGTGTTTAGCCACTTCGTTCAAAACTTGGGAGAATTAGCATTCACGTTTTCGCTGGGACCTGGCAAACTAAATTCAAATCCAATTTGTATTCGATTACGAATATCCACAGATAATTATACATTTTGTTATCTATTTCTTCAAAACCACAACAAAGATTTATTCCACCTTTATATATGATTATGATTTAGAAATGCCGTGATCTTCGAATTCAGTAGGTTGGATACACTCTGAGTCAAACAGTTATTTCATCCAATACAATATGCTCACACGAAAAACAGTTCACCTTATGTCAATCATAGAAGTACTGAGGATTACCTCGCCTAAAAAATTCGGATCATTACAACACATGGACAACATAGGGGGTCTTGCAACATAATCCATTCAGAGACATGACACAACATGAAAGTACAATAATCTAATGAAAATTTCAACTGGTATCTAAAGAAGAACCGGGATTATCTTGGGCTTCAGATAGCAGAAACAGCAGGACCTCCTCCGTCTTCAAATGCAACATTCTTACTTCCTCCAATTCTTGGGTTGCTTGCATAATGCGTGCCGCTAATTCTGTAATTTCCAGCCTCAAGATAAAGATTACCTCATTCATGGCAGCCACGCCATCTCTTTCTGCCTCTAGTAGAGACTCAAGCACTATAATATCTGTGCTCAGACTGCTCTCCGGCGGTGTGGCCTCTGAACTGCTACCATCTGGTAACATGGATGGCGCACTGCTTCCACAAATAGATTCTGGGGTTGTACATTGTGTCCTAGTGTGAACGGCATCCTGAAAGGTTTCCGCTGGACATTAGTAAGAGATAGTTATCGTACGATCTAGGTAGTAAGCTTACATGGTAAACGATGGATGAATTATTGCCGAGCATGGCAAACTATATTTAAATGGTTCGAACCAGCATCAACCGAAAAGAAATTAAAATGGTAAGATGAAACTAGGGATGTAAGTGGCAAATAAACGAAATCCGCTAGTCCCATCTAGTTAGTTTTTTCTACCTCCCTAGTTCATTTTCCTCAAAAAAACAAAAAACTCTTTTGAACTATCATACCACTAGTGGACTTTAATCGGGATTAAACCGGACCCAGTTGACATCCCTAGTTGAAAGGGAGTGTACATCCGCTATATTTAAGTTGCCAAGGCATCTAAGCAGTTGAAATAATCTGAGAAAGCACTTAACCGTGTGGCCTCATATAAACTACGAAGACAGTCTTGTGATGAAGTTGAGAGGAAAAGTTAAGGACTCAAATGAAATAGGCATGCATTTCTTTACGATAGTACAACAGGCACTGCTGACATATTGGCCAACTCAGGTATAGCGTAACAACAAATAAGCATTCGAATCAAATAATACAGCAAAGCAGACAACTGAACTATTTGTAATTCGGAAGGATTACACGTTGAGGGCACAAGCCAAGAAAGCAGCCCACTCGCATTACATTTCACATGTACTAAAACACACTGGCTTACCATATGTTGCTGTGAAGCCTAGCTGCTGTTGCAATGTTCTTTGAAGATATCGTCAGCATCCCGTGGTTGCAAATCTAGTTGTTGTAGTTTATTCTGCACCATCTATTTAGGTAAAATTAATTTAATCGCATGCACTGGTCCGAATTGATCATCAATGGTTCATCTAAACTAATGAAAGAAGGGTGTGTGCATACACGACAATACTCCCTCCGATTCTTTTTACTTTGCGTATAACTTTTTCTCAGTTTTCTCGTATTAGTCTGCACGTTGCCGATTCCTAGCGCTAGTTTCCTTTTGTTCCCCACCCCATCTGCCTCTACCCTAATTAGTTGGCAAATTAGTCCAGAAAAATTAAACCAGTGCCCTCCTTGGTATGCGGGTCAAGAGTTATGCGCAGAGTAAATAGAATCGGAGGGAGTATATCTGCTTCCCTATATTTTTATGCTTGTTCGAGGTGCCAGCCCCAAAAGAACAAATATTTTGCTTGATGGGGTTGGCAGCTCCATAATTAATAGAAGCATCAAATTAGTCATGCAACTTGGGAAGATCAAGAACACACAAACAAGTAATGAACAGAGGCTCGGAGCAGTGATGTAATAGCTAGCATCAGAAAATGTAGGGTAAAATGAACAAAAAGCAGCGGAACCACATGCTAGTTTGCTGATGTGTAATTAAGCATAGAGAACATTAAGCAGTCTGATGGAACCAACAGGTGGCATCAGAACAAAACTAAAGCATATTAACTATATGTGCACTGGTATGTAATTTAGCACATGTAACATGTTCATTGCCAGAAGTATGGCCCTACAGGTGAACACGTCTCATGAAAAACTGAATGATGCCCTGAAGAAATTCAAAGGTGCACTGCTTATGCTAGAAAAGTGAACGTAGGCGCCGACCATTGGATAATAGTACCTGATTCTCGGTGGCGTATGGGTATCATTGTCATACTTGATAGCTAAGGATCGTCGATGGTGCTCGTGTTGTGGTTGAGTTTGGGCTGGCTGTCGCCGTCGCTGAAGCGGCTCCGGTGCTATGGTTGTGGCACCTTTCGACATACAAGAAAGCTCATCTGTGGTAAGTGAACAGTTGCACGATAAAGAGAAAAACCGAAAGGAGTACAAATCAAAATAACCTGATGAGGCTACGGTGTCGGTAAAGCAGGGCCGGTGGAGTTGAATATGGCGTCCGTGGAGCGGGTCCGGTGCAGTGGATGAAGGCTTCGGCGGGCGCGTTGTACAGTGCTTTCGGTGAGGCGGATTTGTTGCGGTGGACGAGGGCTTGTATGAAGGGCCAGCGAAGGGGCGGATGAGGGAGTCAGTGAAGGGCCTACGCTGTGGTGGACGAGAGTGCCGGTTAAGCAGATCCGGTGTGGTGGACCATGATGGCGGTCAAGGAGATCTGGAGCGATGGACAAGCCAGTCGCTGAAGCGGCTCTGGTGAAGTGGTGAGTTGGCAGTTGGGGGTTCCAAGGTGCGGAGGGTAGATCCGGCGGGGTGTGAGGTCCACCGCTGCGGCGGAGGACTAGATTCGGCGGCTTGCCGTGGTTGGAGGGGGGGTCGGGGAGGGGAAGGGGAGGGGCTCTCGGGAAGAATGTTGGGGGCAAAGAGGGGAAAACAATGGAGTTACCAAAGCAGCCCTTTTCCGTTCATGTGGTAGGGGTAACACAGGAATATCGCAGGGCTAAACTTTTGGGCGCGTGATATTTCGATGTGAGCGGGAAGTTTGAAAGCTTTTGGCGCCTAAAATTATAAGTATTCTACTCTCGTACGGCCGACTATGATATCATGGCCGACAATTTGTTTGTTTTGCACGCAAAAAAATGTGCAAGTTTTGAAAATCAATGTCTCCAACTCGAAACTTAGATTGTCCATTCAATTCAAATATGGATCATTGAGCTACTACAAGCAAATACCATCATACGATCCAATTCAAATGAAATTCCAAATGTGTTTATCCTAAATATGATGACAAAAGCAAAAATGTGTATGTGTATGAATAAAGTGGGTGATTATAAAGTTTGAACATGCCCGTATGTGTATATCTCTAGGTTTGATATATGAATTTGAAATCACGAAATCCCGGCTTAAAAATGTACCTCCGTTTAAATGAATTACAAAAGGTAATGACGGAGTCGAATTCCAAAATTCCAATCTTAGGTTTGTAATTCTGGTACATCAAGGTATATCACGCATGTTCAAAAGTATCGTTATCTCATAGTACAAACATTGAAACAAATTGACCAACCATGAGTGCACAATATCTCAATTACGCTAAAGTCCCTCAAATATAGGCACCTCACTCTTTATCTAAAGTCACCCCCCACACACAGAAAGAAGTCGTTCTCTCCCCCAAACACCAACACACGAGCACAATAACACCCCTCTCTCTTGTAAAGTCCGGACCCCAACATAGGTCTCTATCACTTTGTCTCTCGGGCATGCACACATCTCTTCCCTCACTCTCTAGGTCTCCCGCTATCTCTCTTACCCAAGCACACGCACTATGTAGAGTGTATATTTCCCATACACACAAAAATTCACCCCCAAACGTCTATCTCCCTAGTTATGTGGTTCTCGCGCACTCACCTCACACACCACCCCCACTACAAACAAGCACACTTTGTCTCCTTGTGCACCACTCTCCTCTTTCTATCTCTCCCACATGCGGACCCGCCCCAGCTCTTTCCCCGTATACATATATGTCGTGACTCTTTGCATAGCTCCCTAATGTATAATCGTTCTCGATTTCGCACATTGTTCTCTACACCATCTATTCTAGATCTCTCATGAAGTCCCTATCACACACACGATGACTTGCTTCCCTTGCGTCTCGATTCATAGGCCAATTTCGGACAACATCAACATTGTCTCCCTATCTATACGCCATTTATGGACACAAACGACCCCTCTCGCCCCCTCTCTTCCTCTCACTCTCTCTCCGTCGCTAGCTCTCTCTTTCTCTCGCTCTCACACCCCTCTCCCACACACACACACACTCAATGTCTCTTCCAAATAGTCTGCTCCCCCCGCCCGCACCCGTGCTATCTTGCTACTACACATGTCACACCACCCCCTCCCCTTATACTAGGTTTACATCATCAGTGGTCTCTCTACTCCACATACACTCTCTGCCTCTCACACACAAACGCGTGCACAAACACAAACAGACACGCACAGACACCCATTTACCTGGATCCTCATCTATCCTCATGTCCGCATGTGTATCTCACACACTCACTCTCTAATTATGTATATGTGTCTCCACGTTACACAACACAAATCCCCATGTACATGTCTCTCTCTATCCTCCACACACATAGACACAAAGAATCTGTTATCATTGCCTCAGTCTCTAACATATCACACACGCACACACACACTCTCTCTCTCTCTCTCTCTCTCTCTCTCTCTCTCTCGCAAACACGCTCAATAAGGGTTTCCCCGTGAATAACTTACCGTCTATTCATGAACAGTCGTGGCAGTACGGCGAACACGAGACGTGAAAAAGAATAAATCTACACGTGCTTAGACCACCTAGTATGACTACTAGGACTAGAGCAAGCCAAAAAGCGCGCCGCCGTCACCCCCTCCTTGTCGGCGAAGGGAAAATCTTCGTTTTACACAGTCGAGAAGTCATTGTGCTAAGGCCCCACATGTCGAGGCATTGAATAGAATGTAGATGCTAGTTTACGGAAGCAAGTATCGATAATACGTTTGTATCTCCATACTTATATTTCTTCTCTTATAAAAAACCGAGTTGGTGATGATGGTACGTGTGCCATCTTGCAATATAGACCGTCCGATCTATATCTGAGGGATGGAAATTAAACTAAAAGATACCTGCACCCCTCTCCACATTTGCAGACAAGGCCTTCCCTCGTTCATCCTTATCTCCAACAAACCTCATTGTTGAGCAATTAATAAAGGAAGCCTCTGGAACAAAGTGGCCTGGTGGCCGCTGCCGGCGTCGTCAATCCCCATGCCTCCGCTCAGTCCGACCACCAACCACCACCACACCCCACTCCTCTTCACCTTATCTAATATTTCTCGAGATATCATTAGTTTTTACACATGGGATTACTCCCGCAAGGGTCAATCACAACAAGTGTTTTATAAAAAATGCATCCTGATGTTCCGTGCAATGCACGGATCTTGCTAGTACTCCTACACAAGACTACATTAGAGTGTTTTGTACCAAGTTTGTGAATAAGTATTATTCTAATTGTGATTCGTTGCAACGGACATGAACATTGCTAGTATTTCCAACCATGCATTTGTTTTCCTAGTGTTCCATAGTTTCGTGTTTTCCATCAAGATATTAGTCACTCATGGTTGATATTAACTTTCAATCATGTACACATATGCACTATGTAACTAGCCTTGCTTATTGGCTTCCAAAGCTTAACTTTCACTCCTACTTACAATATGTAGAGTATTTAACAAAAAACTACCACTTTCAACCAGCCCTAGGAGGAATCTATTGTACAAAAAATAGCAAAAACATACCCAAAATTTCTTAATCCACGCCAAAAACTACCTAGTACTCCTACCGATTAGGTTCGCTTTAACCCATTTATGACAGGGTTGGCCCACATGTCCGTGCTGACGAGGCAGCTTAAACCAACACATTTTGTTTGACCGTTGACACGAGGGACCCACATCTGACCTTCTATCCTGTTATTCCCCCTCAAATCATTATTTTTCCTGAACATTACTTCAAACAGTACTGATGCGTGTTCGTCGGTGGCGCCGGTGATGAGCGAGTTGGCCGCCGCTTCGCCGGACGGGCCGGACGCCGCGCTGGCCTCCGCACGGGCTGGCAGGCTGGCCCGAGCGTGACTCACAAGCGAGCAAGCCGCCGCGCTGGCCTTCGCTCGAGCCAGATGGCTGGCCTTAGCGCGGCGCACGCGAGCAAGCCGCCGCACTGCCATGCCAATCTAGCTAGCAAACCTTGCAGACAAGCAGCTGGACAGAGCTATCTTGGCTAGCCAGCGGCCGCGAGCGCTAGACGGAGCTGGCATCCGGGCTGCCGCAACATGGGATCCCCACCGCCGGCGGTTTTGACCTCGCCTTCTGCCGGTGGCGGTAGCTGCGTCCCATGGCCGAGGATGACTAGGTGGACGGGCCGGAGGTAGGAGGTCACTCGAGGATTTTTGTTGGTAAGAGGAGTACAATGGTTGATAAGGTAGTCTTATCTTAAGTCTGCCACGTATGCAAGTGGTAGTAGTTTCTTGGCATTTTAGTGGTTTCTTGCATTATTAGAGCAAGTACAATAGAGCTGAGTCAGCGAGCTATAAGAAATAAACTACTACTACATGTTGGCTATAAGATGGGCTGTAGATGACATGGCACTGGCTTATAGCCAGCAGCTGGCTATACTATTAACCATGCTCTTAGGGGTTTCTTGTAAGGAACAATGTACATACTACTAGCGACAAAAGGCGATTCTAGGTTGCGTTGTACTCGAACGAGTACAACTAGTGGTCATGGGAGTGTGTACCTCGTTTTGTGGGTTCGATCCCGGCCGAACGCACGGCGGACTTTTTTTTAAATAGTATACTATCTAGATACATCACAGAAATGGATGTATCAGGAACTAAAATACATCTAGATACATCCATACCTGCGACAAGTAATTCGGAATGGAGGGAGTACTACACTTCGCTGCGAGCCAATATTTTACACGGGTACTTTGAGTTTTGAAGTCAAATGGACGTGCGGCCCCACAATCTGGGTGCACTGGAGTCTGGACAGCCTAGCCACGTGAACGGGTTTTCCTTCCTAGCATCCCGTGGCTCGCGTGCTCGCCCTGGCCGCACCTCGCTTGCAGCTTCCAGCTAGTAGCATATTTAAACTAGCACCTCCCAATTAAGCTTGAGGAGTCGGAAAAGCCTGGCGGGGCATTGGGAACTGTGCAATATGGCTCTGTACGTAAAGTGCTCTACTACTACTCTGCAGCTTGTGGCGTTGCATGCATGGACTTCACTCCATTATCGGCTCTACTATAAAATAAATTCCTCTTGACGTGTTTTTTTGAAACGAAGGCAAAAGCTTTGCTTCATCTCATTCATAAAGAAGGAACTACTAACAAAGTTCGACGAGATCCATCACACCTCCACAAATGGAAGCAAAAAGCCTAGTCTCGCTGTATCAAATAACTCAAATGTTCTGCCCCCGCAGTAACCGTTGCTGATAAACAGGCTACTAGTGTGTGCGTGAGAGGAGCGGCTGAGTAGGCCAGCTACGTGAGAGGAGCGCCTGAATAGAGCACTGAGAGTACCCACTAGGCCACTACGCAGGTGTACTTCCCCTGCATTGATAGTACATCGATGGTTCTAGAGAACAGTAGTACCCTCCACTTCCAACTGTAGCTCCTTGGCCCTGAGATTCAAGAGTTCAAAACTGGTGCACTATACAAGACTAGACTAGAAGTACAGTACTCCCTCCTTTCCGGTTTATAGGGCTCATCTCAAAATTTTAGTTTTTCCATTTTATAAGGCTCAATTTGGTTGTTTCCCATCACATGTTCAGATTCCAAGGTGCATTAAATCATTGCATGCAAGTATTAAGAGAAAATTGACCAATTAATGTAATTTATGCATGCATGCATTGCAATTAATGCATTGGTAAACATACTTTTTTGAGGAAAACAAGACCATTAATTGGGTGCTTTTTTGAGGAGTAGTTGAGAAAAGTAGTACTAGTACTTCTATAGTACGAGTACGTACTCCTCCGTCACATAATGTACGACATTTTTTGACACTAGTTGGCGTGTACAAAAATGGCAAAAACATACCCAAAATTTCTTAATCCACTCCAAAAACTACTACCTAGTGCCAAAAATTTCTTACTAGTGCTATTATTTACAGTATAATGCAATCCCATAACGTTCCATAATGCTAGTACTAGTACTCCATGGTACCAAAAACTACTACCTAGTGCCAAAAATTCTTACTAGTGCTATTATTTAGAGTAGTAAATAATAGCCTCACCCCTTCGCTGAGGAACGATCTACAGTTGGAAGGGACGAGGCCCTGCGGTTACTACACTCTTATCTCCTCCTCACCAGTTCCCCTCCCCCGAAGAGAAGGCAGTTCGTCGCTGCTCCCATGGATTCGCCAGGCGGTTCTCCTCCTCGTCGGGGCTGGGAGACCTTGGACGATGATTCTCTGGGAGAAATCGCACTGCGCTCCGACGTCCTCACCGCCGCAAGACTCGGTGCTTCCTGCACCAACTTTTTCAAGACGCTGCTTAAACAGGCTTGGGAAAAGGCCATGCTTGTTGGTCTTCCATGCGTCCTCGAGGAGAAGGTTCTTCTATGGGACAATTCTTCGAACAGTCCACCGCTCCCTGGCCATGGTTGCACGTTGACTCCGCTAGAGTTGACGACGTTGAGAGGTAGTCGGATTTTGTCCGATGAGCAGGTCAGTAATGGAGTTTGATCATGTAGTACCTAGTTATTCCATTTCCATCCCGTAATTTCTCCGCTGCCCACCATCTTATATATAGGTCTGGGTCGATGCCAACGAAGATTGGCTTGCATACCTCCGGCCGGATACCACCATGATTTTGCACAACATCCACAGCAGTGCGGCCGTTCTGGTAGACCCCTTCTCCACCATTGGGATCGGCCTTCCGGACTGGCTGGGAAAGAATACGTATGATGATGCCTACATGAGATTGAAGAAGATAGCAATTGTGGACCTGCGGACAAAGCGACGCGGCTATGACGATTACTATCTCATCGCGGTGTTCGACATAAGGATTGCCATCAATGCAGGAGGCAGTAACGGCAGAGGCTGGCGCATGTTGGCGGCGGCACATTTGTACCCCTACACGTTCGAAGACACCGTGCGCCATCTAGGCCACATCTTCGCGGTGACAAGCCAGGGGACTTGTTTCATCTGGTTGACATCCTACGGTACGGGAGATTACAAATGGAATGCACAAACCATCATTTGCATCCCTAACGGTACTCCATTATTTTGCAGGGACCAGTCATCCCCCGATCAAAATAAGATCGCCAATCCTGGATGTGCATTTGCATCCGCGATTTGGTCTAACCTAGAACCTTGTAGCTGACTTTGGCATATTGGGATCAACTATCTTAGCAGTCATTACCCATGGTACCACTGATGTGCAACATGGTCACATAATCTACCACGATCGGACCGTCACCATCTACCCAGGTATTCCATTTTTAACCCTCTCGCCTTCTCTTTCATTGTTGTACTAGTAGTATACTTTGTAGTACTAGTAGGAGTACTTTTTACCTTGGAGGACGCGTATAGCTAGCTAGGCCCTTGAAGACTTGAACCCACTAGCTGCCACCATTTTTGTTTTTCCATGTCTTACTATCTCATCCATGTAGCCAAGAGTGGCTATATATAATAAGCCGGTTATTTTACTTCCTCTATACCGGAGTAGTACTATTTGCCGCACAGTATTACTGACCGCCACATTTGAGCACAACATTATTATGCATGAACCTTGACTATGTACGTCACCATGTGTCCAGATCTGGGATGCCGCGTGTACCAGATGAACGGCGCCGAGTTCGACCCCCGTGATGCTACGTGGGTGCCGAGGAACACTCTTGGAGAGTACTCGCTTTTCATCGGGGACAGCTACCCCATTGTGAAGCGGATGCCACCTTCCGTGCACGACACGGAAGGCTTGCCGTTCATGAAGCATGGTTGTGTCTTCAGTGCGCACCGCCGGATGAACGACATGTTGGGACACGCTATCCTTGATTTATGCCGCTTCAGCTTGGATGAGTCTCCATCGTGTGGAACCGGACTAGAAAGCTGCGACAATGATTCCTGTTGCCCACCGCTATGGATCGTGCCATCCATGAAGAACACCTGGGACTGGAACCTGGAGGAGGACATGTAGCCCATCTATAACGTGTAAGTGGAGTACGGAATTGTGAACGGTAGCGCTGTGAATATATGTAGACTAGTCGTGCACAAATTTATCACATGAGTTGGAGATGAACTTGTGTGGCATACTTGCATTTGTCCTTTAGAATTTATTACTAGTAAATGTGTTATGTCTATGTGCAACTTGTGTGGTTGTTGCGCGGGCTCCAACACGCTCTTTGAGAAAAAAGGTGGCACAACTTTGGATATACATGACGTGGCAGCATCATACAGTAGCATCGTTCGCTATAGTTGTACTAGTACACTCCTACTAGGACGACAACTCCTATAAAACCTTGCGCTTATCTCTTTGCCTCTTCGGGAGGTTCAACAGTTCGTACTCGTGTGAACCTTGCACTTGGCTCTTCGCCTCTTCGAAAGGTCCAACAATGATGATACTACAGTACAATATGCTTCTGGCAATCTGACACCGATTGAACAGCTGCACGCCCACCGCGAGGGCAAGGGCGAGGGAGAGGGAGAGGGCACTGTAGTCAAAACCCTCTCCTCATCCTGCAAACCACCGCGCGCGTGGGCGAGGGAGAGGCGTAGTAAGAAAGCTTCTCCTTATTCGGCGAGTTGACGGGACACATCAAAGCAGTAATAGTACTACTAGTAGTAGTCCATACTGCGTCCTTTCCGATTAATATGGCTTAATTTGAAACGAGAAAAATACACTGGCGGTCAACGTATGTAACAGTATGCTCTTTACGGTCACTATATATAGTTTTGCGGCGATTATGCCATCACTAGCTCATCGTAGAGCACCGTATTGCACCCTACTGACCGGCCACATAGTCGACGTGGCACTTTGTTGACTGGTTAAATTGTCACCTGGTTTCTGGGTCCCACCTATCAGTTGGCAGAGCAAAGAAATCAGTTAAACAAAACTTTACGCAGGCGCGACACGAGTCCAACCCTTGCGCGCGAACCACCCTGGCTGTGTATGTGAGTGCATGCACGTGTCCTCCCTCGGTCTTCCAACAAAGAGTGTACTACATGATGTACATCTACACTTCCAATGCATTTAGCCTTTAATCTACTAAATCGATATTGATTGACTAATGCACCAACTTGTGCTGTAGGTATAGGCTACATGTCTATCCTTAATTACAACATGCAACGGCCTTCATTTAATATTCTTATCTCAATGGTCGCATGCACACATAAGTCTGTTACTTTTGGGCATTAATTATGCCCTGGTCAATGTGTAAATCTCTAAATGTACAGTCTTTCACGGACGTAGGGAGTAGGTTGAGCACTTGAGCGTGAGCATGTGTGTTGCATCGTGTGCTGTGTGCCGCATGGGTGCGTGAGTGTTGCGTGCATCCATGTGTACGTGTGAGTGTTGCATGTTGCATGCATGCATGCATGCATGGGGATTACTCCCTCCCATTGACATGTTCATATTTCAAGCTTCCTCTGTTCCCTCCATATGATGATACTCCCTCTGTTCCCAAATATACTACAAAGTTGAGTCATCTATTTTGGAACAGAGGGAGTAGTACGGAGTAAAAGCCTCCCTCTGTTCTCAAATACGGAGTATTTGTCTTTCTATAGATTTCAACAAGTGACTAGGTACGGAGCAAAATGAGTGAAGTGAGCGTAGAGGCATAGGGATACTGTAGAAAGGAAGTCCTCGCGATCCATTTATTCCCTATCTCGGTCAGAGAGAACTATTCAAATAGTCTTCGTAGTGAAGTGACAATACACGCTGCAGCAGATGGGACATGTAATTAATAAGCTGAACCAGCGTGTTGATGTTACTAGAAAGCTGCGACAATGATTCCCGTTGCCCACCGCTATGGATCGTGCCATCCATGAAGAACACCTGGGACTGGAACCTGGAGGAGGACATGTAGCCCATCTATAACGTGTAAGTGGAGTACGGTAATTGTGAACGGTAGCGCTATGAATATATGTAGACTAGTAGTGCACAAATTTATCACATGAGTTGGAGATGAACTTGTGTGGCATACTTGCATTTGTCCTTTAGAATTTATTACTAGTAAATGTGTTATGTCTACGTGCAACTTGTGTGGTTGTTGCACGGGCTCCAACATGCTCTTTGAGAAAAAAAGGTGGCACAGCTTTGGATATACATGACGTGGCGGCATCATACAGTAGCATCGTTCTCTATAGTTGTACTAGTACACTCCTACTAGGACGACAACTCCAACAAAGAGTGTACTACATGATGTACATCTACACTTCCAATGCATTTAGCCTTTAATCTACTAAATCGATATTGATTGACTAATGCACCAACTTGTGCTGTAGGTATAGGCTACATGTCTATCCTTAATTACAGCATGCAACGGCCTTCATTTAATATTCTTATGTCAATGGTCGCATGCACACATAAGTCTGCTACTTTTGGGCGTTAATTATGCCCTGGTCAATGTGTAAATCTCTAAATGTACAGTCTTTCACGGACGTAGGGAGTAGGTTGAGCACTTGAGCGTGAGCATGTGTGTTGCGTCGTGTGCTGTGTGCCGCATGGGTGCGTGAGTGTTGCGTGCGTCCATGTGTACGTGTGAGTGTTGCATGTTGCATGCATGCATGCATGGGGCTTACTCCCTCCCATTGACATGTTCATATTTCAAGCTTCCTCTGTTCCCTCCATATGGTGATACTCCCTCTGTTCCCAAATATACTACAAAGTTGAGTCATCTATTTTGGAACAGAGGGAGTAGTACGGAGTAAAAGCCTCCCTCTATTCTCAAATACGGAGTATTTGTCTTTCTATAGATTTCAACAAGTGACTAGGTACGGAGCAAAATGAGTGAACTGAGCATAGAGGCATAGGGATACTGTAGAAAGGAAGTCCTCGCGATCCATTTATTCCCCATCTCGGTCAGAGAGAACTATTCAACTAGTCTTCGCAGTGAAGTGACAATACACGCTGCAGCAGATGGGACACGTAATTAATAAGGTGAACCAGCGTGTTGATGTTACTAAATCAGCCTTACCCAGTACTGCCATCATGTTTGCCAGTAGAGCATGCTTCCGCAAATACGCCTACGCACCTCTGTCCTCCATTAACTGACATACGGGCCCTGTTGTGGTAGACCCACATGTCATCGGTGTAACTATTTACACTCCGAAGGACGGTATATCCTGGTAGTAGTACTAGTAGAATTGAGATTGAATGCACTTTCTTCCCCGTCTTCCACTCTTCTTCCTCCTCTCTTCTTCTTCCTCCTCTCTTCCACATCGTCGGCCGCACACCATTTACCCCTGCTCACTGCTCGCCTGCCCACGCCATCTTCCTTGGTAGCTCGCGCGTACCATATCCCCCCGCTCATTGCTCGGCCACACGAGGACACATTAGAGTGCAATGCATCTTGATGTTCCGTGCAATGCATGGATCTTGCTAGTACTCCTACACAAGACTACATTAGAGTGTTTTGTACCAAGTTTGCGAATAAGTATTATTCTAATTGTGATTCGTTGCAACGGACATGAACATTGCTAGTATTTCCAACCATGCATTTGTTTTCCTAGTGTTCCATAGTATCAAGTTTTCCATCAAGATATTAGTCACTCATGGTTGATATTTACTTTCAATCATGTACACATATGCACTATGTAACTAGCCTTGCTTATTGGCTTCCAAAGCTTAACTTTCACTCCTACTTACAATATGTAGAGTATTTAACAAAAAACTACCACTTTCAACCAGCCCTAGGAGGAATCTATTATACAAAAAATAGAAAAAACATACCCAAAATTTCTTAATCCACGCCAAAAACTACCTAGTACTCCTACCGATTAGTTTCGCTTTAACCCATTTATGACAGGGTTGGCCCACATGTCCATGCTAACGAGGCAGCTTAAACCAACACATTTTGTTTGACCATTGACACGAGGGACCCACATCTGACCTTCTATCCTGTTATTCCCCCTCAAATCATTATTTTTCCTGAACATTACTTCAAACAGTACTGATGCGTGTTCGTCGGTGGCGCCGGTGATGAGCGAGTTGGCCGCCGCTTCGCCGGACGGGCCGGACGCCGCGCTGGCCTCCGCACGGGCTGGCAGGCTGGCCCGAGCGTGACTCACAAGCGAGCAAGCCGCCGCGCTGGCCTTCGCTCGAGCCAGATGGCTGGCCTTAGCGCGGCGCACGCGAGCAAGCCGCCGCACTGCCATGCCAATCTAGCTAGCAAACCTTGCAGACAAGCAGCTGGACAGAGCTATCTTGGCTAGCCAGCGGCCGCGAGCGCTAGACGGAGCTGGCATCCGGGCTGCCGCAACATGGGATCCCCACCGCCGGCGGTTTTGACCTCGCCTTCTGCCGGTGGCGGTAGCTGCGTCCCATGGCCGAGGATGACTAGGTGGACGGGCCGGAGGTAGGAGGTCACTCGAGGATTTTTGTTGGTAAGAGGAGTACAATGGTTGATAAGGTAGTCTTATCTTAAGTCTGCCACGTATGCAAGTGGTAGTAGTTTCTTGGCATTTTAGTGGTTTCTTGCATTATTAGAGCAAGTACAATAGAGCTGAGTCAGCGCGCTATAAGAAATAAACTACTACTACATGTTGGCTATAAGATGGGCTGTAGATGACATGGCACTGGCTTATAGCCAGCAGCTGGCTATACTATTAACCATGCTCTTAGGGGTTTCTTGTAAGGAACAATGTACATACTACTAGCGACAAAAGGCGATTCTAGGTTGCGTTGTACTCGAACGAGTACAACTAGTGGTCATGGGAGTGTGTACCTCGTTTTGTGGGTTCGATCCCGGCCGAACGCACGGCGGACTTTTTTTTAAATAGTATACTATCTAGATACATCACAGAAATGGATGTATCAGGAACTAAAATACATCTAGATACATCCATACCTGCGACAAGTAATTCGGAATGGAGGGAGTACTACACTTCGCTGCGAGCCAATATTTTACACGGGTACTTTGAGTTTTGAAGTCAAATGGACGTGCGGCCCCACAATCTGGGTGCACTGGAGTCTGGACAGCCTAGCCACGTGAACGGGTTTTCCTTCCTAGCATCCCGTGGCTCGCGTGCTCGCCCTGGCCGCACCTCGCTTGCAGCTTCCAGCTAGTAGCATATTTAAACTAGCGCCTCCCAATTAAGCTTGAGGAGTCGGAAAAGCCTGGCGGGGCATTGGGAACTGTGCAATATGGCTCTGTACGTAAAGTGCTCTACTACTACTCTGCAGCTTGTGGCGTTGCATGCATGGACTTCACTCCATTATCGGCTCTACTATAAAATAAATTCCTCTTGACGTGTTTTTTTGAAACGAAGGCAAAAGCTTTGCTTCATCTCATTCATAAAGAAGGAACTACTAACAAAGTTCGACGAGATCCATCACACCTCCACAAATGGAAGCAAAAAGCCTAGTCTCGCTGTATCAAATAACTCAAATGTTCTGCCCCCGCAGTAACCGTTGCTGATAAACAGGCTACTAGTGTGTGCGTTAGAGGAGCGGCTGAGTAGGCCAGCTACGTGAGAGGAGCGCCTGAATAGAGCACTGAGAGTACCCACTAGGCCACTACGCAGGTGTACTTCCCCTGCATTGATAGTACATCGATGGTTCTAGAGAACAGTAGTACCCTCCACTTCCAACTGTAGCTCCTTGGCCCTGAGATTCAAGAGTTCAAAACTGGTGCACTATACAAGACTAGACTAGAAGTACAGTACTCCCTCCTTTCCGGTTTATAGGGCTCATCTCAAAATTTTAGTTTTTCCATTTTATAAGGCTCAATTTGGTTGTTTCCCATCACATGTTCAGATTCCAAGGTGCATTAAATCATTGCATGCAAGTATTAAGAGAAAATTGACCAATTAATGTAATTTATGCATGCATGCATTGCAATTAATGCATTGGTAAACATACTTTTTTGAGGAAAACAAGACCATTAATTGGGTGCTTTTTTGAGGAGTAGTTGAGAAAAGTAGTACTAGTACTTCTATAGTACGAGTACGTACTCCTCCGTCACATAATGTACGACATTTTTTGACACTAGTTGGCGTGTACAAAAATGGCAAAAACATACCCAAAATTTCTTAATCCACTCCAAAAACTACTACCTAGTGCCAAAAATTTCTTACTAGTGCTATTATTTACATTATAATGCAATCCCATAACGTTCCATAATGCTAGTACTAGTACTCCATGGTACCAAAAACTACTACCTAGTGCCAAAAATTCTTACTAATGCTATTATTTAGAGTAGTAAATAATAGCCTCACCCCTTCGCTGAGGAACGATCTACAGTTGGAAGGGACGAGGCCCTGCGGTTACTACACTCTTATCTCCTCCTCACCAGTTCCCCTCCCCCGAAGAGAAGGCAGTTCGTCGCTGCTCCCATGGATTCGCCAGGCGGTTCTCCTCCTCGTCGGGGCTGGGAGACCTTGGACGACGATTCTCTGGGAGAAATCGCACTGCGCTCCGACGTCCTCACCGCCGCAAGACTCGGTGCTTCCTGCACCAACTTTTTCAAGACGCTGCTTAAACAGGCTTGGGAAAAGGCCATGCTTGTTGGTCTTCCATGCGTCCTCGAGGAGAAGGTTCTTCTATGGGACAATTCTTCGAACAGTCCACCGCTCCCTGGCCATGGTTGCACGTTGACTCCGCTAGAGTTGACGACGTTGAGAGGTAGTCGGATTTTGTCCGATGAGCAGGTCAGTAATGGAGTTTGATCATGTAGTACTTAGTTATTCCATTTCCATCCCGTAATTTCTCCGCTGCCCACCATCTTATATATAGGTCTGGGTCGATGCCAACGAAGATTGGCTTGCATACCTCCGGCCGGATACCACCATGATTTTGCACAACATCCACAGCAGTGCGGCCGTTCTGGTAGACCCCTTCTCCACCATTGGGATCGGCCTTCCAGACTGGCTGGGCAAGAATACGTATGATGATGCCTACATGAGATTGAAGAAGATAGCAATTGTGGACCTGCTGACAAAGCGACGCGGCTATGACGATTACTATCTCATCGCGGTGTTCGACATAAGGATTGCCATCAATGCAGGAGGCAGTAACGGCAGAGGCTGGCGCATGTTGGCGGCGGCACATTTGTACCCCTACACGTTCGAAGACACCGTGCGCCATCTAGGCCACATCTTCGCGGTGACAAGCCAGGGGACTTGTTTCATCTGGTTGACATCCTATGGTACGGGAGATTACAAACGGAATGCACAAACCATCATTTGCATCCCTAACGGTACTCCATTATTTTGCAGGGACCAGTCATCCCCCGATCAAAATAAGATCGCCAATCCTGGATGTGCATTTGCATCCGCGATTTGGTCTAACCTAGAACCTTGTAGCTGACTTTGGCATATTGGGATCAACTATCTTAGCAGTCGTTACCCATGGTACCACTGATGTGCAACATGGTCACATAATCTACCACGATCGGACCGTCACCATCTACCCAGGTATTCCATTTTTAACCCTCTCACCTTCTCTTTCATTGTTGTACTAGTAGTATACTTTGTAGTACTAGTAGGAGTACTTTTTACCTTGGAGGACGCGTATAGCTAGCTAGGCCCTTGAAGACTTGAACCCACTAGCTGCCACCATTTTTGTTTTTCCATGTCTTACTATCTCATCCATGTAGCCAAGAGTGGCTATATATAATAAGCCGGTTATTTTACTTCCTCTATACCGGAGTAGTACTATTTGCCGCACAGTATTACTGACCGCCACATTTGAGCACAACATTATTATGCATGAACCTTGACTATGTACGTCACCATGTGTCCAGATCTGGGATGCCGCGTGTACCAGATGAACGGCGCCGAGTTCGACCCCCGTGATGCTACGTGGGTGCCGAGGAACACTCTTGGAGAGTACTCGCTTTTCATCGGGGACAGCTACCCCATTGTGAAGCGGATGCCACCTTCCGTGCACGACACGGAAGGCTTGCCGTTCATGAAGCATGGTTGTGTCTTCAGTGCGCACCGCCGGATGAACGACATGTTGGGACACGCTATCCTTGATTTATGCCGCTTCAGCTTGGATGAGTCTCCATCGTGTGGAACCGGACTAGAAAGCTGCGACAATGATTCCTGTTGCCCACCGCTATGGATCGTGCCATCCATGAAGAACACCTGGGACTGGAACCTGGAGGAGGACATGTAGCCCATCTATAACGTGTAAGTGGAGTACGGAATTGTGAACGGTAGCGCTGTGAATATATGTAGACTAGTCGTGCACAAATTTATCACATGAGTTGGAGATGAACTTGTGTGGCATACTTGCATTTGTCCTTTAGAATTTATTACTAGTAAATGTGTTATGTCTATGTGCAACTTGTGTGGTTGTTGCGCGGGCTCCAACACGCTCTTTGAGAAAAAAGGTGGCACAGCTTTGGATATACATGACGTGGCAGCATCATACAGTAGCATCGTTCGCTATAGTTGTACTAGTACACTCCTACTAGGACGACAACTCCTATAAAACCTTGCGCTTATCTCTTTGCCTCTTCGGGAGGTTCAACAGTTCGTACTCGTGTGAACCTTGCACTTGGCTCTTCGCCTCTTCGAAAGGTCCAACAATGATGATACTACAGTACAATATGCTTCTGGCAATCTGACACCGATTGAACAGCTGCACGCCCACCGCGAGGGCAAGGGCGAGGGAGAGGGAGAGGGCACTGTAGTCAAAACCCTCTCCTCATCCTGCAAACCACCGCGCGCGTGGGCGAGGGAGAGGCGTAGTAAGAAAGCTTCTCCTTATTCGGCGAGTTGACGGGACACATCAAAGCAGTAATAGTACTACTAGTAGTAGTCCATACTGCGTCCTTTCCGATTAATATGGCTTAATTTGAAACGAGAAAAATACACTGGCGGTCAACGTATGTAACAGTATGCTCTTTACGGTCACTATATATAGTTTTGCGGCGATTATGCCATCACTAGCTCATCGTAGAGCACCGTATTGCACCCTACTGACCGGCCACATAGTCGACGTGGCACTTTGTTGACTGGTTAAATTGTCACCTGGTTTCTGGGTCCCACCTATCAGTTGGCAGAGCAAAGAAATCAGTTAAACAAAACTTTACGCAGGCGCGACACGAGTCCAACCCTTGCGCGCGAACCACCCTGGCTGTGTATGTGAGTGCATGCACGTGTCCTCCCTCGGTCTTCCAACAAAGAGTGTACTACATGATGTACATCTACACTTCCAATGCATTTAGCCTTTAATCTACTAAATCGATATTGATTGACTAATGCACCAACTTGTGCTGTAGGTATAGGCTACATGTCTATCCTTAATTACAACATGCAACGGCCTTCATTTAATATTCTTATCTCAATGGTCGCATGCACACATAAGTCTGTTACTTTTGGGCATTAATTATGCCCTGGTCAATGTGTAAATCTCTAAATGTACAGTCTTTCACGGACGTAGGGAGTAGGTTGAGCACTTGAGCGTGAGCATGTGTGTTGCATCGTGTGCTGTGTGCCGCATGGGTGCGTGAGTGTTGCGTGCATCCATGTGTACGTGTGAGTGTTGCATGTTGCATGCATGCATGCATGCATGGGGATTACTCCCTCCCATTGACATGTTCATATTTCAAGCTTCCTCTGTTCCCTCCATATGATGATACTCCCTCTGTTCCCAAATATACTACAAAGTTGAGTCATCTATTTTGGAACAGAGGGAGTAGTACGGAGTAAAAGCCTCCCTCTGTTCTCAAATACGGAGTATTTGTCTTTCTATAGATTTCAACAAGTGACTAGGTACGGAGCAAAATGAGTGAAGTGAGCGTAGAGGCATAGGGATACTGTAGAAAGGAAGTCCTCGCGATCCATTTATTCCCCATCTCGGTCAGAGAGAACTATTCAAATAGTCTTCGCAGTGAAGTGACAATACACGCTGCAGCAGATGGGACATGTAATTAATAAGCTGAACCAGCGTGTTGATGTTACTAAATCAGCCTTACCCAGTACTGCCATCATGTTTGCCAGTAGAGCATGCTTCCGCAAATACGCCTACGCACCTCTGTCCTCCATTAACTGACATATGGGCCCTGTTGTGGTAGACCCACATGTCATCGGTGTAACTATTTACACTCCGAAGGACGGTATATCCTGGTAGTAGTACTAGTAGAATTGAGATTGAATGCACTTTCTTCCCCGTCTTCCACTCTTCTTCCTCCTCTCTTCTTCTTCCTCCTCTCTTCTTCTTCCTCATCTCTTCCACATCGTCGGCCGCACACCATTTACCCCCGCTCACTGCTCGCCCGCCCACGCCATCTTCCTTGGTAGCTCGTGCGTACCATATCCTCCCGCTTACTGCTCGGCCACACGAGGAGAAGCTTCTTCGCTTGCCCGCCCAAATCCACTTCCCCACTGGCTCGCAGGCACCGAAAACCCCAATGGCAGAACCGACTGACACGCAGAGCCGCGATTGGAATTCCCTCCCCGATGTTCTCTTGTAGCAGATCTGTAGTCGTATGGACCTACTCAGCACCGTCCGTCTGGCCGCATGCTCGGTGTCTTTGTACCGTCTACTCGTCTGCAACCGGCCGGCTCTTTTCAAGACACCCTGCTTGCTGATGCCCAATCCTCGCAGGTGGCCCAGACACCAACTTGACGATCCTACGGAGGTTGCCATGGTGCCCCTCGACATGTTATTGCTTAGCGTTGATATGAGAACAGTAGTAGTAAGTGCTATGGTAGAATATGAGTAGGCGCTGTCATAGCTGTTTTCCTCTCATTGTTACATGATGTTTGAACCATGACATATTGCTAGAATATGAAAGCCATTGGCTTATTTTTTTAACTTGGGGTAACCACGGCATTGCAATTCTCTGTCTATGATATGTGTCACTGTTATAATAATCTTAATTCCACACATACTTTGGACATGATTGTTTATTTTTGTCCGTTTGGTCTCCAATTTGAATTGTTGCAGCAGACGCAAATGCGCTGGCCTTCATGATTCCAGGACCTGGAACCATACCAACCGATGGGTGGTGGTTTATCGCTCGTTCAGCTGACGGCGGTCATTTGATGCTCATTCGCACGTACCAAATTAACCAAACCATTACATCAAACCACATGCAGTACAATGCGTGGGGCGTTCGTGACATTGATGGCTATGGCTGCTTCATGTTCGAGAAAGATCCCAGCTCCGTTGGGCCAGACGTATTCAACTGGAGGCGGGTTTACAGCCTGGGCAACCACTCCTTGTTCCTCGGGCTCAATTATCCGATCATCCAACCAATCATCGATCATATCACCGGTGATGATTACTGTGCTATGCAACTTCCATTTGCAAGGGGGGCTGTGTTTACACATCATACCATGGGTTTCATGAATCACCATATCCAGAGATTCGTCGACACAGCTTGTTGCCAGATAATCTTCAGTGTGTGAAAGGCATCAAGCTTCCATGCGATGGATGGCTTTTGCAAACCCGACATGCGGCGATGTGGTTCATGCCAACAGAAAATATGCAAAACATGATTCGTAATGATATCTAGACTGAGCCATGTATTCTGCTGCTGTAGCATGACCCTCTTTTGTTGGATATTATGTACTGTTGTTAGTTTGAAGCACTCCTCTGGTTTGAAGGATAGATACCTTCATGGGATCAAGTGCATCCTAACTCACCTGCGTAGGATGTACTGATAATGATGATGAAGATGCTGTGCAGAAGCCATATATATATACATATATCAGTTAGGCTTCAAGTGCGTACTTGTTAGTTAAACCTATGTATAAATTGTGACACTAAATACGACTAGTAGGTAGTACAGTAGCAGTACTAGTATACGTCGGTCAAATTATTCATCATGTCCACACATTGAATTGACGTGACAACACGCTGCGCGTGAGGTGACACAAGAATCCCGGCGGCGTGTTCGGGTATTCTGGAATTACCGATGCAAGTCGAAGAAGGATTGGCCCAACCTGAGAAACTTGATGCCAAAGTGAGTGCTGACAGCGCGAGATTTCAGTCTCTCATCGATTTGTTCATACCAACCATCGATAGCGAGCACGGCATATGTTACACCCAACCTGAGAATCTTCCAGGTAAGACACCGATCGGCCATCTACTTGCACAAACATATTCCTTTGTTTATAGCTCTATTTTTCTTTTTACACGCAGACCTGGTGAAGCAATTACAATTTGATAGTTAATAAAAAGTGAAACAAGTGACTGCAACATGCCAAAGATGTTATGAAAATGCCAACTTGGTACACTAAAACCTCTATTCCACAATACTGCAGGTATCACACTGAGTGGCCTAAGGAAGCATTTCTTCCAGCGCAATTCTAGGGCATTCAAAAGGGGCGCGTGGACGCGTCGCAAGATACAGTCGGAGTGCGGCATGCACGCGATGTGGCACAAGACCAGCAATACCTTGCCGGTGATGGTCAACGGCCGGCAGACGGGCAGCAAAAAAGGTTCTGGTGCTGCACACCAACAATAACTTCGACCAGCAGAGGACCAACTAGGTGATGCACCAGTACCACCTCGGGGACCTGGAGCAAGAGAAGGAGCGGGAGCTGGTCCTCTGCAAGATTTTCTACCAGACGAACACTGGGGCCAGGAGTAAAAAGATTATAAGTTAGTTTGGTATTGGTAGTTGTACTACCTTGTTGTCCGCAAGTTGGTATTGTTGTTAACGATCTTTCGGTATGAACTTGCATTTGCTTCCAACCATCATGCCGAGGGCCGACGAGGATATAAAGCTGAATCATTTTTTTCGAAATGAATTTTCAGGCACCTGATTTTTATTTGATGGGTAGCATAAGCACCCGCCGTTCGAATTCCCAGTTCTCCAATTTTTTCGAAACAAGTGCATGCACTTATTATCACGATAAAAAACAATATCCGTGCTGCATCCCAGTTATCAGTCTATACTTGCAGAATTCTCTCGTTTATTGAGCACGTATATTGTTTTTTCAGGTCGAGCAAGTTTCAACTGGGTTGTAGATTGCCAGGGTTGTTTTGTTTTCAACAGGCCCAGCCCATGACGACAGCGGGGCACAAAGATCCAGCAGGTATCTACTGGCCTCTGGCCCGCCAGCGTTAGTTATATTTTGTCTTACAACATCCGCAGGCAGTTTTTTTACTGAATCAAACACACAACCCAGTCCTATTTTCCTCTTGAAACGCATGTCCTACATCCGTTTTCTAAGCTCTACCTATAGTTTTACTAGTTCGTATACATGTATCATTATATTGAAAACATATAAAATTCCCTTTTCATATTTACATCCTTATTTTTGTTGTTTTTTCCCACCCAGCGCTGATTTTTTTACCACTGGTTTTCCCTTAAACCAACTAAATTTGTCCCACGTCTTATTTGCTTACAAAAACAAAACGATTTTTTTGGCAAATCAATAAGTTCTTAAAAAATGTTTATCATTTCGGGATTACAACAGTTCGGACTCCACCGAAATATGCAAAATAAGGTTGGACTTTTTGACCGTGGTCCTAGGTAGAAAATGGGCTGTAATAAATTACTTAAGAATTAGCAAATGGGCTGCAAATTATAAAAATAGCAAATGGGCTTTATGTTGTTTGCCACAGATTTGGAGGCTGACTTGTGGGCCTACTAAGTTCATGCGTACACAAGGTTTCTCAAAAAAGAAACTTAGTCAACAATCGACTCTACTAGCGTCAGACCGTTATATGTCAATCTAACGACAATCGTGCTTCTTCAGTCTCTGATCCTCCTGCCCTAGCTGCCCAAACCAGCACCGTCAGAACCTCCTGCTCCCGCCTCCCGTGGCCGGCAGTGCTGCCGGGAAGGCCTCACGGCCCCATCGTACTCGCATCCCTGGCCTGTCTATCCCTCTACTCACCCACACCTCCTGTTATTTTCCGGCGATGGCAGCCGAACCAGTCAACCCTCGTACTCTCCACCGCATGGGCAGCCACTGCCGTGTCTTCCCCGGCTCCGTGTCATTCCCTTCGTAGGCCTTACCGTTGTCCACCGCCCTGGTGCTCTCGGTGCGGCGTGGTCAACGATGTCCATCCAACGGCCGTAGTGCTTCTTCAACCTCTGGTCTTCTTGCCCCAGCCGCCCAAAGCAACGCTGGTCGTGCCCCATGCTCCTACCTCCCGTGGCCGGCTGTGCTGCCGCGGAGGCCTCACCGCCCCCTACTATTCCCACCGCTGGCCAGGCCCTGCGGCGACGGCAGCCTCACACCACAGCCGAACCAGTGAACCCTCGTACTCCTCTCCGCACGGGCTTCCACTGCCGCGTCGTCCCCTTCCTAGGCCTCGCCGTCGTCCACCGCCGTGGTGCTCTCCACGCGGCGTGGTCAACGTGGTCAAGGAACAACTTCCATCGGAAGAGTACTGTACGTGGAGAGGCTGACAGCTGGGTCCATGGCCACACCCCAGTTTTTTTGTGATTTGCCAAGCAAGTTTATTTGTCAGGCCTGTTGGGCTGCAAATCTTTCAAGACGAGGAGAGCTTTCATTCGGCTGGCCGAGAAAATGGCCCATAAGTAATGAGAAATGGGCTGTACATTTTTAAAACACATCAAACCAGCAGTTAGTTTCAAATATCTTTTTTTCATTTCGAGATTTTAAATTACATTAATTTTTATGCATGGAGAATTTGTTGGATTTTATATTGATATACATTTATTTTTAAAATCAGTTTGAATGTGAGTCGAAATTTCGGGATTAAAAACAGTTCGGACCGCACCGAATATGCAAAATTTCGTATAATTTTTTAACCGTGGCCACAATATGGGCTGTAATGCTAACAAAAGGAATATGGGCTCCAAAAAACCTTAATAATTAGCAAATGGGCTGTAAATTATTAGAAATAATGGCAGATGGGTTGTATGCTGTTTCCCATAGATTTGAGGCTTTCCTAAAAAAAGGTTGACGCATAAGCAGTGACTGTTGGATGGCCATCCAACGACCATCGTGCTTCTTCAATCTCTGCTCTTCCTGCTCCAGCTGCTCAAATAGGCGCCGGCGGGACTGCCTGCTCCCTCCTCCCCGCGGCCGGCTCTGTTGCCGCGCAGGCCTCACCACCCCACTGTACTCCCATCGTTGGCCTAGCCATCCCTCTACTCACCCACACCTGCTGTTATTCTCCGGCGACGGCAGACGAACCAGTAAACCCTCGTACAGTCGTACTCCCCTCCACATGGGAAATAACTGCCAAGTCTTCCCTGCCTCCGTGTCGTTCCCTTCCTAGGCCTCGCCATCATCCACCGCCCTGGTGCTCTCGGCGCGGCCTGGTCAACGTGGTCAATGACCGACATGCATCTGAAGTGGACTTTAGGTGGAGAGGCCGACAGCTGGGTCCATGGCCGCACGCAAGGAAATGCCTCCTTATTATGCGCAAAATAATGATTCCTCCAGCTGACATCTGGGACCCACCGAAAGGGCCTGTGTATTTCGCGAAAAAACGTTACCGCCACTGACATCTCGGACCCACCAGCTATATCTTCGCACGCAAGGAAGTGCCTCCTTATTACGCACAAAAAAATGAATACTCCCCTTGTTAGCTGGGACCCAGTATAGTGGCAGGCTGACTTGTGGGCGTACTAAGTTGACGGGGACGGAGGGCTTTGTCAACTTAGTCAATATGCACGATTCTAGCTCCAGTGACCGTACGATGTCCATCCAACGGCCGTAGTGCTTCTTCAACCTCTGGTCTTCTTGCTCCAGCCGCCCAAACCAGCGCCGGTCGTGCCTCGTGCTCCTGCCTCCCGTGGCCGGCTGCGATGCGGCGGAGGCCTCACCGCCCCCTACTACTCCCACCGCTGGCCAGGCCATCCCTCTACTCACCCACACCCCCTGTTATTCTGCGGCGACGACAGCCTCACACCGCAGTCGAACCAGTGAACCCTCGTACTCCTCTCCGCGCGGGCTTCCACTTCTACGTCTTCCCCGGCTCCGCGTCGTCCCCTTCCTAGGCCTCGCCGTCGTCCAGACCACCGCCCTGGTGCTCTCGGTGCGGCGTGATCAACATGGTCAACGACCGACTTTCATCGGAAGAGTACTGTACCTGGAGAGGCTGACAGCTGGGTCCAGGTGGCCGCAAGGAAGTGCCAACTTATTACGCGCAAAATAATTATTCCTCCACCTTACAGCAGGGACCCACCGGACGTGCCACCATATTTCGCGAAAAAACGTTTCCCCCTGACTGCTTGGACCCACCGGACAGGCCAGCATATTTCGTGAAAAAACGTTCCCCCCGCTGTCAGCTCGGACCCACCGGAAGTGCCTCCTTATTACACAAAAAAATGAATACTTCCCCTGCTAGCCGGGACCCACCATGGTGGGAGGCTGACTTGTGGGCCTACTAAGTTGACTGGGATGGGGGCCTTTGTCAACTTTAGTCAATATGAATGATTCTAGCTCCATTGACCGTACGATGTCCATCCAACGGCCGTAGTGCTTCTTCAACATTTGGTCTTCTTGCTCCAGCCGCCCAAAGTAGCGCCGGTCGTGCTGCATGCTCATGCCTCCCGTGGCTGGCTGTGCTGCCGCGGAGGCCTCACCGCCCCCTACTATTCCCACCGCTGGCCAGGCCCTGCGGCGACGACAGCCTCACACCGCAGCCGAACCAATGAACCCTCGTACTCCTCTCCGCGCGCGCGGGCTTCCACTGCCGCGTCTTCCCTGGCTCCCCGTCGTCCCCTTCCTAGGCCTCGCCGTCGTCCACCGCCCTGGTGCTCTCGGCGCGGCGTGGTCAACGTGGTCAAGGAACGACTTCCATCGGACGTGGACTGTACGTGGAGAGGCTGACAGCTGGGTCCACGGCGGCAGCAAGGAAGTGCCTCCTTATTACGCGGAAAATAATGATTCCTCCACCTGATAGCAGGGACCCACCGGACGGGCCACCGTATTTCGTGAAAAAAAAAACGTTTCCCCCTGACTGCTGGGACCCACCAGCTACACCTTCGCACGCAAGGAAGTGCGTCCGGGCAAAAAAAATCGATTCGCCCCCCTGACTGCCGGGACCCACCAGCTACATCTTCGCACGCAAGGAAGTGCGTCCGGGCAAAAAAAAGAAAACCAAAACGATTCGCCCCCCTGACTGCTGGGACCCACCAGCTACATCTTCGCACGCAAGGAAGTGCGTCCGGGCAAAAAAAACGATTCGCCCCCTGACTGCTGGGACCCACCAGCTACATCTTCGCGGGCAAGGAAGTGCCTGACAGTCGGGACCCACCTGGTCGAAGCGTACGTAGCGTTGTCATTCTGGTCGCGAACGTGTACATACATACTGGTCGATGTAGAGGCACGCATGTGTCGTAGTAGAGGCGCGCACGTGTCGTAGTAGAGGCGTGCACGTAGCATGTACACGTACGTACAACGGCCAGGGTGCAAGAAAGAAAATATGGCCACGTACGTGTACATACGGGCGGGGTCTCGAACGCCTACTCGCGCATACGTACGACGAGGGCTCGTCTACATGGCTGGGTTGGAACGGAGAAACATCGTCGTCGTCGTGTTCATGGGTCGGAACGGAATGCGTGGTCGTGTTCATCGGGAGGGCTTGGACGGAAGAGGCGATGGAAAGAAGGCCTGGCGTACCGCACAACGGAGGAAATGGACCTCCTACGGTCGAAACGGGGGTCCAGTTGATCGGGAGGGGTGTGGCGTACCGCAAAATGGAGGAAACGGACCTCATACGGTCGAAACGGGGGTCTTGTTGATCGGGAGGGGTGTGGCGTACCGCAAAATGGAGGAAACGGACCTCCTACGGTCGAAACGGGGGTCCTGTTGATCGGGAGTGGTGTGGCGTACCGAAAAACGGAGGAAACAGACTTGTGTTGGAGCGCTACGGTCGAAACGGGGGTCCTGTTCATCGGGAGGGGTGTGGCGTACCGCAAAATGGGACTCCACGGGATACTGTTCATCTCCACCGTCGACCCCCTCCAGCCTCCATGAGCTACTGTTCATCCACCGTCGACCTCCTCCAGCCTCCACGGGCTCCTGTTCATCCAGCCTCCACCGCGCGCTACTCCACCGGCTACTGTTCAACCACCCCTCCACCGTCTACTGTTCATCCAGCCCTCCACACCACGGGGTCCTGTTCAACCACCCCTCCACGAGCACCCCTCCACCGTCTACTGTTCATCCTGCCCTCCACACCACAGGGTCCTATTCATCCACCCCTCCACGGGCACCCCTCCACTGTCTACTGTTCATCCAGCCCTCCACCACACCACGGGGTCCTGTTCATCCAGAGGCAACGCCACCGCTCACTGTTCATCCAACCCGCCCCCCCCCCCGCAACGCTCATTGTTCATCCCATCGATCGGCTTCAGTTAGCAGCAGTAGCCAAGGAATCGCTCGATCGGGTTCAGTTAACAGCCATCGATCGATCGCTCGGGTTTAGTAACGCGTAGCCTGTAGTGCAATTGCTCGGGTTCAGTTAGAGCCCAACGCCTCGCTCGGGTTCAGTTAGAGCCAATGCCTCGCACACACACGCGTACGTGTACGAGAGAAACGCGCATCGCTCGGCCCCCGACCTCCCACCGTAACCGGGAACTACCCAAAATTTTCCTCCCCCTCGCTTCTACCACTTTTTTTTCTGTCATGGACGGCCCAAAGAATGTCATGCAGCTGCGTCTCCGGCCCGCCCAGGAAGAAAAGCCCATTTTCTGTCATGATTTTTTGTCATAGAAGTAGGAGCCCACCACATCTATGATGATACCGGGTTTTGTCACAATTATCGTCATAGAAGTGTCATATGTATGATAGAAAAAAATTTCGTTCGGCCCAAAATGTCACGGATGTGTCTTTTTTTTGTAGTTATTACGTATCATTAATTTCATCCTCTCCCAAGCTTGTGCAACATGCTCATGCTCAAGTTGCCTAAAATTCATAATATCGTTTCTAAGACAGATGATCTTAGCGGGAGGAAAATACTTAGAGATAAAAGCATCTTTTCACTTATTCCATGAATCAATACTATTTTTAGGCAAAGAAGAGAACCAAGTTTTAGCACGATCTCTAAGCGAAAACAGAAATAGCTTCAGTTTAACAATATCATTATCCACATCTTTCTTCCTTTGCATATCACACAAATCAACGAAGCTGTTTAGATGGGTAGCGGCATCTTCACTAGGAAGGCCAGAAAATTGATCTTTCATAACAAGACTCAACAAAGCGATATTGATTTCACAAGATTCAGCATCGGTAGTAGGAGCAATCAAAGTGCTAATAAAATCATTATTATTGGTATTGGAAAAGTCACATAATTTAGTATTATCTTGAGCCATCGTGACAAATAATCAATCCAACACACAAGCAAACAAGAGGCAAGCGAAAAGAGACGAACAAAAAAAGGGCGAATAAAATAGCATAGGTGAAGTGGGGGAGAAGAAAACGAGAGGCGAATGACAAATAATGTAATGCGAGGGATAAGAGTTTTTGATGGGTACTTGGTATGTCTTGACTTGAGTGTAGATCTCCCCGACAACGGTGCCAGAAATCCTTCTTGCTACCTCTTGAGCATGCGTTGGTTTTCCCTTGAAGAGGAAAGGGTGATGCAGCGAAGTAGCGTAAGTATTTCCCTCAGTTTTTGAGAACCAAGGTATCAATCCAGTAGGAGACTACACGCAAGTTGCCTAGTACCTACACAAACAATCAAGAACCTTGCAACCAACACGATAAAGGGGTTGTCAATCCCTTCACGACCACTTGCAAAAGTGAGATCTGATAAAGATAATAAGATAAATATTTTTGGTATTTTTGTTGTATAGATTGGAAAGTAACGATTGCAAAATAAATGGCGAAAGAACATTGGCAAGTTGACGGGAAACTAGTATGATGTAAAATAGACCCGGGGGCCATAGGTTTCACTAGTGGCTTCTCTCAAGATAGCATATATTACGGTGGGAAAGTGCATAGTTACGAGAATATCTAGGCATGATCATAAACATAGGCATCACGTCCGTGTCAAGTAGACCGAAACGATTCTGCATCTACTACTATTACTCCACACATCGACCGATATCCAGCATGCATCTAGAGTATTAAGTTCATAAGAACATAGTATGCATTAGGCAAGATGACATGATGTAGAGGGATAAACTCAAGCAATATGATATAAACCCCATCTTTTTATCCTCGATGGCAACAATACAATACGTGTCGGTTCCCTTTCTGTAAATGGGATCGAGCACCGCAAGATTGAACCCAAAGCTAAGCACTTCTCCCATTACAAGAAAGATCAATCTAGTAGGCCAAACCAAACTGATAATTCAAAGAGACTTGCAAAGATATCAAATCATGCATATAATAATTCAGAGAAGAATCAAATGTTGTTCATAGATAATCTTGATCATAAACCCACAATTCATCGGATCTCGGCAAACACACCGCAAAAAGTATTACATCGAATAGATCTCCAAGAACATCGAGGAGAACTTTGTATTGAGAACCAAAGAGAGAGAACAAGCCATCTAGCTAATAACTATGGACCCGAAGGTCTGTGGTAAACTACTCACACATCATCGGAGAGGCTATGGTGTTGATGTAGAAGCCCTCCGTGATCGAATCCCCCTCCGGTAGAACGCCGGAAAAGGTCCGTAGATGGGATCTCATGGGTACAGAAGGTTGCGGCAGTGAAAACGTGGTTTCGTGGCTCCCCCGGATGTTTTCAGGGTATAGGAGTATACATAGACGAAAGAAGTAGGTCAGTGGAGCTCCGTGGGGCCCATGAGGGTGGGGGGTGCGCCTACCCCCTGGGCGCGCCGCCCTACCTCGTGGCCTCGTTGCTTCCTTGACCTCCAATCCAAGTCTCCTGGATTGCATTTGTTCCAAAAAAGATCCTCGCGAAGGTTACGTTCCATTTGGATTCCGTTTGATATTCCTTTTCTGCGAAACACTGAAATAGGCAAGAAAACAACAATTTGCACTGGGCCTTCGGTTAATAGGTTAGTCCTAAAAATAATATAAAAGTGCATATTAAAGCCCATTAAACATCCAAAACAGATAATATAATAGCATGGAACAATCAAAAATTGTAGATACGTTGGAGACGTATCACTTCCACTCCAAGTCTCCTAGATTGCGTTTGTTCCGTGAAAGTTTTGTTCCGTTTGATATTCCTTTTCTGCGAAACACTGAAATAGGCAAAAAAACAGATACTGGCACTGGGCCTCCGGTTAATAGGTTAGTGCCAAAAATAATATACAAGTGCATATTAAAGCCCATTAAACATCCAAAACAGATAATATAATAGCATGGAACAATAAAAAATTATAGATACATTGGAGACGTATCAGCATCGCACACGGCTAAAACAATTGTCAATTTGTGTGTTCTAGGGTGCCCATGCCCCCGTATATAAAGGAGCAAGGGGGAGGCCGGCCGGCTCTATATGGCGCGCCCAAGGGGGGCAATCCTACTCCCAGTAGGAGTTGGATTCCCCCTTTTCCTAGTCCTACTAGGAGAAGAAGGAAGGAGAGGGGAAGGAGAAGGAAGGAGGGGGCGCCGCCCCTCCCCCTAGTCCACTTCAGACTAGGCCCATGCGGGGGGTGCACAGCCAGCCCTTGGCTGCTCCCTCTCTCTCCCTTAAGGCCCAATAAGGCCCATAACTTCGCCGGTGGTTCCGATAACCCTTTCGGCACTCTGATATTTATCCGGTGACCCTCGGAACTATTCCGGTGTCCGAATATAGTCATCCAATATACCAATCTTTACGTCTCGACCATTTCGAGACTCCTCGTCATGTCCGTGATCTCATACGGGACTCCGAACTACCTTTGGTACATCAAAACACATACACACATAATACCGATCGTCATCGAACATTAAGCGTGCGGACCGAGAACTATGTAGACATGACCAAGACTCATCTCCGGTAAATAACCAGTAGTGGAACCTGGATGCTCATATTGGTTCCTACATATTCTACGAAGATCTTTATCGGTCAAACCGCATAACAACATACGTTGTTCCCTTTGTCATCGGTATGTTACTTGCCTGAGATTCGATCGTCGGTATCATTATACCTAGTTCAATCTTGTTACTGGCAAGTCTCTTTACTCGTTCTGTATTGCATCATCCCGTAACTAACTCATTAGTCACATTTCTTGCAAGGCTTATAGTGATGTGCATGACCGAGAGGGCCCAGAGATACCTCTCCGATAATCGGATTGACAAATCCTAATCTTGATCTATGCCAACTCAACAAACACCATCGGAGACACCTGTAGAGCATCTTTATAATCACCCAGTTACATTGTGTCGTTTGATAGCACATTAAGTGTTCCTCCGGTATTCGGGAGTTGCATAATCTCATAGTCATAGGAACATGTATAAGTTATGAAGAAAGTAATAGCAATAAACTAAACGATCATAGTGCTAAGCTAACGGATGGGTCAAGTCAATCACACCATTCTCTAATGATGTGACTCTGCCCATCAAATGGCAACTCATATCTATGGCTAGGAAACATAACCATCTTTGATTAACGAGCTAGTCAAGTAGAGGCATACTAGTGACACTATGTTTGTCTATGTATTCACACATGTACTAAGTTTCCGATTAATACAATTCTAGCATGAATAATAAACATTTATCATGATATAAGGAAATATAAATAAGAACTTTATTATTGCCTCTAGGGCATATTTCCTTCAGAGTATGATGCTCAATAGGCACAAGCTTTTCAGAAAATGGATACTCTGTTTAAGGCTGCTCTCTTGAGTGTTCTTGGTGAGAACATAGTTGATGCTTATGTGTCAATTGATAATGGAAAAGATATGTGGGACGCACTTGAGGCCATGTTTGGGGTCTCGGATGCTCGCACTGAGCTGTACATCATGGAGCAATTCTATGATTACAAAATGACTGAAGAGCGCTCCGTGGTTGAGTAAGATCATGAGATACAGTCATTTTCTAGAGAAGTTGAGCACTTCAATTGTATGCTACTGGACAAGTTTGTTGTGAGAGGGTATCATCACTAAGGTTCCTCCTTCGTGGAGGAACTTTGCTACCTTACTGAAGCATAAGAAGCAGGAGTTTTCCGTTCTAGATCTCATTGGTACTCTTGATGTGGAAAAAAGGCGAGAGCAAAGGAAACACATGCTCGAGGTATTGAGGGAGGATCTAGTGCCAATCTGGTATAGAAGAAGAACTTCTAGCACCACAAGTTCAAGAACAAGGGCAAGTTTGATGGTAAAGCAAAGTTTTATGGGAAGAACAAGGTTGTGATGCACACGGACTTAAAGAAGAAGAATGAAAAGAAGAAAGGTTTTTGTCATGTGTGTGGAGATCCTGATCATTGGGCTCCTAATTGACCTAATCGCTATGACAAGCGTCTTTTGGGTAACGTAGTAATTCAAAAATTTCCTACGATCACGCAAGATCTATCTAGTAGAAGCATAGCAACGAGAGGGGAGAGTGTGTCCACGTACCCTCGTAGACCGAAAGCGGAAGCATTTAGTTAACACTGTTGATGTAGTCGAACATCTTCACGATCCAACTGATCCAAGTATAGAACGTACATCACCTCCGTGTTCAGCACACGTTCAGCATGATGATGTCCCTCGAGCTCTTGATCCAGTAGAGGGTCGAGGGAGAGTTTCGTTAGCATTACGGCGAGGCGACGGTGTTGGTGATGTGATCCGCGCAGGGCTTCTCCTAAGCACTATGACAATATGACCGAGGTGGTAAACCGTGGAGGGGGCACAGCACACGGCTAAGAGAAATCTTGGTTTGTCTTTGGGGCGCCCCCACCCCCGTATATAAAGGGGGGGAGGTGGTGGCCGGCTCAAGGGAGCCGCGCTAAGGGGGGAGTCCTACTTGGACTCCTAGTCCAAGTAGGATTCGGCCCCCTCCTTCCAGTCAACGGAAAGGTGAAAGGGGAAAGGAGGGAGAGAGAGAAGGAAAGGGGGGCCACGCCCCACCCCTAGTCCAATTCGGTTTGGGCTTGGGGGTGGGGGGGGGCGCCACCTCCTATGGCAGCCTCCCTCTCTCCACTATGGCCCAATAGGCCCATTAACTTTCCCGGGGCATTCCGGTAGCCTCCCGGTACTCCGAAAAATCCCCGAACCTTACCGGGACCATTCCGGTGTCCGTATATAACTTTCCTATATATTAATCTTTACCCCTCGACCATTTCGAGACTCTTCATCATGTCCGTGATCTCATCCGGGACTCTGAACAAACTTCGGTCACTCATAATACAAATCGTCATCGAACGTTAAGCGTGCGGACCCTATGGGTTCAAGAACTATGTAGACATGACCGAGACACATCTCCGGTCAATAACCAATAGCGGAACCTGGATGCTCATATTGGCTCCTACATATTCTGCGAAGATCTTTATCGGTCAAACCGCATAACAACATACGTCATTCCCTTTGTCATCGGTATGTTACTTGCCCGAGATTCGATCGTCGGTATCATCATACCTAGTTCAATCTCGTTACCGGCAAGTCTCTTTACTCGTTACGTAATGCATCATCCCGCAACCAACTCATTAGTCACATTGCTTGCAAGGCTTATAGTGATGTGCATTACCGAGAGGGCCCAGAGATACCTCTCTGATACACGGAGTGACAAATCCTAATCTTGATCTATGCCGACTCAACAAACACCTTCGGAGACACCTGTAGAGCATCTTTATAATCACCCAATTACATTGTGACGTTTGATAGCACACAAAGTGTTCCTCCGGTCTTCGGGAGTTGCATAATCTCATAGTTAGAGGAATATGTATAAGTCATGAAGAAAGCAATAGCAATAAAACTAAACGATCATAATGCTAAGCTAACGGATGGGTCTTGTCCATCACATCATTCTCTAATGATGAGATCTCGTTCATGAAATGACAACACATGTCTATGGTCAGGAAACTTAACCATCTTTGATTAACGAGCTAGTCTAGTAGAGGCATACTAGGGACACTCTGTTTTTCTATGTATTCACGCATGTACTAAGTTTCCGGTTAATACAATTCTAGCATGAATAATAAAAATTTATCATGATATAAGAAAATATAAATAACAACTTTACTATTGCCTCTAGAGCATATTTCCTTTAGTCTCCCACTTGCACTAGAGTCAATAATCTAGTTCACATCGCCATGTGACCAACACCCAAAGGGTTTACTAGAGTAAATAATCTAGTTCACATCGCCATGTGATTAATGCCCAAAGAGTACTAAGGTGTCATCATGTTATGCTTGTGAGAGAGATTTAGTCAATGGGTCTGCCACATTCAGATCCGTATATATTTTACAAATTTCTATGTCTACAATGCTCTGTACGGAGCTGCTCTAGCTAATTGCTCCCACTTTCAATATGTATCTAGATTGAGACTCAGAGTCATCCAGATCAGTGTCAAAGCTTGGATCGACGTAACTCTTTACGACAAAATCTTTATCACCTCCATAACCGAGAAATGTTTCTTTAGTCCTCTAAGGATATTTTTGACCACTGTCAGTGATCTACTCATGGATCACTATTGTACCCCTTTGCCAAACTCATGGCAAGGTACACAATAGGTCTGGTACACATCATGGCATACTTTATAGAACCTATGTCTGAGGCATAGGGAATGACTTTCATTCTCTCTCTATCTTATGCCGTGGTTGGGTTTTGAGTCTTACTCAACGTCGCACCTTGTAACACAGGCAAGAACCCGTTCTTTGACTGATCCATTTTGAACTTCTTCAAAACTTTATCAAGGTATATGCTTTGTGAAAGTCCAATTAAGCATCTTGATCTATCTTTATAGATCTTGATGCCCAATATGTAAGCAGCTTCACCGAGGTCTTTCATTGATAAATTCTCATTCAAGTATCCTTTTATGCTATCTAAAAATTCTATATCATTTCCAATCAACAATATGTCATCCACATATAATATCAGAAATGCTATAGAGCTCCCACTCACTTTCTTGTAAATACAGGCTTCACCATGAGGCTGTATAAAACCATATGCTTCGATCACCTTATCAAAGCGTATATTCCAACTCCGAGATGCTTGCACCAGTCCATAGATGGATCGCTGGAGTTTGCACACTTTGTTAGCACCTTTAGGATTGACAAAACCTTTTAGTTGCATCATATACAACTCTTCTTTAAGAAATCCATTAAGGAATGCAGTTTTTACATCCATTTGCTAGATTTCATAAAATGCAGCAATTGCTAACAGGATTCAGACAGACTTAAGCATCGCTACGAGTGAGAAAATCTCATCATAGTCAACACCTTGAACTTGTCAAAAACCTTTTGCGACAATTCGAGCTTTGTAGATAGTAACACAACTATCTGCGTCCGTCTTCCTCTTGAAGATCCATTTATTCTCAATGGCTCACCTATCATCGAGCAAGTCAATCAAATTCCATACTTTGTTCTCATACATGGATCCCATCTCAGATTTCATTGCCTCAAGCCATTTCACGGAATCTGGGCTCATCATCGCTTCCTCACAGTTTGTAGGTTCGTCACGGTCTAGTAACATGACTTCCAGAATACGCATTTCTCTGATTTGGGTTCGATCTTACCAGGTTGAAGCTTTTTCACATAAGCATCGCAACCCCAAACTTTAAGAAATGACAGCTTAGGTTTCTTGCCAAACCACAGTTCATATGGTGTCGTCTCAACGGATTTAGATAGTGCCCTATTTAACGTGAATGCAGTTGTCTCTAATGCATAACCCCAATACGATAGTGGTAAATCGGTAAGAGACATCATATATCACACCATACCCAATAAAGTACGGTTACGATGTTTGGACACACCATTACGCTATGGTGCTCCAGGTGGAGTAAGTTGTGAAACTTTATTCCACATTGTTTTAGATGAAAGTCAAACTCGTAACTCAAATATTCGCCTCCACGATTAGATTGTAGAAACTTTATTTCCTTGCTACGATGATTCTCCACTTCACTCTAAAATTCTTTGAACTTTTCAAATGTTTCAGACTTGTGTTTCATCAAGTAGATATACCCATATCTGCTCAAATCATCTGTGAAGGTCAGAAAATAACGGTACCTACCGCGAGCCTCAACACTCATTGGACCGCATACATCGGTGTGTATTATAAGTCATTGGCTCGCTCCATTGTTCCGGAGAACGGAGTTTTAGTCATCTTGCCCATGAGGCATGGTTCGCAAGTATCAAATGATTCATAATCAAGTGATTCCAAAAATCCATCTGCATGGAGTTTCTTCATGCGCTTTACACCAATATGACCTAAACGACAGTGCCACAAATATGCTGCACTATCATTATCAACTTTGCATCTTTTGGCATCAATATTATGTGTATCACTGCGATCGAGATTCAGTAAACCATTTACATTGGATGTAAGACCATAGAAGGTTTTATTCATGTAAATAGAACAACAATTATTCTCTAACTTTAAATGAATAACCGTATCACAATAAACATGATCCAATCATATTCATGCTTAACGCAAACACCAAATAACATTTATTTAGTTCCAATACAAATCCCGAAGGTAGAGGGAGTATGCGATGGTGATCTTATCAACCTTGGAATCATTTCCAACACACATCGTAACCTCGCCCTCAACTAGTCTTTGTTCATTTTGTAACTCATGTTTCGAGTTACTAATCATAGAAACTGAACCTATATCAAATACCCAGGTGCTGGGGAACGTTGCAGAAAACAAAAATTTTCCTACGGTTTCACCAAGATCCATCTACGAGTTCATCTAGCAACGAGTGATTGGATTGCATCTACATACCTTTGTAGATCACGCGCGGATGCGTTCAAAGAACGGGGATGAGGAAGTCGTACTCGACGTGATCCAAATCACCGGAGATCCTAGCGCCGAACGGACGGCACCTCCGCGTTCAACACACGTATGGTCAGCGTGATGTCTCCTCCTTCTTGATCCAGCAAGCGGGAAGGAGAGGTTGATGAAGATCCAGCAGCACGACGGCATGGTGGTGGATGCAGCAGTCACCGCAGCAGGGCTTCACCGTTCTTCTGCGAGAGGGAGAGGTGTAGCAGGGGAGAGGGAGGCGCCAAGAGTCAAGGGTGCGGCTGCCCCTCCCTCCCCCCCTTTATATAGGCTCCACAAGGGGGGGCGCCGGCCCTAGGAGATTGGATCTCCTAGGGGGTCGGCGGCCAAGGGTGGAGTGGCCCCCAAGGCAAGTGGGGCGCCCACCCCACCCTAGGGTTTCCAACCCTAGGCGCAGGGGGTGGGCCAAGGGGGCGCACCAGCCCACTATGGGCTGGTTCCCCTCCCCACTTCAGCCCATGGGGCCCTCCGGGATGGGTGGTCCCACCCGGTGGACCCCCGGGACCATCCGGTGGTCCCGGTACAATACCGGTGACCCCCGAAACTCTCCCGATGGCCGAAACTGCACTTCCTATATATAATTCTTCACCTCTGGACCATTCCGGAACTCCTCGTGACATTCGGGATCTCATCCGGGACTCCAAACAACTTTCGGGTTACTTCATATTCATATCTCTACAACCCTAGCGTCACCGAACCTTAAGTGTGTAGACCCTACGGGTTCGGGAGACATGTAGACATGACCGAGATGGCTCTCCGGTCAATAACCAACAGCGGGATCTGGATACCCATGTTGGCTCCCATATGCTCCTCGATGATCTCATCGGATGAACCACGATGTCGAGGATTCAAGCAACCCCGTATACAATTCCCTTTGTCAATCGGTACGTTACTTGCCCGAGATTCGATCGTCGGTATCCCAATATCTCGTTCAATCTCGTTACCGGGAAGTCACTTTACTTGTATCGTAATGCATGATCCCGTGACCAGACACTTCGTCACTTTGAGCTCATTATGATGATGCATTACCGAGTGGGCCCAGAGATACCTCTCCGTCATATGGAGTGACAAATCCCAGTCTTGATCCGTGTCAACCCAACAAACACTTTCGGAGATACCCGTAGTATACCTTTATAGTCACACAGTTACGTTGTGACGTTTGGTACACCCAAAGCACTCCTACGGTATCCGGGAGTTACACGATCTCATGGTCTAAGGAAAAGATACTTGACATTGGAAAAACTCTAGCAAATGAACTATACGATCTTGTGCTATGTTTAGGATTGGGTCTTGTCCATCACATCATTCTCCTAATGATGTGATCTCGTTATCAATGACATCCAATGTCCATAGTCAGGAAACCATGACTATCTGTTGATCAACGAGCTAGTCAACTAGAGGCTTACTAGGGACATGTTGGTGTCTATGTATTCACACATGTATTACGATTTCCGGATAACACAATTATAGCATGAATAAAAGACAATTATCATGAACAAGGAAATATAATAATAATCCTTTTATTATTGCCTCTAGGGCATATTTCCAACAGTCTCCCACTTGCACTAGAGTCAATAATCTAGTTACATTGTGATGAATCAAACACCCATGGAATTCTGGTGTTGATCATGTTTTGCTCTAGGGAGAGGTTTAGTCAACGGATCTGCTACATTCAGGTCCGTATGTACTTTACAAATATCTATGTCTCCATCTTGAACATTTTCACGAATGGAGTTGAAGCGACGCTTGATGTGCCTGGTCTTCTTGTGAAACCTGGGCTCCTTGGCAAGTGCAATAGCCCCAGTGTTGTCACAGAAGAGTTTGATCGGCCCCGACGCATTGGGTATGACTCATAGGTCGGTGATGAACTCTTTCACCCAAATTGCTTCATGCGCTACCTCCGAGGCTGCCATGTACTCCGCTTCACATGTAGATCTCGCCATGACACTCTGCTTGCAACTGCACCAGCTTACTGCCCCACCATTCAAAATATACACGTATCCGGTTTGTGACTTAGAGTCATCCAGATCTGTGTCGAAGCTAGCGTCGACGTAACCCTTTACGACGAGCTCTTCATCACCTCCATTGAGCGTTGGAGCTTGCACACCTTGTCAGCATTCTTAGGATCGACAAAACCTTCCGGCTGCATCATATAAAATTCTTCCTTAAGGAAACCATTAAGGAATGCCGTTTTGACGTCCATTTGCCATATCTCATAATCATAGTATGCGGCAATTGCTAACATAATTCGGACGGACTTCAGCTTCGCTACAGGAGAGAAAGTCTCATCGTAGTCAACCCCTTGAACTTGCTGATAACCCTTAGCGACAAGTCGAGCTTTATAGATGGTAACATTACCATCCGCGTCCGTCTTCTTCTTAAAGATCCATTTGTTTTCTATCGCTCGCCGATCATCGGGCAAGTCTGTCAAAGTCCATACTTTGTTTTCATACATGGATCCTATCTCGGATTGCATGGCTTCAAGCCATTTGTTGGAATCTGGGCCCGCCATTGCTTCTTCATAGTTCGAAGGTTCACCGTTGTCTAACAACATGATTTCCAAGACAGGGTTGCCGTACCACTTTGGTGCGGAACGTGTCCTTGTGGACCTACGAAGTTCAGTAGAAACTTGATCTGAAGTTTCATGATCATCATCATTAACTTCCTCTCTAGTCGGTACAGGCACCTCAGGAACATTTTCTTGAGTTGCGCCATTTTCCGGTTCAAGAGGTAATACTTCATCAAGTTCTACTTTCCTCCCACTTACTTCTTTCGAGAGAAACTCCTTCTCTAGAAAGGATCCATTCTTGGCAACAAAGATCTTGCCTTCGGATCTGAGGTAGAAGGTATACCCAATAGTTTCTTTAGGGTATCCTATGAAGACGCATTTTTCCGACTTGGGTTCGAGCTTTTTAGGTTGAAGTTTCTTGACATAAGCATCGCATCCCCAAACTTTTAGAAACGACAGCTTAGGCTTCTTCCCAAACCATAATTCATATGGTGTCGTCTCAATGGATTTCGACGGAGACCTATTTAAAGTGAATGCGGCAGTCTCTAAAGCATAGCCCCAAAATGATAGCGGTAAATCGGTAAGAGACATCATAGATCGCACCATATCTAATAGAGTGCGATTACGACGTTCGGACACACCATTACGCTGAGGTGTTCCAGGCGGCGTGAGTTGTGAAACTATTCCACATTTTCTTAAGTGTGTGCCAAATTCGTGACTCAAGTATTCTCCCCCACGATCTGATCGCAAGAACTTGATTTTCCTGTCACGTTGATTCTCAACCTCACTCTGAAATTCCTTGAACCTTTCAAAGGTCTCAGACTTGTGTTTCATTAAGTAGACATACCCATATCTACTCAAGTCATCAGTGAGGGTGAGAACATAACGATAACCACCACGAGCCTCAACACTCATTGGATCGCACACATCAGTATGTATGATTTCCAATAAGTTGGTTACTCGCTCCATTGTTCCTGAGAACGGAGTCTTGGTCATTTTACCCATGAGGCATGGTTCGCACGTGTCAAATGATTCGTAATCAAGAGACTCTAAAAGTCCATCTGCATGGAGCTTCTTCATGCGTTTGACACCTATGTGACCAAGGCGGCAGTGCCACAAGTATGTGGGACTATCATTATCAACCTTACATCTTTTGGTACTCACACTATGAATATGTGTAGCATTACGCTCGAGATTCATTAAGAATAAACCATTCACCATCGGAGCATGACCATAAAACATATCTCTCATATAAATAGAACAACCATTATTCTCGGATTTAAATGAGTAGCCATCTTGTATTAAACGAGATCCTGGTACAATGTTCATGCTCAAACTTGGCACTAAATAACAATTATTGAGGTTCAAAACTAATCCCATAGGTAAATGTAGAGGTAGCGTGCCGACGGCGATCACATCGACCTTGGAACCATTCCCGACGCGCATCGTCACTTCGTCCTTCGCCAGTCTCCGCTTATTCCGCAGCTCCTGCTTTGAGTTACAAATGTGAGCAACTGCACCGGTATCAAATACCCAGGAGCTACTACGAGTACTGGTAAGGTACACATCAATTACATGTATATCACATATACCTTTCGTTTTGCCGGCCTTCTTGTCCGCTAAGTATTTGGGACAGTTCCGCTTCCAGTGACCACTCTCCTTGCAATAAAAGCACTCAGTCTCGGGCTTGGGTCCATTCTTTGGCTTCTTCCCGGCAGCTTGCTTGCCGGGCGCGGCAACTCCCTTGCCGTCCTTCTTGAAGTTCTTCTTACCCTTGCCTTTCTTGAACTTAGTGGTTTTATTCACCATCAACACTTGATGTTCCTTTTTGACTTCTACCTCTGCTGATTTCAGCATTGCAAATACTTCAGGAATGGTCTTTTCCATCCCCTGCATATTGAAGTTCATCACAAAGCTCTTGTCTCTCGATGGAAGCGACTGAAGGATTCTGTCAATGACCGCGTCATCCGGGAGATTAACTCCCAGCTGAGTCAAGTGGTTATGCAACCCAGACATTTTGAGTATGTGCTCGCTGACAGAACTATTTTCCTCCATCTTACAGCTGAAGAACTTGTCGGAGACTTCATATCTCTCGACCCGGGCATGAGCTTGAAAAACCATTTTCAGCTCTTCGAACATCTCATATGCCCCGTGTCTCTCAAAACGCTTTTGGAGCCCCGGTTCTAAGCTGTAAAGCATGCCGCACTGAACGAGGGAGTAATCATCAGCACGTGTCTGCCAAGCATTCATAACGTCTTGGTTCTGTGGGACGGGTGCGTCACCTAGCGGTGCTTCTAGTACATAATCTTTCTTGGCAGCTATGAGGATGATCCTCAGGTTCCGGACCCAGTCCGTATAGTTGCTGCCATCGTCTTTCAGCTTGGTTTTCTCTAGGAACGCGTTGAAGTTGAGGACAACGTGGGCCATTTGATCTACAAGACATATTGTAAAGATTTTAGACTAAGTTCATAATATTTAAGTTCATCTATTTAATGAACTCCCACTCAGATAGACATCCCTCCAGTCATCTAAGTATAACATGATCCGAGTTAACTAGGCCGTGTCCGATCATCACGTGAGACGGACTAGTCAACATCGGTGAACATCTTCATGTTGATCGTATCTTCTATACGACTCATGCTCGACCTTTCGGTCTTCTATGTTCCGAGGCCATGTCTGTACATTCTAGGCTCATCAAGTCAACCTAAGTGTTTGCATGTGTAAATCTGTCTTACACCCGTTGTATGTGAATGTTGGAATCTATCACACCCGATCATCACGTGGTGCTTCGAAACAACGAATTGTCGCAACGGCACACAGTTAGGGGGAACACTTTCTTGAAATTATTATGAGGGATCATCTTATTTACTACCGTCGTTCTAAGTAAACAAGATGCAAAAACATGATAAACATCACATGCAATCAAATAATAATAGTGACATGATATGGCCAATATCACATAGCTCCTTTGATCTCCATCTTGGGGCTCCATGATCATCTTGTCACCGGCATGACACCATGATCTCCATCATCGTGTCTCCATGAAGTTGCTCGCCAACTATTACTTATACTACTATGGCAAGAAAGTTTTCTTACCTACGTGAAAGCCACAACGTGATTTGTCAACTTCTATTTACCCTTCATAAGGACCCTTTTCATCGAATCCGCTCCAACTAAAGTGGGAGAGACAGACATCCGCCAGCCACCTTATGCAACTAGTGCATGTCAGTCGGTGGAACCGGTCTCATGTAAGCGTACGTGTAAGGTTGGTCCGGGACGCTTCATCCCACAATACTGCTGAAGCAAAATAAGACTAGTAGCGGCAAGAAAGTTGACAACATCTACACCCACAACAAATTGTGTTCTACTCGTGCAAAAAGAACTACGCATAGACCTAGCTCATGATGCCACTGTTGGGGAATGCTGCAGAAAACAAAAAATTTCCTACGGTTTCACCAAGATCCATCTATGAGTTCATCTAGCAACGAGTGATTGGATTGCATCTACATACCTTTGTAGATCACGCGCGGAAGCGTTCAAAGAACGGGGATGAGGAAGTCGTACTCGACGTGATCCAAATCACCGGAGATCCTAGCGCCGAACGGACGGCACCTCCGCGTTCAACACACGTACGGTCAGCGTGACGTCTCCTCCTTCTTGATCCAGCAAGGGGGAAGGAGAGGTTGATGAAGACCCAGCAGCACGACGGTATGGTGGTGGATGCAGCAGTCACCGTAGCAGGGCTTCGCCGTTCTTCTGTGAGAGGGAGAGGTGTAGCAGGGGAGAGGGAGGCGCCAAGAGTCAAGGGTGCGGCTGCCCCTTCCTCCCCCCTTTATATAGGATCCCCAAGGGGGGGCGCCGGCCCTAGGAGATGGGATCTCCTGGGGGGCGGCGGCCAGGGGTGGAGTGGCCCCCAAGGCAAGTGGGGCGCCCCCCCCACCCTAGGGTTTCCAACCCTAGGCGCAGGGGGTGGGCCAAGGGGGCGCACCAGCCCACTATGGGCTGGTTCCCCTCCCCACTTCAGCCCATGGGGCCCTCCGGGATGGGTGGTCCCACCCGGTGGACCCCCGGGACCCATCCGGTGGTCCCGGTACAATACCGGTGACCCCCGAAACTCTCCCGATGGCCGAAACTGCACTTCCTATATATAATTCTTCACCTCCGGACCATTCCGGAACTCCTCGTGATGTCCGGGATCTCATCCGGGACTCCAAACAACTTTCGGGTTACGGCATATTCATATCTCTACAACCCTAGCATCACTGAACCTTAAGTGTGTAGACCCTACGGGTTCGGGAGACATGTAGACATGACCGAGATGGCTCTCCGGTCAATAACCAACATCGGGATCTAGATACCCATGTTGGCTCCCACATGCTCCTCGATGATCTCATCGGATGAACCACGATGTCGAGGATTCAAGCAACCCCGTATACAATTCCCTTTGTCAATCGGTACGTTACTTGCCCGAGATTCGATCGTCAGTATCCCAATACCTCGTTCAATCTCGTTACCGGCAAGTCACTTTACTCGTACCGTAATGCATGATCCCGTGACCAGACACTTGGTCACTTTGAGCTCATTATGATGATGCATTACCGAGTGGGCCCAGAGATACCTCTCCGTCATACGGAGTGACAAATCCGAGTCTTGATCCGTGTCAACCCAACAGACACTTTCGGAGATACCCGTAGTATACCTTTATAGTCACCCAGTTACGTTGTGACATTTGGTACACCCAAAGCACTCCTACGGTATCCGGGAGTTACATGATCTCATCGTCTAAGGAAAAGATACTTGACATTGGAAAAACTCTAGCAAATGAACTATACGATCTTGTGCTATGTTTAGGATTGGGTCTTGTCCATCACATCATTCTCCTAATGACGTGATCTCGTTATCAATGACATCCAATGTCCATAGTCAGGAAACCATGACTATCTGTTGATCAACGAGCTAGTCAACTAGAGGCTTACTAGGGACATGTTGGTGTCTATGTATTCACACATGTATTACAATTTCCGGATAACACAATTATAGCATGAATAAAAGACAATTATCATGAACAAGGAAATATAATAATAATCCTTTTATTATTGCCTCTAGGGCATATTTCCAACACCAGGGGCTACTATGAACACTAGTAAAGTACACATCAATAACATGTATATATATACTTCTGTTCACTTTGCCATCCTTCTTATCCGCCAAGTATTTGGGACAGTTTCGCTTCTAGTGACCATTTCCTTTGAAGTAGAAGCACTCAGTTTCAGGCTTGGGTCTAGCTTTGGGCTTCTTCATGGGAGTGGCAATTTGCATGACATACTTCTTGAAGTTCCCTTTCTTTCCCTTGCCCTTTTACTTGAAACTAGTGGTCTTGTCAACCATCAACACTTGATGTTTTTCTTGATTTCTACCTTCACCGATTTCAGCATTGCGAAGAGCTCGGGAATCGTTTACGTCATCCCTTGCATATTATAGTTCATCACGAAGTTCCAGTAACTTGGTGATAATGACTAGAGAACGCTGTCAATCACTATCTTATCTACAAGATTAACTCCGACTTAATTCAAGCGATTGTAGTAATCAGACATTCTGAGCACATACTCACTGGTTGAGCTATTCTCCTCCATCCTGTAGGTAAAATACTTGTCAGAGGTCTCATACCTCTCGACTAGGGCATGAGTCTGAAATACCAATTTCAGCTCTTGGAACATCTTATATGCTCCGTGGCGTTCAAAACGTTTCCAAAGTCCCGATTCTAAGACATAAAGCATGGCACACTAAACTATCAAGTATTCATCATACCGAGCTTGCCAAACGTTCATAACATCTGCATCTGCTCCTGCAATAGTTCTGTCACCTAGAGGTGCATCAAGGACATAATTCTTCTATGCAACAATCAGGATAATCCTCAGATCTCGGAGCCAGTCCACATCATTGATACTATCATCTTTCAACTTATTTTTCTCTAGGAACATATCAAAAATAAACGGGGAGCTGCATCGCAAGCTATTGATCTACAACACAGATATGCAAATACTATCAGGACTAAGTTCATGATAAATTAAAGTTCAATTAATCATATTACTTAAGAGCTCCCACTTGGATAGACATCCCTATAGTCATCTAAATGATTACGTGATCCATATCAACTAAACCATGTCCGATCATCACGTGAGATGGAGTAGTTTACAATGGTGAACATCTCTATGTTGATCATATCTACTATATGATTTACGTTTGACCTTTCGGTCTCAGTGTTCCAAGGCCGTATCTTCATATGCTAGGCTCGTCAAGTTTAACCCAAGTATTCTGCACGTGCAAAACTGGCTTGCACCCGTTGTATGTTAACGTAGAGCTTATCACACCCTATCATCACGTGGTGTCTCGGCACGACGAACTATAGCAACGGTGCATACTCAGGGAGAACACTTGTACCTTGAAATTTAGTGAGGGATCATCTTATAATGCTACCACCGTACTAAGCAAAATAAGATGCATAAAGGATAAACATCGCATGCAATCAAAATATGCGACATGATATGGCCATTATCATCTTGTGCCTTTGATCTCCATCTCCAAAGCATCGCATGATCTCCATCGTCACCGGCTTGACACCTTGATCTCCATCGTAGCATCGTTGTCGTCTCGCCAACTATTGGTTCTACGACTATCGCTACCGCTTAGTGATAAAGTAAAGTAATTACATGGCAATTGCATTTCATACAATAAAGCGACAACCATAAGGCTCCTGCCAGTTGCCGATAACTTTTACAAAGCATGATCATCTCATACAACAATTTATATCTCATCACGTCTTGACCATATCACATAACAACATGCCTTGCAAAAACAAGTTAGACATCCTCTACTTTGTTGTTGCAAGTTTTACGTGGCTGCTACGAGCTTCTAGCAAGAACCGTTCTTACCTACGCATCAAAACACTACAAAAAAGACACTTCCGTGATGATACGTGTTTGTCACAGTAGGTCGCGTTTTTGTCATGCATGTACATCCATGACGATTTTATGACAGAATCAAGATAGTCATACCTGTGCTGTCGTAGAAGTGTTCCATGACATTACCAAAATTATCATCACGGAAGTGTCCACTTCCATGACGATAAATCACGCGTCATAGAAGTTCTTTCTTCAAGGGTGACCAACACGTGGCATCCACCATAACGGAACACCGTTAAGCTATCGATCGGGTCCGGTTTTGGATCTGATAACCCGTTAACAGCCGGGACCAATGGGAAATTTCCACATGTAAAATTCTAATTGGCCAGAGGGAACACCTGTCAGCTCGCCAGTGGGCTAGATGTCACTCATCCATTGGAGGAGACATGCCTATGATACCTCGACATGTGGCTGGGCCCAACAGAGGCCCATATAGGTTAAAAAGGCCGGCCCAGTCAAAGGCCCGTAGTACTTACTCAGGTACTAGTGGAGCAACCCAATAACGGTCTGCTTAATAAAGGCCCATTTACGGCCTGAAGCCAGATCTGGCCCATTAATTGTTCACCGAATATTTGGGCCCAATTATAACCCAGTGATTTTCGGCCTGTTAGAGGCCCGATTTAGACATGGGCCCATTTTAGCCCGGTGTTACTTTCGTCCTGGGAATGGCCCGTGCTGCCCATGGGCCATATATGGTCCGATGGGACATCGGGCCCACTAATGGCCCGTGATAAAGGTGGCAACAGTGAAGCCCAACGTGGCTTTGGGCCTGTTAAAGGCCTGTCGCATAATTCGGCACGTTGAGGTCTGTACTAAGCTTTCGGCCTCTTAAAGGCCCATGATATCAGTGGGCCAACTAAGGCCCGAGATATGTTTCGGCCTGGTAACTGCCCGTGATATAACTGGGCCCAAAAAGGCCCGGTCTACATTTCAGCCTGCTGAAGGCCCGTCGATGACTAGTGAAAATTGAGGCCCAACATGCATTTCGGCCTACTAAAGGCCCATGGTTTCACCTGGGCCGTAACAGGCCAGTACAATATTCAGCCTGTTAATGGCCCAACGCTACCTGGGCCAAACTAAGCGCTGGATCCACAAAAGGCCCAACTAGAATATAGGCCGGTGTAAGTTGTGGCCCTCGCGCAAAGTGTGAAGGCCCCAATCATTCGGGCCCAAGATGCAGGCCGGCCCAATTGTGGCCCACTAAAAACCAGGCCCGTTAGAGGCGAATGTTTGGGCCCGGTCGACTACATCTGATTTTTTTCCAGATAGCGAATGATAGTAGTAACTAGTAGGAATTAAGAACGAACCTACTCTATACAATAAAGAAATTTCGGCATAGTAACTAAGAATAAACCTACACTATACAATAAAGGATTTATGGTATATTACATCCACTGGGCATCGAAGTTCGCCACCAGTAATCATAAAGTGCAACGAAGAAGCAGATTACAAAAACTGGGCACCATTGCAGCGTAACAAAATAATACTGAACCGAGACCACTTCCAAGACAGTTCAAGAAAGGTTAGCCCTGCGCGGGAACTGCGGCGCAAGCTGCTAAGCAACGCTATGAGACTGGCCTAGCATGTCGGTCATAGCTTCCAGGTGTAGCTGTTTAGCGATGAGGTTCTCATTGGTGTTATCCGCAATCTTTCTTAGAGATAGGATTTCAAGTCGAAGTTGAGTTGCAGAATACCTTTCTGCTAGAACTTGGGACTGAAGAAGTTGAACTGATTCAAATAATGAATTCTGTGAGCTTGTCTGACTGCTAGTCTCAAGTAACTTGAACACTGCATCAACACAAGACTTTGGGGTTGTCTCGCTATCTTCAAGATGTTTTGCCTTCTTTGCTGCAATATATGTTGGGTTTGTCTCACAGCCATCAGCAGACTTGTGCATGCCATCAGGCATATCACCCTGAAACAAAGCAGAGAGATGACAAATTTTGCACGTGTATAAACAAAGATGATAATTGTGCTGTCAATTCCATCCAATTTTAAATTAGAAAATAAAGAGTAAGTTCAAAATATCAATAGGATAATTTGGCATTGTTCATAATGTGGGGAGCTTGTGACGCCCCGAGACTGATGTGCCAGGTGTCCTCCAGTTATTCGCTGTTGTGGCCTTGTCATTTGCTTGCGTGTTGCATCTTGCCATGTCATCATCCGCATTGCATCATCATGTTTTCAAAACTTGCATCCGTCTCGATCTCCTCGTTACGTCCGTTGTCCGTTCTGAGCCCAGACACACTTGCACGCGCCCGCGACATGTCCGAAATATTATTTTGTAAGTGGCCGGAAAATGTTCTCGGAATGGGATGAAAGTTGGCATGCGGTGTTGTTATGTTGTTAGTAGGTCGCCTCCCAAGCTTCATCGCATTCGGAGTCCGTTTGATGCCCCAACGGATAACTATAGCGGTAGTATAGCCGGTCTAACGTCAGACGTTTTCGGTCTCCGAAAACAGTCCCCGGGCCTCTCTCTTCTCTTCTCTCAGCCCAAGGCTTTCTGCACAGCCCACTGCCTACCGCCGGGCCCAACTTAATCTGTCTCGGTTATGCCCGCGGCCCTCCCCTCGCGCACGCGTCCGGAATTTGTCCCGGACCCGACCCGGACAGTTGTCACCGTTGGACTCAAAACATCCCTGAACATCTACAAAACATCTCCGTTTTTCTCTTTGGGCTACCTAACCTATTTTTCCCGTCCGTCCGATTAAGATCGGAGGGACCAAATGACCCTATCCAAAAATCCACTTACTATATATAGACCATTCCCCTAGGCAGCAACCCTAAAATCTAGGTCTTTTGTCCTCCTCAGCCGCCGACACACACCAAATCCCCCTCGGGATCCAACCCCTCGGTCGCCGCCGCATCCTCCTCGTTTTTCTCGGCCAACCAACCAGATCCACTCCTTCTGTTTTTCCTTGAGATCCACCTACTCCTTCCCCGGAGCTCCTCCTCTGCTTCTCCTCGAACCAGTAGCAGCAGCGCAGCGCCCAAGCACTCCTCACCTCGCCGGTGCACCCTGCCTCCACTCCGGCGCCGGGAACAAAACCCCCCGCGCCCGGATCTCACCACCACGTCGTCGTCCAGGACCCCGCTGGCCTCCCTTTTCTTCTTCTGCGGGAAGAGGACGACGCTCCAGCCACGCCACATTCGTCTCCGTCGCCAGCGCCAAGTCCTGCCGCCAGCAGTGCCTCGGCCGTCCTCATCCATGCGCTCGAGACAGCGAGTGAGGACCTCACTGCATCCCTGGTCTCCTCCGAGCGCCGCCCCTTTGCGTTCTCCACCGCAGTCGAGCCGCCCAAGTCCCAAGACGCCATGGTCGGCCTCCTCTGTTCGATCACCGTCGCCCCGCGCCACTAGCCGGAGAATCTCCATCGCCGGCTGAAACTCCGTAGGTCACCGAGTCCCATCTCCGAACCACGACCACCACCAGGGACCCCCTCCACGCTCCATCGACCCCGCCAGCGCAGCAGCGCCTCGTCCACTCGGCGTCTTCGCTGCGTGGGTCTCCCCTGCCCGTTGCCATGGATGGCCGCCGTCCCGCTGCTCCGAGACCAAGTGCCATCGTTTTGCAACCACCTCCCTCGAGTTCTTCCCCAATACCGTCGTCCTCAACCGCGCCAAGTCCCTCGGCGCCGCGACCCGTCGCCAGTCTGCTTCCCTTCGCCCCAGAATCCGGTCGCCCTAAACCTGTCGCTGCCGATTTTCGCTTTTCTTCAGATACGAGAGCAGCTCACCCGCCCCGCTCGATGCATTGACCGCAGGCCCAGCCAGCGCCAGGAGGGCCCAGCCTCCTCCGCAGCCTGCCCGCACCGCGCCATGCGCCTACAGGCTCAGATGGGCTTGGCCCAATGTGAGCAACCCTTGCCAGATCCAGTTTTAGCCCGTGTAGCTCTTTTTTTCCACTCTGTGCGTTTTTTTTTCTTTCCAATGCATGCATAATTACAGGAGGATGCCATTATTTTAATTTGCTCACAAGTAAATAACCGTGCATCGGATTAAAACCAACTTAATATGAAACTTGCTGAGATTTTCATCTAGTTTAATAATATGCAACTTTCATCTATGTTTAAAATGTTTAAAATGCTGTTTGTTTAAATTTGCTCCTATGCCATGCTAAAATGATTTATTTCATAACTAAATAACCGTAACTCGGAATTTAATAAACTTTATATGTAAATGGGGTAGAAAAATGCCTAGTTTAACATGGTGGCTTTACTTTGCATGTTTAATAACTCTAAAATTGTGTTTAGAGAAGATCAGTACCACAACCAAAATATGCACATGAGGATTTTTCCGGACTTGTTGCTTGTTGTTCTGGCCTCATTTAAACATGCCTAGTTAGGTAGTTTTCATTTGCTTCACCCTCTTGCCATGCTAACAAAATTTAATCTTGTTGGGTACATAAAAGGGAGAGAACTAAATAAGTCATGTGGTGTTTTCTTCAATATGCAACTCCGTTGCATAATGAGCTCCACTTAATTTGTAGTATTGTTTGTGCACTTTGCCATGCCATGCTTCATTAAACCGGACATGCATCATACTCGATTGTGCATCATGCCATGTTGATGTGTTGGTTGTTTACTATGTTGTTTGCTTCTTTTCGGTGTTGCTTCTTCGGGTTGGTTCCGATAACGTCGTGTGTGTGAGGATCCGTTCGACTACGTCCGTTTATCTTCTTCATGGACTCGTTTTTCTTCCTTGCGGGATTTCAGGCAAGATGACCATACCCTCGAAATCACTTCTATCTTTGCTTGCTTAGTTGCTCGCTCTTTTGCTATGCCTATGCTGCGATACCTACCACTTGCTTAACATGCTACCCATATTGTTGAACCAAGCCTCTAACCCACCTTGTCCTAGCAAACCGTTGTTTGGCTATGTTACCGCTTTGCTCAGCCCCTCTTATAGCGTTGTTAGTTGCAGGTGAAGATTGAAGTTTGTTCCTTGTTGGAACATGGAGATGTTGTTCCTTGTTGGAATATGTTTACTTGTTGGGATATCACAATATCTCTTATTTAATTAATGCATCTATATACTTGGTAAAGGGTGGAAGGCTCGGCCTTATGCCTGGGGTTTTGTTCCACTCTTGCCGCCCTAGTTTCCGTCATATCGGTGTTATGTTCCCGGATTTTGCGTTCCTTATGCGGTTGGGTTATAATGGGAACCCCTTGACAGTTCGCTTTGAATAAAACTCCTCCAGCAAGGCCCAACCTTGGTTTTACCATTCGCCACCTAGCCTTTTTCCCTTGGGAGTCACACATCCCGAGGGTAATCTTTATTTAATCCCCCCGGCCAGTGCTTGTCTAAGTGTTGGTCCAAACTAGAGCCACTTGCGGCGCCACCTCGGGGAAACTTGAGGGCTGGTTTTAGCTGTACTTAGTGTTCATCCAGTGTTGCCCTGAGAACGAGATATGTGCAGCTCCTATCAGGATCGGCGCATCGGGCGGTCTTGCTGGACTTGTTTTACCATTGTCGAGGATGTCTTGTAACCAGGATTCCGAGCCTGATCGGGTCTTCCTGCTAGAAGGAATATCCTTCATTGACCGTGAGAGCTTGTGATGGGCTAAGTTGGGACACCCCTGCAGGGTTTTTGAACTTTCGAAAGCCGTGCCCGCGGTTATGGGCAGATGGGAATTTGTTAATGTCCGGTTGTAGAAAACCTGAAGTTGACCTTAATTAAAATACATCAACCACGTGTGTTACCATGATGGTCTCTTCTCGGCAGGGTCCGGGAAGTGAACACGGTGTTGGAGTTATGTTTGACTTAGGTTGTTCTTGGATCACTTCTTGATCATAGTTTTATCGATCGTGCCTTGCCTTCTCTTCTTGCTCTCTTTTGCGTATGTTCGCCACCATATATGCTAGTCACTTGCTGCAGCTCCACCTCATACCTTTGCCTTACCCATAAGCTTAAATAGTCTTGATCGCGAGGGTGTGAGATTGCTGAGTCCCCGTGACTCACAAATACTTCCAAAACCTGTTTGCAGGTGCCGATGATACCGTGCAGGTGACACAACCAAGCTCAAGGAGGAGCTCGATGAAGATCTTGTCCTCTGTGTTGTTTTGTTCTAGTTGATCTGTAGTGGAGCCCAGTTGGGGTCGATCGGGGATCTGTGTAGCATTTGGGGCAGTCTTCTTTCATTTTGGTTCCATAGTCGGACCTTGTTTGTATCTGGATGATGTAATGCTTTATTCATGTATTGTGTGAAGTGGCGATTGTAAGCCAACTATGTATCTCTTTCCCTTATGTATTACATGGGTTGTGTGAAGATTACCTCACTTGCGACATTGCTTTCAATGCGGTTATGCATCTAGGTCATGCTTCGACACATGGGAGATATAGCCGCATCGAGGGCGTTACAAGTTGGTAATCAGAGCCTTCCCCGACCTTAGGAGCCCCCTGCTTGATCGAATCGTTGGCATTGTTAAGTCTAGAAAAACGTTTTGAGTCATTTAGGATTATATATCGGAGAGTAGGACTTCTTTTTACTCCTCAGTCCCTTCGTCGCTCTGGTGAGGCATCCTGACGTAGAGTTTTGACTCTTCTCTTCTCAAATTTCACTAAAAAAATTTAGGATCACGCGGGTATCTTGGAATTGTTCCGATGGTTTTGTGACGAGAACATTGTCCTTGGTGCCTCCTGTCATTTAGGGGTTGTGGCAGTGTCCCGGGGAGTTGAGCTGCGAGGTGTTGTCGTCACAATTTTATCGTTGCAGTTCTGGAATACCTGAGTTTAGTTTCGCCGACATCGAAAATCTCTTTTATGCAGTTGTTGTTGAGATAACCTCGACGCCACCCAGTAATGGGGCGGGAGTTCGGGAGTATTGCCATAACTCCTATAACGGATGCTTTTCGAAGGTTGAGGTAAACGATTTCCGAAGGTTTCTTGGTTATGTGTTGAAGGATGGATACAGCTGGATGTAGGATTTGCTAGTTTTGGGTGAGATATTATGCTTCCCCTGTATCCCCAACACCTGATTGCATAACCGGAAAATTTCGGGAGTTTATAAGTGGGAATTCAAGTAGCTCTTAGGATATCTTTCCAACGGATATAGGATATGAAATTGGGGTTCGACGTCTAGTGGTCCGCCTATTCACGGTTGGTTTTATAGTGGTCTCGTTGTGTCTTAAAGAGTCCTTGGCTATGCCAACTCGGGGACGCTTCGTATGTCATGTGCACTGCCTTGTACATGATGGTGCTGTACGATCGAGCCCGTGTAGGCCCCACCACGAAAACTTCAGACGAAATTTCTATCATATGTTTGTTCCGGCTTATTCTGCAAGCCAATCCTTTGTTTTTGTTTGGAGTTGTGGTATTCGAGTTGCTTCAATGTCAAGTGTTGATTCCATACCTTCCCCAAATGGTGTTCTCATACTCCGCTGTGAATACTAATCCTTCTCGATAATCGAGATTGTTATGCCAATCTTGTTCTACCGGTGTGTGTCTCTTCAAGTGGATCCGATCACTTCAACATTCGCAAGATCAATTATCAGTTCTTCTCAATGTTGTTTGTTTCATCCATCTCCAAGTTGCCTTTGTTTTTCCCGCCCTCCCTCCCTTGTTTTTCTTCAAGGACTTAGATTTCTTAATCGAGTATCCATCTTATTGATGTGAAGCCTCTCCATTCTTTTCCTTCAATGTTCTTACCCGGTGATTCTCATGAAGATACTAATGGAGCTTCTAGTTCATCATTCTTCGTTTCTTTTATCTTCCCCGATGGTTTCAAGTCAAGCTTTGTTGATCTTACCCTTTCCTCATTTCAATGCCTTCTCATACCGGTGCACCTCATAATAATTCACTTCTCGCTATTCATTTGTTCCGGCGTGCTCAAGCTTTCTCAAAAGGCTCGTCTTGTCATTCAAGATCCGTTCAACCTATTTCGAGGTTGTTATCTCATTCTGGCCATATAATTCAACCGGTGCATTCTCTCTTTTAAATTGTTCTACGGTGTATCTTTTGAGTGGGCCCTAACCCACAGGTCTTTTCCCCAGGATCTTACCTGACTCTTATAATTTCCAGAGTTATTCTCATATTCATCTCAAAGTTTGACGTAAGAATGATTTATCATCAGTCAAATGCCTTTCTCCAAGATCGGTTAAATTCTTTTCATCGTTGTCTCAACCTTTTCCATTCTTCATTCTGGAGTGCCTCAACAATTCTTGGTGGTGTTTCTCGTCGTCATTCTCGGATTTTGAAGACCGAAGAAGAGTTTTTCCTCCATATCTTGTCCGTTCTCTCAGAGATTCGTGATTCTAGTTTGAGGCCATCCTCTCATAATTGTTTTTGATTGTGGAAATTCTTTTCATCCTTCCGGAGCAATTCAAGAGTCTTTTCTGTTTGATTCTCCGAAGCCCATCATTTCAGAAGATTTATTCATTCTCAGCTTTCAGCTATCATTCTCCAAATCTTACCGGTGCATCATTCAAGTATTCTCTTATCAGCTCGTGATCGCTTCGTTATCATGTATCTAAATTCTCTCAAGCTTCTACGTTCATTTGCTAATTCTTCCCGGTGTTATCCTTATCTTTTCCTCGGTCATTTTAATTCTTACGGTGGTTCGTTAAAGACTTCTCTTCCTTCGTTATCATATCAATTTATTCGTTGTCTCAACCCTACGAGTGGTTCGTCGAAGACCTTCTCAAGTTTACTCTATATCTATCTTAATCCTTTCTACGAGAATAAGTAGTATGCCAAATCCGTTGCTTGTCATCAATTTAAATTGGTGAAGGATAAGCATAATGTAATTCTTATTCTTGTTTCATCGAGTAAATTCAATTATTCCGGAGGTTCATCAAATTCTCAGTTTCAATTGGTTCATCTTTTATTTTTCCCGGAGTTCCAAGCTTTCATCATCATGAAGATCCATCTTATCATTGCAAGGCTTCAACCTTATTCTTTTCATCCTTCATTTTGTTTGATCATTCTTTTATTACCGGAGTTCTTCATGGAGGCTCTACATGATGGTTCATCAAGGATTTAATTCATTCTCGAAGTGTTCATTGAGACTCTTTTCTAAGGAGCTCACGCATTCTTCATCTTGCTATCCGGAGTGCAATTCTTTCTTCCGTATCTTTGGAGGTGGTATTATGTCATTCTTGATAATTAGAGTTCATGTTTCATGATTCACAAGTTATCAAGAATGAGGTATTTTAAACCCATCGATCTCTTCTTTGGAGTTATCTTGGGTTATATTTCACCTAAAGCCTTCCCTAAGGATTGTTACTATTATGGTGCTTATAAATGACCCAAGTTCTTCATTTATCCTCCCGGTGAAATAAGTTTCTTGTCTCCTTGTTCATACCAATCCAATCTTGTTTCCATTTATCACAGAATTTCACCTCAAGTTTTTAGATGTTTTCATAAACCCACGAGCAGCTTATTGTTTTCGTTGTTGATTTTTCAACAACTCCGTTCAAGCCTTATCCGTAAGGATGTTTTCTTTCAAATTCATCTGTGGGAAGAGTTATCATTTTCTTCTCCATAATTTAATTCCAATGATCTACCTTCTATTCCTTCATCCGGAGGCATTGTGATTTTTCTCTTTTCTCTCATCATCTCGAATTGTGAGGATCATGTTCTTTCATGCTTATCCTTTTGACCGGAGTGTTGTGCCTTCTATTCAAGTCCTCCCATCTTATCAAGTTTTCCATCCCTTCTCAACCGGAGTGCTGTTTGAAATCGTTCTACCCTTGTGCCATTCTTTCAATAGTTTCGGAGGCAGTGTCTTGTTGATTTCATCAAGCATACACTCATCTTGTCAAGTTCTTATTCAATTCATTTTCTTTCAGTCGGAGTGCTGCCCAAATTATATTATTCTGATTCCTTCTCCATTTGGTTTTGACCGGAGTGGCTTCAATGTCAATCCTGTCATTTAAGCTCGTCTTTTTCGCCGTATTTCTGGTTCCTTGTCTAACAGAGTGTTTTCCACTTCGTTCATCTTCATTGTATTCCTTTTCTCTCAATTTTTCCAACCTTTTCAAGGTTCTTTGGTCTCACTCGTTTGTCAAAGAAGCAATTTGGTTTACCTCTTCTCCTCCTCTTCCTTGTCCCTCCGGTGCCATCCCTAGGATCTCGGGTCGAGATCCTCTCGTAGTGGTGGAGTGTTGTGACGCCCCGAGACTGATGTGCCAGGTGTCCTCCAGTTATTCGCTGTTGTGGCCTTGTCATTTGCTTGCGTGTTGTATCTTGCCATGTCATCATCCGCATTTCATCATCATGTTTTCAAAACTTGCATCCGTCTCCGTCTCCTCGTTATGTCCGTTGTCCATTCTGAGCCTAGACACACTTGCACGCGCCCGCGGCAAGTCCGAAATATTATTTTGTAAGTGGCCGGAAAATGTTCTCGGAATGGGATGAAAGTTGGCATGCGGTGTTGTTATGTTGTTAGTAGGTGGCCTGCCCAGTTTCATCGCATTCGGAGTCCGTTTGACGCCCCAACAGATAACTATAGCGGCAGTATAGCCGGTCTAACATCGGACGTTTTCGGTCTCCGAAAACAGTCGCCGAGCCTCTCTCTTCTCTTCTCTCAGCCCAAGGCTTTCTGCGCAGCCCACTGCCTACCGCCGGGCCCAACTTAATCTCTCTCGGTTATGCCCGCGGCCCTCCCCTCGCGCGCGCGTCCAGAATTTGTCCCGGACCCGACCCGGACAGTTGTCACTGTTGGACTCAAAACATCCCCGAACATCTACAAAACGTCTCCATTTTTCTCTTTGGGCTACCTAACCTATTTTTCCCGTCCGTCCGATTAAGATCGGAGGGACCAAATGCCCCTATCCAAAAATCCACTTACTATATAAAGACCAATCCCCTAGGCAGCAACCCTAAAATCTAGGTCTTTTGTCCCCCTCAGCCACCGGCACACTCCAAATCCCCCTCGGGATCCATCCCCTCGGTCGCCGCCGCATCCTCCTCGTTTTTCTTGGCCAACCAACCAGATCCACTCCTTCTGTTTTTCCTTGAGATCCACCTACTCCTTCCCCGAAGCTCCTCCTCCGCTTCTCCTCGAACCAGTAGCAGCAGCGCAGCGCCCAAGTACTCCTCACCTTGCCGGTGCACCCTGCCTCCACTCCGGCGCTGGGAACGAAACCCCCCACGCCCGGATCTCACCACCACGTCGTCGTCCAGGACCCCACTGGCCCCTTTTCTTCTTCTGCGGGAAGAGGACGACGCTCCAGCCGTGCCACGTTCGTCTCCGTCAGCAGCGCCCCGGCCGTCCTCGTCCATGCGCTCGAGACAGCGAGTGAGGACCTTGCTGCGTCCCTGGTCTCCTCCGAGCGTCGCCCCTTTGTGTTCTCCACCGCGGTCGAGCCGCCCAAGTCCCAGGACGCCATGGTCGGCCTCCTCTGTTCGATCTCCGTCGCCCCGCGCCACTAGCCGGAGCATCTCCATTGCCGGCTGAAACTCCGCAGGTCACCGAGTCCAATCTCCGGACCACGACCACCACCAAGGACCCCCTCCGTGCTCCATCGACCCCGCCAGCGCAGCAGCGCCTCGTCCACTCAGCGTCTTTGCTGCGTGGGTCTCCCCTGCCTGTTGGCATGGATGGCCGTTGTCCCGCTGCTCCGAGACCAAGTGCCATCGTTTTGCAGCCACCTCCCTCGAGTTCTTCCCCAACGCCGTCGTCCTCAACCGCGCCAAGTCCCTCGGCGCCGCGACCTGTCGCCAGTCTGCTTCCCTTCGGCCCAGAATCCGATCGCCCTGAACCTGTCGCTGCCGATTTTCGCTTTTCTTCAGATACGAGAGCAACTCAGCCGCCCCGCTCGATGCGTTGACCGCAGGCCCAGCCAGCGCCAGGAGGGCCCAGCCTCCTCCGCGGCCTGCCCGCGCCGCGCCATGCGCCTCCAGGCTCAGATGGGCTTGGCCCAATGTGAGCAACCCTTGCCAGATCCAGTTTCAGCCCGTGTAGCTTTTTTTCCAGTCTGTGCATTTTTTCTTTGCAATGCATGCATAATTACAGGAGGATGCCATTATTTTAATTTGCTCACAAGTAAATAACCATGCATCGGATTCAAACAAACTTAACGTGAAACTTGCTTAGATTTTCATCTAGTTTAATAATATGCAACTTTCATCTATGTTTAAAATGCTGTTTGTTTAAATTTGCTCCTATGCCATGCTAAAATGATTTATTTCATAACTAAATAACCGTAACTCAGAATTTAATAAACTTTATATGTAAACGGGGGTAGAAAAATGCCTAGTTTAACATGGTGGCTTTACTTTGCATGTTTAATAACTCTAAAATTGTGTTTAGGGCAGATCAGTACCACAACCAAAATATGCACATGAGGATTTTTCCGGACTTGTTGCTTGTTGTTCCGGCCTCATTTAAACTTCCCTAGTTAGGTAGTTTTCATTTGCTTCACCCTCTTGCCATGCTAAAAACATTTAATCTTGTTGGGTACATAAACGAGAGAGAACTAAATAAGTCATGTGGTGTTTTCTTCAATATGCAACTCCGTTGCATAATGAGCTCCACTTAATTTGTAGTATTGTTTGTGCACTTTGCCATGCCATGCTACATTAAACCGGACATGCATCATACTCGATTGTGCGTCATGCCATGTTGATGTGTTGGTTGTTTACTATGTTGTTTGCTTCTTTCCAGTGTTGCTTCTATGGGTTGGTTCCGATAACGTCGTGTGTGCGAGGATCCGTTCGACTACGTCCGTTTATGTTCTTCATGGACTCTTTCTTCTTCCTTGCGAGATTTTAGGCAAGATGACCATACCCTCGAAATCACTTCTATCTTTGCTTGCTTAGTTGCTCGTTCTTTTGCTATGCCTATGCTGCGATACCTACCACTTGCTTATCATGCCACCCATATTGTTGAACCAAGCCTCTAGCCCACGTTGTCCTAGCAAACCATTGTTTGGCTATGTTACCGCTTTGCTCAACCCCTCTTATAGCGTTGTTAGTTGCAGGTGAAGATTGAAGTTTGTTCCTTGTTGGAACATGGAGATGTAGTTCCTTGTTGGAATATGTTTACTTATTGGGATATCACAATATCTCTTATTTAATTAATGCATCTATATACTTGGTAAAGGGTGGAAGGCTCGGCCTTATGCCTGGTGTTTTGTTCCACTCTTGCCTCCCCAGTTTCCGTCATATCGGTGTTATGTTCCCGGATTTTGCGTTCCTTACGCGGTTGGGTTATAATGGGAACCCCATGACAGTTCGCTTTGAATAAAACTCCTCCAGCAAGGCCCAACCTTGGTTTTACCATTCGCCACCTAGCCTTTTTCCCTTGGGAGTCGCACATCCCGAGGGTAATCTTTATTTACCCCCCCGGGCCAGTGCTTGTCTAAGTGTTGGTCCAAACTAGAGCCACTTGCGGCGCCACCTCGGGGAGACTTGAGGGCTGGTTTTAGCTGTACGTAGTGTTCATCCGGTGTTGCCCTGAGAACGAGATATGTGCAGCTCCTATCAGGATGTCGGCGCATCGGGCGGTCTTGCTGGACTTGTTTTACCATTGTCGAGGATGTCTTGTAACCGGGATTCCAAGCCTGATCGGGTCTTCCCGCTAGAAGGAATATCCTTCGTTGACCGTGAGAGCTTGTGATGGGCTAAGTTGGGACACCCCTGCAGGGTTTTTGAACTTTCGAAAGCCGTGCCCGCGGTTATGGGCAGATGGGAATTTGTTAATGTCCAGTTGTAGAAAACCTGAAGTTGACCTTAATTAAAATACATCAACCGCGTGTGTTACCGGGATGGTCTCTTCTCGGCGGGGTCCGGGAAGTGAACACGGTGTTGGAGTTATGTTTGACGTAGGTTGTTCTAGGATCACTTCTTGATCATAGTTTTATCGATCGTTCCTTGCCTTCTCTTCTCGCTCTCTTTTGCGTATGTTCGCCACCATATATGCTAGTCGCTTGCTGCAGCTCCACCTCATACCTTTGCCTTACCCATAAGCTTAAATAGTCTTGATCGCGAGGGTGTGAGATTGCTGAGTCCCCGTGACTCACAGATACTTCCAAAACCAGTTTGCAGGTGCCGATGATACCGTGCAGGTGACGCAACCAAGCTCAAGGAGGAGCTCGATGAAGATCTTGTCCTTTGTGTTGTTTCGTTCTAGTTGATCTGTAGTGGAGCCCAGTTGGGGTCGATCGGGGATCTGTGTAGCATTTGGGGCAGTCTTCTTTCATTTTGGTTCCGTAGTCGGACCTTGTTTGTATCTGGATGATGTAATGCTTTATTCATGTATTGTGTGAAGTGGCGATTGTAAGCCAACTATGTATCTCTTTCCCTTATGTATTACATGGGTTGTGTGAAGATTACCTCACTTGCGACATTGCTTTCAATGCGGTTATGTCTCTAAGTCATGCTTCGACACGTGGGAGATATAGCCGCATCGAGGGCGTTACAGAGCTTCACCACACTACTGGGTTACCATGTCAACATAACAAGCATAGGTGAAGGGCAAAGAAAATCATTGTATCTATTTTGGTTAATGTGCATGGCATGTTGTTCTTATCATCAGCCACATTAGTAAGATAAAACAGGAGATGACAAGGTGCAAACGTGGGCTGCTTCACCACACACTGGATTATAGATCCACAAAAACAAGCATACATATAGGAAGTATTGAGTAATGTGCATGGTATGAATAAGGAATTTGGTTTTACAAGTAAAACTTAGAACTTACGGTTCTCGCGAACATGCATTTTGGTAGAGACAACAAACTAAACAGTAGTAAACGATAGGGAGTATGAGAAAATTAAACAGCAGTTGAGGATAAAGGCTTTAGGAGGACCAACTTACATTAACGATTAACACCGGCTTTATGATGCCCTTCTCCATGTCAAGGGAAGGATAACTCAAGAATTTCAGCACAGAATCTTCTTCATAAGCATTTCCTGTACTGTACATTTTGTAGAGAGTAATTATAGATATGATAATGAAGATAAGATGCAGATTGATGCTACATAATCAACTACCAATCCCTGGAAGTACAAGCATTACAGGACAAAATGTACTGACAAGAGCAATGGGCTACACTTCTGCACTGGCATTGTCTGTGCATTTTACTTTTTGGTAAGATTAAATATAGATCTGATATTTTTTAGTAAATGGTGGGCGAGGGAGATAAGATGCCGAATGCTACAGTGAACCAATCCCTGTTCCCATAATACAAGAGTGTTTTGAACACTGGTGTACTGTACAAAATGTTCTTATATTATGGGACGGAGGGAGTAGTTGTTAATGTAAGTACAGTGATAGACGACGTTCAGTCCTTATAAGAGGACTGCAGAGCTAAACCTCTTCAAAAGCATTGGGTTGATTCTAAATTTATGTAAGAGTCCAATCGGATCTTATAATGTCCACCAAATGGATGATAACGAGGCTAACATGTGCAGGGATGCTACATAGTCAAACAACTATGGAAGTAAGTATGGTCATACAGGCCAAGAGGTACTCACAAGAGTAATGCAGTGTGCAGTATAGTTGTGAGATTTTGTGGTCCTTTGAGAATGAATGTTCTTCTGCTAATAGTTTTCGGACAAGTGAGACGTTAAGGCAAATGCAGAAATGTAGTTCAAATTGTGATGTGATATCATAGACACTACCTTACGCTGCAGTCGAGACCAATGTGTAACAAGATTATTCCAGTCACCGTCGGATAAATGTAGCACCGGAGACTTTACAGAAATTTCGTTAGAGGCTTGCTAATACGTCTCCGTCGTATCTACTTTTCCAAACACTTTTGCCCTTGTTTTGGACTCTAACTTGTATGATTTGAATGGAACTAACCCGGACTGACGCTGTTTTTAGCAGAATTGCCATGGTGTTGTTTTATGTGCAGAAAACAAATATTCTCGGAATGACCTAAACTCCACGGAACATCTTAGAAAAAAATAATAAAAAATCCTCGCCAAAGATGAAGACCAGGGGGCCCACACCCTGTCCATGAGGGTGGGGGGCGCCCCCCTCTAGGGCGCGCCCCCTACCTCGTGGGCCCCCTGGATGCCCTCCGACGCCAACTCCAACTCTATATATTTGCTTTCGGAGAGAAAAAATCAGAGAGAAGAAATCGTCGCGTTTTACGATACGGAGCCGCCGCCAAGCCCTAAAACCCCTCGGGAGGGCTGATCTGGAGTCCGTTCGGGGCTCCGGAAAGGGGGATTCGTCGCCGTCGTCATCATCAACCATCCTCCATCACCAATTTCATGATGCTCACCGCCGTGCGTGAGTAATTCCATCTTAGGCTTGCTGGATGGTGATGGGTTGGATGAGATTTATCATGTAATCGAGTTAGTTTTGTTAGGGTTTGATCCCTAGTATCCACTATGTTGTGAGATTGATGTTGCTATGAGTTTGCTATGCTTAATGCTTGTCACTAGGGCCCGAGTGCCATGATTTCAGATCTGAACCTATTATGTTTTCATGAATATATGTGAGTTCTTGATCCTATCTTGCAAGTCTATAGTTACCTACTATGTGTTATGATCCGGCAACCCCGAAGTGACAATAATCGAGACCACTCCCAGTGATGACCATAGTTTGAGGAGTTCATGTATTCACTATGTGCTAATGCTTTGTTCCGGTTCTCTATTAAAAGGAGGCCTTAATATCCCTTAGTTTCCAATAGGACCCCGCTGCCACGGGAGGGTAGGACAAAAGATGTCATGCAAGTTCTTTTCCATAAGCACGTATGACTATATACGGAATACATGCCTACATTACATTGATGAATTGGAGCTAGTTCAGTGTCACCCTATGTTATGACTGTTACATGATGAACCGCATTCGGCATAATTATCCATCACTGATCCAGTTCCTACGAGTTTTCCATATACTGGTTTACGCATATTTACTTTCCCGCTGCTACTGTTACAATCACTACAAAATAACAAAAACATTACTTTTGCTGTCTTTAGTTTTGTTGCCGCTACCACCACTATCATATTACTTTGCTACTAAACACTTTGCTGCGAATACTAAGTTTCTAGGTGTGGTTGAATTGACAACTTAGCTGCTAATACTTGAGAATATTCTTTGGCCCCCCTTGTGTCGAATCAACAAATTTGGGTTGAAAACTCTACCCTCGAAAGCTGTTGCGATCCCCTATACTTGTGGGTTATCAAGACTAATTTCTGGCACCGTTGCCGGGGAGCATAGCTCTATTCTTTGAGTCACTTGGTATTTATATCTGCTGGACACTATGAAGAACTTGAAAGATGCTAAGACAACAATTTATCCCTCAACTACGAGGGGAGGTAAGGAACTGCCATCTAGCTCTGACTTCATTCACCTTCTGTTATGAGTAAGCTAGCGACACCTAAACCTGCTTCTGCTATTCGTTCTGATATGTCTCATGTTATTGATGATGCCACTTCTGCTATGCATGATACTTATGATGAAACTTCTTCTATGCCTGATACTACTGTGCCCCTTGGTGAATTTCTTGATGAACAAATTGCTAGGGCTAGAGAAAAAGAAATTATTGAATCTGAATACGATGATGATAGTGATGATGAAAATATGCATGTTATCGCTGAGGGTTATCTTTTTGATATGGAATCTTATGCCGCTATTTTAGCTTGCAGGGATAGATATGAGCTTAAGAGGTTATTAGTTACATGGAACAAAGAATCACTTAGAGATAAAATGAAACCCGACCCTGCTTTTGCTACTTCACCTATTTGTGTTCCTGATAAGGATTATGAATTCTCTGTTGATCCTGATCTAATTACTTTGGTTGAATCTGATCCGTTTTATGGCTATGAATCTGAAACTGTTGTGGCACATCTTACTAAGTTAAATGATATAGCCACCCTGTTTACTAATGACGAGAGATCGCGTTACTTTTATATACTCAAAATATTTCCGTTCTCATTAAAGGGTGATGCTAAGATATGGTTTAATTCTCTTGATCCTGGTTGTGTGCGTATTCCCCAGGATATGATTTATTACTTCTCTGCTAAATATTTCCTTGCTCATAAGCAACAAGCTGCTTTGAGGGAAATATACAACTTCGTGCAAATTAAAGAAGAGAGTCTCCCACAAGCTTGGGGGGGCTTCTCAAGTTACTTAATGCTTTGCCTGATCATCCTCTTAAGAAACCTGAAATACTTGATATCTTTTATAATGGACTAACCGATGCTTCCAGAGATTACCTGGATAGTTGTACTGGTTCTGTTTTCAGGGAAAGAACACCAGATGAAGCTGAAATTCTATTGAATAATATGTTGACAAATGAAAATAATTGGGCACCTCCTGAGCCAGCTCCTGCTCCAATTACTAAGTCTATTTCTAAACCAACTCCGAAGAAGAGAGGTGTTCTATTCCTCAGTCCCGAAGATATGCAAGAGGCAAAGAAATCTATGAAAGAAAAAGGTATTAAAGATGAACATGTTAAGAATTTACCTCCTATTGAAGAAATACATGGTCTTAATCTATCGTCTATCGAAGAAACATATGATCTTGATCACTTATTTACTAAAGAACCTCCTGACCCCGATATCCCAACACAGGTAGTAAAGGTAAATTCTCTCTATAGATATGATAAAGTTGAAGTTCCTCCTACTAAAATTGCTAGTCAGTGCTTGGATGAGTTTGATAACTTTACGTTTAAGCAAGACGACTTCAATGCTTATTTTGGTAGACAATTAAAAGAAAATGCTTATATGATTAGACGCTTGGGTGATTATATGGCTAATATTAAAGGTGAACTTAAACTTGTTAGCAAACATGCTTCTATGGTTACCACTCAAGTAGAACAAGTACTTAAAGATCAAAAAGAAGTGCTTGATAAAATGAATTGTAAGAAAAATGATTATGCTGTTAGAGTGGCTACTAGAACTGGTAGAATGACTCAGGAACCTTTGTATCCTAAAGGCCACCCTAAGAGAATTGAGCAAGATTCTCAAAGAAATAATATTGATGTTCCTAGTTCTTCTAAAAAGAAGAAAAAGAAAAATGATAGAACTGTGCAAACTTCTAGTGAACCTATTGCTGAACCACCTGATAATCCAAATGATATATCTATGTCTGATGCTGAAACACAATCTGGTAATGAACATGAACCTATTGAAAATATTAATGATGATGTTCATGATGATGCTCAACCTAGTAATGATAATGATGTAGAAATTGAACCTGCTGTTGATCTTGATAACCCATAATCAAAGAGTCAACGTTATGATAAAAGAGACTTTGTTGCTAGGAAACATGGTAAAGAAAGGGAACCTTGGGTTCAGAAACCCATGCCTTTTCCTCCGAAACCATTCAAGAAAAAGGATGATGAGGATTTTGAGCGCTTTGCTGAAATGATTAGGACTATCTTTTTGCGTATGCGATTAACTGATGTGCTCAAAACAAATCCTTATGGTAAATATATGAAGGATATCATTACTAATAAAAGAAAGATACCGGAAGCTGAGATTTCCACCATGCTTGATAATTATACTTTTAAGGGTGGAATACCAAAGAAACTTGGAGATCCCAGAGTACCTACTATACCTTGCTCCATTAAATGAAATTATATTAAAACTGCTTTATGTGATCTCGGAGCCGGTGTTAGTGTTATGCCTCTCTCTTTATATCGTAGACTTGACTTGAATAAGCTGACACCTACCGAAATATGTTTGCAAATGGCTGATAAATCAACTGCTATACCTGTCGGTATTTGTGAGGATGTTCCTGTTGTGGTTGCAAACGTTACTATTTTAACAGACTTTGTTATACTTGATATTCCCGAGGATGATAGTATGTCTATTATTCTTGGAAGACCTTTTCTTAATACTGCAGGGGCTGTTATTGAATGCAACAAAGGCAATGTCACTTTTCATGTTAATGGTAATGAGCATACGGTACACCTTCTAAGGAAACAACCTCAAGTTCATAGTATCAACTCCATTGGAAAAATTCCATCGATTATAATTGGAGGTTTTGAATTTCCTCTTCCTACTGTCAAAAAGAAATATGATATACTTATTATAGGGGATGTGCATATCCCCGTTGAGGTAACTTAGTGTTACTCGAAATTTCTCAGGTTTCATGATTATCGGAATGAGTTTGTTAACAAGACTTGATCAGCCTTGTTAGTGGATTCTTTTTGATGAGCATGAGATGGATGAAACTAGAAGCACAACCTTCTGTACCCTCTCTATATTTTTTGTTAATTAGTAGAACTAAAGTAAAAATAGTATTTTTCCATCTGTTTCCTGACTTATCCGAGCAATATAAAAATATCCCAAAAATAAAAGTCCTCAGAATGACATGCCAATTTAATATGATTTTTTTGGGAATATTTGAGGATATACTGTGCAGAAATTACCACGGGAGGAGCTGTCACCTGGCCACGAGGGTGGTGGGCGCCCCCCTCTAGGGCGCGCCCCCTGCCTCGTGGGCCCACGGTGGCCCTCCTCCACTTATCCCAGCACCCATCTTCTTCCTCTGTCTCACACAAACCCGAAAAACCAACTCAAGCAAGAGTTCCAGCCACTTTTGCTGTGATTTTCGATCTCCTTGCTCAAAGCACCTCTCGCAAAACTGCTTGGGGAGATTGTTCCTTGGTATGTGACTCCTCCATTGGTCCAATTAGTTTTTGTTCTAGTGCTTTATTCTTTGCAAATTTGTGCTGCATAGGTGACCATGTTCTTGAGCTTGCATGCGAAATTTATATGGTTCCAAGTAGTTCTAATGCTTGATTTAGGTTCTAGGCACTTGTAGGAGTAGTTGCTATTAGTTTTATTGAAGTTGGTTCATTTTTGTTTGAAGTTACTAAAGATTTCAGATTATTTCAGAAAAATAATGAGGAGACTTCTGAGGGGTTCATCGAGCCGAAGCTCAAAGGATAAACAAAATGAAGAAGCTCAGAGGCCAAAATATAATTTGCCTCGTACAGCGGAGATCCGGCCGTGTGAATGGCCTTCTGATAATTTCTTGAGAGAGGCCGGGATTTATGAGGATTTCTATTCATTGATTAAGCATGCTGGCCTCACCGACGTCGTCCGCGACCAACGTCCACAGTATCTCTTACTCACAAATACTTTTGTGCAAAACTTCTACTTTTTCCCTAAAGAGTCACATCCTTCAGTAGAGTTTCATTTATATGACATTGTGAAGAAAATGCCATTGTCTGAATTTTGCGCAGTCTGCAACATACCTCCTGATGGTATCTTAGAGGAACCACCTCGTAAAGAGTTGGAACCATTTATTAACCTTATCTCTATGGGAGAAACCAGCAAGGTTTTTGATGCAAGAATCACTAGCATACATTTTCCTGTGTTACGCTATTTTGCTTTATTTGCTAGTCGATGCTTGATTGGTCGTGGGAACTGTGGGAACCTTTGTGTTCCTGATATTATTATTCTGTTCCATGGTTTATACCGCGACAACACTGTTAGAATGGGAGGAATTATTGCTAGGCGGTTGAGTCTGAACCGTACTAAAGGCCCCATCTTTGGAGGCATTTATGCTTCTCGCCTTGCTGCACACTTTAACATAGCTATTAGGAATTATGAGAAAGAAGAAAAATTGCTGCCTAATGCTTATCTAGACTATAAGAGCATGATAGCTCATGATTTTCTTGTTAAGGACAGGAATGGAGAGCTCAAATATAAGTTAGACTTTGATAAACATTATCCTGAAACTATTACGTTGCCTGCTCCTTCTTTGTTTAATTTTGTAGGACCCTACCTCGTTACGTGGGCGCCGTCCAAGCTTACAAGAATCCTGCACCAGCCCCGGAACAGGAACCACAAGATGAGCCTCCACGACAATTTGTTTATTCTTGGGATCCAGAGATGACTGTCAGCCAGTGGCAGTCAGAGTCTTCTTCTTCATCACAGTATGATCCCAACTATTCTTCGTCGTAGTACAACCCCAGCTACACCTACGGGTACCCGCCAAGCTATCCCTGGCAATAGACCAACTTAGGCCAAAAGCCTAAGCTTGGGGGAGTATGTATTTCTCACCGACATTACATTTATGTTCACACACACTCATTACTAGATGTCGGTGCTCATACTCTTTCACTATAATATCCATGCTAGTTTATTTTCTTTTTCCTGCTTTCTTCTTGTGTGTTTGTTAAACCTTAAGAAAAACCAAAAAAAATTAGTAGTAGTTTATTTTTCTGCTGTAGTAGTAATAATTAAAAAGAAAACCCAAAAATATTTCCCGTTCTTGTTTTGCTTGTTGGGAGCTTTCCCATGTAAATAGTTTTATTTCTTTTCTTTTCTTTGGGGGTCAGTAGGAGAAGACCATAATTAAATTATTGAAGTGGCTCTTATATGCATTATTGTTGATTTAACCAAGAGCCCATATTGCCTTGTCCTCTCCCGTTTATTGAATGCTCGCAGATTCTAGCTTAGTCCAATGCACGTGCACCCTTATTATTATTCACACCGTTCGGTCGTGTAAGTGAAAGGCAATTATGATGATATATGATGGGTTGACTGAGATGAGAAAAGATGGTATAACTCGACCTCTTTTGTTTTTGAAAATATGATGAGTCCCTCATTCTTGATTCAGCTTATTATGAATAAACATGTTTGCAATGACAATTAGAGATCGTAGTTGCTTGTGCCATGCTTGATTAGTTATGAGTTATAATGGTTTACCTTGTGTGCCAACATGCTATTGAGATGATTGTGATGTGGTATGATGGGGTGGTATCCTCCCTTGAATGATTTAAGTGACTTGACTTGGCACATGTTCACGCATGTAGTTGAAACAAAATCAACATAGCCTTCACGATATTTATGTTCATGGTGGATTATATCCTACTCATGATTGCATCCAGTGTTTATTAATTTTAATGCATGTACATGGCTGTTGTCGCTCTCTAGTTGGCCGCTTCCCAGCCTTTTGCTAGCCTTCACTTGTACTAAGCGGGAATACTACTTGTGCATCCAATCCCTTAAACCCCAAAGTTATTCTAGATGAGTCCACCATACCTTCCTATATGCGGTATCTACCTACCGTTCCAAGTAAATTTGTATGTGCCAAACTTTAAACCTTCAAATAAACATTCTGTTTTGTATGCTCGAATAACTCATGTATCAACCAAGGCTGTCCTTATCTTCCGTGTTAGGCGGGTTATTCTCAACAGGAGTGGACTCCGCTCCTCACTCGCGAGAAAATGGCTGGTCACCGGGATGCCCAGTCCCATGCTTTATGCAAACTAAATCAAAATCAATTGCAAAAAAAACTCCCTCTGGGACCTGATGTATGTTGGAGACACTCGTTGTTTCGAGCAAGTCATGGATTGATGCTTGTTGGTGGAGGGGGAGTATAAACTTTACCATTCTATTTGGGAACCGCCTATAATGTGTTTAGCATGGAAGATATCGCCATCTCTTAGTTGCTACGTTGACAATGAAAGTATACCGCTCAAAATGCAATTTATCTCTATTTCAAAACTGAGCTCTGGCACCTCTACAGATCCCTGCTTCCCTCTACGAAGGGCCTATCCATTTACTTTTATGTTGAGTCATCACCCTCTTATTAAAAAGCACTAGCTGGAGAGCACAGCTGTCATTTGCATTCATCTCTATTAATTTATATTGGGTGTGACTATGATTGGATCTCTTTTACCATGAATTACAACGTCTAGTCAGTCCTTGATCTTTAAAGGTGCTCTGCATTTATGTTTTGCGGTCTCAGAAAGGGCTAGCGAGATACCATCTTGTTATATCATATTATGATTTTTTTAAGAAAGTGTTGTCATCCGAGATTTATTATTATGACTTGCTAGTTGATTATGCTATTGATATGAGTAATTATGAGACCTGAGAATTATTGAAAATGTGGTTAGTTATGATCTATGCTGAAAACTTGAATGCTGCCTTGACATAGTTACAACAACAAGAGCAAATAGAGTTTGTAAAAGTTTTTCTTTCTTTGAATTTGTCAACTGAACTGCTTGAGGACAAGCAAGGGTTTAAGATTGGGGAAGTTGATACGTCTCCGTCGTATCTACTTTTCCAAACACTTTTGCCCTTGTTTTGGACTCTAACTTGTATGATTTGAATGGAACTAACCCAGACTGACGCTGTTTTCAGCAGAATTGCCATGGTGTTGTTTTATGTGCAGAAAACAAATATTCTCGGAATGACCTAAAACTCCACGGAACATCTTAGAAAAAAATAATAAAAAATCCTCGCCAAAGATGAAGACCAGGGGGCCCACACCCTGTCCATGAGGGTGGGGGGCGCCCCCCTCTAGGGCACGCCCCCTACCTCGTGGGCCCCCTAGATGCCCTCCGACGCCAACTCCAACTCTATATATTTGATTTCGGAGAGAAAAATCAGAGAGAAGAAATCATCGCGTTTTACGATACGGAGCCGCCGCCAAGCCCTAAAACCTCTCGGGAGGGCTGATCTGGAGTCCGTTCGGAGCTCCGGAGAGGGGGATTCGTCGCCGTCGTCATCATCAACCATCCTCCATCACAAATTTCATGATGCTCACCGCCGTGCGTGAGTAATTCCATCTTAGGCTTGCTAGACGGTGATGGGTTGGATGAGATTTATCATGTAATCGAGTTAGTTTTGTTAGGGTTTGATCCCTAGTATCCACTATGTTGTGAGATTGATGTTGCTATGAGTTTGCTATGCTTAATGCTTGTCACTAGGGCCCGAGTGCCATGATTTCAGATCTGAACCTATTATGTTTTCATGAATATATGTGAGTTCTTGATCCTATCTTGCAAGTCTATAGTTACCTACTATGTGTTATGATCCGGCAACCCCGAAGTGACAATAATCGAGACCACTCCCGGTGATGACCATAGTTTGAGGAGTTCATGTATTCACTATGTGCTAATGCTTTGTTCCGGTTCTCTATTAAAAGGAGGCCTTAATATCCCTTAGTTTCCAATAGGACCCCGCTGCCACGGGAGGGTAGGACAAAAGATGTCATGCAAGTTCTTTTCCATAAGCACGTATGACTATATACGGAATACATGCCTACATTACATTGATGAATTGGAGCTAGTTCTGTGTCACCGTATGTTATGACTGTTACATGATGAACCACATTCGGCATAATTATCCATCACTGATTCGGTGCCTATGAGTTTTCCATATACTGGTTTACGCTTATTTACTTTCCCGCTGCTACTGTTACAATCACTACAAAATAACAAAAACATTACTTTTGCTGTCTTTACTTTTGTTGCCGCTACCACCACTATAATATTACCTTCCTACTAAACACTTTGCTGCAGATACTAAGTTTCCAGGTGTGGTTGAATTGACAACTCAACTGCTAATACTTGAGAATATTCTTTGGCTCCCCATGTGTCGAATTAATAAATTTGGGTTGAATACTCTACCCTTGAAAGCTGTTGTGATCCCCTATACTTGTGGGTTATCACTTGCCATCGAAGTGCGCTTGCCTCATGTAGGAACGATACTTCATCAATGAGTGCTTGAAAAGCACAACCAACCCTTGCTCGTCTTCACAATCCAATTTGGTCCTCGCCTATTTAAAAGAATGAAATCTTGTGTCTTTTGTCAGCAGAAACATATGCAGTAATGACCATGAATAACATTAGTACATTACTTACACGTAAGTTGCCAAGGAAGACTGGAAATTGTTCTGTGTCTGCGGAATAATCTTTCCATGAAGGAAAGATGCGCACAAAGTTCCTGACAACAATATAAGCTTCGTCTTCTAAACTGGGAAGAAATGGGACAGGGGTCCTATTTGCTGCAATTGGGGCTCTCTCTGGTTCTAAAAGGGATTTGGCAACTGGATTTGGTGTACTCTTTGCTGGAATGGGGTTTTTGTGTCGTAGAGCTAGTGCTATGTCAACTGGCATAATCATACTGTTTGCTGCAGCTGGGGTCTGCTGAGTTGGGGCATCAGAAATGACCAGTGTAGTAGGGCTAGAGTCTGCTAGAGTTGGGGTGTTTTATGGGTCAGGTGATATTGCAACTACACCTAATGGGCTATTTGATTTATCAGGTGCCACTACCTTTTCCAAATACTTTGCTTGTGCTCCTCCACGATCAACAATTTCCCCCTTCCTTTTGAACGTCTGATACACAAGAACAACATTTGAATGGATAAATATGGTATGATGGCAGATGGAATATGTACCGAAAATGGATAGGCAGGGCATATTCACATACACGATGTGTAAACTAAGCTAATGGCAGTTCAACAAAGTAGAAGCAATGCAAAGCATCAGTTGCAAGATATATGCGACCAATATAACCTTGGAAAGTTAGAGCAAGCACCTTGACGGGTGAATAAGATAGGGCATCTTCCTATGACTCGTCCACTAGGGAGCTACATTGACTTAGGTCCCCCTCTAGCTCAGAATCACTATTAGGATCATATTCTGAGCATGAATCTGTAGGTGGAGAGCGTTTGCATTGCATTGCATCCAGACTTGATTTCGGTCCCTTAATGCCAAGTTTGACAGCCATGGCATTGTTCTGCTTTATTATTTTCATGCACGCAAGCTCATAATCATTATGATGTTGTTCAGAATTTGAGATTCATGAGAACATAAAAAGTAGTCAGATTATCTATGGAATGCATTGCGGATTCAACTCGAAGAGTGTCTTGATAACCCACAAGTATAGGGGATCGCAACAGTTTTTGAGCGTAGAGTATTCAACCCAAATTTATTGATTTGACACAAGGGGAGCCAAAGAATATTCTCAAGTATTAGCAGCTGAGTTGTCAATTCAACCACACCTGGAAACTAAATATCTGCAGCAAGGTATTTAGTAGCAAAGTAATATGATAGTAGTGGTAACTATAGCAAAAGGTAGCGGTAGAAAAAGTAATATTTTTGGGTTTTGTAGTGATTGTAACAGTAGCAACGGAAAAGTAAATAAGCGAAGAACAATATATGGAAAGCTCGTAGGCATTGGATCGGTGATGGAGAATTATGCCAGATGCGAATGATCATGTAATAGTCATAAACCAGGGTGACACAGAACTAGCTCCAGTTCATCAATGTAATGTAGGCATGTATTCCGAATATAGTCATACGTGCCTATGGAAAAGAACTTGCATGACATCTTTTGTCCTACCCTCCCGTGGCAGCGGGGTCCTATTGGAAACTAAGGGATATTAAGGCCTCCTTTTAATAGAGTACTAGACTAAAGCATTAACACATAGTGAATACATGAACTCCTCAAACTACGGTCATCACCTGGAGTGGTCCCGATTATTGTCACTTCGGGGTTGGCGGATCATAACACATAGTAGGTGACTATAGACTTGCAAGATAGGATCAAGAACTCTCATATACTGATGAAAACATAATAGGTTGAGATCTAAAATCATGGCACTCGGGCCCTAGTGACAAGCATTAAGCATAGGAAAGTCATAGCAACATCAATCTCAGAACATAGTGGATACTAGGGATCAAACCCTAACAAAACTAACTCGATTACATGATAAATCTCATCCAACCCATCACCGTCCAGCAATCCTACGATGGAATTACTCACACACAGTGGTGAGCATCATGAAATTGGTGATGGAGGAAGGTTGATGATGACGATGGCGACGGATTCCCCTCTCCGGAGCCCCGAACGGACTCCAAATCAGCCCTCCCGAGAGAGTTTAGGGCTTGGTGGCGGCTCCGTATCGTAAAACGCGATGAATCCTTCTCTCTGATTTTTTACTCCCCGAAAGTGAATATATGGAGTTAAGGTTGAGGTCGGTGGAGCGTCAGGGGGGCCACGAGGCAGGGGGCGCACCTAGGGGGGTAGGGCGCCCCCCCACCCTCGTGGACAGGGTGTGCCCCCTGGCGTGGATCTTTCTTCCAGTATTTTTTATATATTCCAAAATAATTCTTCGTTGATTTTTAGGTCATTTCGAAAACTTTTATTTCCGCACAAAAATAACACCATGGCAATTCTACTGAAAACAGTGTCAGTCCGGGTTAGTTCCATTCAAATCATGCAAGTTAGAGTCCAAAACAAGGGCAAAAGTGTTTGGAAAAGTAGATACGACGGAGACGTATCAACTACCCCAAGCTTAAACCTTTGCTTGTCCTCAAGCAATTCAGTTGATAAACTGAAAGTGATCAAGAAAAACTTTTACAAACTCTGTTTGCTCTTGTTGTTGTAAATATGTAAAGCCAGCATTCAAGTTTTCAACAAATATTATGAACTAACCATATTCACAATAACATTTAGGTCTCATGTTTACTCATGTCAATGGCATAATCAACTAGCGAGCAATAATAATAAATATTGGATGACAACACTTTCTCAAAACAATCATGATATGATATGACAAGATGGTATCTTGCTAGCCCTTTCTGAGACCGCAAAACATAAATGTAGAGCACCTTTAAAGATCAAGGACAGACTAGACATTGTAATTCATGGTAAAAGAGATCCAGTCAAGTCATAGTCAATGTAAACTAACAGTAATGGATGCAAATGACAGCGGTGCTCTCCAACTGGTGCTTTTTAATAAGAGGATGATGACTCAACATAAAAGTAAATACATAGGTCCTTCGCAGAGGGAAGCAGGGATTTGTAGAGGTGCCAGAGCTCGGTTTTGAAATAGATATGAATAATATTTTGAGCTGTATACTTTCATTGTCAACATAACAACCGAGAGATCTCGATATCTTCCTTGCTACACACATTATAGGCGGTTCCCAAACAGAATGGTAAAGTTTATACTCCCCCTCTAGAAACAAGCATCAATCCATGGCTTGCTCTAAACAACGAGTTCCTCCAACTAACAAGAGTCCCGGGGGAGTTTTGTTTGCAGTTATTTTGATTTGACATGCATAAATCATGGGACTGGGCATCCCGGTGACCAACCCTTTTCTCGAGAGTTAGGAGCGGAGTCCACTCCTCTTGAGAATAACCCGCCTAGCACTGAAGATACAGACAACCCTAGTTGATACATGAGCTATTTGAGCATACAAAACATATTGTTTGTTTGAAGGTTTAGAGTTTGGCACATACAAACTTACTTGGAACGGTAGGTAGATACCGTATATAGGTAGGTATGGTGGACTCATATGGAACAACTTTGGGGTTTATGGAATTGGATGCACAAGCAGTATTCCCTCTTAGTACAAGTGAAGGCTAGCAAAAGACTGGGAAGCGACCAGCTATAGAGCGACAACAGTCATGAACATGCATTAAAATTAATCAACACCGAATGCAAGCATGAGTAGGATATAATACACCATGAACATAAATATCGTAGAGGCAATGTTGATTTTGTTTCAACTACATGCATGAACATGTGCCAAGCCAAGCCACTCGAATCATTCAAAAGAGGATACCACCCTATCATACCACATCACAACCATTTTAATAGCATGTTGGCACGCAAGGTAAACCATTATAAGTTCCTAGCTAATTAAGCATGGCATAAGCAACTATAATCTCTAGTTGTCATTACAAACATGTTTATTCATAATAGGCTGAATCAAGAACGATGAACTAATCATATTTATAAAAACAAGAGAGGTCGAGTTCATACCAGCTTTTCTCATCTCAATAAGTTCATCATATAATCATCATTATTGCCTTTCACTTGCACGACCGAATAGTGTGGAAAATAATAATAGTGCACGTGCATTGGACTAAGCTGGAATCTGCAAGCATTCAATTCAAGAGAGAAGACAAGGTAATATGGGCTCTTTGTTAGATCAAAAATAATGAATATAAGGGCCACTCAACATTTTAACCATGGTCTTCTCCTCTCGACCCCCAAAGAACAAGAAAAGAAATAAAACTATTTACACGGGAAAGCTCCCAACAAGCAAAAGAAGAACGAGAAATCTTTTTGGGTTTTCTTTTTAATTACTACTACTATTGCATGAAAAGTAATCTAGCTAAAAAGCTACAACTATATTTTTTTGTTTTTTCATAAGGTTTATCAAACACACAAGAAGAAAGCATAAAAAGGAAAATAAACTGGCATGGATATTACAATGAAAAAGTATGAGCACCGACAACTAGCATGAGTGTGTGAACATAAATGTAATGTCGGTGAGAAATACGTACTCCCCCAAGCTTAGGCTTTTGTCCTAAGTTGGTCTATGGCCACGGCTAGCCTGGCGGATATCCAAAGTAATAGTTGGGGTCGTATTGAGATGCAGCCGCAATTGCTTGATGAGCTACAGCTTGGAGGCGAGCTATCTCCACCCTCCTCTTGTACTCGGTCGCCTCCTCCTTGGTTATAACATATCTCCCCTTTGTTTGAAAGTCAAAGAAAGTAGGGGCAAGGAGAGCGACGTGATAGGTGCGTCGTCTGTCAAAGATTAGTCGGTAGTGGAGGAACTGATCGTTCCTCTCAACAAACTGATGACGAACCATAGCCTCATAATCTAAATAAGAAGGAGGCAACTCAATATCATGTCCACGTATGGGTATCTCAAGAAAGTTAGCTATATGGGTTGCATAAATTCCACCAAAGAAATCTCCATGAATACGATTATTATGCAACCTACGTGCAATGATAGCCCCCAAGTTGTATTGTTTATCTCCTAAAACAACGCTTCTGAGAACGCTAAGATCAGGCACACACATGTGACATGCTTCATCTTTACCATTAATGCATCTACCTATGAAGGGAGCAAAATAATGTATAGCAGGAAAATGAATGCTCCCTATGGTAGCTTGCGTCACATCCCTAGATTCCCCCACAGTTATACTAGCAAGAAAATCTCTAAATTCAGACTTGTGAGGTTCACTAACATCACCCCACTGTGGGAGTTTACAAACAGTGTTAAAATCTTCTAAGTCCATGGTATAAGATTTATCATAAAGATCGAACAGGACAGTTTGAGAATTGCGTGATGATGAAAATTTAAACCTTCTCACAAATGAATCAGTTAAATAGAGGTACTGACGGCACTTATCTGCCTCGAAGCTCTCAAGATCAGCATTACGCACATAAGCTTCAAATTCCTCCTTGATTCCCGCTCGAACCATGAAGTCCTCTGACGGCCATTCACAGGGCCGCACTTGAGCATCCCTTGGTGGTTCCTCGTCCGCATCGCGTATTGTGAGTCTAGGTCCTTGCTTCCTTGAAGGACCACCTTGATACATTTTCCTAAACATATTTCTTCCTCTGAAAAATTTCTGAAATTTTTAGTAACTTCAAAATAAAAGTGAACCAAACTCAACAATATTGATAGCAACTACTCCTACAAGTGCCTAGAGGATATATCATGCATCAAAACTACTTTTGACAATATAAATTTGACATGCAAGCTCAAGAACAGGGTCACCTAAGCAGCAAAAATATGCAATGAATAAAGCACTAGAACAAAAACTAATTGGACCATTGGAGGAGTCACATACCAAAGAACAATCCCCCAAAGCAGTTTTGTGAATGGAGCTTTGAGCAAGGAGATCGAAAATGGCAGCAAGATGAGCTTGGACTCGGGTTTGAGCTGGCTAGTGATGTTTTGGGGAGGAAGAACGAGTGTGTGGTAGCTGGAATAAGTGGAGGGGAGCCACCGTGGCCCACGAGGCAGGGGGCGCGCCCAGGGGGGTAGGTCGCGCCCTCCACCCTCGTGGTCAGGTGCTTGCTCCCCATGCTGTGTTCTTAGTGCCAGATATTCTCAAATATTCCAGAAAAAATCATATTTAAATTTCAGGGCATTTGGAGAACTTTTATTTTCAGGGTATTTTTTTATTGCATTGATAATTCAGAAAACAGACATAAATTACTATTTTTGCTTTATTTAATATAAATAACACAAAGTAAAAATAGGGTACAGAGAGTTGTGTTTTCTAACTTCATCCATCTCATGATCATCAAAAGGAATCCACTAACAAGGTTGATCAGGTCTTGTTAACAAACTCATTTCGAATAACATGAAACCGGAGAACTTTCGAATAACACTAGGTTACCTCAACAGGGATATGCATGTCCCCAACAAAAGAGTATCATATTTCTTCTTGACAGTAGGAAGAGGAAATTCAAAACCTACAATAGTAATAGTTGAAAATTTTCCAGTAGAATTGATACTGTGTTTACCATGCTTCCTGGCAACAAAGTCTCTCTTGTCATAACCTTGGTTCTTTGATTGTGGGTTATCAAGATCAACAGTAGGTTCAATCTCTATAGCACTGTCATTACTTGGTTGAGCATCAACAAGAACATCATCATTGACATTATCACTAGGTTCATGTTCGTTACCAGATTGTGTTTCAGCATCGGAGATAGAAATATCATTGGGATTCTTAGGTGTGTCAACAACAGGTTCACTAGAAGCATGCAAAGTCCTATCGTTTTTATTTTTCTTCCTCTTAGAAGGACTAGGTGCATCTGTGGTAGTTCTTTGAGAATCTTTCTCAATTCTCTTAGGGTGGCCCTCAGGATACAAAGGCTCCTGAGTCATTTTACCACCTCTAGTCATAACTCTAACATCATTCTCATTCTTATTATTTAATTCATTGAGCAAATCATTCTGAGCTTTAAGTACTTGTTCTACTTGCGTGGTAACCATAGAAGCATGTTTACTAATAAGTTTAAGTTCACCTTTGACATTAGCCATATAATCACTCAAGTGTTCAATCATGTAAGCATTATGTTTCAATTGTCTACCAACATAAGCATTAAAATCTTCTTGCTTAACCATAAAGTTATCAAATTCATCCAAACATTGGCTAGCAAACTTAGCAGGAGGGATTTCAGCTTTATCATATCTATAGAGAGAATTTACCTTTACTACCTGTGTTGGGTTATCGAGACCATGTGTTTCTTCAACAGGCGGCAAATTAAGACCATGTATTTCTTCAATAGGAGGTAAATTCTTAACATCTTCAGCTTTTATACCTTTTTCTTTCATGGATTTCTTTGCCTCTTGCATATCTTCAGGACTGAGAAATAGAATACCCCTTTTCTTCAGAGTTGGCTTAGGAGTTGGTCCAGGAAGTGTCCAATTATTTTTGTTGGTCAACATGTTATTTAATAGAATTTTAGCTTGATCAACAGTTCTTTCACTGAAAACACAACCAGCACAACTATCCAGGTAATCTCTAGAAGCATCGGTTAGCCCATTATAGAAGATATCAAGTATTTCATTCTTCTTGAGAGGATGATCAGGCAAAGCATTAAGTAATTGGAGAAGCCTCCCCCAAGCTTGTGGGAGACTCTCTTCTTCAATTTGCACAAAATTATATATTTCCCTTAAAGCAGCTTGATTCTTATGAGCGGGGAAATATTTAGCAAAGAAGTAGTAAATCATATCCTGGGGACTAAGCGCACAACCAGGATCAAGAGAATTAAACCATATCTTAGCATCACCCTTTAATGAGAACGGAAATAATTTAAGGATATAATAATAGCGTGTTTTCTCATCATTAGTGAACAGGGTAGCTATATCATTTAATTTAGTAAGATGTGCCACAACAGTTTCAGATTCATAGCCATAGAAAGGATCAGAATCAACCAAAGTAATTAACTCAGGATCGACAGAGAATTCATAATCCTTATTAGTAACAAAGATAGGTGAAGTAGCATAAGTAGGATCATATTTCATTCTAGCATTCAGATATTTTTGTTTCAGCTTAGCTAATAGTTTCTTAAGATCACTCCTATCATTGCAAGAAAAAAGACTCTAGCAGTTTCTTCATCCATAACACAACCTTCAGGAACAACAGGTAATTCATATCTAGGGGGAGAATCTTCATCATCACTTTCATTAATATTATCAGTTTCAATAATTTCATTCTCTCTAGCCCTATCAAGTTGTTCATCAAGAAATTCACCAAGTGGCACAGTAGTATCAAGCATAGAAGTAGTTTCATCATAAGTACCATGCATAGCAGAAGTAGCATCATCAATAACATGCGACATATCAGAATTAATAGCAGAAGCAGGTTTAGGTGTCTCAAGCTTACTCAAACAGAAGGTGAATCAAGTGCAGAGCTAGATGGCAATTCCTTACCTCCCCTCGTAGTTGAGGGAAAAATCTTGGTTCTTTGATCTTTCAAGTTCTTCATAATGATAAGCAGATATAAATCCCAAGTGACGCAAAGAATAGAGCTATGCTCCCCGGCAACGGCGCAAGAAAATGTTCTTGATAACCCACAAGTATAGGGGATCGCAACAGTTTTCGAGGGTAGAGTATTCAACCCAAATTTATTGATTCGACACAAGGGGAGCTAAAGAATATTCTCAAGTATTAGCAGCTGAGTTGTCAACTCAACCACACCTGGAAACTTAATATCTGCAGCAAGGTATTTAGTAGCAAAGTAATATGATAGTAGTGGTAATGATACCAAAAGGTAGCGGTAGCAAAAGTAATATTTTTGGGTTTTGTAGTAATTGTAACAGTAGCAACGGAAAAGTAAATAAGCGAAGAACAATATATGGAAAGCTCGTAGGCATTGGATCGCTGATGGAGAATTATGCCAGATGCGATCGATCATGTAACAGTCATAAACTAGGGTGACACAGAACTAGCTCCAGTTCATCAATGTAATGTAGGCATGTATTCCAAATATAGTCATATGTGCTTATGGAAAAGAACTTGCATGACATCTTTTGTCCTACCCTCCCGTGGCAACGGGGTCCTATTGGAAACTAAGGGATATTAAGGCCTCCTTTTAATAGAGTACCAGACCAAAACATTAACACATAATGAATACATGAACCCCTCAAAGTACGGTTATCACCGGGAGTGGTCCCAATTATTGTCACTTCGGAATTGCCGGATCATAACAGGTAGTAGATGACTATAGAATTGCAAGATAGGATCAAGAACTCTCATATACTGATGAAAACGTAATAGGTTGAGATCTAAAATCATGGCACTCGGGCCCTAGTGACACGCATTAAGCATAGGAAAGTCATAACAACATCGATCTCAAAACATAGTGGATACTAGGGATCAAACCCTAACAAAACTAACTCGATTACATGATAAATCTCATCCAACCCATCGTCGTCCAGCAAGCCTACGATGGAATTACTCACACACGGCGGTGAGCATCATGAAATTGGTGATGGAGGAAGGTTGATGATGACGATGGCGATGGATTCCCCTCTCCGGAGCCCCGAACAAACTCCAGATCAGCCCTCCTGAGAGAGTTTAGGGCTTGGCGGCGGCTCCGTATCATAAAACGCGATGAATCTTTTCTCTAATTTTTTTCTCCCGAAAGTGAATATATGGAGTCAATGTTGAGGTCGATGGAGCATTAGGGGGCCCACGAGTCAGGGGGGCGCACCCCCACCCCCGTGGATAGGGTGTGGGCCCACTGGCATGGATCTTTCTTCCACTAGTTTTTATATATTCCAAAATAATTCTTCATTGATTTTCAGGTCATTCTGAGAACTTTTATTTCTGCACAAAAATAACACCATGGCAATTCTGCTCAAAACAGCGTCAATCCGGGTTAGTTCCATTCAAATCATGCAAGTTAGAGTCCAAAACAAGGGCAAAAGTGTTTGGAAAAGTAGATACGACGGAGACGTATCATGTCTCCCTATAAACCCCTGCATATGCGAAGTTTACCCCCCAATCGTGCTGACCAGACCACACACAGAAATACAAACCCCCTATGTCTCTATAACAGGCAGACACACATTTCAAAACTGAAGTAGGAACATTAGAATCATATGAAATTTGTATTTGAACTAATAAACTAAGGAATTATGAGTGGCATAATGTTTAGCTTCAAGGGTGGAGTGTTGGTAGTGCGACACAAAGCAAGTAGGAAGATTGTATTCCATGTAAAAGATCAAAGCCTATGTAAAAGCTGGAAATGACACTTTCTTTCTATACAATGCAGTGTTCGTTGCCCACACATGATGGAAGACATCACATAGAGAAATACTATTCACTCATGTCTATGGTTCCAGCATTTAGAAACAGGGTGGTCCACCCTAAAAGAATATTGACAACAAATATGACAAGGCAAGCATAGATGTAGTGAATCAATCATTTACTTGTGAGCTTCTAGGACAAGTATGCAGAACTGTAACTGCAGTAAGAGACCGTCTAAAATCCTCCTAGAGTCATGCCGTCCGGGGACGGCAAGTCGCCAGCGAGGCAGGCGGCTGGGGGCGAGTAGAGATCGGAAGCGCGCAGCAGAACAGAGGGGAATCGGGGCCTGGGACGACCCAAAATCCCAGGGTGGGCAGGCCCACCGTGGGCACCCTATAGAGATATACAACCGAATGGCGAACATGCATTTTCGAAACTAATTTAGGAACATTTAGCTGACCAATTAAATGACTCTGTTTTAATAATAATATATTCGTATTTGAACAACTAAACTTGTTTAGCTTGATGGGTGGAGCAGTGCTATTATGACATGAAGCACGTATTCTGATATTATGGTGATCATAAAGGGGGAAAGTCTAAGATATTTTTTTAGCAAAAGAGGGTTTCCCCTCCGATTTCTATTAAAGAAACCACCACGGAACCAACATGATCAATTAAACCGTATTATGACTGTGGCATGGCAGATTTGAAGCTGCAAACCAGAGAAATGATATTTAGCAGCCATTGTTTGCTTCAAACTAAGAACTAAATTCTAAGAGCTGAAAAGAAAGTAGAGTAACCAAGTTAAGATCTATTTTCTGGTTGCGATCAAAAGGTTGAGGAGATATGAAGTACCACCTCTCTTGCGGCGCCGTGTAGGCATCGGGGGTGCGATGGCTGTCGGTGGCGTTGAAGCAGATCTGCGATGGTAGACGGGTGCATCAGGGGATAAGTCCCGTTGCGGTGGAAGAGAAGGTCGTGTGAGCGGTCCCGGCAAAGAGGATGACGGCGCCGATAAAGCGAGAGGATGTGATGCAAGGCTCTTGGTCCGTCGCCGTGGATTAGAAACGTCCATATCTAGCATGGACGACACGGTCTTGGTAGGAGCTCTGGCATGGTGGAGGACGGTGGCGATGGATGTGGTGGAGGACGGCGGCGATGGATGGGATGGAGGACGGCGGGAATGGATGGGGTGGAGGACGGAGGCTGGTGTGGGGATGGTGTTCTAGCGCGGACGGTGTATGAATGGGAAAATGGAGGGAGAAGTACGGGGAACCATGTTTTCGGGACGCGCCTGTCTAAAATATGGGAAAGTTACGAACTTCGCCCCCGTTTAAAATTTGGATGTCTCGTCGGTTGGGGATACGACGGTAATCTCGCATCTCGCCAATATTTGCCCAGAGCGATTTTGGGCGAGGAGAGGGTGGTTGGCACCCATGGTTGGCGCCCATGGTGTATGAACGGGGCTAATAGGTAGGGCGGTTGTGTCACGTCTGAGTGGAGTTACAAACCTGCCCCTATTGAAAATATTTCCCTCCATCGATTTCGGCCGAGTCGAGTTTGTTTTGCCGCCCACCGTGTATGAATGGGGAAATGGAGGGAGAAACAGAGGTCTTTCGGATGAGCTTGAATCTAATGTGTTTTGCCGCCCATGTTTGGTGCCCATCATGTAGGAATGGGCTCAGAGGCGGTCGTGTCACGTCTAATTGAAGTTACTAACCTACCACTATTTAGAGCAGTGGAAATCGGGCCGATGGATTGTCCGTGTAATGGGTAGACAGTCATTTCCATCTCCCAAACACTTGGCTTCGGGCAGCCGACGTGGGAGTGGACATTTTGCCGCTTCTTTCGAATTTTGGGAGAATAAGCATCCACGTTTACCCTCGCAACTAAATTCAAATCCATTTTGTATTCCTATACGAATCTTTGTAAATCATTCTATGTGTTTTCATATATCTTCAAAAGGACGACAAAGAAGTATTCCACTGTCATATATGAATATGGTTTACAAATGCCGATACTTAAATTCAGAAGCTAGAATCTAGTTTAAGGTGAATTCGAATATTTGGAACACTTCATGTCCAACTCAAATGTCACACACAGCATAATGTGTACTCCCATTTAGATATGTACACAAGCGATGTATCAAGATTCAAATACCGAGTCAATCAACCAAGAATGTACAGAACTAAACAGACATATAAACCCTTATAGAGTATACGGATCAATAATATCAACTAACATACATAAGCCATGCCACTATACTTTTTTTCTACAACGACATCCTTTTTTTAGCCAAGCTACTACAACATCTTGGCCCTTTCCGATGCGTACCACTTATGGTCCATCTATACTACTATTATTGCTGAATGCACATTCAGCCCGATTGGCATATTTGTAGGTCTGGCACAACAATCAAAATGAAATGTATCCGAGTCTTATCAATTAATACAGACTTGTGCTCAAATAAAATTACAAACCAAAAAACAAAAAACAAAAAACAATTATTACATGATCTCTAAAAAAAATGGTTTGATTGATTACATGAACAAACAACACAAAGGTTATCCAACAATGGAAAGAACATTTCACCTATGATTTACCAAGTGGGAATTTAATTTAATTTTTCCTTCAGGACCTTAACAATGTGGTCAGTCTCAGCTTGCTTCATTTTGAAATCCACCAACTATTTAATGGTTGTCTTGAGTACTGCTTGTGATTGTGTTGTATGCTTCCTCAACATGTCAACTTCATCTCTAAGTGTAGAAACAGAATCTCTTTCTACCACTAGTTTAGCCTCTAGAGCATCAGCAGTTGGCAATTCATAATGCACGATTGGGCCGGTGCCACTACTGTGGGATGATACAACGTCCGTGGGGACCTCGCTCTTTGATCTTGGGCTAACCTGTTTTCCCATTGAAGTTCCGATTGGATTCAGAAAAGTTGAAATTAGCAAAACATCTCAACTGGGAGTTATAACAGCAAACCAGTTAAACAAATAAGGAATTAAAGAGTTTCAATTGGATGCTGAAAAGTAGTTATTAACATCATTGTAACCCGTTGTTGCAGCAGCAAAGCAGTTAAACAAACAAGTAGCTATTTAAGTTCAGGCAAACAGGTAATTATTAACAGTAAGTATCAAACACATAGATAGGTGCAGTCTATAATAGGATTAATAGGCTGTGGCATTATGTAATCAGTAGCAAACTAAATTAAGCCAAGCAACATAATTGAACAATTTTGCAATAAGTGGCTAACTAAAATTCCGAGAAGCTGGTAACTGAACTTACATTAGTTCTTTGTATAGGCACACTACAACTTCTTTTTCGCTTACAAGGTTGTACAAAGGAGTCCATGGCATCAATTGCTTGGATACGCAGTCCCAATACTTCTTTCTTACCACACTGCATTGGTAAGTCGAATGGTTAATCTGGTAAGATGGTGCGTCCTTGATATGTTATATGAGGACGTGTAGTCAGATTAGTTGTAGCCACACAAATCACACTCGCTTTTACTCTATATTTCATGTGATTACTTTTGGCATATCGAGATCTAAGCAATCTAAAATAGGATGAAAAGACTGGCATCCTTCACATTATTGGCGAACTCAGTTCATAGAAACAAGCAATTCAACCATTCTATGGGTAAATCAAAAGCACCACTGGAATATTTTTCACTACCCCAATCATACACGCAAAAAGGGGCGACGCCACCATAGGGGCTGGTATGGGCGGCCGCCTCGGGTGGCTGGAAAGTGTGCACCTAGTTTGAGTCATCCAGGTTGGCCCAGGCTAGTTTTGTTCGTCCCAACGCACGAGCAGACAATGTAAAAAATGAAGAAAAATGTTTCAATTTGGATGGGCCAATAACATAAGTGCAAGGCAGGCCCTATAGCAGGCTTGCGGCCCAAACGAGCGCCTCCCGTATCAATCGACTGTAGGAAAAATCTCAATTCATTCGCTCCAGCCTCCAGTCTAGTTTGCTCCTAACCTAGCCACCGCTGGACAGACCAACACATCACTTCCTCGCGCCCTCATTAGAGGGCGGTTGCCGGGCTTCAAGCGAACAAAAGGACAAGAAGATTAAGATCCAACCCTGGGTGTAGCCTGCGTGGGAGGCAGCGGTGGCAGCACAGGCATGCCATCAAGCTTGCGCAAACGGACAGTCTCAGCTTGCAAGAGTAGCATTCACAATGAGCAGGTACATCACATCCCTGATTATATCTAATTCAACTCTTCAATTTCTAGCCAATAGTTAAACCTGATGGTGTTGTAAAACTGTTTGTATGTAGGGAATCTATGAGAAAATGAAACCAATTTCTACTTATTTTATAACTCCCCCAATCAATACTGAACTGACTGAATCTGATGTATCTAATCAAGTTTCCGGTGCAAACATCCAAGCTCATGTTGTTCTTGAGCCTGAAGTGTCTAATGAACAAACTGCTAATGAAGAATTTGATGGAAACATTTTACATGCTCCTGGTGATGAACATATAGTGTCTAATGAGGGATCCAATGCAAGCATTTTGCAAGCTCCCATAGAAGGATTTAGTGTCTAATGATGATCTGCTATGTTGAGAGAGACATAGAGATTTGCAGGCATTGATGACAAGCAAATTATAGTGCATTTTCATGGCTTGAGGAAACGTCGAGGCCATCTACCAGAAAGTCCCCGTATCATGACAACGTAGCATAAATAATTTTCTAATCTATTGTTTGAAACTATTGGCATACTTGAGTAGGATAGATATATTGATATGCAGTTTGCGCACTGGTTATAGGTGCAATTACACTTTGATATTTTCAGCCAGAGAACGAATAATTCAAGCAGGTATAGACCATGTTTGTAGTTCTTGTACACCATGTTGCATTTTGTGTTTTTTGGTGCTTGCATCATTTAGTGTTTATAATCTGAACTACTTTGGATCATTAGCTGGTTTTCAAAGTGCATGTAGCTTCACATTTCTCAAGTTATGTTGATTTCTGGAGTGCAAGTGCCTTCGTATTTTTTAAGTTAAATGTTCGCCCCTGGTAACTTGAATTCGTGGATCCGCCAGTGCACACAAATCATACATGAATGCCAGTACGAATTAAATGAAATGCAGGGACTTACGCTAGCTCGTTGTACAGGCTCACTGCAGCTCTGCTTGCGCTTGGGATGTTCCATGTACAAGTCCATGTTACCACTTGCTTGGATGTGCAGGCCTTGTGCTCCTTGCACCCCCCTCTGCATTTTTGACATGGCGAATGGTTGATCAAATAAGAGGAATCGACCTTGCTATTGTACCGGAGGACAGATACTTACAAGGTTATACGAGTGTGCATGATGTGTACCAGATCCCGTAGCGCCGTCATGCTTCGCTAAAAAATGGATTTGCTAGTTTCAGATGATATCTCCAGAAGAAATAAGAGTTAAAGTCAGAGTTTCATAGGTGTGTAAGCTAAGAGTGCAGTGAAAGGATATCCAAACATCGTAGGAACAGTGCACAAGGGAGTGATGTGTGGATACCTAGTTCGGGCCGGCGTTTGGGCATGCTCGCCTAGCTAGAGTGCGGGTCACTTCATAGCCGTTGAGGGTGATGCGCTGGTGTTGGCTGGCCGCGCACGGATGTGGATCTTGAGTGGCAGCGGAGCGCTACGATGCGGTGGACGAGACCGTTGGTGAAGCCCCAGTGGCCTCGGGGGGGGGGGGGGGGCGGAGGTGCGACGATGTGCTCGGTGAATTAGCCCCAGTGAGCTGGGAGACGGCGTCGGTGAAGCGCACCTGATGCGGTGGAAGTCGGTGTTTGTGAGGCACGTCGGTTGCAGCGGCCGACGTTGTCGGTGGACCACCCGGTGCGGTGGAAGAGGGCGTAGATGAGGTAGCTCTGGTGCGGTGGTGAAGCGCGACCGTCATCTTCGTCGTCATCATCCAGCACAGAGGTGGGGAAAGAGATGAGACGAGGGGCGATTCAAACTTTGCTTGGGTTGGCGACGAATTAGGGATTTGAGCAATCTGGGCGCGGAAGGGGACGGTGGAGAAGGGAGATTTTGCAGGGCTGGAATTGGGGCCGCCAGATATTTCAATCCGAAACGTGGAAGCACGAACTTATTTTGTCGTCGTCCTTTTTTTGGGGGGGGGAGGGGGGAGGGAGGGAGGGGGTGGGTGGGACGCAACTTCGGTGCCTTAAAGGCACCTGCCTTTGGGTCACTGACATGTGGGCCAGCCACATGTTGGGCCCACATGTCATAGACACAAAGGTAGGTGCCTTAGGGCACCGAAGCATCGTCCGGGTGGGTGGCTAGGTGCTAAGCCACCGTACGACACACGCGACCACCATGACACGACCCTGGTCTGCCTGGTGCACCTACATTTGGGAGGAGATTTGAGAATGCAAACGAATCTTCTTTCATTTGCAAATGAATCTGTATGTATTACCATGCCCATGTTTTCCTTGCGAATAATTAGTCATTCGAAACGAGATATTATAAATTAATTAATGAGGAGTTATTTGGAAAAAACGAAATGGTATCCACGCTAACGTGGATTAGAGTGTGTGTCACATAATTAGTTATTTGAATTGGAGTGTGTGTCGCATAGCGATCTCCAATTCTAACGTGGATTTCGCATTTCACTGTATCCACTCTACTTTTTTAATACAAATTCATGTATATATGATGAACACCATGGTAGTGAGAAAACTTTTGGATGGATTCAAACATATGATCTACAAACTAGCACAACAAATCGAGTCAATGTCAAATTTTCGAAATCTAGTATGGCACGAATTCGAAATAATTACCCATATGCATGGTCATCAGTTCAAATCTTACAATGTACATCGAATTGAAACATCGATATTAAGTCTCATACTATCTCCATTCAAATGTTGTTTTTACCCCCCCCCCCCCCGCACACACGCTACATACTTCCTGTATCGGTCAATCTTCCTCTCCTAACCATCTTAGGAAGCTATCGGTTTCCAACACACATTCATTTTCTCTCTCCATGTTTCGATCTCTAACTCTCTCGACCACACAACCCCTTTTTCCACTCTGTTACCAAATGTATTTACCTCACACACCCGCCATTGCACCCCATGCCGAGCTCTCTCTCCCTCTCCCTCTCACCCTCTCGCACTAAATACATGCATTGCCTATCTAGCCCTCCCAACCTCTCGTGCGCACGCACGCACGTTGTCTAGCTAGGTCACTCCCTCGAGACAGTCTCACTCTTTCTTCCGCACGGCAGGCCACACTCGCTCAATCTCGCTCTATTTATCTGAGTCTCGTTTAACCTCGTTTTCTTTCACACACATATGATATATCTCCCTGTTCGGGCCTCGATCGACACACTTTATACTCTCTCACGCAGATTGTCTATCTAGGTCAGTCCATCCAAGCCGCCCCCACTCTTTCGACCTCATAGAGGGCCACGCTCGCTCAATCTCTCTCTCTCTCTCCCTCACTATATCTCTCTCTTCCTCTCTCTCTCTCTTTGTATGTCTTGATTGACCTCGCTCTTTCTCGGACAAAAAATGATATATCACCATGTTTGAGCCCAATTCGACCTATTCACATTGTATACTCTCTCACGCACATTTTCTATCTAGGTCATTCTCTCCAACCTGTCTCACTCTTTCGTTCGCATGACGACCCTATGTGATCGATTGACCTTGCTACCTCCCACGCACAAAATATATCTACGCGTCTGTGACTGGATCATCTCTCAATCTCTATCTTACAGCCCTCACCCTTGCCAAAAGCATAATCGGACAATATTTCTCTAGAGCATATATGTCTGTTCAATGAATGTCGGACCACACTCACTTTCTCTCTCTATCTATATGTCTCGATTGACCTCGCTTTCTCACGCCGTATATTTCACACATTGAAGCTACCTCTACATCCCTCGCAAAGCCGGAGCTATTTACATTGCGAGGGGCACTCCAACCTTGGATTAATTTGTGTAGGCATTTATTCTGGTCGGTTTAGATTATATTTTCGTAGCATTCGGCCCACAACTACTCTAAACGCCGTTGCAACCCCCGCAACTCCCCTAATTGATTTCCCTCTGGCTTGGTCATCGCTCTCTCACACATCCTTTCTCGCCTTCAACGTCGCACCATGGTATTATTGCAAAAAAAACTCTGTTGTTCTCTTTAATTATTATCAATAAGCTACAAAACTACACACCAATAGTCCACTTGCAATGGAACAAATTTCTACCCACAAATTAAAGTGCTACAAACTACACACCGAGGGGCCCACATGTAATGAAACAAATTTGGACCCATATACAAATTAAAAAATAAAGGACGAGGATCGAACATGCGACCAGGGCCTTCAAGCAGCACTTCGATAGGCAACATACGTAGAACAACAATGTTTGTCGTACCTACCTTTGTCCACATAATGTTTTATATTACCACAGCCTATTTAATGGATAACATGTAATATTATTTTTAGTACTATTCGCCTTCACGTACTAGTGGGTTCCATGTGTGCTCTCTCTCTCCTCCCCTTCTGCGTTTAGACGCACGGACAAACATGAAGAACTCATGGGCGATGTTGCCGTTGACCATATCTGGACGCGTTCACAAGTTACAGCACCAGTTTCACGTACTAGCAGCACTAGTCAGTGTGTACGTGCAATGCACGTTAATTTGGAAGTATATCAAGTGCATGCGGATATTAAGTAGGATATTATTTGTGTGTTATTATGTGATTAGCACTATTTTCGGCATGAAATAACTGCACGCTAAACGTGTTGAGCGCTCGACATTGAAGAAGTCTAGGTCATTGGATGACAAGGAATATATGTGGCTTGATGACATTTTATATTTAATTTGATATGGCTCTAGCAGAACATTCAATCGATCAAACCATAGATTTCGTTCAGTCTGACACCGACTTTAAATTATACGATGATCGATCTAAAATAAACGGAAATGATAAACGTTCGGATTTTAAGCATGGCAATCCGAACGTTTTTCATGGAAAATCTAGATTACGCGGTGGCAGGGGCGTCCTGCGGTGGGAAGTGGCTCCTCTGCCGTGCTCTGTGTGTCATCGGGCCACTGACCAACAGCGACGGCGGCGCCTTGCGCCATTGTTGGCGTACTCCTGGACGTTGGCCTAGCTTCAAGGAAGGCCAAAATGTTCTGGACTTTGGAGCGAGTCAACTGGCGGGAGGAGGCGACTAGCGTTGGTGCAAGGAAGCGGTCGACGGCGGCTATCCATGCCGCTGAGGGGGGCACTGTCACCCACGCGAGGACATGCGCTGTCAACGGCGCGGCGGAGATATTCGTTTGCACGGGCACGCACATCAGTGCATGCGCAGGCGCAGGCGCTGGCAGGTGCATGGGCAGCGGCACGGGCGTGCGCGTCAGTGCACGTGCAGGCTGTAGCGACCAGACCTCAAATAGTCCGATCTCTGTGCATTAGTGTCATCCCTAGATCGGTAATGCTGACACGCACAGTACTTGAGGATTTATAACAGAGTAGTAATCACACACTTATTACATCAAATGTCTCAAAAGAGAACTTATTACAATAAATATGGCTTAAGGCCATCTAATACGATAACATCGGAAGGCTTGGAAGATAAAGTGAGTCCATCAACTCCAACGGCATCACTGAGTAAAAGACCACGACCTAAGGCTTCTTACTCGTCGTTTGAAAAGTCTGCAACATGATACGTTGCAGCCCGAAACGGGTCAGCACATGGAATATGCTGGCAGTGTAACACAAAAGAGTAATGAACAGAATAATGCTATCACTACATGCATATATGGCTGGTGGAGGCTGTATGGTTAATATGTTTTGTGAAAGCCAATTTTTTCCTACAACAAAGGAATAAATTTTATTTAACTATCATGGTAGTTGTTAAACATTGAGAAGGTTCATGTAACACCCCGGATGTAACTTATCGTTGTCATGCATCTCATATCATGTCATCATGTGCATTGCATTTGCATACGTGTTCATCTCATGCATTCGAGCATTTTCCCCGTTGTCCGTTTTGCATTCCGGCGCTTCGTTCTCCTCCGGTGGTCATTTCTACCTTTCTTTCGTGTGTGAGGATTAAACATTTCCGGATTGGACCAAGACTTTCCAAGCGGCCTTGGTTTACTACCGGTAGACCGCCTGTCAAGTTTCGTACCATTTGGACTTCGTTTGATGCTCCAACGGTTAACCGAGGGACCGAAAAGGCCTCGTGTGTGTTGCAGCCCAACACCCCTCCACTTTGTTACAAAAACCCACCAAAACCCTCTCCATCATCTAGAGCGTTCGATCACGATCGCGTGGCCGAAAACCGCACCTCATTTGGACTCTCCTAGCTCCCTCTACCTCTATATAAAGACCCCTCCTCCAAATTCGCGGATCCCCTCTCCGAAACCCTAAAAATCGGATCTCCGCCGCCGCCGGACACGTCCGGACGGAGCCGGACGCGTCCGCCGCCACCGCCTGCCCAACCGGGAGTTGACACGTGTCCTCGCCAGGACTCCCATCGCCGCAGCCCGCCGCAGCCCGCGCGGCGCCCTCCCGGCCCGGGCGCCTCGCGCCTGGCTGCTTCTTCCCCGCCGCCCGCACCTCCTCGCCCGCGCCGGTCACCACCTCACCGCGCCGCCGCGCCGGCCGTTGTGCCGAACCCGCCGCCCGGCGCCCTGCCTCCCCTGGCCGGTGACCACCGCCCCGCCGCCTCGTCCACCACGCCGCCCCGGCCCGGATCCGGCGAGGTCCGGCCGGCCACCGACTCCAGCAAGCCCCACGCCGCCTCCCCAACAAACTCCGGTGGCTGACTTCAAACTCCGGCGAGCTCACTCTGGCCAACCTCGGGAAACGCGCCAGATCCAGGTCCAGATGTGGTTGACTTTCTCCTGAAACCCTAGTTCATATGCTCCTGTTCATCGCATCGTAACTTTGCATCTGTAACTCCGTTTTGGGCATATAGCATATCAAAATGTTCGTCTCAGAGAGCACATCATTTCATTCCATTGTATCATTTTCATTTGAGTTCATCTTGATGCCCGAAATGCTGTTAGGAGAGTGCTACTTGAGATATTTGTCAGATTTGCTACTCCATTTAGATATTTGTCATTTTTGCCATGATTATTGTGTGCATGATATGCCCATGAGCTCTACATATGTTTTTTTAAGGGTTTTGCCATCTTTCCGGAGGTGAAACCCATTTATTTTTGTGATTTTTGTGGTGACTAGCACGAGCTTGCAAAGTGAGGCTCTTGGTAATGCTGATTTCAGGGACTTAGCATTTCCACTAAGTCCTTGAGCTGTTTATCTCATGATGCCATATGTTCATGTTGTTTCCTAGTGATCCGTGCCTCTTTTGAGGATGATCAGTAAGGATGTTTTGTTAATATTATAGTGCTCTATCCATCCATGTCTTTGCTTGCAATTCCAGCACCCTAGCTTGAGTCAATCGAGCTCTACTTTTGCTACTTCATGAATCTGGGCAGATTGTCTACTTGTTAGCGATTTTGCCGAGGATGTTGTAGTTGATCCGTGCATGCTATGCTATTGTTCTTGCCATGTCTAGCTTGAATTTTGTGTATTCTTGATGGGTGTATGCTTAGCTTGTCATGACTTGCTCTGTAGTGAGTGCATCGAGCTCATAAACATGCCTACTTGATATCTGTTTCAGCATGCTCCAGTTTTTCACTAAGTCTGAGAACTGATTATGTTTTTGCCATGTTCTCATGCTTGCAATTGCATTTTCTGATCCCTTTTGGCTCAAGGTCACTAAGGGGCTTTTGTTAAGCTCTTTGAGTATCTCCATGCCATGCTTTACCTTTCCATGTTCAGGTCCTGTAGCATGTAGTTTTGCTGCTCCGAAGAGTGCTATCTGATCTGAAATTCCAGACAAGTGTTAATTTCACTAAATCTGAGATCTGTTTACCATATGCATTTTTGCCATGCTTGTTTGAACCTGTTAATGGATGAATTGGCCGTAGCCCAGTGCTAGACTTTTGTTAAGCATCATTAATGCATCCCTGCCATGTATTTTGATGCCATGTTTGGGTGTTGTAGCATGTTCATCTAGTTGCATTTATATGGCTACTTGCTGTAAATCGCAGAACGTGGTCATATTTGAATCGCTTGCTATTTCCAAACCGTAACTCCGATTCCGGCATTCTTTATATCGTTTTCAAGCGATTCCATCTCATCTTTCCAGTGGCGCACTTGGATTCCCAAGTTGAGGCCAGGTTCATGCATCCCTTGTAAAATCTTGCATATGCATCCCGCATCGCATCCCGCATAGCATTCCATGTTTGCATCATATTATTTGATCCTTGCACATGGTTGATTGTGTTCCGTTTGCTTGTTTGTCTTGTTTGGATAGAGCCGGGAGACGAGTTCGCTAACGAGGAGCCCGTTGAGTTTGCTTTCGAGGATCCAGTCAACTCTGACAACTTTGCAGGCAAGATGATCATACCCTCGAAATCACTACTATCTTTGCTTTGCTAGATGCTCGCTCTTTTGCTATGCCAATGCTACGATGCCTACCACTTGCTTTCAAGCCTCCCAAATTGCCATGCCAAACCTCTAATCCACCATGTCCTAGCAAACCGTTGATTGGCTATGTTTCCGCAATGCTCAGCCCCTCTTATAGCGTTGCTACACTACTAGGAAAAGGCCTACTAATGGCGCATTAGTGGTGCGCCATTAGTAGCACGCCATTAGTATATTTTACTAACGGCGCACCACTGGTGCGCCATTAGTATCTGATATACTAATGGCGCACCTCAGATGCGCCATTAGTATATACAATAGTGCGCCATTAGTATGCCTCCCAGGGGGCCATATATACCCAGGTGCTTTGGCATACTAATGGCGCATGACAACAGGATGCGCCATTAGTAACTTTGGCATACTAATGGCGCACTGTTTAATGATGCGCCATTAGTATCCTTTGGCATACTAATGGCGCACTATGATGTGATGCGCCATTAGTATGAATATTAGGTTTTTTTTAATTTTCTGTTTTTTGCACAGGTTACAAAATGTATAATTGGACAAAATATAGACAGCACACATCAACAACAGATTCATCGAATACAATAGAAGATTAGTCTCTGAGTACAATTCATCATTTTAGTCTCCGAATACAATTCATCATATTAGTCTCCGAATTGAAAAGACCGAACAAAGATAGAACATTATATTACAAGTCTCGAGACCGCGAGTTTGTCTTCACATTACAAGTCGATATCGATCATCTAAACTACCATCACATAGAAGAGAGCTGCGGTCATCACGATGAGCATCATCATGATGAGCATCATCACGATGAAACTCGTCTTCATCCGGTTCCTCCAACGCTCCCTCCCCTCTCCCGCTAGATAGCGGGCGTATCTAGATTCGGCCTCGGCCCTAGTGGCGTACCCTTTGTAACTGTTACCGCTGAATCGGTGAACCTGCCTCCGACACTCCTCCCAGTCGTCGTAGACTCCAGGAACCTTACCCTTGTACACGACATACCACGGCATCGCTATGCAGTAGCCAAACGAAACGTTAGTACCAATTCACAGACAATACATAAGCAATATATAAGTATGCAACAGAACAATCGGAAGAGAAAAGCAAGACATTAATAGCATCGATTAAATCTAAGTTGAACGACTCTCGAAACCAAAGAGACATACTACAAGTTCATTAAAGTTTAATTACAACATGAGCCAATCGATGTTTCAGAACTAGACACAGCATCACTGCTTTCGACTCGACTCAAGGGACCGGAGCGTGGATGAAGCCGCCGTCTATCGTGGGAGTCATGAAACAACGGGCGTTGTCAGCCTGCATTTGTAGGATTGTGTCGATGTCACTGTTGGACGGTTGATTTCTGAGGTAGAACTGCCCCGCGGTACGAAGGACATCTTGATGGATGATTTTCGCAAACTCCTACTGGATGCGAAAGAATTCTTGTCTGATGTCCGCGTCCTGGATTGCCGACACGCTCGCGGCCCAATCTTTGAGTCTACTCGGTAGCAGAAGTTGATGATGGTCCCGTACGATCGCCCGCATGTGATGGATGGCGTAGTAGGCACCCTTCTGACCGCCAGGCGGCTGCTTGACGCAGCAGAACATCGTATTGTGGGAGTACACGTGCTTGCCGTACTTACGAATAGGCCTAGTGAAGGTGCCTCCAGATTTGACGTAGCCGGGGAGAACATCATCAAGAACCTTCTTGACATTTGTGTAGTCTACGTTTGACTGACGGTCGGGGTCGAAATACGTGGCCATGGAATATTTGGGGCTTAGGAGGATGAGCGTGCAACGTGTGTCACTGCAGAAAACACGGAATGTTAAAAGAAAAACGATCGAAATCTAAGAATTCATATGTTACGGGGCGGTTGAGGGGAGGACTTACTCGAGAAAGTAAGGCACGAGGAAGTTATCCTTATCTTGGTTTGCCAGAATGACGCCTTCGAGGTAAGAACTCGCGACTTGCCGGTCCCCAGCGCTGCCCAAGATCTTGGCACGCATGTAGAAGGGGTCGACTATCACGATGTCCGGGGTCTTGTCGCGAATGATCCGCATCTCCATACTCAGTGAAAATAGCCGAACGAAGGTGTAGTGCAGCGGATGAAGGTTCAACATAGCGTGGGTGTCATCAAACCGCAGGACGATCGTACCCCCGATGGAGTTATCCACAAAGCCCTTGCCCTCTGGCACCTTGGCCACGAAAACCGGGTATGCCACATCCTTCTCTCCGAGACGCCGCTTCTCCAAAGAAAGAACACTGTCATGCAGACTCCGCATAGCACCGGTTGCAGCATCGAGCATATTTCTCGGTAGCATCGGCCTACCCGCCACATGCACCCTCCTCGAGATATCCTCAGGTGAAGGTGGCCCGTCCTGAGCACGGATCGTACTCGGTGCCGGCTGGCCCGCACCCTTGTTAGTCTTTCTTTTGCGTGCCTTCTTCTTCTCCTATAATGGGACCGAGTTCTGCTCATAGACCGCCTTCTTGAGTGTGTTGGGGCTGATCATATTTCGCATCTCGCCTATCTGAGGCTCGGTGAAGTCGGCAGCTGGAGGCGTCTCCTGAGAGCTGAACTGCAGACGACGCCTGTTGCAACTTGGCTTCTCCGCGGTACCAGCTAGATCGCGCATGTCTTTTGTTGGGTTGGGTTCTTGAGAAGGAGGCCCCATGAAGTCGCCACCGTACCCATGATCGGCAAAGTACTGATCGACGTTGGCAAATGTATCGTCGTCGTCGTCGTTCTGATCCTGTGCCATATGCATGTTTGGACTCCAGTGGCATAGGGATGTCCGGCACCGTTGCGGCGGTCTTGCCATGGGGCCGACTTGGCGCCGGCACGACTGGCGGTGTTGTCTTTGGGGTGGTGTCCCCCGCCCCCAAACGAGTCTGGCTCTTCGGCCAAAGCAGGGGCCAGCTCAGGCAGGCGCTGAGGGTCATCACGTCATCATCGTCGGGCCCGACGGGTCGAATCGGAGGTAACAACTCGTCGCGGCCTGGCAGCACCCGAACCAGTTGAACCCTAAACAAGTTGGGTGGCATCTGGGTACCGTGGAACAAGGGGTTGCCCGGTTGAACGATTTTGCCCTTGGCGACATCGACCAACTTGTTGTTCACGAAGTGCAGGAGAGTGCACGGAACGTCAGCGGCGCCCTGCGAAAACATGTAGGGCGTCAGAGATGCCCAGTCAAAGGCAAGGAGATGAAGTCCTCGGCCGAGAGAGGCTTAATTAGTTACCGTGATGATGGCGTCGAGCTCGGCTAATGTTGAGGCACCGCCAACAGCGGGCGTGCAGTTGACGGAGGGGCCGCTTGCTGCAGAGGTGCCGGCCGACGTACACCCGGGTGCATTAAGCTCTCGTGCCGGCGTCCGAGACACCAATGCCACCTCCACCGGAGACACCAATGGCCCCGCCATCGCGTTCTGCGAGTTGCTGGCCGTGAAGCTAGGAATCGGGGGCGGCCCCTGTTGGCCGCCCGCAATCCACGCACTAATCCCCTGGATCAAGGTAGGCACAATGGCGGTGATCGTCGCTCCGAGTTGTTGTTGCACTTGCTCTTGGACAATCTCCGGAATCCGCGCCACCTGTGCCCTGAGTTCCTGAACCTCGCGCGCCTGGCTTTCCAAGCTGGTCTTTTTCTCCTTTCGCCCACCAGTGTTATAGTATGACGACCATTTTGTCGACAAGCCTTTGCCGGCCACACGACCAGCTAACATCGGCTTACTGAGCTTATCCTTGTTCTTCATTACATTCAACGCCCTATTTAGAGTGGTGTCCCAAGGGTTGCTCTTAGTCGACCCCGCACTACTGCATTCAGTCGCCTGCGGAAGGAATGTGAACCATTTAGAAATTTGGCTTCATTAATTAGAATGCAACCATATGGAGCTAATTACGCGGGGGTGTATTCCTTACCAGAACAAGCTCAAGCGCCCTGGTCTTCGGATCTGTGGTAAGCTCCTTTGTTTTCGGGTCCTTCTTGTACCGGGCCCTGACAAAGTTCCTGGTCTGCTTGTCACCGTATTTATTGAAGAGGGGCGGTAGGCCTTGCTCGGCATGGTCCGCCTCCTCCTTGTCCCATATAGGCTCTGCCACTCTGTAACCGCCGGGACCGAGTGTGTGTTCCCCAAAGTTCAGCTCCCGCATTTCTTTCCCCCACTTACTTGATTCGGAGTTTGCGGTGCTTGAGCAATTGATCTTGAAGTCGTTGTAGTCATCTTCGGTGATCGAAGGATTTTTCTCCTTGATCTTCTCATAACTCTCACCTTTCTCGATCATTCTCTTCACATTGCTTTTCCAAGTAGACAGGGCCTTGCTCATCTTCGTGAGGGCAACATTGTTCACTTTATTCCCTTTGAGGCTTGTGTTTTCAAATTTAGCGGGGAACTTGTATCGTTCGTGCAGCTTCATGAAGAGGAGGTTGCGCAAATTCCCTCGGTCAAGATGCCTCAGGTTCTCGGTGTTGATCGAGACGGTGCTCCGGAGAATGCACCCGAGCTGAAGCGAGTACCCCTTGACTATTCGTTCGGGCGCCGTTGGATTCCCGTCGGAGTCCACTTCAGTAACTTCCTCCTTGAGGGTGCAGAGCACGGTCGGGCGCCGGTCCTTCCGTTGCCTCTTCGGTTGGCTGCCATCTGTGCGTGCGCCGCCATCATCAGTGGTGGCATCCTCGGCGGCACCATCAGTGGTGGCATCAGTGGGGTCATCCTCGGCGGTACCATCAGTGGTCTCAGGATCGGTGGGGAAGGCGGCCTCCTCATACAAGTGAGGTTGTTCCTCCTTCTCCTGGGACAGCTCCCAGAATTTCTTGCCGCCCGAACCCCTGGCCTCATCGTTGTTGGCCATGTTTCTCTATAAATAGGAAAAAAGTTTGGTCAAAAAGTTGGTTATTGTCAAGGAACAAGATCATGGTCTCATCATTTAGGGTTTGTCAACACCGAGGCATCCTAAAAGCTAAGCTTTTATCATTGAGGGTTTTTCGACGCCGAGGCACCTTAAAAGCCTAAGCTTTCATCATTTCGGTTTTTATCGACACCGAGGCACCCTAAAAGCCATGCATTAGTCACAAGTACGCCGGGGCACTTGATCCTACTTAATTAATTACTAAGATACCCCGGCCCATGCATTAGTCACAAGTACCCCATATGTCCTATTTTTAGCAAAGTCATGCTAAAAGTCACGGAAAATTTCAGCATGACCTTTGCTGAAAATAGGACATATGGAGTACCTGAATTTGCCGGAACAGAAGTTAATCGACATTCCAGCAAACTCAAGGGCCTCTCGGGTGGACAAGGCAAAAAAGGCCTCCATCACAAAATGGAAAATACATTGGCATGTGAAAAAAGGCCTCCATTGCTTAGGATGCACTGCCACTTAAGCATTGGGTACAAGACTGTTACATGAAAGTAAATGCAGCAGTTGAAGCAGAGACTGGTGTACAAGCAAGAACAGAGCAAGTTCTTCTTATCCTCTGCAATTATAATAGGAGCCAATCAAATGGATAAAAGGAGAATTGGTTCATTACAGGCAAGACTGAGCTGAAACAATCAAGGGAAGTGATCAGCAACAGTACGAAGGCTCTGCCAGACGGTGCTCTGAGCCGGCTGGACACATACAAGAAACTAGAATGACTCAGTCAGGTCACTATGTGGCTGAGCCTCTTCAGTCCATGGTTTCGCTACTTATAATAAGGCCTAATGTATTGTAGTTTGAGTGTCAACAAGCAATGATCAGGCATTAGCAGACAGCCGTATAAAACCAGCAACTTTGCAGTACGTAATCAGGAAGCTCGGCAAGGTGGCGAGTAATCAAATCAGATCAATTATTGTTGTTGGCCATGTTTCTCTATAAATAGGAACAAAGTTTGGTCAAAAAGTTGGTTATTGTCAAGGAACAAGATCATGGTCTCATCATTTAGGGTTTGTCAACACCGAGGCATCCTAAAAGCTAAGCTTTTATCATTGCTTGCGTGTTGTAGTCATAAACCAGGGTGACACAGGGTGACACAGAACTAGCTCCAGTTCATCAATGTAATGTAGGCATGTATTCCGAATATAGTCATACGTGCCTATGGAAAAGAACTTGCATGACATCTTTTGTCCTACCCTCCCGTGGCAGCGGGGTCCTATTGGAAACTAAGGGATATTAAGGCCTCCTTTTAATAGAGTACTAGACTAAAGCATTAACACATAGTGAATACATGAACTCCTCAAACTACGGTCATCACCTGGAGTGGTCCCGATTATTGTCACTTCGGGGTTGGCGGATCATAACACATAGTAGGTGACTATAGACTTGCAAGATAGGATCAAGAACTCTCATATACTGATGAAAACATAATAGGTTGAGATCTAAAATCATGGCACTCGGGCCCTAGTGACAAGCATTAAGCATAGGAAAGTCATAGCAACATCAATCTCAGAACATAGTGGATACTAGGGATCAAACCCTAACAAAACTAACTCGATTACATGATAAATCTCATCCAACCCATCACCGTCCAGCAATCCTACGATGGAATTACTCACACACAGTGGTGAGCATCATGAAATTGGTGATGGAGGAAGGTTGATGATGACGATGGCGACGGATTCCCCTCTCCGGAGCCCCGAACGGACTCCAAATCAGCCCTCCCGAGAGAGTTTAGGGCTTGGTGGCGGCTCCGTATCGTAAAACGCGATGAATCCTTCTCTCTGATTTTTTACTCCCCGAAAGTGAATATATGGAGTTAAGGTTGAGGTCGGTGGAGCGTCAGGGGGGCCACGAGGCAGGGGGCGCACCTAGGGGGGTAGGGCGCCCCCCCACCCTCGTGGACAGGGTGTGCCCCCTGGCGTGGATCTTTCTTCCAGTATTTTTTATATATTCCAAAATAATTCTTCGTTGATTTTTAGGTCATTTCGAAAACTTTTATTTCCGCACAAAAATAACACCATGGCAATTCTACTGAAAACAGTGTCAGTCCGGGTTAGTTCCATTCAAATCATGCAAGTTAGAGTCCAAAACAAGGGCAAAAGTGTTTGGAAAAGTAGATACGACGGAGACGTATCAACTACCCCAAGCTTAAACCTTTGCTTGTCCTCAAGCAATTCAGTTGATAAACTGAAAGTGATCAAGAAAAACTTTTACAAACTCTGTTTGCTCTTGTTGTTGTAAATATGTAAAGCCAGCATTCAAGTTTTCAACAAATATTATGAACTAACCATATTCACAATAACATTTAGGTCTCATGTTTACTCATGTCAATGGCATAATCAACTAGCGAGCAATAATAATAAATATTGGATGACAACACTTTCTCAAAACAATCATGATATGATATGACAAGATGGTATCTTGCTAGCCCTTTCTGAGACCGCAAAACATAAATGTAGAGCACCTTTAAAGATCAAGGACAGACTAGACATTGTAATTCATGGTAAAAGAGATCCAGTCAAGTCATAGTCAATGTAAACTAACAGTAATGGATGCAAATGACAGCGGTGCTCTCCAACTGGTGCTTTTTAATAAGAGGATGATGACTCAACATAAAAGTAAATAGATAGGCCCTTCGCAGAGGGAAGCAGGGATTTGTAGAGGTGCCAGAGCTCGGTTTTGAAATAGATATGAATAATATTTTGAGCTGTATACTTTCATTGTCAACATAACAACCGAGAGATCTCGATATCTTCCTTGCTACACACATTATAGGCGGTTCCCAAACAGAATGGTAAAGTTTATACTCCCCCTCTAGAAACAAGCATCAATCCATGGCTTGCTCTAAACAACGAGTTCCTCCAACTAACAAGAGTCCCGGGGGAGTTTTGTTTGCAGTTATTTTGATTTGACATGCATAAATCATGGGACTGGGCATCCCGGTGACCAACCCTTTTCTCGAGAGTTAGGAGCGGAGTCCACTCCTCTTGAGAATAACCCGCCTAGCACTGAAGATACAGACAACCCTAGTTGATACATGAGCTATTTGAGCATACAAAACATATTGTTTGTTTGAAGGTTTAGAGTTTGGCACATACAAACTTACTTGGAACGGTAGGTAGATACCGTATATAGGTAGGTATGGTGGACTCATATGGAACAACTTTGGGGTTTATGGAATTGGATGCACAAGCAGTATTCCCTCTTAGTACAAGTGAAGGCTAGCAAAAGACTGGGAAGCGACCAGCTATAGAGCGACAACAGTCATGAACATGCATTAAAATTAATCAACACCGAATTCAAGCATGAGTAGGATATAATACACCATGAACATAAATATCGTAGAGGCAATGTTGATTTTGTTTCAACTACATGCATGAACATGTGCCAAGCCAAGCCACTCGAATCATTCAAAAGAGGATACCACCCTATCATACCACATCACAACCATTTTAATAGCATGTTGGCACGCAAGGTAAACCATTATAAGTTCCTAGCTAATTAAGCATGGCATAAGCAACTATAATCTCTAGTTGTCATTACAAACATGTTTATTCATAATAGGCTGAATCAAGAACGATGAACTAATCATATTTATAAAAACAAGAGAGGTCGAGTTCATACCAGCTTTTCTCATCTCAATAAGTTCATCATATAATCATCATTATTGCCTTTCACTTGCACGACCGAATAGTGTGGAAAATAATAATAGTGCACGTGCATTGGACTAAGCTGGAATCTGCAAGCATTCAATTCAAGAGAGAAGACAAGGTAATATGGGCTCTTTGTTAGATCAAAAATAATGAATATAAGGGCCACTCAACATTTTAACCATGGTCTTCTCCTCTCGACCCCCAAAGAACAAGAAAAGAAATAAAACTATTTACACGGGAAAGCTCCCAACAAGCAAAAGAAGAACGAGAAATCTTTTTGGGTTTTCTTTTTAATTACTACTACTATTGCATGAAAAGTAATCTAGCTAAAAAGCTACAACTATATTTTTTTTGTTTTTTCATAAGGTTTATCAAACACACAAGAAGAAAGCATAAAAAGGAAAATAAACTGGCATGGATATTACAATGAAAAAGTATGAGCACCGACAACTAGCATGAGTGTGTGAACATAAATGTAATGTCGGTGAGAAATACGTACTCCCCCAAGCTTAGGCTTTTGTCCTAAGTTGGTCTATGGCCACGGCTAGCCTGGCGGATATCCAAAGTAATAGTTGGGGTCGTATTGAGATGCAGCCGCAATTGCTTGATGAGCTGCAGCTTGGAGGCGAGCTATCTCCACCCTCCTCTTGTACTCGGTCGCCTCCTCCTTGGTTATAACATATCTCCCCTTTGTTTGAAAGTCAAAGAAAGTAGGGGCAAGGAGAGCGACGTGATAGGTGCGTCGTCTGTCAAAGATTAGTCGGTAGTGGAGGAACTGATCGTTCCTCTCAACAAACTGATGACGAACCATAGCCTCATAATCTAAATAAGAAGGAGGCAACTCAATATCATGTCCACGTATGGGTATCTCAAGAAAGTTAGCTATATGGGTTGCATAAATTCCACCAAAGAAATCTCCATGAATACGATTATTATGCAACCTACGTGCAATGATAGCCCCCAAGTTGTATTGTTTATCTCCTAAAACAACGCTTCTGAGAACACTAAGATCAGGCACACACATGTGACATGCTTCATCTTTACCATTAATGCATCTACCTATGAAGGGAGCAAAATAATGTATAGCAGGAAAATGAATGCTCCCTATGGTAGCTTGCGTCACATCCCTAGATTCCCCCACAGTTATACTAGCAAGAAAATCTCTAAATTCAGACTTGTGAGGTTCACTAACATCACCCCACTGTGGGAGTTTACAAACAGTGTTAAAATCTTCTAAGTCCATGGTATAAGATTTATCATAAAGATCGAACAGGACAGTTTGAGAATTGCGTGATGATGAAAATTTAAACCTTCTCACAAATGAATCAGTTAAATAGAGGTACTGACGGCACTTATCTGCCTCGAAGCTCTCAAGATCAGCATTACGCACATAAGCTTCAAATTCCTCCTTGATTCCCGCTCGAACCATGAAGTCCTCTGACGGCCATTCACAGGGCCGCACTTGAGCATCCCTTGGTGGTTCCTCGTCCGCATCGCGTATTGTGAGTCTAAGTCCTTGCTTCCTTGAAGGACCACCTTGATACATTTTCCTAAACATATTTCTTCCTCTGAAAAATTTCTGAAATTTTTAGTAACTTCAAAATAAAAGTGAACCAAACTCAACAATATTGATAGCAACTACTCCTACAAGTGCCTAGAGGATATATCATGCATCAAAACTACTTTTGACAATATAAATTTGACATGCAAGCTCAAGAACAGGGTCACCTAAGCAGCAAAAATATGCAATGAATAAAGCACTAGAACAAAAACTAATTGGACCATTGGAGGAGTCACATACCAAAGAACAATCCCCCAAAGCAGTTTTGTGAATGGAGCTTTGAGCAAGGAGATCGAAAATGGCAGCAAGATGAGCTTGGACTCGGGTTTGAGCTGGCTAGTGATGTTTTGGGGAGGAAGAACGAGTGTGTGGTAGCTGGAATAAGTGGAGGGGAGCCACCGTGGCCCACGAGGCAGGGGGCGCACCCAGGGGGGTAGGTCGCGCCCTCCACCCTCGTGGTCAGGTGCTTGCTCCCCATGATGTGTTCTTAGTGCCAGATATTCTCAAATATTCCAGAAAAAATCATATTTAAATTTCAGGGCATTTGGAGAACTTTTATTTTCAGGGTATTTTTTTATTGCATTGATAATTCAGAAAACAGACATAAATTACTATTTTTTCTTTATTTAATATAAATAACACAAAGTAAAAATAGGGTACAGAGAGTTGTGTTTTCTAACTTCATCCATCTCATGATCATCAAAAGGAATCCACTAACAAGGTTGATCAGGTCTTGTTAACAAACTCATTTCGAATAACATGAAACCGGAGAACTTTCGAATAACACTAGGTTACCTCAACAGGGATATGCATGTCCCCAACAATAAGAGTATCATATTTCTTCTTGACAGTAGGAAGAGGAAATTCAAAACCTACAATAGTAATAGTTGAAAATTTTCCAGTAGAATTGATACTGTGTTTACCATGCTTCCTGGCAACAAAGTCTCTCTTGTCATAACCTTGGTTCTTTGATTGTGGGTTATCAAGATCAACAGTAGGTTCAATCTCTATAGCACTGTCATTACTTGGTTGAGCATCAACAAGAACATCATCATTGACATTATCACTAGGTTCATGTTCGTTACCAGATTGTGTTTCAGCATCGGAGATAGAAATATCATTGGGATTCTTAGGTGTGTCAACAACAGGTTCACTAGAAGCATGCAAAGTCCTATCGTTTTTATTTTTCTTCCTCTTAGAAGGACTAGGTGCATCTGTGGTAGTTCTTTGAGAATCTTTCTCAATTCTCTTAGGGTGGCCCTCAGGATACAAAGGCTCCTGAGTCATTTTACCACCTCTAGTCATAACTCTAACATCATTCTCATTCTTATTATTTAATTCATTGAGCAAATCATTCTGAGCTTTAAGTACTTGTTCTACTTGCGTGGTAACCATAGAAGCATGTTTACTAATAAGTTTAAGTTCACCTTTGACATTAGCCATATAATCACTCAAGTGTTCAATCATGTAAGCATTATGTTTCAATTGTCTACCAACATAAGCATTAAAATCTTCTTGCTTAACCATAAAGTTATCAAATTCATCCAAACATTGGCTAGCAAACTTAGCAGGAGGGATTTCAGCTTTATCATATCTATAGAGAGAATTTACCTTTACTACCTGTGTTGGGTTATCGAGACCATGTGTTTCTTCAACAGGCGGCAAATTAAGACCATGTATTTCTTCAATAGGAGGTAAATTCTTAACATCTTCAGCTTTTATACCTTTTTCTTTCATGGATTTCTTTGCCTCTTGCATATCTTCAGGACTGAGAAATAGAATACCCCTTTTCTTCAGAGTTGGCTTAGGAGTTGGTCCAGGAAGTGTCCAATTATTTTTGTTGGTCAACATGTTATTTAATAGAATTTTAGCTTCATCAACAGTTCTTTCACTGAAAACACAACCAGCACAACTATCCAGGTAATCTCTAGAAGCATCGGTTAGCCCATTATAGAAGATATCAAGTATTTCATTCTTCTTGAGAGGATGATCAGGCAAAGCATTAAGTAATTGGAGAAGCCTCCCCCAAGCTTGTGGGAGACTCTCTTCTTCAATTTGCACAAAATTATATATTTCCCTTAAAGCAGCTTGATTCTTATGAGCGGGGAAATATTTAGCAAAGAAGTAGTAAATCATATCCTGGGGACTAAGCGCACAACCAGGATCAAGAGAATTAAACCATATCTTAGCATCACCCTTTAATGAGAACGGAAATAATTTAAGGATATAATAATAGCGTGTTTTCTCATCATTAGTGAACAGGGTAGCTATATCATTTAATTTAGTAAGATGTGCCACAACAGTTTCAGATTCATAGCCATAGAAAGGATCAGAATCAACCAAAGTAATTAACTCAGGATCGACAGAGAATTCATAATCCTTATTAGTAACAAAGATAGGTGAAGTAGCATAAGTAGGATCATATTTCATTCTAGCATTCAGATATTTTTGTTTCAGCTTAGCTAATAGTTTCTTAAGATCACTCCTATCATTGCAAGAAAAAAGACTCTAGCAGTTTCTTCATCCATAACACAACCTTCAGGAACAACAGGTAATTCATATCTAGGGGGAGAATCTTCATCATCACTTTCATTAATATTATCAGTTTCAATAATTTCATTCTCTCTAGCCCTATCAAGTTGTTCATCAAGAAATTCACCAAGTGGCACAGTAGTATCAAGCATAGAAGTAGTTTCATCATAAGTACCATGCATAGCAGAAGTAGCATCATCAATAACATGCGACATATCAGAATTAATAGCAGAAGCAGGTTTAGGTGTCTCAAGCTTACTCAAACAGAAGGTGAATCAAGTGCAGAGCTAGATGGCAATTCCTTACCTCCCCTCGTAGTTGAGGGAAAAATCTTGGTTCTTTGATCTTTCAAGTTCTTCATAATGATAAGCAGATATAAATCCCAAGTGACACAAAGAATAGAGCTATGCTCCCCGGCAACGGCGCCAGAAAATGTTCTTGATAACCCACAAGTATAGGGGATCGCAACAGTTTTCGAGGGTAGAGTATTCAACCCAAATTTATTGATTCGACACAAGGGGAGCTAAAGAATATTCTCAAGTATTAGCAGCTGAGTTGTCAACTCAACCACACCTGGAAACTTAATATCTGCAGCAAGGTATTTAGTAGCAAAGTAATATGATAGTAGTGGTAATGATACCAAAAGGTAGCGGTAGCAAAAGTAATATTTTTGGGTTTTGTAGTAATTGTAACAGTAGCAACGGAAAAGTAAATAAGCGAAGAACAATATATGGAAAGCTCGTAGGCATTGGATCGCTGATGGAGAATTATGCCAGATGCGATCGATCATGTAACAGTCATAAACTAGGGTGACACAGAACTAGCTCCAGTTCATCAATGTAATGTAGGCATGTATTCCAAATATAGTCATATGTGCTTATGGAAAAGAACTTGCATGACATCTTTTGTCCTACCCTCCCGTGGCAACGGGGTCCTATTGGAAACTAAGGGATATTAAGGCCTCCTTTTAATAGAGTACTAGACCAAAACATTAACACATAATGAATACATGAACCCCTCAAAGTACGGTTATCACCGGAAGTGGTCCCAATTATTGTCACTTCGGAATTGCCGGATCATAACAGGTAGTAGATGACTATAGAATTGCAAGATAGGATCAAGAACTCTCATATACTGATGAAAACGTAATAGGTTGAGATCTAAAATCATGGCACTCGGGCCCTAGTGACACGCATTAAGCATAGGAAAGTCATAACAACATCGATCTCAAAACATAGTGGATACTAGGGATCAAACCCTAACAAAACTAACTCGATTACATGATAAATCTCATCCAACCCATCGTCGTCCAGCAAGCCTACGATGGAATTACTCACACACGGCGGTGAGCATCATGAAATTGGTGATGGAGGAAGGTTGATGATGACGATGGCGATGGATTCCCCTCTCCGGAGCCCCGAACAAACTCCAGATCAGCCCTCCTGAGAGAGTTTAGGGCTTGGCGGCGGCTCCGTATCATAAAACGCGATGAATCTTTTCTCTAATTTTTTTCTCCCGAAAGTGAATATATGGAGTCAATGTTGAGGTCGATGGAGCATTAGGGGGCCCACGAGTCAGGGGGGCGCACCCCCACCCCCGTGGATAGGGTGTGGGCCCACTGGCATGGATCTTTCTTCCACTAGTTTTTATATATTCCAAAATAATTCTTCGTTGATTTTCAGGTCATTCTGAGAACTTTTATTTCTGCACAAAAATAACACCATGGCAATTCTGCTCAAAACAGCGTCAATCCGGGTTAGTTCCATTCAAATCATGCAAGTTAGAGTCCAAAACAAGGGCAAAAGTGTTTGGAAAAGTAGATACGACGGAGACGTATCATGTCTCCCTATAAACCCCTGCATATGCGAAGTTTACCCCCCAATCGTGCTGACCAGACCACACACAGAAATACAAACCCCCTATGTCTCTATAACAGGCAGACACACATTTCAAAACTGAAGTAGGAACATTAGAATCATATGAAATTTGTATTTGAACTAATAAACTAAGGAATTATGAGTGGCATAATGTTTAGCTTCAAGGGTGGAGTGTTGGTAGTGCGACACAAAGCAAGTAGGAAGATTGTATTCCATGTAAAAGATCAAAGCCTATGTAAAAGCTGGAAATGACACTTTCTTTCTATACAATGCAGTGTTCGTTGCCCACACATGATGGAAGACATCACATAGAGAAATACTATTCACTCATGTCTATGGTTCCAGCATTTAGAAACAGGGTGGTCCACCCTAAAAGAATATTGACAACAAATATGACAAGGCAAGCATAGATGTAGTGAATCAATCATTTACTTGTGAGCTTCTAGGACAAGTATGCAGAACTGTAACTGCAGTAAGAGACCGTCTAAAATCCTCCTAGAGTCATGCCGTCCGGGGACGGCAAGTCGCCAGCGAGGCAGGCGGCTGGGGGCGAGTAGAGATCGGAAGCGCGCAGCAGAACAGAGGGGAATCGGGGCCTGGGACGACCCAAAATCCCAGGGTGGGCAGGCCCACCGTGGGCACCCTATAGAGATATACAACCGAATGGCGAACATGCATTTTCGAAACTAATTTAGGAACATTTAGCTGACCAATTAAATGACTCTGTTTTAATAATAATATATTCGTATTTGAACAACTAAACTTGTTTAGCTTGATGGGTGGAGCAGTGCTATTATGACATGAAGCACGTATTCTGATATTATGGTGATCATAAAGGGGGAAAGTCTAAGATATTTTTTTAGCAAAAGAGGGTTTCCCCTCTGATTTCTATTAAAGAAACCACCACGGAACCAACATGATCAATTAAACCGTATTATGACTGTGGCATGGCAGATTTGAAGCTGCAAACCAGAGAAATGATATTTAGCAGCCATTGTTTGCTTCAAACTAAGAACTAAATTCTAAGAGCTGAAAAGAAAGTAGAGTAACCAAGTTAAGATCTATTTTCTGGTTGCGATCAAAAGGTTGAGGAGATATGAAGTACCACCTCTCTTGCGGCGCCGTGTAGGCATCGGGGGTGCGATGGCTGTCGGTGGCGTTGAAGCAGATCTGCGATGGTAGACGGGTGCATCAGGGGATAAGTCCCGTTGTGGTGGAAGAGAAGGTCGTGTGAGCGGTCCCGGCAAAGAGGACGACGGCGCCGATAAAGCGAGAGGATGTGATGCAAGGCTCTTGGTCCGTCGCCGTGGATTAGAAACGTCCATATCTAGCATGGACGACACGGTCTTGGTAGGAGCTCTGGCATGGTGGAGGACGGTGGCGATGGATGTGGTGGAGGACGGCGGCGATGGATGGGATGGAGGACGGCGGGAATGGATGGGGTGGAGGACGGAGGCTGGTGTGGGGATGGTGTTCTAGCGCGGACGGTGTATGAATGGGAAAATGGAGGGAGAAGTACGGGGAACCATGTTTTCGGGACGCGCCTGTCTGAAATATGGGAAAGTTACGAACTTCGCCCCCGTTTAAAATTTGGATGTCTCGTCGGTTGGGGATACGACGGTAATCTCGCATCTCGCCAATATTTGCCCAGAGCGATTTTGGGCGAGGAGAGGGTGGTTGGCACCCATGGTTGGCGCCCATGGTGTATGAACGGGGCTAATAGGTAGGGCGGTTGTGTCACGTCTGAGTGGAGTTACAAACCTGCCCCTATTGAAAATATTTCCCTCCATCGATTTCGGCCGAGTCGAGTTTGTTTTGCCGCCCACCGTGTATGAATGGGGAAATGGAGGGAGAAACAGAGGTCTTTCGGATGAGCTTGAATCTAATGTGTTTTGCCGCCCATGTTTGGTGCCCATCATGTAGGAATGGGCTCAGAGGCGGTCGTGTCACGTCTAATTGAAGTTACTAACCTACCACTATTTAGAGCAGTGGAAATCGGGCCGATGGATTGTCCGTGTAATGGGTAGACAGTCATTTCCATCTCCCAAACACTTGGCTTCGGGCAGCCGACGTGGGAGTGGACATTTTGCCGCTTCTTTCGAATTTTGGGAGAATAAGCATCCACGTTTACCCTCGCAACTAAATTCAAATCCATTTTGTATTCCTATACGAATCTTTGTAAATCATTCTATGTGTTTTCATATATCTTCAAAAGGACGACAAAGAAGTATTCCACTGTCATATATGAATATGGTTTACAAATGCCGATACTTAAATTCAGAAGCTAGAATCTAGTTTAAGGTGAATTCGAATATTTGGAACACTTCATGTCCAACTCAAATGTCACACACAGCATAATGTGTACTCCCATTTAGATATGTACACAAGCGATGTATCAAGATTCAAATACCGAGTCAATCAACCAAGAATGTACAGAACTAAACAGACATATAAACCCTTATAGAGTATACGGATCAATAATATCAACTAACATACATAAGCCATGCCACTATACTTTTTTTCTACAACGACATCCTTTTTTTAGCCAAGCTACTACAACATCTTGGCCCTTTCCGATGCGTACCACTTATGGTCCATCTATACTACTATTATTGCTGAATGCACATTCAGCCCGATTGGCATATTTGTAGGTCTGGCACAACAATCAAAATGAAATGTATCCGAGTCTTATCAATTAATACAGACTTGTGCTCAAATAAAATTACAAACCAAAAAACAAAAAACAAAAAACAATTATTACATGATCTCTAAAAAAATGGTTTGATTGATTACATGAACAAACAACACAAAGGTTATCCAACAATGGAAGGAACATTTCACCTATGATTTACCAAGTGGGAATTTAATTTAATTTTTCCTTCAGGACCTTAACAATGTGGTCAGTCTCAGCTTGCTTCATTTTGAAATCCACCAACTATTTAATGGTTGTCTTGAGTACTGCTTGTGATTGTGTTGTATGCTTCCTCAACATGTCAACTTCATCTCTAAGTGTAGAAACAGAATCTCTTTCTACCACTAGTTTAGCCTCTAGAGCATCAGCAGTTGGCAATTCATAATGCACGATTGGGCCGGTGCCACTACTGTGGGATGATACAACGTCCGTGGGGACCTCGCTCTTTGATCTTGGGCTAACCTGTTTTCCCATTGAAGTTCCGATTGGATTCAGAAAAGTTGAAATTAGCAAAACATCTGAACTGGGAGTTATAACAGCAAACCAGTTAAACAAATAAGGAATTAAAGAGTTTCAATTGGATGCTGAAAAGTAGTTATTAACATCATTGTAACCCGTTGTTGCAGCAGCAAAGCAGTTAAACAAACAAGTAGCTATTTAAGTTCAGGCAAACAGGTAATTATTAACAGTAAGTATCAAACACATAGATAGGTGCAGTCTATAATAGGATTAATAGGCTGTGGCATTATGTAATCAGTAGCAAACTAAATTAAGCCAAGCAACATAATTGAACAATTTTGCAATAAGTGGCTAACTAAAATTCCGAGAAGCTGGTAACTGAACTTACATTAGTTCTTTGTATAGGCACACTACAACTTCTTTTTCGCTTACAAGGTTGTACAAAGGAGTCCATGGCATCAATTGCTTGGATACGCAGTCCCAATACTTCTTTCTTACCACACTGCATTGGTAAGTCGAATGGTTAATCTGGTAAGATGGTGCGTCCTTGATATGTTATATGAGGACGTGTAGTCAGATTAGTTGTAGCCACACAAATCACACTCGCTTTTACTCTATATTTCATGTGATTACTTTTGGCATATCGAGATCTAAGCAATCTAAAATAGGATGAAAAGACTGGCATCCTTCACATTATTGGCGAACTCAGTTCATAGAAACAAGCAATTCAACCATTCTATGGGTAAATCAAAAGCACCACTGGAATATTTTTCACTACCCCAATCATACACGCAAAAAGGGGCGACGCCACCATAGGGGCTGGTATGGGCGGCCGCCTCGGGTGGCTGGAAAGTGTGCACCTAGTTTGAGTCATCCAGGTTGGCCCAGGCTAGTTTTGTTCGTCCCAACGCACGAGCAGACAATGTAAAAAATGAAGAAAAATGTTTCAATTTGGATGGGCCAATAACATAAGTGCAAGGCAGGCCCTATAGCAGGCTTGCGGCCCAAACGAGCGCCTCCCGTATCAATCGACTGTAGGAAAAATCTCAATTCATTCGCTCCAGCCTCCAGTCTAGTTTGCTCCTAACCTAGCCACCGCTGGACAGACCAACACATCACTTCCTCGCGCCCTCATTAGAGGGCGGTTGCCGGGCTTCAAGCGAACAAAAGGACAAGAAGATTAAGATCCAACCCTGGGTGTAGCCTGCGTGGGAGGCAGCGGTGGCAGCACAGGCATGCCATCAAGCTTGCGCAAACGGACAGTCTCAGCTTGCAAGAGTAGCATTCACAATGAGCAGGTACATCACATCCCTGATTATATCTAATTCAACTCTTCAATTTCTAGCCAATAGTTAAACCTGATGGTGTTGTAAAACTGTTTGTATGTAGGGAATCTATGAGAAAATGAAACCAATTTCTACTTATTTTATAACTCCCCCAATCAATACTGAACTGACTGAATCTGATGTATCTAATCAAGTTTCCGGTGCAAACATCCAAGCTCATGTTGTTCTTGAGCCTGAAGTGTCTAATGAACAAACTGCTAATGAAGAATTTGATGGAAACATTTTACATGCTCCTGGTGATGAACATATAGTGTCTAATGAGGGATCCAATGCAAGCATTTTGCAAGCTCCCATAGAAGGATTTAGTGTCTAATGATGATCTGCTATGTTGAGAGAGACATAGAGATTTGCAGGCATTGATGACAAGCAAATTATAGTGCATTTTCATGGCTTGAGGAAACGTCGAGGCCATCTACCAGAAAGTCCCCGTATCATGACAACGTAGCATAAATAATTTTCTAATCTATTGTTTGAAACTATTGGCATACTTGAGTAGGATAGATATATTGATATGCAGTTTGCGCACTGGTTATAGGTGCAATTACACTTTGATATTTTCAGCCAGAGAACGAATAATTCAAGCAGGTATAGACCATGTTTGTAGTTCTTGTACACCATGTTGCATTTTGTGTTTTTTGGTGCTTGCATCATTTAGTGTTTATAATCTGAACTACTTTGGATCATTAGCTGGTTTTCAAAGTGCATGTAGCTTCACATTTCTCAAGTTATGTTGATTTCTGGAGTGCAAGTGCCTTCGTATTTTTTAAGTTAAATGTTCGCCCCTGGTAACTTGAATTCGTGGATCCGCCAGTGCACACAAATCATACATGAATGCCAGTACGAATTAAATGAAATGCAGGGACTTACGCTAGCTCGTTGTACAGGCTCACTGCAGCTCTGCTTGCGCTTGGGATGTTCCATGTACAAGTCCATGTTACCACTTGCTTGGATGTGCAGGCCTTGTGCTCCTTGCACCCCCCTCTGCATTTTTGACATGGCGAATGGTTGATCAAATAAGAGGAATCGACCTTGCTATTGTACCGGAGGACAGATACTTACAAGGTTATACGAGTGTGCATGATGTGTACCAGATCCCGTAGCGCCGTCATGCTTCGCTAAAAAATGGATTTGCTAGTTTCAGATGATATCTCCAGAAGAAATAAGAGTTAAAGTCAGAGTTTCATAGGTGTGTAAGCTAAGAGTGCAGTGAAAGGATATCCAAACATCGTAGGAACAGTGCACAAGGGAGTGATGTGTGGATACCTAGTTCGGGCCGGCGTTTGGGCATGCTCGCCTAGCTAGAGTGCGGGTCACTTCATAGCCGTTGAGGGTGATGCGCTGGTGTTGGCTGGCCGCGCACGGATGTGGATCTTGAGTGGCAGCGGAGCGCTACGATGCGGTGGACGAGACCGTTGGTGAAGCCCCAGTGGCCTCGGGGGGGGGGGGGGGGCGGAGGTGCGACGATGTGCTCGGTGAATTAGCCCCAGTGAGCTGGGAGACGGCGTCGGTGAAGCGCACCTGATGCGGTGGAAGTCGGTGTTTGTGAGGCACGTCGGTTGCAGCGGCCGACGTTGTCGGTGGACCACCCGGTGCGGTGGAAGAGGGCGTAGATGAGGTAGCTCTGGTGCGGTGGTGAAGCGCGACCGTCATCTTCGTCGTCATCATCCAGCACAGAGGTGGGGAAAGAGATGAGACGAGGGGCGATTCAAACTTTGCTTGGGTTGGCGACGAATTAGGGATTTGAGCAATCTGGGCGCGGAAGGGGACGGTGGAGAAGGGAGATTTTGCAGGGCTGGAATTGGGGCCGCCAGATATTTCAATCCGAAACGTGGAAGCACGAACTTATTTTGTCGTCGTCCTTTTTTTGGGGGGGGGAGGGGGGGAGGGAGGGAGGGGGTGGGTGGGACGCAACTTCGGTGCCTTAAAGGCACCTGCCTTTGGGTCACTGACATGTGGGCCAGCCACATGTTGGGCCCACATGTCATAGACACAAAGGTAGGTGCCTTAGGGCACCGAAGCATCGTCCGGGTGGGTGGCTAGGTGCTAAGCCACCGTACGACACACGCGACCACCATGACACGACCCTGGTCTGCCTGGTGCACCTACATTTGGGAGGAGATTTGAGAATGCAAACGAATCTTCTTTCATTTGCAAATGAATCTGTATGTATTACCATGCCCATGTTTTCCTTGCGAATAATTAGTCATTCGAAACGAGATATTATAAATTAATTAATGAGGAGTTATTTGGAAAAAACGAAATGGTATCCACGCTAACGTGGATTAGAGTGTGTGTCACATAATTAGTTATTTGAATTGGAGTGTGTGTCGCATAGCGATCTCCAATTCTAACGTGGATTTCGCATTTCACTGTATCCACTCTACTTTTTTAATACAAATTCATGTATATATGATGAACACCATGGTAGTGAGAAAACTTTTGGATGGATTCAAACATATGATCTACAAACTAGCACAACAAATCGAGTCAATGTCAAATTTTCGAAATCTAGTATGGCACGAATTCGAAATAATTACCCATATGCATGGTCATCATTTCAAATCTTACAATGTACATCGAATTGAAACATCGATATTAAGTCTCATACTATCTCCATTCAAATGTTGTTTTTACCCCCCCCCCCCCCCCGCACACACGCTACATACTTCCTGTATCGGTCAATCTTCCTCTCCTAACCATCTTAGGAAGCTATCGGTTTCCAACACACATTCATTTTCTCTCTCCATGTTTCGATCTCTAACTCTCTCGACCACACAACCCCTTTTTCCACTCTGTTACCAAATGTATTTACCTCACACACCCGCCATTGCACCCCATGCCGAGCTCTCTCTCCCTCTCCCTCTCACCCTCTCGCACTAAATACATGCATTGCCTATCTAGCCCTCCCAACCTCTCGTGCGCACGCACGCACGTTGTCTAGCTAGGTCACTCCCTCAAGACAGTCTCACTCTTTCTTCCGCACGGCAGGCCACACTCGCTCAATCTCGCTCTATTTATCTGAGTCTCGTTTAACCTCGTTTTCTTTCACACACATATGATATATCTCCCTGTTCGGGCCTCGATCGACACACTTTATACTCTCTCACGCAGATTGTCTATCTAGGTCAGTCCATCCAAGCCGCCCCCACTCTTTCGACCTCATAGAGGGCCACGCTCGCTCAATCTCTCTCTCTCTCCCTCACTATATCTCTCTCTTCCTCTCTCTCTCTCTTTGTATGTCTTGATTGACCTCGCTCTTTCTCGGACAAAAAATGATATATCACCATGTTTGAGCCCAATTCGACCTATTCACATTGTATACTCTCTCACGCACATTTTCTATCTAGGTCATTCTCTCCAACCTGTCTCACTCTTTCGTTCGCATGACGACCCTATGTGATCGATTGACCTTGCTACCTCCCACGCACAAAATATATCTACGCGTCTGTGACTGGATCATCTCTCAATCTCTATCTTACAGCCCTCACCCTTGCCAAAAGCATAATCGGACAATATTTCTCTAGAGCATATATGTCTGTTCAATGAATGTCGGACCACACTCACTTTCTCTCTCTATCTATATGTCTCGATTGACCTCGCTTTCTCACGCCGTATATTTCACACATTGAAGCTACCTCTACATCCCTCGCAAAGCCGGAGCTATTTACATTGCGAGGGGCACTCCAACCTTGGATTAATTTGTGTAGGCATTTATTCTGGTCGGTTTAGATTATATTTTCGTAGCATTCGGCCCACAACTACTCTAAACGCCGTTGCAACCCCCGCAACTCCCCTAATTGATTTCCCTCTGGCTTGGTCATCGCTCTCTCACACATCCTTTCTCGCCTTCAACGTCGCACCATGGTATTATTGCAAAAAAAACTCTGTTGTTCTCTTTAATTATTATCAATAAGCTACAAAACTACACACCAATAGTCCACTTGCAATGGAACAAATTTCTACCCACAAATTAAAGTGCTACAAACTACACACCGAGGGGCCCACATGTAATGAAACAAATTTGGACCCATATACAAATTAAAAAATAAAGGACGAGGATCGAACATGCGACCAGGGCCTTCAAGCAGCACTTCGATAGGCAACATACGTAGAACAACAATGTTTGTCGTACCTACCTTTGTCCACATAATGTTTTATATTACCACAGCCTATTTAATGGATAACATGTAATATTATTTTTAGTACTATTCGCCTTCATGTACTAGTGGGTTCCATGTGTGCTCTCTCTCTCCTCCCCTTCTGCGTTTAGACGCACGGACAAACATGAAGAACTCATGGGCGATGTTGCCGTTGACCATATCTGGACGCGTTCACAAGTTACAGCACCAGTTTCACGTACTAGCAGCACTAGTCAGTGTGTACGTGCAATGCACGTTAATTTGGAAGTATATCAAGTGCATGCGGATATTAAGTAGGATATTATTTGTGTGTTATTATGTGATTAGCACTATTTTCGGCATGAAATAACTGCATGCTAAACGTGTTGAGCGCTCGACATTGAAGAAGTCTAGGTCATTGGATGACAAGGAATATATGTGGCTTGATGACATTTTATATTTAATTTGATATGGCTCTAGCAGAACATTCAATCGATCAAACCATAGATTTCGTTCAGTCTGACACCGACTTTAAATTATACGATGATCGATCTAAAATAAACGGAAATGATAAACGTTCGGATTTTAAGCATGGCAATCCGAACGTTTTTCATGGAAAATCTAGATTACGCGGTGGCAGGGGCGTCCTGCGGTGGGAAGTGGCTCCTCTGCCGTGCTCTGTGTGTCATCGGGCCACTGACCAACAGCGACGGCGGCGCCTTGCGCCATTGTTGGCGTACTCCTGGACGTTGGCCTAGCTTCAAGGAAGGCCAAAATGTTCTGGACTTTGGAGCGAGTCAACTGGCGGGAGGAGGCGACTAGCGTTGGTGCAAGGAAGCGGTCGACAGCGGCTATCCATGCCGCTGAGGGGGGCACTGTCACCCACGCGAGGACATGCGCTGTCAACGGCGCGGCGGAGATATTCGTTTGCACGGGCACGCACATCAGTGCATGCGCAGGCGCAGGCGCTGGCAGGTGCATGGGCAGCGGCACGGGCGTGCGCGTCAGTGCACGTGCAGGCTGTAGCGACCAGACCTCAAATAGTCCGATCTCTGTGCATTAGTGTCATCCCTAGATCGGTAATGCTGACACGCACAGTACTTGAGGATTTATAACAGAGTAGTAATCACACACTTATTACATCAAATGTCTCAAAAGAGAACTTATTACAATAAATATGGCTTAAGGCCATCTAATACGATAACATCGGAAGGCTTGGAAGATAAAGTGAGTCCATCAACTCCAACGGCATCACTGAGTAAAAGACCACGACCTAAGGCTTCTTACTCGTCGTTTGAAAAGTCTGCAACATGATACGTTGCAGCCCGAAACGGGTCAGCACATGGAATATGCTGGCAGTGTAACACAAAAGAGTAATGAACAGAATAATGCTATCACTACATGCATATATGGCTGGTGGAGGCTGTATGGTTAATATGTTTTGCGGAAAGCCAATTTTTTCCTACAACAAAGGAATAAATTTTATTTAACTATCATGGTAGTTGTTAAACATTGAGAAGGTTCATGTAACACCCCGGATGTAACTTATCGTTGTCATGCATCTCATATCATGTCATCATGTGCATTGCATTTGCATACGTGTTCATCTCATGCATTCGAGCATTTTCCCCGTTGTCCGTTTTGCATTCCGGCGCTTCGTTCTCCTCCGGTGGTCATTTCTACCTTTCTTTCGTGTGTGGGGATTAAACATTTCCGGATTGGACCAAGACTTTCCAAGCGGCCTTGGTTTACTACCGGTAGACCGCCTGTCAAGTTTCGTACCATTTGGACTTCGTTTGATGCTCCAACGGTTAACCGAGGGACCGAAAAGGCCTCGTGTGTGTTGCAGCCCAACACCCCTCCACTTTGTTACAAAAACCCACCAAAACCCTCTCCATCATCTAGAGCGTTCGATCACGATCGCGTGGCCGAAAACCGCACCTCATTTGGACTCTCCTAGCTCCCTCTACCTCTATATAAAGACCCCTCCTCCAAATTCGCGGATCCCCTCTCCGAAACCCTAAAAATCGGATCTCCGCCGCCGCCGGACACGTCCGGACGGAGCCGGACGCGTCCGCCGCCACCGCCTGCCCAACCGGGAGTTGACACGTGTCCTCGCCAGGACTCCCATCGCCGCGGCCCGCCGCAGCCCGCGCGGCGCCCTCCCGGCCCGGGCACCTCGCGCCTGGCTGCTTCTTCCCCGCCGCCCGCACCTCCTCGCCCGCGCCGGTCACCACCTCACCGCGCCGCCGCGCCGGCCGTTGTGCCGAACCCGCCGCCCGGCGCCCTGCCTCCCCTGGCCGGTGACCACCGCCCCGCCGCCTCGTCCACCACGCCGCCCCGGCCCGGATCCGGCGAGGTCCGGCCGGCCACCGACTCCAGCAAGCCCCACGCCGCCTCCCCAACAAACTCCGGTGGCTGACTTCAAACTCCGGCGAGCTCACTCCGGCCAACCTCGGGAAACGCGCCAGATCCAGATCCAGACGTGGTTGACTTTCTCCTGAAACCCTAGTTCATATGCTCCTGTTCATCACATCGTAACTTTGCATCTGTAACTCCGTTTTGGGCATATAGCATATCAAAATGTTCGTCTCAGAGAGCACATCATTTCATTCCATTGTATCATTTTCATTTGAGTTCATCTTGATGCCCGAAATGCTGTTAGGAGAGTGCTACTTGAGATATTTGTCAGATTTGCTACTCCATTTAGATATTTGTCATTTTTGCCATGATTATTGTGTGCATGATATGCCCATGAGCTCTACATATGTTTTGTTAAGGGTTTTGCCATCTTTCCGGAGGTGAAACCCATTTATTTTTGTGATTTTTGTGGTGACTAGCACGAGCTTGCAAAGTGAGGCTCTTGGTAATGCTGATTTCAGGGACTTAGCATTTCCACTAAGTCCTTGAGCTGTTTATCTCATGATGCCATATGTTCATGTTGTTTCCTAGTGATCCGTGCCTCTTTTGAGGATGATCAGTAAGGATGTTTTGTTAATATTATAGTGCTCTATCCATCCATGTCTTTGTTTGCAATTCCAGCACCCTAGCTTGAGTCAATCGAGCTCTACTTTTGCTACTTCATGAATCTGGGCAGATTGTCTACTTGTTAGCGATTTTGCCGAGGATGTTGTAGTTGATCCGTGCATGCTATGCTATTGTTCTTGCCATGTCTAGCTTGAATTTTGTGTATTCTTGATGGGTGTATGCTTAGCTTGTCATGACTTGCTCTGTAGTGAGTGCATCGAGCTCATAAACATGCCTACTTGATATCTGTTTCAGCATGCTCCAGTTTTTCACTAAGTCTGAGAACTGATTATGTTTTTGCCATGTTCTCATGCTTGCAATTGCATTTTCTGATCCCTTTTGGCTCAAGGTCACTAAGGGGCTTTTGTTAAGCTCTTTGAGTATCTCCATGCCATGCTTTACCTTTCCATGTTCAGGTCCTGTAGCATGTAGTTTTGCTGCTCCGAAGAGTGCTATCTGATCTGAAATTCCAGACAAGTGTTAATTTCACTAAATCTGAGATCTGTTTACCATATGCATTTTTGCCATGCTTGTTTGAACCTGTTAATGGATGAATTGGCCGTAGCCCAGTGCTAGACTTTTGTTAAGCATCATTAATGCATCCCTGCCATGTATTTTGATGCCATGTTTGGGTGTTGTAGCATGTTCATCTAGTTGCATTTATATGGCTACTTGCTGTAAATCGCAGAACGTGGTCATATTTGAATCGCTTGCTATTTCCAAACCGTAACTCCGATTCTGGCATTCTTTATATCGTTTTCAAGCGATTTCATCTCATCTTTCCAGTGGCGCACTTGGATTCCCAAGTTGAGGCCAGGTTCATCGCATCCCGCATAGCATTCCATGTTTGCATCATATTATTTGATCCTTGCACATGGTTGATTGTGTTCCGTTTGCTTGTTTGTCTTGTTTGGATAGAGCCGGGAGACGAGTTCGCTAACGAGGAGCCCGTTGAGTTTGCTTTCGAGGATCCAGTCAACTCTGACAACTTTGCAGGCAAGATGATCATACCCTCGAAATCACTACTATCTTTGCTTTGCTAGATGCTCGCTCTTTTGCTATGCCAATGCTACGATGCCTACCACTTGCTTTCAAGCCTCCCAAATTGCCATGCCAAACCTCTAATCCACCATGTCCTAGCAAACCGTTGATTGGCTATGTTTCCGCAATGCTCAGCCCCTCTTATAGCGTTGCTACACTACTAGGAAAAGGCCTACTAATGGCGCATTAGTGGTGCGCCATTAGTAGCATGCCATTAGTATATTTTACTAACGGCGCACCACTGGTGCGCCATTAGTATATGGTATACTAATGGCGCACCTCAGATGCGCCATTAGTATATACAATAGTGCGCCATTAGTATGCCTCCCAGGGGGCCATATATACCCAGGTGCTTTGGCATACTAATGGCGCATGACAACAGGATGCACCATTAGTAACTTTGGCATACTAATGGCGCACTGTTTAATGATGCGCCATTAGTATCCTTTGGCATACTAATGGCGCACTATGATGTGATGCGCCATTAGTATGAATATTAGGTTTTTTTTTTAATTTTCTGTTTTTTGCACAGGTTACAAAATGTATAATTGGACAAAATATAGACAGCACACATCAACAACAGATTCATCGAATACAATAGAAGATTAGTCTCTGAGTACAATTCATCATTTTAGTCTCCGAATACAATTCATCATATTAGTCTCCGAATTGAAAAGACCGAACAAAGATAGAACATTATATTACAAGTCTCGAGACCGCGAGTTTGTCTTCACATTACAAGTCGATATCGATCATCTAAACTACCATCACATAGAAGAGAGCTGCGGTCATCACGATGAGCATCATCACGATGAGCATCATCACGATGAAACTCGTCTTCATCCGGTTCCTCCAACGCTCCCTCCCCTCTCCCGCTAGATAGCGGGCGTATCTAGATTCGGCCTCGGCCCTAGTGGCGTACCCTTTGTAACTGTTACCGCTGAATCGGTGAACCTGCCTCCGACACTCCTCCCAGTCGTCGTAGACTCCAGGAACCTTACCCTTGTACACGACATACCACGGCATCGCTATGCAGTAGCCAAACGAAACGTTAGTACCAATTCACAGACAATACATAAGCAATATATAAGTATGCAACAGAACAATCGGAAGAGAAAAGCAAGACATTAATAGCATCGATTAAATCTAAGTTGAACGACTCTCGAAACCAAAGAGACATACTACAAGTTCATTAAAGTTTAATTACAACATGAGCCAATCGATGTTTCAGAACTAGACACAGCATCACTGCTTTCGACTCGACTCAAGGGACCGGAGCGTGGATGAAGCCGCCGTCTATCGTGGGAGTCATGAAACAACGGGCGTTGTCAGCCTGCATTTGTAGGATTGTGTCGATGTCACTGTTGGACGGTTGATTTCTGAGGTAGAACTGCCCCGCGGTACGAAGGACATCTTGATGGATGATTTCCGCAAACTCCTACTGGATGCGAAAGAATTCTTGTCTGATGTCCGCGTCCTGGATTGCCGACACGCTCGCGGCCCAATCTTTGAGTCTACTCGGTAGCAGAAGTTGATGATGGTCCCGTACGATCGCCCGCATGTGATGGATGGCGTAGTAGGAACCCTTCTGACCGCCAGGCGGCTGCTTGACGCAGCAGAACATCGTATTGTGGGAGAACACGTGCTTGCCGTACTTACGAATAGGCCTGGTGAAGGTGCCTCCAGATTTGACGTAGCCGGGGAGAACATCATCAAGAACCTTCTTGACATTTGTGTAGTCTACGTTTGACTGACGGTCCGGGTCGAAATACGTGGCCATGGAATATTTGGGGCTTAGGAGGATGAGCGTGCAACGTGTGTCACTGCAGAAAACACGGAATGTTAAAAGAAAAACGATCGAAATCTAAGAATTCATATGTTACGGGGCGGTTGAGGGGAGGACTTACTCGAGAAAGTAAGGCACGAGGAAGTTATCCTTATCTTGGTTTGCCAGAATGACGCCTTCGAGGTAAGAACTCGCGACTTGCCGGTCCCCAGCGCTGCCCAAGATCTTGGCACACATGTAGAAGGGGTCGACTATCACGATGTCCGGGGTCTTGTCGCGAATGATCCGCATCTCCATACTCAGTGAAAATAGCCGAACGAAGGTGTAGTGCAGCGGATGAAGGTTCAACATAGCGTGGGTGTCATCAAACCGCAGGACGATCGTACCCCCGATGGAGTTATCCACAAAGCCCTTGCCCTCTGGCACCTTGGCCACGAAAACCGGGTATGCCACATCCTTCTCTCCGAGACGCCGCTTCTCCAAAGAAAGAACACTGTCATGCAGACTCCGCATAGCACCGGTTGCAGCATCGAGCATATTTCTCGGTAGCATCGGCCTACCCGCCACATGCACCCTCCTCGAGATATCCTCAGGTGAAGGTGGCCCGTCCTGAGCACGGATCGTACTCGGTGCCGGCTGGCCCGCACCCTTGTTAGTCTTTCTTTTGCGTGCCTTCTTCTTCTCCTATAATGGGACCGAGTTCTGCTCATAGACCGCCTTCTTGAGTGTGTTGGGGCTGATCATATTTCGCATCTCGCCTATCTGAGGCTCGGTGAAGTCGGCAGCTGGAGGCGTCTCCTGAGAGCTGAACTGCAGACGACGCCTGTTGCAACTTGGCTTCTCCGCGGTACCAGCTAGATCGCGCATGTCTTTTGTTGGGTTGGGTTCTTGAGAAGGAGGCCCCATGAAGTCGCCACCGTACCCATGATCGGCAAAGTACTGATCGACGTTGGCAAATGTATCGTCGTCGTCATCGTTCTGATCCTGTGCCATATGCATGTTTGGACTCCAGTGGCATAGGGATGTCCGGCACCGTTGCGGCGGTCTTGCCATGGGGCCGACTTGGCGCCGGCACGACTGGCGGTGTTGTCTTTGGGGTGGTGTCCCCCGCCCCCAAACGAATCTGGCTCTTCGGCCAAAGTAGGGGCCAGCTCAGGCAGGCGCTGAGGGTCATCACGTCATCATCGTCGGGCCCGACGGGTCGAATCGGAGGTAACAACTCGTCGCGGCCTGGCAGCACCCGAACCAGTTGAACCCTAAACAAGTTGGGTGGCATCTGGGTACCGTGGAACAAGGGGTTGCCCGGTTGAACGATTTTGCCCTTGGCGACATCGACCAACTTGTTGTTCACGAAGTGCAGGAGAGTGCACGGAACGTCAGCGGCGCCCTGCGAAAACATGTAGGGCGTCAGAGATGCCCAGTCAAAGGCAAGGAGATGAAGTCCTCGGCCGAGAGAGGCTTAATTAGTTACCGTGATGATGGCGTCGAGCTCGGCTAATGTTGAGGCACCGCCAACAGCGGGCGTGCAGTTGACGGAGGGGCCGCTTGCTGCAGAGGTGCCGGCCGACGTACACCCGGGTGCATTAAGCTCTCGTGCCGGCGTCGGAGACACCAATGCCACCTCCACCGGAGACACCAATGGCCCCGCCATCGCGTTCTGCGAGTTGCTGGCCGTGAAGCTAGGAATCGGGGGCGGCCCCTGTTGGCCGCCCGCAATCCACGCACTAATCCCCTGGATCAAGGTAGGCACAATGGCGGTGATCGTCGCTCCGAGTTGTTGTTGCACTTGCTCTTGGACAATCTCCGGAATCCGCGCCACCTGTGCCCTGAGTTCCTGAACCTCGCGCGCCTGGCTTTCCAAGCTGGTCTTTTTCTCCTTTCGCCCACCAGTGTTATAGTATGACGACCATTTTGTCGACAAGCCTTTGCCGGCCACACGACCAGCTAACATCGGCTTACTGAGCTTATCCTTGTTCTTCATTACATTCAACGCCCTATTTAGAGTGGTGTCCCAAGGGTTGCTCTTAGTCGACCCCGCGCTACTGCATTCAGTCGCCTGCGGAAGGAATGTGAACCATTTAGAAATTTGGCTTCATTAATTAGAATGCAACCATATGGAGCTAATTACGCGGGGGTGTATTCCTTACCAGAACAAGCTCAAGCGCCCTGGTCTTCGGATCTGTGGTAAGCTCCTTTGTTTTCGGGTCCTTCTTGTACCGGGCCCTGACAAAGTTCCTGGTCTGCTTGTCACCGTATTTATTGAAGAGGGGCGGTAGGCCTTGCTCGGCATGGTCCGCCTCCTCCTTGTCCCATATAGGCTCTGCCACTCTGTAACCGCCGGGACCGAGTGTGTGTTCCCCAAAGTTCAGCTCCCGCATTTCTTTCCCCCACTTACTTGATTCGGAGTTTGCGGTGCTTGAGCAATTGATCTTGAAGTCGTTGTAGTCATCTTCGGTGATCGAAGGATTTTTCTCCTTGATCTTCTCATAACTCTCACCTTTCTCGATCATTCTCTTCACATTGCTTTTCCAAGTAGACAGGGCCTTGCTCATCTTCGTGAGGGCAACATTGTTCACTTTATTCCCTTTGAGGCTTGTGTTTTCAAATTTAGCGGGGAACTTGTATCGTTCGTGCAGCTTCATGAAGAGGAGGTTGCGCAAATTCCCTCGGTCAAGATGCCTCAGGTTCTCGGTGTTGATCGAGACGGTGCTCCGGAGAATGCACCCGAGCTGAAGCGAGTACCCCTTGACTATTCGTTCGGGCGCCGTTGGATTCCCGTCGGAGTCCACTTCAGTAACTTCCTCCTTGAGGGTGCAGAGCACGGTCGGGCGCCGGTCCTTCCGTTGCCTCTTCGGTTGGCTGCCATCTGTGCGTGCGCCGCCATCATCAGTGGTGGCATCCTCGGCGGCACCATCAGTGGTGGCATCAGTGGGGTCATCCTCGGCGGTACCATCAGTGGTCTCAGGATCGGTGGGGAAGGCGGCCTCCTCATACAAGTGAGGTTGTTCCTCCTTCTCCTGGGACAGCTCCCAGAATTTCTTGCCGCCCGAACCCCTGGCCTCATCGTTGTTGGCCATGTTTCTCTATAAATAGGAAAAAAGTTTGGTCAAAAAGTTGGTTATTGTCAAGGAACAAGATCATGGTCTCATCATTTAGGGTTTGTCAACACCGAGGCATCCTAAAAGCTAAGCTTTTATCATTGAGGGTTTTTCGACGCCGAGGCACCTTAAAAGCCTAAGCTTTCATCATTTCGGTTTTTATCGACACCGAGGCACCCTAAAAGCCATGCATTAGTCACAAGTACGCCGGGGCACTTGATCCTACTTAATTAATTACTAAGATACCCCGGCCCATGCATTAGTCACAAGTACCCCATATGTCCTATTTTTAGCAAAGTCATGCTAAAAGTCACGGAAAATTTCAGCATGACCTTTGCTGAAAATAGGACATATGGAGTACCTGAATTTGCCGGAACAGAAGTTAATCGACATTCCAGCAAACTCAAGGGCCTCTCGGGTGGACAAGGCAAAAAAGGCCTCCATCACAAAATGGAAAATACATTGGCATGTGAAAAAAGGCCTCCATTGCTTAGGATGCACTGCCACTTAAGCATTGGGTACAAGACTGTTACATGAAAGTAAATGCAGCAGTTGAAGCAGAGACTGGTGTACAAGCAAGAACAGAGCAAGTTCTTCTTATCCTCTGCAATTATAATAGGAGCCAATCAAATGGATAAAAGGAGAATTGGTTCATTACAGGCAAGACTGAGCTGAAACAATCAAGGGAAGTGATCAGCAACAGTACGAAGGCTCTGCCAGACGGTGCTCTGAGCCGGCTGGACACATACAAGAAACTAGAATGACTCAGTCAGGTCACTATGTGGCTGAGCCTCTTCAGTCCATGGTTTCGCTACTTATAATAAGGCCTAATGTATTGTAGTTTGAGTGTCAACAAGCAATGATCAGGCATTAGCAGACAGCCGTATAAAACCAGCAACTTTGCAGTACGTAATCAGGAAGCTCGGCAAGGTGGCGAGTAATCAAATCAGATCAATTATTGTGCTAGAAACAAGATGTTGACTAATCAACCAAATTAACCGTGTGCTAGAAACAGATCTGGATGAAGAAGATACAAAACCCAATCTAGTAAAAATTCCAAAATGTCCACAACCTCCCAGGAAGAAAAAAAACAACAACACGTTGTAAATAATGCTCAGAAAACTTCACTTTTTACCCACACAAAAGATGAAGGCCTTTTCCTTCAGCTGGTTGGAAGCTACACTTTCCAGGTTTGACAACAGTTGATCAACTGGATTAAAATTAAAATATGCAGGCAAAAACATGAGACGACTGTTGTTTGTACCAAGTACGGGGTAAATGAGACGGGTGCCACTTGATGCAAACAAGCAACAGAGGCACACTACTTGGCCACAAACAAACAAAAATGTAGTTAATCAACTATGGATTATTATTCCCCTCAAACAAACAAACAAAAATTAATGGAGTATTATCGTCCTGGGGACAGTGGAGTGGAAAACATCAAAACCTAATTTGTCAGACACTCTCAACATCTAGAGTCCTAACCAATAGTTTTGAGCAAAGAAACATTTGCATAATCAGTTTATCATCATCACACATGGCACTGACTAGCACAAGACTCTGGCAGAGCATATAAACAACTAGATCAAACATTTCAGATTAGTGACCGAACACATAAAGCAACAGTGGAGTATTTTGTCTTTGGGGACACACTGGAGTTTCCCCCTTGTAGTTTAAGACAACTATTTTGTCTCGGAGACACTGGAGTTTTCCTCTTGTAGTTGAAGACATCCAGGGTGGAAGTGGGAAAACATCAAAGCCTAACCTATCAGACCCTCTGACATAACAACTATTCCTAACCAATGGTTATGAGCAAAGAAACATAGGCAATATCAATTTACATCATCATAGTCGGCACTAGCTAGCAGAGGACTCTGGCAGCATGCAAACAACTTGAACAAACATTTCAGACAAATGACTGAAAATAAACTGCAGCACAGAGAAGAGCACTACTAAGCTTGCACGTTGATATAGAGTACTAAATGGCAGAATGATCAGCTAAAATGGCGGTAAATGTGAATAAACCAATTCATTCTATTACATCGTGCAAGCTGCCTGCACCTCATCATAAAGCCCACTGGCGAATCTCAACTAGCAACAAAATCAATCACAGTAACTAAATCGATCCAGCACAGAAAACGAAGCCGACAGGTCCGTAGAGCCGGCCGTGAGGAGGCGTAGGGGAGGGGAGGGGAAGGGAAGGGCGGCGGTTGCTCACCTGCGCTTGGCGGCGGGAGGGGAGCGGCGATGAGGAGGAGGACGAGAGGGAGCGGGAGCACGAGCGCAAGCGGGAGGAGCCCGAGGACGCGGAGCGGGAGGAGGAGCCCGACGAGGTGGACGGGGCGGCGTCCGGGCCGCCGGTGACGAGGGGGAGGAAGGGGAGAGGGAGGCGGCGGGGGCGCGTGGGCGGCTGCGGCGCTGTGGGTCGGGGCAGCGGCGGCGGCGCGGTGGAGGGAGGGAGAGGGAACTAGCGAGGGGGAGAGGGAAGGGCGGATCGGGCGAAGGGGGAGAGGGAAGGGGGGATCGGGCACAATACTAATGGCGCACCACCCCTCAGTGCGCCATAAGTACATCCATACTAATGGCGCACCTCACCATGGTGCGCCATTAGTAGTTTTTTTTCTTATAGCAATGGCACAATACTAATGGCGCACCAGCCCTCGGTGTGCCATAAGTACATCCATACTAATGCCGCACCTCACCGTGGTGCGCCATTAGTATTTTTTTTTTGATTTCTGCTCGAGACAACAGGTTATCTTCCACCTGACCTGATCCACACCAAGTCCCTTTTACTAGCTCGACTGGTCAGTAGCCAGTTCTCACACCAGGAGGTCCTGGGTTTGATTCCCAGGCTCCACAAAATTTTTTTATGCATTTAAAATGCTATTTGATACTTATTTGTTTTTAAATATGTTCAAACTTGTTTAAATCATAACAGTAACATTTTTTTATAAGACAGTAATAATTTTTTAAAAAATATCATCAAACAGTAATGCCGGTGGAGCGGGGGAGGGTGCGCGGGGTGTGGGGGGTCGGCGGCGGTGGTTGAGTAGGGGAGGGGTGCGGGGGGTCGGCGGCGGCGGTTGAGTAGGGGAATCAAGGGTGCGGGGGGTCGGCGGCGGCGGCCGGTGGACCGGGGGGTGCTCGGCGGCGAGGGGGACCGGATCTGGCGAGGTGTATAGCGATCGAGATGGAGGGGGATCGAGATCGAGTGTCCATGAAATTTAAAAATATTCATGATAGTTCAAAAAGTGCCCATGAAATACAATCGAGAAATGAAGGCTACGATTTAAATACAATCGATCTTAGCTAGCTATCTGTTCACAATCTTCTTGCCCTTCTTTTTCGCAAATGGAGTTCTTCTGTGGAACGGACGTCCTTTAGGTAGGGTGGTCCTGCTTCTTCTTGTGGTGTATGCTGCTACTTCATCATCGTCGTCATGTTCGATCCTCGGGTCGCCGTACTTGTCGAAGTCTTGCTCATTGGCTACTCCATCCATTCCGATGATCTTCCTTTTGCCTCTCCTCAAGACAACACGACTGGGCTTTGACGGGTCGGTAATGAAGAAGCATTGGTCCACTTGGGAAGTCAATACCCATGGCTCATTTTTCGCGGTGACGTTTGCGCCCGCGGTCTTGGATTTGGCTTCGGGTATAACCATGGTGGTGAAATACCGGTCTTCTTTTAGGACGCTCTTGGCCCATCTGACACGGAACATCGGGACCTTCTCTCCAGCGTAGCTCAGCTCCGAGATCTCCTCGATCCTTCCGTAGTATCTGTCCTTGTCGTTACCGGTGTAGGATTCCATCGTTACCCCAGAGTTCTGATAACCATCGCTCTTCATGTCCTTGTTCTCGGTGTAGAATGTGTAGCCGTTGATATCGTACGCCTCATAGGTCATCAGGTTGTGCTCGGCGCCCTGTGACAAGGCAAATATGAGTTGTTTTTCCGCGGAAGAATCCTCATGTAAAGGGTACGACAGAAGCTTCTGCTTGAACCAACGCGTGAAACATGAGTTGTGCTCTTTGAGTATATCTCCGTCCGTCCTCTGTTGGCCTCGGTCATTGTACGTCTTCTTAATAAAGGTTTTGTGCTGTACCACCCAAGGATCGACCACGTCTATGTGTTGTAGCGCGACTAGGTTTGCTCTTTCAAAGTCGGCGAGTCGACCCTCGAAGTCGACATGCATTTCGCGACGACCCTCATGGTGACCCCATCCAGCGAGCCTGCCGAGGTGCCTGTTGATAGGCAGACCAATGGGGTTCTCGATGCCTAGATAATTCGTGCAGTAGGAGATGCACTCTTCGGTCAGAAAGCCCCTGGCTATGCTTCCCTCTGGACGTGACATGTTGCGAACGTATCCTTTGATGACACCATTCATCCTTTCGAACGGCATCATGCTGTGCAGGAACGTCGGCCCGAGTTGGATGATATCGTCCACGATATGGACCAGCAGATGCACCATAACGTCGAAGAATGCGGGCGGGAAGTACATCTCAAGCTCGCATAGTATCACCACGATCTCTTCTTGTAGCCTTATGAGTTGCTTCACGCCAACAGACTTCCGAGAGATGACGTCGAAAAAGTTGCATAGGCCAAATAGGGTTTCACGGACGTGCGCGTCCATGATCCCACGGATTGCAACTGGAAGTATCTGCGTCATCAGCACGTGACAGTCGTGAGACTTCATCCCGCTGAACTTCAGCTTTGCTGGGTCTAGGTATCTGCTTATCTTCCCCGCGTAACCGTAAGGAAGTTTTACTCCTATGAGGCAGGTGAAAAACTGCTCGATCTCCTCCTAACTTAGAGTGAAGCACGCGGGAGGGTAGTCATTTCCGGTCTTCTTGGCCTTTTTGCCTTTGCGACGACTTTCCGTGTCCTGCTTCGCCTCATCATCATCATCATCATCATCATCATATATAGCGTGAAGCTTGTGCCTGATGCCCATTGATTTCAAGTCTGCCCTTGCTTTCGGCCCATCTTTGGTCCTCTCTGGCATGTTGAGCAGAGTACCAAGAAGACTCTCGCACACGTTCTTCGTGATATGCATGACATCAAGGCTGTGAGGCACATGGTGGATCTTCCAGTACGGCAAGTCCTAGCAAACAGACCTCGTTTTCCATACCTTCAGCAGTGGCTCTGGCGCCTTTCGCTTCTTTCCCGGCTCTGGCGCCTTTTGCTTCTTTCCCGGCAGTGGGCAGTCTTTCCAATTTTTCAACAGCTCATCTATTTCCTCGCCGCTCCTCGTACGCGGGCGTCCTCGGGGTTTGGTTTCACCATCGAACAGATCCTTGCGTTTTCTCCACGGGTCATCGTCGCGAAGCCACCTTCGATGTCCCATGAACACGGTTTTCAAAGACCCGGGATCCCTATCTAGCTGGCGATACGTTGTGTCATCCATGCACCTGACGCATCCAGAAAATCCGTGGACCACCTGCCCCGCGACATATCCGTAACCGAGATAGTCGTGCACCGTCGTGAGCAGCGCGGCTCTCATAGGGAAATATTCTTTCTCTGCGGCGTCCCACGTATTAGCTGGCGTTTTCCACAGCGTGTCAAGCTCCTCTTTCAGCAGCCCTAGATACAGATTGATGTCGTTCCCTGGTTGTTTCGGTCCTTCAATTAGCATACTCATGTGAATGTACTTCCTCTTCATGCACAACCAGGGGGGAAGGTTGTACATCCACACAAACACAGGTCAGGTGCTATGTGTGCTTCTCTGGCTGCCAAACGGATTGACTCCATCGGTGCTCGCGCCCAGCACGATGTTCCTTGGATCGTTCCCAAATTCTAGGTCTTTGAAGTTCAACGCTTTCCACTGGCTCGCATCCTTAGGGTGACTCAGCATCTTGTCTTTTTTATCTATCTCCGGATCATTTGCGTCATCTTCTCGCTTCTTCTCCTCCCTATCCACGTGCCAACGCAGGAGCTTTGCTACATTAGGGTCCGCGAAATACCGCTGCAGACGAGGAGTGATCGGAAAGTACCACACCACTTTTCGAGGAGCTTTCTTCCTCTTCTTGTATCGAGTGACGCCGCACATCGGACATATGGTAGACTCCGCGTGCTCGTCCCGATAAATGATGCAATTGTTCATGCACACATGGTATTTCACGTGCGGTAAATCCCGAGGACACACGATTTTCTTCGCCTCCTCCAAACTGGTCGGGCACTTGTTCCCCTTGGGAAGACGTTCGTGCCAGAATGACATGTTCTCGTCGAAGCATGCGTCGGTCATTTTATGTTTTACCTTCATCTCCAGAGCCATGAGCGTTACTTTCCGGCGGGTATCCTCGGGCCTACATCCTTCATACAATGGAGTAACCGCGTCTAACTCAAGTTGATCCATCTTGGCTTTCTCTCGGGCGGCAGCTCTTGCGTTATCCGTCTGCTTGAGAAGCAGCTCTTGAATATGAGGGTCCTGCACCCAGCCCATCCATGGTCCAGCATCGTCTGCTTCGCCGGCATCATCATCTTCATGATCATGCCCGTCGTCTGCTCCGGCATCTTCCTCATCATCATGTCCTGCATCTTCTACATGATGACTGTGTACAGCATCACCGTCGTGATCATCTCCTGGGGATTCTTCGTCTTCTCGCCCGCCCGAGCCGCGGTGGTTGTCTTGCTGCCCTTCCTCATTTCTTGCCCGGCCCCCATGGATGACTTCGTAGTCATCTTCATCACCTTGCCACCGATAGCCATCCATGAAACCACGCAGGAGCAGGTGGTCCCGCACCTGCTCGGATTCCAGATCCGCAATAAAGCTCTTTAGCTTGCATCTTCGACACGGACATCTTATCTCCGTCTCGTTCTTTTGAAGCATCTCGGCCTTCGCGGACCTCAAAAACCTATTCACGATGCCTTCGGTCATCATGCAGACCATGGTCGCCTGCGGGGTAGAGCAAAACGATATTTTAGAACCAAGAAAAAATTTGGCATGACTTTCCCTAAAAATAGGACCAAAAAGAATGCTTAATGCCAAAATTCTTGCCGAAACGGAAATGAATCAACATTCCGGCAAAATATTGGCAACTATCGAATTTCAAATACCGGTACACCTCCAAACACAAACACATATGCAACACAAACATATGCAACACCACGAACATACATAGATCTAGCTAGGCCATAAAAAGTGCATGTGCACATTGTTGTAGGGAGAACAACATAAATATAGCTTCCCCCCTTACTTACCTATCAAAACAAGGTAATTTAACCACTTAAATTGAATGAATCTATGGTGGAAATGAGGTGAAAAAGAGGAGGCACCCGAGACAAGGAGGAGGTGGAGAGAATGAAGTGGGGAGAAAGTGAGTGTGGGTAGGAGAGGCTGTCCAAAATATCTTGTTGCTGCCCACTTACTAATGGCGCACCAACTCTAAATGCGCCATTAGTAATCCAGGTTACTAATGGCGCACCTTCTGGTGGTGCGCCATTAGTAGTTTTGCAAAAAAAAACATACTAATGGCGCACTGTCCCACAGTGCGCCATTACTAGTTTAAACTAGTAATGGCGCACGGCGGTACAGTGCGCCATTAGTAGTTTTGCAAAAAAGGGAATAAAAAATATAATAAAAAAACAACATTAGTGGCGCACTTTCCGGCAGGTGCGCCATTACTAGTTACAACTAGTAATGGCGCACTGTGTCTGGATGCGCCATTAGTATGTTTGGACAGGCGCACTAGTTAAAAAAAATTTGATACTAATGGCGCACCCTGGGCAAGGTGCGCCATTAGTAGTTTCAACTCTAATGGCGTATCAGAAGGTGGTGCGCCATTAGTATATACTACTGGCGCACTGCTTGTCTGGTGCGCCATTAGTGTCAATCCCATCTATAGCCCTTTTTCTAGTAGTGCTAGTTGCAGGTGAAGATTGGAGGTCGTTCCTTATTGGAACATTTATTTACTTGTTGGGATATCATTATATTGCCATGTTATCTTAATGCATCTATATACTTGGTAAAGGGTGGAATGCTCGGCCTCTCGCCTAGTGTTTTGTTCCACTCTTGCCGCCCTAGTTTCCGTCATATCGGTGTTATGTTCCCGGATTTTGCGTTCCTTGCGCGGTTGGGTTATAATGGGAACCCCTTGATAGTTCGCCTTGATTAAAGCTTTTCCAGCAATGCCCAACCTTGGTTTTACCATTTGCCACCTAGCCTCTTTTTACCTTGGGTTTTCGGAGCCCGAGGGTCATCTTATTTTAAACCACCCCCCCCCCCCTGGGCCAGTGCTCCTCTGAGTGTTGGTCCGAACCAGGCAGCCTGCGGGGCCACCTCGGGGAAACTCGAGGGTTGGTTTTACTTGTAGTTTGACCTATCTGAGTGTGCCCTGAGAACGAGATATGTGCAGCTCCTATCGGGATTTGTCGGCACATTCGGGCGGTGTTGCTGGATTTGTTTTAACCTGTCGAAGTGTCTTGAAGAACCGAGATACCGAGTCTGATCGGAACGTCTCGGGAGGAGGTCTATTCCTTCGTTGACCGTGAGAGCTTGTGATGGGCTAAGTTGGGACTCCCTTGCAGGGATTTGAACTTTCGAAAGCCGTGCCCGCGATTATGGGCAGATGGGAATTTGTTAATGTCCGGTTGTAGATAACTTGAACCTTAACTTACTTAAAATGAATCAACAGTGTGAGTTACCGTGATGGTCTCTTCTCGGCGGAGTCCTGGAAGTGAACATGGTGTTGGAGTAATGCTTGCGCAGGTTGCTCTCTAGTTTCTCGGTCGCGCTTTGCCTCCTCTTCTCGCTCTCTTTTGCGAATAGGATAGCCACCACATATGCTAGTCGCTTGCTGCAGCTCCACATATATTTACCTTGCCATACCTATTAAGCTTAAATAGTCTTGATCACGTGGGTGCGAGATTGCTGAGTCCCTGTGGCTCACAGATTACTATTACACCAGATGCAGGGCCTGACGATTCCGCTCCTGGTGACGCGCTCGAGCTCAAGTGGGAGTTCGACGAGGACTCTCAACGATACTATGTTTCCTTTCCTGATGATCAGTAGTGGTGCCCAGTTGGGGGTGATCGGGACCGTGTCGCATGTTGGGTTATCTTTTATTTTGGCGTCGTAGTCGGGCCATGAGTGTTTGGATGATGTAATGTTATTTATGTACTTAATTGACGTGGCGAGTGTAAGCCAACTATGTTATCTCCCCTTTTATTATATATATATATATTACATGGGATGTTGTGAAGATTTCCTAACTTGCGACATATGCCTTCAATGCGATTATATCTCTAAGTCGTGCCTCGACACGTGGGAGCTATAGTCGCATCGAGGGTGTTACAGTTCACCCAACTCAATCCCAATTAAGCATCATCATTAAACCCAATCAAATTATATTAAGAGTGATGAGATCCACATGATAATCCAAGAACTAGATACTCAAGATGTCCATAACCGGGGACACGGCTAACCATGATTAGTTTGTACACTCTGCAGAGGTTTGTACACTTTTCCCCACAAGACTCGATCTCCTCCGCTGTATTTCTCGCACTGCATGGTGTTTGAGAAACGGATGACCGACACACAGTCTTTCCAAAGAGGTCCCCTTAACCGACAGATAGGCATGTACACCTAAATCCCCTACAACTGCTAGCCCATCATGGAAAGGTTTCCCACAACTTACTCAACTATGCCAGAGCCCATATTGGCATGTGGCTGAACACGGAAGTTTCCAGCATGAATAATCTTATGATCCCTTTGAGCTTGGGTGGCGGTCCATAGGAAAATCATACGGTACCCCGAGATTTCTAAAAATACAGGCAATCACTGGGTTCCCCGGGTGCCTCAATCCACCCAGATGTGTATTAAAGTTGCCACCTTAAGTTAACCATCAATTAACAACTCACATCTGTCATGGATACACTCAAACCCAATCGATGTCTACGAGCACAGCTTAGCAATATAAGCATAATGTAGAAGTAACTCCCAAGGGTTTGGTAATAAACAGGTGAATAGGTACTACCTCATCTACTTCCCAACCCACAATTTATTCAGATCCTAACCATGCAAGTGTTTGAGGATTGATCTAATGCAATAAAACTGGGTAGTAAAGAGGTATGATCAAAGTGTTACTTGCCTTGCGGATGATCCGCGAAACCTAGAGACTCGATGTAGCACGCTTTGCAGTCCGGGTACTCTATCGCAATCAAATAAGCGTACAATAAGCAATCAAGCAAGGGCACGGGTAAAACTCAAATAAGAGATCTAACCAGAAGGTTCAACTTAAGAACTCCGGTATGCAAAAAGAATCAAATCAAACGAAGCAACAAAACTCAAACTGTGAAATAAACAAGCTTTGTTTACTAATCCAGACTAAAGTCAAATTTTACATTAGCAAAAACTTGTTTAAGTTGGCTAAACAGAAAGAGGGCTTTGAGACGAAACTCTAGGCGCTTGAATCGCCTGATTCCGATAAACGAGCAAAAAGTTATACTAAGACGAAAATCGGATCAGAAATCGCGATCGAAAATAATCATGGAAAATCCGAGAAAAAGAAAAACTGACGAACAGGCTAACGAACGAAAGTTCGCTATCTGCGGCTAAACGGTGAAAACTGTTCGTTAAAACGAACATCCGGACGAACGTCCGCTAAATAACTAAACTAGAAAAAACGATCTAAAAAAATAAACATAATCTAGCATTTTCAAAAAAACGATTAGTTTTCTCGCGAAAACCGAGGTGGCGGCGGCGGCTACGTCCAGCGAAGTCCGGCGAGACGGCGGCGGCGGTGGGCGGCTTCGGGGGGTCGGGCGGCGGCGGGTGGCTGGCTCGGGCGGCGAGGCGCAGCGGCGGCGGCAGTGCGGCGGCGGCGGACTCGGCGGCGGCAGGGCGGCGCTAGGGTTTAGTGCCAGGGCGGCGGGCTGCGGTGGGCTGGCGGGTGGGCTGAGGGGCAGGGGGCCCCGGCTTATAAAGCCCCCCCCCCGGCGGTGGCAGAGTCCGGGTCGCCCACGGCCCGGTAGGTCGGTTCAATTTTTTAAATAATTTCGATGTCCAGAAAAAGAAAGAAAAGAAATACTAAACAGACTCCATAAATCCCGAAATAATTTTTCCCCGTCCTCTAAAAATAAGCGGGACAAGGTGAACATTTATTTGGGCCTAAAATGCAATTTCAAAAAACGCACATTTTTCCTAATTCAAATAAAATAGCGATAAAACTCTGAATAAAAATCTTATTTGATTTTAATATTAAATCTCCAATATTTCTTTATTTTGAGGAAGTCATTTTATCCTCTCTCTTTTATTTTTATAAAAGAAATATTCAAAGATAAAATAATTAAAATCAAAGATCCTCTTTTGAAAATTCGAGAAAACTCAAATATGAAAATAACGAAATCCCCAACTCTCTCCGTGGGTCCTTGAGTTGCGTAGAATTTCTAGGATCAAGCCAAAATGCAATAAAATATGATATGCAATGATGATCTAATGTTTAACATTCCAAATTGAAAATTCGGGATATTACACAGGCGCATGCGCTGGCAGGTGCACGGGCGCGTGAAAGTTGTCGGGGACCTCATGGAACCCCGTGGCATGAAGCTCGTCGACAATGTGCGGCTCCCAACCCATCAATGCCACGGGGATGGGCGCTGGCGCAGTCAGCGTGACGGGAGCCGGAACGGGAGCGGGGACAGGCACAGCGTCTTCCCGCAAGGCCAGTTCAAGCTCGTCCCAAAGCGCCTTATGTTCTTGAGACTCCGCCTGGGTGTCTTCCCCATGAAACTGGAAGACTAAGGGCAGACCATTGTGATGCGGCATGGCGTACATTTAGGTCGGGCTGGTTGGAGGTAGACAACAGGAGAATCGGAGAGGAAGAGAGAAGATTGTAGCGATACCGGGTAGTGTGGGGTTGATTTTAAACTGCAGCGCTCGACATTCAAAGTGGGAGCAGTTGGGACGAAGGTGGGCAGCGGAGCCTGGTCAAAGGGCTCGCCTCCCGGTGTGCCTGCACACCGGTCTGCTCACACGCCTCCCTGTCAGCCGGCGCAGCGGTCTGCTCGCACGCCTCCCGTCAACTCACACGCTTGCTCAAACAACACCTGCTGATGAGAAGCGGGACTCGTGGCAGCACGTAAACGCCCACGGTTTCAATAGTGAAAGCGTTCTCCTTAACGTGACATGTCTTTGTTCCAAAATACCTTGCCTCTTCATTTGTGCAACTTGTCATAAGCAGCTTGTCTCAAATTGAAGACAAAAATTACGAAGTAATATTTATGCCATATCATGTGACCATGCTCAGTTTCAAGAATTTATGGTCACTTTTGGATTTTCTGAAATTTAAGATCCAGGATTCGAAACAATATCATAACCTGCATCATGCAATAAATTTTCAAGCCATACATCTGTCCTGTTGTATTTCTTAAAGGATTTGGTCAAACATTTTGCTTAGTTAGACTTCAGACAAATTATATATGTAGAGTAAAAGGATAATCCCTCCGTACCAGTGCATTGCCTGATATATTAACTCAAGTACTAGGCACGAACAAATGGGCTCAATTCTGTGTTCATCCTGGTGTAGTAGTAGCAGTACTACGCAATGCAGTTGATGGGTGACCTTGGCGAGCGGCAACTGAGGGAATTGAACCGTGCTCGGCATGGTAGGTAACGTTGTCTTGTTACTAAAGCATCCCTCCATTGTTCATCGGTAGTCATTATGGACCGGGGACATGAGGGGAATTTCCTAGGGCTGGCATTCTGGCCGCTAGATATTTCGACTCGAAACACAGAGGCTCGACAGGTTGGGGTTGCCTAATGTGCGTACCACGCACGCCACCAGAAGGACACAAGCTCGGTTTTTTTATTTTTTAGGATCAACACGAGCCAAGGTCTGGCTGGTACGCCGTTGGGTCCTACCATTAGAGAATACAAAAGGAACCTTTTAAATTGCCGAACGAATCTATGTGTATTACAATGCCCGTATTTTCCTTGCAAATACTAATCTCAACGTGGTAATTGATTTATGACGAGTTGTTGAATTAGAGTGAGTTTGTGATATAGTGATCTCAATGTGGATTTCACATTTCATGGTATCCATAGTAAGTTTTTCAATGCAAATTCAAATTTAAAAGATGAACAATATGGAGGTGAGAAAACTTTGTATGTATCAAGCATAAGACCACACACACACATGAACACAACAACTATCCAATAAGTATAGTGCATCTATTTTTCCAAACCATGCATGTATGACACGAATTCAAAAATACTCCTTCTGTTCCTAAATATTAGTCTTTTAGAGATTCAACAAGTGACTACATACGGAGCAAAATGAGTGAATCTACACTCTAAAATATGTCTATATACATCCGTATGTGCCAGTCCATTTGAAATCTCTAAAAATAGTAATATTTAGGAATGAAGGGAGTAAAATATAAGACAAGCATGGTCCTCAATTCAATATTTAAATGAACATGAAATTGAAACATCAATAATAAGTCTAGTACTACAGTACATACAAATGTTGTGTTTAATTAGGCGGAGCTATGATTGTCAAGGGTCAACCCCTCGACCTTAGATAAAATTTTCAAGCTCTGTTTAGGGTTGTTTAGATTATATTTGTCCCCACCCTCCCAACCACCGACTGGTTGTGCACCCCCACCCCTCCTCCCCGGGAGAATATCATGTGCCCCCATACCTTAGATGCTATGCCGATTCGAGTTGCTTGGAGCTTGTAGATCTGAGATATAGCAGCTCACATGATGTCTTAATATTTTTACAGGAAACCTTGATGAGTTTGAGAATTGCACACAATTTGTACAAAAACTACTCATATGCCCTTGGATCCCATATCCAATGACCTCGAAGCTCATATCACCGTAGCATCTAAGATGAAGGAGGACATCATATTCTCATGTATGTAAGAATATCATGTGCTACCACACCTTAGATGCTTTGGTGATACAAGATCTTCAGAGCCGTTGGATTTGTGACCCAACACCTCCTCGGTGGTTCGAATGATTTTTTTGCAGAAAATCCCCAAAAGAGTTCGGCCACTGCTTACAAGCACAAAGACTGCTCAGATGCCATTGGATCTCAGATCAAATGACCTCAAAGCTCGTATCACCGTAGCATCCAAGCTGCGAGAGCACCTTATGTTTTCTTGCACGGGAGAATATGAGGTGCTCCCGCACCGTAGATTCTATGGTGATACGAGTTCATGGAGATCTAACGGCCCACATTAGGAGGTTTGAATGTTTTTGCAATATACGGCCGAGAGAGTTTGGGAATTGCGCAGAAAGTACAACTACTACGCATGTGCCATCTGATCACTGATCATACGAGCTAGATGCTCATATCACTGTAGCGGGTAATTAAGCTACAGGGAGCACCTAATATGAGCAACGTGAAGAAAATATGCCCTAGAGGCAATAATAAAGTTGTTATTTATATTTCCTTATATCATGATAAATGTTTATTATTCATGCTAGAATTGTATTAACCGGAAACTTAGTACATGTGTGAATACATAGACAAACAAAGTGTCACTAGTTTCCCTCTACTTGACTAGCTCGTTGAATCAAAGATGGTAAAGTTTCCTAGCCATAGACATGAGTTTTCATTTGATTAACGGGATCACATCATTAGAGAATGATGTGATTGACTTGACCCATTCCGTTAGCTTAGCATGATGATCGTTTAGTTTGTTGCTACTACTTTCTTCATGACTTATACATGTTCCTCTGACTATGAGATTATGCAACTCCCGAATACTAGAGGAACACTTTGTGTGCTACCAAACGTCACAACGTAACTGGGTGATTATAAAGGTGCTCTAAAGGTGTCTCCAATGGTACTTGTTGAGTTGGCATAGATCAAGATTAGGATTCGTCACTCTGACTGGTGGATAAGAAGGATGGCAAAGTGAACAAAGGTATATTTTATATACATGTTATTGATGTATACTTTACTAGTGTTTATAGCAACCCCTCAGTATTTGACACTAGTTCAGTTGCTAAGATTAGTAACTCGAAACAGGAGTTGCAGAATGAACAGAGACTAGTTAAGGGTGAATTGACGATGTGTGTTGGAAGTGGTTCCAAGATTGATATGATCATCATCACACACTACCTATACTTTCGGGATTAGTGTTGAACCTAAATAAATGTTATTTGGTGTTTGCGTTAAGCATGAATATGATTTGATCATGTTTATTGCAATATGGTTATTCATTTAAAGTCAGAGAATAATTGTTGTTCTGTTTACATGAATAAAACCTTCAATGGTCATACACCCAAGGTGAACGGTTTATTGAATCTCAATCGTAGTGATACACATATTCATAATATTGAAGCCAAAAGATGCAAAGTTAATAATGATAGTGCAACTTATTTATGGCACTGTCATTTAGGTCATATTGGTGTAAAGCGCATGAAGAAAATCCATGCTGATGGGCTTTTGGAATCACATGATTATGAAACAGTTGATGTGTGTGAACCATGCCTCGTGGGCAAGATGACTAAGACTCCGTTCTTCGGAACAATGGAGCGAGTAACAGACTTGTTGGAAATAATACATACTGATGTATGCAGTCAAATGAGTGTTGATGCTCGTGGCAGGTATCATTATTTTCTAACCTTTATAGATGATTTGAGTAAGATATGGGTACATCTTCTTGATGAAACATAAATTTGAAACATTTTAAAAGTTCGACGAATTTCAGAGTGAAGTGGAAAATCATCGTAACAAGAAAATAAAGTTTCTACTATTTGATCATGGAGGAGAATATTTGAGTTACGAGTTTGGTCTTCATTTGAAACAATGCAGAATAGTTTCGCAAGTCACGCCACCCGGAACACCACAACGTAATGGTGTGTTTGAACATCGTAACCGTACTTTATTAGATATGGTGCAATCTATGGTGTCTATTACCGATTTACCACTATCATTTTGGGGTTATGCATTAGAGACAACTGCATTCACATTAAATAGGGCACCATCTAAATCCGTTGAGACGACACCACATGAACTGTGGTTTGGCAAGAAACCAAAGTTGTCGTTTCTTAAAGTTTGGGGTTGCGATGCTTATGTGAAAAAGTTTCATCCTGATAAGCTCAAACCCAAATCGGAGAAATGTGTCTTCATAGGATACGCAAAGGAGACAGTCGGTACACCTTCTATCATAGATCCGAAGGCAAGACATTCGTTGCTAAGAATGGATCCTTTCTAGAGAAGGAGTTTCTATCGAAAGAAGCGAGTGGGAGGAAAGTAGAACTTGATGAGGTAACTGTACCTGCTCCCTTATTGGAAAGTAGTTCATCACAGAAATATGTTCCTGTGACTCCTACACCAATTAGTGAGGAAGCTAATGATGATGATCATGTAACTTCATATCAAGTTACTGCCAAACCTCGTAGGTCAACTAGAGTGAGATCTGCACCAGAGTGGTGCGGTAATCCTGTTCTGGATGTCATGTTACTTGACCATGCAAACCTACGAACTATGAGGAAGCGATGATGAGCCCAGATTCCGCGAAATGGCTTGAGGCCATGAAATCTGAGATGGGATCCATGTATGAGAACAAAGTATGGACTTTGATTGACTTGTCCGATGATCGGTGAGTCATTAGGAATAAATGGATCTTTAAGAGGAAGACTGACACTGATAGTAGTGTTACTATCTACAAAGCTTGAATTGTCGCAAAATGTTTTAGACAAGTTCAAGGTGTTGACTACGATAAGAATTTCTCACTCATATCGATGCTTAAAAGTTTGTCCGAATCATGTTAGCAGTTGCCGCATTTTATGAAATATGGAAAATGGATGTGAAAACTGCATTCCTTAATGGATTTATTAAAGAAGATTTGTATATGATGCAACCAGAAGGTTTTGTCGATCCTAAAGGTGCTAACAAAGTGAGCAAGCTCCAGCGATCCATCTATGGACTAGTGCAAGCATCTCGGAGTTGGAATATATGCTTTGATAAAGTGATCAAAGAATATGGTTTTATACAGACTTGCGGTGAAGCCTGTATTTACAAGAAAGTGAGTGGGAGCACTACAAAATTTCTGATAAGTATATGTGAATGACATATTGTTGATTGGAAATAATGTAGAATTTTCTGGAAAGCATAAAGGAGTGTTTGAAAAGAGTTTTTCAAAGAAAGACCTCGGTGAAGCTACTTACATATTGAGCATCAAGATCTATAGAGATAGATCAAGACGCTTGATATATTTTCAATGAGTACATACCTTGACAAGATTTTGAAGTATTTCAAAATGGAACAGTCAAAGAAGGAGTTCTTGCCTGTGTTGCAAGGTGTGAAGTTGAGTAAAGACTCAAAACCCGACCACGGCAGAAAATAGAAAGAGAATGAAAAGTCACTCCCTATGCCCCAGTCATAGGTTCTATAAAGTATGCTATGTTATTTACCAGTCCTATTGTATACCTTAGCATGATTTTGGCAAGGGAGTACAATAGTGATCTAGGAGTAGATCACTGAACAACGGTCAAAATTATCCTTAGAAGACTAAGGAAATATTTCTCGATTACGGAGGTGACAAAAGAGTTTGTCGTAAAGAGTTACGTCGATGAAAGCTTTTGACACCGATCTAGATGACTCTAAGTCTCGATCTAGATACATATTCAAACCGTGAGCAATTAGCTAGAGTAGCTCTGAGCAAAGCATTGTAGACATAGAAAATTTGCAAAATACATACGGCTCTGAATGTGGCAGACCCGTTGTCTATATTTCTCACACAAGCAAAAGATGATCACTCTTTGGGTGTTAATCACATAGCGATGTGAACTAGATTATTGACTCTAGTAAACCCTTTGGGTGTTAGTCACATGGAGATGTGAACTAATCACATAAATATGTGAACTATTGGTTGTAAATCACATGACGATGTGAAGTAGATTATTGACTCTAGTGCAAGTGGGAGACTAAACGAAATATGCCCTAGAGGCAATAATAAAGTTGTTATTTATATTTCATTATATCATGACAAATGTTTATTATTCATGCTAGAATTGTATTAACCGGAAACTTAGTACATGTATGAATACATAGACAAACAGAGTGTCACTAGTTTGCCTCTACTTGACTAGCTCGTTGAATCAAAGATGGCTACGTTTCCCAGCCATAGACATGAGTTGTCATTTGTTTAACGGGATCACATCATTAGAGAATGATGTGATTGACTTGAACCATTCCGTTAGCTTAGCACGATGATCGTTTAGTTTGTTGCTACTGCTTTCTTCATGACTTATACATGTCCCTCTGACTATGAGATTATACAACTCCCGAATACCGGATGAACACTTTGTGTGCTACCAAACGTCAAAACGTAACTGGCTGATTATAAAGGTGCTCTACAGGTGTCTCCGATGATTTGGCATAGATCAAGATTAGGATTTGTCACTCCGATTGTCAGAGAGGTATCTCTGGGCCCTCTCGGTAATGCACATCACTATAAGCCTTGCAAGCAATGTGACTAATGAGTTAGGTGCGGGATGATGCATTACGGAACGAGTAAATATACTTGCCGGTAATGAGATTGAACTAGGTATTGAGATACCGATGATCGAATCTCGGGCTAGTAACATACCAATGACAAAGGGAACAACGTATGTTGTTATGCGGTTTGACGATAAACATCTTCGTTGAATATGTAGGAGCCAATATGAGCATCCAAGTTCCGCTATTGGTTATTGACCGGAAATGAGTCTCGGTCATGTCTACATACTTCTCGAACCCGTAGGGTCCGCACGCTTAACGTTCGGTGAAGATAGGTTTTATGAGTTTATATGTTTTGATGTACCGAAGGTTGTTCAGAGTCTCGGATGAGATCAGGGACATGACGAGGAGTCTCGAGATGATTGAGCCATAAAGATCGATATATTGGAAGGTTATATTCGGACATCGGAAAGGTTCCGAGTGATCGGGGTATTTTTTTGGAGTACCGGGGGAGTTACGGGAATACGAGAGTACATACGGGCCTTAGTGGGCTTTAAGGGGAAAAGAGGAGAAGCCACGAGGGCTGGCCGCGCGCCCCCCATGGGCCTAGTCCGAATTGGATTAGGGGAGGGGTTGCGCCCCCTCTTTCCTTCTCCTCCCCCTCTCCTTCCTTTCCCCTCCCAGTAGGACTAGGAAAGGTGGAATCCTACTCCTACTAGGAGGAGGATTCCTCCCCCCTTTGGCGTGCCTAGAGAGGACGGCTGGCCTCCCCTCCCTCCTTTATATACATGGGGAGGGGGCACCCTATAAGACACATAAGTTGATCAGTTGATCTTTTAGCCGTGTGTGGTGCCCCCCTCCATCATAATCCACCTCGGTCATGCATATCGTAGCGGTGCTTAGGTGAAGCCCTGGGTCGATAGCATCATCATCACCGTCATGACGCCGTCGTGTTGACAGAACTCTCCCGCGAAGCTCTGCTGGATCATGAGTTCGTGGGACGTCACCGAGCTGAACGTGTGCTGAACTCGGAGGTGTCGTGCGTTCGGTACTTGGATCGGTCGGATCGTGAAGATGTACGACTACATCAACCGCGTTCTCATAATGCTTCCGCTTATGGTCTACGAGGATACGTGGACGACACTCTCCCCTCTCGTTGCTATGCATCACCCTGATCTTGCGTGTGCGTAGGAATTTTTTTGAAATTACTACGTTCCCCAACACAACGGGGAACCGTTGCCATTGAATCTCACTTCCAACGGTGTAAAAACTCGTATCACCATAGCATCTAAGCTGCGCGGTGGATGTGGTATTCTATGCCACTGTCATTTTTGTTCATAAACTTGCAAAATACGTGTAACTCGTTCCGTTACTTGTCTAACCACGCAAAGTGTTTGTTCAAAAAAACCATCCTACACTGAAATATCGCAACAACACACAGGGGTCCCACTTGTCATTAATAAAATTTTGACCTAAAACTACTAAATTTGAAAGACCAGATTCGAACTGGCAACCTGGACTACAAAGTGTAAGTCGAGAGCCTGAAACAACAACGGTTGTTGTCTTTGTCCCATAACTTGATTTTATACAGTACTACGTTGAGTAGAGTAGAGGGAGTGCCTCGTCAACATGTGCATGACCGTTGACTCACTTGCTGGTAGGTCCCAGGTCTGCAATCTCTCTCTTCTCTCCATCGTCTAACCTTTGCACGGGCACACACGAAGAGCGGTGCTAGCTTGCCGTGGTGTTATTACAACTAAAAATAGCTTGGAAAATAGAAGAATCGCCTAGAACAAGAGACGTTGTGGCTGGTCAAAACGGAGCTAACCACACCTATCCTCCGTGCCATGTTAGCATGCTGAAGTTGTGTGGCTAGTGGGGTGTTTTCGACCGACTAGGTGGGTCCCGAGGTCGAACCATAGGTACTATGTCTGATACAGTATATTTTTTACACACACATTTTTCCTCCGTGCCGAGACATGGCACACCCTACCGCATGGTTTCGGGATCCTCTCGGGTGGTGCACGCATATATTCTTCCTAACATGGGATGCCCTACCGCGCGTTTTCGCCGAAGCAAGTAAATGAGTCATCAAATCATGAAATACCACCTTTCCCGCCGAGTACATCAGTGAAGCACAGTGGCTAGCTAGTTGGGCTAGTTCGACCGATTAGCTAGGCCACCGCCACATTTGTTTTTTCACCCCTTTTTTATCTACTTGCTGGCAGGTAAATTTAAATATCCACCGCGGCGTTGCTTTGGTGTTCGTGTGCGGCGGGATTTTTAGTTTTTTGATTGGCGGGAGCAGGCGCGGCAGCAATTACTCACGATGACTCCGCCTATAAAACCCACTGCTCCCTGATGTGAGAAGTCATCGACTGGTGTTTTACCATGGTGAAAACCAAAATATTCCCCGCTCCTCGGCTGGCTCCCTCCGCCTTCCCGTAGATTGCATTTCCTTTCAGCCGTTTCGCCCCCTGCATCACCAATGTCATGCACCTCAAGAATTAGAGGGACTTCGGTGGTGTTTAGGGGCCCTCTGCATGGGCATGTCCATGACTCGGTGCAACATGACCGTTGGATCAAACTCAGACGGTGAAGATCAGTCACTGTAGCACAAAGCATGTGGGTGTGTTTGGTTGCATTCTCATCTCAATATAGTTGTTTCCTCTTCATGTATTTGTGTTAACCTACTAGTGTGGACTCATGCACCCTTCATGCACTCTGCCAAACACCCAAAAGTGGGTCGAGAAGGGAACTTTTGCTCCCATCCCGTGCACCCTTCATACACCCTGCCTAACACTATTCGTGCTCCATATGGTTCATGTTTCATGGAGTACTGTAGCACCATACTCTCCGTGCGCTGTAGACCTAGTTCTGTTAACATTGATCTCACCGTTCATTCTCGACCGGACAGTTGAAAAAGCGGTACTATGTTACTACATTACTGTTCATATAGTTGACATGCACACAACATCATTTGTTGTCGTCATATCTTACTACACTAGCAACAAGATTATGTAGTACTGACGTATGAACCACTGCACATGCCTAGTAGTAGGAGCATTGTGTATGTTCAAGTGGCTGCCGTGTTTCACACTCCTCCGTCGTAAGAGTGGAAACGCTTGCTGTAATCATTTTTTTCTTCAGAAAAACAATGGACACGCTCTACCGTGCGGATCCTCCTCCAGCCATACACTAAATTACTCACTTTCGCCGACGTGTGGGACAGCCACCATCGGGGTCCACCAGCCATGCACTAAATTACTCCGTAGTAGAGTGACGGTAGATTCCCCTAATCGAAGCGCCGCAGTAATGCCCAATGAGCCGTCAAATCACAAAAACCCCTCCTTTGCAGCAGTAAGTTGGACGGACGAAGCAACCATCATTTCACTCTTCTCTCTCAGCTTCCTCTCTACCCAACTTGCTTCTCCCTCATCTTGTTCCTCATTTCTTCAAGAAAACCCCGACCTGCTTCTGCCATTGTTCTTCTCTCCCAAAGAAGGAAAGGTGAGCACATCAATGGTGTTGATTCTGGCCAAGGCCCGGTCTTGCAACCCCGAGACTGATCCTATAACTCCCTCTCTGTTCTTCTTTTGGGATTGTGATTATGGTTTCTTTTCTTTTATTTCTATTTGACTGTTTCTTGATGGACGCTGGAGCACCGGCCGAAGTGATGTCTATGGCTCTGGCCAAAACCGTCGAGGCTCATGGTACAAAGAAGCGCAAGCACCCCGCCGAGACTACCGCAGACAAGCTTAAAGCCATCGCCCTGTCCAAGGCCCCCTCTCTGGGATCCCTCATTAAGCAAGTCCAGGTAATATCTCTTCTTGACGATCTTTTTCTCGATCTTGATTATGTTTTTTCATCTAACACGTAGTACTAGTACTAGTAGTACAACTTTATGGGTGATCTTGCATGTGATTTTTGTGTGCCAAATGATGGTTCTAAATTCCTCTTTTGACCAAAACATGCGGGAGGTTGACACATATTTCTTATAGATTACTTTCAACTACTCCCTCTGTCCCAAATTTCTTGTCTTAGATTTGTCTAGATACAGATGTATCTAATACTAAAATGTGACTTGATACATCCGTATCTAGACAAATCTAAAACAAGAATTTTGGGACGGAGGGAGTACTTTATGAACATCAATGCTACCTTTGAAGAGGGTATATTTTCCTTAGTAACTTGTGTTATGGATATTGCAAGTAATCCCTCTGCTCTCATGCCTTTGAAGTGTAACATCCCAAATTTTCAATTTGGAATGTTATACAAATAGATCATCATTGCATATCATATTTTATTGCATTTTGGTTGATCCTAGAAATTCTACGCAACTCAAGGACCCTCGGAGAGAGTTGGGGATTTCGTTATTTTCATATTTGAGTTTTCTCAAATTTTGAAAATAGGATCATTTGGTTTTATTTATTTTATCTTCAATTATTTCTATTACAAAAATATGAGAGGGGGAATAAAATGACTTTCCCAAAATAAAGAAATATTGAGGATTCAATAAAAAATCAAATAAGATTTTATTTTGGTTTTATTTGCTATTTTATTTGAATTTAGGAAAAATGCGCGTTTTTCAAAATTGCATTTAGGCCCAAATAAATGTTCATCCTGTGTGGCTTGATTTTAGAAGCCGGGGAAAATTTATTTCAGGATTTTGGAGTCCGTTTAGTATTCCTTTTGTTTTTTTCTAAGCGTAACTATTTAAAAAAACGCGAACCGACCTAACGGGTCGTGTCCGACCCGGACACCTGGCCCGGCCGGCCTTATAAGCCGGGGGAGGGGCCCAGCCGACCCCAAACCCTAGCGCCCCGCCCCCACCGCCTCTGCCGCCGCCGCATCGCGCCGCCGCCTCGCACGCCGCACCGCCCCAGCGCCGCACTGACCGCACCGCCGCCGCCCCTCGCCGCCCGCCGGAGCGCCGCCGCCGCCGCCCATCGCCGCCTGCCGGAGGTTGACCCCGCTCGCCGCCGGTTTTTCTCGAAAAATCGTTCAGTTTTTCGTTCGGTTTTTTTAGTTTCGTTTTTTTTATAGATCAGTTTTTCCGATTTATTTGTTTAGCGAGCGTTCTCTCATTCGTTCGTTTTAACAAACGCGTTCATCAGTTAGATCTAGATAACGAACATTCGTTCGTTAATCTGTTCATCGTTTTTCTTTTTCTCCGATTAAATCCGCGATTTTTCTGATCGTGATTCCTGATCCGATTTTCGTTCTGGTATAACTTTTCGCTCATTTATCGGAATTAGGCAATTCAAGCGCCTGGAGTTTCGTCTCGAAACCCTCTTTCCGTTTAACCAACTCAAATAAGTTTTTGCCACTGTATAAATTGCCCTAGATCCAAAATAGTAAATGAAGCCTGTTTCTTTTGCCGTTTATCTTTCGTTGCTTCGTTCGATTTGATTCTTTTTGCCAACCGGAGTTCTTAAGTTGAACTTTCTGGTAAGATCCCTTATTTGAGTTTTACCTGTGCATTAGTTGAGTACTTATTTTATGCTTGTTTGTTTGTGATAGAGTACCTGGAGTGCGCCGCTTGCTACTTCGAATCGCTAGGTTTGACAGATCATCAGCAAGGCAACTAACACTTTGATCATACCTCCAACTACCCAGTTTTATTGCATTAGATCAATCCTCACATTTTGCATGATTAGGATCTAATTAAATTGTGGGTTCTGGGAAGTAGTTGAGGTAGTACCTATTACCTGTTTATTATCGGACCTTTGGGAGTTACTTCTACGTTTGCTTATGCCATGATATGCTAGTAGACATGGATTGGGTGAGTGTATCCATGACAGATGTGAGATTGTTAAATTAATGGTTTAACTAAGGTGGCAACTTAAATACACATCTGGGTGGATTGAGGCACCTGGGTATTCCAGTGATTGCCTATTTTTCTTTTGGACCACCACCCAGGCTCAAAGGGACCATGAGATTATTCATGCTAGAAACTTCCGTGTGCAGCCACAAGCTACTATGGGCTCTAGCATAGTTGACTAAGTCATGCGAACTCTTACAATGGTCGACTAGCAGATGTAGGGGAAAGTAGGTGGAGTGGTCTACCCGATCGTAAGGTGCTAGCGCTTCTGAAAGACTATGTCTCGGTTCAGGCTGGACGTACCGAGCGGGCTTTCGGCCCGCTCGTGGCCCGTTCGGTCTTGGCCCGCTCGGTCCTGGCTCGCTACATAAAATGGCCGGTCCGGTCTGCCATATCAGGCCCGAAAAAATCTCGGTCCAGTCCGGTCTTTAACCAGTCCAATCGAGCGGACCGAGAAAACATAGTCATCGTTGTTGCCCTTCCTCGTCGTCGCGGCCACCGGCAGAACTGGGCTGAACCACCATGTCCCTGAGCTTGCCCACACTTTCCTTCCTCTCCTCCCCATGCCCCGTGGCCTCTTGCCGTCGCTCGCTGTCGCTGCCGTGCGTGCACCACGCCGTTCGCGAGTTCTAGACCATGCCGTCGACCCCAACCGTCGGACCAATTCATGCCATGGCTGCGGATTTCAGTGCCATGGCACGACAAATACTATTCTTTGGATTGTGGGATAAACGCCCGGCCATGATTTTCGGATCGCTGGGAGCCGTTTCAGCACAGCACGTACGCAGAGAAATGCTCCTCCTCAATTTTCTCATCCAACAAATGAGGCAAGTGTTTTTTTGAAAGGAGCTAGATTTAATACCGGGCGCTTCCTATAATCACGCGCCATCCACGGTGCCGTTTCTTTTGCAGTTTTTTTAGTCGAACAGAAAACATGAAGTACGAGAGAAACAAGGTTAGTTCCAAAAATTACGGCACCATCTGACGATTATCTACACGTCCGATTTGAGCCGCTAATCACGGCAAGGCCCGCGCACTGCAAATCGTGGGTTCATGCACGCGCTATATTACTTGCATGCAACACAAAAACTGGTAATGAATAAACATGTCCACGTTCAAGAGTAGATCTGGTGTCTATATAAACCGGAGGGTTGTAGTCCGTAGGCAATCAACTCCATACGCAACAATCATACCATAGGCTAACTTCTAGGGTTTAGCCTCCTTGATCTCGTGGTAGATCTACTCTTGTACTACCCATATCATCAATATTAATCAAGCAGGAGTAGGGTATTACCTCCATCGAGAGGGCCCGAACCTGGGTAAAAAACATCGTGTCCCTTGTCTCCTGTTACCATCCGGCCTTGACGCACAGTTCGGGACCCCCTACCCGAGATCCGCCGGTTTTGACACCGACATTGGTGCTTTCATTGAGAGTTCCTCTGTGTCGTCGCCTTTAGGCCCGATGGCTCCTTTGATCATCAACAACAATACGGTCCAGGGTGAGACTTTTCTCCCCGGACAAATCTTCGTCTTTGGCGACTTCGCTCTGCGGGCCAATCCGCTCGGCCACCTGGAGCAGATCGAAAGCTATGCCCCTGGCCATCAAGTCAGGTTTGGAAGCTTAAACTACACGGCTGACATCCGCGGAGACTTGATCTTCAACGGGCTCGAGCCACGGCCAAGTGCGCCGCACTATCTCAAGGGGCATGATCTAGCTCTGCCCCCGGACAGTGTCCTGGAGGCCGCACACGCATCGGTTCCGACCCCTAACACGGAGCCTATTGCGCCAATTGAGGATGAGCGGTTGAACGTCACATCGGGGGCTGCGATCCCGAAAGCGATCGAGCCGAACGCTAGCCCCGCACTCTGCACGACCCGTGACTCCGAGGATCCGGACTCCGAACCCCCCGCGCCCCTGCCAATCGAATCCGATGGGGCGCCGATAATGGAGTTCATGACCGCAGACATCTTTCAGCATTCGCCTTGTGGCGATATCCTGAACTCTCTCAAGTCTCTCTCCTTATCAGGAGAGCCCTGGCCGAACTACGGTCAGAGAGGATGGGATACGGACGATGAAGAAATTCAAAGCCCACCCACCACCCACTTGGTAGCCATTGTCGACAATTTAAACGACGTGCTCAACTTCGACTTCGGAGACATCGACAGCATGGATAACGATGCAGGAGATACCGACAAACCAACGCCCATAGGGCATTGGACAGCCACCTCATCTCACGATGTGTACATAGTGGATACCCCTAAAGGAAGCGACAACGAGGAAAAAGGGGATGGGACAGGAGATTGACCCCCCGAAAAGCAATCAAAGCGTCGGCGTAAACGCCGACCCAAGCCCCGCCTCGACAAAAACCCAGCCATAGAGCAGGACGAGCCGGTAGACGACGAGCAGGCCTTAGAGCAACCGTCCGAATAGGGCAACACGGATAGAGAAACCGAACATCCCTCCCCCGACGAAAACGGCATTCCGGACGACCTCACGCCGAATAAACCTATGGAGCAGAAGAATCTCCACGAAAGGCTCGTTGCAACTGCACGCAGCCTAAAGAAGCAGAAGCGGAAGCTAAAAACAGCGGAAGACACACTCCGGATTAGATGGAGCAAAGTAATCAATACCACAGATAAGTACGGCGACAGTCGCCGCACCAAAAGCTATCCGAAAAGAAAGCTACTGCCTGAATTCGACGAAGAGGCCCTAGAGCCCTCGCATTCAAAAAATGAAAAAGCCACACGGTCGGATAGACGACCCCATAAAGCGGCAAGCGGCCCCGCACCTAAATCGGCATGCGACCCACTTAAGGATTCGCATCATGGCCTAGTCAGGTCCATTTATGGGCCAAGAAAGCAAGCTCTCGTAAGCAACGCTATGAAGCCATCATCAGAATCCGGAACACCCAAATACAGGGGCGCCACACACCCCCTATGTTTCACCAATGAGGTCCTGGACTATGAATTCCCAGAGGGATTCAAACCCGTAAACATAGAGGCATACGATGGAACAACAGACCCTGGAGTCTGGATCAAGGATTATATCCTCCACATACACATGGCTAGAGGAGATGATCTCCACGCCATAAAATATCTACCCCTTAAGCTTAAAGGGCCAGCCCGGCATTGGCTTAAAAGCCTTCCCGAAAACACAATTGGAAGCTGGGAAGAGCTCGAGGATGCTTTCCGAGCAAACTTTCAAGGGACCTATGTCTGCCCTCCGGATGCAGACGATCTTAGTCACATAACTCAACAACCCGGAGAATCAGCTCGGCAGTTCTGGAATAGATTCCTCACTAAAAAGAATCAGATACTCGACTGTCCGAACGCCGAAGCCTTAGCAGCTTTCAGGCATAACGTCCGAGACAAATGGCTCGCCAGACACCTCGGCCAAGAAAAGCCAAGAACAATGGCCGCACTAACAAGCCTCATGACCCGCTTTTGTGCAGGGGAGGATAGCTGGTTGGCAAGGTGCAGCCCCAGCGACCCAAGTACATCCGAAACTAGGGATGGAAATGGAAAACCGCGACGCAACAAGGACCGTCGCCGGACTAAGGACAAAAGTCCAAAGAGCACGGCAGTCAATACCGGATTCAAAGGCTCAGGAAAAAATCAGGAAAAATCGCCCCCTCAGGATAACATGGACGATCCATCCAACCTAAATAAAATCCTGGACAGGATATGTCAGATACACAGTACTCCCGGGAAGCCTGCTAACCATACCCACAGAGACTGTTGGGTTTTCAAACAATCCGGCAGACTCAATGCCGAACACAAGGGGCTCGACACACCAAGCAAAGACGAGGACGAACCCCAAAAGCAGAGCACCAGGAAACAAAAGAACTTCCCACAAGAAGTAAAAACAGTGAACTCACTTCACATAACAAAACATGCGGCGCCCGTAAAGGTACGCACCACACGGCCCATCCCCAAAGGGTCCTGCCACTGGTTGTCAAAACCGATCATCTTCGATCAGCTAGATTATTCTAGGAATATCAAGAATGTAGTCTGGACTGCCTTGATACTCGATCCAATAATTGGCGGACTCCAGTTTTCAAATGTCCTTATGGACGGCGGCAGCGGACTAAACCTGATATATCAGGATACAATCCAGCACATGGGGATAAACCCAGCAAGAATCCGCCACAGCAAAACCTCCTTTCAAGGGGTAACACCTGGTCCGGACACCCATTGTATGGGTTTTCTCCGGATCGAAGTTATATTTGGCTCTGCCAATAACTTCCGCCGCGGAAAGCTGACCTTCCATATCGTCCCGTTCTCAAGTCGCTATCAAGCACTACTGGGATGCGAAGCTTTCGCCCGCTTTAATGGAATACCGCATTATGCATCTCTCACGCTTAAGATGCCCGGTCCACGAGGCATCATCTCTTTGAAGGGGAAGCACTAAAGTGCGCCTCCCCAAGCGGAGGACTGTGCGGCCACTTTGACAGCCCCATAGTAAAATGGCCTCACCGGCCAAAAAACTTTGAAATAGGTCATTAAAGACCACGAACGCGGATAGACGAGTTCGGTACAAAATCATCATTGATACAGGCTTAGTGGCCATATACCCCCGCACTAGGGGCTCCATGCATATACAATAAGACACAATAAAGCTCAATTTTATATATTTTACTTTACACTTTGTTTATTTTAAACTTTTGTTCGACACGACCCGTTTTCAACTCAGTTCCTCTCTTTTACAGATGAACGTCGTGCGGCGCCCGTCCAGGATACGGCACAACGGAGACACAGGCGCAGACGTGCAGTAGGGACCCGTCCTAAAGGATTCTTTTTAGATTAAGACCCTGCGTAAACCATTTTTAATGTCTCTTGTTGCTACACATCCCCTGGTTTTTTCTGATATAACCAAGGAGGAGGCTGGCGTCTTGGCATGTGGCCACGTCAGAAATTTTTGCACGTACCTGGACACTAGGGGCTTTTTTAATAAAGAGTGTTGTTTCGCCCGCACTCATAAAGACCGAACACCTTTGGGAGTGTTCGGCGTCGCGAGTTTTGGCATTATATGCATCAGCTCCGAATCATGTCTTTGGTCAAATGTTGGGTTGCCCGGCTCCTGAGTTCGGCTACCTTACGTTCCGCTCTATCGGCTAAGGTAGCACCAGGAGAACTACTGCGATTGTGCCCCCGGTTCGGCCGGGCGAGCACCTCAGTAGAGAAAGCCGAAAACTGACTGTCATGATGTAGCGTGAGACTGGTCAGCCACTCGATGACCTATCGAAATCTATCGGATTCCTCCGCTTTAACGAAGGTCCGGTTCCCGGTCAGGCACATACGCGCCCCGAATTCGGACGAGCGCAGTTGCCACCAAGGAGCTACCTAAAGAGTCTCATTGTCAAACGCCTATGGCTAAGTGAAAGTGTTAAAGCATTATAGCCCGGTTGCCTGGCCCACTGCGCTATCACCTCCTTTGTAGGACCAAGACGTTGGGTTAAGTGTGAAAATGCGTCTTCTGCGAGCACCCCTGCACTATGTGCGTGGGGGCTGAAGCCAACGACTGCCATCTTTCAGATTCTCTCTCTCTCTCTCTATATATATATATCTTAAAACGGCCGCACCGGAGGTGTTCCCAATACTTGGAGGCACAAGTATAAAAAAAGGCCACTACAGTTTATCAAAATATTACTTTATAATTACATATGCTATCATAACATAGCATCTTTCGGGCACTGCATCTCTATTACACGAGCGACTTCAAGAACTTCCTGAAAATAGTGCTCGGAGGGTACTCGGCTTTTGTCCGAATCTCGGGACGCAACAATGGTGGTCTCCATCTCTGCCCAGTATGTCTTAACACGGGCAAGAGCCATCCTAGCGCCCTCTATGCATGCTGACCTCTTCATTGCATTTATACGCGGCACCGCGTCAAGGAATTGCTGCACCAAGCTGAAATAACTCTTCGGCTCCGATCTCCCCGGCCACAGGTGACCCATGACGTACTTCATGGCGAGTCTAGACAACCTATTCAGTTCGGCCCATTGAGCCAAACGATCATCCACTGCCAGTGGACGCTCTGGATTGTGAAACTGCGACCAGAAAGGCTTTTCCACTTCGCGATCTTTCTTATCTCGAAAGTGTTCCGTCGCATCAGCAGCACTCGCTGCCAAGTCCAGATAGGTATCCTCCACACTCCACATCCGGTCCAACGGAGCAAACTTCGGATCACAAAAATTCCTTCACAGCATAAAGGGCTTTCCAGCCGCAATCTGTTCGGCCTGACGCAGCTCCTCCTTCGCAGCTCTCATCGCAGAGCGAGCGTCCTTGGCATCGGCAACGGCCTTCTCTAAGTCCGTCTGTCTCGCCCGGTCTTCTTTCTCAAGAAGTTTGCAACGGTCTATAGCGCTCTTTAACTTCTCGGCCATCTCGGCCATCTCTTCTTTGCTTCGACAGTGAGCAGCCTGTTCGGCTCTCAGCTCTTCAAGGGCCTTCTCGGCAGCCGCATCGCTTTTTCTGGCTTGCTCCTTAGCTCGGGCAAGTTCTGCCCTAAGATTCTCCACGGCGGCCGTACCATCTGCGTCAAGCACACACATTGTAAGACACTGGCATGAAGCTCCTCTTACCTGATGTCGCCCGAAGAATTACATACCTTGAGCCTCATCAAGCCGCTTGTTAACAAGCGCGATGTCGGCATCTGCCACGTCCAGTTGTCGCTTTAGTTCGGCTACATCATCAGTTTGGCTAGATTCCGGACACCTCGCCACCTACATTCAAAGGCGACATCTTAGACCTGGGAATATGATCCTCTGCGTGTCATCATTTCTTGACAACGCGTAGAGTCTCAGGGGCTACTATCTACACAGGGCGCATCTTACTTATGCGCAACTGACAAAAGTGTACACTATCTAACGTACCTCAAAACCCGTCAGTAAACTTTTGACGGCCTCATGCAATCCGCTTTCTGCAGATGAAATCCTTTCAATCACCGTGCCCATCAACGCACGGTGCTCCTCTGAGATAGAAGCTCGCCCCAGCAGAATCTTTAGCTCCTCCGGCCGAGCACCAGACGGTGCCGGACTTGTCCTATGGCCTCTTTCGAAGGCCGCACACGGAGAGCCTTGGGGGGCCACATAGCTATCTTCCGCCCCTGCCGGATTCAGAGAAACCCTCCGCGACGACACCTTAGGGTCGCCCGCATCGCTAGGCGGTACGGCAGGGGGAGGCGTCCCACTCTCCATCATCTCCGGAAGAAGATCCCCCGAAGACAAGCTCTGCTGAGAAGGGCTGAGGTCCGAGCTACAAGGTAAAATTTTGGTTAATCTTCTCAGATATAAATCAAGGATTTCTTTCATCCCTCAAAAGGAAAACCTCTCTCTACTTACGGCTCGCTGGAGGGCTGATCCCTTTGAGGGCGTAGTTCGTCCGAGGAACTCCCCGGCGTCGGACCCTCTGACGAGGATTTTCTCCCCCGCTTCGGGGCCATGGTCTCCGGGTCGTCAGAGGCGGCCCTCTTCTTCCCCTTGGGAGAGGAATTGTCGGTTCCTCCCTTCGGAGCAGCCTCCTTCGAGGAGGCCATAGTTCCCTTGTCCTTCCCCTTACTTCCCTCCAAAGGCATTATCTTCAACATCCTGACAAGCACGGGATCCGGCCTGGTTTCGGGAAGGGGAGCCGGACACCTGATCAGCTTTGCCTTCGCTATCCACTCCTGTTTAAAAGGACAGCTCTTTTAGGGGCAAGTTTATGACGATTATATGGATAGTAGGTCCGGGCACAAGGTTACTTACTTCAGTATCCGGGCAATTGCAGCTTAGGCCTACGTCCTCGGTCAAATCCGGACACATCATTTGTGATCCGAAGAATAGTTTATACATCTCCACGGGCGTTGCGCCCATAAAATGATGGAGAGCTCGTGGTCCCTCCGGATTAAACTCCCACAGACGAAGGGAGCGACGTTTGTTGGGCAGTGTTCGGCGAATCAGCATGACCTGCGTCACCTTGACCAGGTTGAGGTCTCTTTCTAAGAGATCCCTGATGCGGCCCTGCAACAAGGGCACGTCTTTGGATAACCCCCAATCTAATCCTTTGTTGACCCATGACGCTAGCCGTGATGGGGGACCCAAGCGAAAAGCAGGAGCCGCCGCCCACTTGGCGCTCCTGGGAGCGGTGATATAGAACCATTCTCGTTGCCACAAGCCGAGCTCCTCTTGAAAGGAGCCCTCGGGCCATGGAGCATCAGCATTCTTACTTATGACAGCGCCTCCGCACTCTGCGTGCCATCCGTCGATCATCTTCGGCTCCACTCCAAAAGTCTTGAGCCATAATCCGAAGTGAGGAGTGACACGGAGGAACGCTTCGCACACAACGATGAATGAGGAAATGTGGAGGATGGACTCCGGAGCTAAGTCATGAAATTCCAGCCCGTAATAAAACAGCAGCCCCCTCACGAAGGGATCCATCAGGAAGCCTAACCCCCGAAGGAAGTGAGACATGAACACTACGCTCTCACCGGGCTGGGGACTGGGAATAGCCTGCCTTTGACCAGGCAACCTATGCGAAATTTCAGTGGTCAAGAACTTAGCCTCTCTCAACTTTAGCACGTCCTCCTCCGTAACGGAGGAGGGCATCCATCGGCCTTGAAGGTCGGAACCGGACATTGTCGAAGGTCCGAAGCACCTGGAATCTGGAGCCTAGGGTGTTGGAACTCGAGGCGATGGGCGAACTCATTTGAGATTGGAAAAAGGAGTAAGGCCTTGGTCTCTTTATAAGAGGTTGAATACCAGGATCCCTCCCCGTAACCGTTTAGGACTCGCTTTTAATCGAGAAAACATGCTAACGGGCACGATTGGATTACCCAAGTCCGTATTGATGAGAATCCCGTAAAAGGGGGGCACACGGTCTCTGCTTTGACAAGACGTGCCAAGGAAACCGCCTCGCAAAACGTGCTGAGGTGGAAAAGTGAAAATGATTCGAGTAAAGGACTTGGCTGTAGTGTGATTACGCACTGCGGAATACGTTAGTAGATTTGATTTGTGTTAATATTATTCTCTCTATGGCAATATGTGGAAGCTTATTTTGCAGAGCCGAACACTACTCTTGGTGTCTACAATCTTCTATGAAGGACTTGGAGGAGGAACCCACCTTGCAATGCCGAAGACAATTTGCGCGCCGGACTCGTCGTCATTGAAGCCTGGTTCAGGGGCTACTGAGGGAGTCCTGGATTAGGGGGTGTTCGGGTAGCCGGACTATACCTTCAGCCGGACTCCTGGACTATGAAGATACAAGATTGAAGACTTCGCCCCGTGTCCGGATGGGGCTTTCCTTGGCGTGGAAGGCAAGCTTGGCGATGCGGATATTCAGGATCTCCTACCATTGTAACCGACTCTGTGTAACCCTAACCCTATCTGGTGTCTATATAAACCGGAGGGTTGTAGTCCGTAGGCAATCAACTCCATACGCAACAATCATACCATAGGCTAACTTCTAGGGTTTAGCCTCCTTGATCTCGTGGTAGATCTACTCTTGTACTACCCATACCATCAATATTAATCAAGCAGGAGTAGGGTATTACCTCCATCGAGAGGGCCCGAACCTGGGTAAAAAACATCGTGTCCCTTGTCTCCTGTTACCATCCGGCCTTGACGCACAGTTCGGGACCCCCTACCCGAGATCCGCCGGTTTTGATACCGACAGTAGTTGTCCGGTCCGCTCGGGCCGGCCCGGGCTTTGCCTCTACCGGTCCGGTCCCAAGAAACAGGACTGCAAGACTGGTCGGTCCAGTCCGGTCCGGACCGCCGCTGGTCGACCCAAACGGTGGCTCGGTCAGGGACCGGACCGGACCGAACCGTGTCGACCCTGAGTCTCGGTCATCCGTTTCTCAAACACCCTGTAGTGCGAGAATCCCAACAGAGGAGATTGAGTCTTGTGGGGAAAAGTGTGCAAACCTTTGCAGAGTGTATAAACTAATCATGGTTAGTCGTGTCCCCGGTTATGGACATCTTGAGTATCTAGTACCTGGATTAACATGTGAATCTCATCATGTTACTCTAAATTAATTTTTTTGGGTTTTGTTTAATGATGATGCTTAATTGGGATTGAGAATGCTGTCAACCATTCTCAATGTTTAACAACTACCATGATAGTTAAATAAAATTTATTCCTTTGTAGTAGGGAAAAATTGGCTTTACGCAAAAACTGTAACCATAGAGCTTTCCACCAGCCAAATATGCATATAGTATAGCCTATTACTTTCATTGCATCTCTATGTGTTACCTTGCCAGCATATTCCATGTGCTGACCCGTTTCGGGCTGCAACGTTCATGTTGCAGAATTTTCAGACGACGATTAAGGTGCCTTTAGGTCGTGGTTCTATACTCAGTGATGCCGTTGGAGTTGATGGACTCACTTATCTTCCAAGCCTTCCGCTGTTATCGTTATTAGATGGCCTTAAGCCATATTTATTGTAATAAGTTCTCTTTTGAGACACTCGATGTAATAAGTGTGTGATTGCTACTCTGTTATAAATCCTTCAAGTATTGTGTGTTGTCAGCATTACTAATCCAGGGATGACACCTGAGCACAGAGATTGGACCGTTTGAGGTCTGGTCGCTACAAGATGGTATCAGAGCACACGCTGACTGTAGGACACGACCACTAAGCTAAAGACCTAGATCACTACTCACTCTTCTCATTCTGACTTCTCATCGTTTCTACTCTTTTAGGATGGCGGATTCAAGGAACAAGTTCACGCAACCGGATGAAGACTCACCCTTTGGACGTCATTTGAACGAAGTCACTAGATATCTGAACATAGGAGTACCAAGCTTCACCGGAACCTACAACGCCACTTTACCTGAAGAGGAGCGCAGGATGATTCAAGTTCAAGTTCGAGGAAGGACGTTCATGCCAGTCACTGAGCCCATAGAGTTTTCTTTTGATGCACCAACTTGTAGTCTAGGAAAGAGCATGGCAGCTCACATCGCCATGGAACGCATTGGAGAAGTTTATCGCAATTATCTTAAGGATACTATCTACCAGATTTGTGGGCGCCGAGATGAGCACTAGTAGATGATCAGCACCGGGAAGGATAGGTTAATTGCAGCTTTTATCCAGGAGTTAAACCAGCACATTCGACGTCAGGAGAACCAGATGTGCGCCGACACGATAGACCTGAAGAAGGCAAGGACTAGAATCAAGGAACTGGAGGAAGAACTCAAGGCCACACATGAAGATTATGAAGAGGAAATCGAAGTATTAGTGGAGAAGAATGACGACCTGATCAAGAAGATTGGAATATTTATGGGAGGCCCTACACCCGTAGAAGAAGACGAAGAACCCGAGGAGATTTGCCCGGAAGACTACATCATCATCGACGACACCGACTCGGATCCAGATGATAGCGATGATGACTATGTGGATGAAGCTGGAGCAGATATCATGGAGTCTGCAACCGAAGAATATTTCTAGTAGACCACCCCATCAGTAGTAGTAGTCCACCATGTACATATAGTAGTCCGAGCACTTTTGCGATAGTTAGATCGATTGCATGCCCTTGTTTGATTGAGAGAATGAAGTGAATTGTTTGCTTTTGCCACATGTGCATATGGGTAGTGTTTTCTCTCTAGACCCCTCTCTATTCTTAAATCTCATCTTTTCTAAACCCTTAGATGCCTCCGAGACGTGACCCCGGATTTACCTTCCCACCGGAGCTCACCCAGTTGATCCAGCAGCAGAACACATTGATGCAGTTGCTAGTCCAGAATCAGAATCAGGGGAACAACAACAACCCACCACCACCACCACCTGTTGATCACTTAGCCCGTTTTCTTAGGTTGAATCCGCCGGTGTTTTCCAGTAGCACCGAGCCGATAGTAGCAGATGATTGGCTCCGCAAGATAGCAACGGAGTTGACCACGGCAGGATGCACAGATGCGGAAAAGGTGAAGTTTGCCGCACATCAGCTTGAAGGACCTGTAGCATCATGGTGGGAGAATTTCACCGCCACTTTCCCTGTCGACACTGTCACATGGGACCAGTTTCAGCAGGCTTTCCGTAATGCCCATGTTTCAGCAGGAGCTATGGCCATGAAGAAGCGAGAGTTTCGCAACTTGCGCCAAGGAGGACGGACAATTGGCCAATATGTGGGGGATTTTAGTAAGCTAGCACGTTATGCCCCAGATGATGTTGCTACGGATGCAGCTAAGCAGGAGAAGTTTCTGGAAGGACTGAATGATGAGTTGAGCATGCAGTTGATGGTAGCAACCTTCAACAACTACCAGGAGTTGGTAGATCGTGCTCTTATGATTGATGGGAAGCAGCAGCAGATTGAGAACCGCAAGAGGAAATATGGACAAGGGAAGTACGATTCAGGAGCTCAGCAGAAGCCACGTTTACCCCTAGACCAGGAGGACATTTTCAGCATACCCATGGAGGAGGAAGCTCGCACAATCACAATGGCACCAAGAATGGTAATGGGAATGGAGGAAGCAAAGGCCAGAACCGCACCAACCTATCAACCCCGGCCAAGAGAGACCTGAGCCAAGTCACTTGTTTCAAGTGCCAGAAGACCGGACATTATGCCAATGAATGTCCTGAATCCCAGAATGGAAATGGCAATGAAAGCTCTGGGAAGAAGCCGAACCCTTTCAACAGTGGACAGGTGAACCACGTTAACGTGGAGGAGGTTGAAGAGCAGTCGGATGCAGTAATCGGTAAGTTTTTGGTTAAGTCATTTACTGCACTCGTTCTTTTTGATACTGGTGCATCGCATTCATACATATCAAGGGAATTTGTGGATAAGTATAACCTGCCCACCAAAGTTCTTAGAACACCTATGCTAGTAAGCTCACCAGGAGCAGAGTATATGGCTAGTAAGGGATGTTTTGAAGTGCCATTGTGTATAGGTAGGCATGTGTTTCCCTCGGATTTGATCATGTTGGAATCACAAGGTTTGGATGTAATTCTGGGTATGGATTGGCTGTCGATGTATAGAGGAAACATCGATTGCGCCAGTAAGTCAATTTTGCTTACCACCCTAGAAGGGAGAAGGATCAAGTATGTATCACGGCATGTGCCGAAGAGGACTCAAGTAAATTGTTTAACAAGAGTTGTGCAGGAGGAAGTACCGGTGATGAAGGATTTCCCAGATGTATTTCCAGAAGAGTTGCCAGGCATGCCACCGGATAGAGATATTGAGTTTTTGATTGAGCTTTTGCCAGGCATAGGGCCAATATCTAAGAGACCATATAGGATGCCCGCAAAAGATTTGGTGGAGATTAAAGGGCAGATTAAGGAGTTACTAGATAAAGGTTATATTCGCCCAAGTTCTTCACCTTGGGGATCGCCCGTACTTCTAGTGGAGAAGAAGGATGCATCGTTAAGGATGGTTGTTGATTACCGAGGATTGAATGAAGTAACCATCAAGAACAAGTACCCACTACCGATGATCAATGACATGTTTGATCGATTGCAAGGAGCTAAGGTATTTTCCAAGATCGATCTGCGATCAGGATACCATCAGTTGAAGATTCAAGAACAGGATATACCTAAGACGGCTTTTACCACCAGGTATGGGCTGTACGAGTATACCGTTATGTCATTTGGTCTGACTAACGCACCTGCATATTTTATGAACATGATGAATAAGGTGTTTATGGAGTTTCTGGATAAGTTCATCGCAGTGTTCATCGATGATATCCTGGTATACTCGAAGAACGAAGAGGAGCATAAGGAGCATTTGCGTTTGGTACCTGGTAAGCTCAGAGAACATCAGTTATATGCCAAGTTTAGCAAATGTGAGTTTTTGTTGAAGGAAGTTGGATTTCTCGGGCACGTTATATCTGGAGAAGGTATAGCGGTAGATCCCACCAAGGTTGACACTGTGACAAATTGGGAAGCCCCAAGAACAGTGCGAGAGATCCGGAGTTTTCTTGGACTCGCATGATACTACCGGAGATTTATTGAAAATTTCTCGAAGATTGCAAAGCCTATGACGGAGTTGTTGAAGAAGGATACCAAGTTCATATGGACTGAGGAATATGAGGCCAGTTTCCAGGAGTTGAAGAAACGTCTGGTTACATCACCAATGTTGATTTCGCCAGATCAGACCAAGGATTATGAGGTGTATTGCGATGCTTCACGTCGAGGACTTGGAGCAGTGCTTCTGCAAGAAGGAAGAGTTGTTTCATATGCCTCACGAAGCTTAAGCCTCATGAGTTAAATTATGCTACGCATGATTTGGAGTTAGCAGCCGTAGTGCATGCATTGAAGACTTGGAGACATTTTCTCATTGGAAACCATTGTGAGGTATACACGGATCATAAGAGTTTGAAGTATATTTTCACGCAGAAGGAATTGAATCTCAGACAAAGGAGATGGTTGGAGCTCATCAAGGATTATGACATGAGATTGCATTATCACCCCGGAAAGGCTAACGTAGTAGCTGACGTGTTGAGCCGTAAAAGTCATGTAAACACCTTAATGACGGGAGATTTACCAAGGGAGTTAGCCGAAAATCTTCGTGAGCTATGTTTGGAGATAGTCCCGAGAGGCTATGTAGCAGCATTGGAGATTCAGTCTACTTTGATGGATAAGATCAGAGAAGCCCGGAAGACTGACAAGGAGATTGCTTCTATTAAGGAGAAAATGAGCAAGGGAAAAGCTAAAGGATTTCGTGAGGATGAGCACGATACCTGATGGTTTGAAGACCGCGTTTATGTGCCTAATGATTCGGAGATCAGGAAGTTAATTCCGCAAGAGGCCCATGATTCACCATATTCGATTCACCCAGGAAATACCAAGATGTATTTGGATTTGAAGGATATTTTCTGGTGGACCAGAATGAAGAAGGATATTGCGGAGTATGTAGCAGTTTGTGATGTATGTCAGAGAGTAAAGGCAGAGCATCAGAAGCCGGCAGGATTGCTACAGCCATTGCCGATACCCGAATGGAAGTGGGATAAGTTAGGAATGGATTTTATTACGGGTTTACCCAGAACTCGTTCAGGCTATGACTCGATTTGGGTTGTAGTCGATCGTTTGACAAAGGTAGCTCATTTCATTCCAGTGAAGACTACCTATACTAGTGCCAAGTTGGCAAAGATATACATGACCAAGATCGTATGTCTGCATGGAGTTCCAAGGAGCATTGTATCAGATAAAGGAACCCAATTTACCTCAAAGTTCTGGAATTAGTTGCACGAAACTTTGGGTACCAGGTTGGAGTTCAGTACAGCTTTCCATCCGCAGACAGATGGACAGACCGGGAGAGTCAATCAGATTTTGGAGGATATGCTAAGAGCTTGTGCGCTAGATTACGGATCTAGTTGGGACGAGAATTTGACATATGCAGAGTTCTCTTATAACAATAGTTACCAATCCAGTTTGAAGATGGCCCCTTTCGAAGCCTTGTACGGAAGGAGGTGCAGGACCCCATTGTCGTGGGATGAAGTTGGAGACCGCCAGTTGTTTGGAACGGATCTGATTAAGGAGTCTGAACAGAAAGTAAAATTGATTCGTGATAGACTCAAGGTAGCCCAATCCAGGCAGAAGAGCTATGGAGATTCTAAACGCAAGGAGATAGTCTACGAAGTCGGGGACCGAGTTTATCTTCAAGTATCTCCACTTCGAGGAGTTAAGTGCTTTGGAGTTAAGGGAAAGTTAGCGCCACCTTTTGTAGGACCATACAAAGTTTTGGAGCGTATGGGAGAAGTAGCCTACAAGTTGGAATTGCCTGAAGGATTGTTAGGAGTTCACGACGTGTTCCACGTTTCCTAGTTGAAGAAGTGCCACGCAGAGATGGCTGATATACCGCTGAGAGACACGGTGCCGCTGGAAGCGATTCAGTTGCACAGTGATTTGACCAATGAGGAGAAACCAGTCAAGATTCTTGAATATGCCAGTCGAGTCACCCGCAGCAAGGTTATAAAGTTTTACAAAGTTCAGTGGAGCCGCCACACGGAGGATGAAGCCACCTGGGAGCGAGAGGAAGATTTGCTGAAGGACCACCCTCACCAATTTTTTAGCCAACCCGAATCTCGAGGGCGAGATTCATCTTAAGGAGGGTAGGTTTGTAACATCCCGAATTTTCAATTTGGAATGTTATACAAATAGATCATCATTGCATATCATATTTTATTGCATTTTGGTTGATCCTAGAAATTCTACGCAACTCAAGGACCCTCGGAGAGAATTGGGGATTTTGTTATTTTCATATTTGAGTTTTCTCAAATTTTGAAAATAGGATCATTTGGTTTTATTTATTTTATCTTCAATTATTTCTATTACAAAAATATGAGAGAGGGAATAAAATGACTTTCCCAAAATAAAGAAATATTGAGGATTTAATAAAAAATCAAGTAAGATTTTATTTTGGTTTTATTTGCTATTGTATTTGAATTTAGGGAAAATGCGCGTTTTTCAAAATTGCATTTAGGCCCAAAATAAATTTCCATCCTGTGCGGCTTGATTTTAGAAGGCGGGGAAAATTTATTTCGGGATTTTTGGAGTTCGTTTAGTATTTCTTTTGTTTTTTTTCTGAGTGTAACTATTTTAAAAAACGCGAACCGACCTAACGGGCAGTGTCCGACCCGGACACCTGGCCCGGCCGGCCTTATAAGTCGGGGGAGGAGCCCAGCCGACCCCGAACCCTAGCGTCCCGCCCCCGCCGCCTCTACCGCCGCCGCCGCCGCCTCTGCCGCGGCCGGCGCCGCATCGCGCCGCCACCTCGCGCGCCGCACCGCCCCGCCGCACCGCCGCACCGCACCGCCCGCGCCACCGCCGCCCCTCGCCGACGGCGGGGCGCCGCCGCCGCCGCCCATCGCTGCCCACCGGAGCGCCGCCGACGACGACATCGCCGCCCGCTGGAGCCGCCGTTCGCCGGAGGTTGACCCCGCTCGCCGCCGGTATTTCTCAAACGTTTTTCGTTCAGTTTTTTTAGTTTTGTTTTTTATAGATCTGTTTTTCTGGTTTATTTGTTTAGCGAGCGTTCGTTCGTTTTAATGAACGTGTTCATCAGTTAGATCCAGATAACGAACGTTCGTTCGTTAATCTGTTCGTCGTTTTTCTTTTTGTTGGATTAAATCCGTGATTTTTCTGATCGCGATTCCTGATCCGATTTTCGTTCTGGTATAACTTTTCACTCGTTTATCGGAATCAGGCGATTCAAGCGCCTGGAGTTTCGTCTCGAAACCCTCTTTCTGTTTAACCAACTCAAACAAGTTTTTGCCACTGTAAAAATTGCCCTAGATCCAGAATAGTAAACGAAGCCTGTTTCTTTTGCCGTTTGTCTTTCGTAGCTTCGTTCGATTTGATTCTTTTTGCCAACCGGAGTTCTTAAGTTGAACTTTCTGGTTAGATCCCTTATTTGAGTTTTACCTGTGCATTGGTTGAGTACTTATTGTATGCTTGTTTGTTTGCGATAGAATACCCGGAGTGCGCCGCTTGCTACTTCGAATCGCTAGGTTTCACGGATCATCAGCAAGGCAAGTAACACTTTGATCATACCTCCTACTACCCAGTTTTATTGCATTAGATCAATCCTCACACATTGCATGATTAGGATCTAATGAAATTGTGGGTTCTGGGAAGTAGTTGAGGTAGTACCTATTACCTGTTTATTATCAGACCTTTGGGAGTTACTTCTACATTTGTTTATGCCATGCTATGCTAGTAGACGTGGATTGGGTGAGTGTATCCATGACAGATGTGAGATTGTTAAATTAATGGTTTAACTAAGGTGGCAACTTAAATACACATATGGGTGGATTGAGGTACCTGGGTATTCCAGCGATTGCCTGTTTTTCTTTTGGACCGCCACCCAGGCTCAAAGGGATCATGAGATTATTCATGCTAGAAACTTCCGTGTGCAGCCACAAGCTACTATGGGCTCTAGCATAGTTAACTAAGTCGTGCGAACTCTTACAGTGGTAGACTAGCAGATGTAGGGTAAAGTAGGTGTAACGGTCTACCCGGTCGTAAGGTGCTAGCGCTTCTGAAAGACTATGTCTCGGTCATCCGTTTCTCAAACACCCTGTAGTGCGAGAATCCCAACGGAGGAGATCGAGTCTTGTGGGGAAAAGTGCGCAAACCTCTGCAGAGTGTATAAACTAATCATGGTTAGCCGTGTCCCCGGTTATGGACATCTTGAGTATCTAGTACCTGGATTATCATGTGAATCTCAACATGTTACTCTAAATTAATTTTGTTGGGTTTTGTTTAATGATGATGCTTAATTGGGATTGAGAATGCTGTCAACCATTCTCAATGTTTAACAACTACCATGATAGTTAAATAAAATTTATTCCTTTGCAGTAGGGAAAAATTGGCTTTACGCAAAAACTATAACCATAGAGCTTTCCACCAGCCAAATATGCATATAGTATAGCCTATTACTTTCATTGCATCTCTATGTGTTACCTTGCCAGCATATTCCATGTGCTGACCCGTTTCGGGCTGCAACGTTCATGTTGCAGAATTTTCAGACGACGATTAAGGTGCCTTAAGGTCGTGGTTCTATACTCAGTGATGCCGTTGGAGTTGATGGACTCACTTATCTTCCAAGCCTTCCGCTATTATCGTTATTAGATGGCCTTAAGCCATATTTATTGTAATAAGTTCTATTTTGAGACACTCGATGTAATAAGTGTGTGATTGCTACTCTGTTATAAATCCTTCAAGTACTGTGTGGTGTCAGCATTACTGATCCAGGGATGACACCTGAGCAAAGAGGTTGGACCGTTTGAGGTCTGGTCGCTACATGAAGACATGTTCTAGTGTCTTTGTTCACTCATTTCTGTGCGTATATGTAGTCATATATGGAGTATAATATCGAAAATCATCTTATATTTCTGAATGGAGGTAGTAATAAAATATGCTTTCTGTTTGAATTAGAACCTGGTCCATGGTGGAGATGAAGTTCTCAAAGTCATGTCGTGTGAACTGGAAGACCTGAGGATGAGTTCTACTGCTAAACTATCCAGCTGCTGTCTCCTTGCCGCCACGTGTCCTGAACTAGTGTTTTCCTGTAGCATTGTTGTCAGGCGTGTTCTCGAGGTTGTACTTGACCACAACAATTTCCTGGTTGTGCCTTCAATTATGAAGGGTCTGGTTCTTGTAAAGCTTCCCAACAAATCTGATGTAGCCTGTCTTCATCGTCATGTTTATGAGTGGAAAGACCACTCCGTTAGGTTCTCCATGGTTGACGAGATGGTGATGGTGCATGTAGACATCTCTCACGAAGTCCATGGCCTAGTCAGTTATGCGGGGTTCATCTCGTAGGTCGGTGACAAGAAATAGTCTGTAGAGTTTAATTAGTGCAACTTTGCTTTTCTGTAGTAAGTACTATTGTTCAGTACTTGATTTGTGTTTGTGAACCCTGTATAGTTTATTAGTACTGATGCTTTTGGTGTGTGGTCAGTCCTGAGAACGGTCTATGTTAATTTCTGTCCACTCAATTCAGTCTGTATATTTTGAAGTATCTAGATCATCTTTTTTGTGAGGACAGTTTATCAATTATGGTTACACTCCAATATCTGTATGCATTGCAGGGTTTATCGCACCCACTAGGATTTCCAGTCCCATGGATGTTCAGTCCATACGATTTGTCACGACCTTTGGACTGCCCTGCTTGTGGGAGTAGGCGGGGCCCCTACATGCCACCCATAGTTGGATGATCAATCTTCCGTTTAGTACTTCAACATAGTGATTTCCTGGTAAGGATTCACTCGTGTCACATCAAGTAAATCTTATTGATCTACTGTCTAAATCTTATTGATTTAATGTCATGTTTTCTTTTTTTACGATTCAGGTTTTGCCATGGGACATTCATCACAGAATAAACCGTTTGGTTTGCTCTACGATGGCTATTTTTGCAGGTTTCACTTCTTATGTCGTGTCAGTAACGAAGGCACTGTCCATCACTTATATTACTGGAAAAAATTGGATCAGTATGTTGTCTGAGTACAAGCTGAATCCCTATGATGAACTGCAGTTTGGTTTAACAAAAACACCACAATTAGTCCTTCTCGTGTTTAAAAGAAATTAAGAAAAAAACTGGATCATGGTCAAGGAGCCGAGTCAAGTTAGAAAGCTGGTCATAGCAGACCAGACACGATCGTCGCTGTCTCGCACATCGGTACCACCTTCAGCAATGGATCAAGCACCGGCAGTTGCTCTAGCACTGACAGCAGCAGCAGCTCAGTCTGATCCAGCTGAGGATTGGGCAACGACCGCATCAGCGGATCAGGCTGATCTACTGGAGGATCGGGCATCGACACTGGCACCTGCTCTGACACAGGAACCAGCTCTACAAGGAGCACCATCTCTGGCAGCAGCAGAGGCTTCGGCACCTGCACCAACACTTGCACTTGCATCTGCTCCGGCCCGTGCAGCGGCAACCAAACGAGCAGTTGCACCGGCAACAGACTGGGCTACAGTTCACACTTCATATACCAAAGTCCTTACAAAAACCGACATGTCCACCTTCTTGGTAAGCATTGGCTGCCCAAGTGCTTCGTTCTTTTTTCTTTCCATGTTGTTTCGCATGATTCACTGTGTTGATCTAACTATTTGGGTATGTCTTCTTGTTTGCAAACAGAGAATTCCTAGAACAACGAGGAGTCATTCAACAATCCGGGCGACAGCGGCCAAGTTTCTCTTACCATGTGCAGCCTTGGTGTGAATGAACCTGCTCAATATACCATAAGTACAAAGGATGGTCGCATGAGGATTGATGCTAAAGGATGGTCAAGGTTAAAATCTAAATCATATCTTGCGGTAGGGGATGATCTCAAAATCGAACTTTCTCGCCAAGGAGAGCTGGTCCAAATCAACTTTGAAATTATTCAGTAGTAGCACGCAACTGCCGAACTGATCTATCCTTCGAGAGATTTTGATGTAATAATCAGGCATGGTGAAACAAGTGTCCTGTGTGTACAAGTAATACGACAGTATTATTTATCACATGGTATATCGTTGATAGAATTGCTACTCTCATTGCTGGTTAGGAACTGTCATTCGATTTCATTCCAATAGTTGTCGTGCTTTATTCAATTTTGTGTATTCACCTTGCGACATCATCTAAAACCAGCGCCGTACCGATCGCTTACAATATGAAAAGCGCTGAGGTAGAACACATGGGCCCCCAAACATGCAGGGTGGGCCTGCGGCCCAAAGTCCAGAACCGTGAGCCTGTCTGAGTATTATATTCTCAGCTGAACCCCCATAATGCCCGTGTGTTGCACGTAACATCAAGATGCATTTGTATGAGTATTTTATCTTGTGAGAGAAAAGCATGAACGAGGGAAGGCCTTATTTGCAAATGTGGAGAGGTTTGTGGGTACCTTTTTACAAAATTGGCATAGTTTCCTTCCTATCCGTCAGATATAAATCAGACGCCTATATTGCAGGATGGCAGGCACACCATCATCACCAACTCGTCTATATTGTGTTAAAAACAACTCTGTTTTTTATAATTATATATGTTATATATATTCCCCTTGATTTTTCTTATGTATAAAGTTGTGATATAAAACATTTGTATATTTCTTTACAGAGGGAGTATCTCTCTGTCAAAAATATATTTATGTGTAACTAGTTACTCCTATCTTTCTACTTCCTTTCGCTGATATGTGGGGCATCCGGCAGCGGGGTCCACATGCCATATGCACAAATTAGAGTGCACAACTACATGGTAGACACACCCCGGTCGTAGCGCCACAGTAATGCCCAATGAGCCGTCAAATCACAACCCCCCTTTCCAGCTTTAGCAGTAAGCTAGACGGACGAAGCGGCAATATTTCACTGGGCCTAAATCCCATTCTCCCTCGTCTACTTGTTCAGAGAAAACCCCCTCTCAGCAATTGCATAGGGTTTTCTCATGGAGAACCAGGTACAAATTCTTCATCCATCCCCGATAAATCCAAGTCCCTTGGTCGCGGGTAATCCTAGGATGGCAGCCGCCACCGTTGATGCATTTTTCTTCCTACCGAATCTACTGTGTTTCATTTGCAGTGCCCAAAGTGCGAGGACCCTACAGGTTTCTGGGCCCTCGGCGAGACACCACACTTGTTCCTTCTCATCCAAACACAGGATTTTAAAACGCGCACAGTATGTTCCTAGAATCCTCTTTTCTATCCGGGAGGGTGGGGTTTTTTTGAACATGCTGTCGACTAATTTGGAAATTTGGATTGCTATATTTGGATAAAAGGTACTGCCAGTACGATGGTCAACACTAACGTGAAGGAGGAATTTATTTAAAGATTTGGATAGGGAATACATTGTGTTCTCATATTATTTTTCCTGCAGTGCATTATTTGCTCTGCTAGAACACATGTACTCAAGATGCTCGGCCTTGCCATAACTGAATACACCAGTTTAATGGTCATAGTGAAGACAAGCCATGGATATAAGTTCCGAGTTGGGTTCATGAACCAAGAAGGTCGCTGCTTTTTTATGGCCGAACTTGGATAAACTTTCTCAAGTGTTACGGACTGAAAGTTGGCGCATGAATGTTGATGGAAATAGCAGAACCTGGTCTCATCTTCACTGCGATCTTCCACCCCGACGTCGTTCCAATTGTTCGTCCATGTTAGTTTTGTATCTGGTTCTTGCTTGTTGCCTCGATTACTTCTTAATTCACCTATTCTATCTAACTAATCACAATTTAACTTTAGAAGTAGCAACGAATCTCTCACGAAGATGCTACTTCTAACTAATATTTTCTTATAATTGGTGGCACATGTAGGTTTTTTCAGAGTTAAGCAGGGTGCTCATTTGTTATTCTATAACAACTCGGCTGTTACAGATGCCACTGAAGTTGACTGGGACGACATCCACAAGTTCCTACACTTTATTGATCGTCTTGAGGTCCTTGTGGGGCGTTTCAATGGTGGAAGGCCACGTGGGATATGTGTGCCACTGCTGCACTCATTGAACAGGTCCAACTGTGTCGAGAAACTTATGGTACGAGTTGTTTTCTGTTATATATGTTGTTCATAAACTATTGCTTATACACAGTTTTACAGTTGTGATCTTCTTGAAACAAAAATTGCCCAGTTCTATTGTTCCTATACAGATGCATGACCATGCTCGGGTCAGACTTGCGCTTGGTCACAACATGATGTTTATGTTGACCTACTCCATTCCCCTTGGAGGTGAAAAGATACTTATTCATGGGTGGTCTCAAATAATGAAGGCCCATCCATCTTGGAGAATAGGACAGAAGATTATGTTCCTGCTTTTCCATGGCTCTAAAGCAAATATCCTGTTTATTGACCACATTGCGAGATGAAGCCACTTTCAAAAGGTTGTGGATGCGTGGGGTGGCGCCTGGGCCTTGTCCTGGGGCTTGGCGGCCTCACCCTTGGTTAACTGTAGGCAAAGTAGCACTATTCAAGGCGTGCTTTGTACGGTTGAACCTGTATAATTACTCATACTGCTTTCAGCTATGGTTGTTAAGTGCCCCTGCTGGTTTCAGTTAAGGTTGTTAAGTACTCCTGCTGCTTTTACAGTTTGTCATGTTTCTTTAGTCCTGTCTTCCTCCAGCCGCCAAAACCAAACCAGCACCGGCGAGGCCGCCTGCTTCCGCCTCCCACGGCTGGCTGTGCCTTAGCGCATGCATCGCCGCCCCACCATCTCCTAAATCATTAACGCCAACATTCGAGGCCTCGCCGTCGTCCTCTGCGCGCTTTGGTGCGCTCGCCGCGGCGCCGCCCTCTCGCATTGTCAACATGGTAAACAAACAATAGGAATCGGCAGAAGTATGTGGAGAGGATGACAGTAGGGGCCCACCATGTCAGCGTATGGAAAAATAAAATGCTTCCTCCTAGTGTTTTCCTGACATCTGGGACCCATGACATTGTGAGCATATATAGTCAATAGACAAGAGAACAGCACAAGATCGGCTGACACCTGGGACGTAGCTGCTCGAGCAGTATTTTTTTTGTTATTATTGAGATGGAGCAGGGTTTGAACTGGGTTGTGGCCCGTCTAGCCCAGGCTTATATTTTATGTTCACCATGTGACCAGCCCAGCTATTTTTTCTTTGTGAAAATGAGCCCAGTTTCTTTTTTCTGAAGAATACCCAATCCAGGCCTACTTATTTTTCTACGCCCTGATGGGCTGCAACTTTTTCAAGACGCCTGCAAATCTTCAAAGTAATATGAAATGGGTTGTAAATATAAAAACAGATGACAAATTGGCAATTAATTTATAATTTTTGAATTTTTCACATTTTCAGATTCCTATTTCACTGGGCATTAACCTAATTTAAATATATCTTCAGAGTACTTTAAATCTGGCTCGAAATTTTGGTATTAAAAATAGTTTGGAACCCACAGAAATATGCGAAATTGGCCCTGGCCAACCAAAAAAATGGACTGCAATAAATTGCATAAGAAGTCGCAATGAGCTATATATAAATTATTAAAAAAAAGAGGGAATGGTCTGACTTGTGGGCCTATTAAGTTGACATGTATGCAAGATTTTTTTAGTTATTATATACGTCAACAAACGATTCTAGCAGACGTAACCGTTGGATGTCAATCCAACGGCCGTCGTGTTTCTTCAATCTCTGATCTTCTTGCTCCAGCCGCCAAATCCAGCGTCGACGGGACTGCCTGCTCCCGCCTCCCGTGGCCGGCTGTGCTGTCGGGTAGGCCTCACTACCCCATCATATACTCGCATCCCTGGCTTGTCTATCCCTCTACTCACCCACACCTCCTATTATTTTCCAGCGACGACAGCCGAACCAGTCAACCCTCATACTCTCCACCGCATGGGCAGCCACTGTTGTGTCTTCCCCGGCTCCGTGTCATTCCCTTCATAGGCCTCGCCGTCGTCCACCACCCTGGTGCTCTCGGCGCGGCGTGGTCAACGTGGTCAACGAACGACATCCATCAGAAGTGGACTATACATGGAGAGGCTGACAGCTGGGTCCACGGTCGCACACAAGGAAATGCCTCCTTATTACGCGCAAAATAATGATTCCTCCACCTGACATCTGGGACCCGCCGGAAGGGCCTCTGTATTTCGCAAAAAAAACGGTCCCTCCGCTGACAGGTTGGACCCACCAACTATATCTTCGCACTCAAGGAAGTGCCTCCTTATTGCGCACAAAACTGAATACCCCCTGCCAGCTGGGACCACCACTGTGGGAGGCTGACTTGTGAGCCTACTAAGTTGACGGGGACGGAGGGCTTTGTGAACTTAGTCAATATATGAATGATTCTAGCTCCAGTGACTGTACGATGTCCATCCAACGGCCATAATGCTTCTTCAACCTCTGGTCTTCTTGCTCCAGCCGCCCAAACCAGCGCCGGTCGTGTCGCGTGCTCCTGCCTCCCATGGTCGGCTGTGATGCCGTGGAGGCCTCACCGCCCCTACTACTCCCACCGCTGGCCAGGCCATCCCTCTACTCACCCACACCCCCTGTTATTCTGCGGCGACGGCAGCCTCACACCGCAGCCATACCAGTGAACCCTCGTACTCCTCTCCGCGTGGGCATCCACTACCGCGTCTTCCCTGGCTCCGCGTCGTCCCCTTCCTAGGCCTCACCGTTGTCCACCGCCTTGGTGCTCTTGGCGCGGCGTGGTCAATGTGGTCAATGACCGACTTCCATCGGAAGAGTACTGTACATGGAGAGGCTGACAGCTGGGTCCACGGCAGCCGCAAGGAAGTGCCTCCTTATTACGCGCAAAACAATTATTCCTGCACCTGATAGCGGGGACCCACCGGACGGGCCACCGTATTTCACGAAAAAAATGTTTCCCCCCTGACTGCTGGGACCCACCAGCTACATCTTCGCACGCAAGGAAGTGCGTCCGGGCAAAAAAACGATTCGCCCCCTGACTGCTGGGACCCACCAGCTATATCTTCGCACGCAAGGAAGTGCCTGATGGTCGGGACCCACCTGGTCGAAGTGTACGTAGCGTTGTCATTCTGGTCGCGAACGTGTACGTACATACTGGTCAATGTAGAGCGTGCACGTGTCGTAGTAGAGGCGCACATGTAGCATGTACACGTACATACAGCGGCCAGTGTGCAAGAAAGAAAATACGGCCACATACGTACATACGGGCGGGGTCTTGAACGCCTACTCGCGCATACGTACGGCCAAGGCTAATGCGTCGTCGTGTTCATCGGGAGGGCTTGGACGGAACAACCGATGGAAACGAGGCATGGCGTACCGCAGAACGGAGGAAACGGCCTTGTGTTCGATCGACCATGGTCGGAACGGGATCCTGTTCATCGGGAGGGGTCTGGCGTACCGCAAAACAGAGGAAACGGACCTCCTACGGTCGAAACGGGGGTCCTGTTCATCGGGAGGGGTGTGGCATACCACACAACGGAGGAAACGGACTTGTGTTGGAGCGCTACAGTCGAAACTGGGGTCCTGTTCATCGGGAGGGGTGTGGTGTACCGCAAAATGGGACTCCATGAGATACTATACATCTCCACCGTCGACCCCCACCAGCCTCCACGGGCTACTGTTCATCCACCGTCGACCTCCTCCATCCTCCACCTGCGACTGTCCATCCACGGGCTCCTGTTCATCCAGCCTCCACCGCGCGCTACTCCACCGGCTACTGTTCAACTAGCCCTCTCCACGGACTCCTGTTCAACCACCCCTCCACGGGCTATTGTTCATCTAGCCATCCACCATCTACTGTTCATCCAGCCCTCCACGGGGTGGTCCTGTTCATCCATCCCTCCACGAGGTCCTGTTCATCCAGCCCCAACCGGCTCGATCGATTGAGGTCATATTCATCCAGAGGCAACACCACGGGGTCCTGTTCATCCACCCCCATCGGGAACTGTTCATTCAAAGCCCCCCAGCAACGCTCACTGTTCATCCATAGGCAGCATCGATCGGCTTCAGTTAGCAACAGTAGCGAAGGAATCGCTCGATCGGGTTCAGTTAACAGCCATCGATCGCTCGGGTTCAGTAATGTGTAGCCTGCAGTGCAATCACTCGGGTTCAGTAGGCGAATGCCTCGCTCGGGTTCAGTTAGATCACAACGCCTCGCACCCACGAACTTGCGTGTACGAGAGAAACGTGCATCGCTCGGCCCAGATCACCCACCGTAACCGGGAACACCCCGATATTTTCCTCGCCCTCACTTCTACCATGGTTTTTTCCGTCATGGACGGCCCAAAGAATGTCATGCAGCTGCGTCTCCGGCCCGCCCAGGACGAATATCCCATTTTTTGTCATGATTTTTTGTCATAGAAGTAGGAGCCCGCCACATCTATGATGATACCGGGTTTTGTCACAATTATCATCATAGAAGTGTCATAAGTATGACAGAAAGAAATTCGTTTGGCCCAAAATGTCACGGATGTGTCTTTTTTTTGTAGTGAAACCGTAATGATTTTTCGTCAAGCGTGCTATTTTAACCTTCAACAAGGATCGGCCATAGTCAAACTCGATTCAACTAAATTTGGAGAAACATACACCCGCCAGCCACCTGTGTGCGAAGCACGTTGGTAGAACCAGTCTCATGAATGCGGTCATGTAATGTCGGTCCGGACCGCTTCATCCAACAATACCGCCAAATCAAAGTAAGACGTTGGTGGTAAACAGTATGACTATTATCGCCCACAACTCTTTGTGTTCTACACGTGCATATATCATCTACGCATAGACGTGGCTCTGATGCCACTGTTGGGTAACGTAGTAATTCAAAATTTTCCAACGATCACGCAAGATCTATCCAAGAGAATGATGGCAGCTGGAACTACGTCGATATTTCCCCGGAGAGGGAGGATGATGTAGCACAGCGGCGGTAGGTATTTCCCTCAGTTATGAAACCAAAGTATCGAACCAGTAGGAGAACCAAGCAACACAACGTAAAAAAACTACTGCACACAAATAACAACACCTCGCAACCCGATGAGTTAAAGGGGTTGTCAATCCCATTCGAGTATGGAGCCTCAAGATAGGCAAGCGGACGTGAGGTAAATTGTAGTAGATTGATAGATCAAACACCAAATAAAATAAATAAAGATAAAACGCAGCAAGGTATTTTTGTATTTTTGGGTTTAATAGATCTGAATAAAAAGGCAAAGGAAAAGTAGATTGCAAGGCAAATATATGAGAAATAAGACCCGGGGGCTGTAGGTTTCACTAGTGGCTTCTCTCGAGAAAAATAGCAAATGGTGGGTAAACAAATTACTGTTTTTGCAATTGATAGAACTTCAAGTAATTATGACAATATCCAGGCGATGATCATTACATAGGCATCACGTCCAAGATTAGTAGACCGACTCCTGCCTGCATCTACTACTATTACTCCACACATCGACCGATATCTAGCATGCATCTAGTGTATTAAGTTCATGGAAAAATGGAGTAATGCAATAAGAACGATGACATGATGTAGACAAGATCCGTTTATCTATATGGTGGTAGATATAGATCTCGTATTTTTATCCTTAGTAGCAATGGTACATACGTGTCTGTCGGTGGAAACGACACCTATGGGATCACTAGGATCCCTTCTACGGTTGGCGGGTGCGAGGTTGTGCAAAGAGCGGGTTTGGCGGTCAGCACAAGGATCATTTACCTAGGTTCGGGCCGCGGAGATGCTTAAAACCCTAGTCCTGCTTTGATGTATATTTGAGTGTTCTTGAGTTCTTGAACTAGCTACGGTGTGTGTCTAGTTCCAAAGATCCAAATCCCTCTCCAGTACGCCTCGGGCCTACTTTTGTAGCCAAAAGGGGTTGCCACAGTGGCACACAGGAGGTGGAAAGGTGTATAGTGGCTGAGTTTATCCTCTGGCACCGTCGGACAAACGCATTTAATGCGCCGCTGACGTGCCCCACTTGCTTTATCGGGGACGGTAAGGAAGCTCGTCCCAGCTGTCGCCACCTTGCCTGGCTCCAACACGCGTCCGAGCTGACGAGGCGTTGTAGCGCCACGTTAGCTGGCTGCTGGGCTGGCGTGGTGGCGGAGTCTTCACAAAGATCTACATGCCACCACGCAGGTGCTTGCTGAGTCGGTGTGGAGGTTGCACACTGCCACGCAAACGCATGCCCAGCTGGTTGAGCTAGCTAGCAGCTGCATGGGAGCGGTGGTGGAGTCTTGGCAGACATGGGCCTGGCTGCGGCCCCTCAGATGTCCTCGGCAAGGGTCTTGCCGGGGGCCCGACAAGGTTCTTGCCGTGGGCCCAGCAAGGGTCTTGTCGTGGCACCACGGTCGTCCTCGGCAAGGATCTTGCCACGGGTCTCATGGATTTCCTTGGCAAGGATCTTGCCAAGGATCATCGTCTTCTGGTCCTCATCTGATCTTGTGTATTTATGATCTCCACAAATATCTGCATGCCACCATGGAGGTGCCTCCCGAGCCTTGGTTCCAATGTGGGCGATGGCGTTGGAACCCCTTGGCTCAATGGCGGCGTGCTCTGCTGGCATTCGGCAAGTTGCCCCGGCAAGGCTCTTGCCGGGGCTGCGGAGGCTGCCCCGGCAAGGCTCTTGCCGGGTGAGGGAGTCCTGGATTAGGGGGTCTCCGGACAGCCGGACTATATCCTTTGGCCGGACTGTTGGACTATGAAGATACAAGATTGAAGACTTCGTCCCGTGTCCAGATGGGACTCTCCTTGGCGTGGAAGTCAAGCTTGGCAAATGGATATGTATATCTCCTCCCTTGTAACCGACTTTGTGTAACCCTAGCCCCCTCTGGTGTCTATATAAACCGGAGGGTTTAGTCCATAGGACAAAAAACAATCATACCATAGGCTAGCTTCTAGGGTTTAGCCTCTACGATCTCGTGGTAGATCAACTCTTGTAGTACTCATATCATTAAGATCAATCAAGCAGGACGTAGGGTATTACCTCCATCGAGAGGGCCCGAACCTGGGTAAACATCGTGTCCCCCGCCTCATGTTACCATCCGCCTTAGACGCATAGTTTGGGACCCCCTACCCGAGATCCGCCGGTTTTGACACCGACATTGGTGCTTTCATTGAGTTCCACTGTGCCGTCATCGTAAGGCTTGATGGCTCCTTCGATCATCGGTAACGATGCGGTCCAGGATGAGGTTTTCCTCCCCGGGCATATCTTCATATTCGGTGGCTTTACACTACGGGCCAACTCGCTTGGCCATGTGGAGCAGATCGAGAGCTATGCCCCTGGCCATCAGCTCAGGTTTGGAAACTTAAACTACATTGCCAACATCCGCAGAGACTTGATCTTTGACGGATTCTAGCCCTTGCCAGGTGCGCCGCACAATCACGACGAGCATGCCATAACTCTGTCGTTGGACAGTGTTCGGGAGATCACACCTGCAACTACACCGGCCCTTAATCCGGAGCAAATTGCACCATCCGAGGACGGGGGGATAGACCCCGCCATGGAGGCCGCACTCTCAGTGGCGATGGAGCCGGATACTGACTTCACCCCTTACGAGAGCCGTGTTGCCGAACCACGGGATTCGTCTCTGACCACGGACTCCGAGTCACCTGTGTCCGTGCCTATCGAATCCGATTGGGCGCCGATCATGGAGTTCACCTCCGCGGATATCTTTCAGCACTCACCTTTTAGCGACGTGCTAAATTCATTCAGGTCTCTCTCCTTGTCAGGAAATCCTTGGCCGAACTATGTCCGGCTAGAATGGGATGCGGACGACGAAGAAATTCGCTCCCCACCCACCACCCACTTAGTATCCACTGTCGACGATTTAACCGACATGCTCGACTTTGACTCCGAAGACATCGACGGTGTGGACGACGATGCAGGAGACGAGCAGGAACCACCGCCCATAGGGCGCTGGACCGCCACCTCGTCATATGATATATACATGGTGGACACCCCCAAAGAAGGCAATGGCAACGAGACAGCGGAGGATGACCCCTCCAAGAAGCAACCCAAGCGCCGACGTCAGCGGTGCCGCTCTAAGTCCCGCCATAGCAAAAGTAGTGATACCGGCACAAGAGACAATAACACTTCGGATAGTGCCGAAGACGAAAACAATCCCCTCCAGCATGATTTAGAGCGGGAGGGTGAATAAGCTAGCCCTCCAGAGCGGGTAGCAGATGAAGAATCGGAGGAGGACAATTATATGCCTCTCTCCGAAGACGAAGTGAGCCTCGGCGACAAAGAATTTATCGTGCCTGAGGATCCCGTCGAACAGGAGCATTTCAAGCGCCGACTTATGGCCACAGCAAATATCTTGAAGAAAAAGCAACAACAACTTCGAGCCGATCAAGATTTGCTAGCAGACAGATGGACCGAAGTCCTTGTGGCCAAGGAATACGAACTCGAGCGCCCCTCCAAGAGTTACCCAAAGCGTAGGTTGCTACCTCACCTCGAGGAGGAAGCATTGAAACCTACATCACCATTGTACGATGCGGCTGACCGGCCACCTCGTGGCCGAGCCAGAGAGGCGTTTCAGCCTGAAGATCAGCCTGCACCCCACCGCCACTCAAACAAAAATACCAAGGCCCGGGGCAACACGCCGGACCTGCGAGACGTATTGGAAAACAGGGCAATTATGCAAGGTCGATATACGGGTCACGGGGGCGCGCGCCAACGCGGGACGATGACCGTCACGCTGGATACACTAAAAGTAAATCCCGCCAGGCCAAATACAACAGACAAGACTCATATGAACTGTGTCGTGATATAGCCCGGCATAGAGGCGCCGCACACCCCCTATGCTTCACTAATGAAGTTATGGATCACGAATTCCCGGAGGGTTTTAAACCCATAAATATCGAATGGTATGATGGTACAATAGATCCCGCTGTATGGATTGAGGATTTCCTCCTACACATCCACATGGCTCGTGGTAATGATCTGCATGCCATCAAGTACCTCCCACTAAAACTCAAAGGACCAGCTCGGCGTTGGCTGAATAGCTTGCCAGCAGACTCCGTCAGCAGTTGGGAGGATTTGGAAGATGCATTCCTTGACAACTTCCATGGCACTTATGTGCGACCACCGGATGCTGATGACTTGAGCCATATAACTCAGCGGCCAGGGGAATCGGCCAGGCAATTCTAGACACGGTTCTAACTAAGAAAAACCAAATTGTCGAATGTTCGGATGTAGAGGCCTTAGCAGCATTCAAGCATAACATCTGTGACGAGTGGCTCGCCCGGCACCTCGGCCAGGAGAAGCCGAAGTCTATGGCAGACCTCACGACACTCATGACCCGCTTTTGCGTGGGCGGGGATAGCTGGCTGGCTCGTAGCAACAACACATCAAGGAATCCGGGCACTTCGGATACTAAAGATGCCAACGGCAGACCATGTCGTAACAGACACAAGCGTCGCAACAACGACGATAACGCCGATGATACGGCAGTCAATGCCGGATTCAGAGGCTCTAGATCCGGTCAGCGGAAAAAGGCATTCAAAAGAAGTACTCCGGTCCCGTCCAGTTTGGTTCGCATACTTGATCGCTCGTGTCAAATCCATGGCACCCCCGATAAGCCAGCCAATCACACCAACAGAGAATGTTGGGTGTTCAAGCAGGCCGGCAAGTTGAATGCCGAAAACAAGGACAAGGGGCTGCATAGTGATGACGAGGAGGAGCCCCGGCTGCCGAACACAGGAGGACAGAAGAGGTTCCCCCCACAAGTGAAGATGGTGAACATGATATACGCAACCCACATTCCCAAGAGGGGATGGAAGCGTGCACTAAGGGACGTCCATGCGATGGAGCCCGTCGCCCCAAAGTTCAACCTATGGTCCTCTTGTCTGATCACCTTCGATCGCAGGGACCACCCCACTAGTATCCGTCATGGCGGATCCGCCAGATTGGTCCTAGACCCCATCATCGACGGATTTCACCTCACTCGAGTCCTTATGGATGGCGGCAGCAGCCTGAACCTACTCTATCAGGATGCAGTGCGCAAAATGGGTATAGATCCCTTGAGGATCAAACCCACCAAAACCACCTTTAAAGGCGTCATCCCAGGTGTAGAGGCCCATTGCATGGGCTCAATCACACTGGAACTGGTCTTCGGATCTCCGGGTAACTTCCGAAGCGAGGAGTTAATCTTCGATATCGTCCCGTTCCGCAGTGGCTATCACGCATTGCTCGAGCGAACCGCATTTGCAAAATTCAATGTGGTACCACATTACACATACCTCATGCTCAAGATGCCAGGACCTAGGGGGGTCATAACAGTCAATGGAAACACAGAGCGCTCACTCCGCACGGAAGAGCACACTGCGGCCCTCGCAGCAGAAGCACAAAGTAGCCTTTTAAGGCAAACCGCCAATTCGGCGATACAATCCCCGGACACCGTCAAGCGAGTCCAGAGTAACCTGCAACAGGATCACCTGGCATGTTCAGAGCTCGCCTAGCAATTCGGCCCCCGTCCCAGTCCCAGTCAAGCGATGAAATCTGTGCCGCGCGTACATAATAACACACTAAAAATACCCTGGGTTAAGGCGGGGGCACGATCAGGGCATGTCCCGCAATGCAGCTTAACCGCCCTAGGGGCTGCATACCTTTATCATTTTTTCTCTTTCAGGACCTTGCTCTCTGGAAGCCCTTTCCGACAGTATGATTGCCGGACACATTACGGGAAGGAACAACCAAGGAGGCAAGAAGCTAAGACGTACAAGGGAACCCCTAGGTGGTCTCTAAAAACAATCGATATACCCGCTTTTTACTACCCATACGCAGCTTGCCCTTGGATAGGACATGTCAAATAGCCCTATTTTTTGCTTATTGCACTACTTGTATCAGTACGCTTCGACGTATTATTTAAATAACAATGCATATCATTAGTCTATTATTGCATTATCCATCCTTTTTTCTTATATGTTCATTTATGACAACTTGCACCCATACATTCTGGTACGGTCAGTACGCCAGGGGCTTTCGTTTACCCCATAATACGGCGTGAGAAGTCCGAACACTTTCGACAGTGCGGCACCCCAAACTTATAGCATTATATGCATCAGATCCGAATCATGTCTTGGGTCAATAGTTGGGTTTGCCCGGCTCCCATGTTTTGGTACCTTACGTTCCGCTATATCGACTAAGGTAGCGCTGGGAGAACTACTGCGATTGTATCCCGGTTCTTTCGGACAAGCACCTCAGTAGAGAAAGCCGAAAATTGACTGTCATGATAAGGCGAGAGTTGGTCGCTGTTCGAGAGGTCCCAAGTCCTTAAAGACTTTTTTCGCTTCAGGCAAGGAGTCGGCCTTGCCCGACTTAGGCGTATATAGCGCCCCAAATTCGTCTTTCCGAATACTAGGGGCTTCGCCAAAATTTAAAATTGTAGAATTCTATGGCTAAGTGAGAGTGATAAAGCCTTATAGTCCAATTGATAAATAGTGCTCAGGTTTATCCCGAACACCTAGTACTAGTTACATGGGGGCAGAAGCCGACGACTGGCCAACTCTCAGATTTTATAAATGGCCGCACAGAAGGTGATATTTTAAATTCAAAAAGTGTTGCATAGCGCAAATGAACTCGTTTCACATTACAGGATCACATGAGCATGTTCATTCAAAAATTACATCTCTAGCACATTCCTCCACCACAAGGCGGGAACCCTTCAGGACACTGTCATAATACATTTCGGGGCAGCGATGCTCCATGCCCTCCGGCGGCCCCTCCTTCACCAGCTTTACAGCGTCCAGCTTCGCCTAGTACACCTTTGCCCGGGAAAAAGCCCTGCACGCACCCTCGATGCAGACGGACCGCTTTATGACTTCCAGCCGTGGGCAGGCATCCACAAGCCGCCTCACCAGCCCGAAGTAGCTGCTAGGCAGGGGATCGCCAGGCCACATCCGGACTATAAGACCCTTCATGGCCTGTTCGACCGCCTTGTGAAGCTCGACCAGTTGCTTCAGCTGGTCGCTCAAGGGCATTGGGTGTTCGGTCCCAGTATACTGAGACCAGAACAACTTTTCCGTCGAGCTCCCCTCCTCAGCTCAGTAAAACTCCACGGCATCTAGTACACTGCGGGGAAGATCTGCGAATGCTCCTGGAGAGCTCCGAACTCGGGTAAGTAAAAGGAAAGTTTCCTTCACATGCTTGCTTTGCATAATGAATACCTTATCTGTTGCTATCTTCTTCACTGCATCAATCTCCTGGAGGGCCTTGTGGGCTTCAGCCTTGGCGCTCTGTGCGCTTTCGAGCGCCTTCGCAAGCTCGGACTCTCGCGTCTTAGAGTCAAGCTCCAAGGACTCATGTTTGCTGGCGAGAGCCTTGAGCTCTTGCTGCACCTCGCCTATCCGGGCTTCTTGCTTTTCCCTCTCAATGCGCTCCTTGGCCGCTTTGTTTTTGGCCTTGGACAGCGCCTTCTTCAGGGTCGCCACCTCGGTCATGGCCCCTGGCAAATTCATGATGATCCTATTACTTTACAACCGAATTTCTTTTTAATATATAGACAAGGTATTGCTTACCTTTGCTCTCCTCGAGCTGCCTCTTGGTAAGGCCGAGCTCTTCCTCGGACCGCTCAAGGTCCTGCTTCAGTGTAGCGACCTCTGCAGTACGTGCAGCAGTGGCCAGCAGTGAAGCCTGCATATGCACATAGACATATTCTGATTAGACTCCTGAGTCATTATTTGATCCTCTATTCGGCCTTTCTTTGCGAACGCCAAACAGAGCATCAGGGGCTACTGTCTATGCGGTAATACTTTCCAATATTTTGATTGCTTACCTGAAAGCCTGTTAGGAGGCTGGCACAAGCTTCGGTTAGTCCATTTTTGGCGGACTGAACTTTCTCGATCACCGCACTCATGATAGTGCCGTGCTATTCGTCGATGGAAGCGTCGTGAAGCGCTTCCAGCAAGTTGTCCGGTGCCTCTGGATGGACAGAGGCCACCGGCATGGTCGGCTTGCCCCTCTTAACAGGGGATCGCCTGCCGGAGTCCGGAACCACCAAAGGTTCCGACGCGGTGTTCGGCTGGGGGCCGAACTTGGGGCCGTGGGAGTCTTGCTCCCTTTGCGCCCAGGGCCCGGAAGATCGCCTCGAGGCGCCCCCAGGACTACCTCCCCTCGGCTCGGTGCCTTTTGAGACAACACCGCGATGTTGTCCGTAGGGCAAGGGGTGGAGGCGGTCTGAAGTGAATGGCTATTCATATCAGACGAGTCCAAAGAATCGTCCGACGAAGATACGTCGAGACGGGCTCGGGTCGGACTGCATAATCATATTCGGCATAAGGAGAAGCAGTGCAATAAAACATACCATGAATTACTATGGTATCCGGATACTTACGACTTCGCCAGGGGCTTGTCCCTGGGTAACCACTCGTCGTCGTTGTAGGCGGCCGTCGTGGAACAGTCCGGAAGGAGGGTCTTTCCCTTCTTGAACCCTTCGGCCTCCCCGGTTGGGGCGGCCTTCCTTTTCTTGTCTTCCCCCCAACTTTCCTTTTCCTCCTCCTCGTTTTCATGGGAGGAGGGTGCTTCGGAGTTATCGAACGATGAGTCTAACATAACCTTGCGTCGGAGACCCTTTCGGGTCCCCGTGGCCTTCTTCTTGGCCTTCTTCACCAGCACCTCGTAAGGCGCCGGAGCCAGCATCTCCGTTAGGAGAGCGTCTGCAGGATCTTTAGGCAGGGGGGCTGGGCAATCGATCTGCTCTGCTATCTCTACCCAGTCCTGTTAATGGCACGGAAGCTTAGATCCCGCACATGATTAAACTGGGGCAAATAAATATCTTGTGCAATATAAAAACTTACCGGATTGGCATGGCGCTTTGTGCTAAGTCTGCAATCCTTGGTAAGGGGAGGAGGTACCTCGGCACCCTTGAACAGCACCTTCCAAACGTCCTTGTGCGTCGTGTCGAAGAGCTCTCATAGCGTCTGGTGCTTGGTCGGGTCGAACTCCCACAAATTGAATAACCGTCGTTAACACGAGAGGATCCGGCGGAAGAGCATGACCTGGACCACGTTGACGAGCTTGATTTTCTTGTTCATCATGTTCTTGATGCAGGTCTGGAGTCCGGTCAGCTCTACCGGGGAACCCCAGAACAGGCCCTTCTCTTTCTAGGAAGTGAGCCATGTGGGGATTCCGGATCGAAATTCGGGGGCTGCCACCCAGTTGGTGTCACGCGACTCAGTGATGTAGAACCACCCCGATTGCCACCCCTTTATGGTCTCCACATAGGAGCCTTCGAGCCAGGTGACGTTAGGCATTTTGCCCACCATGGCGCCTCCGCACTCTGCTTGCTGGCCGACCACCACCTTCGGTTTAACATTGAAGGTCTTCAGCAACAGGCCGAAGTGGGGCCTGATGCGGAGGAAGGCCTCACACACGACGATAAACGCTGAGATGTTGAGCATGAAATGGGGATCAGATCATGAAAATCCAGCCCGTAGTAGAACATGAGCCCGCGGACAAACGGGTGAAGGGGAAATCCTAGTCCGCGGACAAAGTGGGTAAGGAAAACTACCCTCTCATGGGGTTCGGGCATAGGGATGATCTGCCCCGCATCTAGCAGCCGGTGTGCGATGTCCGCGGCTAGATATCAGGCTTCCCATAGCTTTGTGATGTTCTCCTCCGTGACGGAGGAGACCATCCACTTGCCTCCCGCTCCGGACATGCTTGGAGTGGTTTGAGGAGAAAGACGCAAACTTGGGCGCTGGACCTCGAGTGCGCGAGAATGGATAAGCAAGGAGGAAGAAGGCGTGGGTGAAAAGAGTGAATCCTTGTCCCTTTATAAGGGCAGAAGAGGCGATGCGCCTCCCCACTTACCTGGTAAAATCGCTTATCCCTCGAGCGTCGTAATTGATGGCGCAATTGGGTTACCCATACCCGTATTGATGAGAATCCCGTGATAAGGGGACACGATCTCTGCTTTGACAAGACGTGCCAAGGAAACCACCTCGCGATATGTGCAGTAGCTGGTTGAGAAAAATGGTTCGAATAATGACCAGGCCGTGGTATGATGTCATGCTTTCAAACGTGGCAGCAGATTAGATTTGTGGAAATATTATTCTCTCTATGGTGGTATGTGGAACTTGTTTTGCAAAGCCAGACACTATCCTTGTGTTCAAAATCTTCTATGGAGTATTCGGAGGAAGAACCCGCCTTGAAATGCCGAAGACAAATCTGCGCGTCGGACTCATCATCATTGAAGCCAGGTTCAGGGGCTACTAAGGGAGTCCTGGATTAGGGGGTCTCTAGACAGCCGGACTATATCCTTTGGCCGGACTGTTGGACTATGAAGATACAAGATTGAAGACTTCGTCTCGTGACCGGATGGGACTCTCCTTGGCGTGGAAGGCAAGCTTGGCAATACGGATATGTAGATCTCCTCCCTTGTAACCGACTCTGTGTAATCCTAGCCCCCTCCGGTGTCTATATAAACCGGAGGGTTTAGTCCGTAGGACAACAACAATCATACCATAGGCTAGCTTCTAGGGTTTTGTCACATCCCTAGTTCTGGTATGACCTAGGCTAGCCTTCATGTTTGCATCATGTTTAAATTCAATTTAATTTTGAATTGGGGATTTGTGAAACCCTCAGAAATCATTTCTGGAAATGACCCAGATAAAAATTGCTCCAAAAGGGTCCAAGAAAATGTTCATGTCTCTCTCTGAAAATATTGGGCAGAGGTAAAATTCAAACCAATTTTTTTAGGAGCTCATAAATATTTATTTTGGCCATTTGGAATTAATCCAGTAATTAATTGCTTTGGATATATATTTGTTATATATATAATATATGTCCAAAAATGCTGTTAATTGTTGAGGAGTTTTGGAGCAATCCAACTAGTTCCTACAAAAATTGACAGAATTAAATAAAATGGTTTAGTATTATTACTAAGTCAGAACAAATGTCAGAAAAATAGAAAAGAAAACAAAAAGGGAAATGCTTACCTGGGTTACCGCGACCTGGCACTGTGCAGCCGGCCTGGCCCAGCGGCCCAACAGGCCGGCCCAGCCGACTGGCCAGTGCCAGTCGTCCTCCACCTCCCGCCAGGAGGACATCGCGCGCGTGGCCACCGCGCGCGAGCACACGCCGGCCACCTCCTGCCTGCCTGCCTCGCCCCTCGACGGCCTGGACGCCTCTGGCGTCGCCACGCACTCCCCTCAACCTCTCCCACTCTCCCCCATGCTCATCCCCTCCCCTGGATCTCTCCCTCTCCCAGCGACCGAGCGCGTTCATCTCCGCCGTTCGCCGTTGACGCGACCACTGTCACTGCCTCGCCCCTCCGTCGAGTCCACGAGCTCCGCCACATATCCTTCTACCTCCCAGTTGAGCCACGTGACGCGGGAAGCCCTCAAGAGCCGCCATCGCCATCGTCTTCACCTCCGGCCGCCGGAGATCGCCTTCAACACCCTGACGCCGTTCGTCCTTCCCCGAGCCTGCCGAGCAAGCCCGCATAACCGCCGTGAGCCTCCTCTGTTTCCCCTCCTTCCTCGTGCTCGATTCTGCACCGTAGCATCGCCCGCAAGTGCATGTGAGCTCATCGTCGGCGACCATGGCGTCGTCGTCATTTTAGCTTGCGTTAGTGGCGCCCGAGCACCCCATCGTGCTCCTGCTGCCACGAGGGTGCCGTGGAGCCCCTTGGGTGGCCTCCCCGTGCCCCGCAGCCCGCTTTCGCCCGGAGCCGTGCTCCGGCCGCCGCCTCGAGCTCGATTCCGGTGAGCTCCGGTCGTCCCCGCCTCTCCCACTTACTCCAGAAGACGCGGACGGGCCCCGGCTCCTCGCCCGTGGTCTCAGCGGCTCTTTTGGTCGCCGGAAACGCGATCCCAAGCCCCTCCGCCGCGTTCAGCCGAGCCGGCGGCTAAACGCCGGTGGGGTTTGACCCTTTGACCTCGCCGGCCCGTCAGGTGGGCCCCATGGGTGAGGTGATTAGCTTAAGGCTAATCACCATCTAACTAAATCCCTGAGTCACCGACGCGTGGGCCCGACCCCATTAACTAAACTAGTTTAGGTTTAATTTAATTTAGGATTAGCCACACACACTGACGTGTGGACCCCACACGTCAGGTTTGACCTGGTCAGCCGCCGTTGACCTGCTGATGCAGGCATGATGCAGTGCTGACGCAGTAATGGTTTTCTAGATTTAAAATAAATCAGGAAAATTCCAGAAAACATTTTAAACTTCAAAAATTCATAGAAATTCAACCGTAGCTCAGATTGAAATAATTTATATATGAAAAATGATCAGAAAAATTCAATCTATCCATATGTAGCATTTTCATGCATGACAAACCAACTTATACATACTGTATGAGGAAACATATAAATGGCATATTTAAGAGCTTAATTTGGAGTTGCATTTGAACCCTTGGTTCCAATGGACTTCAACCAAATAAATGCTAGTTGCATTAAGTCAAACAACATCACATCTTCATGCCATGTTCATGCATCATATTGTTGCATATGCTTGTGTATTGATTTTCGACACCGTTCCCTCTCGATAGGTCCCGCTCCGGAGAGTGCTCCAGAGTACCTGTCTGAGGAGCAGTGCCCCCTGTTGATCTACCAAGCAAGCAAACCCCCTTGTTCATTCCGATACAATCCTACTCTCTCGCTCCTGCTCTCATTTATTGCATTAGGACAACAACGATTCAACTGCTACTTTATGATGTGGTAGTTGAACCCATTCCTCTGCATGACCTGTCATTGCCACAGTAAATAGTTAAAACCCACTAGCATGTGTAGGAGTTGATTGAACCATGTTGTGTTCCTACCATACCATGCCTGCTATTGCTTAGAGTTGTGTCAGGTCTGATTCATCGGAATGAATTGGAGTGTTACGATATGTTCCGGTGCTGAGAGTTAAGTGTGTGAACACGATTTGGTAAAGGTAGCGGTGAGAGGCCATGTAGGAGCACATGGTGTGTTGTCTCATTAGGACCGTCCTTAAGAACTAAGTTCTGTGTAAGTTGTCCAATGACTAGCTACTACCACACGTTGGGCTCCGGGCGCTCAAAGCTCTCTCGACTTATTAACCGCCTTGATCTCTGTCCAGGAGTTGCAAATAGTTTCTGGTGTTTGTAGGTAGTGCTATTTTTCTACCGAGTGGCACCCGACAGGGTGGACTTGGGATAGACTAGGCACACGTGGCCCGGTGTACCGAGTGGCACCCGGATGGTGGGCTCGGGAACCCTGTACACATCGTTTGGGGCCGTGAGCGAAACCCCGGCCGGATCTCCTTGCGGATGGAACCCGAATAGGCGATAAACCTGGACTAGAGTCTTGTGTGGTTAGTCAGGTCGTGGCCGACACCCTCGCCAGGATTTCGCTTGAAGGTTGCCGAGATACATGACGTGCATATGGTGATAAGTGGTGAGAGCGTGTGTGAAGAAGTACACCCCTGCAGGGTTATCATGATCTATTCGAATAGCCGTGTCCTCGGTTATGGACTTCTTGGGTGCTTACGTGGTACATAGACAACTTAAAGTGGACACTCTAAAATGCTCAAGACAAGTGTGAGTGCTATGGATGGCCTTTTCATCAGGAGACGAGGATGAATCCATAGTAGTGTATTGATGTGGTGATTAGTGGACTCGTGTGCGCTGCCTCACCTCAAAGAAGTTTCTCGTTGTCGTAGAACAGGATAACCACTGAGTCAAAGCTGGCTTGCTGCAACTAAACCCCACATAACCTTCTTGATACAAATGCATGTATGATAGGATCTGATGTAAGTCTTGCTGAGTACCTTTGTACTCACATTTTCTCTATTTATGTTTTGCAGGTGAGACATATGTCTCACTAGTAGTATCACTTGGACTTCGACGAGTAGCTTGTTACCCCAGCTACGATCTTGTTCCCTTGGGAGGGACTTGTAGATAGTCGGGCTTCTCAGCCTTTTTATTTTGTAGCTGTATGTACTCAGACATGTAATGCTTCCATTGCTTGTATGCTCTGAATGATGGGTCATGTGACCCCTGTTTGTATTTAATGCTATGTGGCTCTTCTGGGCCTTTATCTATATGAGTTTGCGTTATGTTGTGATGCCATGTTGTACAGCACATACTTGCATGTTATGCGTACATGTGACGTGTATTGCTATGTGTGGGATCCGACAACCTAGTTGTTTATCCTTGGTAGCCTCTCTTATGGGGAAATATAGTCTAGTGCTTCCACCGGGCCATGGTAGTCCGCTACAGCCCGGTTTACCCGGAGTCCTGCTAGCCCAGCACTACTGCTCCGGAACACTTACACTGGCCGGTATGTGATTCACTTTGTTCATATGTCTGTCCCTTCGGGCCAATGTCACGCGGTGACATCTGGAGTCCTGCCTAGCCTGCTACAGCCCGGTTCACCGGAGTCCTGTTAGCCCAGTGCTACAGCCCGGATTCGCACGCTGCTGACCGACATGCTCGATGTTGATTCATGTATGCATGTCCCTGTAAGTTAGTGCCACTTTGGGTTCATGACTAGTCATGTCGGCCTGGGTTCTCTATCATATGGATGCTAGCGACACTATCGTATACGTGAGCCAAAAGGCGCAAACGGTCCCGTGCCATGGTAAGGCGACACCCGTGGGAGTAACCGTGCGTGAGGCCGTAAAGTGATATGAGGTGTTACATGCTAGATCGGTGTGACTTAGAATCGGGGTCCCGACAGGTTTAGCCTCTACGATCTCGTGGTAGATCAACTCTTGTAATACTCATATCATCACGATCAATAAAGCAGGACGTAGGGTATTACCTCCATCGAGAGGGCCCGAACCTGGGTAAACATCGTGTTCCCCGCCTCCTGTTACCATCCGCCTTAGACACACAGTTCGGGACCCCGTACCCGAGATCCGCCGGTTTTGACACCGACACCGGGGGAGTCCATTTCGCTCCCTTGCTCTTTGTGTCTCGGGTCTTGGCATTGCTCTGGCTGTCTTGTGCTTCGGCTTCCCTCCTCTTCCCTACTCAGTGTGGCCACGGGCGCGGCCCTGACTGCCCGTGCACAAGTAAAGGGGTACAAAGGAGAGCCCATACTTTTGTACACCGATAGGAGCCCCCGGGCCTGGGCCACACATAAGCGCGACGCGTTGTTGGGCTAGGCCGAGAACGGTGCATGGGCAGGCGGGGCGGATTTTTACTTGTAGCAACTCCTTCGCTCGTTGCGCTTCCCCATGACCCGTGTTGAACGCGTGACGTGGAGGGTCATGCGTGACATGGGGGTCATGCGTGGGGCGGTTTCCACATGCATGCGTCATGTCACAGTAAATGGTAAAGAGGCGGCTCGCGCCTTCCTTATAAAAAGGAATAACCGCGGGCGCGCTGCTCATTTACCCTCTGGGCCTTCTCCAATCTTGGAACCGTCGTCCCCTCCTGCTTCCTCCTCAAGATCTTGCTCTCGCTCGCCGCCGTCGCGTCTTCGCTGTCTTTCATCCTTCACTTCTCGCAGCCGCCATGGCACCCAAAACCAGCAAAGGCAAGGGAGTGGCCAAGGAAGCCGGGGGGAAGGAGCCGCTGGAGAGTGAGTTGGCGGCGTGGCGGATGCAGCTCGCCTACTTTCCCTAGATGGTCGACGCGGTCCATCTCCGGGACATCTTCAAGCCCCTGTGGGGTGCAAGAAGGGGGGAGAGACAACGGGGCATCCGGCCACGTGCATCATCCCCACTGATTTCGCCAAGGTCGGCCCGAATCGGTACCCATTCTTCGTCGATTACTTTTCCTGTGGCCTCTGCCCCCCTTTCTCCGATTTCTTCAATGATGTATGCACACCTATGGCTTCCACCTTCTGGATTTCACTCCAAATGCCGTGGCGTGCATGACCCTTTTCACCCATCTCTGTGAGGGCTTCGCTGGAGTGCATCCCAACACGGCGCTTTTCCGCCACTACTTCTATCCTCGGATCCAGAAGGGAGGCGCCATCTCCAGTTGTGTCGCCTGGGTCCCAAGGACTCAGGAGAAGGGAACATATCCGGAGGGTGCTCAAAAGGAGAGGTGGGAGGAGTGGCGGAGCCGGTGGTGCTGGATTGAGGAGGAGGACCCACAAGAATTTTGCCAGGTTCGCCAGGAGCCGCCGGTTCGTAGAGACGACTGGGGCGATGTCGACGCCCAGGATGGGAAGCTCACAGTTGCCATCACCAGGATCCGTCGCCTCACCATTGCCGGGCTCACCCTGGAGATGATTGGGGCGGATTTCATCTGCTGTCGAATCGCTCCACTACACAACAAGGGGAGGCCGGTCTGGCTTTTCAGGAATGCGGCTGACATCATGCGGCTTCGCCCCGGCTTGAACCACAACTTCACGGTGGTGGGGCACGCCCACTTCTGCCAGCGGATTTTTCAGCTCTACGTGAACCGCGACAGCAGGGCCGAGAGGACTGGCAAGGCCGCGAAGGCCAGCAAGGCCTCGAAGGCCGGCAAGGTCACCAAGGGGCCCCTGTTTGGGTTGCCGGCGGGGGTGGTCCCACTGAGCAACAACTCCCGCCAAATCGACATCATCTCCATGATGCCGGACTGTAATGCGCACAGCCTTGACCCAAATTGGGCCGAGCCGGAGACGGATCAGGTGCAGAAGTTCTTTGACACCTTGTAGGAGAAGTACGTCCGCGAAGAGCCGCTGCTCATTCAGGACACCACCCAAGCGGAGCTGGACTATATCACCGCCAGGGCGGCGGAGGCGGAGCTCGCCAAGAAGGCCGGCAGCACCGGCGGCATGGACGACGAGGCCGCGGCGGCCGTGGAGGAGAAGGAGCTCGCCCAGTGGGCGGAATCCACTGGGGAGGCTAGCAGCGCCGGCACCGGGGCCCCTCTCATTGAAGATGAGGTCGATGAGTCGTCTGGGGAGGAGGTCAAGGCTGTCGACCCCCCGACCACGGGGAGAGGGCGTGTCCTGCGGCGGTCCAGCTCTGGTGAGCCGGTCCGGCCCGGCAGGGCCGCGCAACCGCAACAATCTCAGGAGGCGTCCGTGCGCCAGACGAGGGCCGCGGCGGCGAGGAAGGCAGTGAAGGCTGTGGTGGCGAAGAAGAAAGCGACTGCCTCTTCTTCGTCCAAGCGTCCTCGGACTCCACCCACTTTCCCTCCTCCCGCAGACGACGACATGGAGGTCATATTCGACGTCGGGTCCCTTAGCCCGAGGAGGAAGAGGAAGGCAGCAGAAGAGGAGGCGGAGGATGAGTAAGTATCTTGTCTTTTGTCATATCCGTCTCCTCATACCGTGCCACTTTTCTTGACTTGTCTTCATCTTCGCAGGGATATGGAGACACTGGCCTAGAGGGTGGTGAAGAGGGCCAGGGCCTCGATGGGAGGCCAGCCCCCGGCGGGCACCTCGAGTACGCCGCTGGTGGTGGAGAGCAGCCCGGATAGCAGCCCCGACGCAGCCCCTAGCGTGCGTTCATTACTCGCTCCCCATTGACATGTGCTGGGACACGATCTCTTGGTGCTGACCTTGCCGTGGTTGCAGGAGGAGGACGGCAGCAGGAGGAGCCACTGAGGGCCACCCCCAACATGCCGCCCCCATCTACCACACCGCCCCGAGGGGCGTCCCCGGCAAGGGCACCAAGCACCGAGCCCATGCGCACGGAGGAGAAGGAGGCAAACCCAGGTGCCGGCGGCTCCGTCCCGGCACCGAATGTTGGTGGGGAGGGGCCACTTCTTCCAAGCTTGGCACGGGTGAGTTGTTTGTCTCCTGTTCCCGCTCGTTTTTCTTCTTTCAAACTTTGGTCTTCACTTCGCCTTATCCCCCTTCTCGGTATCCAGATCCTTCCTCCGCGGACCGGGAGGACGTGGACACAGTCATCGACGAGGTTGCCAGGGATTCCGCGGGCGAGGCCGACAAGATCGCCGCTGAGGAGGCCGCTAAGGGTTCTACTGAGGACGCCGCCAAGGGGCCAGCCGGGGAGACCGGCGAGCCCTCTGCCGAGGAGGCCGACAAGGGGCCTACTTGGGAGGCCAGCAAGGCCACTACCGAGGAGGAGGTGGTTAACGACCATCCTTCCTCCTCCACCGCCTCTGGTTCGGGCAAGTATCTGAAGGTGAGCGACGACCTGTTCGTCCACCTCCCATGGACAACGAGCACGAGGGCGCCCGTCGAGGGGGAGGTGTTCGACGATGAGGTGCTTGCCGCCGCCGGGCTTGAGGTCATTGACGAACCGAGCGCTGGTGGCGGCGGTTCCCAGGAAGAGCGGATCCTTCAGGGCATGAGCGCCAACTTCCATAAGCTCCAGGCGCTTAACCGTGCCCATCTGGACAAGGCCAAGTCTAGGATGGCGGCGGTGGACAAGGTGGAGGCAGACCTCGAGAGGCGCGTCACCGAGACGCAGGCTTGGTTCTGCCAAGCCTATGAGGAACTGAAGGCCGCCCAAGATCTGCTGGCCAAGCGCAAGTTGGAGCTTGTCATGAAGCAGACCGATATCAAGAAGGCCCAGGAGGCGGCGAGTCAACAGGCCGCCAAGGATGAGGCCGCTCAGCGCCAACACCAGGCCGAGCTGAACTCCCAGGAGGAGGACATTGCCGCTCGCAAGGAGAAACTCGCTGCGACACTCCACGGCAAGGACGAGGAGGTTAAGAAGCTTGTCGTGCAGCAGACCCAGGAACTAGAGCAGAGGCACGAGGAGGCACTCAATGCTTAGGCCCAGGTCCATGCTGGCAAGGTGAATGAGCTGGAGGTGGAGCGGGACGGGCTGAAGAAGCAGATCCTGGAGCTGACGAGGGAGAGGGACGCGGCCAAAGGCGCTTTCGCTGACGCGCAGGCCACAGTCCTCAGCAAGGCCGAGCTACTCTCCAAGGCCAACGACTCCATCCAAGACCTTAAGCTGAAGCTAGAGGGTCTTGAGGGGACGCTGTCGGAGGTCAGGGCCCGGAAGGAGACTCTGACCAAGAATCTGGAGAAGGAGAGGCAGCTGCGGAAGAACGAAGCCGCCAACCACGAGGATTTTGTGAAGGGCGAGAACCTCTGGATCAACCCCCTTGTCGGGGTCGCCGGCAGGATCACCATGCAGCTGGCTACCATGGGGATGCCAAACATGAGGTACGTCCCGGAGTCGAACGTGAGTCCTAATGCCAGGCTGACCCTGTTCTTCGAGGGTGTTCTCGGGGCCCTGGAGCAATTCCGCTCCAACAGGGCGGCCTCTGTGGCCGATGAGGCCTGGAGGCTTTGCCGGGGTGCCATGACCAAGGTCCTCACCAAGGTGGCGTACTGGAATCCCGACCTCGACTTCGATGCTATGCTGGAGAGCTTGCCGGAGGATGTGGACCTCGCGCCGCTCGAGGAGCATATCGAGCCCGTCATCAGCCGCATCGACGGAGTTCGGAGGATAGAAGGCCAGCGTCGGGACTAGGCACCCCGTTTCTTATCGCCGTTGTAGGTTCATGACCAAGACAATTTTTATCTTTAGTTAGAACCATAGCAAAAATTGATGTAATATAACTCTGAAGTGCTTTTTAAACGATGCATGTTATTTTCCCGTTTGATCTCCCTTTGTATGTCCACCCTACGTTAACCGGGTAGGCTTGCCGGCGCGGACACCCAGGCCGCGGCGCCTTGAGGATGGATCCCCAATGGCCTGTCGGGTGTACTTGCTGTCAGGCAAACCACCTCACTGCTCTTAATGCGGCCGCTCGAACTGTCGAGCGGACTCGAGACAGAACAAGAGCGTTGCCAATCGCAAAAGGTCACCCTGCCGTTCTCGACGCAGCCGCTCAAACTGTTGAGCAGACTCGAAATAGAACGAGAGTGTTGCCAATAGTGGTAGGGCCCCATTGCGTGCAGGTTTTCCATACACAGGGCAAGATCGTCGAGGACGATAACCTTATATATAAAAAGGAATGCTCAAAGTTTTGCATGACTTAGCTTTTCTGCCACAGCGTGAGTGTTCACTTCATCCACCGAGGGTTCCACTTGTTCGGTTGTCTTCTTCCTTGGAGTGATGACCATGATGAAGTCGTTGCTTCAACCAGACCAGATTTCCACAACTGTGCCCCCTACCTGACGCACTAGAGATGTCGATGGAAACGACACCTATGGGATCACTGGGATCCCTTCTACGGTTGGCGGGCGCGGGGTTGTGCAAAGAACGGGTGTGGCGGTCAGCACAAGGATCGTTTACCCAGGTTCGGGCCGCGGAGATGCGTAAAACCCTAGTCCTGCTTTGATGTATATTTGAGTGTTCTTGAGCTCTTGAACTAGCTACGGTGTGTGTCTAGTTCCAAAGATCTGAATCCCTCTCCAGTACGCCTCGGGCCTCCTTTTATAGCCAAAAGGGGTTGCCACAGTGGCACACAGGAGGTGGAAAGGTGTATAGTGGTTGAGTTTATCATCTGGCACCATCGGACAAATGCATTAAATGCGTGCCGACGTGCCCCTCTTGCTTTATCGGGGACGGTAAGGAAGCTCGTCCCAGCTGTCGCCGCCTCGCCTGGCTCCGACGCGCATCCGAGCTGACGAGGCGTTGTAGCGCCACGTTAACTGGCTGCTGGGCTGGCGTGGTGGCGGAGTCTTCACAAAGATCTGCATGCCACCACATAGGTGCTTGCTGAGTCGCTATGGAGGCCGCACGCTGCCATGCAGATGCCTGCCCAGCTGGTTGAGCTAGCAGCTACATGGGAGCAGTGGTGGAGTCTTGGCAGACGTGGGCCTGGCTGTGGCCCCTCAGATGTCCTTGGCAACGGTATTGTCGGGGGCCCGGCAAGGGTCTTGCTGTGGCACCGTGGTCGTCCTCGGCAAGGATCTTGCCGTGGGTCTCGTGGATTTCCTTGGCAAGGATCTTGCAAAGGATCATCGTCTTCTGGTCCTCATCTGATCTTGTGTATTTATGATCTCCATAAAGAACTGCATGCCACCATGGAGGTGCCTCCCGAGCCTTGGTTCCGATCTGGGCGATGGCGTTGGAACCCCTTGGCTCAAGGGTGGCGCGTGATACGTCTCCAACGTATCTATAATTTTTGATTGCTCCATGCTATATTATCTACTGTTTTGGACTATATTGGGCTTTATTTTCCACTTTTATATTATTTTTGGGACTAACCTATTAACCGGAGGCCCAGCCCAGAATTGCTGTTTTTTGCCTATTTCAGTGTTTCGGAGAAACAGAATATCAAACGGAGTCCAAACGGAATAAAATCTTCGGGAACGTGATTTTCTCACCGAACGTGATACAGGAGACTTGGACCCTACTCCAAGGAGTCAAAGAGGAGGTCACGAGGGTGGGGGGCGCCCCCCCTAGGGCGCGCCCCCTGCCTCGTGGGCCCCTCGGTGCTCCACCGGCGTACTCCTTCCTCCTATATAAACACACGTACCCCCAAACGATCAGAACAGGAGCCAAAAACCTAATTCCACCGCCACAACTTTCTGTATCCACGAGATCCCATCTTGGGGCCTGTTCCGGAGCTCCGCCAGAAGAGGGCCGTCATCACGGAGGGCTTCTACATCATCCTAGCCTCTCCAATGAAGTGTGAGTAGTTTACCTCAGACCTTCGGGTTTAGTAGCTAGATGGCTTCTTCTCTCTCTTTCAATCTCAATACAAAGTTCTCCCCCTCTCTTGTGGAGATCTATTCTATGTAATCTTCTTTTTTGCGGTGTGTTTGTTGAGACCTATGAATTGTGGGTTTATGATCAAGTCTATCTATGAATAATATTTGAATCTTCTCTGAATTCTTTTATGTATGATTGGTTATCTTTGCAAGTCTCTTCGAATTATCCATTTGGTTTGGCCAACTAGATTGGTAGTTCTTGCCATGGGAGAAGTGCTTAGCTTTGGGTTCGATCTTGCGGTGTCCTTTCCCAGTGACAGAAGGGGCAGCAAGGCACGTATTGCATCGTTGCCATCGAGGATAACAAGATGGGGTTTATTTCATATTGCATGAATTTATCTCTCTACATCATGTCATCTTGCTTAAGGCATTACTCTGTTTTTTAACTTAATACTCTAGATGCATGCTGGATAGCGGTCGATGAGTGGATTAATAGTAGTAGATGCAGAATCATTTCGATCTACTTGTCACAGACGTGATGCCTATATACATGATCATGCCTAGATATTCTCATAACTATGCTCAATTCTGTCAATTGCTCAACAGTAATTTGTTCACCCACCGAAGAATACTTATGCTCTTGAGAGAAGCCACTAGTGAAACCTATGTCCCCCGGGTCTATTCTCATCATATCAATCTCCATCACTTTAATCTTGCTTTGCTTTTTACTTTGCCTTTACTTTTTACTTTGCATCTTTATACCAAAAATACCAAAAATATTATATCTATCAGATCTCACTCTCGTAAGTGACCGTGAAGGGATTGACAACCCCTAATCGCGTTGGTTGCGAGTAGCTATCATTTTGTGCGGGTACGAGGGACTTGAGCGTGGCCTCCTACTGGATTCATACCTTGGTTCTCAAAAACTGAGGGAAATACTTACCCTACTCTGCTGCATCATCCCTTCCTCTTCGGGGAAAACTAACGCAAGCTCAAGATGTAGCAAGAAGGATTTCTGGCGCCGTTGCCGGGGAGTCTACGCAAAAAGTCAACATACCAAGTACCCATCACAATCCCTATCTCTCGCATTACATTATTTGCCATTTGCCTCTCGTTTTCCTCTCCCCCCAATTCACCCTTGTCGTTTTATTCGCCCTCTCTCTCTATCCTCCCTCTCTATTTGCCTCTTTTGCCCGTTTGCTCTTGTTTGCTTGTGAGCTAGTTTGCTTGTTTGTCGCGATGGCTCAAGATACTACCAAATTGTGTGACTTCACCAATACCAATAATAATGATTTCCTTAGCACTCCGATTGCTCCTCTTACCGATGATGAATCTTGTGAAATTAATACTGCTTTGTTGAATCTTGTTATGAAAGATCAATTCGCCGGCCTTCCTAGTGAAGATGCCACTACTCATCTGAATAGCTTCGTTGATTTATGTGATATGCAAAAGAAAAAAGATGTCGATAATGATGTCGTTAAATTGAAGCTATTTCCTTTTTCGCTTAGAGATCGTGCTAAAGCTTGGTTTTCGTCTTTGTCTAAGAATAGTATTGATTCATGGAACAAGTGCAAAGATGTTTTTATCTCTAAGTATTTCCCTCCCGCTAAGATCATCTCTCTTAGAAACGATATTATGAATTTTAAGCAACTTGATCATGAACATGTTGCACAAGCTTGGGAGAGAATGAAATTAATGATACGTAATTGCCCTACTCATGGTTTGAATTTGTGGATGATCATACAAAATTTTTATGCCGGATTGAATTTTGCTTCTAGAAATCTTTTAGATTCGGCCGCGGGAGGCACTTTTATGGAAATTACTTTAGGAGATGCTACTAAACTCCTAGATAATATTATGGTTAATTATTCTCAATGGCATACTGAAAGATCTTCTAATAAAAAAGTGCATGCGATAGAAGAAATCAATGTTTTGAGTGGGAAGATGGATGAACTTATGAAATTATTTGCTACTAAGAGTGTTTCTTCTGATCCTAATGATATGCCTTTGTCTACTTCGATTGAGAATAACAATGAATCTATGGATGTGAATTTTGTTGGTAGGAATAATTTTGGTAACAACGCTTATAGAGGGAATTTTAATCCTAGGCCATATCCTAGTAATCCTTCTAATAATTATGGGAATTCCTACAACAACTCTTATGGAAATTATAATAAGATGCCCTCTGAATTTGAGAATAGTGTTAAAGAGTTTATGAATTCACAAAAGAATTTTAATGCTTTGCTTGAAGATAAATTGCTTAAAGTTGATGATTTGGCTAGGAACGTTGATAGAATTTCTCTTGAGGTTGATTCTTTAAAGCTTAGATCTATTCCTCCTAAGCATGATATCAATGAGTCTCTCAAAGCCATGATAATTTCCATTGATGAGTGCAAGAAAAGAACCGCTAGGATGCGTGCTTCCAAAGATGTCTTTATTAAAGCGTGTTCTTCCAATTCCTATGAAAATCAAGATGAAGATCTAAAAGTTATTGATGTGTCTCCTATTAAATCTTTATTTTGCAATATGAATCTTGATGAAACTGAATATGATCTTCCTTTACCTAGAAGGCGTTCTAAAAATTCAGAGTATTTAGATCTTAATGATGAAATTGATGAAAGTGGAATTGAAAGAAATAAAAATCTAGATGTTGCTAAACCCACTATATTGGATTTCAAGGAATTTAATTATGAAAGTTGTTCTTTAATTGATTGTATTTCCTTGTTGCAATCCGTGCTAAATTCTCCACATGCTTATAGTCAAAATAAAGCCTTCACCGAACATATTGTTGATACCTTGATGCAATCTTATGAAGAAAAACTTGAGTTGAAAGTTTCTATCCCTAGAAAACTCTATGATGAGTGGGAACCAACTATTAAAATTAAAATTAAAGATCATGAGTTTTATGCTTTGTGTGATTTGGGTGCTAGTGTCTCTACTATTCCCAAGACTTTGTGTGATTTACTAGATTTCCGCGATTTTGATGATTGCTCTCTAAACTTGCATCTTGCGGATTCCACTATTAAGAAACCTATGGGCAGGATTAATGATGTTATTATCATTGCAAATAGGAATTATGTGCCCGTAGATTTCATTGTTCTTGATATAGATTGCAATCCTTCTTGCCCTATTATTCTTGGTAGACCTTTCCTTAGAACGGTTGGTGCGATTATTGATATGAAGGAAGGGAATATTAGATTCCAATTTCCATTAAAAAAGGGCATGGAACACTTTCCAAGAAATAAAATAAAATTTCCATATGAAACTATCATGAGAGCCACTTATGGATTTCCTACCAAAGATGGCAATACCTAGATCTATCCTCGCTTTTATGCCTAGCTAGGGGCGTTAAACGATAGCGCTTGTTGGAAGGCAACCCAATTTTATTTTTATTCATTGATTTTTGATCATGCTTAGTAATAAATAAATTATTTAGCCTCTGTTTTTGTTGTGTTTTTTGTGTTTAATTAGTGTTTGTGCCAAGTACAACCGTTGGGAAGACTTGGGGAAAGTCTTGTTGAACTTGCTGTAAAAAACAGAAACTTTAGCGCTCATGAGAACTGCTGTAATTTTTATTTGAAGAGTGCTATTTAGTTAATTCTTTTTGAAGATGATCAATAGATAAATTACTCACGTCCATAAATTTATTTTAGAATTTTTGGGGTTCCAGATCTTGCGCTAGCTACAGATTACTACAGACTGTTCTGTTTTTGACAGATTCTGTTTTTCGTGTGTTGTTTGCTTATTTTGATGAATCTATGGCTAGTAAAATAGTTTATAATCCATATAGAAGTTGGAATACAGTAGGTTTAACACCAATATAAATAAAGAATGAGTTCATTACAGTACCTTGAAGTGGTCTTTTGTTTTCTTTCGCTAACGGAGCTCACGAGTTTTCTATTTTGAGTTTTGTGTTGTGAAGTTTTCAAGTTTTGGGTGAATTCTTTTGATGGATCATGGAACAAGGAGTGGCAAGAGCCTAAGCTTGGGGATGCCCATGGCACCCCCAATATAATCCAAGGACACCAAAAGGTCAAAGCTTGGGTATGCCCTAGGAGGCATCCCCTCTTTCGTCCACTTCCATCGGTAATTTACTTGGAGCTATATTTTTATTCACCAACATGATATGTGTTTTGCTTGGAGCGTCTTGTATTATTTGTGTCTTTGTGTCCGTTGCATGGCAATCCCTACTCACTCACATTGATATATATTGATGGGCATCTCCATAGCCCGTTGATACGCCTAGTTGATGTGAGACTATCTTCTCCATTTTTTCTTCTCCACAACCACCATTCTATTCCACCTATAATGCTATATCCATGGCTCACGCTCATATATTGCGTGAAGATTGAAAAAGTTTTGAAAAAGTTAGAGTATGAAACAATTGCTTGGCTTGTCATCGGGGTTGTGCATGATTTAAATACTTTGTGTGGTGAAGATAGAGCATAGCTAGACTATATGATTTTGTAGGGATAGCTTTCTTTGGCCATGTTATTTTGAGAAGACATAATTGTTTTGTTAGTATGCTTGAAGTATTATTATTTTTATGTCAATATAAACTTTTTTCTTGAATCTTTCGAATCTGAATATTCATATCACAATTAAGAAGATTTGCATTGAAATTATGCCAAGTAGCACTCCGCATCAAAAATTCTCTTTTTATCATTTACCTACTCGAGGACGAGCAGGAATTAAGCTTGGGGATGCCTGATACGTCTCCAACGTATCTATAATTTTTGATTGCTCCATGCTATATTATCTACTGTTTTGGACTATATTGGGCTTTATTTTCCACTTTTATATTATTTTTGGGACTAACCTATTAACCGGAGGCCCAGCCCAGAATTGTTGTTTTTTGCCTATTTCAGTGTTTCGAAGAAACAGAATATCAAACGGAGTCCAAACGGAATAAAATCTTCGGGAACGTGATTTTCTCACCGAACATGATCCAGGAGACTTGGACCCAACTCCAAGGAGTCAAAGAGGAGGTCACGAGGGTGGGGGCGCGCCCCCCTGCCTCGTGGGCCCCTCGGTGCTCCACTGACGTACTCCTTCCTCCTATATATACACACATACCCCCAAACGATCAGAACAGGAGCCAAAAACCTAATTCCACCGCCGCAACTTTCTGTATCCACGAGATCCCATCTTGGGCCTGTTCCGGAGCTCCGCCGGAAGAGGGCCGTCATCACGGAGGGCTTCTACATCATCCTAACCTCTCCGATGAAGTGTGAGTAGTTTACCTCAGACCTTCGGGTCCATAGTTAGTAGCTAGATGGCTTCTTCTCTCTCTTTGAATCTCAATACAAAGTTCTCCCCCTCTCTTGTGGAGATCTATTCAATGTAATCTTCTTTTTTGCGGTGTGTTTGTTGAGACCGATGAATTGTGGGTTTATGATCAAGTCTATCTATGAATAATATTTGAATCTTCTCTGAATTCTTTTATGTATGATTGGTTATCTTTGCAAGTCTCTTCGAATTATCCGTTTGGTTTGGCCAACTAGATTGGTAGTTCTTGCCATGGGAGAAGTGCTTAGCTTTGGGTTCGATCTTGCTGTGTCCTTTCCCAGTGACAGAAGGGGCAGCAAGGCACGTATTGCATCATTGCCATCGAGGGTAACAAGATGGGGTTTATTTCATATTGCAGGAATTTATCTCTCTACATCATGTCATCTTGCTTAAGGCGTTACTCTGTTTTTAACTTAATACTCTAGATGCATGCTGGATAGCAGTCGATGAGTGGAGTAATAGTAGTAGATGCAGAATCGTTTCGATATACTTGTCACGGACGTGATGCCTATATACATGATCATGCCTAGATATTCTCATAACTATGCTCAATTCTGTCAATTACTCGACAGTAATTTGTTCACCCACCGTAGAATACTTATGCTCTTGAGAGAAGCCACTAGTGAAACCTATGGCCCCCGGGTCTATTCTCATCATATCAATCTCCATCACTTTAATCTTGCTTTTCTTTTTACTTTGCCTTTACTTTTTACTTTGCATCTTTATACCAAAAATACTAAAAATATTATATCTATCAGATCTCACTCTCGTAAGTGATCGTGAAGGGATTGACAACCCCTAATCGCGTTGGTTGCGAGTAGCTATCGTTTTGTGCAGGTACGAGGGACTTGAGCGTGGCCTCCTACTGGATTGATACCTTGGTTCTCAAAAACTGAGGGAAATACTTACGCTACTCTACTGCATCATCCCTTCCTCTTCGGGGAAAACCAATGCAAGTTCAAGACGTAGCAGCGCGCTCTGCTGGCATTGGGCAAGTTGCCCCGGCAAGGCTCTTGTCGGGGCTGCGGAGGCTGCCCGGGCAAGGCTCTTGCCGGGGGAGTCCATTTCACTCCCTTGCTCTTTGTGTCTTGGGTCTTGGCATTGCCCTGGCTGTCCTGTGCTCCGGCTTCCCTCCTCTGCCCTGCTCAGTGCGGCCGCAGGCGCGGCTCTGACTGCCCGTCCACAAGTAAAGGGGTGTAAAGGAGAGCCTCTACTTTTGTACACCCACAGTGTTGGTTCCCTTTCTGTCACTGGGATCAAGCACCATAAGATCGAACCCACTACCGGGCAACTCTTCCCATTGCAAGATAAATAGATCAAGTTGTCCAGACAAAAACCAAATATCGGAGAAGAAATACGAGGCTACAAGAGATCATGCATAAAATAGATCAAAGAAACTCAAATACTTTCATGGATATAAAAATATAGATCTGATCATAAACTCGAAGTTCATCGATCCCAACAAACACACCGCAAAAGAGTTACATCATATGGATCTCCAAGAGACCATTGTATTGAGAATCAATAGAGAGATATGAAGCCATCTAGCTACTAACTACGGACCCGAAGGTCTACAAAGAACTACTCACGCATCATCGGAGAGGCACCAATGGAGGTGGTGAACCCCATCCGAGATGGTGTTTAGATTGGATCTGGTGTTTCTGGACTCTGTGGTGGCTAGATGAATATTTCATCGGCTCCCCTAGGGTTCTGGTATTTTGGAGGTATTTATAGAGCAAAGAGGCGGTCCGGGGGGCACCCGGGGTGGGCACAACACACCAGGGCGCGCCTGGGCCTCCTAGCGCGCCCTGGTGGGTTGTGCCCCCCTTGGGGCACCCCTCAGGTGCAACCAGGGCCCATTGCCTTCCTTCTGGCCCATAAAAAATCTCCATAAAGTTTCGTGGCATTTGGACTCCGTTTGATATTGATTTTCTGCGATGTAAAAAACATGGGGAAAACAACAACTGCCACTTGGCACTATGTCAATAGGTTAGTCCCAAAATGATATAAAATGATTATAAAACATCCGAGATCGATAATAAAACAAATGGAACAATCAAAAATTATAGATACGTTGGAGACTTATCAGCATCCCCAAGCTTAACTCCTACTCGCCCCTGAGTAGGTAAGTGATAAAAACAGAATTTTTGATGTGAAGTGTTGTTCATCAGGTCATATCATATTTTTTTCTTTATAGCATGGACATTTGGACCTTTGTGTGATTCAAAGCAATAGTCTAGTTTTGACATAATAATTTAGATACTCAAGCATATCAACAAGCAACCATGTCTTTCAAAATATCAATGCTAAAACAAGTTATCCCTAGCCCGTCATGCTCAAACATTGATCCATTCATGAAACACACTCGAATATTAACTACACCCAATACTTGAGGATGATCATACTGCCTCCTAGTTGGTGCTTTTTATGAGAGAAGATGGAGACTCAAATTTCAAAATAAAAATTGAATAAAGTAAAATAAAGGCCCTTCGCAGAGGGAAGTAGGGATTTGTAGAGGTGCCATAGCTCAAAGCGAAAAATTTGAGATAAAACATTTTGGGAGGTGTATCCATCCCACCAACGAAAACGACTTAGAGTTCTGAACACTTTCCATGCTAGATAAGCCATAGGCGGTTCCCAAACAGAAAATAAAGTTTATTCCTTTTTCCACCATTCTTTCACTTTCCATGGCTAGCCGTATCCACGGGTGCCCTCCATACCAACACTTCCCAAGGAATTTATTATTTGACAACATAAAGTAAATTCATTTTTATTTTTGCATTTCGGGATTGGGCATCCCTAATACCTGTGCCTTACTCTTGTGCAATGACAAGTGAATAAACACTCATCTTGAGAATAACACATCTAGCATGGAAAATATTAGCCACCCCTCACCGCTCCGCGAGCGAAACAAACACACAAAAGAGAAGTTTATTTTGAAAATTAGAGATGGCACATGCAAATTTGCTTAGAACAGTAAAAGAATACCGCATATAGGTAGATATAGTGGACCCATGTGGCAAAACTGGTTTAAAGGATTTTGGATGCACAAGTAGAGGTCATACTTAGTGCAAACTGAAGGCTAGCAAAAGATTGGGAAGCGACCAATCAAGAAACGAATAATATCATAAGCAAGCATTAAGCATAATTAACACCGAATAATGCACCACAAGTAGGATATAATTTTCATTGCATGATTACTGACTTTCGTGCATGCATAGGGAATCACAAACCTTAAACCAATATTCTTACTAGAGCACAATTACTCATCAACATAACTCACATATCACATCATCATATCTCAAAACTATTACTAAGAATCAAGTTTATTTTGTCCAATGATCTTCATGACATTTTCTTTACATTATCCTTCTTGGATATCTATCACTTTGCACTCATTTTCATGTGTTGCTTTTCATAAGCTCGAACAAATATAAGTGAAGATCATGAGCATAACAAAATTTCTTTCTCTCAAAATAATTTAAGTGAAGCAAGAGAGAATTTCTTCGAAATTTTACTAACTCTCAAAATAAATCTAAGTGAAGCAAGAGAGCATTTATTCAAAAATAACAAAGCACACCGTGCTCAAAAATATATAAGTGAAGCACTAGAGCAAGTCCTATCTCAGAAAAGATTTAAGTGAAGCATAGAGAGCAATTCTAACAAGTCATGATATAATTTTAGCTCTCTCAAATAGGTGTGTCCAGCAAGGATTGATGACTTGAAACACAAAATAAAACAAGCAAAGACACATATCATACAATACGCTCCAAGCAAAACACATATCTTGTGACGAATAAAAATATAGCCTCGAGTAAAATACCGATAGTTGTTGGAAGAAAGCGGGGATGCCACTCGGGGGCACCCCCAAGTTTAGTTGGTTTCTCATTCTTGGATAATAGCTTGGGATGTCGGGGCATCCCCAAGCTTAGGCTCTTACATCCTTCCTTCATCCATCGTGAGATAACCCAAAACTTGAAAACTTCAATCACACAAAACTCAACAAAACCTTCGTGAGATCCGTTAGTATAAGAATAATAAACCACTACTATAAGTGTTGTATCAAACCAATTCATATTTTGTTTTGGTATTATATCTACTGTATTCCAACTTTTCTATGGCAAAAATTCATCAAAGAAAACCATAGAGCCATCAAAATAAGCATACAACACAAAGAAAACAGAATCTGTCAAAACAGAACAGTCTGTAGCAATCTGACTATTTCGAAATCTTCGGTAACTCCAAAATTTCTGAAAACTTAGGAAGACCTGAGAAATTTGTATATTGATCTACTGCAATTAGAATGGGTATTTTATCGCTCCCTGATTAAAAACTAAAATTAATTTCGTGAGCGTAAAAGTTTCTGTTTTTTCAGCAAGATCAAACAACTATTTACCCAAGAAGATCCTAAAGGCTTTACTTGGCACAAACACTAATCGAAACATAAAAACACAATCATAATAGTAGAATAATTGTGCTAAAACTCAAGAACAGAAAGCAAAAAGAAAAAATAAATTTTATTCATTGGGTTGCCTCCCGACAAGCGCTATAGTTTTACACCCTTAGCTAGGCATAAAGCAAGGATCTAAGTTTTGTCATCCTTGTACAACTCTTCAATCAAACACTTAGAATCTCTCAAAGATTTAGCATAAAGATTTTCAATAACAACACTCCTAGGAATAAACTCAAAGATTTCATTCTTGCAAAAAGGATCTTTTATCACTTCAACAAAATCTGAGTGGATACTAATCATCTTAAGATCTCCTTTATTGCTATCACTAGGAGTTGCACCCTTATTTTTGGATCTCCTACTCTTTACGGGAGTTTCCTTAATAATTTTAGTGGTAGTAAAAGCCATTCTTAGATTACTAAATATTTCTTCCAATTTATCGATCCGAGATGAACTTTCTTCTATTCTTTCAAGGATTAAAGTACCCCTTTCTTTTAACAACTTAAAAATATCGCACGCTTTTGATCCAAGATTAGTGGAAAAAGTATGCGTCTTTTTATGTATAATTTCCATATGGTCTTCGGTGAGCATTTTCTTTTCGATAGCATCTAGTCTTTCCATAACATGCTCAAGAGTCAAAATTGTTTCATTAACCATAAGAGGTGGTGAGCCTACTAAATTTCCCATAGCATTAAGAGCATCAAAAGGAGGACTCATTAAGAAATTTCCACCGGTAATCGTTTCAAGGATGAATCTATACCAAGTGGTGATGCATGTCGGTGTCAAAACCGGCGGATCTCGGGTAGGGGGTCCCGAACTGTGCGTCTAAGGCGGATGGTAACAGGAGGCAGGGGACACGATGTTTACCCAGGTTCGGGCCCTCTCGATGGAGGTAATACCCTACTTCTTGCTTGATTGATCTTGATGATATGAGTATTACAAGAGTTGATCTACCATGAGATCGTAGAGACTAAACCCTAGAAGCTAGCCTATGGTATGATTGTTTTGTCCTACGGACTAAACCCTCCGGTTTATATAGACACCGGAGGGGGCTAGGGTTACACAGAGTCGGTTACAAGGGAGGAGATCTACATATCCGTATTGCCAAGCTTGCCTTCCACGCCAAGGAGAGTCCCATCCGGACACGAGACGAAGTCTTCAATCTCGTATCTTCATAGTCCAATAGTCCAGTAAAGTATATAGTCTGGCCATCCGAGGACCCCCTAATCCAGGACTCCCTCAGTAGCCCCCGAACCAGGCTTCAATGACGATTAGTCCAGTGCGTAGATTGTCTTCGACATTGCAAGTCGGGTTCTCCAAATTCTGGGTACCTGTTGAGTAGTGTTCGGCCTCCCATAAATGTTGCACTCCTTGGCTTTCGCGCCTAATAATGGCTATCTTCCACGCGTCGAGTGAATGCGAGAAGCCAGGGCATTTTACATTTGCCACCCTAGCCATGTGAGTGAACCGTCTATTAAAGAGACAGGGATTCTCAGATCCAGATCACACCATCCTCCCACAGCGAGCATCCGTCGGAGCCCGCCCGAAAAAATCCATTCCAACATGGCCGACCATCGCAGCTCCTCCTCTCGCTCCCGTAGCCCTAAGCCCGGTGATTAGAAGAAGTGTTCCATCCCTCACAGCCAATTAGTAGAGTTACAGACCCAGGGATTTCTCCCTCCAGCGTATATGGTCCCCGTTCGAGCCGAGCTCGCCACCTATAATGGCGGGGAGCAAGCGGAGAGCTTACCCAACCCATCCAATGGGGAGTGGGTATGCCTTGTCCCTTTCTTATTAAGGGGACTTGGATTTCCAATTCATCTGTTCCTCCGCGGGCTCCTGGAGTTCTACGGCCTCCAGTTACATAACTTTACCCCCGCTTCCATATTACACATCGCAGGTTACGTCGCCCTTTGTGAGCTGTTTCTGGGCTGCGAAGCTCATTTCGAGCTATGGCAGTGGCTATTCTGCCTTGTGCCCCATACACAGAAGGGGTCAATATATCAAGTGGGCGGAGCCGAAATATGGCGCCTCGCCGGGACCGGATACCTATCCGGTACCCCGAAGAAGACATCCAAAGACTAGCCCTCGGAGTGGTTTTACATGGAGGACGTCCCCCTTCCAGATCCTATTCGGATGGGCCTTCCCGAGTTTAGCAACGCCCCTTTGAAGAAACGCCGCAGCTGGCACCCTCGGAGCCCCCAGGTGGAAGATAGCGGGGAAGTCCTTTACCTGATGGGCCGGATAGAAATGCTGGCCAAATCAGGATTGACAATAACCGAGGTTATGTCCATATGTATAATGCGGGGGTGCAGCCGCTTCAATATCGGGGACAACCCATGTGGCACTTCAATGGAGAAGACGATGCCACCTGCTGCGGTCGCAAGGGTCCGGACTCCGTCGTTGCCCTAGCGAAGATACTGTCCGATTTGCATAAAGGAGAAGAAGAGGAGTTCATCTGTATTAAGCCACGGGATGGATTCTCCATGTACAACCCCCAAGCTGGGTGAGCTGCTACTTTCCACTCCAAACCTTTCCGCATTCTTTGTCATGAGTATTTACCTTGCTATTCCATAGCAGGAACCGCGAAAAGTTGTGAAGGAGGTCCACATCCCGTATCCACAACCAGAGGACCCTGACCGGGCCCTCGACCCCGGGCTTGAAGAAGATCTGGACACATTTGTGGAGCTCATCGACAGAACGTTCTATCAGTTGAGCTGCGACGGTACCTTGGTGGCCATCATAGCCGATTATCCTGGACTACTCCCCGCATCACATGTAAGTAAATCCTAAGCCCTAACTTCCAAAAAGGATCCCTTTTTTTGCACTTCACCTACCGCACACATACGGTGTCTTTACAGGGAAGGTCCTCGGGATGTCGTGCCGAACCCGCAGTGACTCACCAACAAGGGGCATCGAATCTGGGTAGGCTCAAAAGGAAGGCGGTCAGGACTGAGACACCGTCGCAGAGGTACAAAATAGAACCCTGCTACGTGGTAGTCATCTTTTAAAATATAATAATGCCCATGTTCCCTAATAGGAAAAACGCTCGCCGGACTATATCCAAAGAGGTTGCCGGTCACGCCTCCACCAGTCGGGCTCCAGAGCTAGACATAGAGGCGGACGCTAACATGGGTTCAACGCCAGATGTTCCTCCTACAGAGGATGTGGATAGGCTATCCGTTACAAATTCTGAAGTGGAGAGCGCCATGAATCACAGGCATCGTCGGGCCGTACTCCATGACGCTTGTTTCTCCCAAGAGGTGTTCGATGCCTTCAACTCAGGAGATGCGTATATCCGAGCTGCTCAAAATGATCTTGCCAGAGCCACGGACCAGTATGTAAGAGATATACGAGTAAGGAAATCTAATAATTATGTATATTAGTAGCCCCTAAGACTTGAAACAGTTGGCACCACTGATTTAATGATCATTGTTTGCATAGGTTCTTACAGAGAAGAATGCCCAGTTGTCTCTAGAGTTGGAGCAGTGCAAAGCCCAGCTTCAGGCCGCAGTTGCCGCGGTGAAGGAGTCCGAGAAGGCCCCATCTGGTAACACTTGTTTTTATTGCAAAGAATGTCAGTTACCAGGTAGTATGCGGCATGCGTGCAAATCTAACAATAGATTATGCAGATGGTCCCAGAGTGAATCCGGATGAGCAACACGCTCAACGACAGCTAAATGTTGGCGAGCGCATGCTTACGAAAGTTAGGCGGGAGAAAAACGATCTCCAAGACGCCAATACCCGGCTGAGCGTTGAACTAAAAGATGTTTGGGCCCAGCTTGCTGACTCCGTAAAGGAGAATAAGAGGCTTTGACACGGCATTTTCAGTAAGTGCTTGAACGAACTTTTATAGAGTTTGGCGAAGAAACCAGCTGACAGAGTTATATCTGTAGGTATGCTGACGGGTCGTCCCGCGGAGGAGATGCCCGGGTCTACACACGATCTTCTGCCAGAGCTCTCACAACTGCACGAACAAGTACGGCAGGTGATGTAGGGGATTACCCAAGCCTTGTGGTCGTCCGCCTCCCTGCCAGTAGGCATGAGAGAGCTTGTGGAAAAGCTCAAGGGAGCGCGGCGGCGCTTCCGACTATGGAAGATATCAGCCTGCCGACAAGGTGCAAGGGAAGCCTGGGCCATGGTGAAGACGCGGTATACCCAGGCTGACCCGAACCACATGGCCGAGGCCAGACCCGTGGGGCTTGACGGGAAAGAGATCTCCGTCAGTTTGGTTTATGACCAGGTAGAATTAGCCGCAAAGTATTCTCAACAGGACTGTAGGCTAGACAGCTTGTTGGATGGTATAGAAGAAGAATTTAGTCAGCCTAAGTGACTTTGTACTTCAAGTGACATATAGTGTCCCTAGCCGGATTGTAAATCATTTGTCATGGCGGACCTTTTTGCTTCAACCTCCGGACCCGACAGTCCGGAGTGTATCCGAATACCTGCTCAGTTATGTAAGAACCGGAGTATGCGTGGAAACCAGGCGTAGGGGTCATAAGTGCTTGAACAGACAAGTACCCAACTAGCTATGTTATATTACATGGATTGTAAGAAACATCTTCCAGGGAGAATAGTTCCGTTAAGGGTTCCTTTCCCTAGGTATGCATGCCCTAATGTGCATGTTGGGACTGCGAAAAGAGAAGCGGGATATAAACTTATGGGAGCAAGTGGTACAATAAATAGAAATCATATTTTGTTCACCGACCGAATATTCCCTTAAGAATGCTAGCTTTCAGCTTCACCCAGTCTGAGGTACATATCCGGCTGACCCGGCAGTAACAATCACAGAGGTGCTCCCCTTATGCCCTAGCCGAATTAACGAGAACGTAGGGCATAAACACAAGAGCCAGGCAACCCAGCTTGGCCAAAACTTAAGTCATATCGATGCATATAATGGCAAAAAAAGGTACATGTGAAAAGTAACACATGTGCTGGGCCGAAAGCCCGGACTATAGTTATATTAAGCTTCTGTATAGGAAGCCCCCAGGTATCATGAGCGCGGGTAGCACGTCAAGATTGTGTAGTCAAGACACATTGTAGCCTTGTAAGGCGTTGAAGAAAAAAGGGGAAGAAAAAAGAAATAAAAGACAGATAATGACTATATAAAAAATTGGGAGAGGTAGGGAGACGCACGCGGAGTCCGGCACTAGGCATAGAACCTTCGAAGTCAGGCCGCATTCCATGGATTTGGCTCGAGTCGATTGTCCGATGAATCCCGCAGACGGTACGCTCCACCGGTCAGAACTTGGTCGATAGTGAAGGGACCTTCCCATTTGGGCTTGAGCTTGTTCTTTTTCATCTCCGGTAGGCATAGAACGAGTTCACCAATGTTGTAAGTTTTGGCCCGTACTTCTCTGCTTTGGTATCTTCGAGCCTGTTGCTGATAGAATGCGGCACGGGCTTTTGCCATGTCGCGCTCCTCCTCCAGGGCATCCAAACTGTCCTGCCGATCAAGATCGGCTTCTTTCTCTTCATACATGTGCACTCGAGGTGAGTCATGAATTATATCGCAGGGCAGTACCACCTCGGCGTCGTACACCATAAAAACGGTGTGTATCAGGTAGTGCGATTCGGCGCGGTCCGCAGCCCCCATAGTACGGATTCGAGCTCCTCTACCCAGTGCGTATTTGATTCCTTCAAGGATAGCACTAATCTGGGTTTAATGCCGCTCATGATAAGACCGTTTGCTCGCTCGACTTGACCGTTAGTTTGCGGGTGATAGACAGAAGCATAGTCGAGCTTAATGCCCATATTGCTGCACCAAAGTTTTACCTCGTCGGCTGTAAAGTTCGAGCTGTTGTCAGTGATGATGCTGTGGGGGACGCCGTAACGGTGTACAACCCCGGATATGAAATCTATCACTGGTCTGGACTTGGCCGTTTTAACAGGTTTGGCTTCTATCCATTTGGTGAATTTACCCACCATGACTGACGGTGTCCTGGACTAGGGGGTACTCACCACGTCGTCTCCCGATCTATTAGATTGGGCCGAGGCTCCCCATGGCCGTATACTCATGGGCCAGTTCGGACAGCTGCCGCATACAAGGAAGATTCCACAAAGACTTGGCGATTAAGACAAGGACTTCTCCCCACCGGCGTATCCGGCTAGGACTCTTGTTAACCTAGGCCTCTCGTGCATTATATAAACCAGGGCCAGGCTAGTTGATAGAATATACAACATACCCAACAACAATCATACCATAGGCTAGCTTCTAGGGTTTAGCCTCTCCGATCTCGTGGTAGATCTACTCTTGTACTACCCATATCATCAATATTAATCAAGCAGGACGTAGGGTTTTACCTTCATCGAGAGGGCCTGAAACTGGGTAAAACTTCGTGTCCCTTGCCTCCTGTTACCATCCGGCCTAGACGCACAGTTCGGGACCCCCTACCCGAGATCCGCCGGTTTTGACACCGACATTGTTGCTTTCATTGAGAGTTCCGCTATGTGATCGACAAAAGGATCGATGGCTCGCCTGCAGATCAACTGCGACTTCGGCGTCTTCTTCACTAGTTCGACTAGTCACCTTGGATCGACCAAGAATTGCGCCCCGTGTTCGGATCACCATGTTAGGACGAGGTCCTTCATCAAACATCAACTCCAATCTCTATCAAGATCACGGAGGAATCATCTATGGAGCTCGGGGGCTCAACATCAACATTGCCCTCAAGCGACCGTGTTGTTTTTTTTTGGACAGCGAACTCGTATCTGTCGCCACCACCTCCTCGAGTATCGCTTTGACGATCATTTTGGTGGAATTGTGCGGAATTGAGTCTATAACAACCCTGGAAAATTTCGTCGAGTTCCGATGGAGGAATCTCTCGCAATCCATGATATACTGGAGCCCTGTAAAATCTGGATGGGAATTTGAATGAGTTTAGGGCGTGGTGTCCAGCTTCTAGCTCGGATGTCCTTTGGAAGATCCAACCGTTGATCGGCTGCGGAATTCCTATATCTACCACCTCTCAAAATTTCAGCTCGATCCGACCGTCCAAACTCCGAGAACCTTCCGATTAGTGCATCACTTTCTGGATCTGTTTTCTGCGGGAAAACGAATCCGACCCGAGTTCATCTTTTTTATGAACGGGATTTTGGACATCCCTTTTGAAGGAAGTTTTGTATGGGGTATTGTGTTTTGTTCCCGAACACATCCCACTAACTTTAAGATCTTTTGAACATGATCTTCAACATCATGCTGGTGTCAAACCAGTCCGGCAATATTACTCCACGGCTGCCGACCTGCGCTAGACACGTCGTCACTTTAGCCGGGCTCAACTTCTTCGGATCATCATCTCGGCAAGCCGAACAAGAGTCCGGCATCGCGAAGGATAAATCATCATCAACATCATCGCCCCACGAATTACACGGAGCGGGCATACCGGCATCGCCGCACGGTCGCTTCATCAAGCCGGCATCGACCACGTCATGACCTGCACCGACAGGGCCGCGCTATTGCTTCTTCAAGCTGGTGTCCATCACGCCGACCTACTTCGACTCATCGGCTGACGTCGAGGCTTCGACATCTTGGCTGGACCGGGGGCTTCGCCATCTCTTCATCAACCTACTCCGGACACTTCGGCGTCACTAGCCGACCAGCTCCGTCACTTTAGCTGGGCCGAGGGCTTTGCCTCGGCGAGTCAACCTTTACCAGCATTGCCATGCTGTCGTTTTATCGCCCATCAGGCAATGGGTGTGCGGAGCGAGTCCCAATTTTGGGAATCACCTTCCTTCGGATTGCTACAACAAATAAACCAGGTGCTATTAATCCCAGTATTTTTGCTTGTTTGGGTTCATTTTTCCCAAGGAATTATTACTCTGGTTTGTCCATGATATGTACACAGGTCTATCAAATGGTGACCGCATTAACGACGGTCAGTGGTGGTTCGATCAGTTTCCGTACATAGTCCGGCGAACGCCGCATCCGGAGCTCAGACCGACCTATGAATTCAGGCTTTGCCACGCCTTTACTACATCACGCCGACGCCCTGCATCGACATTGACTTCGGCGCCAGGCCATATTTCTTATATTCCTCACTTTGCATAAATTATTTATTATGCAACATTTTTTTTAATTATCATTATTACCATTATCTTCAGTTTGCACTATTTTTTGTGCACGGGAAAATGATCCGGGGACTTTGGCGTCACTCTGTCGGTCTGCATTGACCGTGCTATGTCACCACTTCGGCGTGTCGAGCTCTCCGCTCCGCCACCTTGGGACCAGCTTGGGGGATGGAACCTTGCCCCGCATCAAGCTCGGACTACGTCATCAATACCGAACACATTAACCAGCTAAGTCACTTTCATGCTCAAAGCTTTAATTTCTAACTTGTGTTCGGTTCGACCAAGCATTATACTTTTTTGGAAAAAAGTTGCTTGTAAAAAATTTCCTTGTCCAAACTTTGTTTGTGACGCATAAATTCAAATACCCAATTCATTTGGGGGCTTCCTTCATGAAGCTTTTCCACTTGCATATGATTATACTTGTACGGCTTCGTTCCTTATTCGTGTATTACGCCACAATATGCACCATATTGACTTAAGCGATTTGCAAGCTGGGTTGCCTCGCTCCTGTGTTTATCCCTATGTTCCTGATTGTTCGGCTAGGGAGTAACGGGAGCACCTCTGCGATTGTCACGATCGGGTCGCCCGAGCCGGACCTCAGACAGGGTGAAGCCGAAAGCTAGCGCTCTTATAGTTTTCAATGATGGTCGGCACACAACGGAACTCATGAGTACAAAAAATCTATTGCACAAGTCTCATAATAACAATGAGCACCGAAGAAAGGTATCGGTGGGGGTACTATTTTCTTCGAAGATGCTTCTTACACTTCACGGTAATATAGCATAAGTTCCCTGAGCGCACTTTGTCTGTTACAGCCTTATGGCATGATTGCCTGGTTATTGGAAACACCGTCGATATTCTTGACCGATGGAGTACATAACACTTTTCGGTCCTTGACCAAAGAGGGAGAAGCTGACGGTCGGTTAAGACGCGTTTAAAGTTTGGTTGAACATAGATATGATATAAGTACTTCGGTACATGCAATCATTCTTCTACCCAAGTCACTTGGGGGCTCTTAAGTTTATTTGAGCCGTTTTATAATAAGTGTTCTTCTTCTTAGTCGTTGCAAAGTTTTATTATTATTATTTATCACTCCTTTTTTCGACACGAGTGTGCGGTCACTAGCCGGGGAGCCTAATTTCTCTCTCAAAGTGTCGGTGTACTAGAATAGGGGTACCCTTGTACCCCGAACTTGTGCACGGGCAGTGGCAGCGTCCCGCGGCAAGGCCTGCCAGGTCACCGCCAAGATTCCTTGTGGTCCCTCTGAAGACCATTCAAGAACAAAGTACCCAAGACAAGACCCTGGCAAGAGGAGCTTGCCGGGAAAAAAGCAAGACCCCGGCAAGAGGAGCTTGCCGGGAAGACCATCAGAAGCGTCCCAAGACCCCGGCAAGAGGCGCTTGCCGGGAAGGCCGTTCGAGGCATTCCAAGGAACTTGCTGCGGCGCGCTACGCGCCCCGACAAGGCCTGGTGAGCGACAAGCTCCCGGAAGCGACAAGTCGACAGCCGCGGCAAGGCGCTTGCCGCAGCAAGCCCCCACTCCACGCCCGCGCTCCAGCACATCCACCCACGTGTCGCTCCGGGGCCCCTCCCGAGCGCACGTGGCAGGAGGTTGTGCAGCTAGGGGCGTGCGGTGGCACGAAGGCGCTGACAAGACAACCACCGTGGCAAGACGGAGGCGTCCCTAGCGGTCCCTTTCGGTGTTGTCTAGGCGACACAGACGGGCATTTAATGCCCTTGTCCCCTGCCGTCAGGGTTAGGTATGATAACACTGTAGCAGCTAGCTGTGCCTACTGCAGCACCTAGCTGTGCCTACCCACGGCACCCTTTCCACTTTTGCCCTTGGCCCCCGTTGCTCTATGTCGGTAACCCCTTGAGTATAAAAGGAGGCCCGTGTGCAACGTAGGGGGGGTCGGCCACCTCGAGAGACCTCGCGAGGTTTGGCATTTCCACACTCACGCTCGCCCTCGCTCCCGGGCGAGAGATCAATACCAATCCACAAAGCAGGAGTAGGGTTTTACGCATCCTTGCGGCCCGAACCTGGGTAAATCGTTCGTGTGCTCCACCTCGATTTACCCCTCGCGCGACCAACCGCTCGCTTGCTCTGCCTCGATCTGCTCTTTGCGCCACCTCCGCCCCCCGCCGAACCAAAAGGGACCCGGTTCGCCGGTCCCATAGGTGCCCGTGGATCAGGAACCCCGGCATCTCTGGCGCGCCAGGTAGGGGGCGTCGAAGTGGTGTGAATCAGATCCGGCATTCTTGTGGGCTAGATCTTCATCTTCTTCATCGATCTTCACCATCTTCACCAACATGCCGCCGAAGAAGAAAGTCTCGGGGGCAGCTGCTCCGTCCGCGCCGAGCCACCCACCGCCGGAGCAAACGGACGGTGGGGTAGGCGCCAGCGGAAGGGCACGCATCGACGAGGGAACTCTTGGTGCTGCCAGGTCCCAGGGCAAGGCTGCGCCGCCCATCGGCGGCGTGGCCGGCTCCCACAACGACCGGGCGCACTCCAAGACCTCGGCATCCGTGCATGCACCGCGCTCATCTCAGGAGGTGCGGGACCGGCAGCGTCATGGTACTCACAGTACCATGCGCTCGCTGGATCAAGATCGAGCTGGTGGATCCCGGAGCGCCCAAGGTCACCATGCACGTCAACACGCCCAGAACAGATAAGTTGCCAAAGCCTGAGCAACCAGATCTCTAATTTTTGAGTTACCCCCCTGCATCGGCTCACCTTGTATGAAAAGCCTGTGCGCGGAGGAGCCGACTCGTAGCTGGCTGCGCACTTGCGTTGTTTCGAGCTCGCTCAACAACATTAGGTGAGCTGCGGCTGGTTGCTACACTAGCCGCGCCCTTGCATTGTTTCGAGCCTGCTCAACAACGTAAGTTAGCTGCGGCTAGTTGCTACACTAGCCGCGCCCTTACTTTGCTTCGAGCCCCGCTCAGCAACTTAAGCGAGCTGCAGCTGGCTGCGACAAGGTTTCTTGCCGGTAGCGGCACTGCCAGTTCCGCGCTCAGCGCTCGCGGTCTGGATGCCTGCGCCGGCAAGTTCCCTAAAAGCGTGGGATAAAAACATACAAAGTTGACGCCGGAATGGGAAGGCCCTTACCGGGTGAAACGAGTCACTGGGCCCGGCGCCGGCCGCCCTGAGACCGAAGATGGCATCCCAGTGAGCAACTCCTGGAGCATCGAGCATCTTCGTGAGTTTTACCCGTAAGGCGCGGTTGCCGGAACCCGTTCCGGCAACCACCTCTTGTACAAAGTCTTGCCGCTGTTGCATGTAATCCTTTGTACAAGGCCGGGCGCAGATCCCGTGCGCAGCAGAGCCCGCGTGCTCCGCACATTTTGTCAATTTTATGCTTTCTAATTTCTGGCATATATGATCTGACATTTGTGCAGCACCAACACCACGGCAAGCGTTGACGGGCTGCTAGGCTCTCTATCTTTATTTTCTCTTCTTTCTTTTCTTCCTTCTTCCAAGGAAAGAAAGGATCCCCCGCCCACAAGTTTGCCGGGGGGAAAGGGGAGAAGAGAAGGATATGGACCAGGCGTCGTTCAAGAATTTCGTCTTTCTGGGAAGCAAACGACAGAAAAGCTAAGTTGCCAAAGTTTGAGCAGCCAAATTTTTTAAAATTTCAAGTTATCTCCCTTGAACGACTGCACTTTGTATGGAAACCTGTACGCGGAGGAGCCAACTCGTAGCTGGCTGCGCCCTTGCGCTGTTTCGAGCTCGCTCAACAACATTAAGTGAGCCGCGGTTAGTTGCTACACTAGCCGCGCCCTTGCATCGTTTTGAGCCTGCTCAACAACGTAAGTTAGCTGCGGCTAGTTGCTACACTAGCCGCGCCCTTACTTTGCTTCGAGCCCCGCTCAGCAACTTAAGTGAGCTGCAGCTGGCTGCGACAAGGTTTCTTGTCGGTAGCGGCACCGCCAGTTCCGCGCTCAGCGCTCGCGGACCGGATGCCTGCACCGGCAAGTTCCCTAAAAGCGTAGGGCAAAAACATACAAAGGGAGGAGTCAAGTAAAGGGAATAACGTTGCAATGGCTATCCAGAAGAAAATTATATTACAAAGTAGCTTGTCGCAGCTCTGATAAATGTTTTCTATAACATCGCTAGCAGCGACAAGGAAAGAAGGAAGCCGGCGGCCTAGTCGACGCAGTCGCCCTCGACCCTCTTGATCCCGCTCACCTTGTCCACAATGGGTGCGACAAGGGCCTTGAGCTCTTCCTGATCGATATCAGGCGGCAAGGATCTGAGGACGTTGTGGAGGCGGAGGCCTGGATTGCGGAAGGCCACCTTCATCAACACCTTCTAAAGGGCTCCCGCACAGATCTCGCGCGACTCGTCGGCCAGCCGCTTCGGGATCTCATCCCGGAGCCGCTGGAGCGCCGCCGCCACGCCTTGGAAGAACATAGTGAGCTTGGCGCTAGGTTGGAGGTTTTCGTCGGAGGAGTACCTGAAGTCCTCCACCCCCAGCTGCGCCAGCTCCTTGTCGATGTCCCCGGCGGCGTTCACGAGGCTCTCTGTCCAGTGCTCCACCGTATCCCTAAAGGCGTTTTGGGTGGTGGCAGCACTCTCCAGCAACGCCTTGTCGGCGTCGATCTCCTTCTTCAAGGCCGCCTCCCGCTCCTTGGCGCCGTCCAGCGCCTTGGTCAAAGCGACCAGCCTCGACTCGAGGGCGGCGTTGGAGTCCTTGGCGGCGCTGAGCTCTTCGCCATATGCCTTGCGGTCAGCCTCCAGCTGCACCACCTTCATCTCCAACACCTTTTTGGCGGCCTCGGCAGCGGCGGCAGCGTCCTCCACTTGCTTGAGGGCTCCGCCCAGCTTCTCCTCGCGCGCGGCGAGCTCCTCCTCGTGAGTGTCGAGGTTGACCTTCCGCTGCGCCTGCTCGCCCACTTCCGGGGCTAGCTTCATGGCGGCAAGTCGCTGCAGCTCTTCAGCTTCGGCCTTCTCGAGGAGAAAGGCCTTCTTCGCCTCGGCGAGCTGCTCCCGCTCCTCTGCCAAGGATCGGACGGCTTCCCGGTGGAAACCCGCGAGCTCGTCTGCGCGCTTCTCAATGTCTGCTCCCGCCTTCGTGACAAGCGCCTCGCGGGACTCCAGCTTGGCTTGTCGCGCGCGGTAGAGCGACATCAACCTGCGCAGCAACCGCTCCTCTTCGGGCTCGTTGCTACTGCTGCTTGGCGCATCGACCAGCTTCAGACCCGCAGAGGCAAGCACTTCCCCGTCGAAGACCTCCCCCTCGACCGGCGCCCTGGAGCTTGATGCCCAGGGGAGGTTGATGAAGACGCCTTCGCCGGCTTTCAAGTAAACGCCCGGCTGGGGCTCCTCGATGCTTGGCGCTGCGGCTTCGGCGGACGGGACGGCGGTCGGTGCAGCGCCTGGCGCTCCTGCGGCCTCTGGGCCGTCAGTACGATCGCCAGACCCCTCGCCAGCCGCCGCGGCGCCAGCCTTGGCGGCCTCGGCGCCGGCAGCGTCTCCAGCACCGGCAGCTTCGCCGGTGGCGGCCTCTCTCCCCATCTGCTCCCCAGCAGATGGATCTGACGGCCGGCCAAGGGGAGAAGGGTCAAGCAAAATCCGGCAAAAACTCAAAGAGACCAGAAGAAGAAGAACCCAAGGGAAGATTTGAAGCAAGAAGATTACCTGCGCTGGGCTCGGTGGCCATGGTCTCTGCCGCTGGGGGGATGCTGGCGCCGTCCCTTGGCGGAGAGCTCCCCCTTGCCGGAGAGCCACCCCCTACCGGAGAATCTCTTGCCGGAGAATTTTCCCTGGGCGGCGTAGTTGAAGTAGGTGGCATGCCGGGGGCTGTCTCCGGACGCTCCTGGTGAGGCTGCTCTGCTCCTACGCAAGGCAACAAGCGGATATCAGCAAAGACAAGTACCCATGCGCGCCTCACCGCGGCAAAAAGTTCACACACTTACGCTGGGGGCTGCCATGGAGGAAAGTCGCCAGGTCCGGCAAGGTTGTCTCGGGCGCGCCACCTGTTGTTCTGGTGGGCACGTCCTCGATGATGACCGCCGGAGCCTTAGCTCTCTTTGCCGCTCTCTGGGCCAGAGTCCTAAAAAGGAATAGGCTCAGGAAAAAGCAATTGAGAAGCAAGAACAACGGAAAAAACCGAAGAAATGCGAGTGCAGCAAGAAAAGCTTACTCTTGTTCATCCTCCTCGTCGGAGCTCAGAGCGGAGAAGTCGTAGCCCGGCGCGCTCCCAGAGCGAGGAGGCGGAGGAGAAGCTTCCCTTGGCCGCTTAGCAGGAGCGGTGGTGGCGGTCTGAGAAGACCCCGCTCCGACTGTCGGCGCGGCACGGGAAGCAGCAGGAACCGAAGCGGCGGTCCGGCTAGACCCCGCTCCAGTTGCTGTCGTAGCATGAGGCGCTCCCGCGGCAACGGTGTTTGCCGCAGTCGAGCGCGTCACGCGGCGTGGCGACTGTTGACCCGCTTGCCGCCCCGCCTCGTCGCCAACCTTGTGGAGACGCCTCCTGGGCGGTGCTGGGGGCTCCGCTTCTGGTGGGCTGTCCAGAGGCAAGGAGGAAGAGGAGTCGACCTGCCGCGAGCTGCCCGTATCTTTGATAAGCTCGCTCGGCTCAGCACCCTACCCGGCAAGCCCCTCCTTGCCGGCAGACTCCCCTTGCTCGCCGCAGCTCGCCACTTCTGTCGCGTCTGCTTCCGCGGCGGCGAACCCAAACTCGCCCGCGGCTGCGGCTGCCACCGCCTCCTCCAGCCTGGTGGCGATACGCGCCATCTCCGCGTCAGTGGTGTCGCGAGTGAGGCCGTCTTTCTCGTCGGGGCGGACGGCCACTTCCACCAAGTTGTCGAAGAAATGCTGCACGACCTCGTCGGCAGGCTCCTGCCAAGTTGGCACAATCCCGTGCGAGTCGCATTCCGGCATCATTGCGCGAATGCGATCGAGCGCGGAGTTGTTGCACAAGGGCACGACGCCCCCCGGCAACCTGAACACCTCGGGATGCTGGGGGTCATACCTGAACAGCTCCTGCAGCATCGCGTGGAGTTCCAGAACTGTGAAGTTGTAGTTGAGGCCCGGCCGCAGCCTCATAATGTCCGCCGCGTTCTTGAACTCCCAAGTTGGCCTCCCCCGCTCTTGCAGGGGGGCGATGCGGCGGCGAAGGAAGTCTGCGCCAACCGCGCCGACAGTAAGCCCGGCATTCCGGAGACGCAGGATCCTGGTGACGGCGATCCCTAGCCTGTCGTCCTCCGGGGCCAGGTTGCTCCAGTCATCGCCACGCGCCACCGGGGTTTGGCGCCGGGCGGTGAAAGGCTGCGGACTCTCCTCGACAATCCAGCACCAGTCAGCCCTCCACTCCTCCCACTTGCCGCGGAACTCTCCCTCCAGATAGGTCTCCTTCTTGCCGGACCTCGAAATCCAGGCGATCCCGCCGGATAGAGGCTCTCCTCTCTCTACTCGAGGAGTGAAGAAATGGCGGAAGAGGGCCACATTGGGAAGAACTCCGACAAAGTTTTCGCAGAGATGCGCGAAAACTGCCATCGTCAGAACGGCGTTGGGGTGAAGTCGAGGAGGTGGAACCCATAGGTGTTCATGACGTCGCAGAAGAAATCAGAGAAGGGCGGGCAGAGCCCGCAATAGAAGAACAACGCGAAGAAGGCATACCCATTTGGGATAGTCTCACAGGCGCGGCAGGGAGAACTCTTGTGCGCGGATGCGCGCGCGTCTCCGCCGACCAGAATAGAGAATAGTCCGCCTTCAGCTCCATCGCGCCGAGCCTGGCAGGGGAAACAGCCCGCGTCTTCCGCAGCGCCGCGAGCCGATGCGCCTCGGTCGTCTTCACGGTCTTCCCCCTGTCGGCTTTCGGAGCCATGGCGGAAGCAGTGGAGGGGGTCGACGGCGTTGGTGGTGCTGGCGGTGGCGGAGGGCGGAGCGCTGCTCTCTCTCTCTCTCTGCTTTGGGGAGGCGAGAGGGCGGCAGAGATTTCCGAGATTGGGAACGGCAACGGGCGAATGGGCCAACTGCCCCCGCTTCCCCTGCTCTTAAAGGGGGAAGGGGGCGGACGTTCCGCATTTCGAGAGAAGGAACCCCCACGACCTCCCCCACGACGCCGCATCCAACGCGTGCCGTTCGGGGGGAGGGCGCGGGGGGAAGTGGAGGAAGGTGCGGCGTGACCTAGGGCGCACGTGCCCGTGCACTGTTTTGGGCCTGGCCCAACAGCGCTCGGCACCGTGTCTGGCCTAGGCCCGGGGGCTCCTGTCGGTGTACTAGAGTAGGGGTACCCTTGTACCCCGAACTTGTGCACGGGCAGTGGCAGCGTCCCGCGGCAAGGCCTGCCAGGTCACCGCCAAGATTCCTTGTGGTCCCTCTGAAGACCATTCAAGAACAAAGTACCCAAGACAAGACCCCGGCAAGAGGAGCTTGCCGGGAAAAAAGCAAGACCCCGGCAAGAGGAGCTTGCCGGGAAGACCATCAGAAGCGTCCCAAGACCCCGGCAAGAGGCGCTTGCCGGGAAGGCCGTCCGAGGCATTCCAAGGAACTTGCCGCGGCGCGCTACGCGCCCCGACAAGGCCCGGTGAGCGACAAGCTCCCGGAAGCGACAAGTCGACAGCCGCGGCAAGGCGCTTGCCGCGGCAAGCCCCCACTCCATGCCCGCGCTCCAGCACATCCACCCACGTGTCGCTCTGGGGCCCCTCCCGAGCGCACGTGGCAGGAGGCTGTGCAGCTAGGGGCGTGCGGTGGCACGAAGGCGCTGACAAGACAACCACCGTGGCAAGACGGAGGCGTCCCTAGCGATCCCTTTTGGTGCTGTCTAGGCGACACAGACGGGCATTTAATGCCCTTGTCCCCTGCCGTCAGGGTTAGGTATGATAACACTGTAGCAGCTAGCTGTGCCTACTGCAGCACCTAGCTGTGCCTACCCACGGCACCCTTTCCACTTTTGCCCTTGGCCCCCGTTGCTCTATGTCGGTAACCCCTTGAGTATAAAAGGAGGCCCGTGTGCAACGTAGGGGGGGTCGGCCACCTCGAGAGCCCTCGCGAGGTTTGGCATTTCCACACTCACGCTCGCCCTCGCTCCCGGGCGAGAGATCAATACCAATCCACAAAGCAGGAGTAGGGTTTTACGCATCCTTGCGGCCCGAACCTGGGTAAATCGTTCGTGTGCTCCACCTCGATTTACCCCTCGCGCGACCAACCGCTCGCTTGCTCTGCCTCGATCTGCTCTTTGCGCCACCTCCGCCCCCCGCCGAACCAAAAGGGACCCGGTTCGCCGGTCCCATAGGTGCCCGTGGATCAGGAACCCCGGCACAAAGCCGCTAGAGTTTAGTTTGCTAAACTGGCCTGATGACAAGTACTCCGCCCTCAGGATAGGAGGTTGAAGCCGTAGGCTGACCCGCTCGAAGTCTTGAGATAGGATGTATCATGTTAAAGCATGACAGAAGCACTTCTTTTTTCTAAGACCAACTTTCGGATTGGCACCGAACACTTGATATTGTTCGGACGTCATGTTTTTACTGACGTTTCTTGGTTTTCCAAGCTTTTTGGCACTTTTAAACTATTTGTGCTTTTCCAGCATTAGTCTCACAGTGCAACGTCGGACACCTTTAGGGATTCGGCAAAAACATTCTCAGATATTGCTATATATATGCATCGGTTTCGAATTGTGTCTTTGCTCAATAGTTGGGTTGCCCGGCTCCTGTACTTGCTTCCTACGTTCCGTTTTGTTTGGCTAGGCGTGCAAAGGGAGAACCACTGCGATTGTGCTTCCAGCTCACATGGTTAAGCACCTCAGTGGAGAAAGCCGAAAAGTGACTTTCACAATAAGCGTAAACTGGTCAGCGATCCGATGACTATGTTAAATGATGGGCCGTTCATAACATTGGCCGAAGTGTTTACGGCTTGACCCCGACTGTCGCCGAACACTACCGGGGGCTATTAACTGGCCTCCCAAACAAAATCCTCAATATTTTGCTCTTACATTAGAGCTGAGGTTTAATAATCATGCTTAGCATGACAACCCAAAGAAAGGAACCGATAGCGGGACTATTTTCTTTGGAAGAAATTTCTTCTGTTAAACAGTAATATAACTCTCTACGTACCTTTGTTTATAAAACCGTATGGCCAGATTGCCTTGTTTGTTGTAAAGCTTTACCCTCATAAAGGCTTTATAAAGTAGGACAAACACTCCTCGGCTACTGGCCGAGGAGGTGGAAGCCGATGGTCGGTCAACAAAGTTTTGTACAATGCGGATCCGAGCATTAATGACGTAAAGTACTTGGATACATAGAGTCATTACACATAATTTGTGATTTTACTATGGATATTGATCCTTAATTCGGCCACCCATGCCCGCATTAAGGCTCGGGGGCTACTGGGCTTCGGGCTTATTATTTACAAATATTAAAGGGGCACATTGATCCCCTGATCTGGTGTTACCACCCGACCAGTGTCTCGGGGGCTACTACATTGTTTGTCCAATGCAGAAAATTTTATGTGCAATATAGTTTCCGAGGAGATTTTGATCCTCAGGTTGGTCGGCCGCACCCAACCTGAGTCTCGAGGACTGAGCACGCCGCTTTTAGTGTCCCGAAGTATTCTGCCGAGCTTGGACTTGATCCTCAGGCCGATTTTGCAAATCAACCTGAGTCTCAGCGACTACTGGGATCAGCGGTCTTACGTCATCCTTCAGGTGCGTCTCGGGTTTTAGACCGATACACACCTTGAGGGCTACTGGCTATATATCTTGGCAGAGAATAAATTGCACCAATAAAAAATATTCACAAAAATCGGCCCACATTCGGGGTGGTGCACCACCTCGGAAGCAGCCCGGCATAAAGCTCGGGCACTAGTGGCTGGCTCCATAGAGGGCATTTCCAGCATTAAGCTCGGCTAAACTCCTTCAAACTTCTTTGAACCAAGGTGATTTACGACACCTCGGATATAGTTCGGCGTTGGAGCTCGGATACAGTCCGGCGTTGGAGCTCGGATATACAGTCCGGCGTTGGAGCTCGGATACATAGTCCGGCGTTGGAGCTTGGACACATTCCGGCGTTAGAGCTGGGAAGCGGTCCGGCGTTGGTGCTCGGTTGCAAAAGATACCTCGAATACAGTCCGGCGTTGGAGCTCGGACGCAAGAGGACGCTGCCGCCCGGGAACAACTTCAAACCCGAGGTGTGGCATAAAAATAACAAGGCATTGGTAAAGGCCGGAAACATAAAGGGGATCCTCGGATACCCGACATGTAAACTTGTTGAATGCATTTCAGCGATCCTCAAGATCGAAGATAAAGAAGATTTGTTAAACCAGTTTTCAAGACCGACGACCGAAGATGAAGAACAGTTCGGAAGAATCGAGGAGCGTCCCTAACTTGAAGATCAGTTTAGGGGGCTACTGACGGTGTCCTGGACTAGGGGGTACTCACCACGTCGTCTCTCGATCTATTAGATTGGGCCGAGGCCCCCCATGGCCGTATACTCATGGGCCAGTTCGGACAGCTGCCGCATACAAGGAAGATTCCACAAAGACTTGGCGATCAAGACAAGGACTTCTTCCCACCGGCGTATTCAGCTAGGACTCTTGTTAACCTAGGCCTCTCGTGCATTATATAAACTAGGCCAGGCTAGTCGATAGAATATACAACATACCCAACAACAATCATACCATAGGCTAGCTTCTAGGGTTTAGCCTCTCCGATCTCGTGGTAGATCTACTCTTGTACTACCCATACATCAATATTAATCAAGCAGGACGTAGGGTTTTACCTCCATCGAGAGGGCCCGAACCTGGGTAAAACTTCGTGTCCCTTGCCTCCTGTTACCATCCGGCCTAGACGCACAGTTCGGGACCCCCTACCCAAGATCCGCCGGTTTTGACACCGACAATGACCAATAAGTATTTTTTCTTATGGCTTCCCCCTTTGAGGGGTCCGACCATATCAAGCCCCCAGACCGCAAAGGGCCAAGTAATGGGGATTGTTTGGAGAGCGGTAGGTGGCATATGGCTTTGGTTTGCAAAAAGCTGGCAACCGACGCAACGTTGAATGAGGTCTTGTGCGTCTGCTCGGGCCGTCGGCCAATAGAAACCTGTACGAAAGGCCTTGCTTACAAGGGCCCGAGCTGCGGCGTGGTGGCCGCCAAGTCCAGCATGAATTTCTGCCAGAAGTTGTCGCCCTTGCTCTTCGGAGATGCACCTTTGAAGGACTCTGGTAGCGCTTTTCTTATAAAGCTCTCCCTCGTGGACCTTGTAGGCTTTAGACCGCCGCACAATGCAGCACGCCTCGTTTGGGTCCTCGGGTAGCTCCTGCCTAGCTAGGTAGGCCAGGAATGGTTCTGTCCACGGGGCGATGACAGCCATTATTACGTGGGCAGAAGGTGTTATTTCGATGGCAGAGCCTCCGATTATGTCAGAGTGTTCGATATCTACTGTTGTGGCCGGGTCCGGACTATTGTTACCGGTCTCCCCTACCCATACCACGGATGGCTTAAACAGCCTTTCCAAGAAGATATTAGGTGGGACAGGGTTGCGCTTAGCGCCGATGCGAGCGAGAATATCCGCCGCCTGATTGTTTTCCCGGGCCACATGGTGGAACTCAAGCCCCTCAAACCGAGCTGGCATTTTGAGGACGGCGTTGCGATAAGCCGCCATTTTTGGATCTTTGGCATCGAAGTCTCCATTTATTTGAGATATTGCGAGGTTCGAGTCCCCACGCACTTCTAGGCGTTGAATGCCGATGGAGACTGCCATCCGGAGACCATGTAACAGGGCCTCATATTCTGCCGCGTTGTTGGAATTTGTGTACAGTATTTGGAGTACGTATTGGACTGTATCTCTAGTGGGGGACGTCAGGACGACGCCAGCCCCTAGACCAGCTAGTATTTTGGAGCCGTCAAAGTGCATAATCCAATTGGAGTACGCGCCGTACTCTTTAGGGAGTTCAGCTTCTGTCCATTCGGCGATGAAATCAGCCAGTACTTGTGACTTAATGGCTCGCCGTGGTTTGTATATTATGTCGAATGGGAGGAGCTCAATAACCCAGTCAGCAATCTGTCCTGTTGCCCCACGGTTGTTTATTATGTCGTTGAGTGGCACTTTAGAGGCCACCGTAATTGAACACTCTTGAAAGTAGTGTCGTAGTTTCCGGGATGCCATGAAGACCGCATAGGCTATATTTTGATAGTGTGTGTACTGTGATTTGCTTGGAGTGAGGACAGTGGATACATAGTATACCGGCTTTTGAAGTGGGAACTTATGTCCATCCATCTCTCATTCGACGACGAGTACTGCGCTTACAACTTGGTGTGTTGCCGCTATATATAGCACCATTGATTCGCCGACGTTAGGTGCGGCCAAGATTGGGTTTGTGGCCAAAACGGCTTTTATTTCTTCTAATCCGGTCATGGCCGCATCCGTCCACTCGAAGTGTTCCGTGCATCGCAGAAGGCGATAAAGAGGCAGTGTCTTTTCTCCTAATCGGGAGATGAAGCGGCTTAACACAGCCACGCATCCAGTTAGTTTCTGGATTTGCTTGAGGTCTGTTGGGATGGCCAACTGTGACAGAGCTCGGATTTTAGCCGGATTTTCTTCGATTCCTCTGTTGGAGATGATGAAGCCTAAGAGCTTTCCGGCAGGCACGCCGAAGACGCATTTTTCCGGGTTGAGCTTAATGTCATATGTTCGGAGATTGTCGAACGTGAGCCTCAAGTCGTCTATTAAGGATTCGACGTGTCTAGTTTTAATGACCACATCGTCTATGTATGCCTCCACTGTTTTGCCAATATGTGTCTCCAAGCATGTCTGAATCATGCGTTGATAGGTTGCACCGATGTTTTTGAGCCCGAAAGGTGTGGTGTTAAAACAGAAGGGGCCGTATGGAGTGATGAATGTCGTTGCGGCTTGATCGGACTCTACCATCTTAATTTGATGGTATCCGTAGTATGCGTTGAGGAAACACAATGAGTCGTGTCCTGCGGTAGCATCTATAATTTGATTAATGCGAGGGAGGGGGAAGGGATCCTTTGGGCAAGCCTTATTAAGGTCCTTGAAGTCGACGCATAGGCTCCAGGATTTGTCCTTCTTTAGTACCATCACCAGGTTGGCTAGCTAGTCCGAATGTTTTATTTCTCGGATGAATCCGGCTTCCAGTAACTTGGCTAGCTCCTCTCCCATGGCTTGTCGCTTAGGCTCCGAGAAACGCCAGAGAGCTTTCTTGACCGGCTTGAATCCCTTTAGGATATTAAGGCTATGCTCAGCCAGCCTGCGTGGTATTCCTGGCATGTTTGAAGGATGCCAGGCGAAGATGTCCCAATTCTCGCGCAAGAACTCCCGTAGCGCGGCGTCTACCATGGGGTTTAATTGTGCCCCGATGGATGTTGTTTTTGTAGGGTCCGTTGGATGGACTTGGAATTTGACTATTTCCTCCGTTGGTTTAAAAGAGGTGGACTTGGATCTTTTGTCGAGTATCACGTCATCCCTGTCCACTGTGGAGCACAGCGCAGTTAATTCCTCGGTCGCGAGGGCTTCGGATAACGCCTCGAGGGCCAGTGCGGCTGTTTTATTTTCGACACGGAGTGCTATGTCCGGATCACTAGCTAGAGTGATGATTCCATTGAGCCCGGGCATTTTGAGCTTCATGTACCCGTAATGGGGTATAGCTTGGAAGATCGTGAATGCCTCCCGCCCTAGAAGGGCATGGTATCCGCTATTGAACGGGGCCACTTGGAATATGATTTCTTCGGACCTATAATTCTCTGGCGTGCCGAATACCACATCTAGTGTGGTTTTGCCAGCACATCGTGCCACCCGACTAGGGATGATTCCTCTGAAGGTCGTGCTGCTTTGCTCAATGCGGCTTCTATCTATTTCCATTTTTCAAAGAGATTCCTCATAAATGAGGTTTAATCCGCTGCCGCCGTCCATGAGCACTTTGGTAAGTCGGAAGTCGTCCACAATTGGAGTAAGGACCAAGGCGGCTGGTGCTCGGGCTGTCCGGAATTTAGGTTTGTCACTGGCGTTAAAGGTGATAGTCGTATCACTCCATGGATTTATTGCTGCTACTTGGCAGACTTCGGCAAGGCTGCGGAGTGCTCGCTTGCGCCTATTATTTGAGGTGAAGGTCTCAGAGACTGTCAATACTGTATTGTTGTTCTCCACGGGATGGTGCTCTGTGGTATTGTTGATGAGGATATCCTCACCGCTCTTGGCCACCTACCAGAGTAGCCAACATGCTCTAAGGCTGTGTGTTGGTATGGTATCCGATGTACTGTGAATTTTGCATGGCCCGTTGAGCCATCCCTCCAATACGGTTCCATGCCCTGTAATGGGATTTTGTTTTTTTGTAATTGTATCGGGTGACTTATGAGAGTACACCCTTTTAGTTCGGACTGGGGGTTTAGTGAGAGCCGGAGGATCCCAGAATTTTGTCTGGGTTTTCCAGGCGCTTTCCATAGCACAGTATTTCTATACTATGGTCGCCAAGTCAGTGAAGTGTGCTATGTCACGGTGACTTATGGCGTTGAGAATTCCCTTGTCCGTGCAATTTTTGCAAAAGAATGAAATTGCTTCTTCCTCGCGACAGTCCTTGACCTTGCTCATTACAAGGAGGAATCTGGCCCAATAGTGATGTACTGTTTCTTGGGGCTCTTATCTAATGTGGGAAAGATCGCTTATATCTGGGTGGGTGGGTGGGTGGATTTAGGTCCGAACCCTGACCCGATCTGAGACCCAGGAGCGCCGGAGTTTCCGATCTTGAAAGTTCGGGCTCCGGGATTTTGCCCAATAGGTCTGGCCCGCTGTCTGATTCTAAGTTCTGAACTTGGGCCATGTCCTCCCGTAGACAGGTATCTGGCTTAGAGAGCTCGGGAATTCGGACATATCTTGTCCTCAAGATAGAGGAAGAATCGCTGCGTTGCTCCTCCACCACCGCTATCTGATGGGTGACCGGCGAGAGTTAATCTCCCTTTGGTCGGGTTTAAGCCCGATCCGATCATAATCTGTGGTGACTCCCAAGGCGGCGATGCGATCCAAGAGCTCGTTCAAAGAAGAGAGATCCATCGAATCCATCTGCTCGGTGAGTTCCGAGCCGATGTGGGCACTGCTTTTGATGACCCAAGAAGTCATTGTCAGCGCAGCGGCTGAACGGGCGGTCATGACGAAGCCGCCTGGTCGGAGAGTTTGGCCTACAGCCAGGGCTCCCCCAGAGGTGATGTTTTCCTTGACAACGAAACGAGCCATCCAGCCTTATGATGACGGCACAGTGGAACTCTCAATGAAAGCACCAATGTCAGTGTCAAAACCGGCGGATCTCGGGTAGGGGGTCCTGAGCTGTGCGTCTAAGGCGGATGGTAACAGGAGGCAGGGGACACGATGTTTACCCAGGTTCGGGCCCTCTCGATGGAGGTAATACCCTACTTCCTGCTTGATTGATCTTGATGATATGAGTATTACAAGAGTTGATCTACCACGAGATTGTAGAGGCTAAACCCTATAAGCTAGCCTATGGTATGATTGTTTTTGTCCGACGGACTAAACCCTCCGGTTTATATAGACACTGGAGGGGGCTAGGGTCACACAGAGTCGGTTACAAGGGAGGAGATCTACATATCTGTATTGCCAAGCTTGCCTTCCATGCCGAGGAGAGTCCCATCCGGACACGAGACGAAGTCTTCAATCTTGTATCTTCATAGTCCAACAGTCCGTATAAAGTATATAGTCCGGCCGTCCGAGGACCCCCTAATCCAGGACTCCCTCAATGCCAACATAAAAACAACGCAAAAGTACAACGGTAGATTGTTTACGGAGAGATCTATTATGAGCATTGCAAATTCTATACCAAGCATCTTTTAAACTTTCTCCTCCCCTTTGTTTAAAGTTGAGAACCTCGTTCTCGGGAGTGCAAGTAGTAGAGGAGGAATTCTCCATACTGGAAAACAAGATCTCACACACAAAAATAGATCCGACAAGAAAACGGCGAACGGAAAAGAGAGGCGAATAAAATGGCAATATTTTGTGAAGTGGGGGAGAGGAAAACGAGAGGCAAATTGGAAATAATGTAAATTGCAAGGAGATGAGATTTGTGATTAGGAACCTGGTTATGTTGAAGATCCTCCCCGGCAACGGTGCAAGAAATTCTCCTTGATGGCAGCTGGAATTACGTCGGTATTTCCCCGGAGAGGGAGGGATGATGTAGCAGCGGCAGTAGGTATTTCCCTCAGTTATGAAACCAAGGTATCGAACTAGTAGGAGAACCAAGCAACACAACGTAAACAGCACCTGCACACAAATAACAACACCTCGCAACCCGATGAGTTAAAGAGTTGTCAATCCCTTTCGGGGTACGGCGCCTCAAGATAGGCAAGCGGACGTGAGATAAATTGTAGTAGATTGATAGATCGAACACCAAATAAAATAAATAAAGATAAAATGCAGCAAGGTATTTTTGTATTTTTGGTTTTAATAGATCTGAATAAAAAGGCAAAGGAAAATTAGATCGCAAGGCAAATATATGAGAAATAAGACCCGGGGCAGTAGGTTTCACTAGTGGCTTCTCTCAAAAAATAGCAAACGGTGGGTAAAAAAATTACTATTGGGAAATTGATAGAACTTCAAATAATTATGAAGATATCCAGGCAATGATCATTACATAGGCATCACGTCCAAGATTAGTAGACCGTCTCCTGCCTGCATCTACTACTATTACTCCACATATCAACCGCTATCCAGCGTGCATCTAGTGTATTAAGTTCATGGAAAACGGAGTAATGCAATAAGAACGATGACATGATGTAGACAAGATCTGTTTATCTATATGGCGGTAGATATAGATCTCGTCTTTTTATCCTTAGTAGCAATGATACATACGTGTCGGTTCCCTTTCTGTCACTGGGATCAAGCACCATAAGATCGAACCCACTACTAGGCACCTCTTCCCATTGCAAGATAAATAGATCAAGTTGTCCAGACAAAACCCAAATATCGGAGAAGAAATACAAGGCTATAAGAGATCATGCATAAAAGAGATCAAAGAAACTCAAATACTTTCATGGATATAAAAACATAGATCTGATCATAAACTCGAAGTTCATCGATCCCAAAAACACATCGCAAAAGAGTTACATCATATGGATCTCCAAGAGACCATTGTATTGACAATCAAGAGAGAGAGAGATGAAGCCATCTAGCTACTAACTACGGACCCGAAGATCTACAAAGAACTACTCACGCATCATCGGAGAGGCACCGATGGAGGTGGTGAACCCCATCTGAGATGGTGTTTAGATTGGATCTGGTGTTTCTGGACTCTGCGGTGGCTGGATGAATATTTCGTCGACTCCCCTAGGGTTATGGTATTTTTGGGGTATTTATAGAGCAAAGAGGCATTCCGGGAGCACTCGAGGTGGGCACAGCCCACCAGAGCACGCCTGGGCCTCCTGGCGCGCCCTGGTGGGTTGTGCCCCCCTTGGGGCACCCCCCAGGTGCAACCAGGGCCCATTGCCTTCCTTCTGGCCCATAAAAAATCTTCGTAAAGTTTCGTGGCATTTGGACTCCGTTTGATATTGATTTTCTGCTATGTAAAAAACATGGAAAACAGCAACTAGCACTTGGCACTATGTCAATAGGTTAGTACCAAAAAATGATATAAAATGATTATAAAACATCCAAGATTGATAATAAAATAGCATGGAACAATAAAAAATTATAGATACGTTGGAGACGTATGAGAGAAACATAGCAATGAGAGGGGAGAGTGTGTCCACGTACCCTCGTAGACCAAAAGCGGAAGTATTCAGTTAACGCGGTTGATGTAGTCGAACGTCTTCACGATCCAACTGATCCAAGTACCGAACGCACGGCACCTCCGGGTTTAGCACACGTTCAGCATGATGATGTCCCTCGAGCTCTTGATCCAGTAGAGAGTCGAGGGAGAGTTTTGTTAGCACGATGGTGTGGCGACGCTGTTGGTGATGTGATCCGTGCAGGCCTTGCCTAAGCACTATGACAATATGACCGAGGTGGTAAACTGTGGAGGGGGGCACCGCACACGGCTATGAGAAATCTTGGTTTGTCTTTGGGGTGCCCCCCCCCCCCCGCCCCCGCATATAAAGGGGGAGGAGGTGGTGGTCGCGCCAAGGGGGAGTCCTACTTGGACTCCTAGTCCAAGTAGGATTCGGCCCCCCTCCTTCCAATCAACGGAAAGGGGAATGGGGAAAGGAGGAAGAGGGAGAAGGAAAGGGGGGTCGTGCCCCCCACCCCCAGTCCAATTCAGTTTGGGCTTGGGGGGGCGCCACCTCCTGTGGCAGCCTCCCTCTCTCCACTATGGCCCAATAGGCCCATTAACTTTCCCGGGGGGTTCCGGTAGCCTCCCGGTACTCCAAAAAAAATCCCGAAACCTTATCAGAACCATTCCGGTGTCCATATATAACCTTTCAATATATCAATCTTTACCTCTCGACTATTTCGAGACTCCTCATCATGTCCGTGATCTCATCCGAGACTCCGAATAAACTTCGGTCACCAAAACACATAACTCATAATACAAATCATCATCGAACGTTCAGCGTGCGGACCCTACAGGTTCGAGAACTATGTAGACATGACCGAGACACATCTCCGGTCAATAACCAATAGCGGAACCTGGATGCTCATATTGGCTCCTACATATTCTACGAAGATCTTTATTGGTCAAACCGCATAACAACATACGTGTAACACCCCGGATGTAACTTTCCCAATTTGTACTCCAACTCTTGCCGTTTCCGGCGTTAAGTTATATTTATTTCCTCGGGTTCGGGTCTTTGTCTCCGTGTGTTGTTGTCGTTGCCATGCATCTCATATCATGTCATCATGTGCATTGCATTTGCATACGTGTTCGTCTCATGCATTCGAGCATTTTCCCCGTTGTCCGTTTTGCATTCCGACGTTTCGTTATCCTCCGGTGGTCATTTCTACCTTTCTTTCGTGTGTGGGGATTAAACATTTCCGGATTGGACCGAGACTTGCCAAGCGGCCTTGGTTTACTACCGGTAGACCGCCTGTCAAGTTTCGTATCATTTGGACTTCGTTTGATACTCCAACGGTTAACCGAGGGACCGAAAAGGCCTCGTGTGTGTTGCAGCCCAACACCCCTCCAATTTGGCCCAAAACCCACCTAAGCCTTCTCCATCATCTAGATCGTTCGATCACGATCGCGTGGCGAAAACCGCACCTCATTTGGACTCTCCTAGCTCCCTCTATGGCTATAAATAGACCCCTCTCGAAAAATCCGGATCCTCCCCCGTCCAAACCCTTTAAATCCACCGCGCCGCACCAGACTTTGTCCGCCCCGCGCCGGACAAATCCCGCCGCCGCCAGCCACTCCTCGCCCGACACATGGCGCGCCGCCACCCGCTCCCGCGCCGGCACGCTCGGCCCGAGGAGAGCCCCCGCGGCCCAGCCGCCCGCGCCGCCTCCTTGCGCCCGGCGCCGCCGCCTCCCTTGACTCCGGCGGCCGGCGCCACCGCACGCCATCGCCGCCCGGCGCCGCGCCTCCTCTCGCCAACCCCGCCGCCTTTTTCCCGCGGTCCGGCCACCGCCGCCACTGCAAGCCGCCGCCCGAGCTCGCCGGCCGGTCGCCGCCCGCGGCCGCCCCGGCCTCCGTGCTCGCCGCCGCCGCCTCCTCTCCGGCCGACCTCCTCTCCCTCGTCGCCGACCAGTCCTCCGGCGAGCCCCGCGCCCTCCTCCGACGAAACCCCGGCCGGCCGACCTTGTTTTGCGCCAGATCCGGATCGGGTGAATAGTAAACCCTAGATCCGCGGGTGTTTTTTTTCCTAAGTCCCAAAATTCCAGATCCAAGTTGCCATGTTCATAGCCTCGTAACTTTGCATCCGTAGCTCTGATTCATGCATATAGCATATCAAAATGTTCATCCCAGAGAGTACATCATTTCGTTCCATTGCATCATTTTCATTTGAGTTCATCTTGATGCCCGAAATGCTGTTAGAAGAGGGCTACTTGAGTTAATTGTCAGATCTGCTACTCCGTTTAGCTTTTTGTCATTTTTGCCAGGATTAATGTGTGCATGATATGCCCATGAGTTCTACATATGTTTTGTTAAGGGTTTTGTCATATTTACAGAGGTGCAACCCATGTATTTTTGTGATGTGTGTGTTGACTAGTGCAAGCTTGCAAAGTGGTGCACTTGCTAATTCTGTTTTCAGGGACTTAGCAATTCCACTAAGTCCTTGAGCTGTTTATCTCATGATGCCATATGTTCATGTTGTTTCCTACTGATCCGTGCCTCTTTTGAGGATGATCAGTAAGGATGTTTTGTCAATATTGTAGTGCTCTATCCATCCATTTCTTTGTTTGCAATTATGGAGCACCCTAGCTTGAGTCAATCGAGCTCTATTTTTGCTACTTTGTGAATCTGGGCAGATTGTCAACTTGTTTGCAATTTTGCTGACGATGTTGTAGTTGATCCATGCATGCTATGCTATTGTTCTTGCCATGTCTAGCTTGCATTTTGTGCCTTCTTGATGGGTGTATGCTTGTCTTGCCATGACTTGCACCGTAGTGAGTGCATCGAGCTTGTAAACATGCCTACTTGAGTTATATTTCAGCATGTGTCAGTTTTTCACAAAGTCTGAAAACTGATTATGTTTTTGCTATGTTCACATGCTTGCAATTGTATTTTCTGATCCCTTTTGGCTCAAGGTCACTAAGGGACTTTTGTTAAGCTCTTTGAGTAGCTCCATGCCATGCTTTACTTTGCCATGTTCAGATCCTGTAGCATATAGTTTTGTTGCTCCGAAGAGGGCTACCTGATCTAAAATTCCAGACAAGTGTTAATTTCACTAAGTCTGAGATCTGTTTGTCATATGCATTTTTGCCATGCTTGTTTTAACCTGTTAATGGATGAATTGGCCGTAGCTCAGTGCTAGACTTTTGTTAAGCATCTTGAATGCATCCCTGCCATGTATTTTTTTGTCATGTTTGGGTGCTGTAGCATGTTCATCTCATTGCATCTAGATGGCTACTTGCTATAAATCGCAGAACGTGGCCATATTTGAATCGCTTGCCATTTCCAAACCGTAACTCCGATTCCGGCGTTCTTTATATCGTTTTCAAGCGATTTCATCTCATCTTTCCAGTGGCACACTTGGTTTTCCAAGTTGATGCCAGGTTCATGCATTTCCTGTCATATCTTGCATTTTGCATCCCGCATCGCATTCCGCATAGCATATCATCATTGCATCATATTGCTTGGTCTTGCACGTGGTTGATTGTATCCTTGTTGCTTCTTTGTCTTGTTTGGGTAGAGCCGGGAGACGAGTTCGCTAACAAGGAGCCCGTTGAGTTTGCTTTTGAGGATCCAGTCAACTCTGACAACTGTGCAGGCAAGATGATCATACCCTCGAAATCACTACTATCTTTGCTATGCTAGTTTGCTCGCTCTTTTGCTATGCCATTGCTACGATGCCTACCACTTGTTTTTGAGCCTCCCATATTGCCATGTCAAACCTCTAACCCACCTTGTCCTAGCAAACCGTTGTTTGGCTATGTGACCGCTTTGCTCAGCCCCTCTTATAGCGTTGCTAGTTGCATGTGAAGATTGGAGGTCGTTCCTTGCTGGAACATTTATTTACGTGTTGGGATATCATTATATTGCCATGTTATCTTAATGCATCTATATACTTGGTAAAGGGTGGAAGGCTCGGCCTCTCACCTAGTGTTTTGTTCCACTCTTGCCGCCCTAGTTTCCGTCATATCGGTGTTATGTTCCCGGATTTTTGCGTTCCTTACGCGGTTGGGTTATAATGGGAACCCCTTAATAGTTCGCCTTGATTAAAGCTTTTCCAGCAATGCCCAACCTTGGTTTTACCATTTGCCACCTAGCCTTTTCTTTCCCTTGGGTTCTGCAGACTCAAGGGTCATCTTATTTTAACCCCCCCGGGCCAGTGCTCTCTGAGTGTTGGTCCAACCGAGCGATGTCCGGGGCTACCAGGGGCAACTCTGGGCTGGCCTACCCGACGTCTGGCTCATCTGAGTGTGCCCTGAGAACGAGATATGTGCAGCTCCTATCGGGATTTGTCGGCACATTCGGGCGGTGTTGCTGGTCTTGTTTTAACCGTCGAAGTGTCTTGAATTACCGAGATACCGAGTCTGATCGAAACGTCTTGGGAGGAGGTCTATTCCTTCGTTGACCGTGAGAGCTTGTCATGGGCTAAGTTGGGACTCCCCTGCAGGGATTTGAACTTTCGAAAGCCGTGCCCGCAGTTATGGGCGGATGGGAATTTGTTAATGTCCGGTTGTAGATAACTTGAACCTTAACTTAATTAAAATGAATCAACTGAGTGTGTTACCGTGATGGCCTCTTCTCGGCGGAGTCCGGGAGGTGGACACGGCGTTGGAGTAATGTTTGTGCAGGTTGCTCTCTAGTTTCTCGCTCGTGCTTTGCCTCCTCTTCTCGCTCTCTTTTGTGAATAAGTTAGCCACCATATATGCTAGTCGCTTGCTGCAGCTCCACATATATTTACCTTGCCTTACCTATAAGCTTAAATAGTCTATCGCGAGGGTGCGAGATTGCTGAGTCCCTGTGGCTCACAGATTACTATTACACCAGATGCAGGGCCTGATGATTTCGCTCCAGGAGACGCGTTTGAGCTCAAGTGGGAGTTCGACGAAGACTCTAACCGCTACTATGTTTCCTTTCCCGATGATCAGTAGTGGTGCCCAGTTGGGGGTGAACGGGACCGTTGTCGCATGTTGGGTTCTCTTTTATTTTGGCGCCGTAGTCGGGCCATGAGTGTTTGGATGATGTAATGTTATTTTTGTACTTGATTGACGTGGCGAGTGTAAGCCAACTATTGTTATCTCCCCTTTATTATTTATATTACATGGGATGTTGTGAAGATTGCCTAACTTGCGACATATGCCTTCAATGCGATTATGTCTCTAAGTCGTGCCTCGACACGTGGGAGCTATAGTCGCATCGAGGGTGTTACAATACGTCATTCCCTTTGTCATCGATATGTTACTTGCCCGAGATTCGATCATCGGTATCATCATACCTGGTTCAATCTCGTTACTGGCAAGTCTCTTTAGTCATTCCATAATGCATCATCCCACAACCAGCTCATTAGTCGCATTGCTTGCAAGGCTTATAGTGATGTGCATTACCGAGAGGGCCCAGAGATACCTCTCCAATACACGGAGTGACAAATCCTATGAAGGAAATATGCCCTAGAGGCAATAATAAAGTTGTTATTTATATTTCATTATATCATGATAAATGTTTATTATTCATGCTAGAATTGTATTAACCGGAAACTTAGTACATGTGTGAATACATAGACAAACAGAGTGTCACTAGTTTGCCTCTACTTGACTAGCTCGTTGAATTAAAGATGGTTAAGTTTCCTAGCCATAGACATGAGTTGTCATTTGATTAACGGGATCACATCATTAGAGAATGATGTGATTAACTTGGCCCATTCTGTTAGCTTAGCACGATGATCGTTTACTTTGTTGCTATTGCTTTCTTCATGACTTATACATGTTCCTCTGACTATGAGATTATGCGACTCCCGAATACCGGAGGAACACTTTGTGTGCTACCAAATGTCACAACGAAACTGGGTGATTATAAAGGTGCTCTACAGGTGTCTCCGATGGTACTTGTTGAGTTAGCATAGATCAAGATTAGGATTTGTCACTCCGATTGTCGGAGAGGTACCTCTGGGCCCTCTCGGTAATGCACATCACTATAAGCCTTGTAAGCAATGTGACTAATTAGTTAGTTGCAGGATGATGCATTATGGAACGAGTAAAGATACTTGTCGGTAACAAGATTGAACTAGGTATTGAGATACCAACGATCAAATCTCGGGCAAGTAACATATCGATGACAAAGGGAACAACGTATGTTGTTATGCGGTTTGACCGATAAAGATCTTCGTAGAATATGTAGGAGCCAATATGAGCATCCAGGTTCCGCTATTGGTTATTGACCTGAAATGAGTCTCGGTCATATCTACATAGTTCTCGAACCCGTAGGGTCCGCACGCTTAACGTTCGGTGACAGTCGGTGTTATGAGTTTATGTGTTTTGATGTACCGAAGGTTGTTCGGAGTCCCGGATGAGATCAGGGACATGACAAGGAGTCTCGAAATGATCGAGTCGTAAAGATCAATATATTGGAAGGCTATATTCGGATATCGGAAAGGTTCCGAGTGATCCGGGTATTTTCGGAGTATCGAGGGAGTTACGGGAATACGGGAGTACATATGGGCCTTAGTGGGCTTTAAGGGAAAAGGAGGATAAGTCACGAGGGCTGGCCGCGTGCTCCCCATGGGCCTAGTCCGAATTGGACTAGGGGAGGGGCTGTGCCCCCTCTTTCCTTCTCCTCCCACTCTCCTTCCTTCCCCCTCCTAGTAGGACTAGGAAAGGAGGAGTCCTACTCCTACTAGGAGGAGGATTCCTCCCCTTTGGCGCGCCTAGAGAGGCCGGCCGGCCTCCCCCCCTCCTTTATATACGCGTGGAGGGGGCACCCTAGAGGACACACAAGTTGACCAGTTGATCTTTTAGCCATGTGCGGTGCCCCCCTCCACCATAATCCACCTCGGTCATATCGTAGCAGTGCTTAGGCGAAGCCCTGCGTCAGTAGCATCATCATCACGGTCATCACGCTGTCGTGCTGACGGAACTCTCCCTCGAAGCTCTGCTAGATCGGAGTTCGTGGGACGTCACCGAGCTGAACGTGTGCTGAACTCGGAGGTGCCGGACGTTCGGTACTTGGATCGGTCGGATCATGAAGACGTACGACTACATCAACCGCGTTCTCATAATGCTTCCGCTTACGGTCTACGAGGGTACATGGACGAAACTCTCCCCTCTCATTGCTATGCATCACCATGATCTTGTGTGTGCGTAGGAATTTTTTTGAAATTACTGTGTTCCCCAACAGTGGCATCCGAGCCAGGTTTATGCGTAGATGTTATATGCACGAGTAGAACACAAAGGAGTTGTGGGCGTGGGTATATACATATTGCTTGTCGTCACTAGTTGATTCTTGATTCAGCGGCATTGTTGGATGAAGCGGCCCATACCAACATTACGCGTACGCTTACGCGAGACTGGTTCTACCGATGTGCTTCGCACACAGGTGGCTAGTGGGTGTCTGTTTCTCCAGCTTTAGTTGAATCGGATTCAATAAACAGGGTTCTTTCTGAAGATCAAAAAGCAATCACTATACCGCGTTGTGGTTTTTGACGCGTAGGTAAGAACGGTTCTTGCTCAGCCCATAGCAGCCACGTAAAACTTGCAACAACAAAGTAGAGGACGTCTAACTTATTTTTGCAGGGCATGTTGTGATGTGATATGGTCAAAAAATGATGAGATATAAGTTGTTGTATAAGATTATCATGTTTTGTTGAAGTTATCGGCAACTGGCAGAAGCCTAATGGTTGTCTCTTTATTGCATAATATGCAAGTGTCAAATAATTGCTTTGCTTTATCGCTATGAGATAGCAATAGTTGGTGAGACGACCATGTGACGACACGTTGATAGAGATCAAGATGATGGAGATCATGGTGTCATGCCGGTGACAATAGAGATCATGATGGTACTTTGGAGATGGAGATCAAAGGCACAAGATGACACTGGCCATATCCTGTCACATATTTTTGATTGCATGTGATGTTTATCCTTTATGCATCTTGTTTTGCTTAGTTCGGCAGTAGCATTATAAGATGATCTCTCACTAAATTTCAAGGTATAAGTGTTCTCCCTGAGTATGCACTATTGCGAAAGTTCTTCGTGCTGAGACACCACGTGATGATCGGGTGTGATAGGCCCTACGTTCACATACAACGGGTGCAAGCCAGTTTTGCACACACGGAATACTTGGGTTAAACTTGACGAGCCTAGCATATGCAGATATGGCCTCGGAACAATGGAGACCGAAAGGTCGAGCATGAATCATATAGTAGATATGATCAACATAGTGATGTTCACCATTGAAAACTACTCCATCTCACCTGATGATCGAACATGGTTTAGTTGATTTGGATCACGTGATCATTTAGATGACTAGAGGGATGTCTATCCAAGTGTGAGTTCTTAAGTAATATTATTAAATTGAACTTTAATTTATCATGAACTTAGTCCTAATAGTATTTGCATATCTATGTTGTAGACCAATAGCTTGCAATGTAGCTCCCCGTTTTATTTATGATATGTTCCTAGAGAAAACTATATTGAAAGATGATAGTAGCAATGATGCGGATTGGATCCATGATCTGAGGATTATCCTCGTTGCTGCACAGAAGAATTATGTCCTTGATGCACCGCTAGGTGACAGACCTATGGCAGGAGCAGATGCACACGTTATGTACGTTTGACAAAGCTCGGTATGATGACTGCTTAATAGTTTAGTGCACCATGCTTTAGGGCTTAGAACCAGGACTTCAAAAATGTTTTGAAAAGTCATGAAGCATATGAGATGTTCCAAGAGCTGAAATTGGCATTTCAGACTTATGCCCGAGTCGAGAGGTATGAGACCTCTGACAAGTACTTTTCCTACAAGATGGAGGAGAATAGCTCAGCTAGTGAGCATGTGCTCAGAATGTCTGAGTACTACAATCACTTGAATCAAGTGGGAGTTAATCTTCCCGATAAGATAGTGATTGATAAAGTTCTCTAGTCACTATCACCAAGTTACTAGAACTTCGTGATGAACTATAATATGCAAGAGATAACAAAAACAATTCCCAAGCTCTTCGTGATGCTGAAATCGACGAAGGTAGAAATCAAGAAAAACATCAAGTGTTGATGGTTGACAAGACCACTAGTTTCAAGAAAAGGGAAAAGGAAGAAGGGTAACTTCAAGAAAAACGGCAAGCAAGTTGTTGCTCAAGTGAAGAAGCCCAAGTCTAGACCTAAGCCTGAGACTAAGTGCTTCTACTTCAAAGGGACTGGTCACTGGAAGCAGAACTGCCCCAAGTATTTGGAGGATAAGAAGGATGGCAAAGTGAACAAAGATATATTTGATATACATGTTATTCATGTGTACTTTACTAGTGTTTATAGCAACCCCTCAGTATTTGATACTAGTTCAATTTCTAAGATTAGTAACTCGAAATGGGAGTTGCAGAATGAACAGAGACTAGTTAAGGGTGAAGTGACGATGTGTGTTGGAAGTGGTTCCAAGATTGATATGATCATCATCGCACACTCCCTATACTTTCGGGATTAGTGTTGAACCTAAATAAATGTTATTTGGTGTTTGCGCTAAGCATGAATTTAAAGTCAAAAAATAATTGTTGTTCTGTTTACATGAATAAAACCTTCAATGGTTATACACCCAAGGTAAATGGTTTATTGAATCTCGATCGTTGTAATACACATATTCATAATATTGAAGCCAAAATATGCAAAGTTAATAATGATAGTGCAACTTATATGTGGCACTGCCATTTAGGTCATATTGGTGTAAAGCGCATGAAGAAACTCCATGCTGATGAGATTTTGGAATCACTTGATTATGAATCACTTGATGCTTGTGAACCATGCCTCATGGGCAAGATGACTAAGACTCCGTTCTCCGGAACTATGGAGCGAGCAACAGATTTGTTGGAAATCATACATACTGATGTATGTGGTCTGATGAATGTTGAGGCTCACGGCGGGTATCGTTATTTTCTCACCTTCATAGATGATTTGAGCAGATATGGGTATATCTACTTGATGAAACTTAAGTCTGAAACATTTAAAAAGTTCAAAGAATTTCAGAGTGAAGTGGAAAATCATCGTAACAAGAAAATAAAGTTTCTTTGATCTGATCGTGGAGGAGAATATTTGAGTTACGAGTTTGGTCTTCAACCAAAACAATGTGGAATAGTTTCACAAATTCATGCCACCTGGAACACCACAACATAATGGTGTGTCCGAACATCATAACCGTACTTTATTGGATATAGTGCAGTCTATGATGTCTCTTACCGATTTACCACTATTGTTTTGGGGTTATGCATTAGAGACATCTACATTCACGTTAAATAGGGCACCGGTTAACCCGTTGAGATGAAACCGTATGAACTATGGTTTGGCTAGAAACCTAAGTTGTCGTTTCTTAAATTTTGGGGTTGCGATGCTTATGTGAAAAAGTTTCATCCTGATAAGCTCAAACCCAAATCGGAGAAATGTGTCTTCATAGGATACCCAAAAGGAGACAGTTGGGTACACCTTCTATCACAGATCCGAAGGCAAGACATTCGTTGCTAAGAATGGATCCTTTCTAGAGAAGGAGTTTCTCTCGAAAGAAGTGAGTGGGAGGAAAGTAGAACTTGACGAGGTAATTGTACCTTCTCCCTTATTGGAAAGTAGTTCATCACTGAAATCAGTTCCAGTGATTCCTACATCAGTAAGTGAGGAAGCTAATGATGATGATCATGAAACTTCTGATCAAGTTACTATAGAACCTCGTAGGCCAACCTGTTCTGGAAGTCATGTTACTTGACCATGACGAACCTACGAACTATGAGGAAGCGATGATGAGATCAGATTCTGCAAAATGGCTTGAGGCCATGAAATCTGAGATGGGATCCATGTATGAGAACAAAGTATGGACTTTGATTGACTTGCCCGATGATCGGTGAGTCATTGAGAATAAATGGATCTTCAAGAGGAAGATGGACGTTGATAGTAGTGTTACTATCTATAAAGCTCGAATTGTCGCAAAAATGTTTCCGACAAGTTCAAGGTGTTGACTACGATGAGAGTTTCTTACTCGTATCGATGCTTAAAAGTCTGTCCGAATCATGTTAGCAGTAGCCGCATTTTATGAAATCTGGCAAATGGATGTCAAAACTGCATTCCTTAATGGATTTCTTAAAGAAGAGTTGTATATGATGCAACCAAAAGGTTTTGTCGATCCTAAAGGTGCTAACAAAGTGAGCAAGCTCCAGCGATCCATCCATGGACTGGTGCAAGCATCTCGAAGTTGGAATATATGCTTTAATAAAGTTATCAAAGCATATGGTTTTATACAGACTTGCGGTGAAGACTGTATTTACAAAGAAAGTGAGTGGGAGCACTACAACATTTCTGATAAGTATATGTGAATGACATATTGTTGATCGGAAATAATGTAGAATTTTCTGGAAAGCATAAACGAATGTTTGAAAGGATTTTTTTTCAAAGAAAGACCTCGGTGAATCTACTTACATATTTAGCATCATGATCTATAGAGATAGATCAATACGCTTGATATATTTTCAATGAGTACATACCTTAACAAGATTTTGAAGTAGTTCAAAATGGAACAGCCAAAGAAGAAGTTCTTGCCTGTGTTGCAAGGTGTGAAGTTGAGTAAAGACTCAAAACCCGACCACGGCAGAAAATAGAAAGAGAATGAAAAGTCATTCCCTATGCCTCGGTCATAGGTTCTACAAAGTATGCTATGCTGTGTACCAGACCTATTGTGTACCTCACCATAAGTTTGGAAAGAGGGTACAATAGTGATCCAGGAGTGGATCACTGGACAGCGGTCAAAAATATCCTTAGTGGAATAAGGAAATGTTTGTCGGTTATGGAGGTGACAAAGAGTTCATCGTAAAGAGTTACATCGATGCAAGCTTTGACACCGATCTGGATGACTCTAAGTCTCGATCTAGATACATATTGAAAGTGGGAGCAATTAGCTAGAGTAGCTCCATGCAAAGCATTGTAGACATAGAAAATTTGCAAAATACATACGGCTCTGAATGTGGCAGACCCGTTGACTAAATTTCTCTCACAAGCGAAACATGATCACTCTTTGGGTGTTAATCACATAGCGATGTGAACTAGATTATTGATTCTAGTAAACCCTTTGGGTGTTAGTCACATGGAGATGTGAACTAATCACATAAAGATGTGAACTATTGGTGTTAAATCACATGACAATGTGAACTAGATTATTGACTCTAGTGTAAGTGGGAGACTGAAGGAAATATGCCCTAGAGGCAATAATAAAGTTGTTATTTATATTTCCTTATATCATGATAAATGTTTATTATTCATTCTAGAATTGTATTAACCGGAAACTTAGTACATGTGTGAATACATAGACAAACAGAGTGTCACTAGTTTGCCTCTACTTGACTAGCTCGTTGAATTAAAGATGGTTAAGTTTCATGGCCATAGACATGAGTTGTCATTTGATTAAAGGGATCACATCATTAGAGAATGATGTGATTGACTTGACCCATTCCGTTAGCTTAGCACGATGATCGTTTAGTTTGTGGCTACAGCTTTCTTCATGACTTATACATGTTCCTCTGACTATGAGATTATGCGACTCCCGAATATTGAAGGAACACTTTGTGTGCTACCAAACGTCACAACGTAACTGGGTGATTATAAAGGTGCTCTACAGGTGTCTCCGATGGTACTTGTTGAGTTGGCATAGGTCGAGATTAGGATTTGTCACTCCGATTGTCGGAGAGGTATCTCTTGGCCCTCTCGGTAATGCACATCACTATAAGCCTTGCAAGCAATATGACTAATGAGTTAGTTACAGGATAATGCATTACCGAACAAGTAAAGAGACTTGCCGGTAACGAGATTGAACTAGGTATTGAGATACCGATGATCGAATCTCGGGCAAGTAACATACCGATGACAAAGGGAACAACGTATGTTGTTATGCGGTTTGACCGATAAAGATCTTCGTAGAATATGTAGGAGCCAATATGAGCATCCAGGTTTCGCTATTTGTTATTGACCGGAAATGAGTCTCGGTCATGTCTACATAGTTCTCAAACCCGTAGGGTCAGCACGCTTAATGTTCGGTGACGATCGGTATTATGAGTTTATGTGTTTTGATGTACTGAAGGTTGTTCGGAGTCCCGGATGAGATCAGGTACATGACGAGGAGTCTCGAAATGATCGAGCCGTGAAGATCGATATATTGGAAGGCAATATTCGGATATCAGAAAGGTTCCGAGTGATCCGGGTATTTTTCGGAGTACCGGAGGAGTTACGGGAATACGGGAGTACATATGGGCCTTAGTGGGCTTTAAGGGAAAAAGAGGAGAAGCCACGAGGGCTGGCCGCGCGCCCCCCATGGGCCTAGTCCGAAATGTACTAGGGGAGGGGCTGCGCCCCCTCTTTCCTTCTCCTCCCCCTCTCCTTCCTTCCGCCTCCTAGTAGGACTAGGAAAGGAGGAATCCTACTCCTACTAGGAGGAGGATTCCTCCCCCCTTTGGCGCGCCTAGAGAGGCTGGCCGGCCTCCCCTCCCTCCTTTATATACGTGGGGAGGGGGCACCCTAGAGGACACACAAGTTGATCAGTTGATCTTTTAGCCATGTGTGGTGCCCCCTCCACCATAATCCACCTCGGTCATATCGTAGCGGTGCTTAGGCAAAGCCCTGCGTCGGTAGCATCACCATCACCGTCATCACGCTGTCGTGCTGACAGAACTCTCCCTCAAAGCTCTGCTGGATTGGAGTTCGTGGGACGTCACCGAGCTGAACGTGTGCTGAACTCGGAGGTGCCGTACGCTCGGTACTTGGATCAGTCGGATCGTGAAGACGTACGACTACATCAACCGCGTTCTCATAACGCTTCCTCTTACGGTCTACGAGGGTACGTGGACGAAACACTCCCCTCTCGTTGGTATGCATCACCATGATCTTGCATATGCGTTGGAATTTTTTTGAAATTACTGTGTTCCCCAACATCCTAATCTCGATCTATGCCAACTTAACAAACACCTTCGGAGACACCTGTAGAGCATCTTTATAATCACCCATTTACGTTGTGACATTTGATAGCACACAAAGTGTTCCTCCGGTATTCGGGAGTTGCATAATCTCATAGTCACAGGAATATGTATAAGTCATGAAGAAAGCAATAGCAATAAAACTAAACGATCATAATGCTAAGCTAACAGATGGGTCTTGTCCATCACATCATTCTCTAATGATGTGATCTTGTTCATCAAATGACAACACATGTCTATGGTCAGGAAACTTAACCATCTTTGGTTAACGAGCTAGTTTAGTAGAGGCATACTAGGGACACTCTGTTTGTCTAAGTATTCACACATGTACTAAGTTTCCGGTTAATACAATTCTAACATGAATAATAAACATTTATCATGATATAAGGAAATATAAATAACAACTTTATTATTGCCTCTAGGGAATATTTCCTTCAGCGTCATCTTGGAAAGGCGGCAAGACCGCTAATGTTGTCATCGGAGACACTGACATGAAGGATGCTGGGTATGGTATATTTCCCACTATTCTTTCAGTATGTCATTCTCCTGATTGGTTGATTGACACGGGTGCTAATGTGCATGTATGCGGTGATATTTCCATGTTTTCGTCTTATCAGACCGCAGGGACTTCCACCGTGCTGATGGGCAACGGTTCAAGTGCTTCTGTTCGTGGTGTTGGCATTGTCGATCAGAGGTTTACTTCGGGGAAGATCGTGCGGCTGAAGAATGTGCATTATGTCCCCTCCGTCAATAAAAATCTTGTTAGCGGATCTCTTCTGTGTAGAGATGGCTACAAGCTTGTCTTTGAGTCAAATAAATTTGTAATATCCAAGTATGGAACTTTTGTTGGTAAAGGCTATGAGTCAGGAGGCTTGTTTCGTTTATCCTTATCAGACGTTTGCAATAAAGTTGTTAATCATGTTTGCAACAATAGTGAGTCAAATGTGTGGCATTCACGTCTTTGTCATGTTAACTTTGGTTGGCTACAAGCTTGTCTTTGAGTCAAATAAATTTGTAATATCCAAGTATGGCACTTTTGTTGGTAAAGGCTATGAGTCAGGAGGCTTGTTTCATTTATCAGACGTTTGCAATAAAGCTGTTAATCATGTTTGCAACAATAGTGAGTCAAATGTGTGGCATTCACGTCTTTTTCATGTTAACTTTGGTTGCATGTCGTGACTAGAGAAGTTGAACTTAATCCCTAGTTTCACCACTGTTAAGGGATCTAAGTGTCAAGTGTGTGTGCAAGCTAAGCAACCTCGTAAGTCTCATGTGACTGTGGAAACGAGAAATCTTGCACCACTAGAGCTCATACATTCAGATCTATGTGAAATGAATGGTGTTTTGACAAAAGGTGGAAAGAAGTATTTTATGATGCTAATTGATGACTCCACTAGATACTGTCATGTGTATCTTTTGAAATCTAAGGATGAGGCTTTGAACTATTTCAAGATCTATAAAGCTGAAGCGGAAAACCAACTTGATCGGAAGATCAAGAGGCTTAGGTCCGATTGTGGTGGAGAGTATTTCTCAAATTAATTTGATTCCTTTTGTGGTGGAGAGGACGCCTCCCTATTCACCTCAGTCAAATGGGGTGGCCAAAAGAAAGAACCGTACTCCAACTGATTTGGTTAACGCCATGTTAGACACATCGGGTCTCTTCAAGGCATGGTGGGGAGAGGCGCTATTGACGGCATGTCATGTACTAAACCGAGTTCCCACAAAGAACAAAGAGATAACTCCATTCGAGGAATGGGAGAAGAAAAAGTTAAAGCTCTCTTATCTACGAAAATGGGGTTGTTTGGCGAAAGTCAACGTGCCAATTCCAAAGAAGCGGAACCTTGGACCAAAGACTGTCGATTGTGTTTTCCTGGCATATGCTTTTCATAGCATTGGTTATACATTCTTGGCTGTAAAATCTGAGGTACCTGACATGCATGTCGATATGATCATGGAGTCTAATGATGCGACGTTCTTTGAAGATATCTTTCCCATGAAGGATATGACTGATACGTCTCCAACATATCTATAATTTTTTATTGTTCCATGCTATTACATTATCTGTTTTGGATGTTTAATGGGCTTTAATATGCACTTCTATATTATTTTTGGGACTAACCTATTAACCGGAGGGTCGGTGCAAATTGTTGTTTTTTGCCTATTTCAGTGTTACAGAAAAGGAATATCAAACGGAATCCAAACGGAATGAAACCTCCGCGAGGATCTTTCTTGGAACAAACGCAACCCAGGAGACTTGGAGTACAAGTCTGGAAGTCCCCGAAGCTTCCACGAGGCAGGGGCGCGCCTAGGGGGGTAGGCGCGCCCCACACCCTCGTGGTCCCCACGGAGCTCCACCGACGTACTTCTTTCGCCTATATATACCCATGTACCCTAAAAACATCCAGGAGAGCCACGAAACCGCTTTTCCACTCCTGCAACCTTCTGTACCCATGAGATCCCATAAATTGTGGATTTATGAATTTGATTGTCTATGAATATTATTTGGTTCTTCTCTGAATTCTTATATGCATGATTTGATATCTTTGCAAGTCTCTTCGAATTATCGGTTTAGTTTGGCCTACTAGATTGATCTTTCTTGCAATGGGAGAAGTGCTTAGCTTTGGGTTCAATATTGCGGTGTCCTTTCCCAGTGACAGCAGGGGTAGCAAGGCACGCATTGTATTGTTTCCATCGAGGATAAAAAGATGGGGTTTATATCATATTGTTTGAGTTTAACCCTCTACATCATTTCATCTTGCCTAATGTGTTACTCTGTTCTTGTGAACTTAATACTCTAGATGCATACTTGATAGCGGTCGATGTGTGGAGTAATAGTAGTAGATGCAGAATCGTTTCGGTCTACTTGACACGGACGTGATGCCTATATTCATGATCATTGCCTTAGATATCATCATAACTATGCGCTTTTCTATCAATTGCTCGGCAGTAATTTGTTCACCCACCCTAATACATGCTATCTTGAGAGAAGCCACTAGTGAAACCTATGGCCCCCGGGTCTACTTTACATCATATAAGTTTCCAATCTATAATTCTAGTTTACTATTTATTTTATTTTGCAGTCTTTATTTTCCAATCTATACAACAAAAATACCAAAAATATTTATCTTATTATCTTTATCAGATCTCACTTTTGCAAGTGGCTGTGAAGTGATTGACAACCCCTTTATCGCGTTGGTTGCAAGGTTCTTGATTATTTGTGCAGGTACTAGGCGACTTGCATGTAGACTCCTACTGGATTGATACATTGGTTCTCAAAAACTGAGGGAAATACTTACGCTACTTTGCTGCATCACCCTTTCCTCTTCAAGGGAAAACCAACCCATGCTCAAGAGGTAGCAATGACTACCTCATCTAATCAGGAGATGCCTAGTTCATCGAATCAGGAACCAGTTACAATTACTGAACCTGTCATTTTGATGGAACACTTTGAAAATCCTGTGGATAAGAACAATGAAGTTCCTACTATGAGCAAGAGACAGAGGACTGCAAAGTTCTTTGGTGATGATTTTCTTGTGTATCTCATAGATGGCACTCCCAGTTCTATTTCAGAGGCCTATGCATTTGAAGATGCTGACTACTGGAAGGAAGCGGTCCGTAGTGAGATGGATTCTATCTTGGCAAATGAAACTTGGGAGATCACTGATCGTCCTTATGGGTGCAAACCTATAGGGTGCAAATGGGTATTCAAGAAGAAACTTAGGCCTGATGGTACTATTGAGAAATACAAGGCAAGTCTCATGGCCAAGGGTTATACCCAAAAGGAAGGTGAAGACTTCTTTGATACTTACTCACCTATGGCTCGACTGACCATTATTCGAGTACTAATTTCTCTAGCGGCCTCACATAGTCTTCTCATTCATCAAATGGATGTTAAGACTGCTTTCCTAAATGGAGAGTTGGATGAGGAAATTTACATGGAACAACCAGATGGGTTTGTAGTAGATGGTCAGGAAGGAAAAGTGTGCAAGTTGCTGAAGTCTTTGTATGGACTTAAGCAAGCACCCAAGCAGTGGTATGAGAAGTTTGAAAGAACTTTAACAGCTACAGGATTTATTCTAAACGAAGCTAATAAATGTGTGCACTATTGCCATGGTGGGGGCGAGGGAGTTACCCTTTGCTTGTATGTTGATGACATACTGATTTTCGGAACAAATCTGAATGTTATTAAGGAGGTCAAGGATTTCCTATCTCGTTGTTTTGAGATGAAGGATTTAGGTGTGGCTGATGTCATTCTGAACATCAAGTTGTTGAGAGACGATGATGGTGGGTTTACATTGCTTCAATCTCACTATGTGGAAAAGATATTGAGTCGCTTTGGTTACAGTGAATGTAAGCCCTCTCCAACACCATATGATGCCAGTGTGTTGCTTCGAAAGAATCGAAGAGTCGCTAGAGATCAATTGAAATATTCTCAGATTATTAGCTCGCTTATGTACTTAGCCAGTGCTACAAGATCTGACATCTCTTTTGTTGTTAGCAAACTGAGTCGGTTTGTCCCAAAACCAGGAGATGTGCATTGGAAAGCTCTAGAGAGAGTTTTACGTTATTTGAAAGGCACTGTGAATTATGGAATTCACTACACTGGGCACCCAAATGTGCTTGAAGGGTATAGTGAATCAAACTGGATCTCGGATGCTGATGAGATAAAGGCCACGAGCGGATATGTATTCACTCATGGAGGTGGCGTTGTTTCTTGGAAGTCTTGCAAGCAGACCATCTTAATGAGGTCAACTACGGAAGCAGAACTCACAACACTAGATACAGCTACGGTTGAAGCAGATTGGCTTCGCCGGCTCTTGAATGACTTGCCGGTTGTTGAGAAACCTGTACTGGGTATCCTTATGAATTGCGACAATCAAACTGTGATCACGAAAGTGAGCAGCTCAAAGGATAGCATAAAGTCGTCAAGACACGTTCAGAGAAGGTTAAAATCTGTCAGGAAAATGAAAAACTCCGGAGTTATTGCATTGGATTATATCCAAACGTCTAAAAATCTGGCAGATCCTTTTACTAAGGGTCTATCACGTAATGTGATAGATAATGTATCGAGGGAGAAGGGTATGAGACCACAGTGGTAAACTAGTCTATGTGATCGAAGATCTCGTGAATTAGATGTGAAAGACAAGCTGTTGATCAACTAAGAGGAGAGTATCCTTACTATTAACAATACCACTCCATGAAGATGCAATACTCTCCTAAATCTGCATGGCAGGTTGATGTATATCTTAATGCGTTCTAAGTGGCTCATTAAAGCAGAGATGTTGTCCTGCAGAACATCTTTTGAAAAACGCACCTATATGAGTCTGATTGTTGAACGCCGCAATCTATGAGAATAGGGTTCTCTCTAGTAAATTCATGAAAGGTCTCGGAGTATGACACATAAGCTCCACCCATGAGGAAGACCCACAGTAGCCACGTATCGGTCAAGGCTTTCTGTGAAGCTAGATTCGTAGAAAACTTGCAGTTCAAGGCCTAGTCCACTGTTCAAGTTGCTTACTTGTGTAGTATAGATTTCTTGGTGGAAGTTCAACTTAACAGTTTCCACTGCAGTACCGGTATATACAATAGTATTTTGAAACTAAAGGCAAATTCTACGTGCCTCTAGGATCTGGTGGGGAATTGCTGGAATTTTATCTATTTATGGGCCAGCCCAATAACAATTTCAGAAATTCCTAATAAATCCTACAGGCCCACTTAGCCCATTTATGCAAGGCAAGGGGCACTTCTAAAGTTTAGTACCACATTGCTAGTTTAGAGGGAGTTGGTCCTCTTTATAAGAAAGGTTTTTTCCCCACATGTATGAGCATGAGAACAAGAGGGACATTCACGCACGCTCCTCCCTCGCCGCCCGCCTCGCCACGCCTCGTCACGACGCGCCGCGTCGCGCCACGGGTTGCGGGAACGAGCCGATGTCTAAATTTTTGCCACGAACGGCCACACAGGTGTGAAACATTTTTACTGTAGTGGAGATTGAATACGAACAGCGCACCTCTTCACATGTTGCATGTTTGCTTCGTCTCCCTCTGTTGCTTCACCTCCCGTCGCAGCCTGTTCGCCTCTCTCTCTTGTGCCTATATAAAAGAGGTCGAGTTCCGGAGCACTGCGCTACTGCTATGTTCTTCCCCATCCCGGCTTGCGGCGTGCACCGCAGGTTAGGACAGCAGGCCTCTGAAACCGCACCTCTTTGAGTCCTGTACGGGAGAAGGGTGATGAGGTTTTTGGGGTGCGCTCCGCGCGACTGCTGACTTCTTCGTCACGGACGCCCCAGACTCCGACGACTTCTTCCCCAACATCGACAACGTCCTCGACGACATGGCTGGCGAGGATGTCGACCCCAAGTCCAGTGCTTCTGCTGCTGCTGTCCCGTACATGTTCTTGCTCGTTCTGTTAGAGGCCCTGCCACAGTTTCTTGTTCTAGTGTTTGCCCTAGATATGTTAGGTTCTACTTCATATATGCAACTTGCTCTACTGTCTGCTCTAGATATGTTTAGTTGCAGTTCATATATGAAGATGTTATTTACCTTCTCTTTGCCAGATTGCATGACTTGCTTTATCTCTGTTATACTAGTCATACTTTCTTTAGTATTTCTGTTAGTAAAATTATTCGGTAAATTGCTCATATTTTCAACAGAAATAAGTTGGTACGATGAAGGAAATCTGGAAAATAGCATGCAACATATTTCCTCTTGTTTTAATTTTATTTTTCTACCGTGATTTGTTCTCTGTAAGATTCAGTTTGTGATGTCTTCGTGAGATGGACGTGTCTTTTGGTTGAAAATGACGGGTTAGGCATCCCCATCCACACTTCCCAACCAAAAAATGAAAATCCATTGGCGGAATGATGGATTTGATTTGTTTTTCATGAATTCAAAAGACGCTCACGAAATTGAAAAAATGTTAATAAATTTAAAAACTGTTGATAAAATAGAAACAGATATATAATAAAAATGTTCATGAACTTGAAAAAATGTTCATAAATTCAAAAATAAATCATGGATTTTTAAAACGTTTCTACTTTTAAAAACGTCGGAATTAAACAAATTGTGTTCATGGACTTAATATATTTTCAGAAATTTGAAAACACGTTCACCGACTTTGGAATTGTGCGTAAAACACAAAAGTGTTTGAAAATTTAAATATTATTTGCAAAATTAAAAAATGTCATGAATTTCAAACATCTTTGTGAGTTCAAACAGATAATTAGAGTTTTGTTCGCAAAAAATGTTTGCAAATTTTTTAAAATAATAAATGTAAAGTTAAAAACAAAGAAAATAAAAAATAATAAAATTAACACCGTTGGCGCTTGCTTCTTGTCCGGCCCAGTGCGAGGTTGCTGTCAGGAAGCATCCTTTTTTGTGTTTTCAGATTATTAACGAAATATAAAAACTTTCACAGAAATGGATAGAATATTTTAAATTTGAACAAAAAGTCTGAAAATTTAAAAAAAAATCGGGTTTTTAAAGAATGTTCCGCATTCCGTTCCAAGATTTCCTCCTCCCCTATGGCCCTGCGGTAAAATAATTAAGTGAAGAAATAAATTGTCACAAGCACGATGAAGGAAATACGAAAGATACTTCGTCCGTTCCTTAATTCTTTTCGTGGTTTTAGTTAGAAAAAAATAATGAAACGGAGGGAAGACCGTGCAAGATATTTTCTCTCGTTTTATTTTCTTTTACTGCTGTGATTTGTTTTCTGGATGGTTCAGTTTGCAATGGCTCTGAAGATATGGATGGACATCGGTATATGCTGTTGGCGACGTGTTTGTCAACCACTGTCGAACTCACTGTGAGACGGACGCTTCTTTTCGCTGAAAACGACGGGCGACGCATCCCCGTCCACGCTTCCCAGGCCAAAAATGAAAATCCATGGGCGGAATGATTTGCGCGGAGCGGTCCGCCTCGCTTCTTGTAGCTCGGAGGGCGACCCTGCGAAAACAACACTGCCAGTGACGCCTTGAGCAGTGTGGATGTCCAGCAGCCTGCGTGTCGACTTGCCAGCCCCCGTCTCCGTCTGAACCAAACTCCGTCTGAATCTCCCTCGCAAAACAAATACGGTACTCTGGCGAACGAATCTGGCCGCGCCTGTTCCTTTCATGCCGTCGAGCTGTCCTGTCCTGTCCGTTTATTGGCCGCCGGAGCTGAAGGCTGGCCCTCCGGTTCATCTGCCGTCGCAGATCATGCTCTCATCTTCTGAAACAAACAAAAGATGCGGTGAAACATTGTCATCAGCAGGGTCACCGTTCCAATCAGTGGGTAGAACTGTACTCCGTGGTACGCGCTGGTGCAACGCAAACAGTCTGCCTGGGCGCGCCCGTCGTGTTCCCGGGACATGCATCAGTGAGTGACGGACGTCTCTCCTGTTTTGCAGCTAGTGACTGACAACTCCGATAGTACCCGTCTGCTAAAAAAAATGCTCGAGCTAATATTGAGACTGACGCCCACGCATGTACAATGATGCTATCTTAAAAATGCCACGTAGGATAAATAATGAGATGGAGGAGAGATAACTCATAAGAAAAGATTTGTCTTCTCTTATTTAAGAGAAGATAAAAGATGATCTCTTAGTACTCTCACCATTTTTGTATACAAGGCCACTATCGAATTTACAATTTACAACTATATAAGGCCACTAACATCAATCGAGGCAAAATTGACGAGGCTTGCCTCGTACTAGCAACCAAGAATATTAATACCCCTTAAGCTGGTCATAGTGGGAGTAACTTATACTAGTGTCATGCATATGACACTAGGCTAAGTTACTATCTTCATAGTGCAAACATAGTAGTAGTGTCATAAATGGCTTCATTTATTAGCTTGTAGACTCATTTTGTATTGGAAAGCGCTATGTTACAGTAACATATTATGTTACTACTTCTCATTAACTACTTGCCACATAAGCAAAAATTATTTGGAGTGCGCTATGTTACTCGCTAAGTTACTCCCACTATGACTAGCTGTGACGCCCGGATATTTAAGCTACAGTGAACCTCTGCTATTGGTGCCACGTCACCTCGATTACTGTTCCTAATCTCGCGATGATTCAAAACTCGTTCAAATTCAAATTTTAAATAAAGTCAAACTAGAAAAGTTTTCAAACGTCAAAACTAAAATGTTCGGGTTGTGTCAAATAATGCATAGGTAATTATGGTGAAGAAAGCACATTTTTATAAAAGGTCTAAATGCACTTAAGTAACTAAAATAGTAGGTAAAACAATTAAACAAATGCATTTTGGATTTTATAAAATACTATACTATTTTGTTCAGGGATAAAAAAAAACTTTCTGTGGAAGTCGTTGGAATCGTAACTCTATTTTAGGTATGGGTTTTACTTTTTGTAAAGCTATAAATTATTAAATAATTAAAAGAAAGCAGAAAAGAAAAGAAAAAAACAGAAAAAAAAACTAACAAAGAACAAAAAAAAAGATAGAAACCCCCCCCCCCAGGGGGCCAACCGACCCAACCTGCCGGCCCAGTTGGCCACTTCGGCCGGCCCAGCCGCGCCTACTAACCCCCCCCCCCCCCACTATCCAGAAACCCTAACCCGTAACCCCACTCCCCCACTATGCTTTCCTCCCCTCGATCCGATCTGGATCGGGGTCGACCCCATCGCTGCGCCGCTGCCCGCCGCCCTCCCCGTCGCCGACGTCAAGCCCCGTCGCCGGATCTCCTCCCCTCCGTCGTCGCCTCGCCTCCCCTCTCGCACCTGTTCCCCAACCCAATATGGATCGGGAAGGGGCAACGAGCCCGACGCCCTTCCTTCACCGACGCCATCGCCGAGCGCCACTACGCCATCGTCGAGCGCCACCACCGCCGTCGCCGAACTTCGCGTTGCCTCCTCGTCTCCCTCCCTGAGCACCGCTGCCCCCGAACCCTACAGCCCCTGTGAGCTTCTCCATCTCCTCGCACTCCCTCTGTCCCGCACAGTCACCGCGTGCCGTGCCTGGTCCGGCACCCTGCTGGCGCCCCGTACCGCGCGCCTCGTCCCGCTCCGGTTCCCCTTGCACCACGCTCCTCCCCCTCGCGTGCTCTGCTGCCTGCAGCCAGGCGCGCCTCGCGTCGGCGAGCCCGCCCCGGCTCCCCTGCGGTTACTCGCTCCGGCCACCGCCTTCGTCCCGCCGTGCTGCCCGTCCCCTACCACGTTGCTCTGCCGTACTCGGCCACCCGCTCACGCCCCGTTTTCCCCCGGTGTTGTTGCTCCTTGCCCGCGAACCCTTGCTCGCCGGCCGGCGCGTGCCCGACCCTGCAATGGCCGTTGCCGCGGCCCTGGGCGTGTGCTCGTGCGGTCTGGGCAGCGCACGTGCTCGGCGCCCGTTTACCCGTGCGCCCGTTAAGCCCCCTGGGCCTATGACACATGGGCCCCGCCCAGAGAACGTTAAAAAAAGAGATTAAAAGAAGAGATAAATAAATAATTAATTAACTAAAAATTAATTAATTAATTAAGAAATTAATTAAGTTAATTAATCCTACTTAATTAATCTAATTAACCTGTTAGTCTAACTAAGCAATAATTAGTTTAACCTAATCCTAATTAACTTAACATAGTATGACAGGTGGGTCCCACTGGGCCCACACGTCAGTTTGACCCAGTCAACCTTGTTGACTGCTGATGTCATGCTGACTTCAGCAAACACTGTTCTGGATAATGTTGCATTAAAATAATTAAATAAATCCTGAAAATGATTTAAATCTTTTAAAATTAATAGAAAATAAACCGTAGCTCGGATGGAAAAACTTTGTACATGAAAGTTGCTCAGAACGGCAAGACGATTTCGGATGCGCAGCCCGTTTGTCCGCCACGCATCCCTAGCATAGCAAACACGCAACTTTCCCCCTCCGGTTCATCTGTCCGAAAACGCGAAACACCGGGAATACTTTCCCGGATGTTTCCCCCCTTCACCGGTACCACCTCGTACCGCGTTAGGGCACACCTAGCATCACGCTTTGTCATGTCATGCATCGTCATGCATTTGTTTGCATTATATTTATTGTTTCTTCCCCCTCTTCTCTCGCTAGACACCGAGACCGACGCCGCTGCTACCCAGTACGACTACGGTGTTGACGACCCCTCTCTCTTGCCAGAGCAACCAGGCAAGCCCCCCCCTTTTGATCACCAGATATCGCCTACTCTTTTCTCTATACTGCTTGCATTAGAGTAGTGTAGCATGTTACTGCTTTCCGTTATTCCTATCCTGATGCATAGCCTATCCTTGCTACTACTGTTGTTACCATTACCTGCTATCCTACTGCTTAGTATAGGATGCTAGTGTTCCATCAGTGGCCCTACACTCTTGTCCGCCTGCCATGCTATACTACTGGGCCATGATCACTGCGGGAGGTGACCACGGGCATATACAATATACTTTACACAGTTACCTTACATGTGATACTGTTCGGAGATGGGGGCTGAAGGGGCAGGTGGCTCCATCCCGATAGAGGTGGGCCTGGGTTCCCGACGGCCCCCGACTGTTACCTTGTGGCGGAGCGACAGGGCAGGTTGAGACCACCTAGGAGAGAGGTGACCTGGCCCTGGTCGGTGTTCGCGGACACTTAACACGCTTAACGAGATCTGGGTATTTGATCTGAGTCTGGCCATTTGGTCTATACGCACTAACCATCTACGCGGGAGTAGTTATGGGTATCCCGGCGTCGTGGTATCAGCCGAAGCCTTCGTGACGTCAGCGACTGAGTGGCGCGCGCCGGATTGGACCGTAAGCCTGCTCTTGTATTAAGGGGGCTAGTTCTGCTTCCGGCCGCGTTCGCAACGTGCAGGTGTGCTATGGGCGATGGGCCCAGACCCCTGTGCGCTTAGGTTTAGACCGGCGTGCTGACCTCTCTGTTGTGCCTAGGTGGGGCTGCGACGTGTTGATCTTCCACGGCCGGGCATGACCCAGGAAAGTGTGTCCGGCCAAATGGGATCAAGCGTGTTGGGGTATGTGGTGCACCCCTGCAGGGAAGTTAATCTATTCGAATAGCCGTGATCTTCGGTAACAGGACGACTTGGAGTTGTACCTTGACCTTATGACAACTAGAACCGGATACTTAATAAAACACACCCTTCCAAGTGCCAGATACCACCGGTGATCGCTCTCTCACAGGGCGACGAGGGGAGGATCATCAGTTAGGATTATGCTATACGATGCTACTTGGAGGTTTTCAGTCTACTCTCTTCTACATGCTGCAAGACGGCGGCTGCCAGAAGCGTAGTCTTCGAAAGGACTAGCTATCCCCCTCTTATTCCGGCATTCTGCAGTTCAGTCCACATATGATAGCCTTATTCCAGTTGATACCAATGCATACATATGTAGTGTAGCTCCTTGCTTGCGAGTACTTTGGATGAGTACTCACGGTTGCTTTCTCCCTCTTTTCCACCTATCCCTTCTACCTGGTTGTCGCAACCAGATGTTGGTGCCCAGGAGCCAGACGCCACCTTCGACGACGACTCCTACTACACCGGAGGAGCCTACTACTACGTGATGCCCGCTGACGACGACCAGGAGTAGTTAGGAGGATCCCAGGCGGGAGGCCTGCGCCTCTTTCGATCTGTATCCCAGTTTGTGCTAGCCATCTTATGGCAACGTGTTTAACTTATGTCTGTACTCAGATATTGTTGCTTCCACTGACTCGTCTATGATCGAGCTCTTGTATTCGAGCCCTCGAGGCTCCTGGCTTGTAATATGATGCTTGTATGACTTATTTTATTTGTAGAGTTGTGTTGTGATATCTTTCCGTGAGTCCCTGATCTTGATCGTACACGTTTGCGTGTATGATTAGTGTACGATTAAATCGGGGGCGTCACACTAGCCTTACATGCATGTGGGAGTGAAAAGGTTGGTGTGCATGCACCACGTTAATCAACCAACAAGGAGTGAGAGAGTTGTCTTGTTGTGCGTTGAAGAGCAAAATGCACATTAATTAACACGTCAAGCAAGGAGAAAAGACTAGTTTACAACACTGACTTAAGTAGGTATTAATTATTACCTTGATACCTGTAATATGAGTTTGTGGCCTTGTATATAAAAATGAAGGGAGTATAATATGTCTCACCATGTTTTTAGGAATAACTAGTTACTGAAGATAAGGCTAAGAGATGACCCATTATAGATTTTATTTTTTGTCATCTTTAAATTACATGTAAATCTTTTTTTTGAGGGAAAAGCCTGTTGGCATTTTATTCAAACTTGGGGAAGAGTTACATCAAAGAGTACATGTGGTAAAAGGAAGGAGGGCATCTCATCTATCCACTCTTCACGAATCTTAGAATCATAGCAGCGCCTAGCTAAAAATGTGCAACTCTATTTGCCTCTTTTGAACAATGTATAAAGGATATATCCGGGACCCCATGAGCCAGGTGAAAACAATCAGCAAGTATAGCTGAATATGGGCTCAGAATTTCATTCTCGCCGTTGCATGCTTGCACAAGTTCAATGCAGTCCGTCTACACTTGGACATTGCGACATCCAATTCCATCAATCATCTGCAGACCCATCTGTAACGCTCTGGCTTCAGCGGACGATGCGTCAAGTGTGTTATCAATCAACTCCGAAATCCCTGCTACAACTTCCCCTCTATGGTTCGCAAGACAGCCGCAGCAGCTCCGCTTCCATCCTCAAAGAAAGATGCATCAACATTCAGTTTATAGTAGCCTGGAGCTGGACGTTTCCATCTTACCTCAGTACTTGCTGTGTTCGACCGAACTGCATGGTTTGTGGTAATAGCTTGTATTGCAAATGAAGTACTAGCTGCAGTTTTAACCATCTGATCCTTGACAGCTTCACGACGTTCCCACCATATATACCATGCTCCCACAGCAATGGTTTCTTGGAGCCCGAGTTGACCAAAAACCGGAGATTTCTTCATCGGACTTCTGAGTAGCTCTTCCAATACCACTGAACCCGAGCGGTCTGTGAGAAGGGCAGAGTCAATGATATCTTCTAACCCAAGTTATTTCCATACTTTTCGTGCCCGTGCACATGTGAAGGTGAGATGAAGCATGTCTTCCGGCCCTGAATGACATATTGGGCATTCTGGAGAGACTCTTATGTGTCTATTCCTCAAGACACCAACTCCAGGTATAATTCCATGTAGGGCGCGCCATACAAAGATTTTTTTATCTTGCTTGGAACTTGTAGCTTCCACAGGATCCCCCAAACAGGGTTATGTGAAGAAGTTTCTGGTGGCTCTTTCCTCATCCTCGAACCGAACTGGTGTTCCCACTCTTTATAATACGCGGATCTTACTGAGAAACAATAACTCTTTGTGGCATGCCACGCCACAAAATCTTCCTGTTGGTGAAGGGATAATAGAATTTTGAGAATTCAATCTACATCAACACTGAAGAATATGTCTCGTACCAAATCTTCATCCCATCCTCTAGTTTCTAGGTTGATAAGTTCATTCACAGTAGAGAGAAGGGTATTGCCACGGGGTGTGATTACCTTCCTTGAGGGCCCTTGAGGGATCCAGTGATCCGTCCAAATCTTTATCCTTTCGCCCATCCCAACTCACCATATATGACCTCTTTTGAAGGTTTGAAGACCCACAACGATACTCTGCCACGTAAATGATGAGCCCTTCTTAGGACCCGCATTTAGTAGATTACCATCCGGATAATACTTCGCCTTGAGTACTTGTGCACACAAGGTTTCAGGATGTGTTATCAACCACCAACTCTGCTTTGCTAACATGGCCAGGTTGAACGCATGTAGATCTCGGAATCCCATACCCCCCTTAGATTTTGGGAGGCACATCCTCCACCATGCAACCTAGTGCATCTTTTTTTGCTCTTCGGTGTCACCCCACCAGAAAGCTGACATTGCATCAGTAATATCCTTACACACTTTATTTGGAATTTTGAAAACTGCCATTGCAAATACTGGAATAGATTGGATGATGGCTTTTAGAAGAATTTCCTTCCCACCCATAGATAAGATTTTCTCTTTCCATCCCTTAAGCCTGTCAATAATTCTTTCAACGAGATATTCAAAGCTGTCACTTTTATCAAGACCTACCATAGATGGCAGTCCCAAGTATTTATCAGAAATAGCCTCTGTCATGATATTTAGTTCATTGCAAATCTGAGCTTTCATATCCACATCCACATTAGGACTGAAAACGATACTGCTTTTCCCCACACTTACCATCTGGCATGAACTTGCACAATATTCATCCAACACGTGCCTCAACAAGGTTGCATTAATCATGTCTGCTTTCATAAGGATAAGAGAATCATCAGCAAATAATAAATGAGAAACTGATGGTGCATTTCTGCACACCCGAACACCTTTAATGCCACGAACCTCCTTCTGTTGAGCCAATGCACTAGATAAACCTTCTGCACAAATCAAAAACAGATAAGGTGACACAGGATCTCCTTGCCCGAGCCCTCTGCTAGATGTAAATCCTTCAGTCTCTTGACCATTGAATCTGCATTTATATTTAACTGATGTAACACATGCCATCAACAGTTGTACTATCTCTTCATGGAAGCCTAACGGTATCAACATTTTTTCAAGAAATTTCCACTCAACCTTGTCATAAGCTTTATGCATGTCTAGCTTCACGGCACAATAACCAATCTTTCCCTTCTTCCTGTTTTTTATTGCATGTATAATTTCATACGCCAACAAGATGTTATCAGTAATGAGTTTACCAGGAACAAAAGCACTCTGTACTGTTGAGATGATATCATCAAGAATTGATTTTAGCCTAAAAGCGATCATCTTTGATATTACTTTGTAGAGAACATTACAAAGGCTAATAGGTCTAAAACTTAAGATAAAACTATCTTATCAATTATTGTACATGCCCTAACATATTCGTGCGCAAAAACAGCAAGAAACGTTCGAAACAATCGTAATCGTCATGGAAAGAACGGCCTTGTCGCCGGACAGGACCAAAAGGCCCGTTTTGAAACCGATACGTGCCAAGTTTTATCATCATCTCTGCATGTTTTCCGTGCAAGTCAGTTAGTCCCACCGACGCTCCCTTTGCACGCAAAGAGGTCGAGCATTTTGTTTCAGCTCGTCAGATCCGAAAATATTTGTCGGCCACTCACACCGATAATCAGTGACGAATCGGTACGCGCGCGCGACCAGACGATGGCAAACGCGTCTGAAACTATGCTTAGCGGAAGGAAATGCTGATAGATTCGGTACAAGTTCTAGAGGATGCATGTGGAAGGCAACGCCGGAACTTTTTCCTAACCTGGGAGATTGATACGGAAGTCACCAGGCAGTGGAAGACCACCGCGCGACATTTTGTCCGGGCCCTGACGAGATGGGGTATTATTCTTCGTCACTTCATGTAGATTAAATTAATTAAGGCGCCCGTTGTCAAAAGGTAATTAAACATGATCCCGGTGGTGGGTAGATCATACTGCCTGCCGCCTCGGTGGTGCTTCGTCATCAAACATGGCACCGGCGATGTATATAGATTGACGATGTCTGCAGCTTTTGTAGAAGAGACGCTTCTCAACCGTGATGGCATGGCGACGACAATTTGGTTGCGGCGGCTAGCTAGCGTCGACATACGTAGCAGCCGTTTATGACAACACGATGACTGAAGTATATTTGTGCTATACGTACAAGCAACGCGCTCCGTCGGGCGAGCACCTCGGCGGCTTGTGTCTACTGCGAACTAGAACAAAACTGTCACAGCCACTGCATGGAAATATCCGTTTCCATACCGCGTCGACGTCAGGGAAATCGTTGCCGTTTCGGGCACCGGACGGCCGAAATGCCGGCCTGGTGTAGTCACGACGCCCCCCAGAAGATATCTCAGCCCGGCCTTGTGGGACCGGCCGGGACAGTCACAGCCTGACTCCCCGCCCACTGACCTGTGGAAACCAGCGGCGGCGCCGGGGGGCGGATAGACAGCCCACAGGGTGCGAGAAGCCAAGCATGCAACACGATCGACCGATCGATCCCGCCGGCCCGCGCGCTTGGCGTCGCGTTCCGCTCCTGCATGCAACCGAACCGCCGGCACGCAGGCAGCGCCCCTGGCGCCGCTCGCGCCCGCCACGTCCGGCTGCTGCGCTCTACGCTCTGCTCGCGCGACAAAACCACCTGGATGCGCTGAGCACGCACGCAGTGGCGCTGACGCCCTCCGTGGTCTCTAGCGTGCGCAGCGTACTGCCAGTGCGCCGCACGACCGCTCATCGCTAGATGCCTGGTATATTCTACTACTCCTTAGGAGTACTCCCTGGCTGCAAATGCGGCGACGTTCCTCCATGCCATGCGTGCGTGTCTCCGCCGCAGCAGAGGAGCAGTGTGCAGAGGTTTCTAGCGAGCGCTGGCCGCTAGCACTGCTCCCGGCCTTTTCGCAGAGTGATCGCCGGACGAGGAGAGACGTCAGCATTGCCGGATCGGGGTAACATCAGCACTGCTGCGCGTGGCGAGCGCGCTCGGCGCCAGGTGCCAGGGCCGAACCGTCGCGCACCTCACCGGCGCCGCAGTCCGTCGACGTGCCAATGTAATGGACGTGTCATGACTGTTGGTTTGGGTGGACAGGACGGCACACAGCTGGCTGGTGCAAGGCGGCCGGCCGACATGCATGGCGGCCGTTTACGTACGTGCCACCACGGAGCGCGGCATCGGTTCCACCACGGAGGGAGAGGGCTTCACATGCCAGCCTTGCTCGCTCCGTCCGAAGTGCATGCCGGCAGCGCTGCCCGGGCAGCGGGGCCTCTCCCCGAGGACGCCCCATCCGCGTGGCAAATTTGACAAATCTGACCTATAAACAAAATCAAATCATGAAATGCCCGTGAAACTATTTCACACGCCTGATCCTTTTGTGTAGCGCCCGCCACGACGGCGCCACACTACACTGTGCAACGCCTCACAGATAGGCGCTACACGGCCAGCGTCATACCTGAAAATTATTAAAACAGTGTGCAGCGCCTGAGAGCTAGACGCCGCACTATACAGTGCAGCGTCTAGCTCCCGGGCGTTGCACTAGTGCAGCGCCTAAGAGCTAGGCGCCATGGGTCAGCTGCGTGAAATAATTTGACGGACAGTTCTGTGATTTGATTTCGTCTATAGGTCAGATTTGTCAAATTTACCCATCCGCGTCGACGTCGGAGCATTTGGCTGGCGAGCTGCCGTTTCGTGCGGGTTTTAAATTTTAATATCGCGTACGTAGCGCTCGGCGCGTGAGCGTTACGACTCGTGGCCGCGGGTCGCGCTGGATGGGGTTGGGTTGGGTCGTCTGATGATTGTTCCGTTCGACATTTCCGGTGTGCGGCATGGGGCCGGGCGGGGTCGCCGTCGATCGGGACCTTATCCGGCTACGACGTCGCCGGGAAAACGACGCGGCGCCATGCCATATTATCGGTGATCAGTTTAGCTGACCCGCCCCTAGCTAGATGCCTGTGATAGTATAGTAACGGATGGATGATCAATTATTGATCGATCTATCGATCCTACTCTTGCGCGGAGACTCCCAACCTCCTGCCCCGATTGGAAATTTAAAATCCAGCTGCCGCTTTCCATCAGCTTTTCTTTTGGAACTGGGACCCTACTAGCTAGTGTTACCAGATGTAGACTACAGAAGCTAAACTTCCCATAATTCAATCTGTGTATTTTTCAGATAGCGAATTTGCTAATTCTCATCTACAATGTCTCATCTAACTCCTACACTGCTGATTAACCAAGCAAAATCAATGGGGAAAAACCTATGAATCTCCGCGTAGAATTCGGCGGTGTAGGAGTTAGAGTAGACTTTATCTAGTATAGATGAGAGCTAGACACATCCGATAGATATTATTAATGGTCAATTATGTCAGTGCGTGCTCACTGTTCAGTAGGGCCACAGTGTCGTTATATTGGAAGAAAAATGTGAGTAATCTTGTCACTTCAGAAAGGTGTAACACTCAACCGAAAGCAATTTCTTTTACCATTTATGCTCCTGTATCATGAGATCGGGTTGGCAAAGACAGGCATTTCTTCTCTGTTCAGCAACTTCGCCCAAAAACAGCAGTACAACCCACTGCAAAAAGCTTAAGACTACACGAAAGAAAGAAATAAAATACGCACGCCGACGCCTGACCAACCAACCTAGCTAGCCTTTTCCTCCAGGTGCCCCTGAAATTTGTCACGCCATGAACGAACGAACGAACACCCACCCGCTCCCCTTCCGTCAGGATCGCATGTCTTCGCTACTACGGTTTGTTTTTGCTACGCATGCCAAAAAGGAGGGCCCGAAACGAGCGAAACAATTAGTAGTAATGATCTCGCTTCGAGGCTATACTGCGGCGCATACTGGACCAGCCGCCGGCGATCGAGCCATGCCGATGCCATGCATGCTCCGTCTCCGGTCAGTCAGTCCTCGAAGCCGGTCCTCTTCCAGACGGCGTCGCGGACGCGGCTGAGGTCGCGCCCCTTGAGCGTCCTGCCGACCCCCTCGTGCACCGACAGGGACGCGGCGCGGCTGCGCCACGCCAGCTCGTGCGGCGGCACCACCGCGCCGCTCCGGCAGCCGGCGCCCAGCTTGCCGTAGTCGTCGTCGTCGTCGCCGTAGAGCTCCCACTCGCCGGCGTGGTGGCCCCTGTACTCGACCCCCAGGATCTTCTGCCAGTCTGGGATGCTCATCGGCAGCGACCCGGGCACGGCGCCGGGGCCGGCATGGGCATGGTCCAGCGGCTTCTTCCGGCCGCTGGCGCGGGCGGACGACGGGATCGTGCGGGCGCGCGCGAGCTCCGCGGGGCCGGAGTCCGCCCCCCCGAACGAGCCCCAGACGTCCGACTCGTCGAACTCGTCCGCCGCGCTGCCGGGGCTGCCCCGCGCCGCCGCGCTCCGGGACGGCGTGAACATCCGGTACGCGTGCTTCGCGGCCGCCGACCTCGCGCTCCCGGCCATGGCGCTCTCGTCTGTGCCTCGAGCTTACCGTGACGCCTCGACCACCGGTCTTTGGCGCGCGGAGGGAAGAGTGCGGGGTTGCGAGGAGGGCAATGGTTTTGGAGTTTGTGTGGGTTGGTTCGTCCAGGTTGGATTTTATAGGAGCATAGCCTAGTGGGTGGGTCCACGCCGCAGCGAGACATGGACCGGAAGCAGATAAGACTTGTGCTTGGAATGACGGTTCTAGCCTCGCGTGCCTTCCGCAGGGTGCACGGTTGCGTGGCTGTGCCATACGCTCACACTTGTCCGGCATGATGGCTGTACACACATTTTCCCCGCAAGTACAATATGACCTTTTTTAGGGGACAATATGACCTTTTAATTGCATTTCTCTAAGGCCTTGGTTTGGAGGATTTTCCTGAGAAAAACCTAATGAATATGACCCGATTGAAAGTTTCCTATATATGCATTTGATTTGTAGGAAACGTATACTCCCTCCATCTCAAATTACCTGTCGCGAAAATGACTAACACAATTAAGAAAATTACCACGAGTGTGGCAATTTTAGAAAACTTGTAAACATTGTGTGGTATATTTGGAATGTTTCATTATACCATGTACTCATATCAAATCGCCTCTAAAAGGGCTCACCCGTCAAGTCGATGACACATGCCACATGGAATATAAAGGCAGAAGCTAAGGCGGACCTACACGGGCGCTTCGGTGTAGGTGGACATGGGTGATCGAACGGCCAACGTAAACCACTGCCTCAAACACCGCCCCACGCAACGTCAATCTTTGACGCACTTGACACCTTGCACAATGTCAATGAGTGATCATGTTGCCACTAACCTTGACATAGCTCATGCCGTCAATATTACGGAATTGTGTGCCAGCTTGATCTATCGCTCCGAAACAGATCCGTCTCGTAGTGCCGAGCCAGCAACATTTTGTTAGGTTGCACTAGCAATTCCGTGGCGGTGTTTTGCGAGCTAAAACACGCAAACAAACGAACAAAATATGTACACACCAACCTCATCGCAGGTACGTCCTATCATATCTTCTATATCTAAATAGCTAGCCCCCATTAACATATTTCTCTCAACATGCAAGCATGTCACCTCATCATTCAACATGCATAAGGAAAGGCCCACCTTCACATGCAACTATTAATATTGAAAATCCACTACAACATGCATGCATGTAAAATTTCATTTTATTATGCTATTTACATTTAATTCTTATATACTTTCAAAAACCATTGTTTCAAGAATTCATGTTCCATATAATCAAAATCTCATTGAAATATTGCAAACATTCCCGCAACAACGTGTGGGGCATCATCTAGTTTCATATAATGGGTAAGAACATGGTATTTTGTGCCATTCAAGCATTTTGGGTACATTGGTGACAATTTGCTTAAATGAGGTGCCCAGTGCTACAAGCTCATGAACTTTGGGCATATAGCACAAAAGTGTTATCTGGTAAAAAAAGATGTCTTATAATTACCATCCCACTACTACAAAAAAGGCTATATCATGCATTACATGTGAGGGGAGATTATTGCAACCTTTGCCAGTAGTGTAATGAAAGCGGGAACAATTCAGAACGGGCTTCATGACCGTATTGCCAAAAACATGAGTCACAGTGATGTTACACAGGTGATCATCGACCTACCGGTGAAAAACACTTTTTTTCTACCCATTAATGAGATGAATGCATGTGAAATTAGCCAATATGTATCTCAACGAGTCATCGGCAAGACGGAGTACCAACAAGGATTGTTATAAACTAAGGTTCCATTTTTACTTACCGTAGACCATGTTAGGATCACAAAATTGATTTTCTGTGTTGCTTACTGTCCACATGAGATAGCAGCGGAGAGGAAAAACCTCCATACTAAAATATATGCTTAGCGCTTGTGCCCTATATTTGAAATGATCATGGGTTGAACACTTGCCACATGGATGGTAGGCAACACTATTCACTGATACGGACAACTATAGAAGCAACATTCAAAAACTTCGTTTGAAACCTTGTATGCACGAAATTGTATGTGACCCTTATAGTGGTAAGAAACTATACAACATAAAGACTCGTGACCTAAATTCATCACTATAAGAAAGCAAGTTACCAACATGATCTATGACCTTCTCAAGATAGCTCAAAGTAAGCATGAGAGTCTTGTGACCAAGATTGAAGGAATTAAGAACTCCAAATAGGAGATTTGGCATATCTTTGAGTGGGTCTGACAAAAGAAATCCAAAGATTTGGGATCAACAGAAATTCGAATCCCATATGTATTGGACTTCTCTGTATTCAAGACGAAAGGAACTGACATGCACATATGAACTAGAACTACGGAAAGATTATCCAAAGTTCTTATTGTGTTCTATGTATCCCAATTCATGAGATTTCTTAAGCCACTAGAAGAGCCACTTTTCCATACAAAGCAAAACCTTCATTGAGAATGATTATATGTTTAGGAACCGGTGAAATTCTTGGAAAGAACCGAAAGCAACTCCACAATCGGACAATTAAATACTTAGTACAAAGTGTAGTGGAAGAATCGCCAAACTACGAGAATCGAGAGTAAATTAACATAGATGATTTTGCATCTTTGCATACATGCATACTAAAGAACCATGGGAATTCACTTTTTTGTAAAAGAAAATTAATAGTTGAGTGAAGATCTAGAAAAAGTAAAAAATAAAATAAAATATGTATAACAAAATGTTAGAATACTTAACACGATGTTTACTACTCCCTCCAATCCATATTACTTGTTTCTTAAACGGATGTATCTAGCACTAAAATACGTCTAGATACATCCATTCAATGACAACTAATATGGATCGGAGAGAGTACTTTTTTTGAACGTTTGGATCAGATAGAAATTAAGAAACTAATAAAAGGAATAAAGTTCACAAAGTAAATCTTTGTCAGAATATAGTGACATAAGTCAAAATATCTTAATTCAAACATACAAATAATAAGTTTATTTAACTTTCAATACAATGACATAAGTCAAAATATCTTACCATACAAATATTTCGAGCTAAATATTTATTTAACATTGAATACAATGACATAAGTCAAAATACCTTACCATACAAATATTTTGAGCTAAATATTTATTTAACATTGAATACAGTGACATAAGTCAAAATTTCTTAATTCAAATATACAAATAAATTACAACAAGACTTCAAAAGCATATTACATATATACCCAAAAAGAGTAATGCAAATTGGAGTATATTGTTCTACTGGTTGTACTTCCCAATTGAAGTGGTTACAGAACTTACTTATGTGGACATTGGAAAATCTGGAAACTTTATACACTTGTGGGACTGTAGTATTATTTTGTGGGACTGTAGTATGTATGCAGCGATGTTTGTTGTAGACATGGATTTTCTACTCTCAGGTTCAGATGCCGATACAGTCGGATGAACAGTAAAATGAAAAAAAAACAGATTTAGGCAACAAAAATTGTTGAATGTTTCATCCACGTGCAAAGTTTTGTGAGGCATTTTTTTTCTAATGTTGTGACAAAAATTGATGCTCCAAAGAGTGTTTTTGAAAGTATTTTTGGAGCATTGTTGTTGTTTGTTTCATCGAGGCCACCACGGATGTCATTTCTTATCAACTCTTTGCACGCAGTTAGAACACTAAGCACCTAAAAAATAGGAACAACAAGCAATGTTTATTGGCAAATTAATTCAGATTTTTTAAATAATACTTCAAATTTTACTGTTCACTGCTCGAGTATATGAGCTCAGAGCGTCCATCAAAGCGTGCTGCGCTTTGGAAGAGAGGAAAACAAACAAAAAATTGTTTACGTTATGAAGTGGGATAGTAAGAGCATCTACAGCCGGACATAGCAAATATGATCCCTAAACGTCTGTGGATTGACCGGGCGTTTCCGTTTTGAGCCCCTATTTGTCAGTCCGCGCAACCACACTCCTCTTTTTCTTTCTCATATGTCACTTGCACATGATTGGTGGAGAGAGAGAGAGAGAGAGAAGAAGAAGAAGAAGAAGAATGGATAAAGAAAGAAAGAAAGGTAGTTTGGGATGAGGCCGTGTCGTACATGACAGACGATATGAGGGATTTGGTTGGGTCAGTTTTTTTCTTCTCTCTTGTTCGGATGTAGATGCTCTAAGAAACATTGTTTTTCTTGATGGTATGAGATGGCTTCTTTCTTTTTAAGGGGGGAGATGTGTTCGTCTAGTTTGATCAAGTTTATCAAGGAAAATATTGACACCTACAACTTCACATAAACCCAATCTGGTAAAAAGAATTATGAGCGAGCTCCCATGGATTTGAACTCTGCACCTCTATCTTAGAAAGAGAATCTACTTAGGGCATCTCCAACAGTTTGTATGTTAGTTTGTTGGTAAAATATGCCATGTCATCAACCAACACCTTAACATACAACAACTCCAATGGGTTGTATCTAATTTGCCCAATAGGATGTGAGATAATAAATAAGGTACTCTCTCATTCTACATTGGAGCTTGTGCAAGGGGTGTTGGTTCATGTACATACAACCTTCCTCTCTTTCTTCATTTATTGTATGACACATCATCAAAAATCCTATGTGGCAAAGTCTACCAACAGCTATCTCACAACCATTGGAGATGCCCTTACCAGTCTACCTGAGAGACATAGTGGCTATTAATGAGCGTGCCACTTTAAGAACTAACTAGAATGCAGAATCCCAACAGTTTTTGTTTTTTTATCTTTTCTTGGAAATTGAGAATAATTTTTAAAAAGCGAGTAATGCTTGAAAATCCAACACAACTCTACCAACCTCTGAAAATTCAAAAAAAAATTGAGAACCTTACCTTTTTTGACCGGAACCATTTTTAAAAATCCTAAATATTTTCAGAAATATGCGGACATTTTTTGGAATTTAGTGAACAAAACTTGTTAATGGGAACATTTTGGAAACTCTAAACAATTTTTTAAAAGCGTGAATATTATAAGTAATTCCCAAACATTTTTTGAGTTTTGAGAAACATTTGAATTTTTAACATTCTGAATGGTTTTCCGAAAACAATAACCTTCTCTGAAATTCCCATATATTTTTGGAATTTATGAAAAAAATATATGAAAATACAAGCATTTTTTAATTTTCTTTAAAAATCTAGAACATTTTGGGGAACTGCAAACAATTAAAAAAACCCGAACATTTCTTGAAATTTCCCAACATTTTTTGGAAAAGATGAACATTATTAGGGTTTTCAGGAAAAAATGTAGACATCAAGATTTTTAAGATTCAGAACAATTTCTTAAAAAAGGAACATATTTTGAAAAGCATGTAAATTTTTTGAATTTATAATTTTTTGAAACGAACACTTTTTAAAATGCTGAACAACTTTTTAATATCATGAAGAAATTTAGAAATTTCGAAAAGAGAATTTGAAATCACAAACATTTTTTAAAAAGTAAAATAAATTAAAAGAAAGGAAGTGTTCAAAAAATTGTTCACAAAGTTACATTAGGCACAATTTTTCAAGAAAATAAAATTTTCCTGAAAATTCACAAAGTTACATTAGCCACATAAGAAGCTAAAAATAAAGGAAGTGTTCAAAAGATTGTTCAAAATGTTAGTTCTGAAGATTGCACGCTCCGCATATTTCTTTAAAAGTGTTCAAAATGTTGCTCAGAAAAAATGTTCTTACCATTTTGAACTAACATATCTCCTTAAATTTTTTGAAATGTTCATGCTTGTTAAAATTGTTATCCATTTTTTTTATGAAAAATGACTTTTTCAAAATGTGTTCAAGTTGTTAAAAAATGTTGGATTATGAAACACTATTCAATTTTTAAAAATGTATTCAAAATTTCCTTGGTGTTACTACCTCCATTCGGGTTTATTGGGTCCAAGAGCCACGAAAACTTGTTGTACGTTGTTTACTAGGTTGCTCCATAATTTATCAAAAGAATAATATTTAGGCTGCTGCATTTAAGCATGTTACTTTATTCCCTCGTCTCTCCATAAAAGCTAGCGCATGAGTCTTCTTGATTGGATCAGACAGTAGCCATTGCATGCACAGGTTAGCTAATATGTCTAATTAATTGCGGCGATTAGCTAAGAGATTTATTTCCAATTTCTCCCGTGTGTTTTTCGTGGTCTTCCCGTTTCGGCTCATGGGCCCAATAAATCCAGGTGGAGGGATTCTTAACTTTGCACGCTCCTAATTATGCAGAAACAGTAGTCAGCTCAATCAGTGAGCAACTTAACTTCATGTACAAGAGGTCTACGGTTCGATCAAGGAGGTGTTTGGTTGCAAGAATGGTAACATTAACGTTAACGTAATCAGATCACAGCGTTTTAGGAGGTGTAACGATTTCTTTCCTAGTTTGTTTGGTTCATCAAAGGTAAAGGAATTGGATACCATCGATCTGCTCTATTTTTCCCCAATGCATGAGAATTCTCTCTCCCTAACTGCCAGACTTGCCCTGTCTCTTGCCTCCCCGATCATGCGTGCCGCCGACCGCCGTCCATCTCAAGCGCCGCCGGCCGCCCCGAAGCATGCGTGCCGCCAGCCGCCGGCCATCTCAAATGCAGCCGGCCGCCCCAAGCATGCGCGCCGCCGGCCGCCGGCCATCTCAATCGCAGCCGGCCACCCCCAAGCACGCGCGCCGCCGGCCGCCGGCCATCTCAATCGCAGCCGGCCACCCCCAAGCATGCGCGCCGCCGGCTGCTCTGATCTCGCGCGATGCCGGCCGGATCCCAATCTAGCGCGCCATTGGGGCCGCTCTTCCAGCCTCGGGTAAAAGAACGAACAACAGCGAGAGTTTTGCTCAGAGAGAGGGAACAAATACCGTGGACATGTGGGCGGAATCAATTTTGTACAACGGCGTTATCTGATTACACGGGATCGCATTACGGTGAAGTCTAACCAAACAAAAACAATCGTTTTCAGATCCCGTAGTTATCAGGTTACGCTACAAAACGCCGAAACAAACACCTTCTTAATGTTTTACTATGAAGGGGTATGAAGAAATCTCGTGCTGTTTAAGGGATTGTACTCAAGAAAAAGTGTAATAATTGTACAACCGCTAACGGTGGCCTGGATGACCAGTCCACAGTAGAGTGTGTCACCAATAATTTGTCGTCCCTGCGATTTCCTGTCCTCTAATGACATAGCTTCCGTGTCGCGTGCACATCGAGTTGTTTGTTAGCCAGGCACGCGCGGGCCGCTCGCTGGTGCGTTGTGGGCCTGTGGGGTGCGCGCAGTGGCCCGGTCCACGTGGATGTCTGCCTGTACGCACGTAAGGTAGGGCCCATCTGTGCCTCGCCACTCTTGGCAGAGAAAACAAAAATCTATACCCCCGCTCCAGTTCTGCCTATCACGCCACGCAGACGAATAAATTGCATAAAATCATCACTTTGAGGATTAGGTTTGCGAAAAACACTAGTATACAGTTTCTCTGCAGAAAACATCACTTCTTGCGTAATGGTTTTGCAAAAACCACTGATCGGTGGATCAGAACGCTTTGAGCACGTTTATGACAGATGGACCCCCGCTCGTCAGGAGCTGACTAGGCAAAATTATGCCAGGTGGGCACTTTGACTAGATAAAAAAAGTCTATGCCGTTAGTGAATCCTGTCGCCGTCTACCCATGGAGGAGAGCCAGCAGCTCCGCCGCTGCCAATGGAGAAGAGGAGCAGCAGCTCCATCGCTGCCCGAGGAGAGGAGCAGCAGCGGAGAGAGGAGCAGCAGCTCCGTCTTGCGCTGCAGATCTGGGGCCTTGGTCAGGGTCGTCGACGATGGTGTGCAGCGGCGTTCGGTCTCGTCGACGGTGAGGATGAGAGCGACGGCGACAGATCGAGGCTGAGGAAGAGAGGATGGGGGTGCCTCGCCGGGTAGGGGGCTACCGACAGTGGGAGTCGAGGGCCGCGTCGGCTTGATTGGGGATTGGGGATCGAGCAATGGCGGCGGACGGTTGTGAAGCTCCAGCATGGCAAAAGGTGCGGCGGCCGGTGCTCGAGTTTCCGCTCCGCCCCCGGACGGTGGCGGGCGGTTGGGGAGCTCCAACATAGCGGGGGCTAGGGCCGGGATGGGCGGTGTCCTCTTCCTCGCCCTGGGTGCGGCAATGGCGACGGTGTAATATCCCAAATTTTTATTAAATTTGGATGTTAATAGAATCATTCAATGCATACCATATTTCTTTGCATTTTGAAGTTTTAAAATATTCAAACAATATTTTTCCACTCGAGAAAAACAAATGAGAGGGGATAAGATGACTTCCTCAAAATATAAAAGAGTGGGAAATTTTATTTTGAATATTATTTGAAGTTTTCAAGTTTATTTTGGTATTTATTTTATTTGCAAAAAGTGCATTAATTGCATTAGAAAAATATTTTCAAACTGTTCTGTGCTTAAGTAAATGTTCATTAGGTTCTAAATATTATATAGTTATTTTAGAAATTATTTTGGTGTTTTTAGTAATTAATTTGAATTAGTTATGGGCCACTTTAGTCTCCTGTTTAAAAAAACACGCATGCAGCCTAGACCGAAACTGGGTTCGGCCCAGGAGCGCCCCGACCAGCCCAGCTGGCCATTTGGCCCAAGGCCAGCGCCTGCGCGCCCGAAGCCTTCCGCTCGGTCGACTGCGCCGCGCCGCCCTCGCTCGCCTCCTCTCGCTGCCGCTGCCAGGCGGGCCCCGCCCATCAAGCCATCCCCAACCTCCCGCACCACACGGGATAGGCATTGCCACCGCGCTCTCGCAACCGCCGCTCGGCCCCCTCGCGGATGAGGCTTATCCGCAGCCCCGTAGCGCTCCTAGCCGCGCCTATATAAATGCCCGAACCCCCTCTTCCATCCTCGCCGTCCCGCTTCTTCCCACGCCGCCCATAGCCGTCGTCGTTGCCGTTCGCATCTCGCCGGAGCCGCGTCACTCCGCCGAGCTTACCGTCGCCAGTAAGCCACCACGGCCTCCACCTTCTTCGTCAAATGATTTCCCGCGGCAAGGTGCATCCGTTTGACACGATTTTGGCCCCTAGGCCCCGTCGGAGCCGCCGGAGCACCGAAGGCCGCCGTCTTCGCCCCGTCCGGACGCCGCCCACGCACGCCGACACCACCTTCGCGACGCCCTCGACGCGCCGAACCTCCCTGTCTTCTTCCCCGTCGACGAGGACCACCATAGCCGCCGCCCCCTTCGTCACCGCCGCCGCGCCGCCGTCTTCATCGTCGCCGGCCACCACCACCACCCGCTGTAAAGCTGCCGCCCCACTCCCTCCCGTTAGATCGGTCACCGATGGCCCAGATTAGATGAGGGTAGTTTGTTTTTTAGTTGAACCGGTACGCGGTTAACCGTGGGTTTTTATTCTAAAAACCGATCGGGTTCTGTATAGTTAGCCGCCGCCACCGTTTTTCTTAAATTGTGGCCGTCTGCTGTGTAAGCTACGCGGCGAACGCCTTTCGGCCAGCCACGAGCCGCCACATGGCCAGGGACTTGTTTGCGACAGTTTTCTTCTCTATTTAGTCCTTGTATTTAGCAGATTAGTCCCTGAACTTAGATTAGCCATAACTTTTTAACCGTAGATCCAAACTCGATGAAACCAACGACAAATTCTTCGTCATGTTTAGATCTATCCAGTGGTATACTTTTTGCAAAATTTTGGTAGATTCAAATTTGAATTTATTCAGATTCGAATTCGAACTTCAAATGGCCATATCTCCCATACCGAAGCTCCGATTTAGTTGTTTCTTTTTGCATCCCGTCACCGTAGCCAAACCCTATCACCTGGACCTTTGTCACAATAATTTTCACACACTAGAATCTGCCCTTTAATATTTTACTAGTATGCATAGTATGCACTATAGTTCACATCACTTTTTGAACCATAGGCCTATGTTGTTTTGCACTTAGAATATTTTTGTGGTAGCTTAGTGTGTTGTATGTTCATTTGGTTTTTTCGAGACTTCTTTCTTCGCATGTTCTTCTTGGTTTTTCTGAAATGTTTGCTTATGTTTGTTTATCTTCCTTTGCGATAGATTGCCCGGAGTGCGAAGCAGGATATTATCAGTCTTTAGAATTCAACCAGCAGTACCAAGGCAAGTTGCATCTTGATCATGTTTCATTACCTATGTTTTTATTATGCACTTAGTTCTTTGCGGTAGGACTGCATGGTAGGAAATTGATGTCGCATGACTATGCTTTTCACCCAGTAGTTCATTGAGGTAGGTCTGAACCATATAACATTGTCGCCATCGTTTTACATTATGTTGCTTCGCTAAGTAGACGTGGATTGGGGAGTGATCATTGTAAAGTTTGAGTGACAATGTAGTAAATAGGACCTAAGATAATTAATGAATTACCTGGGCGGAAACTTGTTGGAATGGTGGCGAAGTACAGTGGGGCACGCATGGGAAATCCATGGTGGTGCACCACTAGTGGACCGTCCGCTCAGGCTCAAAGAGATCAATCGTATTCCCATGTCTAGAAGCTTACGTGTGAAACCACAAGCCAATATGGGCTCTGACTTAGTTGAGTAGTTAGTGTGACCCCTTCCGGGATGGGCTAGCAGATGTAGAATGATGTAGGTGTACCGGCCTATCCGTGGGTTAAGGGGGAACATTTTCGAAAGGCTATGTCTCGATCTTCCGATCATGGAGGTGGTCGAGTCTTGTGGGGAAAAGTGCGCAACCTCTGTAGAGTGTCAGCCTAATCGATTAGCCGTGTCCTCGGTTACGGACAACTTGAGCATCTAGTAGTGGAAATGCTGGGAGATCTCCTCACCTTTAATTAAACAATTGGGTTTTAAATGAAACTTGGGAACGGGTGGAGTTGGGTTTGCCAACTCATCCTATGCAAATGTGTAGTAGTAGAATAACATCTTTTCTAACAGGGAAAAACTAGCTTTATGCAAAAACTAAACTTAGAGCTTTCCACCAGCCATATTGCATGTACAAGTAGGTTCATTACACTTATGATGTGACTTGCCAGTACATTCAATGTACTGACCTATATGGCTGCAACTTATCACGTTGTAGATATATCTGACGAGGATTAAGGTGTGATAGGTCGATGTTCTATACTCAACCTTGCTCGTGGAGTTGGACTCATTTACTACTTTCCTTCCGCAGTATTTGCTTATTGGCTCTATGCCCTATTTTTGTAATAAATGTATTGCTCCTGGACTATCGATGTAATAAAGAGATGTGTGTTATTTCTGTTATTTCATCGAGTACTGTGTGTGCTAGTGCTACCTCTTGAGCAATGCATTGGTTTTCCCCGAAGAGGAAGGGATGATGCAGCAAAGTAGCGTAAGTATTTCCCTCAGTTTTTGAGAACCAAGTTATCAATCCAGTAGGAGGCTACGCGCGAGTCCCTTGCACCTGCACAAAACAAATAAATCCCCACAACCAACGCGATAAGGGGTTGTCAATCCCTACACGGCCACTTATGAGAGTGAGATCTGATAGATATGATAAGATAATATTTTTGGTATTTTTATGAGAAAGATGCAAAGTAAAATAAAAGCAAGTAAAAAGCAAAGGAAATAACTAAGTATTGGAAGATTAATATGATGAAGATAGACCCGGGGGGCATAGGTTTCACTAGTGGCTTCTCTCAAGAGCATAGGTATTTTACGGTGGGTGAACAAATTACTGTTGAGCAATTGACAGAATTGAGCATAGTTATGCGAATATCTAGGTATGATCATGTATATAGGCATCACGTCCGAGACAAGTAGACCGACTCCTGCCTGCATCTACTACTATTACTGCACTCATCAACCGCTATCCAGCATGCATCTAGAGTATTAAGTTCATGAAAACAGAGTAACGCCTTAAGCAAGATGACATGATGTAGAGGGATAAACTCATGCAATATGATGAAACCCCCATCTTGTTATCCTCGATGGCAACAATACAATACGTGTCTTGCTGCCCCTACTGTCACTGGGAAAGGACACCGCAAGATTGAACCCAAAGCTAAGCACTTCTCCCATTGCAAGAAAGATCAATCTAGTAGGCCAAACCAAACTGATATTTCAAAGAGACTTGCAAAGATAACCAATCATACATAAAAGAATTCAGAGAAGATTCAAATATTGTTCATAGATAGACTTGATCATAAACCCACAATTCATCGATCTCAACAAACACACCGCAAAAAGAAGATTACATCGAATAGATCTCCACAAGAGAGGGGGAGAACATTGTATTGAGATCCAAAAAGAGAGAAGAAGCCATCTAGATAATAACTATGGACCTGTAGGTCTGAGGTAAACTACTCACACTTCCTCGAAGGGGCTATGGTGATGATGTAGAAGCCCTCCGTGATCGATGCCCCCTCTGGCGGAGCTCCGGAACAGGCCCCAAGATGGGATCTCGTGGATACAGAATGTTGCGGCGGTGGAATTATGGTTTTGGCTCCGTATTTGATCTTTGGGGGTACGTAGGTATATATAGGAGGAAGGAGTACGTCGGTGGAGCAACAGGGGGCCCACGAGGGTGGAGGGCGCGCCTGGGGGGGTGTAGGCGTGCGCCCCTACCTCGTGGCCTCCTCCTTTGTTTCTTGACGTAGGGTCCAAGTCTCCTGGATCATGTTCGGTCAAAAAATCACGTTCCCGAAGGTTTCATTCCGTTTGGACTCCATTTGATATTCCTTTTCTTCGAAACCCTAAAACAGGCAAAAAAAAGCAATTCTGGGCTAGGCCTCCGGTTAATAGGTTAGTCCCAAAAACAATATAAAAGTGGATAATAAAGCCCAATAATGTCCAAAACAGTAGATAATATAGCATGGAGCAATCAAAAATTATAGATACGTTGGAGACGTATCAAGCATCCCCAAGCTTAATTCATGTTCGTCCTCGAGTAGGTAAATGATAAAAACAGAATTTTTGATGCGGAGTGCTACTTGGCATAATTTTAATGTAATTCTTCTTAATTGTGGTATGAATTTTTAGATCCGAAAGATTCAAGATAAAAGTTTAATATTGACATAAAAATAATAATACTTCAAGCATACTAACAAAGCAATCATGTCTTCTCAAAATAACATGGCCAAAGAAAGTTATCCCTACAAAATCATATAGTCTGGCTATGCTCTATCTTCATCACACAAAGTATTTAAATAATGTACAACCCCAGTGACAAGCCAAGCAATTGTTTCATACTTTTGACATTCTCAAACTTTTTCAATCTTCACGCAATACATGAGCGTGAGCCATGGATATAGCACTATAAGTGGAATAGAATGGTGGTTGTGGAGAAGACAAAAAGGGAGAAGATAGTCTCACATCAACTAGGCGTATCAACGGGCTATGCAGATGCCCATCAATAGATATCAATGTGAGTGAGTAGGGATTGCCATGCAACGGACGCACTAGAGCTATAAGTGTATGAAAGCTCAACAAAAGAAACTAAGTGGGTGTGCATCCAACTTGCTTGCTCATGAAGACCTAGGGCATTTTGAGGAAGCCCATCATTGGAATATACAAGCCAAGTTCTATAATGAAAAATTCCCAATAGTATATGAAAGAGATAACATAGGAGACTCTCTATCATGAATATCATGGTGCTACTTTGAAGCACAACTGTGGTAAAAGGATAGTAACATTGCCCCTTCTCTCTTTTTCTCTCATTTTGTTTATTTGGGCCTTTTCTCCCTTTTTATGGCCTCTTTTCTTTCTTCTTCTTTTTTCTTCCGGAGTCTCATCCCGACTTGTGGGGGAATCATAGTCTCCATCATCCTTTCCTCACTGGGACAATGCTCTAATAATGATGATCATCACACTTTTATTTTTTTACAACTCGATACTTAGAACAAGATATGACTCTATATGAATGCCTCCGGTGGTGTACCGGGATATGCAATGAATCAAGAGTGACATGCATGAAAGAATTATGAATGGTGGCCTTGCCAAAAATACGATGTCAACTACATGATCATGCTAAGCAATATGACAATGATGGAGTGTGTCATAATAAATGGAACGGTGGAAAGTTGCATGGAAATATATCTCGGAATGGCTATGGAAATGCCATAATAGGTAGGTATGATGGCTGTTTTGAGGAAGGTATATGGTGGGTGTATGATACCAGCAAAAGGTGCGCGGTATTAGAGAGGCTAGCAATGGTGGAAGGAAGAAAAGTGCATATAATCCATGGACTCAACATTAGTCATAAAGAACTCATATAGTTATTGCAAAAATCTACAAGTTATCAAAGCAAAGTATTATGTGCATGCTCCTACGGGGATAGATTGGTAGGAAAAGACCATCGCTCGTCCCCGACCGCCACTCATAAGGAAGACAATCAAAAAATAAATCATGCTCCGACTTCATCACATAACGGTTCACCATACGTGCATGCTACAGGAATCACAAACCTTAACACAAGTATTTCTCAAATTCACAACTACTCAACTAGCATAACTTCAATATCACCATCTTCATATCTCAAAACAATTATCAAGCATCAAACTTCTCATAGCATTCAACACACTCATAAGAAAGTTTTTACTATTCTTGGATACCAAGCATATTAGGATTATTTAAGCAAATTACCATGCTATTTAAGACTCTCAAAATAATCTAAGTGAAGCATGAGATATCAATAGTTTCTATAAAACAAATCCACCACCGTGCTCTAAAAGATATAAGTGAAGTACTAGAGCAAAACTATATAACTCAAATGATATAAGCGAAGCACATAGAGTATTCTAAAAAATTCCAAATCATGTATGGCTCTCTAAAAAGGTGTGTACAGCAAGGATGATTGTGGTAAAATAAAAAGCAAAGACTCAAATCATACAAGACGCTCCAAGCAAAACACATATCATGTGGTGAATAAAAATATAACTCCAAGTAATGTTACCGATAGAAGTATACGAAAAGAGGGGATGCCTTCCGGGGCATCCCCAAGCTTTGGCTTTTAGGTGTCCTTAGATTATCTTGGGGGTGCCATGGGCATCACAAAGCTTAGGCTCTTGCCACTCCTTGATCCATAATCCATCAAATCTTTACCCAAAACTTGAAAACTTCACAACACAAAACTTAAAGTAGAAAATCTCGTGAGCTCCGTTAGCGAAAGAAAACAAAAGACCACTTCAAGGTACTGTAATGAACTCATTATTTATTTATATTGGTGTTAAACCTACTGTATTCCAACTTCTCTATGGTTTATAAACTATTTTACTAGCCATAGATTCATCAAAATAAGCAAACAACACACGAAAAACAGAACATTCTGTTGTAATCTGTAGCTAGCGCAAGATCTGGAACCCCAAAAATTCTAAAATAAATTGATGGACGTGAGGAATTTATATATTAATCATCTACAAAAAGAATTAACTAAATATCACATTCCAAATAAAAATGGCAGCAGTTCTCGTGAGCGCTAAAGTTTCTGTTTTTTACAGCAAGATATCAAGACTTTCCCCAAGTCTTCCCAACGGTTCTACTTGGCACAAACACTAATTAAACACAAAAAACACAACCTAAACAGAGTCTAGATAAATTATTTATTACTAAACAGGATAAAAAGTAAGGAATAAAAATAAAATTGGGTTGCCTCCCAACAAGCGCTATCGTTTAACGCCCCTAGCTAGGCATAAAAAGTAAGGATAGATCTAGGTATTGTCATCTTTGGTAGGCAATCCATAAGTGGCTCTCATAATAGATTCATAAGGAAATTTAATTTTGTTTCTAGGAAAGTGTTCCATGCCTTTCCTTAATGGAAATTGGAATCTAATATTTCCTTTCTTCATATCAATAATTGCACAGTCGTTCCAAGGAAAGGTCTACCAAGAATAATAGGACATGAAGGATTGCAATCTATGTCAAGAACAATAAAATCTATGGGTACATAATTCCTATTTGCAACAATAAGAACATCATTAATTCTTCCCATAGGTTTCTTAATAGTGGAATCCTCAAGGTGCAAGTTTAGAGAGCAATCATCAAAATCACAGAAACCTAACAAATCACACAAAGTCTTTGGAATCGTGGAAACACTAGAACCCAAATCACATAAAGCATAGAACTCATGTTCTTTAATCTTAATTTTAATAGTTGGTTCCCACTCATCATAAAGTTTTCTAGGTATAGAAACTTCCAATTCAAGTTTTCCTTCATAAGATTGCATCAAGGCATCAACGATATTGTAACGCCCCGAGACCGATGTGCCAGGTGTCCTCCAGTTATTCGCTGTTGTTGCCTTGTCATTGCTTGCGTGTCATGCATCTCATATCATGTCATCATGTGCATTTCATTTGCATACATGTTCGTCTCATGCATCCGAGCATTTTCCCCGTTGTCCGTTTTGCAATCCGGCGCTCCTATGTCACCCGGTGTCCCTTTCTACCTCTTTTCGCGTGGGGGTGATAAACGTTTTCGGATTGGACTGAGACTTGTCATGCAGCCTTGGTTTACTACCGGTAGACCGCCTGTCAAGTTTCGTGCCATTTGAACTTCGTTTGATACTCCAACGGTTAACCGAGGGACCAAAAAGGCCTCATGTGTGTTGCGGCCCAACACCCTTCCAAACTGGACCAAACCCCACCAAAGACATCTCCATCATCTCGGTCGTTCGATCACGATCACGTAGCCGCAAACCGCACCTCATTTGGACTCTCCTAGCTTCCTCTACCTATATATATGTGATTCCCTCCGAAATTCGCGCAGATGAAACCCTAAAAACTCCTCCCCGCGCCGCCGGACACTTCCTCCCGCGCCGGCCGGACATGTCCACCCCGCCGCCACATCACTCCGGCCAATAGGGTTTGCCACATCATCTCCGCCGCCGCTCCGGACCAACCGGCGCCCGCCACCTGTCAGCCGCGCCTCCCCCGCCGCCGCGGCCCGCCGGGCCCGGATCGGGCCCTCCCGACCCGGGACGCCGCCGCCGCCGCCGCCACCCGCGGGCACCCGAGCCCCGCGCCGCCGCCCGCCTTCAGCGCGCCACCACGCGCCGCCCGCCTCCGCCGACGAAGCTCCGCCGCCGCCTGCTCGCCGGCGTTCCCGCCTGCCTCGCCACCGGCTTCCGCCGCTGCTAGGGATGGCAATGGGTCGGGTTTGGGGCAGGTGGAGCTGGTCCAAATCCAACCCATGACCCATCTTCCTACCCTCTGCCCATCCACCAAATTATCCATGGGCACAACTTGTGCCCATGCCCAAACCCGCTGGATACCCACATACCCATGGAGCTCCATGGACATAGAAAAGTCAGCATGAAGCCTTCCCAAAGATCAAATCAACTCATCATCATTCACTCACAAATGACAACATAAGCTACATGCATAAGTAGGTAACAAGTAATACAATGAGTCCTTAAGTGTGACATACCAGAGGTTGATTCTATAGCATATAGCTCATGGAACAAGTTGCATATTTCCTGCCATTTCCCATTGATTTGCTCTTTCTACTGTCACTGGCATATGGCCCCACATGTCATACGGGTATCCATTGGATATCCATGGAGCACAAACTATAACCATGCCCAACCCAGCTATTCGTGGGTATCCATATCCATGAACCCATGGGCAGAAATGTGCTCCATACCCTTGCCCAACCGGGTCGGGTATCCATGGGTATCCAGATCCATGGATAAAATTGCCATCCCTACCCGCCGCCGTGCGCCTCGCCGCCGCGGGTCACCATCGCCGGCGCCGCCTTGCGCGCCCCGACCCGCGCCGGCCCCGTGCCACCCTCGCCGGCGCGCCCGCCTCCGGCGACCCTCCGCCCGACGTCTCCCTCCTCTCCGGTCACTTCTCTGGCGATCAGTGATCCGGCGAGCTCGGATCTGACCTCGGGGCGCGTGCAAACCCTAGATCCGGTTGACTTCTTCTCCGTCTCCTAGATATTTTTTGCAAACTTTGGCATGCTATAACTCTCCATTTGTAGCTCCGATTCGTGCGTGTAGCATATCGAAATGTTCGTCTCGACGAGTACATCATTTCATCTCATTGCATCATTTTCATTTGGGCTCATCTTGATGCCCGAAATGCTGTTGGAAGAGGGCTATGTGGTGAATTTGTCAGATCTGTTTCATCAAATAGCTATTTGTCATTTTTGCCATGTTTAATGTGTGCATGCTATGACCCTGAGCTCTACATGTGTTTTGTTATATGTCATGCCATCTTTACAGGAGTGCTTGCCATGTATTTTTGTGATATTTTTGGTGACTAGCACAAGCATGCAAAGTAGCGTAATCGGTAATGCTGATTTCAGGGACTTAGAATTTCACTAAGTCCTTGTCCTGATTTTGTCGTTATGCCATATGTTCATGTTGTTTCCTAGTGATCCGTGCCTCTTTTGAGGATGATCAGTAAGGATGATTTGTTAACATTGTGGTGCTCTATCCATCCATGTCTTTGTTTGCATTTATGGAGCATCCTAGCTTGAGTCAATCGAGCTCTACTTTTGCTATAAAATGTTCCTGGCAGATCGTTGACATGATTAGCGATTTTGCCGAGGTTGTTGCTATTGATCCGTGCATGCTATGATGTTGTTCTTGCCATGTCTAGCTTCTATGCCATGTCTTATTGATGGGTGTATGCTTAGTTTGTCATGCCATGCTCTGTAGTGAGTGCATCGAGCTCGTAAACATGCCTACTCATTAACTGATTTGCATGCTCCAGTTTTTCACTAAGTCTGAATCTGTTTATGTTTTTGCTATGTTTACATGCTTGGAATTGTAGTGATCCCTTTTGGCTCAAGGTCACTAAGGGACTTTTGTTAAGTGCTTTGAGTAGCTTCATGCCAAGCCTTGCTTTGTCATGATAAGTTCCTGTAGCATATAGTTTTCATGCTCTAAAGTGTGCTTCCTGATGATAAATTCCAGACTTGTGTTAATTTCACTTAGTCTGAAACCTGTTATCTTTTGCACTTTTGCCATGCTTGTTTGATCCTGTTAATGGATGATTTAGCAGGAGCTCAATGTTCATATTTCGTCAAGCATCATGAGTGGATCCCTGCCATGTATGGTGTTGCCATGTTTGAGTGTTGTAGCTTATTTATCTTGATGCATTTAGATGGCTACTTGCTGATTATCGCAGACCGGTGCCATATTTGTTTTGCTTGACATTTCCAAACCGTGCGTCCGATTCCGGTGATCTTTATATCGATTTCAACCGAAATCACCTCACCTTTCCAGTGGCACTCTTGGATTTCCATGTTGAGGCCAGTTTCAATCATTCCTTTCCAAATCATGCCTATGCACCGCATCCCGCATCCCGCATATCATATCGTGTTCATGTGTGGTTTGTTTACTATGTTGTGTGCTTCTTTCCGGTGTTGCTTCTTCGGGTTGGTTCTGGTAACTTCACGTTTGTGAGGACCCGTTCGACTACGTCCGTTTGTCTTCTTCATGGACTCGTTCTTCTTCCTTGCGGGATTTCAGGCAAGATGACCATACCCTTGAAATCACTTCTATCTTTGCTTGCTAGTTGCTCGCTCTTTTGCTATGCCTATGCTGCGATACCTACCACTTGCTTATCATGCCTCCCATATTGTTGAACCAAGCCTCTAGCCCACCTTGTCCTAGCAAACCGTTGTTTGGCTATGTTACCACCTTGCTCAGCCCCTCTTATAGCGTTGTTAGTTGCAGGTGAAGATGAAGTTTGTTCCTTGTTGGAACATGGAGATGTTGTTCCTTGTTGGAACATGTTTACTTGTTGGGATATCACAATATCTCTTATTTAATTAATGCATCTATATACTTGGTAAAGGGTGGAAGGCTCGGCCTTATGCCTGGTGTTTTGTTCCACTCTTGTCGCCCTAGTTTCCATCATATCGGTGTTATGTTACCGGATTTTGCGTTCCTTACACGGTTGGGTTATAATGGGAACCCCTTGACAGTTCGCCTTGAATAAAACTCCTCCAGCAATGCCCAACCTTGGTTTTACCATTTGCACTAACAACCTACCACCTTCCCTTGGGTTCTGCAGACTCAAGGGTCATCTTTATTTTAACCCCCCCGGGCCAGTGCTTCTCTATGTGTTGGTCCGAACCGAGCTGCCTGCGGGGCCACCTCGGGGAAACTTGAGGGTTGGTTTTACTCGTAGCTAGTCTCATCTGAGTGTGCCCTTAGAACGAGATATGTGCAGCTCCTATCGGGATTTGTCGGCACATTTGGGCGGTGTTGCTGGACTTGTTTTACCATTGTGGAGGATGTCTTGTAACCTGGATGCCGAGCCTGATCGGATTGTCTTAGGAGAAGGAATATCCTTCGTTGACCGTGAGAGCTTGTGATGGGCTAAGTTGGGACACCCCTGCAGGGATTTGAGCTTTCGAAAGCCGTGCCCGCGGTTATGGGCAGATGGGAATTTGTTAATGTCCGGTTGTAGAAAACCTGAAGTTGATCTTAATTAAAATACATCAACTATGTGTGTAACCGTGATGGTCTCTTCTCGGCGGAGTCTGGGAAGTGAACATGGTGTTGGAGTTATACTTTACGTAGGTTGTTCTAGGATCTCTTCTTGATCACTTCTAGTTCACGACCGTGGTTTGCTTCTCTTCTCGCTCTCATTTGCGTAAATTAGCCACCATATATGCTAGGCGCTTGCTGCAGCTCCACCTTATACCTTTTACCCTTCCTATAACTTAAATAGTCTTGATCACGAGGGTGTGAGATTGCTGAGTCCCCGTGACTCACAGATACTTCCAAAACCAGTTTGCAGGTGTCGTTGAACCATGCAAATGACGCAACCAAGCTCAAGGAGGAGCTCGATGAAGATCTTGTCCTTTGTGTTGTTCCGTTTCTAGTTGATCAGTAGTGGAGCCCAGTTGGGGTCGATCGGGGATCTGTGTAGCTTTTGGGGTAGTCTTCTTTTATTTTGGTTCCGTAGTCGGACCTTGATTGTATCTGATTGATGTAATACTTTATTCATGTATTTGTGTGAAGTGGCGATTGTAAGCCAACTATGTATCTCTGTCCCTTATGTATTACATGGGTTGTGTGAAGATTACCTCACTTGCGACATTGCTTTCAATGCGGTTATGCCTCTAAGTCGTGCTTCGATACGTGGGAGATATAGCCGCATCGAGGGCGTGACAAGGTGGTAATCAGAGCCTTCCCCGACCTTAGGAGCCCCCTGCTTGATTGAATCGTTGGCGTTATTGAGTCTAGAAATGTTTTGAGTCATTTAGGAATTATATATCGGAGATTTTAGGAATTCTTTTTACTCCCAAGTCCCTTCATCGCTCTGGTGAGGCATCCTGACGTAGAGTTTTGACTCTTCTCTTCTCAAATTTCACTAAAAAAATTTAGGATCATGCGGGTATCTTGAAATCGTTCCGATCGATTTGTAACGAGAACATTGTTCTTGGTGCCTCCTGTCATTTAGGGGTTGTGACAGTGTCCCGGGGAGTTGAGCTCCGAGGTGTTGTCGTCACAATTTTATCATTGCAGTTCTGGAATACCTGAGTTTAGTTTCGCCGACATCGAAAATCTCTTTTATGCAGTTGTTGGTGAGATAACCTCGACGCCACCCAGTACTGGGGCGGGAGTTCGTGAGTATTGCCATAACTTGTATAACGGATGCTTTTCGAAGGTTGAGGTAGATGATTTCTGAAGGTTTCTTGGTTATGTGTTGAAGGATGGATACAGCTAGATGTAGGATTTGTTAGTTTGGGTGAGATATTATGCTTCCCCTGTATCCCCAACACCTGATTGCATAACCGGAAAATTTCGGGAGTTTATAAGTGGGAATTCAAGTAGCTCTTAGGACATCTTTCTGACAGATGTATGATATGAAATTGGGGTTTGACGTCTAGTGGTCCGCCTATTCACGGTCGGTTTTACAGTGGTCTCATTGTGTCTTAAAGAGTCCTTGGCTATGCCGACTCAGGGACGCTTCGTATGTCATGTGCACTGCCTTGTACATGATGGTACTGTACGATCGAGCCCGTGTAGGCCCCACCACGAAAACTTCAGACGAAATCTCTATCATATGTTTGTTCCGGCTTATTTTGCAAGCCAACCCTTGTTTTTTTTGTTTTGAGTTGTGGTATTCGAGTTGCTTCAATGTCAAGTGTTGATTCCATACCTTCCCCAAATGGTCTTCTCATACTCCGATGTGAATACAAATCCTTCATCATAATCGAGATTGTCATGTCAATCCTTTTCAACCGGTGTGTTTCTCTTCAAGTGGGTCAAATCTTTACAATTTTCGCAAGATCAATTATCAGTCCTTCTCAACGTTGTTCGTTTCATCTGTCCTCAAGTTTCCTTTGTTTTTCCCACCCACCCACCCTTTTTTCTTCAAGGATTCAGATTTCTTAATCACTATCCATTTTATTGATGGAAGTCTCTCCATTCTTTTTCCTTCATGTTTTTACACGGTGTTTCTCATGAAGATGCTCTACTCGTTCTTCATTCTCCATTCTTTTCTTCTCCGGTGGTTTCAATTCAAGATTTTGGTGTTGATCATATCCTTTCCTCGTTTCAGAAGTTTTATCATACCGGTGCACCTCATAATCATCCACTCTTCGCTATTCATTTGTTCCGGAGTGCTCAAGAAATCTTAGAAGATTCGTGTTTCCACTCTACTTTCGTTCCAGCTTTTGCGAGGATGTTACTTCATTTAAGCCATTTATTTCAACTGGCGCAATCTCTCTCTTTAAATCATTTCTATGGTGTTTCTTTTGAGTGGGCCCTAACCCACGGGTCTTTTCCCAGGATCTTACCTGACTCTTCTTATTTTACTGGAGCTTCTCAAATTCTCTCCAAAGTTTGACGTAAGAATGAACTGTCATCAGTCAAATGTTTTCTCCAAGATCTTTCAAATTATTTTCATCGTTGGATCAACCTTTCCATTCTTCATTCCGGAGTGCCTCAATAATTCTCAGTGGTGTTACTCTTCTCCATTCTTTGCTTTTGAAGACCGAAGAAGAGTTTTACCTCCATATCTTATCCGTTCTCTCAGAGATTCGTGATTCTAACTTGATGCTTTCCTCTCATAACTGTTTTCGATTGTGAGAATTCTTTTCACCTATCCGGAGCAATTCAGGAGTCTTTTCAGTTTGATTATCCGGAGTCCATCACCTCAAAGTTATTCATTCTAGCTTTCAGCTCTCATCCTCCTAATCTTACCGGTGCATCATTCAAATATCCTCTGATCAATTCGCGATCTCTTCGTTCACTTGCATCTAAACTCTCTCATGTATCTTCGTTCATTTGCTAATTCTTCCCGGTGTTTTCTTTATCTTCTCTTGTTCATTTTTAATTCTTACGGTGGTTCGTCCAAGAGTTCTCGTCATTCGTTATCATATCAATTTATTCGTTGTTTCAATCCTACCGGTGGATTCGTCGAAGACCTTCCCAAGTTTGCGCTATGTCTCGCTTAATCCTTTCTATGAGAGTAAGTAGTATGCCAAATCCATTGTTTGTCATCAATTTAATTGGTGAAGGATAAGCATAATGTAATTCTTATTCTTGTTTCATCAAGTTAAATCAATTTCTGCTTTCCGGAGTGGTTCATCATATCACATTCTCGGTTCGAGATGCTTTATCTTTCCTTCCGGAGCCCCAAGTTTCCACTTTATCTCGTCGCTAAGTTTCTTCCAATCATTCCAAGGATTCACCTTGTGTTTTCAACTTCTCTTTCCTTCCGTTTGATCATTCTTTTTGTTACCGGAGTTCTTCATGAAGGTTCTACATGGTGGTTCATCAAGGATTTAATTCCTTCTCGAAGTGTTCATCGAGATCCTTTTCAAAGGAGCTCGAGTATTCTTTATCTGGCATTTTAAAGTGCAATTCTTTCAACTGTATCATTCGAGGTGGTATTATGCCACTCTTGATAATTTGAGTTCATGTTTCATGATTCACAGATTGTTAAGATGGGGTATTTTAAATCCACCAACCTCTTCGTTGGAATTATCTTGGGTTATATTTCACCTAAAACCGTCCCTAAGGATTGTTGCTATTTATGGTGCTCATATAGGACCCAAGTTCTTCTTTCATCCTTCCGGTAGAATAAGCTTTCTCGTCTCCTTGTTCATACCAATCCAATTCTTTTTCCCATGAGTGGCAGGTTGTCACCTCATAATTTGAGATGCATTCCATAAGACCATATCAAACTTAATTCTTTTCGTTGTTGGTTTTCCAACAACTCCGTTCTAGCATTTGTTGTAAGCGTGCTCCCTCAAGATCTTGTTTTCCCTTCGTTCATTCCATTCCATTCTTACTTTTGTTACGGAGGCTTTGTGATGTTGCTCTCTTCAACCCATCTTTTCGTTTTGTCAGGATCGTGTTCTTTTCTTGGTTTATCCATTTAACCGGAGTGTTGTGTCCTTTTTGCTCAAGCTCTTTCATTTTATCAAGTCTTTCATCTCCTTTCAACCGAAATGCTACCCGAATCAGTTCTTTCTTATTCCTCTTTATTTACGGAGTGCTTTCAACTTTGTTCATCTCCGTTGCTTTCTTTCTTTAATTTGTTTAACCTCTCAAGGTTCTTTGGTTTCACTCGTTTGTCAAAGAAGCAACTTAGTTTTACCTCTTCTCTTTCTCTTCCGTTTTCCCTCCGGTGCCATTCTAGATCTCGGGACGAGATCCTCTCGTAGTGGTGGAGTGTTGTAACGCCCTGAGACCAATGTGCCAGGTGTCCTCCAGTTATTCGCTGTTGTTGCCTAGTCATTGCTTGTGTGTCATGCATCTCATATCATGTTATCATGTGCATTTCATTTGCATACATGTTCGTCTCATGCATCCGAGCATTTTCCCCGTTGTCCGTTTTGCAATCCGGCGCTCCTATGTCACCCGGTGTCCCTCTCTACCTCTTTTCGTGTGCGGGTGTTAAACGTTTTCGTTTGGACCGAGACTTGTGATGCGGCCTTGGTTTACTACCGGTAGACCGCCTGTCAAGTTTCGTGCCATTTGGACTTCGTTTGATACTCCAACGGTTAACCGAGGGACCGAAAAGGCCTTGTGTGTGTTGCAGCCCAACACCCTTCCAAACTGGCCCAAAACCCACCTAAGACCTCTCCATCATCTCAGTCGTTCGATAACGATCGCGTGGCCGCAAACCGCACCTCATTTGGACTCTCCTAGCTTCCTGTACCTATATATATGTGATCCCCTCCGAAATTCGCGCAGATGAAACCCTAAAAACTCCTCCCCGCGCCGCCGGACACTTCCTCCCGCGCCGGCCGGACATGTCCACCCCGCCGCCACATCACTCCGGCCAATAGGGTTTGCCACATCATCTCCGCCGCCGCTCCGGACCAACCGGCGCCCGCCACCTGTCAGCCGCGCCTCCCCCGCCGCCGCGGCCTGCCGGGGCCCGGATCGGGCCGTCCCGGCCCGGGACGCCGCCACCGCCACCCGCGGGCACCCGAGACCCGCGCCGCCGCCCGCCTTCAGCGCGCCACTGCGCGCCGCCCGCCTCCGCCGACGAAGCTCCGCCGCCGCCTGCTCGCTGGCGTTCCCGCCTGCCTCGCCACAGGCTTCCCCCGCCGTCGTGCACCTCGCCGCCGCGGGTCACCATCGCCGGCGCCGCCTTGCGCGCCCCGACCCGCGCCGGCCCCGTGCCACCCTCACCGGCGCGCCCGCCTCCGGCGACCCTCCGGCCGACGTCTCCCTCCTCTCCGGTCACTTCTCCGGCGAACAGTGATCCGGCAAGCTCGGATCTGACCTCGGGGCGCGTGCAAACCCTAGATCCGGTTGGCTTCTTCTCCCTCTCCCAGATATTTTTGCAAACTTTGGCAAGCTATAACTCTGCATCCATAGCTCCGATTCGTGCGTGTAGCATATCGAAATGTTCGTCACGACGAGTACGTCATTTCATCTCATTGCATCATTTTCATTTGAGCTCATCTTGATGCCTGAAATGCTATTGGAAGAGGGCTATGTGGTGAATTTGTCAGATCTGTTTCATCAAATAGCTATTTGTCATTTTTGCCATGTTTAATGTGTGCATGCTATGACCCTGAGCTGTACATGTGTTTTCTTATATGCCATGCCATCTTTACAGGAGTGCTTGCCATGTATTTTTGTGATATTTTTGGTGACTAGCACAAGCATGCAAATTAGCGTAATCGGTAATGCTGATTTCAGGGACTTAGAATTTCACTAAGTCCTTGTCCTGATTTTGTCATTATGCCATATGTTCATGTTGTTTCCTAGTGATTCGTGCCTCTTTTTAGGATGATCAGTAAGGATGATTTATTAACATTGTGGTGCTCTATCCATCCATGTCTTTGTTTGCATTTATGGAGCACCCTAGCTTGAGTCAATCGAGCTCTACTTTTGCTATAAAATGTTCCTGGCAGATCGTTGACATGATTAGCGATTTTGTCGAGGTTGTTGCTATTGATATGTGCATGCTATGATGTTGTTCTTGCCATGTCTAGCTTCTATGCCATGTCTTCTTGATGGGTTTATGCTTAGTTTGTCATGCCATGCTCTGTAGTGAGTGCATCGAGCTCGTAAACATGCCTACTCGTTAAGTGATTAGCATGCTCTAGTTTGTCACTAAGTCTGAATCTGTTTATGTTTTTGCTATGTTCACATGCTTGCAATTCTAGTGATCCCTTTTGGCTCAAAGTCACTAAGGGACTTTTGTTAAGTGCTTTGAGTAGCTTCATGCCATGCCTTGCTTTGTCATGATAAGTTCCTGTAGCATATGGTTTTCATGCTCTAAAGTGTGCTTCCTCATGATAAATTCCATACTTGTGTTAATTTCACTAAGTCTGAATCCTATTATCTTTTGCACTTTTGCCATGCTTGTTTGATCCTGTTAATGGATGATTTATCCGTAGCTCAGTGTTCATCTTTTGTCAAGCATCATGAGTGGATCCCTGCCATGTATGGTGTTGCCATGTTTGAGTGTTGTAGCTTATTTATCTTGATGCATTTAGATGGCTACTTGCTGATTATCGCAGACCGGTGCCATATTTGTTTTGCTTGCCATTTCTAAACTGTGCGTCCGATTCCGGTGATCTTTATATCGATTTCAACCGAAATCACCTCACCTTTCCAGTGGCACTCTTGGATTTCCATGTTGAGGCCAGGTTCGATCATTCCTTTCCAAATCATGCATATGCACCGCATACCGCATCCCGCATATCATACCATGTTCATGTGTGGTTTGTTTACTATGTTGTGTGCTTCTTTCCGGTGTTGCTTCTTCAGGTTGGCTTCGGTAACGTCGCGTTTGTGAGGACCCGTTCGACTACGTCCGTTTGTCTTCTTCATGGACTCGTTCTTCTTCCTTGCGGGATTTCAGGCAAGATGACCATACCCTTGAAATCACTTCTATCTTTGCTTGCTAGTTGCTCGCTCTTTTGCTATGCCTATGCTGCGATACCTACAACTTGCTTATCATGCCTCCCATATTGTTGAACCAAGCCTCTAACCCACCTTGTCCTAGCAAACCGTTGTTTGGCTATGTTACCGCTTTGCTCAGCCCCTCTTATAGCGTTGTTAGTTGCAGGTGAAGATGAAGTTTGTTCCTTGTTGGAACATGGAGATGTTGTTCCTTGTTGGAACATGTTTACTTGTTGGGATATCACAATATCTCTTATTTAATTAATGCATCTATATACTTGGTAAAGGGTGGAAGGCTTGGCCTTATGCCTGGTGTTTTGTTCCACTCTTGCCGCCCTAGTTTCCGTCATATCGGTGTTATGTTCCCGGATTTTGCGTTCCTTACGCGGTTGGGTTATAATGGGAACCCCTTGACAGTTTGCCTTGAATAAAACTCCTCCAACAATGCCCAACCTTGGTTTTACCATTTGCACTAACAACCTACCACCTTCCCTTGGGTTCTGCAGACTCAAGGGTCATCTTTACTTTAACCCCCCCCCCCCGGGCTAGTGCTTCTCCATGTGTTGGTCCGAACCGAGCTGCCTGCGGGGCCACCTCGGGGAAACTTTAGGGTTGGTTTTACTCGTAGCTAGTCTCATCTGAGTGTGCCCTGAGAACGAGATATGTGCAGCTCCTATCGGGATTTGTCGGCACATTCGGGCGGTGTTGCTGGACTTGTTTTACCATTGTCGAGGATGTCTTGTAACCTGGATGCCGAGCCTGATCGGATTGTCTTGGGAGAAGGAATATCCTTCGTTGACCGTGAGAGCTTGTGATGGGCTAAGTTGGGACACCCCTGCAGGGATTTGAACTTTCAAAAGTCGTGCCCGCGGTTATGGGCAGATGGGAATTTTTTAATGTCCGGTTGTAGAAAACCTGAAGTTGATCTTAATTAAAATACACCAACCGCGTGTGTAACCGTGATGGTCTCTTCTCGGCGGAGTCCGGGAAGTGAACACGGTGTTGGAGTTATGCTTGACGTAGGTTGTTCTAGGATCTCTTCTTGATCACTTCGAGTTCACGATCGTGCTTTGCTTCTCTTCTCGCTCTCATTTGCGTAAATTAGCCTCCATATATGCTAGTCGCTTGCTGCAGCTCCACCTCATACCTTTTACCCTTCCTATAAGCTTAAATAGTCTTGATCGCGAGGGTGTGAGATTGCTGAGTCCCCGTGACTCAGAGATACTTCCAAAACCAGTTTGCAGGTGCCGTTGAACCATGCAGATGACGCAACCAAGCTCAAGGAGGAGCTCGATGAAGATCTTGTCCTTTGTGTTGTTCCGTTTCCAGTTGATCAGTAGTGGAGCCCAGTTGGGGTCGATCGGGGATCCGTGTAGCTTTTGGGGTAGTCTTATTTTGTTTTGGTTCCGTAGTCGGACCTCGATTGTATCTGATTGATGTAATAATTTATTCATGTATTTGTGTGAAGTGGCGATTGTAAGCCAACTATGTATCTCTGTCCCTTATGTATTACATGGGTTGTGTGAAGATTACCTCACTTGCGACATTGCTTTCAATGCGGTTATGCCTCTAAGTCGTGCTTCGACACGTGGGAGATATAGCCGCATCGAGGGCGTGACATATATGTTTAGTGAACGCTTTATTTTGACTATAAGCTGAGGAGAATTTAGCACGGATTGCAATTAGGAAATACAATCAATCAAAGAGAAATTTTCATAATTAAATTCCTTGAAATCCAAAATAGTGGGTTTAGCAACATCTAGGGTTTTAATTTCTTCGACCCCACTTTCATCAATTTTAGCATCAAGATCTAAAAACTCCGAATTCTTGGAACTCCTTCTAGGTAAAGGTGGATCATATTCAGTCCCATCATTATTAAGATTCATATTGCAAAACAAAGATTTAATAGGGGACACATCAATAAATTTTAGATCTTCATCTTTATTTTCATAGGAACTAGAAGAACACGCTCTTATAAAGGCATCTTTCTTAGCATGCATCCTAGCGGTTCTTTCTTTGCACTCATCAATGGAAATTCTCATGGCTTTGAGAAACTCATTGATATCATGCTTAGGTGGAATAGATCTAAGTTTCAAAGAATCAACATCAAGAGAAATTCTATCAACGTTCCTAGCCAACTCATCAATCTTAAGCAATTTTTCTTCAATCAAAGCATTGAAATTCTTTTGCGAAGTAATAAATTCTTTAATATTAGATTCAAAATCATAGGGCATCTTGTTATAATTTCCATAAGAATTGTTGTAGGGATTACCATAATTATTACAGGGATTACTAGGATAAGTCCTAGGATTAAAATTTCCTCTATACACGTTGTTACTAAAATTGTTCCTACCAACAAAATTCACATCCATAGATTCATTATTATTCTCAATCAAAGTAGACAAGGCATATCATTAGGATCAGAAGAAACATTCTTACTAGCAAATAATTTCATAAGTTCATCCATCTTTCCACTCAAAACATTAATTTCTTCTATCGCATGCACCTTTTTATTAGTAGATCTTTCTGTATGCCATTGAGAATAATTAACCATAATATTATCTAGGAGTTTAGTAGCTTCTCCTAAAGTGATTTCCATAAAAGTGCCTCCCGCGGCCGAATCTAAAAGATTTCTAGAAGCAAAATTCAATCCGGCATAAATTTTTTGTATAATCATCCACAAATTCAAACCATGAGTAGGGCAATTACGTATCATTAATTTCATCCTCTCCCAAGCTTGTGCAACATGTCATGATCAAATTGCTTAAAATTCATAATATCATTTCTAAGGGATATGATCTTAGCGGGAGGAAAATACTTAGAGATAAAAGCATCTTTGCACTTATTCCATTAATCAATACTATTTTTAGGCAAAGACGAAAACCATGCTTTAGCACGATCTCTAAGCGAAAAAGGAAATAGCTTCAATTTAACAATATCGTTATCCATATCTTTCTTCTTTTGCATATCACACAAATCAACGAAGCTATTTAGATGGGTAGCGGCATCTTCACTAGGAAGGCCGGAAAACGGATCTTTCATGACAAGATTCAGCAAGGCAGCATTAATTTCACAAGATTCAACATCGGTAAGAGGAGAAATCGGAGTGCTAATAAAATCATTGTTGTTGGTATTGGTAAAGTCACACAATTTAGTGTAATCTTGAGCCATTGTGACAAGCAAGCAATCCAACACACAAGCAAACAAAAAGCAAGCGGGCACAAAGATGCAAATAGAGAAAGAGAGGGAGGATAGAGAGAGAGGGCGAATAAAATGGCAAGGGTGAAGTGGGAGAGAGGAAAACGAGAGGCAAATGGCAAATAATGTAATGCGGGAGATAAGTGTTGTGATGGGTACTTGGTATATTGACTTTTGCGTAGACTCCCCGGCAACGGCGCCAGAAATCCTTCTTGCTACCTCTTGAGCACTGCGTTGGTTTTCCCCGAAGAGGAAGGGATGATGCAGCAAAGTAGCATAAGTATTTCCCTCAGTTTTTGAGAACCAAAGTATCAATCCAGTAGGAGGCTACGCGCGAGTCCCTCGCACCTGCACAAAACAAATAAATCCCCACAACCAACGCGATAAGGGGTTGTCAATCCCTACACGGCCACTTACGAGAGTGAGATCTGATAGATATGATAAGATAATATTTTTGGTATTTTTATGAGAAAGATGCAAAGTAAAATAAAAGCAAAGTAAAAAGCAAAGAAAATAACTAAGTATTGGAAGTTTAATATGATGAAGATAGACCCGGGGGGCATAGGTTTCACTAGTGGCTTCTCTCAAGAGCATAGGTATTTTACGGTGGGTGAAAAAATTACTGTTGAGCAATTGACAGAATTGAGCATAGTTATGCGAATATCTAGGTATGATCATGTATATAGGCATCACGTCCGAGACAAGTAGACCGACTCCTGCCTGCATCTACTACTATTACTGCACTCATCAACCGCTATCCAGCATGCATCTAGAGTATTAAGTTCATGAAAACAGAGTAACGCCTTAATCAAGATGACATGATGTAGAGGGATAAACTCATGCAATATGATGAAACCCCCATCTTGTTATCCTCGATGGCAACAATACAATACGTGCCTTGCTGCCCCTACTGTCACTGGGAAAGGACACCGCAAGATTGAACCCAAAGCTAAGCACTTCTCCCATTGCAAGAAAGATCAATCTAGTAGGCCAAACCAAACTGATATTTCAAAGAGACTTGCAAAGATAACCAATCATACATAAAAGAATTCAGAGAAGATTCAAATATTGTTCATAGATAGACTTGATCATAAACCCACAATTCATCGGTCTCAACAAACACACCGCAAAAAGAAGATTACATCGAATAGATCTCCACAAGAGAGGGGGAGAACATTGTATTGAGATCCAAAAAGAGAGAAGAAGCCATCTAGCTAATAACTATGGACCTGTAGGTCTGAGGTAAACTACTCACACTTCATCGGAGGGGCTATGGTGATGATGTAGAAGCCCTCCGTGATCGATGCCCCCTCTGGCGGAGCTCCGGAACAGGCCCCAAGATGGGATCTCGTGGATACAGAAAGTTGCGACGGTGGAATTAGGGTTTTGGCTCCGTATCTGATCGTTTGGGGGTACGTAGGTATATATAGGAGGAAGGAGTACGTCGGTGGAGCAACAAGGGGCCCACGAGGGTGGAGGGCGTGCCTAGGGGGGTAGGCGCGCGCCCCTACCTCGTGGCCTCCTCCTTTGTTTCTTGACGTAGGGTCCAAGTCTCCTGGATCATGTCCGGTGAGAAAATCACGTTCCCGGAGGTTTCATTCCATTTGGACTCTGTTTGATAGTCCTTTTCTTCGAAACCCTAAAATAGGCAAAAAAACAGCAATTCTGGGCTGGGCCTCCGGTTAATAGGTTAGTCCCAAAAATAATATAAAAGTGGATAATAAAGCCCAATAATGTCCAAAATAGTAGATAATATAGCATGGAGCAATAAAAATTATAGATACGTTGGAGACGTATCAGCTAGCAAGTCGATCCAGGGACTAGCACGGTAAGCACAAAGATTTCGACTCTTACCGAGTCGGTTCGCTACAAGATGGTATCAGAGCACACGTTGACTCTAGGACGCGACCCTTAGAAATGGAAAAAAGCCATAGGATAAAAACTATATTTTTTTTCACTTTCCTATATATCCTTTGGTCTCGTACCTTCTCTGCTTCAGTACTAATTTCTTCTCTCTTTCAAAATGTAGACGTCGTCCGCCCTTGTTGAGTTCGAGCAGCCCGATGAGACCATGCCCTTTGGACGGCAGCTGGTGAAGATCACGAAGCACCTGAAGATTGGGCTTCCCACATTCAGTGGAACCTTCACAGCCAGCCTGCCCGAGGAGACACGTTGGAGGATCAATGCTCATATCCCCGGACACATCCTCGGAAACCGCACCAAGCCCATTGATTTCCATGTGGATACCGCAACATGGGGCTTTGGCAGGGGTATCGCTGCTCACATTGCTCTCGGACGCATTCGAGAGGTGTATGACGAAGACCTCAAGAGGACCTCCTTCGTGATGTACGAACGCCGCGTCGCAAATGGAGATGTGGTGCGTACCCTGGAGGACGAGACGATAGCATCCCATATCCAGGACATGGAGGATCACATTCACATGATGGAGATAGAGCTGTCCGACAACATGGTCGTCATCAAGAACCTCATGACCCGCAAGGCCAAGCTAGAGGAGGAGCTCCAGGATGCTCGCATCGAGCACGAGGGAGATCTGGACGCACTGCAGGAGAAGATCGACGACCTGAAGCTTGAGCTTGAGGAGGCCGATGATGTCTACTACACAACCTTCTTCTTGTAGATGTTGTTGGGCCTCCAAGTGCAGATGTTTGTAGGACAGTAGCAAATTTCCCTCAAGTGGATGACCTAAGGTTTATCAATCTGTAGGAGGCGTAGGATGAAGATGGTCTCTCTCAAGCAACCCTGCAACCAAATAACAAAGAGTCTCTTGTGTCCCCAACACACCCAATACAATGGTAAATTGTATAGGTGCACTAGTTCGGCGAAGAGATGGTGATACAAGTGGTATATGGATAGTAGATAATAGTTTTTGTACTCTGAAAATATAAAAACAGCAAGGTAACTAATGGTAAAAGTGAGCGTAAATGGTATTGCAATGCTAGGAAACAAGGCCTAGGGTTCATACTTTCACTAGTGCAAGTTCTCTCAACAATAATAACATAATTGGATCACATAACTATCCCTCAACATGCAAGGACACCCGATGTCGACATGGTTGACTGGTCCCCATCTGATGAGAGTTAGATTTTATACCACCATGAGAGCTTAGAAATTCGATTTCGTTATCCGATTAGTTTTATTTCATTTGTAAGACCTTGTCAAATCTTGTGACATGGCTTACCTTAGGTTTGATTATTCGTGTGAATCCCTTTGTTTGAAATTGAATTGGAGTGATTTGAAGTTTTATTGCTATCATGTGCATATGGGTAGTGTGATTTTACTCACTAGGCCATGTTCTATTCTAACTCCTCATCCACTCTAAAACCCATCAGATGCCTCCAAGACGTGACCCCGGATTCAACTTTCCACCGGAGCTCACACAATTGATCTAGCAGCAGAATGCTCTTATGCAGATGCTCATTCAGAACCAGAAACAACAACAACAACAACAACAACAACAACAACAACAACAACAACAACAACAACAACAACAACAACAACAACAACAACAACAACAACAACAACAACAACAACAACAACAACAACAACAACAACAACAACAACAACAACAACAACAACAACAACAGCAACAACAACAACAGCAACAACAACAACAGCAACAACAACAACAGCAACAACAACAACAGCAACAGCAACAACAGCAACAGCAACAACAGCAACAGCAACAACAGCAACAGCAACAACAGCAACAGCAACAACAGCAACAGCAACAACAGCAACAGCAACAACAACAACAACAACAACAACAACAACAACAACAACAACAACAACAACAACAACAACAACAACAACAACAACAACAACAACAACAACAACAACAACAACAACAACAACAACAACAACAACAACAACAACAACAACAACAACAACAACAACAACAACAACAACAACAACAACAACAACAACAACAACAACAACAACAACAACAACAACAACAACAACAACAACAACAACAACAACAACAACAACAACAACAACAACAACAACAACAACAACAACAACAACAACAACAACAACAACAACAACAACAACAACAACAACAACAACAACAACAACAACAACAACAACAACAACAACAACAACCCGCCGCCACCCCCGGTTGACAGTCTTACCCGTTTTCTGAGGCTGAACCCACCCGTGTTCTCCAGCAGCACGAAGTCGATTGTCGCAGATGACTGGCTTCACAAGATAGGAAGGGAGCTGGCCACGGCAAGATGCAATGATGCTGAGAAGGTGAAGTTTGCTTCCCACCAGCTGGATGGACAGGCAGCTGCTTGGTGGGAGAACTACACCACCACATACCCCATGGAGAATGTGACTTGGACTCAGTTCCAGCGGGCTTTCCGCACTGCTCATGTCTCAGCTGGAGCCATGAGTCTAAAGAAGAAGGAGTTCCACAGCTTGCGCCAGGAAGGACGCACGGTATCTCAGTATGTTGATGAGTTCAGTAAGTTGGCCCGTTATGCTCCAGAGGACGTGGCCACTGATGCAGCCAAGCAGGAGAAATTTCTGGAGGGATTGAACGATGAGTTGGGAGTTCAGTTGACTGTGGCAACCTTTGCGGACTATCAGGAGCTGGTTGATAAGTCTACCATTCTCAAAGGCAAGCACCAATAGATGGAGAATCGTAAGAGGAAGTACGGTCATGGGAAGTATAACTCTGGAGTTCAACAGAAACCCCGCTACAGCCCATACTCAGGAAGTTCTAGATCAGGCACTAGCAAGTTTGGAGGGAATCACCATAACCATGGAGGCCACATTCATCATGGAGGAAATGGACACAACCACCATGGTCACAAGCATGGCAATGGCAATGGAGGAAATGGCAATCAGCAGCATTTCAACTCTTCCACACCGATGAACAAGGATCTGAGTCACATCACCTGCTTCAAGTGCAAGAAGACAGGTCACTACTCCAATGAGTGTCCTGAGGCGCAGAACGGAAATGGAAATGGCAATGGGAATTCTGGAGGCAAGAAGCCCAATCCTTTCACTAAGGGGCATGTGAGTCATGTCAATGTGGAAGAGGTTTATGAGCAGCCTGACGCAGTGATTGGTAAGTTCTTGGTTAATTCATTTCCAGCACTCATTCTTTTTGACACTAGTGCATCGCATTCATTCATATCAAGGGGATTTGTGGATAAACATAAGTTGCCTACCATAGATCTTAAGTCACCCATTCTAGTGAGTTCCCCAGGAGCCGAGTCTATGGCTAGTCAGGGATGTTTCCAATTGCCTTTGAACATAGGGGGACATGTTTTTCCCACATATATGATTATACTAGAGTCGCAAGGGTTGGATGTAATCCTAGGGATGGATTGGATGTCCAAGTATGAGGGAAACATTGACTGTGCTAGTAGATCGATTTTTCTCACCACCCCAGAGAAGAAGAGGATCAAGTATGTATCTAGGCTTAAGCCTACGAGGACTCAGGTGAACTCTCTTACAGGAGTTGTCCAGGAAGAAGTACCAGTGGTGAAGGATTATCCCGATGTATTTCCGGATGAGTTACCAGGTATGTCGCCAGATCGGGAGATAGAGTTTTTGATTGAGTTGCTGCCATGCACAGGACCTATCTCCACGAGGCCATATCGAATGCCCGCTAATGATTTGGAGGAAGTCAAGAAACAGATTAAGGAGTTGCTAGAGAAAGGGTATATTCGCCCGAGTTCATCACCTTGGGGAGCCCCAGTACTCTTAGTGGAGAAGAAGGATGAAACCTTGAGGATGTGTGTGGATTACCGCTCTTTGAACGAGGTGACCATCAAGAACAAGTATCCCCTACCGATGATCAATGACTTGTTTGACCAGCTAGAAGGGGCTAGTGTTTTCTCCAAGATCGATCTTCCATCTGGTTATCACCAATTGAAGATCCGTGAGAAGGATATACCCAAGACTGCTTTTACCACAAGGTATGGGCTTTGTGAGTATACAGTCATGTCCTTTGGTTTGACTAATGCCCCTCCTATTTTATGAGCATGATGAGCAAGGTATTCATGGAGTTCTTGGATAAGTTTGTTGTGGTATTCATTGACGACATATTGGTTTACTCCAAGAATGAGGAGGAACACGCTGAACATCTGCGCTTAGTTTTGGAGAAGCTCAGAGAGCATCAACTTTATGCCAAGTTCAGTAAGTGTGAGTTTTGGCTCAAGGAAGTCGGATTTCTTGGACATGTAGTGTCAGGTGAAGGGATTGCAGTGGACCCTACCAAGGTAGAGTCAGTCACTGAATGGAATGCACCCACCACAGTTGGCGAGATTCGTAGTTTCCTTGGATTTGCAGGATATTACCGGAGGATTATTGAAAATTTCTCCAAGATTGCAAGGCCCATGACAGCGTTGTTGAAGAAGGACACCAAGTTTGTTTGGACTGAAGAGTGTGAAGCCAGCTTTCAAGAGTTGAAGAAGCGTTTGGTTACAGCCCCAGTGCTAATCCTGCCTGACGTACACAAGGACTTTCAGGTGTATTGTGATGCTTCATGTTAGGGACTTGGAGGTGTTCTTATGCAAGAGGGAAAGGTTGTAGCCTATGCTTCACGACAGCTTCGACCTCATGAGTTGAACTATGCCACGCATGATTTGAAGTTGGCACCTGTAGTGCATGCACTCAAGACATGGAGGCACTACCTTATTGGGAATCGTTGTGATGTTTACACGGATCACAAGAGTTTGAAGTATATCTTCACGCAGAAGGAGTTGAATCTCAGGAAAAGGAGATGGTTGGAACTTATAAAGGATTATGACATGAGTCTGCATTATCATCCAGGAAAAGCCAATGTTGTGGCAGATGCTTTGAGCCGTAAGAGTTATGTTAATACCCTTTCAGCAGGAGGTTTACCTCGGGAGTTATGTGATGAGCTTAGGGACCTACAGTTGGAAATAGTTCCCAGAGGTTATGTTGTCGCACTCGAGGTACAATCCACCTTGTTGGGAAGAATCGGAGAAGCCCAAAAGTTGGACCAAGGTATTGCTGAGATCAAGGAAATGATGAGCAAAGGGAAAGCGGAAGGATTCCGTGAGGATGAACATGGAACCATATGGTTTGAGCGACGGATTTGTGTATCAAATGACCCAGAGATCATGAAGTTGATTCTTTGGGAGGCTCATGACTCACCATATTCAATACATCCAGGCAACACCAAGATGTATTTGGACTTGAAGGAAAGTTTTTGGTGGGCCGGTATGAAGAGAGAAATTGCCGAGTATGTGGCAATATGTGATGTATGTCAGAGAGTAAAGGCAGAACATCATAAACCAGCAGGATTACTTCAGCCGTTGCCCATACCTGATTGGAAATGGGATAAACTTGGTATGGACTTTATCACGGGGTTACCCAGGACCCGTTCAGGTTATGATTCCATTTGGGTGATAGTTGATCGTTTGATCAAGGTTGCTCACTTCATTCCAGTGAAGACCACCTATACAAGTGCTAAGCTGGCAAAGATATATATGACCAGGATTGTATGTTTGCATGGAATTCCAAGGAGCATCGTATCAGATAGAGGAATACAGTTTACCTCAAAGTTTTGGAAGCAGTTACACGAAACTTTGGGTACCAGGCTAGAGTTCAGTACAACTTTTCATCCCCAGACTGATGGGCAGACAGAGAGAGTCAATCAGATTCTGGAGGACATGTTGAGAGCTTGTGCGTTAGACTATGGGTCTAGTTGGGATGATAACTTACCCTACGCAGAGTTCTCGTACAACATCAGCTATCAAGCTAGTTTGCAGATGGCCCCTTTCGAGGCATTGTATGGAAGGAAATGCAGGACACCTTTGATGTGGAATGGAGTTGGATATCGCAAATTGTTTGGACCTGATTTGATCAGGGATTCTGAGGAGAAGGTTAAGTTGATTCGTAATAGACTTAAGATAACTCAGTCAAGGCAGAAAAGTTATGCCGATGCTAAACGCAAGGAAGTGATCTATGAAGTGGGAGATAGAGCATATCTTCGAGTGTCTCCACTTTGAGGTATTAAGAGGTTTGGAGTGAAAGAAAAGTTAGCACCACAATTTGTGGGACCATACAGAGTTCTGGAACGTAGAGGAGAGGTAGCATACCAGTTGGAATTACCAGAGGCTTTGTTAGGAGTTCATGATGTGTTTCATGTTTCCCATCTGAAGAAGTGTCATGCAGAGATGGTGGACATTCCTTTGAGAGATACAATGCCACTGGAGGCAATTTAGTTGGAGAATGATCTGACTTATGAGGAGAAGCCTATTAAGATTCTTGAGACTGCAGAGAGGATCACTCGCACCAAGATCATCAAGTTCTGCAAGATTCAGTGGAGTCACCACACCGAGGAGGAAGCCACTTGGGAACGAGAGGAAGATCTTAGACAGGACCATCCGCACCTTTTTGCTGGCCAACCCGAATCTCGCGGACGAGATTCATCTTAATGGGGTAGGTTTGTAACATTCCAATTTTTTTATTAAATTTGGATGTTAATAGAATCATTCAATGCATACCAGATTTCTTTGCATTTTGGAGTTTGAAAATATTCCAACAATATTTTTCCACTCGAGAAAAACAACTGAGAGGGGATAAGATGACTTCCTCAAAATATAAAAGAGTGGGAAATTTTATTTTGAATATTATTTGAAGTTTTGGAGTTTATTTTGGTATTTATTTTATTTGCAAAAAGTGCATTAATTACATTAGGAAAATATTTTCAAAATGTTCTGTGCTTAAGTAAATGTTCATTAGGTTCTAAATATTATATAGTTATTTTAGAAATTATTTTGGTGTTTTTAGTAATTCATTTGAATTAGTTATGGGCCACTTTAGTCCCGTGTTTAAAAAAACACGCACGCAGCCTGGACCAAAACTGGGTTCAGCCCAGGAGCGCCCGATCGGCCCAGCTGGCCATTTGGACCAAGGCCAGCGCCCACGCGCCCGAAGCCTTCCGCTCGGTCGACCGCGCCGCGTTCGCCCTCGCTCGCCTCCTCTCGCTGCCGCTGCCAGGTGGGCCCCGCCTGTCAGGCCATCCCCAACCTCTCGCAACCGCCGCTCGGCCCCCTCGCGGATGAGGCTTATCCGCAGCCCCGTAGCGCTCCTAGCCGCGCCTATATAAAGGCCCGAACCCCCTCTTCCATCCTCGCCGTCCCTCTTCTTCCCACGCCGCCCATAGCCGCCGCCGTTGTCATTCGCATCTCGCCGGAGCCGCGTCACTCCTCCGAGCTTTCCGTTGCCAGTAAGCCACCACGGCCTCCACCTTCTTCGTTAAATGATTTCCCGCGGCAAGGCGCATCCGTTTGACATGATTTTTTCCCCTAGGTCTCGTCAGAGCCGCCGCACCGTTGACGCCGGAGCCACCGGAGCACCGAAGGCCGCCGTCGCTCGGCCCCGTCCGGACGCCGCCGACGCACGCCGACACCACCTTCGCGACGCCCTCGACGCGCCGCACCTCCCCGTCTTCTTCCCCGTCGACGAGGACCACCGCAGCCGCCGCCCCCTTCGTCACCAACGCCGCGCCGCCGTCTTCATCGTCGCCGGCCACCACCACCACCCACTGTAAGCCGCCGCCCCACTCCCTCCCGTTAGATCGGTCACCGATGACCTAGATTAGATTAGGTTAGTTTGTTTTTTTAGTTGAACCGGTACGCGGTTAACCGCGGGCTTTTATACTAAAAACCGATCGGGTTCTGTATAGTTAGCCGCCGCCACCGTTTTTCTTAAATTGTGGTTGTCCGCTGTGTAAGCTACGCGACCAATGCCTTTCGGCCAGCCACGAGCCGCCACGTGGTCAGGGACTTGTTTGCGACAATTTTCATCTCTGTTTAGTCCCTGTATTTAGCAGATTAGTCCATGAACTTAGATTAGCCATAACTTTTTAACCGTAGATCCAAACTCAATGAAACCAACGACAAATTCTTCGTCATGTTTAGATCTATCCAGTGGTATCCTTTTTGCAAACTTTTGGTAGATTCAAATTTGAATTTATTCAGATTCGAATTCGAACTTCAAATGGCCATATCTCCCAAACCGAAGCTCCAATTTAGTTGTTTCTTTTTGCATTCCGTCACCGTAGCCAAACACTATCACCTGGACCTTTGTCACAATAATTTTCACACACTAGAATCTGCCCTTTAATATTTTACTAGTATGCATAGTATGCACTATAGTTCACATCACTTTTTGAACCATAGGCCTATGTTGTTTTGCAATTAGAATATTTTTGTGGTAGCTTAGTGTGTTGTGTGTTCATTTGGTTTTTCCGAGACTTCTTGCTTCGCATGTTCTTTTTGGTTTTTCTGAAATGTTTGCTTATGTTTGTTTATCTTCCTTTGCGATAGATTGCCCGGAGTGCGAAGCAGAATATTATCAGTCTTTAGAATTCAACCAGCAGTACCAAGGCAAGTTGCATCTTGATCATGTTTCATTACCTATGTTTTTATTATGCACTTAGTTCTTTGCGGTAGGACTGCATGGTAGGAAATTGATGCCACATGACTATGCTTTTCACCCAGTAGTTCATTGAGGTAGGTCTGAACCATATAACATTGTCGCCATCATTTTACATTATGTTGCTTCGCTAAGTAGACGTGGATTGGGGAGTGATCATTGTAAAGTTTGAGTGACAATGTAGTAAATAGGACCTAAGATAATTAATGAATTACCTGGGCGGAAACTTGTTGGAATGGTGGCGAAGTACAGTGGGGCACGCATGGGAAATCCATGGTGGTGCACCACTAGTGGACCGTCCGCTCAGGCTCAAAGAGATCAATCGTATTCCCATGTCTAGAAGCTTACGTGTGAAACCACAAGCCAATATGGGCTATGGCTTAGTTGAGTAGTTAGTGTGACCCCTTCCGGGATGGGCTAGCAGATGTAGAATGATGTAGGTGTACCGGCCTATCCGTGGGTTAAGGGGGAACATTTTCGAAAGGCTATGTCTCGATCTTCCGATCATGGAGGTGGTCGAGTCTTGTGGGGAAAAGTGCGCAACCTCTGCAGAGTGTCAGCCTAATCGATTAGCCGTGTCCTCGGTTACGGACAACTTGAGCATCTAGTAGTGGAAATGCAGGGAGATCACCTCACCTTTAATTAAACAGTTGGGTTTTAAATGAAACTTGGGAACGGATGGAGTTGGGTTTGCCAACTCATCCTATGCAAATGTGTAGTAGTAGAATAACATCTTTTCTAATAGGGAAAAATTAGCTTTATGCAAAAACTAAACTTAGAGCTTTCCACCAACCAAATTGCATGTACAAGTAGGTTCATTACACTTATGATGTGACTTGCTAGTACATTCAATGTATTGACCTATATGGCTGCAACTTATTACGTTGCAGATATATCTGACGAGGATTAAGGTGCGTTAGGTCGATGTTCTATACTCAACCTTGCTCGTGGAGTTGGACCCATTTACTACTTTGCTTCCGCAGTATTTGCTTATTGGCTCTATGCCCTATTTTTGGAATAAATGTATTGCTCCTGGACTATCGATATAATAAAGAGATGTGTGTTATTTCTGTTATTTCATCGAGTACTGTGTGTGCTAGCAAGTCGATCTAGGGACTAGCACGGTAAGCACAGAGATTTCGACTCTTACCGAGTCGGGTCGCTACAGATGGCGGGCGGGCCTTTGCCTCGACCGGGGTCAGGATTGGCGGCAGCCTTCTGCGTCGACCTAGGCACGGCAACGGCGGCCTCTACGTCGACCCGGGCGTGGCAACGACGACCCTTATCTTGTCCGGGGACGGGACGGGCAGTGGCTGGGTGGAGAAGAAGCAGATTTTTTTTCTTTTCCAATGATAGGTGGACCCCACATGGCAGCACATGATGATAACGTTAACACACGTCATCGTTACATGTGAGATCTTAAGCGATGCCCAGTCAGTCTGGCCGCGGGCCCCGTCTGTCATAATCTTGCTTAACATAGTCAGATCCACCAATCAATGGTTTTTGTAAAACGATTACACAAGATGTGGTGTTTTCTGCCAAAAAAATGTAATGTAGAATTTTTCATAAACCTGACCATTAAAGTGACGGTTTTATGCAATTTACTCCATGCAGACCTAAACTGCACGATACGATGGCTCATCTCTATCCCCACTTTCTCCTTCGCGGGAGGGGAGTCGGGAGATCATCTCTATCCCAAGACCAGCCGTGCCAACATTATACACCCGTGCACTCTCCCTGATTAACATGCCACGGTTCATTCGGCAGATAAAATGTCAAAGCTTTCCATGATCGGCCGTCGGCGGATGACCCGGCCGCCAACCACCATGATGCGTATGTCCCGTACGCTTCTGGTTCACAATCGCTGTCCTATCCTACCTCGGCCGTCGCGTACGTCGGCGTCGTGCGCCGTGTTGACATTAAGGCCGGGGGTACGTACGTACGTGATGGCTGGCTGGCCTGCCGTGGCGATGTGGTGCATGCAGTGCAGGCGTTGGCCTACCGTCTTTGCTTGCAGCGCCGGGTCTCCCGCGCCCATCGCTGCTCATCGTCAGAAGCCACCCAACTGCCCAAGTCAATGCTCGATGCCGTAGGCCTTCTGAACTGCTCGACAGTAACTCGAGTCTTGGATCAGGTGAGGCGGCATGCATCATTTCCTTCTTTTTTTCTTGAACAGGAACGAATATCTGACTGAATTATCCGAATACCACGGATAGCAACGAATTGTGCACCTCTAGTTTAGAAACGCTATTTGATTCGTCTTTCTGCTTCAGATATTTGTTTTTTAGGGGTTCGGATATTTGATGAGCAACGGAAGAGTGAACTTTGGGGGGAACTCCATTCTGTCGCTCCAGCAAAAAAAATGTGCTGCAAGTGAAGAACTGGAATCGAGCGCAGCAGGGGCGAATACAAAATCAGCGACGAGGCGACAATCTGTGATTGTGAATGGATATTTTAGAATAAAAGACACAACATTTTTTCTGAAAGATGAGATACAGCGGACGCGGATTTGGCCCCTTAGAAATAGTAATTTCGAAAATATATTAGGAGAAATAAAAATATATGATATTTTTGTAACATACATAATAGACCGGTATACCTGCGTATGAAGTTTCACAAAGAAATGACATCCGTGATATTTTAGGCCAACAAAAATTATATTAAAAAACATTGTTTGATGAATAATAAGGTCTCGATTATATATGTATTTTCATTAAGAATACCACGGGTATCCTTTGTTCACAAAATTTCACAGGTGAGTAAAATGGTTGACCAAGTTTACCCAAAAGTTCAGTTTTTAAAAAAAATTCTAACATTTTTTCAAGCTTACTGTTCATATGGGTGTGCATGTAACCATGTTCACCTTTGTATTTTTGGACATCCGACATGCTTAATTGATCATAGTATCTACTTCCTCCATCCAAATATATGGAGCCTAATATGTTTTTCAAAATTGCTTTTGATCATGGATTAGAGACTTAAGAATAATAATATATGACATACATGTTACATAGAGCATATCTCATATTCATACCTGAAAGGAGTCTTTAATGATATAACTTTTATATCATGCATCTCATATTGTATTAAGCTTATCAATGGTCAAAGGGCAACCTCGAAAAATGAAATGTATTAGCTCTATATTCAAAATATATTTGAATGGAGGGAGTAGGGGAATACAGGCCCGTTGTCAAACAAAAAAATATACGCGAACTGCCAGGCCCGTTGTCATCTTTGCTAGTGCATGTGTAAACTGAGTGTGTGGTTGGGCAACCCAGATGATCTATCTTTCGTCCCAGTAAACATTGTGACGACTTAAATAAAAGCTTCGTGAGATTGTCTTAAAAAAAAATGTAAACTGAGTGGGTGCTCACGTTCAGTTCCTGAGCACCACCATGGCTCATGCTTGCCTTTTTTTCCCTTTCTTTCCAAAAAACATCTAATTTGATCCTCCAATCGTTTTTCTCTCGTACTAGCAACGCAAAGTCCACGCGACTCATCTAGGGTTTCCTTAGCCTCTCGCCGACGCCGCCGTTGATCCGCTTCGTCTCATATGGTCGTAGGATCATGAAGGCATGGTCGATCCCGGCATTTGCCGGCGAGAGGGCTGCGTTTTTAGGTGTTTTTCAGTTTTGTTTGGATTTGTTCCATGCTCAAGAAGCCGAGGCGGGAGTGACTCCCTAAAGATGGAATAAGGTTCTTCCTGCCTAGATTCTATCCTGGTGGTGCTTCCAGCATCTTCATAAAGCGTGTGTAGGTGTGTCTCTGGCGGATCTCGTGGGATTCGGCCGACATTTGTCTTAGATGGATCCGCTTGGATCTATTTTTCGTTCGTCTACGTCTGTGTATGTAGGTCAGATCCTTCCGATTGACGCTTCTCTTCATCGACGGTGGTTGTTGTTCTGGTTCGCTGGTCCTATGGGGCTTTAGCATGATGACTTCCCGACTGTCTACTACAACAAGGTTTGTTCGGCTCCGATGAGGGAGGGGCGATGATGGCAGCACATCTTCGACTTGCTCCAGTGCTTGTAGTTGTCACTAGGTGGTTTACAGACCTAGATGTAATTTCTATTCTCGTATTTCTTTTACTACCTTGATAGTTGATGAACAAATTGGAAGTTTTTTCAAAAAAAATCTAATTGAAAAAAATGTCATGTTGCACACATGTAAATTGGCAATCATTTATTGCTGATTTTTTTCTGAAAATATTAATATTATAATTTAAATCCCATGCAAGAAAATAAAGAAGTGGGACGAAAAACTGCAGAATCACACTTTCAATATCAAGGTTGTGGACATTAAAATTTAACAGACGAACTAACATGTCCATGACAATCTATACGATCTCTCTGACATAAGGATATATTTCTTGGTGACAACCTAAAACATTGTTTGGATTAACTAGCTAATTCGTGGATTTCACCAGCTGCGTTCTTTCGGTTTTCCTCCATTGTCTTGCAACGGCTAGGGCAAACTCTTTCCGCCAGACTTCATCGGCGAGCCCATGAATTTGCCTCCCCTCTGCCTGCCATTCAGGCGGCCGGTGCCTGGGGGATTCCTTTGCCTACACTTCGGTTAGTAGAGATTTTTTTAGTCCTCACATGTGCGGCACTCGGGTGGATATTGGTGCCTCTTCTTCGAGTTTGTCTTCCGGGCTATGATCCTTCTCGAGTTCGTCCATTTGGACATAGTTGATGGAGTCTAGCGTAGATTCCCGCTGTCTCCTTAGGGCTGTGATAGGGTTTCTTGTCTTGTCATGAGATTTGATGTCAAGTGCTTCCGATCTATATATTCAAGGGTTCAACAACCCTTAGGGGATGTGCACGAAGATTTCCCGCTTTTTATTGACAAGGTCAAGCCGACATCCATAGGGGAGCGGTGATAACGACTCGTTTTGGCAGTGGTAGTGGTCGTTCGGTCATCTCAGAATCTCGATATAATTTTTGTTATGTTTGACGCGTTTTATACTTCCGATAAACTTTAATAATGGATCTGGATCATTTTCACAAAAAGATATATTTCTTGAGAAGAACTCATGGACTCATCTTTTGTAGACAATCAATTGGCAAAGTCCCTGTGTTAAAAAGAGAGTTGGGAGTTGGGCCATCCATCTTTTTGTTTGGCAAAGTCAGCTCCCCCCCCCCCCCCCCCCCCCTCCCTCCCAATCCGGGCCGCCCCATTCACCAGCTTTTTCTCTGTTTTAAACCAGAAAAATTGTGCGTGGGTGTGATTCCAACCCGCGAGCTCCTTGTTTAGTGTTAGCCATGGTAGCCAACTAGACAACTCACCTGATGTGATTTGTCACATCCCTTTTCTTTTTTTAAACAAATGCATGAACATTTTAAAAATCCTGTTATTTTTTTTCAAAACTTGATCTTTTTATTTTTTAAATCCTTGAACCTTTTTTCAAAATTGATGTTTTTTTCAAATTCATGAACTATTTTTTTATCAATATATATGAACATTTTCAAATCCGTGAACTATTTTCCAAAATCCGGTGAGTTTTTTTATCAAATTTCGATGAAATTTTTCAAACCCATGATTATTTTTCAAAATCCGGTGAACTTTCTTTAAATATGTGATTTTTATCAAACCAATGATTTTTTTTCAAATCCGTGCCTTTTTCAAATTCGTGAACTTTTTTTCAAAATTGCTGGACTTTTTTGATTTTGTGGAAATTTCTTTCAAATCAGTGAACTCTTTTCAAAATCGATGAAGTTTTTAAAATTCATGAATTCCTATTCAAATTTAAGTTTTCCTTTTTCAAATAATTTGTACTGGGACTGAAACAAGGGTCAAATAACGTTGTTTTTTGTTAGAACACATCAAAGTGATCGTGGTGCAGTGATTATTGCGCTAAGTCCGTCGACTTTGGCATGCGGGTTTGAATCCCACGCGTTGGATATGTTTTCTTCCCGTTTGTTTTATGAGCCTGTTGCTGGGACGCGAGGAATGCTGGGCCGGCCCACTACTGCTCACCTTCAAGCGCCAACTAAGGATTCGTCATCGTGCAGGAGCTATTTCTCACATGTTTCCGAGATGTAAGTAGTCTTGTAAGTGCGAGAGCAACTAGTTGAGGAGCGCTTCTTCGGGAGCCTCCCTAATGATCACATGGAGTGGACTGAGAGCGCGTCATGTGTCGCGTTCTGGACGCCCCCTTCGGATTATGTTTTTATTTTCCGCACATGTGTTCAACCTTTTTACATGTTTTTTGTTTCTTTTGACTTTCGGTTTTTCATCGGTCTTTCTTAACTTTTCGACGGATATTTTTTGATTTCTTCTGTGAGAAAAAACACATTTTTTCTCGTAAGAGACATGGTTTTGCTTTCGCGAGAGGCGCGATTTTGCTTTCACGAAAGGCACGATGATGCCTCTCGAAAACGGAAAAAATGTGTTTTCTCTTTTATTTTTCTTCTGTGAGAGCCACGGTTTTGCTTCCGCGAGAGGCACGGTCTTGCTTCCACGAGAGGCACGGGCATGCCTTTTGGAAACGAAAAAAAGATGCGTTCTTTTTTTTTTCTTTCTTGAAAGGCACGATTTTGCTTCCGCGAGAGACATGATCGTGCCTCTCAGAAACGGGAAAAAAATGTTTTTTCTTTTTTTTTCTTTCGTGGGAGGCACGGTTTTACTCTCACGAGAGGCATGAATTTACTTTCGTGAGAGGCACGGCCGTGCCTCTTGGAAACAGAAAAAAAAAATGTGTTTTCTTTTCTTTTTCTCCCGTGAGAGGCACGGTTTTGCTACCGCGAAAGGTGCGGCCGTGCCTCTCGGAAACGGCTTCCAGAAAGGAAAAAATATGTGCTCTCTATTTGTTTTTTTCATGAAAAAAGTCGTCATATAGGATCTACTTTTAAAGATCTCGGCGTGAGGAATTCAACGGTGAAAACGGTTCAAGATTTGGACGTACAATTTAAGAGATAAAACGTTTTGAATAAACAGATCGACGAAAAAAAAGAAAACTCGACAAGTGACGCAAATGCAGCGTATCACTTGTCGCAATCTCAGAACATAGGAGTGATCTTTAAAAGAAATACTTCTCAATTAGTGATTTCATGTACGTGCGGATATGTCATCGCGCACGGGCTATTTTTCACATTCCCGAGATGCAAGTAGTCTTGTATGTGCGGCGGTACTGGGCCGGCCTAATACCGTATCGGACGTAGCTTCAGTGCCTTAAAGGCACCTGCCTTTGGGTCCTGGACATGTGAGCCAGCCATCTATTGGACCCACATGTCATAGGTACAAAGGCATGTGTCTTAAGGCACCGAAGCGCAGTCCTACTGTACCTGCCACGCAAGTTCATTTTCCTCTGGTTTTCTTTACCGATTTTGCAACGTTTTTTATGTTTTTCTTTTTATTTTTTAGTTTTCTTCAGTTTCCTAATATGTTATTTCTTTATTTCTTTGATTTTCACAATTTTTCTTCATTTTAGCACATGTGTAATTTTTCATAGACATTGTATATTTTTTGTCTCTTGAACATTTTTGCTATATGGGTTTAACATTTTAAATACATGATGTGAATCAATCTCTGATTGAATGGTTAGAAGGACATCGTTATCCTTGGTCCGCCGGGGTTCAAGTTCTAGACTTAAGACGCCTGCTCACATTTTTTCAGATTTATACCAGGCTTTTAGATGGTGTGCGTTTAGTGGAAGGAGTCGTTCTCATCGACAATGAAGACGTCTATGGCGACTTCGTCAATCTCAAGATGATGTGCTGGCTCAGCCTCTCGGAGGTGCTCATAGGAAATAGGGTATGTTACGTGCATGCATAGGGGGTGAGTCTATGTGTGTATGTATGAGTGTATTTATATGTAGTGTGTTTAGGAAAATATACCAGTATATATTGCATATTTTTTGTATACACGTGCAACTTCTTTTGATACACGTTGGATGTTTTCCGATTACATGTCTTTGAATTTTTTTTTTCAAATACATGTTGACCATTTTTTTAATGACACGCAACATTTTAAACTATGCGAACATTTTTACATTGTATGAATATTTAAAAAAAAGTCACGAACATATTTTTTGAAATGCGTGAATTTCCAGTTAATTTTTTTTTCAAGGAAACTTCTGATATTATTATCATCAGTCATGGCAGCACAACGAACAGAAAAATATATAAAAAAAAGCATCCAAATCCATAGCCCACTTAGGGAAGACTATAAAGTATAAAAAAGAGCCGAAGGCGCGCCACTGTCATCACCTCTCCCTTGCTGAAGTCGGATAAAACTTGTTCTAGTAGACAGTCATGACATCATCGTGCTAAGGCCCCAGAAGACAAACACACTAGAACAACAACCGCTGCCGATGAATAGGAACGTATATTAGAAAGATCCAGCTTGAAGACACACTGACATAGACGAACAAAGATGGGATCCGAGCAGATCTACCAAAGACAACCACCGACCGAATCTTGAGAGATCCGCCTGAGACACACCTCCAGATGCCTCAAACGATAGTAGACGCACCACCAAGACAGAGGCTAGACGCAGAGAACCTTATTCCATATTCAGAAAGCCACCATCGTCTAGTCTTTCTAAACAAGACACAGACCCTAGCAAAACTGAAAACACATATAAAAACGAAGCCCTCCACGGCCAATGGTCGGGATCCACCATGCCCAAATGGTCCTAAAGCCACAAGAGATGATGCAAATCGTCGCTGCCGCCGTCGGAAGGCAGAAATCCTAGTCGTTGTTCGCTTGGAAGAGAGGTGAAGGGGCCTTTTATCTTATATTTTCTTAATACCATCAACATTTCTAAAAGGTTACGCGAACACTGTTTAACACTGCTGAACATTTTCCAAAGACTACATAAACCTTTCAAATATAAATATTTAGCAGCTACGCTTCTTGAGCCGGCCCATTAACAACAGTGCTGTAGGACAATCACATTCATGATATTTGTTGACAATCACATAGAAAAACATTTCATGATATTTGTTGACAATCACATTCTGCGAATTAAGCGAGACTAGTCGCTCCCATGGCATATCCTATTTGGTATTTCAAGCGTTGGTTAATGTGTATTCTGCAAACGGACGCACACACCCTCTCTCGCTGGGCTGGCCCACCTGTTTATTTTTTCTATTTTTAATCAGCAAAAAAGCAGCGCGGGACAGGGTTCAGCGAACCGTGGTAGCCACTAGGATATCTTCCACGCGATTGAAGAAGGGGCGCTTATAGGCGCTGGCGCACCGGCCCAACAGTTCGGCCGGTCGCGCCCCGACCGCTCGATGTAACTAGCCCGAGCCGTTTGATCGGGGCGCATTGACTTCCCCATCTCTTTCCTCTCCCCGCGCATCCCCTGTCATCCCTCGGCCGCCCCGCGCCGGTCGTCCCTCCCGGCCGCCGGCCACCACTCCCTCACCTGGACCTCCTCCCTCCGCCGCCCTACGCCGCTGGATGCGCTCGCCGTCCTCGTAGCCGTCGGTCGCTGTCCTCGTCGCCGCCGGTCCAACAGGAAGCTGTCACCCCCCCCTCGTAGCAAAAAACCACGCCACCTAGATGAAGGAAATATGCCCTAGAGGCAATAATAAAGTTATTATTTATTTTCTTATACCATGATAAATGTTTATTATTCATGCTAGAATTGTATTAATCGGAAACATAATACTTGTGTGAATACATAGACAAACTAAACGTCACTAGTATGCCTCTACTTGACTAACTCGTTAATCAAAGATGGTTATGTTTCCTAACCATAGACATGTGTTGTCATTTAATTAACGGGATCACATCATTAGATAATGATGTGATTAACATGACCCATTCCATTAGCTTAGCACCCGATCGTTTAGTATGTTGCTATTGCTTTCTTCATGACTTATACATGTTCCTATGACTATGAGATTATGCAACTCCCGTTTGCCGGAGGAACACTTTGTGTGCTATCAAACGTCACAACATAACTGGGTGATTATAAAGGAGCTCTACAGGTGTCTTCAAAGGTACATGTTGGGTTGGCGTATTTCGAGATTAGGATTTGTCACTCCGATTGTCGGAGAGGTATCTCTGGGCCCTCTCGGTAATGCACATCACATAAGCCTTGCAAGCATTGCAACTAATGAGTTAGTTGCGAGATGATGTATTACGAAACGAGTAAAGAGACTTGCCGGTAACGAGATTGAACTAGGTATTGAGATACCGACGATCGAATCTCGGGCAAGTAACATACCGATGACAAAGGGAACAACGTATGTTGTTATGCGGTCTGACCGATAAAGATCTTCGTAGAATATGTAGGAGCCAATATGAGCATCCAGGTTCCGCTATTGGTTATTAACCGGAGACATGTCTCGGTCATGTCTACATTGTTCTCGAACCCGTAGGGTCCGCACGCTTAACGTTACGATGACAGTTTCATTATGAGTTTATATATTTTGATGTATCGAAGTTTGTTCGGAGTCCCGGATATGATCACGGACATGACGAGGAGTCTCGAAATGGTCGAGACATAAAGATTGATATATTGGAAGCCTATGTTTGGACATCGGAAGTGTTCCGAGTGAAAACGGCATTTTACCGGAGTACCGGGAGGTTACCGGAACCCCCGGTAACCTAATGGGCCTTAATGGGCCTAGTGGAGAAAGAGGAGAGGAGGCCTAGGGGCTGCCGCCCCCCCCCAAGTCCGAATTGGACAAGGAGGGGGGGCGCCCCCCCTTTCCTTTCCCCCTCTCTTCCTTCCCCCCCAAGTCCTAATCCTGTTGGGTTTTGTAGTAATTTCAAAAAAAATTCCTACGCTCACGCAAGATCATGTGATGCATAGCAACGAGAGGGGAGAGTGCTGTCTACGTACCCACGCAGACCGACTGCGGAAGCGTTGACACAACGTAGAGGAAGTAGTCGTACGTCTTCACGATCCAACCGATCAAGCACCGAAACTACGGCACCTCCGAGTTCGAGCACACGTTCAGCTCGATGACGATCCCCGGACTCCGATCCAGCAAAGTGTCGTGGAAGAGTTCCGTCAGCACGACGGCGTGGTGACGATCTTGATGTACTACTGCTGCAGGGCTTCGCCTAAGCACCGCTACAATATTATCGAGGACTATGGTGGCTGGGGGCACCGCACACGGCTAAGGAATAGATCACGTGGATCAACTTGTGTTTCTTGATCTGTCTTTGGTGCTAGCCATGCCCCTCTATTTATATCTTGAGCCCTGGGGTCGAAACTTGGAGTAAAAGTCTCCACAAAGTCGGTTTCACCCGATAGGCAAGAGTCCTTCTCAGACTCCAGGGCCAGACGCCAGGGATCCCGGCGTCTGGACCCAGACGCCAGGGACCCTGGCGTCTGGCCCCTGGACTCCGCAAAACTTCCTTTTGCGCTTTCCAAAAACCTTGTGGGCTTTCCCCTTTGGCCCAAATAAAATGTTCTCGTACCCAAACATTTCGGGAAACATCCGGAACCCCTTCCGGTGATTTCCGGAACCCTTCCGGTGACCAAACACTATTATCATATATATCAAACTTTATCTCCGGACCATTCCGGAGTTCCTCGTCATGTCCGTGATCTCATCTCGGACTCCGAACAACCTTCGGTACATCAAAATGCATAAACTCATAATATAACTGTCATCGTAACCTTAAGCGTGCGGACCCTACGGGTTCGAGAACAATGTAGACATGACCGAGACACGTCTCCGGTCAATAACCAATAGCGGGATCTGGATGCCCATATTGGCTCCTACATATTCTACGAAGATCTTTATCGGTCAGTATCGGTCAGACCGCATAACAACATACGTTGTTCCCTTTGTCATCGGTATGTTACTTGCCCGAGATTCGATTGTCGGTATCCCACACCTAGTTCAATCTCGTTGTTGGCAAGTCTCTTTACTCGTTCCGTAATACATCCTCTCGCAACTAACTCATTAGTTGTAATGCTTGCAAGGCTTATGTGATGTGCATTACCGAGAGGGCCTAGAGATACCTCTCCGACAATCGGAGTGACAAATCCTAATCTCGAAATACGCCAACCCAACATCTACCTTTGGAGACACCTATAATGCTCCTTTATAATCACCTAGTTACGTTGTGACGTTTGGTAGCACCCAAAGTGTTCCTCCGGCAAACGGGAGTTGCATAATCTCATAGTAATAGGAACATGTATAAGTCATGAAGAAAGCAATAGCAACATACTAAACGATCGGGTGCTAAGCTAATGGAATGAGTCATGTCAATCAGATCATTCACCTAATGATGTGATCCCGTTAATCAAATAACAACTCTTTGTCTATGGTTAGGAAACATAACCATCTTTGATTAACGAGCTAGTCAAGTAGAGGCATACTAGTGACACTCTGTTTGTCTATGTATTCACACATGTATTACGTTTCCGGTTAATACAATTCTAGCATGAATAATAAACATTTATCATGATTATAAGGAAATAAATAATAACTTTATTATTGCCTCTAGGGCATATTTCCTTCAGTCTCCCACTTGCACTAGAGTCAATAATCTAGATCACATCACCATGTGATTAACTTCGATAGTTCACATAATCATGTGATTAACACCCATAGTTCACATCGCCATGTGACCAATACCCAAAGGGTTTACTAGATTCAGTAATCTAGTTCACATTGCTATGTGATTAACACCCAAAGAGTACTAAGGTGTGATCATGTTTTGCTTGTGAGAGAATCTTAGTCAACGGGTCTGCCACATTCAGATCCGCATGTATTTTGCAAATTTCTATGTCAACAATGCTCTGCTTGGAGCTACTCTAGCTAATTGCTCCCACTTTCAATATGTATCTAGACCGAGACTTAGAGTCTTCTAGATCAGTGTCAAAAACTTGCATCGATGTAACCCTTTACGATGAACCTTTTTTGTCACGTCCATAATCGAGAAACATATCCTTATTTCACTAAGGATAATTCTGACCGCTGTCCAGTGATCTACTCCTAGATCACTATTGTACTCCCTTGCCAAATCAGTGCAGGGTATACAATAGATCTGGTACACAGCATGACATACTTTATAGAACCTATGGCCAAGGCATAGGGAATGACTTTCATTCTCTTTCTATCTTCTGCCGTGGTCGGGCTTTGAGTCTTACTCAACTTCACACCTTGTAATACAGGCAAGAACTCTTTCTTTGACTGCTCCATTTTGAATTACTTCAAAATCTTGTCAAGGTATGTACTCATTGGAAAAACTTATCAAGCGTCTTGATCTATCTCTATAGATCTTGAAGCTCAATATGTAAGCAGCTTCACCGAAGTCTTTCTTTGAAAAACTCCTTTCAAACACTCCTTTATGCTTTACAGAATAATTCTACATTATTTCCGATCAACAATATGTCATTCACATATACTTATCAGAAATGCCGTAGTGCTCCCACTCACTTTCTTGCAAATACAGGCTTCACCGCAAGTCTGTATAAAACTATATGCTTTGATCAACTCATCAAAGCGTATATTCCAACTCCGAGATGCTTGCACCAGTTCACAGATGGATCGCTGGAGCTTGCACATTTTGTTAGTACCTTTCGGATTGACAAAACCTTCTAGTTGCATCGTATACAACTCTTCTTCAATAAATCCATTAAGGAATTCAGTTTTGTTTATCCATTTGCCAGATTTCATAAAATGCGGCAATTGCTAACATGATTCGCTCAAACTTAAGCATAGATACGAGTGAGAATCTCTCATCGTAGTCAACACCTTGAACTTGTCAAAAAACCTTTTGCGACAATTCTAGCTTTGTAGATAATAACACTACTATCAGCGTCCATCTTCCTCTTGAAGATCCATTTATTTTTATGGCTTGCCGATCATCGGGCAAATCCATCAAAGTCCATACTTTGTTCTCATACATGGATCATATCTCAGATTTCATGGCCTCAAATCATTTCGCGGAATCTGGGCTCATCATCGCTTCCTCATAGTTCGCAAGTTCGTCATGGTCTAGTAACATAACTTCCAGAACAAGATTACCGTACCACTCTGGTGCGGATCTTACTCTGGTTTACCTACGAGATTCGGTAGTAACTTGATCTAAAGTTACATGATCATCATCATTATCTTCCTCACTAATTGGTGTAGTAGTCACAAGAACATATTTCTGTGATGAACTACTTTCCAATAAGGGAGAAGGTACAATTACCTTATCAAGTTTTCTACTTTCCTCCCACTCACTTCTTTCTAGAGAAACTCCTTCTCTAGAAAGTTTCCGAATTTAGCAACAAAAGTCTTGCCTTCGGATCTGTGATAGAAGGTGTATCCAATAGTTTCCTTTGGATATCCTATGAAGACACATTTCTCCGATTTGGGTTTGAACTTATCAGGTTGAAGCTTTTTCACATAAGCATTGCAACCTCAAACTTTAAGAAACAACAGCTTAGGTTTCTTGCCAAACCATAGTTCATACGGTGTCGTCTCAACGGATTTAGATGGTGCCCTATTTAACGTGAATGCAGCTGTCTCTAATGCATAACCCCAAAACGATAGTGGTAGATCGGTAAGAGACATCATAGATCGCACCATATCTAATAAAGTACGGTTATGACGTTCGGACACACCATTACATTGTGGTGTTCCAGGTGGCGTGAGTAGTGAAACTATTTCACATTGTTTTTAACTGAAAGCCAAACTCGTAACTCAAATACTCTTCTCTACGATCAGATCGTAGAAACTTTATTTTCTTGTTACGATGATTTTTCACTTCACTCTGAAATTCTTTGAACTTTTCAAATGTTTCAGACTTATGTTTCATCAAGTAGATATACTCATATCTGCTCAAATCATCTGTGAAGATCAAAAAATAATGATACATGTCGCGAGCCTCAATATTCATCGGACCACATACATCAGTATGTATGATTTCCAACAAATCTGCTGCTCGCTCCATTGTTCCGAAGAACGGAGTCTTAGTCATCTTGCCCATGAGGCATGGTTCGCAAGCATCAACTGATTCATAATCAAGTGATTCCAAAAGCCCATCAGCATGGAGTTTCTTCATGCGCTTTACACCAATATGACCTAAACGGCAGTGCCACAAATAAGTTGCACTATCATTATTAACTTTGCATCTTTTGGTTTCAATATTATGATTATGTGTATCACTACGATCGAGATCCAACGAATTATTTTCATTGGGTGTGTAACCATATAAGGTTTTATTCATGTAAACAGAACAACAATTTATTCTCTTACTTAAATGAATAATCGTATTACAATAAACATGATCAAATCATATTCATGCTGAACGCAAACACCAAATAACACTTATTTAGGTTCAACACTAATCCCGAAATTATAGGGAGTGTGCGATGATGATCATATCAATCTTGGAACCACTTCCAACACACATCGTCACTTCACCCTTAACTAGTCTCTGTTTATTCTGCAACTCCCGTTTCGAGTTACTAATCTTAGCAACTGAACTAGTATCAAATACTGAGGGGTTGCTATAAACACTAGTAAAGTACACATCAATAAGATGTATATCAAATATACTTATGTTCACTTTGCCATCCTTCTTATTCGCCAATCACTTGGGGTAGTTCCGCTTCTAGTGACCAGTCCCTTTGCAGTAGAAGCACTTAGTCTCAGGCTTAGGACCAGACTTGGGCTTCTTCACTTGAGCAGCAACTTGCTTGCCGTTCTTCTTGAAGTTCCCCTTCTTCCCTTTGCCCTTTTCTTGAAACTAGTGGTCTTGTTAACCATCAACACTTGATGTTTTTCTTGATTTCTACCTTCATCGATTTCAGCATCACGAAGAGCTTGGGAATTATTTTTTGTCATCCCTTGCATATTATAGTTCATCACGAAGTTCTACTAACTTGGTGATGGTGGCTAGAGAATTCTGTCAATCACTATCTTATCTGGAAGATTAACTCCCACTTGATTCAAGCGATTGTAGTACTCAGACAATCTGGGCACATGCTCACTAGTTGAGCGATTCTCCTCCATCTTTTAGCTATAGAACTTGTTGGAGACTTCATATCTCTCAACTCAGGTATTTGCTTGAAATATTAACTTCAACTCCTGGAACATCTCATATGCTCCATGACGTTCAAACCGTCTTTAAAGTCCCGATTCTAAGCCATTAAGCATGGTGCACTAAACTATCAAGTAGTCATCATATTGAGCTAGCCAAACGTTCATAACGTCTGCATCTGCTCCTGCAATAGGTCTGTCACCTAGCGGTGCATCAAGGACATAATTCTTCTGTGCAGCAATGAGGATAAACCTCAGATTACGGATCCAATCCGCATCATTGCTACTAACATCTTTCAACACAATTTTCTCTAGGAACATATCAAAATAAACACATGGAAGCAACAACGCGAGCTATTGATCTACAACATAATTTGCAAATACTACCAGGACTAAGTTCATGATAAATTTAAGTTCAGTTAATTAAATTAATTAAAGAACTCCCACTTAGATAGACATCCCTCTAATCCTCTAAGTGATCACGTGATCCAAATCAACTAAACCATGTCTGATCATCACGTGAGATGGAGTAGTTTCATTGGTGAACATCACTATGTTGATCATATCTACTATATGATTCACGCTCGACCTTTCGGTCTCCGTGTTCCGAGGCCATATCTGTATATGCTTGGCTCGTCAAGTATAACCTGAGTATTCCGCGTGTGCAACTGTTTTGCACCCGTTGTATTTGAACGTAGAACCTATCACACCCGATCATCACGTGGTGTCTCAGCACGAAGAACTTTCTCAACGGTGCATACTCAGGGAGAACACTTCTTGATAATTAGTGAGAGATCATCTTATAATGCTACCGTCAATCAAAACAAGATAAGATGCACAAAAGATAAACATCACATGCAATCAATATAAGTGATATGATATGGCCATCATCATCTTGTGCTTGTGATCTCCATCTTCGAAGCACCGTCGTGATCACCATCGTCATCGGCGCGACACCTTGATCTCCATCGTAGCATCGTTGTCGTCTCGCCAATATTATGCTTCCACGACTATCGCTACCGCTTAGTGATAAAGTAAAGCATTACAGCGCGATTGCATTGCATACAATAAAGCGACAACCATATGGCTCCTGCCAGTTGCCGATAACTCGGTTACAAAACATGATCATCTCATACAATAAAATTTAGCATCATGTCTTGACCATATCACATCACAACATGCCTTGCAAAAACAAGTTAGACGTCCTCTACTTTGTTGTTGCAAGTTTTACGTGGCTGCTACGGGCTTAAGCAAGAACCAATCCTACCTACGCATCAAAACCACAATGATAGTTTGTCAAATAGACTCCGTTTTAACCTTCGCAAGGACCGGGCGTAGCCATACTTGGTTCAACTAAAGTTGGAGAGACAGTCGCCCGCAAGCCACCTATGTGCAAAGCACGTCGGGGAAACCGGTCTCGCGTAAGCATACGCGTAATGTTGGTCCGGGTCGTCTCGTCCAAAAATGATGCCGAACCAAAGTATGACATGCTGGTAGGCAGTATGACTTATATCGCCCACAACTCACTTGTGTTCTACTCGTGCATATAACATCAACATAAATAACCTAGGCTCTGATGCCACTGTTGGGTTTCGTAATAATTTAAAAAATTTCCTACGCTCACGCAAGATCATGTGATGCATAGCAACGAGAGGGGAGAGTGCTGTCTACGTACCCACGCAGACCGACTGCGGAAGCGTTGACACAACGTAGAGGAAGTAGTCGTACGTCTTCACGATCCAACCGATCAAGCACCGAAACTACGGCACCTCCGAGTTCGAGCACACGTTCAGCTCGATGACGATCCCCGGACTCCGATCCAGCAAAGTGTCGGGGAAGAGTTCCGTCAGCACGACGGCGTGGTGACGATCTTGATGTACTACTGCTGCAGGGCTTCGCCTAAGCACCGCTACAATATTATCGAGGACTATGGTGGCTGGGGGCACCGCACACGGCTAAGGAATAGATCACGTGGATTAACTTGTGTTTCTTGATCTGTCTTTGGTGCTAGCCCTGCCCCTCTATTTATATCTTGAGCCCTGGGGTCGAAACTTGGAGTAAAAGTCTCCACAAAGTCGGTTTCACCCGATAGGCAAGAGTCCTTCTCGGACTCCAGGGCCAGACGCCAGGGATCCCGGCGTCTGGACCCAGACGCCAGGGACCCTGGCGTCTGGCCCCTGGACTCCGCAAAACTTCCTTTTGCGCTTTCCAGAAACCTTGTGGGCTTTCCCCTTTGGCCTAAATAAAGTGTTCTCGTACCCAAACATTTCGGGAAACATCCGGAACCCCTTCCGGTGATTTCCGGAACCCTTCCGGTGACCAAACACTATTATCATATATATCAAACTTTATCTCCGGACCATTCCAGAGTTCCTCATCATGTCCGTGATCTCATCTCGGACTCCGAACAACCTTCGGTACATCAAAATGCATAAACTCATAATATAACTGTCATCGTAACCTTAAGCGTGCGGACCCTACGGGTTCGAGAACAATGTAGACATGACCGAGACACGTCTCCGGTCAATAACCAATAGCGGGACCTGGATGCCCATATTGGCTCCTACATATTCTACGAAGATCTTTATTGGTCAGACCGCATAACAACATACGTTGTTCCCTTTGTCATCGGTATGTTACTTTCCCGAGATTCGATCGTCGGTATCCCATACCTAGTTCAATCTCGTTGCCGGCAAGTCTCTTTACTCGTTACGTAATACATCATCTCGCAACTAACTCATTAGTTGTAATGCTTGCAAGGCTTATGTGATGTGCATTACCGAGAGGGCCCAGAGATACCTCTCCGACAATCGGAGTGACAAATCCTAATCTCGAAATACGCCAACCCAACATCTACCTTTGGAGACACCTGTAATGCTCCTTTATAATCACCTAGTTACGTTGTGACGTTTGGTAGCACCCAAAGTGTTCCTCCGGCAAACGGGAGTTGCATAATCTCATAGTCATAGGAACATGTATAAGTCATGAAGAAAGCAATAGCAACATACTAAACGATCGGGTGCTAAGCTAATGGAATGGGTCATGTCAATCAGATCATTCACCTAATGATGTGATCCCGTTAATCAAATAACAACTCTTTGTCTATGGTTAGGAAACATAACCATCTTTGATTAACGAGCTAGTCAAGTAGAGGCATACTAGTGACACTCTGTTTGTCTATGTATTCACACATGTATTACGTTTCCGGTTAATACAATTCTAGCATGAATAATAAACATTTATCATGATTATAAGGAAATAAATAATAACTTTATTATTGCCTCTAGGGCATATTTCCTTCAAATCCAACTAGGGAAAGGGGGGAGTCCTACTCCCGGTAGGAGTAGGACTCCTCCTGCGCGCCTCCTCCTAGGGCCGGCCGCACCCCCCTTGCTCCTTTATATACGGGGGCAGGGGGCACCTCTAGACACACAAGTTGATCCTCGTGATCGTTTCCTTAGTCGTGTGCGGTGCCTCCTTCCACCATACTCCTCGATAATATTGTAGCGGTGCTTAGGCGAAGCCCTGCGACGGTAGAACATCAAGATCGTCACCACGCCGTCGTGATGACAGAACTCTTCCCCGACACTTTGCTGAATCAGAGTCCGGGGATCGTCATCGAGCTGAACGTGTGCAGAACTCGGAGGTGCCGTACGTTCGGTACTTGGATCGGTCGGATCGGGAAGACGTACGACTACTTCCTCTACGTTGTGTCAACACTTCCATTGCTGGTCTACGAGGGTACGTAGACAACACTCTCCCCTCTCGTTGCTATGCATCACCATGATCTTGCGTGTGCGTAGGAAATTTTTTGAAATTACTACGTTCCCCAACAGTGACATCCGAGCCTAGGTTTTATGTGTTGATGTTATATGCACGAGTAGAACACAAGTGAGTTGTGGGCGATATAAGTCATACTGCTTACCAGCATGTCATACTTTGGTTCGGCGGTATTGTTGGATGAAGCGGCCCGGACCGACATTACGCGTACGCTTACGCGAGACTGGTTCTACCGACGTGCTTTGCACACAGGTGGTTGGCGGGTGTCAGTTTCTCCAACTTTAGTTGAACCAAGTGTGGCTACGCCCGGTCCTTGCGAAGGTTAAAACAGCACCAAGTTGACAAACTATCGTTGTGGTTTTGATGCGTAGGTAAGATTGGTTCTTGCTTAAGCCCGTAGAAGCCACGTAAAACTTGCAACAACAAAGTAGAGGACGTCTAACTTGTTTTTGCAGGGCATGTTGTGATGTGATATGGTCAAGACATGATGCTAAATTTTATTGTATGAGATGATCATGTTTTGTAACCGAGTTATCGGCAACTGGCAGGAGCCATATGGTTGTCGCTTTATTGTATGCAATGCAATCGCGCTGTAATGCTTTACTTTATCACTAAGCGGTAGCGATAGTCGTGGAAGCATAAGATTGGCGAGACGACAACGATGCTACGATGGAGATCAAGGTGTCGCGCCGGTGACGATGGTGATCATGACGGTACTTCGGAGATGGAGATCACAAGTACAAGATGATGATGGCCATATCATATCACTTATATTGATTGCATGTGATGTTTATCTTTTATGCATCTTATCTTGCTTTGTTTGACGGTAGCATTTTAAGATGATCTCTCACTAATTATCAAGAAGTGTTCTCCCTGAGTATGCACCGTTGCAAAAGTTCTTCGTGCTGAGACACCACGTGATGATCGGGTGTGATAGGCTCTACGTTCAAATACAACGGGTGCAAAACAGTTGCACACGCGGAATACTCAGGTTATACTTGACGAGCCAAGCATATACAGATATGGCCTCGGAACACGGAGACCGAAAGGTCGAGCGTGAATCATATAGCAGATATGATCAACATAGTGATGTTCACCAATGAAACTACTCCATCTCACGTGATGATCGGACATGGTTTAGTTGATTTGGATCACGTGATCACTTAGAGGATTAGAGGGATGTCTATCTAAGTGGGAGTTCTTTAGTAATATGATTAATTGAACTTAAATTTATCATGAACTTAGTACCTGATAGTATCTTGCTTGTTTATGTTTGATTGTAGATAGATGGCCCGTGTTGTTGTTCCGTTGAATTTTAATGCGTTCCTTGAGAAAGCAAAGTTGAAAGATGGTGGTAGCAATTACACGGACTAGGTCCGTAACTTGAGGATTATCCTCATTGCTGCACAGAAGAACTACGTCCTGGAAGCACCGCTGGGTGCCAGGCCTGCTGCTGGAGCAACACCAGATGTTATGAACGTCTGGCAGAGCAAAGCTGATGACTACTCGATAGTTCAGTGTGCCATGCTTTACGGCTTAGAATCGGGACTTCAACGACGTTTTGAACGTCATGGAGCATATGAGATGTTCCAGGAGTTGAAGTTAATATTTCAAGCAAATGCCCGGATTGAGAGATATGAAGTCTCCAATAAGTTCTATAGCTGCAAGATGGAGGAGAACAGTTCTGTCAGTGAGCATATACTCAAAATGTCTGGGTATAATAATCACTTGATTCAATTGGGAGTTAATCTTCCAGATGATTGCGTCATTGACAGTATTCTCCAATCACTTCCACCTAGGTACAAGAGCTTCGTGATGAACTATAATATGCAAGGGATGAATAAGACAATTCCCGAGCTCTTCGCAATGCTGAAAGATGCGGAGGTAGAAATCAAAAAGGAGCATCAAGTGTTGATGGTCAACAAGACCACTAGTTTCAAGAAAAAGGGCAAAGGGAAGAAGAAGGGGAACTTCAAAAAGAACAGCAAACAAGTTGCTGCTCAGGAGAAGAAACCCAAATCTGGACCTAAGCCTGAAACTGAGTGCTTCTGCTACAAGCAGACTGGTCACTGGAAGCGGAACTGCCCCAAGTATTTGGCGGATAAGAAGGATGGCAAGGTGAACAAAGGTATATGTGATATACATGTTATTGATGTGTACCTTACTAATGCTCGCAGTAGCACCTGTGTATTTGATACTGGTTCTGTTGCTAATATTTGCAACTCGAAACAGGGACTACGGATTAAGCGAAGATTGGCTAAGGACGAGGTGACGATGCGCGTGGGAAATGGTTCCAAAGTTGATGTGATCGCGGTCGGCACGCTACCTCTACATCTACCTTCGGGATTAGTATTAGACCTAAATAATTGTTATTTGGTGCCAGCGTTAAGCATGAACATTATATCTGGATCTTGTTTGATGCGAGACGGTTATTCATTTAAATCAGAGAATAATGGTTGTTCTATTTATATGAGTAATATCTTTTATGGTCATGCACCCTTGAAGAGTGGTCTATTCTTATTAAATCTCGATAGTAGTGACACACATATTCATAATGTTGAAGCCAAAAGATGCAGAGTTGATAATGATAGTGCAACTTATTTGTGGCACTTCACCCTGTGCAAAATCGAACCGAAAACCAAAAACCGAACCAAAAAAACCAAACCGAACCAAAAAATCGGGTTTTTCAGGTTTCAGGTTTAGTTTCAGTTTCCAAATCTGGAAACCATTTAACAATCGGTTTTTTGGTTAAAAACCGATGGTTTTCGGTTAAACCGAAATAAACCGAAACTAGCTTCGTTCTGTGTTGAACAGCCGATGACTTGAGCTGATCCCTCCCGTCGCCCCCTCCTTTTATAGTGATCCACCCATCTCCTTGTTGCTGGCTCCGCGAGGTGGTACTAAATTTTGCGGCACGGCTGGTGCACGCTGGCGCCTGTCGCTTGGGCCTGGGCCTTGGGCTGCCTAGCGCAAGACCTAGAGGCTGGCGCTGCGCATGGGCCAGGACCCAGGAGCATGGATGCTAATCCTCCAAAGAAAAAAAGGAGCCTGGAGGCTACAAACTAGTGTTCTGGTGTTTCATGCCATATTTTTTCCACGTAAAAAACCTGGAGGCTAGTGCATGCAGTGCTCTTTCCTTGTCTTGTCCTCAGATTTTGCTAGTACGTAGATACATCTTTGTGAATGCTTCAGCGGTCATATATTGCCTCGATATGGTGCACATTGTATGTACATAATACACCAAATCATGTCTGCCATCTAATGATTTAATCTACGTACACAGTTCTCAAAAGAAAAACCTAACCTGCATACACAGATTGAATCATGTGATAAAAAAGTATGCATTGTTCAAAAATTCGCGTCAACTTTGGTTATTTTGGTTATTACTGAAACCAAACCGAAATTAAATGGTTATTACCGAAACCGAACCGTATCTATGCATAAAACCGTATAAACCGAAGTATAAAAACCGTATAAACCGAAAATCGTATAAACCAAACCGAAAAAACCGAATGCACACCCTGAGTGGCACTGCCGTTTAGGTCATATCGGTGTAAAGCGCATGAAGAAACTCCATACTGATGGACTTTTGGAACCACTTGATTATGAATCACTTGGTACTTGCGAACCGTGCCTCATGGGCAAGATGACTAAAACACCGTTCTCCGGTACTATGGAGAGAGCAACAGATTTGTTGGAAATCATACATACAGATGTATGTGGTCCGATGAATATTGAGGCTCGTGACGGATATCGTTATTTTCTCACCTTCACAGATGACTTAAGCAGATATGGGTATATCTACTTAATGAAACATAAGTCTGAAACATTTGAAAAGTTCAAAGAATTTCAGAGTGAAGATGAAAATCATCGTAACAAGAAAATAAAATTCCTATGATCTGATCGTGGAGGAGAATATTTGAGTTACGAGTTTGGTGTACATTTGAAACAATGCGGAATAGTTTCGCAACTCACGCCACCCGAAACACCACAGCGTAATGGTGTGTCCGAACGTCGTAATCATACTTTACTAAATATGGTGCGATCTATGATGTCTCTTACTGATTTACCGCTATCATTTTGGGGTTATGCTTTAGAGACGGCCGCATTCACGTTAAATAGGGCACCATCAAAATCCGTTGAGACGACACATTTTGAACTGTGGTTTGGCAAGAAACCAAAGTTGTCATTTCTGAAAGTTTGGGGCTGCGATGCTTATGTGAAAAAGCTTCAACCTGATAAGCTCGAACCCAAATCGGAGAAATGTGTCTTCATAGGATATCCAAAGGAAACTATTGGATACACCTTCTATCACAGATCCGAAGGCAAGACTTTTGTTGCTAAATTCGGAAACTTTCTAGAGAAGGAGTTTCTCTCGAAAGAATTGAGTGGGAGGAAAGTAGAACTTGATGAGGTAACTGTACCTACTCCCTTATTGGAAAGTAGTACATCACAGAAACCGGTTTCTGTGACACCTACACCAATTAGTGAGGAAACTAATGATGATGATCATGAAACTTCAGAACAAGATACTACTGAACCTCGTAGATCAACCAAAGTAAGATCCACACCAGAGTGGTACGGTAATCCAGTTCTGGAAGTTATGCTACTAGATCATGATGAACCTACGAACTATGGAGAAACGATGGTGAGCCCAGATTCCACAAAATGGCTTGAAGCCATGAAATCTGAGATGGGATCCATGTATGAGAACAAAGTATGGACTTTGGTTGACTTGCCCAAAGATCGGCAAGCAATTGAGAATAAATGGATCTTCAAGAAGAAGACTGACGCAGACGGTAATGTTACTGTCTACAAAGCTCGACTTGTCACAAAAGGTTTTCGACAAGTTCAAGGGATTGACTACGATGAGACCTTCTCACCCGTAGCGATGCTTAAGTCTGTCCGAACCATGTTAGCAATTGCCGCATTTTATGATTATGAAATTTGGCAGATGGATGTCAAAACTGCATTCCTGAATGGATTTCTGGAAGAAGAGTTGTATATGATGCAGCCAGAAGGTTTTTTCGATCCAAAGGGAGCTAACAAAGTGTGCAAGCTCCAGTGATCCATTTATGGACTGGTGCAAGCCTCTCGGAGTTGGAATAAACGCTTTGATAGTGTGATCAAAGCATTTGGTTTTGTACAGACTTTTGGAGAAGCCTGTATTTACAAGAAAGTGAGTGGGAGCTCTGTAGCATTTCTGATATTATATGTAGATGACATATTACTAATCGGAAATGATATAGAATTTCTGGATAGCATAAAGGGATACTTGAATAAGAGTTTTTCAATGAAATACCTCGGTGAAGCTGCTTACATATTGGGCATTAAGATCTATGAAGATAGATCAAGACGCTTAATTGGACTTTCACAAAGCACATACCTTGACAAAATTTTGAAGAAGTTCAAAATGGATCAAGCAAAGAAATGATTCTTGCATGTGTTACAAGGTGTGAAATTGAGTAAGACTCAATGCCCAACCACTGCAGAAGATAGAAAGAAAATGAAAGATGTTCCCTATGCTTCAGCCATAGGCTCTATCATGTATGCAATGCTGTGTACCAGACCTGATGTATGTCTTGCTATAAGTCTAGCAGGGAGGTACTAAAGTAATCCAGGAGTGGATCACTGGACAGCGGTCAAGAACATCCTGAAATACCTGAAAAGGACTAAGGATATGTTTCTCGTATATGGAGGTGACAAAGAGCTCATCGTAAATGGTTACGTTGATGCAAGCTTTGACACTGATCCAGACGATTCTAAATCGCAAACCGGATACGTGTTTACATTAAACGGTGGAGCTGTCAGTTGGTGCAGTTCTAAACAAAGCGTTGTGGCGGGATCTACATGTGAAGCGGAATACATAGCTGCTTCGGAAGCAGCAAACGAAGGAGTCTGGATGAAGGAGTTCATATCCGATCTAGGTGTCATACCTAGTGCATCGGGTCCAATGAAAATCTTTTGTAACAATACTGGTGCAATTGCCTTGGCAAAGGAATCCAGATTTCACAAGAGAACCAAGCACATCAAAAGACGCTTCAATTCCATCCGGTATCTAGTCCAGGTGGGAGACATAGAGATTTGCAAGATACATATGGATCTGAATGTTGCAGACCCGTTGACTAAACCTCTTTCACGAGCAAAACATGATCAACACCAAAGCTCCATGGGTGTTAGAATCATTACTGTGTAATCTAGATTATTGACTCTAGTGCAAGTGGGAGATTGAAGGAAATATGCCCTAGAGGCAATAATAAAGTTATTATTTATTTCCTTATATCATGATAAATGTTTATTATTCATGCTAGAATTGTATTAACCGGAAACATAATACTTGTGGGAATACATAGACAAACTAAACGTCACTAGTATGCCTCTACTTGACTAGCTCGTTAATCAAAGATGGTTATGTTTCCTAACCATAGACATGTGTTGTCATTTGATTAACGGGATCACATCATTAGAGAATGATGTGATTGACATGACCCATTCCATTAGCTTAGCACCCGATCGTTTAGTATGTTGCTATTGCTTTCTTCATGACTTATACATGTTCCTATGACTATGAGATTATGCAACTCCCATTTGCCGGAGGAACACTTTGTGTGCTACCAAACGTCACAACGTAACTGGGTGATTATAAAGGAGCTCTACAGGTGTCTCCAAAGGTACATGTTGGGTTGGCGTATTTCGAGATTAGGATTTGTCACTCCGATTGTCGGAGAGGTATCTCTGGGCCCTCTCGGTAATGCACATCACATAAGCCTTGCAAGCATTGCAATTAATGAGTTAGTTGCGAGATGATGTATTACGAAACGAGTAAAGAGACTTGCCGGTAACGAGATTGAACTAGGTATTGAGATACCGACGATCGAATCTCGGGCAAGTAACATACCGATGACAAAGGGAACAACGTATGTTGTTATGCGGTCTGACCGATAAAGATCTTTGTACAATATGTAGGAGCCAATATGAGCATCCAGGTTCCGCTATTGGTTATTGACCGGAGACATGTCTCGGTCATGTCTACATTGTTCTCGAACCCGTAGGGTCCGCACGCTTAACGTTACGATGACAGTTTCATTATGAGTTTATATATTTTGATGTACCGAAGTTCGTTCAGAGTCCCAGATGTGATCACGGACATGACGAGGAGTCTCGAAATGGTCGAGACATAAAGATTGATATATTGGAAGCCTATGTTTGGACATCGGAAGTGTTCCGAGAGAAAACAACATTTTACCGGAGTACCGGGAGGTTACCGGAACCCCCCGGTAACCTAATGGGCCTTAATGGGCCTAGTGGAGAAAGAGGAGAGGAGGCCTAGGGGCTGCCGCGCGCCCCTCCCCCCAAGTCCGAATTGGACAAGGAGGGGGGGCGGCGCCCCCCCTTTCCTTTCCCCCCTCTCTTCCTTCCCCCCAAGTGCTAATCCAACTAGGGAAAGGGGGGGAATCCTACTCTCGGTAGGAGTAGGACTCCTCCTGCGCGCCTCCTCCTAGGGCCGGCCGCACCCCCCTTGCTCCTTTATATACGGGGGCAGGGGGGCACCTCTAGACACACAAGTTGATCCTCATGATCGTTTCCTTAGCCATGTGCGGTGCCCCCTTCCACCATACTCCTCGATAATATTATAGCGGTGCTTAGGCGAAGCCCTGCGACGGTAGAACATCAAGATCGTCACCAGCCGTCGTGCTGACAGAACTCTTCCCCGACACTTTGCTGGATCGGAGTCCGCGGATCGTCATTGAGCTGAACGTGTGCAGAACTCGGAGGTGCCGTATGTTCGGTACTTGGATCGGTCGGATCGGGAAGACGTACGACTACTTCCTCTACGTTGTGTCAACACTTCCGTTGACGGTCTATGAGGGTACGTAGACAACACTCTCCCCTCTCGTTGCTATGCATCACCATGATCTTGCGTGTGCGTAGGAATTTTTTTTGAAATTACTACGTTCCCCAACACTAGAAGCACGCCGACGCCTTCTGTCGATGCAACACCTAGCAGCCCCCGTCGTCTTAGCACACCCCGTTGTTGTACTGTCGTGCCGCTGCTCGCAGCTCTCAATGTCACCGCTCGCACCATTGGCACGCCAGTTGAAGCTTTTTATCTCACTGTTTGAAGCTTTTCCCATGTCCGGTTGAAGCTTTTTTGCAGATTGAACCTTTTCATTCGTGTCGATTGAAGCTTTTTTGAACTACGATGGAAGCTTATTTTGTAAACGGTTGCAACTTTTTTTTATCTTGCAGTGCCCGGTTGAAACTTTGTATATCTTTCCGTTGAATCATTTTTCACCTAAGCTTGAAGCTTTTTTCGTAAACAGTTGCAACTTTTTCAGTTGACAGTGGCTGGTTGAAGCTTTTCTATATATGCTTGAAGCTTTTTTGTCAAGGGTTGTAACACTCTACGGGTGGTTTGTAGCTTTTTTGTTTCTGGTTCCAACATTCTACTGTTTGGTTGTAGCTTTCATCAAAGTCAGTTGTAGCTTTCGACGTTGTTGGTTGTAGCACTGCCCTCGTCTCCTTTCACAACGTCTGTTTCGGTTGAAGCAAGAAAAAGGTCATCGCTCTCAGCGTCGTCGCCGACTGCAGAAGCCCGACAAAAGAAAACTTGGAGTAGTAGCAGGGGTGGGCCGTGCGGCAGCGGGGGTGAGGGCGTGCAAAACCATGGGTTCTGGTGGGGAGGTGGAAATAAAGGAGGGGGAGAGGTCAAGCTTGAGGGTGCCGTGTCCATGGCTGAAAGGCTTGCCCATAGCGCGCAAGATTCGCGACGAGAAGTCATGGAGATGCGAAAAAGGAGACAGGTTGAGGACGAAGACAGCCAGGACAGGATAAGGTGGGCCTGCAGGGGGATGAGCGCGCTGGGCCGCAGGATCGCTCCTTTATCGAACGCTTCGCGCGCGACCAACGTAACGGTTCGGCCGGTGCGCTGTGTATAAACATTACCCATTGTAGAATTACCGTTTTCTACTTTATTTTCTTCCTTTAGTTTGCGGGTTTTATTCCTTTTTTTTCTTTTTTTCTCTCTTCTTTGTTTCCTCAAGTCCTTTTTTTTCAAATTAGTGATTTGTTTTCCAAAATCGATAAACTATTTTCAAAATTGATGTTTTTTTCCAAAATCCATAAACTTATTCGTATTCGTGAACCTTTCTCTAAATTAAACAAACATTTTTTTAAATTCATCGAACTTTTTCAGGGTTTGTGATTTTTTTCAAATTTGATGAGCTTTTTTCAAATTAGATGAAACTTTTTCCAAGATCAAATGAACTTTTTTCAAATTTGATAATTCTTTTCAAATCGATCTACTATTTTTCAATTTGATGAACTTTTTTCAAATCGGTGATAATTTTTTTGAAATTTGTGAACATTTTTTCTTCAAATCGATGAATTTTTTGAAATTCATGAACTTTTCGGAAATCTATGATCTTTTTTTTTCAGTTTGTGAACCTTTTTCCAAAATGGAAGAAATTTTATTGAACGGGTAACTTTTTTCAATTTCCCCTTTTTTTTTTTACTTTTTGAGGAAAGTCAAAGGTCAACGGATTGACGTTGACCCGATCGAACAAAGCTGGGCGGCATGTTTTAAGACTAGCCACAATGGAGAGTAACATACATTAGTACATACACATTTTTCTAGACTATGTTACTACCTTCATAGTGGGTAGTAACTTAAGTGTGGTAACATGCAAAGGTTCATTTATTATGTTATAGACTCATATTGCATTGGGACATGTGATGTTGCAGTAACTAGTTAAGTTACTACAACTAGCTCTCTCCTCATTAACTCATTGCCACATAAGCAAATTTGTTGAGTTGAACCCGATGTTACTGCTGAAGTTACTCCCACTATGGCTAGTCTAAGGGATAAGAAGCTGGGAGGCTGTGTGCTACGAGCCTGGTCGCGTCTGACGGGCCGGCCCTTCAGAGAGGCGCCTGGGTGCCAGTTGGTTTCACTAGCGCCTGAACCGCTGCATAGGAGGGAGCAATGAAGGAAGGAGCGCCCGTTTGGGAGACTCCCCAAGGTGGCACGCTCTTAGCTGCCGCCACGTGTCGCCCTGTGGCGCTTCCTTCGAATTATTTTACACGCATTTTCTGCTTTCTAGATGGGGTTTTTCGGCTTTTCGGTTTCTCACCGGTCTTTCTTAGCTCTTGGAAAAAATTATATTTTTTTTCTTTCACAAGAGTCACAAATTTGTTTTCGTGAGAGGCATGACCGTGCCTCTCGAAAACGAAAAAAACATATTTTTTTGCTTCCGCTAGAGGCATGACTGATCGAAAATGAAAAGAAAACGCGTTTCTTTTTTTTTTCTTCCGTGAGAGGCACAAATTTGCTCCGGTTTGGTTTTTTCTTAAAGAAAGATTTGTCACCTATTAACATGGGATCTAGTTTTGAAAATCTTGAAGTGAGGAATCCAACGGTGACTGTTTTAAGATTTGGACACGGTTTAAGAGATAAAACATTTTGAATAAATGAATCTATGAAAAAAAGAAACTCCCAGGTTATGACAAGTGGCGTACATGCAGTCCGCCGCTTGTTGCAACCTGGAAAGATGGGAGTGACTTTTTCAAAGAATGTTTTTTTTTCTTAAGGGTACAAGGAGTGCTCCTTTTTTTTGAGATGAAGTGCTGCTTAATCAGTGATTTCGTGTGCACCCCGTTCGCACATTATTGGGCCAGGATGCGAAACGAAGTTAGCCAGGCCGTGGGTTTGTCCGCCCAAACCAATAAACAGGCCAGATTTCAGCCGCGCCAGGTGACGACTGAGAGTTTGAGGATTTTACAAACACGCAGTTTTTCTTCAGGTATAGATAGAAAACCCAAACGCTCGATAGGAGGGCCAAAATTAGGATTGACAGTAGGAGTAGGATTCAGGGGGAAAGTAGAGGGGCACACTGCAGATCGAAGAAAGCACAGCCGCCGCCGATGAGCGCGACGGAGAAGAGCACGGAGGGGGAGGGGGAGGGGGAGGAGGGGTCCCAGCGCGTGGAGGCGTTCCTCGACATCCTCGGTCGCGTCCCGATGGGGGCGGTGGAGGGGGCGCTGACCTCCTGCGGCGTTGGCCCGACGGCGGAGGCCGCGGAGCAGGTGCTCAAGTCCACCACCTGCTACGAGCGCCCCAAATCGGCCGTCCGCTTCTTCCGCTGGGCGAAGGCGTCCGTGCAGCTCACCCCCTTGGCCTGGAACCTCCTCGTCGACATCCTCGGTAAGGCCGCCATGTTCGATCCCATGTGGGACGCCGTCCTCTCCATGAGCCAGGAGGGCGGCCTCCTCTCCGTCGCCACATTCGCCTCCATGTTCGCCTCCTACTGCGCGCGCGGCAACTTCAAGGAAGCCGCCATGGCCTTCGACGTCATGGAGCGCCACGGCGTGACGCCGGACGCCGTTGCCCTCAACTCCCTCCTCGCCGCCATGTGCCGCCGGGATGGCGGCGGGCAGGCCGCGTGGGAGCTTTTCGAACGCTACAAGACCACGGTCGCGCCCGACGCGGACACCTTCGCGATACTGCTCGAGGCGTGGGAGAAGGAGGGGAACGTCCAGCGCGCCAAGAGCACCTTCGGCGAGATGGTCGTTCGCGTCGGGTGGGACGCCAGCAACATGCCTGCCTACGATGCTTTCCTCTCCACGCTTGTGCGAGGGGACCAGTTCAACGAGGCATTGAAGTTCCTCCAGGTGATGCGGACCAAGGGCTGCCTCCCGGGGCTCAAGTTCTTTGCCAACGCGATCGCCCTTGTCGTCCGCAAGGGAGACCATGCCAATGCTATTGCTATCTGGCAAATTATGGTCTCGGATGCCGGACTGGTTCCCAATCTCCCAATGTACAACGCCGTAATTGGCCTCTGCTCTAGTGTCGGTAACACCGACTACGCCTTCCAGATGCTCGATGAAATGCCCTTAAATGGGGTCTTTGCAGATTCTGATACATATAATTCCATACTTGAGGGGCTCATCAAGCAGCGCAAGGCTCGTGAGACTGAAGGTTTCCTCGCGGAGATGAGCAAGAACGAGCAGCTGCCCTCGGCCTCCAACTGTGCTGCTGCTATCAGCTTATTTTCTCAGGAGTTTAACCCATCTGCCGCAGTTGACGTGTGGCACTGCATCGTGGAGCACCAAATTACTCCGGCTGAGGAATCAGCCAAAGAGCTAATAGCTGGGCTTCTCGACTTTAGCAGGTTCGCCGAGGTGAAGAAATATACCGATCAGATGCTTGACATGGGAATTGAGTTGCCCCAGCCCACCATTGAAAAAATGAAGCGAGCATTTTACAAGGCTGAGAGGCATCACACATATGACCAAATTGCACGAAGGTTGAAGCGGCGGTAACAACACATTGATGGTATAATTCATTAGGTATGTCTTCTTTCATTAGGCCTCAAGGTAATTAAACTACTTCTAACTATTATTCCAGATTACTACTTTCGTGGCCTATATATTGTTAGCCCTATCGGCTATATATTCATTTTGAGAAACCATGAGTCGTCAGGCTCCACTGCTTGGAAGTTTTGTTCGAAAGGAGGCAGACTCTAGCAGTTGCATTGCCTAATTTTGGGAAGTCTGACTTTTTCTGCTATGTCCCGTGGTTAGGGAGGGTGGAGATGGTGTGGCTAGGGGTTGGAGGAAGAGAGGATAATTTTGAGGAGGATGATGGCTGATAAACGGGAGAAATTAGACAACTTCATTCTACTTTATCCAACAGCCGGTCTCACCTTATATAGATGTTGAGACACCCTAGGAAAAAGAAACCCAAAACTCTGGAATATGGAAAAGAGGCCTAACTTGGGGGGGGGGGGGCACATCTGGGCCTGGCCCGGGCTCAGTTTTTCCGCCTGAAGCCCGGCCCAAAAGCCTGAACAGGGCATAAATCACTATTTCAGTAGACATATAGGTATAATATATCATTTAAATATCCCAAATTCATTATTTTAATTAAAAAGTACACTATTCATGTGTTTCGGGCCGGGCCAGGCTGGGCTTGGGATTTGAGGTCAGGCTTTGCAAAGCCCGCCCTGAACCAGGCCCGACCTGGAGGATGCCCAGGTTTACTTGAAAGGCTTGGTGGTTGGAAGTATAGTCTTGGCTCTTGTTTATTATTCGTAACAAAAGAATTGTTAGCCCGCATCTATACATCCGTTTACTAGTGCATGAGCAAAATTTTGTTGTCCTTCCATCGCAGGGACACCCATCTCACATGATAACCGCATTACCCATGTGTAAAACCCCAATAGGGAAGGTATACTCCTAGACTCCTAGTTTGTACTTGCGGTTATGTTTGTGGCAAAAAGCTATGCTTGGAAGGTAAACACGCACAAGCATGGAAACCCAAGATGGCAATTTGCCCATAGGTATTTCGCAATTTTTCCCCATGGGTAGAGTATGGGTACGATTCTTTGCCCTTGGCCCTTGGTAACTTGGTTAGACAATCTCCAATGGCATCGCCCACTCCCTCGTGCTCATCCGAACCGGGCTTTCCAGACAGAAAAGGCCTCCAACGGGCTCCCTACTCCGGCCCTATCTGACTCATAGTTCGAAATCCCCTACCGTAGTGTCAAATGAAGGGGAGTAGGGGAGTCCGGTCTGTCTGCCACGTAGGCCACATACACCGGAACCCCTCCCCGTCCCCACTCTACCCTTCCTTCTCCACTCTATTTGCTCGCGTCCCACCTCTCACTTCGGTGGCCATCGCCGTAACCCCACCCCGACGGCCGCTGCCGCTCCCTAGCTCGATCGCCGTGCTCCCACCTCGATTTGAGTCCACTGCCCAGTCCATCCTCCACATGGATCTATCCAGCCACACGGATGTGTCCGACATGGACTCCAAGATGTTCGAGGCACTGTCGGCCATGCTTGGGATGAACTTGGAGAGCCTAGCACGCAAAAAGCACAACACCAAGCAAAAGGCTCAAGCGGCAGCTCCTCTAGCTAGCGTCCATGCCATGCTCATACCTGCACTTGCACGTCCGGCCGCCCAAAGAAGGAATAGATGAAATTGAGAAGGAGAGATGGCATGTGCCAAAAGAGATAGAATGAAGGTAGAAAAGAAGGACGGAAGGTTCAACACATTCATGGAGATACAAACAAAGATTGTTGAAATTGAGAATGGGGAGGATTGCACTTGAAAGAGAGGAAATTGGACTGGCAAGGTTCATCGAGGAGTCGAGGGTCATGTTCACCGACACTACCATCATGGATGCCGATGCACTCAAGTGGGTTCCGCCGGATGCCTAGCAACATCAATGCACGCCATGAAAATGACGATGTACATTGTTTCATTCGGTTTGTTCAATCTGAATCATGAACTTTGATTGAATTGTTTGTCATGCATAATTTATCTTAAAATTGTTTGTCATGATATATCTACCGTTGAATTGTTCTTGATTGTTGCAAATGGATGAAAATTTGAGTCTAAGAAAACGAGGGCAGGGGGATTTGGGGTGTCGTTGTTTACCACTTTGTCCCATTAGGGGACACCATTTGACCAACACCCTTGGAGACCCCCTTAGTCATGGGTTGGACATGTGTCTAATTTGTTTGCAACTAGTTACACGGGTAATATTTTAATAATTAAGTAAATATTTTTTGTTTCATATGACATGTTGGCCATCATGGATGTATCACATGTATTTGTGAACCTTGACTTATATGGTACTATTTGTACATGCCGAGATGACCTGATAGGTACCCTCGAACATGGATACCCATCGGGTTTAGGCATAGCCGCATAGGCATGATTGTCTCGCCATGAGTGGGTGATGAGCACCCTTGTGGGCATGGGTTTGATATTGCTCGTTGTGCCAATTCCTGTGTGTGCTCCACTCGTTTAGCTGCCAACATGTATTTTTCATTGACATACGAAACTAGGTCGTTCTTGTGATGTCTCCACACAATGTCATGTGACTAGGCTACTAACTCCACGGGGATATCATGTACTGTGCTCCTTACCATTTGCAGTGACAATGCGCTCCCTATCTCGTCTGTGTCATTGCCTCACTTAGGCATTGTTGATTCCTAGAACCATGAATCCACAATGACTTCACTTGTTTTTTTTTTGCGGCATTCTTGCATTGTAAACAAACGACCAAGTTTTTCTTCAGAGGCCCAACACATGTGATTTCTAGAACCCTTGCATTCAGTTTTAGTTGTGTTGTTCTTGGGTAAACATGCTTCAAGGCATGCCCATGGGCAGTGGGCACCTCCCGTTGACAAGCATGTCAAGTGTCTATGCTTGTCTGTGGAATGCATGACTGACACTTTCATGTTGTCGATGTTTGTTTGCAACATGAAAGTGGTTAGGGTAATTTCCGACCGAAACCGTTTCCGAATCCGTTTTCATATGATACGGTAAGAGCTTTTTGACATCTGAACACAATCCGGTCTGAATACGAGTCCAATTGATAGGATATGGTACTAATATACCAGGCCGTAGGATAGTTCGTTTTTCCTAGTCGGATAATCCGACCTTTTAAATATGGATATACGATTTATGTATGAAGAAGTTTTAAGTATTAAATAGCAATATGTGAATGTTATCTTTGCTTGTGAGACGAAACATGCTTTTTAGTGATCTATTTGGCTTATTTTAGTATATTTTAGTGCTTTATGTGTGTTTAAAGTGTATAAGTATTAATACTTGCTCATTGTTTATTTATAACTTTAGGGCAAAGCATTTATATATTTCTTGTATATGCATGTGGTATATGACCTTTTTTATCCGGATCCATTCCGTTACCTTACCATGTTTTAATCTCCATAATCCGCTATTTGAACTCGCATCGGCGCCGCTCCCGAATCTGACAATAAATATGCAATAGGATAAGGTATGAGCATTATCCATCCGAATCCGATTCGGTTTCATCCCTACTAAGAACAACACAAGGAATGTACGTAGATTTTTGTGACAGGGGTCGTCACCTTAGGTTACCAGAGGGACACAAGACATAAGCTTTACCCAGGTTCGGGCCATCGCGTGACGAACAATAACCCTACTCCTGCCTATATAGGATTTATATCCAATAGAGATTACAACCGGGTGCACAATGCCGTGTCTGGCGAGTTGGAGGCCGAGTTGCCGAAGTTGAAGGTGGACGACCTAGACGGAATGTCTAGATGAGACATGCTAATTAGCTATTATATGCTTCTAGGGTTTCTGGAGTCGGACGAGTCCTTGTTCCTGCGAGTTGAAAAAGTCCATGATCTTAGTCGGTGACCACCTTCCTTCATGTCCATCATCTTGATGCACACGCCTTGGACTCCCTATTTGGTAGTTGTATGACTCCATTTTAGGGAGATTCGGGGCGGCATGCCTAGGGGAATCAACCACCCAAGTCCATGATCTTAGTCGGTGGCCACCTTCCTTCATCTCCATCATCTTGATGCACACGCCTTGGACTCCCTATTTGGTAGTTGTATGACTCCATTTTAGGGAGATTTGGGGCGGCATGCCTAGGGGAATCAACTGCCCAAATACGGGACCATCCGACCATGCGCAAGTAGGCAAATATGCCCCATTTTAGGACATGCGCATCATGGGCAAGTGCCGAATCATCTTTCCCTCGACGCATGGGCAACCATGTACGCAACACGCCTAGCTTACATCCCTATATCCTCTTCTATGAAAACACAGATAAGTAGATACCCTTTTGCCATCTTGCAATTTTGTGGTCACAGGTAGTTAATGTTTCAACCTACATTCACACAACATTAAGGCTTCCATCAATATCTCACGTGATCAAAGATGGCGTTTTATTAGATGGTGACCCTGCGTGGTGGGGAAAATTGCTGGGCAGCCAAAAGCGGCAGGGCCCACCTAACTTTTTCTCTCTTCTATGAAACTCCTATGGACCCATCCATGTGACACTCTCCCCGGTCTTCTCTTTCTTGTGGAAATTTGAAATTTCTGAAAGTTTTGAAAGTCCATTTTTTGGAAGTTTGAATTTTTGAAAAGACAACAATTTTAAAATTTCCAAAAGTTCAGAATTTGCCAAAATATTGAAAATTTGAACATTTGAACTTCCAGCAAGTTCAAAATTCTAAAACGTGGGACATTGGATTTTTTGACGGTTGATATTGCAATTTCTAAAACTTAGCAAAAAGGAAAATTTTGATCAGGCGTGACTATGCAAAGCTGGAAAGTGCCGCTAATCGGAAAGTGACCCGCCAGAGAATAAGCGGGTGGGTGAGCGCCAAACAGCAGCCCCTTGCTTAAAGATCTTGGTTCTGAACTTATAATAAATCTGAGTAGAACGTCGTGCCACCCAAATGTTAATGCTTGGAACCTCCGTTGTCGTATGGTTGTGGGTGCCTTTGTCATTGCAGGGAACTAGGCACATATGCCCGTTGCAAGACGTGACCGCTTGTACCAAACCGCACTGAAGGACAACACCATGATTCGAGAGCTGACGCCACTAGGGGTCGACTCCTTGATGGCAGGACCTTGTGGGGCGATCGAATACCCCCCGCTCTGCACGCACTGTTATACACACTTTAATATATGAGTTAGAATTTCTACATTAATAACCTAAATTTGAAGTCATATACTTAAGAAACAAGCATGGTAGATATTAATAAGTACCTAATGAATAAAGCCGAATTAAATCTAAGGTTCTCTTCGATTCAAAGTATCTTTTAGGATTGTATCCATAGGATTTTTCTTCTTTCTTATTATGAAGGCTGTTTGATTTGTACTCCCTCCGTCCGGAAATACTTGTCATCAAAATGGATAAAAGGAGATGTATCTAGAAGTATTTTAGTTCTAGATACATCCCTTTTTATCCATTTTGATGACAAGTATTTTCAGACGGAGGGAGTAGGACCGTAATCCCTTTAATTTTTTCCTAGGGCATTTCCTACTGTCTCATGCTTCTGAGAAAAGTTATTGTCGTTTTCCTATGGTACACTCAAGCATTCATTGGTACAAATTCTTATGGTTGTCAAACCTACTGGATACAGGAAGTCATGGCATTGTACTCCCATATTTTTCCTACTCCTGTGTTTTTTCATGGTGCTTTTTGAATCCTGCTAATCACAGGGGCCTAATGTATATATTCCCATATTTTGTTCTTCCACGAGGCTTATGATGGCAGGAATGCGGCCTTCCCTTGGTAGCACTAGAAGTGTAGGGTATGGTAGCTTCGACAAGCTAAAAAAAAACACAACAGTGGCAACCTTATATTGAGGGGAATCGTTAAGGGGTATATAGAGGAGCATGCGGGATCGGCAGTGGCACGGGATCCGCTTGATCTGTCAAAGTCGACGGTTTGTTGTTGGTTTGGGATATGGGCTCATTTTTTTGTTTAATATATGTGGTGGACTAAGCAGTACGCAATTGTACATGGGAAAGTAGCCGTTGCTTTTTTGGCACTGAGGTAAAAACCTAGCCTCCTACACTGGCAAGAGTATATTCTTAAGACTAGCTTCACTAAATTCTCTCCTTGCTGATTATGTATGTCTTGGCGCTAATAAACAAGTAGGGGGAGTAAACTGCACAGTAGGTTCACAAACTTGCCTTGTTGGATCAGTTTAGTCCAATAATTTGCAAAATGTGAATTCAACAGCCTAAACATGGCAAAGTGTTTGACCACCAATCTAAATGAGGCAAAGTGGTAGAGCAAAGTGCACCCCCACCCCCCCTTCTTTTTTTAGTTCCGCATGTACGCCCCTACTTCTTTGCCCCATTTGACTGCATTGCGCTCTCTCATTTTATTGCTGTTGCTTGGGTCATAGACACGGCCAGCCACCAGCATCTGTCTCAGGCAAGGTGAGAGAGTGGGAAAGAGATATGTTGAATGAGGGAGAGAGAACGGCTGAGAAATAGAGGAAGAGGTGATGTTTTTATTTTGGACAAATGTCAGCTTAGCTAGTTTTTTGTCTTGCGTGGCTTGCTTGTTGGTGGAATTGGACCAAAGATGCACCACTGTCAATTTTAGCATGCCCACTTCTTTAGAATGTCTGTTATTAAGTTCAGGTTTGTGTATTTATGTGACTCTGTTGCTTAGCTGATTTTTTTTAGTGTTTTAACCTGGACAACATAAGTTGGGCACCTCTTGTGGTGCTTTCAAGCAATCAACTTCCGATTTAAGCACCAAATGGTCCAAAATCATTATGTTTTACTTTTATGATGGTGGAGTTTTACATGAAAAAAAAAACTAATCTGAAGATACATGACAGATCAGTTTTACTTACGTGAATAGTAGCGTTTGTCCTCTTTTCTTCTGACTTTTTAATTATTGTCTGTCATATTTCTCAGTTTAATTACTCTTGAAGTATGAATTTAAGAGTGAAATTTTATTATACATAGATACGATAAGAGTGAACCGCTATAGTGCAGGAGTGCACCACAGGTAGTGACTGCGTAGCATATGTTATAACCTGGTCATAGTAGTAGCAGTAAAAACATGGGCGTTCAAAATACCCGTCAAATTGTTTTGTTTGAAAGAATAAATCATCTTGTTCATGTTGGCTTGGATAAGAGCATTAATTATTTCTTCACTTGCTGGACTCATTGGCATGGATAAGAGCATCAAATCAGTGTAGCAGCCTCTTTCTGGAATCAACTGCCTTATGACCAGAAGTTGACATTTTCTCTTCTAATCTTTGGCTAGCTAAACTCTCCTTGGTTCCTCTGCAGAAACGAGCCAGACAGAGAAGCTGCAGGATGGGGTTTCAAAGTGGAACGTGGATGGAAGTAGATGTTGTTTTGCACCAGGTGGTTGTATGGTAGATGTTTCCTGGAAGTATAGCATTGTACTGTTGTACTGGGCATGGAAGAGCAGTTTCTGAGATAGCTGTAATGCTGTACTTCGCATTAACTGGAGTAGTCTGTTGCCTTTTCCTCTGCAGTGTTTGTTTGACTGTTGATGGACAGGAATAGGGAGATTTCGTTTCTTGCTCAAATATAAAAGCTTCTGAAAAACCGAGGTAGATTCAGGAGTACAGTAATCTATTTTCCCAGGTAGAATGCCCAAATAGGTTTTGATACTCCCCATATTTTCAGTTTTTATTAGGAGCTCATTTGACGAGCAATTAAGAGCACCACCAGTGTTGCACAGAACTGGGACAGGCAACCTCACTTCCCATATTTTCGGAAGAGCACTCCTATTGTGGAAGTGGAACCAGCTCACCATTCTTGTAAATCGAGTGTCAGTCTGAAATGGGTTTGGTTTTTTTTTTTTAAAATTTTTTCCTAGAATCACACCGATTTCGATGGAGCTGTTGCCTTGTTATGCCATCCTGTTTTACCAACAGACCACACGTTCGGTGGACAGTGTGCAAGATGATCTGTCCCTTTCGACATGGAAGTGAACTCTCGCTTTGTTTTATAAACAAATTTGAAACGATAAGGAACGCATCGTCCTTCGTTGCTAGCCCGGTTGCTGAAACGCATCAAATAATTCTGCCTGAATAGGACTCGAGCCGTCAGGCTCATCTCAGCCATAAAGCCGCTCAGAAAAATTAGTTGTGTCATCTCCACTGGTGGGTTGGTCTGGCCGGTCCTTGTTGTTTTTGTGCGTACAGTAATCCATGGCCAGGCTGCACCCGTTCTTGCCCGAGTTGCATGCGCATGTACTCATGTAGCAGTGTAGCACCAACAGTTCTATCCAATGATTGATCTTAGGGGGCGGCTGGATAGGGCGCAAAATTTGTTGGATTCCATGTTCAGCGCCCGCTGGGTGTGACTGCGGTCGCACTCAACAACACGCACACCTACTCCAACCCACGTTGAATTGCTAGGAAGATCAAGACCTATGTGGATATGGTAATGCAGCAGCCGTTTAGGCCTGAGTCACCAGCAGGTAGCAGGTGTGAGACCAAAGGTTCCATTTGCCAAATGGTCTCTGCTGTCGGAGGGGTATGTGATGGTTGGTGATGCTTCATGTTGAATGGGCGCTGGAACGCAGGAACGGTGATACCAGGCGTGTTTAATTCCCGGCCAAGTCCCGGGCTTTCGAGTTGGGACCATGTGTCTGATCCGGAGTATGACAATACTCCTTTTTTCTGAATTAAGGCCAACTCTAAAGTACCTGTGTAAAATAGAGGAGGATCCGTCCGAGCAAATCTTGGTGAAGTATATTTACTCAACTAACTTTTGGTCGGACCTAGCCGGTCCCCTGAATATAATGGAGTACAATTTTGTTTTTTTCTAACTTATGCAATTCTAGTTTACATTGCAACTACATCTTAGCACACATATAGAAACTAAATATAAATATGAAGGTTCAAGCAAATCACGAATAAAGTTTATAAACCGAATTCAAAGTTACAAACTAAATTATTCAAATTTAAACACACCGAATGGTTCAAATGTAGCAAATGACACAACTAGGAAGTGCTATGAAGTTGCTAGTGATGCTCAATCGAATCTTCTTTGAGCTGGGTATGAACTTGTCAGTTCTTGATCCTGCGATGCCCTTCCAGGATTGCCTGGATCCTATTTGGATCATACTCTTGCTCAACCAGAGTCTCGTTGGTGATGTACCGAAAGTTTTCAGGCATATCTCTCTCATCTTCAATGAACATGTTATGCAATATGATGCAACAAGTCATGATCTGCCATAGAACCTTTGAACTCCAGTACTTGGCAGGGCCACGAACAAGTGCAAAGTGCTTCTGAAGCACAATGAAGGCTCTCTCCACATCTTTCCTAGCTGCTTCTTGACATTGGGCAAAGTGAATATTTTTATTACCTTTTGGGCGCGAAATTGTTTTGACTAATGTCGCCCATGGGGGATAGATGCCATCTGCGAGGTAGTAACCCACTGAGTAGTCGTGCCGATTAAGCGAATAGTTGCAAGCAGGAGCATCTCCTATAATAAGCCTAGAAAACAATGGTGATCTCGACAGCACATTCAAGTCATTGTGAGAGCCAGGCAAACCAAAGAACGAATGCCATATCCAAAGATCCAATTCGTTGCAACTACCTCAAGAATGATCGTTAGATTAGTGCAGCGGCCTCTATACTGACCCTTCCACCCTTCAGGATAATTCTTCCATGTCCAATGCATACAGTCAAGAGATCCATGCATCCCTGGCCATCCTCTTGCTTCATTCTCTGTCATCAACCTTTTTTTCTTCCTCGTTGGGTCCTCTAAGTACTCTGGTCCAAAAACATCGACCACTACTTTAGTAAACCTTTAAACCTTTGAATAACCTCTAAGAATGTGTCATCACCAATGCAGACATAGTCGTTAATTGCATCGGGCGAACACCCATATGTCATGACTCGTACAACCGCAATGCACTTCATCAGAGGACTTGCACTTATCTCTCCGCTTGCATTTTTTTGAAGCTTGAACCAGTCATCATACTTCTCAACAGCTTGCAATGGCCAGAAAAAGACTTGTGCGCATCTGAAACCGTCGACAAAAGTACTTCTCTGGATAGGTTGGGTTTGGATCAAATTAGTCTCTCATGATCTTGGCATGGCCCTCCGCTCTATCATGGTTGATGTGTATGCAGGCAAACTACGATCCTCTCCTAGACCACCGAATATCATCATTGAAAATCATGCCAAGAACGGTTTCAAAGTATTCATCGTCCTCTTCCTATTCAGATGAAGACGAGTCCTTGAAGACCATCTCCCACAACCTATTCATCTTTAATTAAACCGTCTAGGTCCAATCCAAATGGCTTAGTTCAAAATGAAACGAACGAAAAAACTCACCTTGGCAAACCGTCGAACACTTGTGGTGCGATGGTGGTGCACCTACCAGTCGACATCGTTTCGGCCAGACCAGCGAGCGGTGATGCATGGGAGTCACCTACAGGAGGTGCGCAAGCAAGGTCATATGCAGCAGCCACCAAATAGGAAGAAGATTCGAAGTAATCCGAGGAATCGACTATGACGACGATGGCGGCATTTCACCATGATTCCGGCGACGACGACGGGCGGTGTACGGGCTCGGAGTTGGGAAGAAGGGCAGCGAGGGCTGAGGGAGGCAACAACGTACCGTCGGGGCTAGCGGACGGTCGCCGAGAGGTGTTGGGAAACGTAACAGAACACAATTTTTTTGCCCTACAAACACAATCAGAGGAACACAATGAAGATGCATTAGATCTTTAGATTGGATTTTTACCAACTTCGAGTTGAAGTGGAACAAGAGTGTAGATCATCGATGAAGTCCCTCGAACTGTTCACGAATGATCCCTCAAACAAAAGATCGAATGCATGACCTCTCTACAGATTGCTAGCATACATGCTTCATGATCCGACAACGCTTCACCGTCCATAGTTAATCATCCCTAGTTCTCTATAATCCTCATAATAGAGAAGCCCAATGAGGTTCTCTTCTCCCTCCTATAATTCTCCAGCGATGATTAGCTCTAGATGGTGAACCACTACCGGATCGTGAAGCCTGTACGCTTGCAATTTGTAGAGAGGTCGTGCTTTTGGTCTTTTCTTTGAAGGATCGTTCTTGAGCGCTTCGAGGGACTTCATCGATGATCTACACCAACTCTTCTTTTGTTGCAACTCGAAGTTGGTAACAATCCAATCTAAACCTCTAATGCATCTTCATAGTGTTCCTAGGATTGTGTTCGTAGGGCAATTGTTTGTTTTGTTTTCTAATACGTTTCCCAACACCTCCCGATGACTGTCCGTCGATCCCGCCACTACATCGTTGCCTCCCTTGGCCCTCTCCACCCTTCTGCCCGACTCTGAGCCCCTTTACCGCCCGTCACCGTCACCGGAATCAACGTGAAACGCCGCCACAGTCACCATAATCGATTCATCGGAGTGCTTGAATCTTCTTCCGATTTGGTGGGCGCCGCATCTAACCTCGTTTGTGAACCCTTGCAGGTGATCCCCACGCGTCGTCGCCCGCTGGTTTGGCCGAAACGGCGCCGGCTAGCAGGTGAACTACCACCGCACCGCAAGTGTTTGACGGTTTGCCTAGGTGAGTTTTTCGTCCAAAACAAAAGCCACTAAGGCCTCCTTTCTATATGCAATATTGCAAAGGGTCGGATATTGAAATGCTAATGGAGAGTCACCACACCAGGTATCTTCCTATAAAATCGACGATTGGGCATCACCAACCTTAAAGGAACCACACATAAAAAAGGAAGAGTTAGAAACGACGAATTAGTAGGCTTCACATCAACTCGGGATCGCGTTTTGCAGTACATGTATTTGTTGTGCAACAACTCTTTCCAAACACCTTCCGGCAAGCAACTTATGCAGCCATTTGTCGAGTAAGCACTTGGTTTTTATTTCAAGATTTTCAATACCCAACCCACCTTGATAATTGGTCCTACACATGAAGTCCCATTTAGAAAATCTGTACTTCTACTTCTGCTCCTTGCATTTCCAGAAGAACCTACTCCAGTAAAAGTATAGCCTTTTTAACACCCCTTTAGGTATCTCAAAAAGGACAACATATGCATCAGTGGGCTAGTAAAAAGAACACTAATAAGGGGAAGTCGTCCTCCATATGAAAAAATCTTACCCTTCAACTACCGAGCTTCTTTTCAAAATAATCTTCAATTATTTTCCATTCCCTATTAGTAAGCCTACGACGAAGAATGAGAGTTTCAAGATACTTAAACGGAAGGGATCCCACCTCATAGCCAAAAAATCGCATGTGCCGACTCTCCTCTTCTTTTTCCTTACCAAAACAGAAGAGCTCACTCTTGTGGAAATTAATTTTTAGATCTGAAAGTTATTCGAAAAGACACAAGATCAACTTCATAGTAATTGCTTTTTGAAGGCTGTGTTCCATAAAATGATTGTGTCAACTACATACTAGATGATGGACACACCTCCATCAACCAGATACGGAATAAGGCTCCCAACCCAACCATCCTCATTAGGCCTTGTTATGAAAATAGCCAACATATCCACCACAATATTAGTGATAGGGTATTCCCTTGCCTAAAACCCTTATGGGTTTGGAAATAATAAATGGTGTCATCATTGAAATTAACCCCAACACTCCCACCCTGAACATAAGAAGCAACTTGTTGCCTCCATTCTCACAAACTTCCATGCAGAGAGCTTGTTGAAGAAAATACCACTTAACTTTGGCATAATCCTTTTCAAAGTCCACCTTGAATATAACTCTGCTGAGTTTCTTAGTATAAAGCTTATGGATCATCTCATGAAGGACAACCACTCCCTGAAGTATATTATGACCAGGCATAAAGTCCGTCTGCATTGGGCGTACAACCGTATGAGTGATACTATACAATCTATTTGTGCCCACCTTGGGAAATATTTTAAATTTGACATCCATCAAGCTGATGGGTCAAAATTTCTCAATCCGAACATCATCCAATTTCTTGGGGAGAAGCGTGATGATGCCAAAGTTGAGACAAAACAATGAAATATCATCATTGTACAAGTCCTCAAATATTGGAAGAAGATCACCTTTAATGACCCCCAACATTGTTGATAAAACTTAGCGGGGACCCCATCTGGTCCCGAGGCTTTATTACACTCTATTTGGGAGATGGCCTCAAAAACCTCCTTTTCTAGGAAAGTTGTCGTCAACACAGCATTTTCCTCGGTGGAGAGTTGAGGTATATTATCAGTAACATCTTCAACCAGAGAGGAAAATTGGGTTTTGGAGAGCCAAACGATGCATATAATAATTAGCTATATAAGCTTTCATATGGTCATGACCCACAATGGTCCCCTCACCATGTTTAAGCTAAAAAATCATTTTTACGATGATTTCCATTTGTAATCAAAGAAGAAATTCACATTAGCACCTACCCAAACATATCTTACTTTTGTCCGTCGGGCCCATCTACTTTCTTCCTCACACAAAAGCTTAGCCAAGAATTTGTTTGCCCCTCGCTTAGCCTCAAGATCCGCTGCGGAGAGGGGAGCAAATTCCGTCTTAATGTCCAAAGCGTTAACAATTGCAAGAAGATGATCTTTTTCTATCTTGTACTCACCACTATTACACATAGCTCAACCTCGAAGGAATCGTCTAAGGTGTCAAATCTTAAATTTCTAATTCTCAATATTAGTAATTCCTCTAATCTCCTTCGACCATTCATGACATATCGTATCGAGAAAATATTCCCTTTCAAACCAAGATGTTTCTAAATAAAAGGAGGCCTTGTTCCCGGGTGAACCGTCTCACCTGAATCCAAAAGAAGAGGTGTGTGATCAGAGATACTTCTCTGGAGAGCACAAACCGTCACCGGAGAATTTTTTCTCCCACTCAGCACTCATCAAAACACAATCCAACAATTCATTAGTCGGTGAGGGTAAATTGTTTGCCGAAGTGAACTTGCAGACTGATAGAGCTCTCTCTCTCTCTCTCAAGTCTAAGTTCTTAACAATGGCATTGAAGATAAAGGGCCATCTGCCATCAAAGTTATTGTTATTCCTCTCTTCTTGCCTCCGGATAATGTTAAAATCACCACCCAGCAACATAGGTGGAGATTGTGAACCGCAAATCGGGATACATGTGTCTCAACATCCATATCTCACCTCCGTCTATTCCTAGGTCCAGATCGCCATTCTCTTCCATTTATTCACTTGTAGTGTAATCATTTTCTTCTTCTTCTTCCTCTTTGTTTCAATTGAGATCTTTCTCATTCATCTTTCCATCAAGATTTGTGTTGGTGTCAAAATTCAACTTATCTAGTGCCTCTGCATCTAGAATTTCTTTACTACAATCGTTCTTTATCAACCACATTTTGTGTCTAAGTTCCTCTTCCATTTTCTTGTCCAGACTGACTTGATTGGACTACATCTCTTCCAGATCTAGATCAGGTGCACTTTTTTTATCCACTAGTATTTGAGCTCCCGAGAACATGAATAGTGCCCCCTACTCATTTTTTAACCTCTTTGGATCTCTTTGTGATTTATCTTGCTGCATAGTACTATCAATCTCAGACAATTTGATCACCACCCCATCAACTATAAGACCTTCTTCCTCCAGAACTTGCTCTAGCTCAAAAACAATGTGTTAGATAAGAGAGAATAATCAGTAAGTTCATATATACCAAGAAATTTAGTTAGGCTCCTAGTCCTAACATCACATTTAATACTGACCACTTTCGTGTCCCAAAAACCTTGCTTATCACAGTTATTAACCTCTTGAAAATTCCCAAACTATGAGGCCACATCAGCAAGGCCATCCCTGTGTTGAAAAGATTCAAGCACTCCACTAGCTCTCACCTAGACAATATATAGTTCAAAAGAAGCCCAATAATTTGATGTTTTCTTGAAAATGTTTATCACTAGAGCACTTCCTTTCAATACAAAAGGGTAATCACACATTTCCTCTAACTTCCTTGACAACAGTCCTTAAGAATAGGCGAATACCAAAAATTAGTGAATTATTCTTACTTCTAACGGGCTCAACGTCATCTCCAATCTTTCTGCCATCAGGACCTCTCCTGTCAGAACTATTGTTTAGACAATCAAGAACATTATACAATGATATAGTTTAGTTTGGCATGCTTCGAAGTTGTCAACAACGCCCTATTAGTTTTATGGGAAATTATCGGCACCACATTGCTCCATGCTACCTCACAAAGTCTTCCTCTCTTATTGACCTGAGAATAAACATGTACCTAGTTGTTGAACAAATATAAAACACCCCTACCTTTATTTAAACAACTGAAAGGTAAGTTACAAATCTTTCTGCATCGCTAGAAAATAGAGAGCATATATGTTGCTGTAGTTTCCTAGGATGCTTTTGTTTTTTCAAATACTTTAGACAGTTGAGAATTTTGGGTTGTTACAATCATCACCATCCCTTTCCTCTTCAACATTACCTCCTTTTTGCAAATACAACTGATATGTCTCCGTTGTATCTATAATTTTTGATTGTTTCATGCCAATACTCCCTCCATCCGGAAATACTTGTCTTCAAAATGGATGTATCTATAACTAAAATAAGTCTAGATACAACCATTTTGAGGACAAGTATTTCCGGACGGAGGGAGTATTATACAACTTTCACATACTTTTGGCAACATTTTATATGATTTATTTGGACTAACCTATTGATCTAGTGCCCAGTGCCAGTTCCTGTTTGTTGCATGTTTTTGTTTCGCAGAAAATCCATATCAAACGGAGTCCAAATGCAATAAAAATCCTTGGAGAATTATTTTGGAATATTTGTGAATTTTGGGAGGTGGAATCAACGTAAACGGGGGCCCACAGGGCCCAAGATACACCCAGGTATCTTGTGCCCTCCTTGTAAGTCAGTTGGGGCCCTTCTTCTGGCACAAGAAAGATAATTTATGGGAAAAAATCGTGTAATTTTTTTAGCGCAATCGAAGTTACGGATCTCCGGGAATTTAAGAAATGGTGAAGGGCCAGATCTAGGGAACATGAAACAAAAGGGAACAGAGAGACAAATCCAATCTCGAAGGGGCTCCCACCCCTCAGCCGCCATGGAGGCCATAGACCAGAGGGGGAACTCTCCTCCCATCTAGGGGAGGCCAAGGAAGAAGAATAATAAGGAGGGAGGCTCTCTCCCCTCTCTCCCGGTGGCGCCGGAGTGCCGCCAGGGCAAGGATCGTGACGGTGATCTACATCAACAATCTTGCTACCGTCAACACCAACTTTATCCCCCTCTATGCAACGGTGTAACCTCCCTTCTCCCCACTATAATCTCTACTTAAACATGGTGCTCAACTCCATATTTTATTTCCCAATGATATTTGGCTATCCTATGATGTTTGAGTAGATTCATTTTGTCCTGTGGGCTAATCGTGATCTTGGTTGGTATGAGTGTATATTTTATTTAGGGTGCTGTCCTATGGTGCCCTTCGTGTCGCGCAAACGGAGGGACCCCTCCCGTAGGGTTTTGCAATATGTTCATGGTTTGCTTATTGTCGGTGTTGCGGGGGTGACAACAGCCTAAACACGGATAAGTGGTTTATGGCGTATGGGAGTAAAGAGGACTTGATACTTAATGCTATGGTTGGGTTTCACGACCTTAATGATCTTTAGTAGTTGCGGATGCTTGCTAGAGTTCCAATCATAAGTGCATATGATCCAAGTAGAGAATGTATGTTAGCTCGTGCCTCTCCCTCATGTAAAATTAGAAGAATGATTACCAGTACTTGTTATAGATTGCCTAGGGACAAATGACTTTCTTGTTGACAAAAGCTATCTACTTTTATTACCTTGGAATTTATTCGTAGTTTTGTTCTCGCAAAGTACTTGTAGTTTTATTCTTGCAAAATAGTTTCATACTTGTTTTCGGTAAAGGAAACATCAAGTGTGCGTAGAGTTGTATCGGTGGTTCATAGAACTTGAGGGAATATTTGTTCTACCTTTAGCTCCTCGTTGGGCTCGACACTCTTATTTATCAAAGAAGGCTACAAACGATCCCCTATACTTGTGAGTTATTAAGACCTTTTTCTGGCACCGTTGCCGAGGAGCAATAGCGTGGGGTGAATATTCTCGTGTGTGCTTGTTTGCTTTATCACTAAGTAGTTTTTATTTCCTGTTCTAAGTTGTTCTCTATCTTTAGTTATGGATATGGAACACGAAACCCCAAAAAAATTAGTTGTACTTGCTACTCATGGAGACGGGGAACCTCCTAAAATGCTCTATGCTCGTTATGTGAAAAATAGTGTGCACTACTTTGATAATCCTGAGAAATCCCCATTCAACTTGATAATGGGAGAGACGTTGGATCAACGTGAATACTTTAGGGATTATCGCTTGACACAAAAAGGGAAAATTTTATGGGATCAAATTGATATGTTGCATTGGTATGCTTGGAATTTATGCCAGAGATATGATTATACTTGTGCTCTAGGATGAACGCTCCACACCTTCCCTTTTCATGCAAATTTAATGATAATGAAACCTTGGATTCTTATGCCAATGGTAGATATGATTATTATGATGTGGAACGAATAGAAGAATTTTTTGCTTTTAAGGGTGCTTATGAAAATGAATCTTTGTTTTTAAAGTATGAAGCTTTTGATGATGATGTTTATAGACCTGAAAATTTTGCCATCCTTAAATATTCCTATGAAAATTATAAATACAATTCCAATATTGATATATTTATTGAGAAAGTCTCTACTGTCCAAGAAGAGACTAATATTTTGCAGGAGTCTATGGAAGAAGGAATTGATGAAATTGTGAGCTCATTGGATGAAAAAGATGACAAGGAGAGCGAAGAACAAAGGGAGGCAGAACGGATTAGCTACCCGTTCCCACCTTCTGATGAGAATAACTCTCCAATCCATACATTGTTTAATTTCCCTTCATGCAAACCGAAGGATGAATGCTATGATAATTGCTATGATCCCGTTGATTCTTTTGAAATATCCCCTTTTGATGAACTTGATGCTTGCTATGCTCGTGGCCATGATGCCAATATGAATTATGCTTATGGAGATGAACTTGCTATAGTTCCTTATGTTAAGAATGAAATTGTTTCTATTACACCCACACATGATAGTCCTATTATCCTTTTGAATTCTCCAAACTACACTATATCGGAGAAGTTGGCACTTATTAAGGATTACATTGATGGGTTGCCTTTTACCGTTGCACATGATGATTTTGATGAATATAATATGCATGTTCTTGCTGCTCCTACTTGCAATTATTATGAGAGAGAGGAGCTACATCTCCACCTCTTTATGATTCCGATACGATAAAATTGCAAGAAACTGTTTATGCTATGTATTGTCCTTTACTTGATGTGCATGAATTGTTCTTTTATGACATGCCGATGCATAGGAAGAGAGTTAGACTTCATCATTGCATGATATATGTTTCTTTGTGCTCACTACTAAATGTCAAATCATTGTTAATTAAAATTGGCTTTGATATACCTTGAGATCTGGGTGGATCCATTACTTGAGCACTTTATGCCTAGCTTAATGACTTTAAAGAAAGCGCTGCCAGGGAGACAACCCGAAAGTTTTAGAGAGTCATTTTATTCTGTTGAGTGCTTTTATAAATTTTAAAAAACAAAAAAAATAGAGGGGAACTTAAAACTTCACAAAAAGAAAAGTGAAAGTGAGAGGGATGAGCATTGTGAAAGTGGGAGCTAGCCTTGAACTTTGTTCATGCCCATGGAAACTTTGTGAATCTTAATTACAGAAACTTTTCAACAAAAATAATTATCCCCTTGTACAAATCATTTGTATTGTAAAATTATTGTTCCAAGATTTGCGTTTAGGATGAGTAGATTGTTTGTTGGTATGTGCGGTGCAAAAACAGAAACTTTGGCTATAGTGCGTGAATTTACATTTTTTTACTGGAACATCAAAAGCTTCTGTAACTTTTTGCAAAGTCTTGCTATGAAAAATGTTTTTTTTGTCCTAAGTTTTCAGAATTTTTGGAGTGCCAGAAGTATGGTAGATGTTCAGATTGCTACAGACTGTCCTGTTTAAGACAGATTCTGTTTTTGATGCATTGTTTTGCTTCTTTTGGTGAAACTATCGATTCTATCGGTGGTATAAGCCATGTAAAATTTATAATACAGTAGCTACAATGCAAGAACAAAATATGAATGGGTTTGCAACAGTACTTAGAGTAGTGATTTGCATTATTATACTAACGGATCTCACCAGTTTTCTGTGGCTGAAGTGATCAAAGATTGAGGAGGTATCAACATGAGGAGAAGGAGGAGAGGCAAGAGCTCAAGCGTGGGGATGCCCAAGGCACCCCAAGTAAATATTTAAGGAGACTCAAGAGTCTAAGCTTGGGGATGCCCTGGAAGGCATCCCATCTTTCTTCAACAAGTATCAGTATGTTTTCTTCTTCGCTTCGTTCATGTGATATGTGCAAATCTTGGAGCGTCTTTTGTGTTTAGTTTTCATTTTTCTTTTCTGCACCATGATAGTATGAGATAGTCCATGGTTAATTTATAGAATGCTCATTGCACTTCACTTATATCTTTTGAGTGTGGATTTATAGAATGCTTCATGTGCTTCGCTTATATCATTTGAAGTTTGGATTGCCTATTTCTCTTCACATAGAAAACCGTTATTTGAAGAATGATCTTTTGCTTCACTTATATTTGTTAGAGCATGATATTTTATGGAAAGAATTAAAATCTAATTCTTCACTTATATCTATTTAGAGAGTCACCAGGAATTGGTCATTTGCATGGTTAGTCATAAAATCCTACATAAAACTTATGGATAACTGAATATGATATGTTTGATTCCTTGCAATAGTTTTGCGATATAGAGATGGAATATGTGGGAGGTACTAGTAAATGGTTGTGGTTAGTAAGAATATTGGTGTTAAGGTTTGTGATTCCCGAAGCATGCATGTATAGTCTCTCGTTATGCTATGAAGTTGGAGCATTATTTATTATTGGTTGTCTTCCTTATGAGTGGCGGTCGGGGACGAGCGATGGTTTTCTACTACCAATCTATCCCCCTAGGGGCATGCGTAGTAGTACTTTTCTTCGAGGGCTAATAAACTTTTGAAATAAGTATATGAGTTCTTTATGACTAATGTGAGTCCATGGATTATACGCACTCTTACCTTTCCGCAATTTGCTAGCCTCTACGGTACCGTGCATTGCCCTTTCTCACCTCGAGAGTCGGTGCAAACTTCGCCGATGCATCAAACCCCGTGGTATGATATTCTCTATCACACGCCTTATTATATCTTCCTCAAAACAGCCACCATACCTACCTATTATGGCCTCTCCATAGCCATTCTGAGATATATTGCCATGCAATTTCCACTGCCTCCATTTTGATGACTTGAGCATTCATTGTTATATTACTTTGCATGATCATATAGCTGGCATATTAGTTGTGGCTCAGCCACCATGCATCATTTTTTATACATGTTACGCTAGATCATTGCGCATCCTGGTACACTGCCAGAGGCATTCATATAGTCATATTTTTTATAGGTATCGAGTTGTAATATTGAGTTGTAAGTAAATACAAGTGTGATGATCATCATTATTCATTTTTAGAGCATTGCCCCGGTGAGGAAAGGATGATGGAGACTATGATTCCCCCACAAGTCGGGATGAGACTCCGGACAATGAGAGCAAAAAAGTATAAAAAGAAAAAGAAAAGAAAAAGAAAAGAAAAAAAAGAAAAAAAAGAAAATAAAAAAGACAAAGAGAGAAGGGGCATGAAAATTCCACACTTGTGCTTCAAAGTAGCACCATGTTTTTCATGTAGAGAGTCTCCTATGTTGTCACTTTCATATACTAGTGGGAATTTTTCATTATAGGATTAGATGCACACCCACTTAGTTTTCACTTTGAGCTTTCATACACTTATAGCTCTTAGTGCATTCATTGCATGGCAATCCCTACTCCTCGCATTGATATCAATTGATGGGCATCTCCATAGCCCGTTGGTTAGCCGCGTCGACGTGAGACTTTCTTACCTTTTTGTCTTCTCTATATTTACCCCTATAATCATACTCTATTCCACCCGTAGTGCTATATCCATGGCTTGTGCTCATGTATTGCGTGAGGGTTGGAAAAGCTAAAGCGCGTTAAAAAGTATGAACCAATTGCTTGGCTTGTCATCGGGGTTGTGCATGATAAATACTTTGTGTCAAGAAGACAGAGCATGATAGGACTATATGATTTTGTAGGGATAGCTTTCTTTAGCGTTGGTATTTTGAAAGACATGATTGTTTGTTGGGATGCCTGAGTATTGATGTCTTTATGTCAAATTATAGACTATTGCTTTGAATCACTCATGTCTTAATATTCATGCCATGATTAGATATATGATCAAGATTATGTTAGTGTTTTTGTTTCACACAAAATCCATATCAAACGAAGTCCAAATGCAATAAAAATTTACGAAGAATTATTTTGGAATATTTGTGAATTTTGGAAGGTGGAATCAACGTAAACGGGGGCCCACAGGCCCCAAGATACACCAGGGTGCGGCAGGGGGTGCCTGGCGTGCCTAGGTGTCTTGTGCCCTCCTCGTAAGTCGGTTGGGGCCCTTCTTCTGGCGCAAGAAAGATAATTTATGGAAAAAAACCATTTAAAAATTTCAGCGCAATCGGAGTTACGGATCTCCGGGAATTTAAGAAACGGTGAAGGGCCAGATCTGGGGAACGCATAACAGAAGGGAACAGAGAGACAGATCCAATCTCGGAGGGGCTCCTGATACGTCTCCAACATATCTATAATTTTTGATTGTTCCATGCTATTATATTATCAACCCTGGATGTTTTATATGCATTTATATGCTATTTTATATGATTTTTGGGACTAACCTATTAACCTAGAGCCCAGTGACAGTTTCTATTTTTTTTCGTTGTTTTTGAGTATCGCAGAAAAGGAAAACCAAACGGAGTCCAATTGACCTGAAACTTCACAGAACTTATTTTTGGACCAGAAGAAGGACATGGAGTAAAAGAGTTGGGCCAGAAGAGTCCCAGGCTACCCATGAGGGTGGGGGGCGCGCCTCCCTACCTCGTGGACAGCCCAGAGACCCCCCTGACTTGTTCTCGATGCCAAAACCTCTTATATATACTGAAACTTCCGGAAAGAAACCTAGATCGGGAGTTCCGCCGCCAGAAGCCTCCATAGCCACCGAAAACCAATCTAGACCCATTCCGGCACCCTGCCGGAGGGGGGAATCCCTCTCCAGTGGCCATCTTCATTAGCCCGACGCTCTCCATGATGAGGAGGGAGTAGTTCACCCTCGGGGCTGAGGGTATGTACCAGTAGCAATGTGTTTGATCTCTCTCTCTCTCTCGTGTTCTTGATTCGACACGGTCTTGATGTATCGCGAGCTTTGCTATTATAGTTGGATCTTATGATGTTTCTCCCCCTCTACTCTCTTGTGATGAATTGAGTTTTCCCTTTGAAGTTATCTTATCGGATTGAGTCTTTAAGGATTTGAGAACACTTGATGTATGTCTTGCATGTGCTTATCTGTGGTGACAATGGGATATCACGTGATCCACTTGATGTATGTTTTGGTGATCAACTTGCGAGTTCCGTGACCCTGTGAACTTATGCATAGGGGTTGACACACGTTTTCGTCTTGACTCTCCGGTAGAAACTTTAGGGCACTCTTTGAAGTTCTTTGTGTTGGTTGAATAGATGAATCTGAGATTGTGTGATGCATATTGTATAATCATACCCGCGGATACTTGAGGTGACATTGGAGTATCTAGGTGACATTAGGGTTTTAGTTGATTTGTGTCTTAAGGTGTTATTCTAGTACGAACTCTAGGATAGATTGAACGGAAAGAATTGCTTCATGTTATTTTACTACGGACTCTTGAATAGATCGATCAGAAAGAATAATTTTGAGGTGGTTTCGTACCCTACAATAATCTCTTCATTTGTTCTCCTCTATTAGTGACTTTGGATTGACTCTTTATTGCATGTTGAGGGATTGTTATATGATCCAATTATGTTATTATTGTTGAGAGAAATTGCACTAGTGAAAGTATGAACCCTAGGCCTTGTTTCCTAGGATTGCAATACCGTTTGTGCTCACTTTTATCACTTGCTACCTTGCTGTTTTTATATTTTCAGATTACAAAAACCTTTATCTACCATCCATATTGCACTTGTATCACCATCTCTTCGCCGAACTAGTGCACCTATACAATTTACCATTGTATTGGGTGTGTTGGGGACACAAGAGACTCTTTGTTTTGCAGGGTTGTTTGAGAGAGACCATCTTCATCCTACGCCTCCCACGGATTGATAAACCTTAGGTCATCCACTTGAGGGAAATTTGCCACTGTCCTACAAACCTCTGCACTTGGAGGCCCAACAACGTCTACAAGAAGAAGGTTGTGTAGTAGACATCAAGCTCTTTTCTGGCGCCGTTGCCGGGGAGGTTAGCGCTTGAAGGTATATCTTTAGATCTTGCAATTGAATCTTTTAGTTTCTTATTTTATCACTAGTTTAGTCTTTAAAATAAAATTACAAAAAATGGAATTGAGGGTACCTCATATGCTTCATCTTTTTAATGTCTTTCATGAAAATAAGGATTTCGATAATTGTGCCGAATTGTTAGAAGAAGAATGCATTAGAATGTTTGGCACTGAATATTTGAATGATGAGCATGATTGCAATGTTGTTAGTATGAATTCTTTGAATATCCATGGTACTAATGATGATTGCACTAGTCATGATGAAAATGTCTCTTATAAGCATGTCAATTTTTGTGGAGTGCATAGAGTTTGCAAGTACACACCAAATAGGGAAGATAGATTTTGCAAGAGGTATAAGTATTTAGAAACTAAATGGTTGCAAGAAAGGCTAGATGCTTGTGCTGAAAATTTAAATTTTCTTAGCCATCCTTGTGAACTTTGCAATGAACGTGGTCATTTAAATATCCAATGCAAATTGTTTCATGATCGAATCGTGTCCAAAAATTGTGATGACTTGATTTCCCTTGCGCATCATAATGAACTTAGTTTGCTTCTGGGTTATGAAGAAATGAAACGTATAAATAAGGATATTCCAGAATTTGCCCTTGATAAAGTTCTTGATTTTGATCTAGAGGAAATTTATATGTATTGTGTGGTGAATTGCATTGAAAATTCTTACATTGCCAATTAAATAAAGTCAAGAAAACAAATAGAAGATGAAGATAATACTAATGAAAGGGAAGAAATTTCCCAATATCCTCCTATTCTTTCTTATGATGAACCAGGTAACGAGGAAGAGCCTTCTATTCAACCAATCTCATTAATAAGGTGCTCCAAAAAGAGGATTAAACCCACACATGATGTGAAGAAGAAAAAGAAAATACGGAGAAGAAAAGGTAAGAAGGTATCCCTCCCAAATGATGTTGCTCCTATTACTCATTGTGATGATGATAATTTCTATACTATTGGTGCTATCCATACTATTAATGATGAGAGTGATTATGCTTATAATATGAAAAGGCCCAAGCTTGGGGATGCTATGTTTGATGAGAATGACATGTTTGAGAATTTATTTGCTGCAATTAATGTTTTTCCCAAGCTTGGGGATGCTATGTTTCATGAACATGATATATTTAAACTCCCAAGTTTTGATATGCAAATTTATTACGATGATAGCATGCCTCCTATTTATGATGATTATATCGATGAAAGTGGGTTTGGAAGAGTGTCGGCTTTAGGAAGTCATGATCCCACTATTTTGGAGGGTGTTGAATCTTATTTTGAGAATTATGAAAGTGGATTTGGAGAGGTCATGACTTTATTTAGTAATGATTCCACTATCTTGGAAGAGGTTTCAATTGATTATGATGAGAACAAAGTTGGTACTTATGATGATTATTGTGATGACACTTATGCTATAAAAAGTAGTGATAATTATATTTATAAAACTTGTCATGATTATGATTGCCCTTTTTCTGAACATTACTCTTTTAATGTGGAAACAATTTATAGTATTCGAGTTTCTTATGATACTCCCACTATTCCGAATGGGAAGAATTTTGCTTATGTGGAGAGTAGTAAATTTTCTATGCTTGTAGATCATGATAATAATGCTTTATGTGATGGTTATATTGTTGAATTCATTCATGATGCTACTGAAAATTATTATGAGGGAGGAATATATGCTTGTAGGGATTGCAATAATATCAAGTTTCCTCTCTATGTGCATAAAGTTTTAAAGTTATGCTTGTTTTGCCTTCCTATGCTAGTTGATTATTGTTCCCATAAGTTGTTTGTTCACAAAATCCCTATGCATAGGAAGTGGGTTAGACTTAAATGTGCTAGTCATATTCTTCATGATGCTCTCTTTATGTTACAATTCTTATCTTTTATGTGAGCATCATTGAAATCATCATGCCTAGCTAGGGGCGTTAAACGAAAGCGCTTGTTGGGAGGCAACCCAATTTTATTTTTGTTCTTTGATTTTTTCTCCTGTTTAGTAATAAATAATTCATATAGCCTCTGTTTAGATATGGTTTTATGTTTTAATTAGTGTTTGTGCCAAGTAGAACCTTTGGGAAGACTTGGGTGAAGTCTTTGCGATCTTGCTGCAAAACAGAAACTTTAGCTCTCACGAGATTTGCTGCCATTTTTTACTGGAGAGTGAGATTAGGTTGATTATTTTTGCAGATGATTAATAGACAAATTCATTACGTCCACAAATTTATTTCAGAATTTTTGGGGTTACAGAAGTATACGCTTGATACAGATTACTACAGACTGTTCTGTTTTTGATAGATTCTGTTTTCATTGTGTTGTTTGCTTATTTTGATGAATCTATGACTAGTATCGGAGGGTATGAACCATAGAGAAGTTGTAATAAAGTAGATATTACACCAATATGAATTTATAATGAGTTCACAACAGTACCAAAAGTGTTGATTTATTTTCTTATACTAACGGAGCTTACGAGTTTTCTGTTAAGTTTTGTGTTGTGAAGTTTTCAAGTTTTGGGTAAAGATTCGATGGACTATGGAATAAGGACTGGCAAGAGCCTAAGCTTGGGGATGCCCAAGGCACCCCAAGGCAATATTCAAGGACAACCAAGAGCCTAAGCTTGGGGATGCCCCGGATGCCATGTTCGTATTCGTTCATCAGTAACTTTACTTGGAGCTATATTTTTATTCACCACATGATATGCGTTTTGCTTGGAGCGTCATTTTATTTTCTTTTGCTTTGCTTGCTGTTTGAATAAAATACCAATATCTGAAATTCTTAAATGATAGAGATTCTTCACATAGTTACATAGTTATTCAACTACTCATTGATCTTCACTTATATCTTTTGGAGTAGTTTGTCATTTGTTCTAGTGCTTCTCTTATATCTTCTTAGAGCACAGTGGTGGTTTTATTTTGAAGAAATTTATGAACTCTCATGCTTCACTTATATTATTTTGAGAGTCTTTAGAACAACATGGTAGTTTGCTTTGGTTATGAAACCAGTCCTAATATGATAGGTATCCAAGAGGGATATAATAAAAACTTCCATATAGAGTGCACTGAATACTATGAGAAGTTTGATACTTGATGATTGTTTTGAGATATGAAGATGGTGATATTAGAGTCATGCTAGTCGAGTAGTTTTGAATTTGAGAGATACTTGTGTTAAAGTTTGTGATTCCCGTAGCATGCACGTATGGTGAACCGTTATGTGATGAAGTCGGAGCATGATTTAATTTTTGATTGTCTTCCTTATGAGTGGCGGTCGGGGACGAGCGATGGTCTTTTCCTACCAATCTATCCCCCTAGGAGCATGCGCATAGTACTTTGTTTCGATAACTAATAGATTTTTGCAATAAGTATGTGAGTTCTTTATGACTAATGTTGAGTCCATAGATTATACGCACTCTCACCCTTCCACCATTGCTAGCCTCTTTAATACCGCACACCTTTCACCGGTATTATACACCCACCATATACCTTCCTCAAAACAACCACCATACCTACCTATTATGGCATTTCCATAGCCATTCTGAGATATATTGCCATGCAACTTTCCACCATTCCGTTTATTATGACATGCTCCATCATTGTCATATTGCTTTGCATGATCATGTAGTTGACATCGTATTTGTGGCAAAGCCACCATTCATAATATTTTCATACATGTCACTCATGAGTCATTGCACATCCCGGTACACCGTCGGAGGCATTCATATAGAGTCATATTTTGTTCTAAGTATCGAGTTGTAATTCTTGAGTTGTAAGTAAATAAAAGTGTGATGGTCATCATTATTAGAGCACTGTCCCAAGTGAGGAAAGGATGATGGAGACTATGATTCCCCCACAAGTCGGGATGCGACTCCGGACGAAAATAAAAAAAGAGGCCATAAAAAAGGCCCAAAAAAAATGAGAGAAAGAGAGAAGGGGCAATACTACTATCCTTTTACCACACTTGTGCTTCAAAGTAGCACCATGATCTTCATGATAGAGAGTCTCCTATGTTGTCACTTTCATATACTAGTGGGAATCTTTCATTATAGAACTTGGCTTGTATATTCGATTGATGGGCTTCCTCAAAATGCCCTAGGTCTTCGTGAGCAAGCGAGTTGGATGCACACCCACTTAGTTTCTTTTTGAGCTTGCATACACTTATAGCTCTAGTGCATCCGTTGCATGGCAATCCCTACTCACTCACATTGATATCTATTGATGGGCATCTCCATAGCCCGTTGATACGCCTAGTTGATGTGAGACTATCTTCTCCTTTTTGTCTTCTCCACAACTACCATTCTATTCCACCTATAGTGCGCTATATCCATGGCTCACACTTATGTATTGCGTGAAGATCGAAAAGGTTTGAGAACATCAAAAGCACGAAACAATTGCTTGGCTTGTCATCCGGGTTGTGCATGATTTAAATATTTTTTGTGATGAAGATAGAGCATAGCCAGACTATATGATTTTTTAGGGATAGCTTTCTTTGGCCATGTTATATTGAGAAGACATAATTGCTTGGTTAGTATGCTTGAAGTATTATTATTTTTATGTCAATATTAAACTTTTGTCTTGAATCTTATGGATCTGAATATTCATGCCACAATAAAGAAGATTACATTGATAAATATGTTAGGTAGCATTCCACATCAAAAATTCTGTTTTTATCATTTACCTACTCGAGGACGAGCAGGAATTAAACTTGGGGATGCTTGATACATCTCCAACATATCTATAATTTTTGATTGTTCCATGTTATTATATTATCAACCTTGGATGTTTTATATGCATTTATATGCTATTTTATATGATTTTTGGGACTAACTTATTAACCTAGAGCCCAGTGCCAGTTTCTGTTTTTTTCGTTATTTTTGAGTATCGTAGAAAAGGAAAACCAAACGAAGTCCAATTGACCTGAAACTTCACGGAACTTATTTTTGGACCAGAAGAAGGACATGGAGTAAAAGAGTTGGGCCATAAGAGTCCTGGGCTGCCCACGAGGGTGGGGGTGCTCCCACCCCCTTGGGCGCGCCTCCCTACCTCGTGGACAGCCCGGAGACCCCCCTGACTTGTTCTCGACGCCAAAACCTCTTATATATACTGAAACTTTTGGAAAGAAACCTAGATCGAGAGTTCCGCCGCCAGAAGCCTCCGTAGCCACCGAAAACCAATCTAGACCTGTTCCGGCACCCTGTCAGAGGGGGGAATCCCTCTCCGGTGGCCATCTTCATCATCCCGACGCTCTCCATGACAAGGAGGGAGTAGTTCACCCTCGGGGCTGAGGGTATGTACCAGTAGCTATGTGTTTGATCTCTCTCTCTCTCTCTCTCTCTCGTATTCTTGATTCGGCACGATCTTGATGTATCGCGATCTTTGCTATTATAGTTGGATCTTATGATGTTTCTCCCCCTCTACTCTCTTGTGATGAATTGAGTTTTCCCTTTGAAGTTATCTTATCAGATTGAGTCTTTAAGGATTTGAGAACACTTGATGTATGTCTTGCATGTGCTTAGCTGTGGTGACAGTGGGATATCACATGATCCACTTGATGTATGTTTTGGTGATCAACTTGCGAGTTCCGTGATCTCGTGAACTTATGCATAGGGGTTGGCACACGTTTTCATCTTGACTCTTCGGTAGAAACTTTAGGGAACTCTTTGAAGTTCTTTGTGTTGGTTGAATAGATGAATCTGAGATTGTGTGATGCATATCGTATAATCATACCCACGGATACTTGAGGTGACATTGGAGTATCTAGGTGACATTAGGGTTTTGGTTGATTTGTGTCTTAAGGTGCTATTCTAGTACGAACTCTAGGATAGATTGAATGGAAAGAATAGCTTCATGTTATTTTACTACGTACTCTTGAATAGATCGACCAGAAAGAATAATTTTGAGGTGGTTTCGTACCCTACAATAATCTCTTTGCTTGTTCTCCGCTATTAGTGACTTTGGAGTGACTCTTTGTTGCATGTTGAGGGATTGTTATATGATCCAATTATGTTATTATTGTTGAGGGAACTTGCACTAGTGAAAGTATGAACCGTAGGCCTTGTTTCCTAGTATTGCAATACCGTTTGTGCTCACTTTTACCACTTGCTACCTTGCTGTTTTTATATTTTCAGATTACAAAAACCTTTATCTACCATCCATATTGCACTTGTATTGCCATCTCTTCGCCGAACTAGTGCACCTATACAATTTACCATTCCATTGGGTGTGTTGGGGACACAAGAGATGCTTTGTTATTTGGTTGCAAGGTTGTTTGAGAGAGACCATCTTCATCCTATGCCTCCCACGGATTGATAAACCTTAGGTCATCCACTTGAGGGAAATTTGCTATTTTCCTACAAACCTCTGCACTTGGAGGCCCAACAACGTCTACAAGAAGAAGGTTGTGTAGTAGACATCAGCTCCCGCCTCTCCACCACCATGGAGGCCATGGACCAGAGGGGGAACTCTCCTCCCATCTAGGGGGGAAGCCAAGGAAGAATAAGAAGGAGGGGAGCTCTCTACCCCTCTCTCCCTATGGTGACGGAGTGCCGCGGGGGCAAGGATCGTGACGGCGATCTACATCAACAATCTTGCTACCGTCAACACCAACTTTCTCCCCTCTATGCAGTGGTGTAACCTCCCTTCTCCCGCTGTAATATCTACTTAAACATGGTGCCCAACTCCATATATTACTTCCCAATGATATTTGGCTATCCTATGATGTTTGAGTAGATTCGTTTTGTCCTGTGGGCTAATCGTGATCTTGATTGGTATGAGTGTATATTTTATTTACGATGCTGTCTTATGGTGCCCTCCGTGTCGCGCAAATGGAGGGATATGTGTTGCAATATGTTCATGGTTTGCTTACTGTCGGTGTTGCGGGGGTGACAGAAGCCTAAACGCGAACAAGGGGGTTGTGGCATATGGGAGTAAAGAGGACTTGATACTTAATGCTATGGTTGGGTTTCACAACCTTAATGATCTTTAGTAGTTACGAATGCTTGCTAGAGTTCCAATCATTAGTGCATATGATCCAAGTAGAGAAAGTATGTTAGCTCATGCCTCTCCCTCATGTAAAATTATAAGAATGATTACCGGTACTTGTTATCGATTTCCTAGGACAAATGACTTTCTTGTTGACAAAAGCTATCTACTTTTATTACCTTGCAATTTATTCGTAGTTTTATTCTCGCAAAGTACTTGTAGTTTTAGTCTTGCAAAATAGTTTCATACTTGTTTTCGGTAAAGCAAACGTCAAGTGTGCGTAGAGTTGTATCGGTGGTCGATAGAACTTGAGGGAATATTTGTTCTACCTTTAGCTCCTCGTTGGGTTCGACAATCTTATTTATCGAAGAAGGCTAAAAACGATCCCCTATACTTGTGGGTTATCAACAAGATGGACACCACATCTTTGTGGGACCCTTTCTATTTGTATCTCCCTGAATGACATCAAGAAACTCATTCCATGCATCCAACTTTGAGATGTCCATCAATTCCCTAGACACCAAACTAATTGATTTCAGTAGTCAAAGCGCAATGCATTATTGTGAGAACAAGAAATAAAAAAGTTCATCTAAAGAGAGAGTTGTTACTGATCATGAGCAAGAGGGAGGGAGAGAGGAGAGATCTCTTCAAGAGGGATGAGATCTTAATGGGATAAAGAGATCTAGCACTACAAAAAAAAGACACATCCGTGACATTTTGGGCCGAACGAATTTTTTCTGTCATACATATGACACTTCTATGACGATAATTGTGACAAAACCTGGTATCATCATAGATGTGGTGGGCTCCTACTTCTATGACAAAAAATCATGACAGAAAATGGGCTTTTCGTCCTGGGCGGGCCGGAGACGCAGCTGCATGACATTCTTTGGGCCGTCCATGATGGAAAAAACCGTGGTAGAAGCAAGGGCGAGGAAAATTTCGGGGAGTTCCCGGTTACGGTGGGAGGTCGGGGGCCGAGCGATGCGCGTTTCTCTCGTACACGTACGTGCGTGTGTGCGAGGTGTTGGCTCTAACTGAACCCGAGCGAGGCGTTGGGCTCTAACTAAACCCGAGCAATTGCACTCCAGGCTACGCGTTACTGAACCCGAGTGATCGATCGGTGGCTGTTAACTGAACCTGATCGAGCGATTCCTTCGCTACTGCTGCTAACTGAAGCCGATCGATTGGATGAACATTGAGCGTTGCGGGGGAGGGGGGGGTTGGATGAACAGTGAGCGGTGGCGTTGCCTCTGGATGAACATTGAGCGGTGGCGTTGCCTCTGGATGAATAGGACCCCGTGGTGTGGAGGCCTGGATGAACAGTAGACGGTGGAGGGGTGCCAGTGGAGGGGTGGTTGAACAGGACCCCGTGGTGTGGAGGGCTGGATGAATAGTAGACGGTGGAGGGGTGGTTGAACAGTAGCCGGTGGAGTAGCGCGCGGTGGAGGCTGGATGAACAGGAGCCCATGGAGGCTGGAGGAGGTCGACGGTAGCCCGTGGAGGCTGGAGGAGGTCGACGGTGGAGATGAACAGTATCCCGTGGAGTCCCGTTTTGCGGTACGCCACACCCCTCCCGATGAACAGGACCCCCCTTTCGACCGTAGGAGGTCCGTTTCGTCCGTTTTGTGGTACGCCACACCCCTCCCGATCAACAGGACCCCCGTTTCGACCGTAGGAGGTCTGTTTCCTCCATTTTGCGGTACGCCACACCCCTCCCGATCAACAGGATCCCCGTTTCGACCGTAGGAGGTCTGTTTCCTCCGTTCTGCGGTACGCCAGACCTCGTTTCCATCGCCTGTTCTGTCCAAGCCCTCCCGATGAACACGACCACACATTCCGTTCTGACCCAGCCGATTGGCTTCCACGCGTTCCGTTGCCTCCCGATGAACACGACGCATTCCGTTGCCTCCCGATGAACACGACGCATTCCGTTGCCTCCCGATGAACACGACGCATTCCGTTGCCTCCCCATGAACACGATGCATTCCGTTGCCTCCCCATGAACATGACGACGACGCTGTTTCTCCGTTCCGACCCAGCCATGTACATGAGCCCTGGCCGTACGTATGCGCGAGTAGGCGTTCGAGACCCTGCCCGTATGTACACATACGTGGCTATATTTTCTTTCTTGCACCCTGGCCGCTGTACATACGTGTACATGCTACGTGCCCGCCTCTACTACGACACGTGCGCGCCTCTACTACGACACGTGCGCGCCTCTACTACGACACGTGCGCACCTCTACATCGACCAGTATGTACGTACACGTTTGCGACCAGAATGACAACGCTACGTACGCTTCGACAAGGTGGGTCCCGACTGTCAGGCACTTCCTTGCCTGCGAAGTTGTAGCTGGTGGGTCCCAGCAGTCAGGGGGGCGAATGGTTTTTTTTGCCCGGACGCACTTCCTTGCGTGTGAAGGTGTAGCTGCTGGGTCCCAGCAGTCAGGGGGGTGAATTGTTTTTTTGCCCAGATGCACTTCCTTGCGTGCGAAGGTGTAGCTGGTGGGTCCCAGCAGTCGGGGGGCGAATCGTTTTTTTGGACACACTTCCTTGCATGCGAAGATGTAGCTGGTGGGTCCCAGCAGTCAGGGGGCGAATCGTTTTTTTCCCGGACGCACTTCCTTGCGTGCGAAGATGTAGCTCATGGGTCCCAGCAGTCAGGGGGCAAATCATTTTTTTTCATGAAATACGGTGGCCCGTCCGGTGGGTCCCCGCTGTCAGGTGGAGGAATAATTATTTTGCGCGTAATAAGGAGGCACTTCCTTGCGGCTGCCATGGACCTAGCTGTTAGCCTCTCCACGTACAGTCCACGTCCGATGGAAGTCGTTCCTTGACCACGTTGACCACGCCGCGCCGAGAGCACCAGGGCGGTGGACGACAGTGAGGCCTAGGAAGGGGACGACGCAGAGCCGGGGAAGACACGGCAGTGGATGGACACGCGAAGAGGAGTACGAGGGTTCACTGGTTCGGCTGCGCTACCGTCGCCGCAGAATAACAGCGGGTGTGGGTGAGTGGAGGGATGGCCTGGCCAACGGTGGGAGTAGTAGGGGGCGGTGAGGCCTCCGCGGCAACACAGCCGGCCACGGGAGGCAGGAGCAGGCGGCACGACCTGTGCTGCTTTGGGCGGCTAGAGCAAGAAGACCAGAGGTTGAAGAAGCACGACGGCCGTTGGATGGACATCGTACGGTCACTGCAGCTAGAATCGTTTATATTGACTAAGTTGACAAAGCCCTTGGTACGTCAACTTAGTAGGCCCACAGGTCAACTTCCAAAACGGTGCGCTCCAGATGTCAGGGGGAGGAATCATTTTTTGGGCGGGTGAAGCTAGAATATCCGAGATTGAAGAAGAAGCACGGCATCCGTTGGATGGACATCCAACGGCCACTGCTGCTAGAACCGTGTGTTGACTATAAGTTGACAAAGCCTTGCATACGCATCAACTCTGTTTTTTTAGGGGACACGTCAACTTAGTAAGGCCGGAAGTGTGTGGCAGAGAACTTATAGCCCATTTGAGATATGTAAGAATGTGTAGCCCATTTTTGAATTCTAATGGAATTTACTACAGCCCATTTACAATTTGTTAAAAGTACATCCCATTTCAACCAACCGTTCAAAACAGAATTCAATAAAATTTCCCACATTTTGATGGGATCCGAAATATTTTTATCCTGAAATTTCTAGTCAGATTAAATACAATTTCAATATAAATTTATATTACGTAAAAATCCAACGAAACATTGCGCTTGCAACAATTAATGAAATTAAAATTTTCAATATCCAAAAGTAACATTTTATAAAGTAATCACATGTTTGGTGCATTTTTTATAGTTACTGCCCAGTTTTTATAATTACATCCCATTTATTATTTCTTAAAGCCCATTTTCTTGTTAAGCCTAATGCATCCCTCCTAGGAAAGTTTTGCAGCCCAGTGGGGCGGTGAATAACAACTTGACCTTGCCTGGGTATTCCTAAAAAAAGTATAGCTGGGCTAGCCATTTTCAGCTTGAAAAAAATTAATATCTGTGCTGGATAGCTGGCCTGGGCTAGATGGGCCATAGCCCGCCCAGTTAATACATGCAGCGATGTTTTCGTTGTTGTTCAGAGGAGAAAAATTAATATCTGGGCTAAACATCGAAAAACTCTGAAGTGCTCACACCTCAAAAACACAAATACTGCTCGAGCTGCTTGGTCCCAGCTATCGGCCGCTTCTTGTGCAATTCTCTCGTTTATTGACTACTACATAGGTTGACAATGGTGTGGGACCGTGATGTCAGGAAAGCAGGAGGAAGCAAAATAAATTATAGTTATATATATATAATAAGGAGGCACTTGCGTACGTGAGGCTATGGACCTGGTGGGTCCCCATTGTCATCCTCTCTAAGTAAAGTCATCTCCTCGCCCACGCGCGCTTTCTGCCCGAAACAATCAGCGCCGCCCGCCCCACTTCCTGGTGCACACGATTGCTCCGCCTTCAAACGACACAAGTGCCGTCCGTCCGTCCATCTGCCACCCACATTAATGATACGCGGTTGCCGAGGCGGCTACTCCGGCGCCACACGTCAGTCCCTCCGCCCGCCCACCATTGCTATATAAACTGCTGCGCCGGCCAGCCGTAGTCATCCGCATCCGTTCCCTTTCTCCTGTCCACACCACTACTGCCCACCATGGCTTCCTCGCACTCCAGCGCTCTTCGGGATGGGTAGACGACGGACCACAAGGAGATGGCAGCCATTGCTGCCGACCGGCTGGCCGGCAGGCAGCCGGAGGATGAGAACGTCCCAATGGAGAACATGGTAGTCGACGATCCGGCGCCAACCCCCTCCTCCGCGCCATCCTCACCGGTGCATTGCACCATGACCGTCGGCGAGGCCCGTGCCCAATATATGGACAGGGTGAGGCAGATGCGTGAGGAGCAGTTCTGGGAGGCGCAGGCCAACACCGCCTACAACCACCATCTCCTCCAGGAGCACCTGCAGGTGGAGGAGTAGATCACCGCGGAGCGGGCGGAGCAGGAGGCACTACTCAACTCGTACCGCTCCGCCCGCAAGGGCCACCTCGAGCGCTGGCGGTACCGCATGCAGGTGGCGGAGGCTGCGACCGCCTAGAAAGAGGCTAGCAAAAAGGGCGATGAAGCGGGTGAGGCGCTGTTTGGCGAGACCGAGGACGAGGCAGAGGACAATGCCGGCTCCGACGAGTCCCCGCTCTGCTGGCGTCGATGAGGCCCTGCTCCACCAAGGCCCCGCGGCGCCAACAACGAGGCAGAGGACACCGCCGGCTCCGCCCCTCCAACAACGAGGCAGAGGACATCGCCGGCTCAGCCGAGGCCCCACCCTACTGGCAACGAGACCGAGGACATCGCCGGCTCCGCCGAGGCCCCGCCCCGCTGCCAACGAGGCTGCCCACACAGAAAACGAGGAAGAGTGGAACACGGTAGGTCGCCGCCGCTCGGGTCCAAGTAAGGCCACCGCTGCTACCCTCCGGTTCAAGCCAAGCTAGGCGGGTTGACCATTGACGGCCGGTTAGCTTCTTGGCGGCGACGTGGAGTCGGAGAGCTGCGCTGGAGAAGAACGCTGCTTCTACTTAATTGCTGGTGCAGTTGGCTGACTGACACGTGGGCCCAACAGGCTAGATGTCAGTTATGCACCTGCACCTGCACCTGCAGTTAAGTCACTGAAGCTTCTGTTTGGCTCAGTGGGACACAGATGGGTTGCTTCGGTTAATTAATTATACCTCCAGCGCACCCCTTTTTAGTTGAAGAATGTATGAAATGTAATGAAATCCGGCATGTTTATATGAAATCCGACCGTGTATGAATGAATTTATTTTGATTAGTTCGAATTCCTGTATCACTGGCATCAAATGAACATGCAAAACAATACGTACTAGCATTATTCCCAGGGTGATCACCTCATTTGCAGCAGTATCACATGTTCTCCCTCCGGTCCTTTCTAGTCTGCATACAAGTTTTGTCTGCAGTCAAAGTATCTCTACTTTGACCAATCTTATACAAAAAAGTATGCACTTTCACAATGTGCGAAGTAAAAAGGAACAGAAGGAGTACAAAGAGTTTGAGCAACTTTTTAGCGTTTCTGTACATTGCAATCAAACACACAAGCCTGGCAATTCATAGAGAACATTCAAAATAATCGATGATTATGCATCTCAGCGACTCACATGTCAGAGGCAATATTTACTTCACAACTAAAGAATAAAGAAAAAATTGATCGACGCTGCTGACAGCAAAGGGCGTCCCATTCGAAAATATCAAACGCATGTCTTGCTAAAATCAATGAGCAAAATTTGACAAGGTTGTCCCATTCCAAAATATCAAATGCCTACGATTGTGGAATGGGCAGGGTTTGCCATCAGTTCAGACATTGACATGGCACCTCATGCTAAATAAACCAGCTGTTCTTTTTGTGCAGTTCCACCAAAATCAACCAAATTCGCGCGTAGCTTGTATGATTTCGCCCTTATATGTTGCAATGCCTTGAACTTATCGGCACCTCCTTTCTTGTGGTGGAAATGAATGATTCGATGTATTCATGAACATTTTGTGCAGTTGCTATTGAAATCAAGCTGAGCACCCTTGTTTGCACAAATACAAAAAAGTGATTAGTATAAAGCAAACTGTACTATGAATTGACAGTTTCAACAGGCACATACATGGTCCATGTAGAGCACACTTTTAGAAAAATGGAACTAACCAGAAAGAATCCTAGAATAACATTGTACTCACACATCACAACAAAAAATGGAGATTTGTCAGTCCTTCTGAGCTGAAGTTAGTTTGGTCTTGTGGGGAGTAATGTAACCATCCTTCAACTGCTCCTTCTGATGAGAAGATAGACATGGCTTCTTCATCCTGGCATAATCTGAACTAGTCACTTCACGTACTCCATATTCTTCTTCAGAGGAAGATGATCTTATTGTGCAAAGACAAGATGACTACTAAATGCTAGCATCCCTGTTTGCTCGAAAAAAGGAAAGGAAATATTTAAAACAACACAGATGAAGCACTTCTCAAGGACATTACCACTTTTTCATGACAGTATCTAAACAGTAGCACAACACCAATAGAGATGACAAAGCTCAATCATATGGATGAAATCAGTGGGCGAGTACCAACCTTTGTCAGGAGGCTTATTGTGTAGAGCATACAGATGAAGCACTTCTCTGGAACCATCTGTTGCTATCTACGGTGGTGGCCATGCTTACTATATACTCATCGATTAGTTTAATGTTTCCAACATCTTCTTGTGTAGTTCCACTAAAATATATGGTATCTTCAAAGAAGATCCCTGTTTGCACAAGTAGAGATAATTACATATTACATTAAGAGTGGCATCAAATCAGTGGCAAAACAATTGCTCGTTCCAGCCATAGCAATAAATTAAGATGCAAAACTATATCATTACTTGTGTCATGAAATTTCTAGTGCTTCATTACAGCACCGGGAGTTGATTTTTATTTTTCTTCCACTTGTTCTTCCCCTTCATCACTTGGTTCAATAACAGACAAGCTTCGCCTTCAATGTAAGATTTGGCATGTCAATTAGGGAGCACAAGTATAGTACTAAACTTAATTTTCTGATGAAAGTGGCAAAATACAGGCTAGCAGTTGTGAAATATCCTTATCTTACCTCAATGGGATATTACAGTGCACATACAAATTGGAAGTCTTGTCTCCATTTGTGCAGTTCACTAAAATCAAGCAACATTATCGTACAAGTAGCACAACATATGAAAGCACACTACATAATCATGTGAAAGAAGACTAGTACTGACCTCTCATGATGCAGAATTCAAACAACTCACAAGAAGAAGATCTGAACCAAATTCGCCTTAACGGATAGGAAGTAAGATCTCCTCTTGTGCAGTTCCACTTAGATCAAGCAATCAAGCAACATTGTCGGTGTGACATTTTGGTTGAACTGCACAAAACACTCTTAAAACAAAAGTGTTTTGTGCAGTGCAACAAAAGGTCAAAATGGCAACGAGGTGAAGTAGATAACCCTGTTTACGTAGAGGTGCAAAGGAAACAATTATTGGTCAATAATGGTGGATGACACAGAAGCCAACAAAAAGAAGCACTATCTAAATGGGAAAGAAAGCAAGACAGTAGCATTTCTCAAATGGTGGCATTGATTAATATTAACATAGAGATTATATTAACAATAAAATTCGTTAAACATGTAATTTGCTTTTAACTATGGCATTGCATCAATTTTCCAGCGGCATTATTAGAGGGTGTTTGTTTACAGGGACATTTTGGTGTAGGGACTAAAAAAACTCCATGTCAGTCCCATCTAAACCAAATAGGAGGGACTTTTAGGGACTAAAAGTGGGCATTTGGGACTAAAGAAAGAACACCCCGAGGGAGTCTTTTTGGGACTTTTTTCCAACAGTTGCCCCTGCCACGCATCGCACCTTGTCTCTATTAGTTCATTACTAGGGGTAACATGGTGTTTTAGCATGTCATTTAATAACCTCTAGTCCATGTTTAGTCCCTTGAACCAAGCAGGTAGGGACTAGGGAGTTTTTAACCAAACAGGGCCTTAGATTAACAACAGCTAATGAGTTGCACGGGACAGTGGACGCACCAGCACCATGTGCATCTACCGATGTACTGTGGTCATGCACAGTCTGTTGCAACAAAGAACAAACAACCAAGGAGCATATTTGCGAGGGTCCCAGTTTTGTTATCTTTAGACACCTTTCCCTATGTGAGCGCAGCAAATCTAGTCCTGCTCAAACTCTACAGCCTTGTCCCTTCCTTTCCTTTTTGAACTAGTACTTTCGCCCCTTCCTTTCCTCTTTGAACCACGTCCTAGATTTATGCGATACAACTTTCCCCCATTCCTTTCCTCCTTGAACCATGTCCTAGATTCATGCTATACAACTTTCCCCCTTCATTTCCTATTTGAACCACGTCCTAGATTCATGCTATATACAACTTTTCCCACTACTTTCCCCCACTCCTTTCCTCTTTGAACCACGTCCTAGATTCATGGTATGCATGCAGCTAGAGCAATGCATGTGGAGTAAGTAAATTATACCTTAAGGTTCTTGGGGCGTGGTTCGGTGGGCGACGGGACATCGGCGAAGAAGAAGGGGTCGGAGGCCCTCCCGCGCCGCCGCTGGGTGGAAAGTGAACAGCTGCGCCGGTAGTCCCTCGCCGATGACGACAGCGTTAAGCCTCCTTCCCTTCCCGGCAGACGGATCCTGCCGGCTCTTTGAGCAGCAGTGAGGGGAGAGAGAGAGAGGCCAACGAAGTCTTGTTTAGATCTGGAGAGGGCGAGAGAGTGCGAAGAGAGCAACTACAAGCGCTGAGGCTCCAGCGGGAGAGGGCGAGAGAGTGTGAAGAGAGCAACTACAAGCGCTGAGGCTCCAGCGTGTATATATATACTGGAGAGAGAGTGTGAAGCGTGCAAACCCTAGAAAACATTTTGACCAGTCAAAGAATCCTCCTGGCACAAATTATGCTCAAGTGTAGTTGTCGGATTTCGGGTTCCGGCAGACCCTTGAGGTTCGAACACTGGGGTGCGCGCGGAGATTTTGCCTTCTACCTACCTGCGCCCCACCGCCACGCTAAGATCTAAGCTATGGAAAGAACAACACAAGAGACACGGAGTTTATACTGGTTCGGGCCACCGTTGTGGTGTAATACCCTACTCTAGTGTGTGGTGTGGTGGATTGCCTCTTGGGCTGATGATGATGAGCAATACAAGGAAGAACAGCCTCGGGAGGGTCTGCTCTTGGCTGGGGCGATGAACTACTGGGAGGAGTTCAACCACCCTTCTCTCTCTCTGTGATGCTACTCGATCCGATCCTAGCTTGTTTCTGGGTTGGCCGATTCTAGATCCCCTCTACCCTGGGAGTGGCTAGTCCTATTTATAGGCAAAGGCCCTGGGCCTCTTCCCAAATATTGAGCGGGAAGGGCGCCAACAATTGGCCATTTTGAAGGGGAACATCTGGTACACTTATCTTGACTAAAGTTGGTCCTCGCCTGCCAAAGGCTCTGGCGGTGACGCTGGCTTGGGCTCCACAATGACTTCCTCCCTGCCGTTGGGATGGTCTTGGTCTCGTTGCACCAAAACGGGTGCCTTTGCTTGATGCTCTCGCCTGCGCTTGCTCCCTTTGCACCAAAGAGGAAAGGAGGACACTGCGCGGGCTGGCGCCCGCCTGGCACCCTTGGTTGTCATGGCTTGCGTCACGGGCACCTCGTGAGGTACCCACCTTGATCTCTCCGCCCCCTTGCGAGCCAGCCTGATGAGGCCGTGCCTGAGGAAGCTCTGTGTCGTCCGCCCCGCGAGGCTTGACCCCTCGCGAGGGTCTTGGGTCTGTGTTGATGAAGATGGGCCGTGCTGGGCCCCTCCTCGAGCCACGCCGCAGGCCGCAGGCAGGCAAGTCTGGGGACCCCCGTTCCCAGAACACCGACAGTAGCCCCCGGGCCCAAGGCGCGCCCGGACATGGCCGTGCAGGGAGGCGAAAGGGCAAGAGCGAAGCGCCGCGGGCCCTAACAGCCTGCGGCCTTGGGCGCCGCGTGGCGGTTGATTGGACGTGGGCGTCTCCACTTCCCCACGACGCCTCGGCAACTGCACGGATTGGACAAGTCCCTGCATGCAAAGCGGGTCATGATTACCTGCGATCGTGGGGGCCGACGGTTGGCCCTCGCCGGTTATAAGTGCGGATCGGCGCGCGCCCTTCCAGTTCATTCCCCCTTGCTTCTCCTTCTTCTTCATGGCCCCGTCGAGGAGGTTCTCGGCCGCAGAGAAGGGGAAGGCTCGCCAGGTTGAGCCTGCCTCTCCCCCGCCCAAGCGCGGCCGAGGGCGCCCTCGCAAACATCCTACGGCCACCATGGCAGCTCCCCGCGGCCGTGGAGGCGATTTCCGGCACGGTGACGGGCGGACTGCTGCGGCCGGGGGGCGTGCTTCGGTCGCGTGTTCCCCTAGGCCATGCTTTCGCGCTGTACAGGTGCTGCCGGAGTTCGTTGTGTGGTCGGCGGAGCCGACTAGCCCCCGGCTTCAACTTCCTCGCTTCCTCCTCGGCGAGCTCCTGGCCGGTGCCCCGGGCGGCCTCTGGCTTCAGGCAGATGGCTGCTGCAGCCGGGCCTCATGGGCTTCACTGGAGGTCTCCGCAGCCGGGAGCCTGCCCTTGACCCGCGGTTGGCAGACGTTTGCCCGCGCGCGTGGCCTGAGCCGTCGGTGCACCCTGCACTTCAAGTTTGACGGCGATGCCACCCTCTACATGAGGGTGTTTGGGGAAGATGGTCGCCGCGCAGGGTGCTGCCCTGAGGATGACGACAGCGGCCAGGAACCCAGCCCCGACGATGATGGAGAGGACAACGCTCGCGTGATTGGCGGCGCTCAGGGTTCCCCAATCTTCACCATTTCTTCTTCAGGCGGCGACTCTTCTAGCGGTGGCCGCGGTCAGCCTCCATGCTGTCGTACCTGCTTGGGAGGTGGTAGCGTGTCTGCTCGCCGTCGCGCTTCGGTGAAGCGCGAGAGGGAGTCTGCCTGAGCCCTGGAGGTAGCTCGAGTCTTCCCTGCAGGCCGGTGTGAGGCGAGCTGCGCCTGATTTGTTCTTTCTTTTCCTTTTTCCCGCGTAAAAAGACAGTAGCGTGGAGCCCCGCGGGGGCGTGTTTGGGTTATTGCTGTTAATCATCGCTTTGCTTCCATTATCGTGCCTTCCGGCTACGTGCCCGCGTGTGGATATTTCCCGGCCCCAGCCGTGGGGGGGGGGGGGGGGGCGACCGACCCAGGCCCTGTGTTCGTGTCGCGGTGCCCGTGGGGCACAGACTGGAGGGGTGCTCCTGTAATGGACCCAGGTCGCGAAACCTTTGAACGACTAGGACAGGAACACTCGCGAGGGCGCTCGGCTGCCCCCCTCGCGAGGCCTTGCATAAGAGAAATCAAGGCAGGAGAGTGAAAAGTCGAAGAACCACGAGCCAAAGACGGCAACAGCTTCAATAAAACTTCGAATGAGAATGAACAAGCCAACTGCGGAAAGCAAATGAAAAAGCCGCGTCCGGCACCTAATCTAGTCTTCGACGTCTTCTCACCAGCGCGGAGCTAAGTGCTGCCACTGGGCGTGGGAGGGAGCCCCAGGGCCTGAGGCCGGCGCTCTTGAGACTCCGGGGCGTGTACAACCCCAACTCATTATTACGTGAGAGTGTCACGGGCGGCGAGCTTCACAGGCGTTGGCCTTCTTCACAGGCTCCGGGCCTTTCTTGGGGGAGGCAGGCTTCACGGGCATTTGCCCTCTTCACAGGCTCCGGGCCCTTTCCAAAACGCGACAGCTTCACAGGCATTCGCCTTCTTCACAGGCTCTGGGCCTTTTCCAAAACGCGACAGCTTCACAGGCATTCGCCTTCTTCACAGGCTCTGGGCCTTTTCCAAAACGCGACAGCTTCACAGGCATTCGCCTTCTTCATAGGCTCTGGGCCTTTTCCAAAACGCGACAGCTTCACAGGCATTCGCCTTCTTCACAGGCTCTGGGCCTTTTTAGGGGTAGAACCTCCAGAGGTGCTGGATGTTCCATGCGTTCTAGACCGGCACCCCCTCCTGAGTCTCCAAGCGCGCGGAGCCGGGCCTGGAAACATGAACAACCTTGAACGGGCCCTCCCACATGGGAGAGAGCTTGTGCAGTCCCTCCCTGGAGAGAACCCGCCTGAGCACGAGGTCTCCTACCTCGAGAGTTCTGGGGCGGATGTTGCGGCAGTGATATCGTCGCAGTGCTTGTTGGTACCTCGCCGCTCGCAGCACGGCTTCTCAGCGACGTTCCTACCCCAGCACGAGGTCCATCCCCCGCATGGCGTCCTGCTGCGCCTCATGGAACGCCAGGACCCGCGCGGAGCGACGCCTGACCTCGTGAGGGAGGACCACTTCGGCTCCGTAGACCAAGAAGAACGGGGTCTCTCCAGTCGGCTTGGTCGCGGTTGTGCGGATGGACCACAACATGGACTGAAGCTCGTCGTACCAACCTCTGCCGCAGGCCTCCAGCTTCTTCTTGAACGTCCTGGTCTTGAGGCCCCTCAGGACCTCTGCGTCGGCTTGCTTGGCCTGGCCATTGCTTCGGGGGTGCGCCACCGAAGCGTAGCATATCTGCGTTCCAAGGTCAGCACAGTATGTTTTGAAGAGGTTACTGGTGAACTGCGAACCGTTGTCTGTGATGATGCGGTTCGGCACCCCGAACCGGCTCACGATGCCCCTGATGAACTTGACTGCGGAACCCGCGGGGATGGTGCGGACGGCCTCTACTTCAGCCCACTTGGTGAACTTGTCCACGGCGACGTAGAGGTAGTGGTAGCCCCCTGGCACCCGAGGAAACGGGCCCAGGATGTCCAACCCCCAGAATACAAATAGCCACAAAAGGGGTATAGTCTGCAGGCCTCCTACCGGCCGATGGATTTGCTTGGCGTGGAACTGGCAGGCCTCACAAGCTTTCACCAGTTCGACGGCGTCATTGAGTGCCGTGGGCCAATAAAACCCACTGCGGAATGCCTTGCCGACGAGGGTCCGTGATGATGAATGATGTCCATAGTCTCCGCCATGTATATCTCCAAGCAGTTCCTTTCCTTGCTCCCTGGAGATGCAGCGTAGGGATACATCGTTTGGTCGCTTCCGGTAGAGCTCTCCATCCTTGATGCAGTATGCCGTGGCCTGCCGTGCCACACGCTCCGCTTCCTCCTCCTTCTCCGGCAGGGTCCCTTCTGTTAAGTAACTCCGGAGCTCCGTGATCCAGCACCCCTCCTGAGGTTCCATCATCAGGAGCAGGCGTGCTCCTGAGGCCGGGCCACAGACCGGGGCTCCTGAGGCAGGTGGCTGGGGGAGCTCCTCCTGAGGCTGAGCCGTGTTTGAAAATGACGGCAGGGCTGAGGGCTTGAAGAGCCGCTCCTCGAAGACGCCAGGCTCCTGAGGTAACCGCCTGGACGCTCGTTTGGCGATGTCGTCGGCCTCCTGATTGGTGCCACGGGGCACATGCTGCAACTCCAACCCCCAGAACTGCTTCTCCATCCCGCGGACCTCCGCAAGGTAGGCTTCCATGTGCTCATCTTTCGGCTCGTACACCTTGTTGGAGAAATTGACAAGGAGCTGCGAATCGCCCTTGATGGTGAGGCATTTCACCCCCAGGGCAGCTGCGGCCTTCAAGCCCGCTATTAAACCTTCATACTCCGCTATGTTGTTGGAGACCTTTTCACCTTGCTGGAAACAGAGCTGTACAGCATAGTAGAGCTTGTCCTGAGTGGGCGATATAAGCACCGCCCCAGCCCCAGCGCCATGCCTGGAGAACGTCCCATCGAAGTACATGACCCAGCCTTCTGGCACCTCGCTTCCCGGGGAGAGGGACCAATCCTCGTCGGCCTTGAGGCCTGGTGCCTCCGTCCATTCTGCCACAAAATCCGCTAATGCTGCTCCCTTGATGACTCTGGTCGTGCTGAATTCGAGCTGAAACGCTTGCAGTTCTATGTTCCACTCAACGACCCTTCCAGCTGAGTTAGGGCTCCTGAGCACTCTCTCCAAGGGGTATGACGAGACGACCTTGATGGGGTGACCCTGAAAATAGTGTCGCAGCTTGCGCGAGGCCACCGGTAGCGCGAGGAGGAGCTTCTGAGGCATGGGGTACCGTGCCCTCGCGTCCCGCAACACCGTGCTGACGAAGTACACTAGGTGCTCAACGAGGTTGGGTGCGTCAATGCTGGTGGCGCCCTCTGGAGACCATGGCGCCTCCTAAGGCGATGAGGCCTCCTGAGGCTGGCCATCTAGGAGAGGGGCCTCTTCCGCCTCCGGTGCACTCCTCTGCGGCGGCTGATCCTCCTCAGCCGCGGTGGCGGTTTCTGTGGGCCTTCCTTGTTCTTGTTTTGCCTTGTCCCGGGCTGCTGCTGTGGTTTTGATTCGACGCTCCTCCCTAACCACCACCAGGGCTGCGCTGGGAGAGTAGTGAGTGGCGGCGAGGTAAAGCACCAGGGGCTCTTGAGGGCGCGGAGCCACCATGACTGGAGGGCTGGTCAGGTATCTCTTGAGATCCTGGAACGCCTTGTCGGCCTCTTCAGTCCATTCAAAGGGCCCCTTTTTCTTCATTAGCTGGAAGAAGGGCAGCGCTCGCTCCCCCAACTTGGAGATGAAGCGCCCTAGCGCAGTCACGCGCCCAGTGAGCTTCTGCATTTCTCTGAGGGTCTTTGGCGGGCTCATGTCCTCGACCGCCTTAACCTTTTCCGGGTTAGCCTCGATGCCTTGGTGGGACACGAGGAAACCCAAGAGCTTGCCCGAGGGGACTCCGAACACACACTTCTCTGGGTTGAGCCGCAGGTTCACTGCGTTGAGGCTCGCAAAGGTTTCCTCCAGGTCTTGTATCAGGGTCCTGGCCTCCCGAGACTTCACCACAATGTCATCGATGTAAGCCTCAACATTCTTCCCGAGCTGCGGGCCCAAGGTGATGTGCATCAGCCGCTGAAAGGTCGCCCCTGCGTTACGCAGCCCGAATGGCATGCATGTGTAGCAGTACACCCCACACGGGGTTAGGAAGGCTGTCTTTTCGACGTCTTCTACCGCCATATTGATCTGGTGATACCCAGAGAAGGCATCCAAGAAGCATAGCAGGTCGCATTCTGCGGTGGAATCGACAATCTGGTCGATGCGGGGGAGCGGGAATGGATCTTGCGGGCATGCCTTGTTGAGGTTGGTGAAGTCGACACACATGTGCTCCTTCCCTCCCTTCTTTGGCACAACGACAGGGTTGGCCAACCAATCCAGGTATCGAACCTCGCGAATGACCCCAGCGGCTTCCAGTTTGCGGGTCTCTTGACGATGAAGGCCTGCTTTTCTGTGGACTGCCGCCTTGCCTTCTGCTTCACAGGGCGCACATTGGGGCACACGTTGAGGTGATGCTCGATTACGCTCCTAGGGATCCCCGCCAACTGGTCAGGCTCCCAAGCGAATACCTTCTTGTTTGCGTGCAGGAACCTGACCAGGGCCTCCTCTTGCTCGGGCTCGAGGTTGGCGCCTATGGTGAAAGTGGCATTGGTGGACCCGTCCTCATCGACGGGTATCTGCTTGGTTTCTGCCTTGTCTTGGGTGAACAACTGTTTCTTCTTGGCGGGTGCAGCCCCCTTGGGCTCGGGGGTCTCCGAGTCGGCGGGCTGTGCCGCCGCCGCCGTCTTGAAGGCGAGCTTGAGCACTCGCAGCGCGTCTCCGGTGTCCCCGTGCACGGTGAGGACACCGCTGCTCCCGGGCATCTTCATGAGGTTGTACGCCGGGTGCGTCGCGGCCATGAACTGGGCCAGCGCTGGGTAGCCGAGGATGGCATTGTAGGGGAGGCCGATGGGGGCGATGTCGAAGTCGACCAGCTTCGTGCGGAAGTTGTTGTAGGTGCCGAAGGTTACTGGGAGCCGGATCTGTCCCAAGGAGCTGGATGATCCGCCCCCAACGCCTGAGAAGGGCCGGCTGGGTTGCAGCCGTTCCAGGGGTATGCAAAGGAGGTTGAAGGCCTTAACCGAGAGCACGCTGAGGCCCGCACCGCCATCGATGAGAGTTCTGGTGACGGCCACCTGGCAGATGGTGGGGGTGCACAGCATGGGGAGCGCACCCGAGCAGGCCGAGTTGGAGGGGTGGTCCTCCGAGCTGAAGGTCAGGCCGGCCTTGGGCGCCGCCCGGTCCGGGAGAGCCCCCTGCCGCGTGGAAGCGGCGCTGACTCGGCGGATGAACGGCTTGACGTGGTGACTTGTAGGCGGCGCCTGTGAGCCGCCCAGGAGGGCCGCGACGACCGGGGGTGTTGGTGTAGCGCGGTGGGGCGGGAAGAGGCTGCGGAGCTCTTCCCAAGAGGCCACGGAGGCTGCCGGCAAGTGGAGCAGCCATGCGCGTGGACCGCCGGTGAGGGCCGTGGGGAGCCAGTTGGCCATGACCCTATCGTCACCTCCAGCTTTGAGGATGGCCTCCTCGTACGCCAGCAAGAAGGCCAGTGGATCAGTCGCGCCGCTGTAGCACGGCGGCGTCGTTGGCTTGATCTTGTCCGGCCACCGTACCCGTTGCAGGGCTGGGGCCAGGGCTCGGAGCCCACTGGCCCCCGTGCTGGCGCCGGCAGCCGGAGCGGGCGACGCGCTACTCATCGCGAGGTAGGTCGTGGCGGTGGCGGAAGGGAAAACTCCGGTGCACCCCTACCTGGCGCGCCAAATGTCGGATTTCGGGTTCCGGCAGACCCTTGAGGTTCGAACACTGGGGTGCGCGCAGAAATTTCGCCTTCTACCTACTTGCGCCCCACCGCCACGCTAAGATCTAAGCTATGGAAAGAACAACACAAGAGACACGGAGTTTATACTGGTTCGGGCCACCGTTGTGGTGTAATACCCTACTCCAATGTGTGGTGTGGTGGATTGCCTCTTGGGCTGATGATGATGAGCAATACAAGGAAGAACAGCCTCGCGAGGGTCTGCTCTTGGCTGGGGCGATGAACTACTGGGAGGAGTTCAACCACCCTTCTCTCTCTCTCTCTCTGTGATGCTACTCGATCCGATCCCAGCTTGTTTCTGGGTTGGCCGATTCTAGACCCCCTCTACCCTGGGGGTGGCTAGTCCTATTTATAGGCAAAGGCCCTGGGCCTCTTCCCAAATATTGAGCGGGAAGGGCGCTAACAATTGGCCATTTTGAAGGGGAACATCTGGTACACTTATCCTGACTAAAGTTGGTCCTCGCCTGCCAAAGGCTCTGGCGGTGACGCTGGCTTGGGCTCCACAATGACTTCCTCCCTGCCGTTGGGCTGGTCTTGGTCTCGTTGCACCGAAACGGGTGCCTTTGCTTGATGCTCTCGCCTGCACTTGCTCCCTTTGCACCAAAGAGGAAAGGAGGACACTACGCGGGCTGGCGCCCGCCTGGCACCCTTGGTCGTCATGGCTTGCGTCACGGGCACCTCGTGAGGTACCCCGCCTTGATCTCTCCGCCCCCTTGCGAGCCAGCCTGATGAGGCTGTGCCTGAGGAAGCTCTGTGTCGTCCGCCCCGCGAGGCTTGACCCCCCGCGAGGGTCTTGGGTCTGTGTTGATGAAGATGGGCCGTGCTGGGCCCCTCCTCGAGCCATGCCGCAGGCCACAGGCAGGCAAGTCTGGGGACCCCCGTTCCCAGAACGCCGACAGTAGTTATCGAACCCGAGACCTCAAGTTTGATGAGCGAACAGGCTAACCAGCTACACAACCCTCCCGTTATGTTCAACGAGAGGGAAATAACCTTTTATACATTCCTGCATTCGTGTGACAAGCATGCCGTGTTTTTGTGTGTGTGTGGGAGTCATTGGGATTTCAATCATAATCGTGTCATGTGGCTTTGATGGTAAGACTATCCACAATGGTGCAAAAATAATGCAGCCTTAGTCACCTTACCTCTCTCCATGTAGTACGTTGGGTCCCACCAGTCAGAGGGTGAAACAAACAAATTAATAAGAAAAATTAAAAGCGCCAGCGGTGTTTCTTACCTCACACATCTCGCTACTTGTTGGGAACACTGTCCAATTGATCCCTCTGTTCGCTCACGTACTATTTTAAGTGAATCCTTATTATAACATGCACACAAATTTTGGGCACTTGTATTCGACTTAAGTCAGTGTGCCACCGTATCTCGTATACTTACTACTCCCTCCGTCTAGGTGTAATAAGTCACGTTAGAAGGTGCAACGGGACCAAGGTGCGTGCGTGTGCGCGCGCGTGTGTGTGTGTGTTTAACAGCATGTGTGTGTTAGAGAGAGCGATAGATCGACCTACTCCTACAGAGAGATGTTGTTTAGTGTACGATTTTAGCCGCGAGAGTCGGTGCATCCTCTCGTTTCCGGGCGTGTCCGGTAGGGACATGCGGACAGCTGCCACGCCCGTCCTGACCAGCTTGGCCCACCCAAAGCCCCTCCATCGCCCGCGCGCGCTTCCCGCCCGAAACGGTCAGCACTGCTCCAAAGTATCGGTGCCGCATTCATGCCCGGGCAGAGCGGACGCGACCTCTCACTGGCGCAAGAGTGATGGTTGCTTCATCCATCCAACTTATTGCTGGGTCTATGTGATTTGACGGCTCATTGGTCTTTATTACTGAGGTGGTAGGACTGCTTGATGTCCCACGCTTTCAGCGAAAGGAGGTACTACTACTAGATTACAATTTTCTCCATTCTTACAGCGGAGGCGTGCAAGAGCAGTGAAAACACGCAGGCTCAGTGATTACATGGTCCACCTCACACTATCACCGTGTGACACCAAACTCTTTACATAGTACTCACTCCGTTCCTAAATATTACTAGATGAGTCCCCGCGCGTTGCCGCAGAACAGCGGTATATCTCTCTGCGCAAAATTATCGATTTCATAGAACTAAAAAAAACTCTATAACCGCATGACAAATGTGGTAGCCAAACTAAATAAACTCCCACCATCATTTAGATCATCCCACATAAGGAAAAAAGATCAGCCAACTCCTACTGCATAATGGGATTATATTTTTCTTTTTGACATGTTAATGGGACTTAAAAGCTCACTTACATGCATGCTACCGGTGCATGCTTGCATGCAGACATGTTGATGTGATTTAAAACCCACTCACATGCATGTGCCACGGTATTTCTGCATGCTTGCATGTGGCTTAGTGCGGAGCCTCTCAACGTCTAGATCAGACGGCTATTATGGACTGATTTACTTCATCTAACGGCTACATCAATTTTGATGATGTGGCTCAAGGAGAGGATAGAGAATTCCTAGTAGTGGGGGCTAGCTATTACTAGTAGATAAGTCTTTGTAGAGATTCCACTACATACGGAACAAAATGAATGAATCTACACTTAAAATGCATCTATATATATACATCCGCATGTGGTTCATGGTGAAATCTCTACAAAGACTTATATTTAGGAATGGGGGAGATGGCGTACTAAGCAAGCTTCTCCTCGTTCTGCGAGTTGACGGGACACATCAAAAGTACTCCAGTGTATAGAGCCTTGCCTCTAAGGTAGGCCCCACATGGTTTGCCTCTTTTTTTAACATAACACGTCAAGTCACAATTTGTTTGTTCACCCGTGGTAGACGATCCTCCCTCCACCAAGTGGACAACCAGTACACGTGCCAAATTACCACATGGGCTGCCTTTTTCGTACAGAAATGAGATCCACCGTGTACCAGCGCGGGTGTGGTTGGGAAAGAGACGAGAGTACGTGCGCCATGCATGCACCTCTTCTCTTCGTGCACGTCCCCCACCTACGTGGGTGTGTTTGAGAGATACAAATCGCGTTCGTGAGTGTTTTTTGTTTTGGGGTGGGGGGTGGGGTGGGGGTGGGGGGTTGATTTCGTGAATTATTTGTGGGAATATGTGTCGATGACATCTCAAACAAAATTTTGCATGCAATGTGTGTGAAATAGATGCCTATCCATATCATACATAGAGGGTCGGGCAATCCATGAGAAGAGAGGGAGGGGTCATAGCTATCGATAGAGTCGAAGAGAGGATCAAGTGGGTGGGTGCAAGATCGATGAAGAGAGCCATCGAAATTGTGTGTTTGTGCAAATCAAAGATATAGGGCGACTGGCCTACCGGAATGTTAGAGGGCACATGTCAAGTTTGTGTGTGGCAGGGAGACATGACTAGAGCGCTCGATGTATCGATGTGTGTGTGTGTGTGGGGGGGGAGGGGGTGGGGGGGAGGGGTAGGAAGAGGCCTAACTATAGAGGTAGAACGACTCGTATATGTGTTGAGAAGGAGAGACCCAGCTATGTCTTGAGGGAGATCGGTCGACATCCATACATAATTGAAGGGCGGGAAATATGATGGGAGAGAGAGAGAGGATAGAGAGGGAGGGAGGGAGAGGGAGGGAGAGGGGTAGAGTGCTGGATGGGTGATGGAGTTGCTTCTCGAAGATGGTGGGAGAGGACTACTAGACAAACTGAGGGTGGAACTGCAATGTTATCAATAAGAGTGGGGATGTGTTTCTATGTGTGCCTGTGCGTGATAGATCTGTCGGGACGCATCCATGGATGATGAAGGGGAACCATGTGTTTGGTAAGCAAACCTAACTAGATCGATAGATCAATTGTTGTTTGTCGGAGGAAGGGAGAGACGCAACTAATGAGGTAGATCGATTGACGTGTGGGTAAAAACGAGTTATAAGGACCTAGCTAGCTATATGTATAGTGAGAGATCGGTCGGTGTACGTCCATTTGTAGAGGCAAATAAGGCCCATCGAGATGGGTAGACAGAGAGAATGGAGCTAGGAGGTGGTGCGATAGGCCCAACTACTAGCTAGATAGGGGGAGGAGTGTGCAGTTGTGAGATCGATGAAAAGAGGGGCGAGAGTTTACACGTGTGTCTGACCGTATGAGAGACACGAGGCAAGGACACATAAAGGGGGAGATTGAAGGTGTGTGTGTATGTTGTAGGCAGGCATCGCTGGAGAGGTTTATCGATCAGTGTGTGTCGGAAAGGAGTTGTGGAGACTCTGGGAGAACAACCTAAATAAAAAAAATGAATGTGCCCGGTGGATAGAATGCTGAGGGAGGGGGAGGGCGAGGAGGGCGTGTGCATGCACGAGAGAAAGTTAGTGGTAGCTACAAAGGTTAGAGGATTGTATGGGTGTAAGAGACTAAAAAAGATCATAATTTGATATGAAAGCGGATTCATATATTTGAATAGGAGATCATAGTGTTTTAAACATTGCATGCATGAATGTAGCGGTGATACACGTGTTGTGCACATGTTATACCATAATGTGATAATGCATGGCGTTTGCAACTCACAGCTAAATGCCGAACAATCTAAACCATACTATACATCAAACAATCTCAAATTTTATTTGAATTTGTGATAATGTGTGGCGTTTGTAGCTTACAACTAAATATCGAACAATCTAAACAATACTATATATCGAACATTCTCACATTTTGTTTGAATTTGTGGTAATGTGTGGTGTTTGCAACTCACATCTAAATACTTGTAGGCGTAGGGGGTGGGGCTCCATACATAATGTGATAAACACATTATACATATGAGACATGGTTTAGATTATGAAGATCTAGCTAGAGCTAGAAATGTAATGTGATTTGAAATCAAAATAAAGTGGATTCAAAAAATCTAGTTTGAGTTCATATAGTACACATAGTTCATATGTAACTCGAGACTAATCATGTGGTGTGCTGTGAAGATAATACACAAACGATGGTTCAACTTGACAATAATGATGATTGTAGATCTTATTGAAACAGAGAAAAGAATTCAAATGCTTTGACTTCACAACAATCATTATTGTAGATCTTATTCAAATAGAGAAACGAATTCAAATTTAGTTCATATTGAAGCGGTAGTATATACGTTTGGAATGCACTAAAACGTTCATTTGAGTAGTAGGTTGCATGCATTATACATGTAGCGAAATATTTTAATTGAACATAACATGAATTCAAAGTTTTGAATGACATTTGTAGTGCGCATTGATTTGGTACAGTACACGTTAGGCTTGTTCGGAAATTTCAACCCGCGCCTTGTTAGCCCGAAATATTTAAGATATATCTTTGTCTCGTTGTGCTCCGACAACTCCCTCCATCTCAACCCGCTCCTTGCTATTCCGAAATTACAACGCGCGCGAAAACTCCCACCTCCTGTGAAATCCCGACACGCGAAATGCCAGTGGTACCCCTGAACCGAAAAACCGCCTCAAATCGGTGGGGGTACTTTCGTAACTTACCCCACATTTCGGACAAGCGCGTCTCTAAGCCCTGGTTCCCCACTGCCATCCCATCCGCCCACCCATTCGTACACCGAGGCCGCGAAAACCCGCGATGAAACCGCACACCCCGCTCCGTCCGCCACCCAGCCGAAGCCTCTTCCCCGACGATGTCGTCCACAGCAACACCTCGACGTCCCTCATCCACCGTACCGGATGAGGATCCGTTGTCGATCTCATCGTCCCGCCGGTTCAGCTACCCCGTCCTCCACCTCCAAGGAGCTGCCCCGATGTTCCCCTCATCTTTCGCGCCACCTCCATTCCCACACCACCGTCTTCACCTGCACCATCGGAAGAGCATCATCATAACCGTTTCCTTGGATGAAGCTGCGGCCTAATCGGCGCCACCAAAGAGGTTGTACACTAATCGCCGCATTTTCTTCTTGTTTCGATCTCACGGTGCTACCGGCACTCGGTCCCGAGCCGACACGGCGCAGCTCCATCCACGGCGGCGTCGCCAGCCACTTCCTCCATGGCATCGCTCCCTCGACGATGACGTCCACATCACTAGGAGCTGCTGCTGCTTTAGCTCTCGCTCGCGCTGCTGCTCTGCTCTTGCTCTTGGTCACCTGCCTGGTCTGCTCTTGCTATTGCTCTTGCTCGTGCTGCTGCTCTCGCTCTTGCTCTTGCTTGCGATGCTGCTCCGATTTAGCTACACTTTAGTCGACTGAATCGACTTTTGGGTCAGTGGATTTTTAGGGGGTGGGGGGGGGGGGGGGGCTCGCCGGGGTGAAGGAAGAACCAGCCGCAGCAGGGAGGGGGGCTCGCCGGAGAGGTACCGCACTATCTATCTTAGGGTTTAGGATGGGGGCGGTGGTCGCCGGTGGTGGCGGAGCATTGACGGGGCGGTGGCGTGGGGATTGCCGGAGAAAAAGCTTGGCACGGGGGGGAGGGGGGGCTAGAGGGATGGCCGGGGCGGCGGCGGACCGGCGGTGGGGAGTCTTTTCGGGGCGGGCAGGGCGGCGCACCGCTGGCCGCGGGCGGCAGGGGGCTGCTGTTTGGCCGGTGGTGGCTGGCGGCTCAGGGGGTGGAGGTTGAAGATGAACCACATGCCCTTGATTTCGTATCCAACGGTTGCAAAATCGACTGACCAGAGATGAAAAAGTCAGTCGACCGACGTGTAGCCTCACCTTGCTAGTGCGTTCAGTTCCGATAGCAAAATTCAGTTTCGACAGCAAAATTCAGTTTTGACAGTTAAGTTCAGTTTCGACAGTTAAGTTCAGAGATGAGTGGCTGATGTATTTTACATCTAGCACTTTGTGGTTATGTATTTTACGTCATGTATTGGAGATGCTATTAGAATTCCACTCAGGTTAACGTTGTTCGTTGTCTCTCTTGTCCTGCTTCAGCCTCGGCGTCGTACAACTCACCGGAGCTGCTCCAACGACGAAACCCTCCATCACAGGGGAGCAGTACCTCGGGCTCCATCTCCAGACGCCTAAGTTCTTCTTCCCCTCCTCCGACAGGAAAGTCAGCCGGAGCATCCTCACCGGCCAACCCAATCACGCTGAGATCGACATGGCTTCGCCAAAGAGGTTGTACACTTGTTGCATCTCTTTTTTACTCTACATGTTATATATATTGTCCACTGAGCACACGAATTTGTTCCTTCAGTGTCTCCTTGAAAGAAAAAACATAGGAATTTTAATTTTCACTTGTCCTCCTTTTCAAATTCCTATTCATGAAGCACAACACTAAGAGATAGTAGCATAATAGCATTATGACCGTACATTTTCTTGTGGTTTGACTTAATCTCACCATGCTTCTTTGCATCATGTGATCTTCAAATTGTTGTGAATCAAACACCCAGATTGGCAGAAATTCTATGTTTTTAAATTCTCTGTTTTGCACATGCATTCCTATCCTATTCCTGTCTATTTCCTATCCCTGCATTGTAGGAATCCTCCAATTCAAATGAGCCCTTACAGAATTACTTCTCTTACACATAGTTGTCAAATAAAACCTTGCGTGGTTTGTCCCGCTCCTGCTGCGCCGTCGTCCACCCCTGCTTAGCTGCTCCAACGACAGAAGGGTCCAACACAATAGGGATCCGGCCTCCAGACTGTCTTTTGCCGCCTCAGATCTTCTTCCCCGCCGTCGACAGCCATTAAAACTGCATTACCATCATCAACCGAGCGGATGACCTCGAGGACTACACGGGTCCGTAAGAGAGGTCGCACTCTTTCGTGTCTGCTTACATTATGCATCACTTAATATTACATGCTACTTTATCGTCCTGTTCACCGATTAGACTCTGAGTCAGCTCCAAACTAATGGTCAAACTTGAGTTTTTAAATGGTTGTGGGTTACATATCGGGGCCGCTATCAATAGTATCTATCTACTATCTGGTTAATCTCCGGTGTCTACTATGAGTTTCATGTTGGGTGGGAAACAAACAGTAAAGAAGCCATTATCTGTATTTTTTAACTAAAGCCATTATCTTCCTACTATTATTAGTTTTGGGTCTATCCACAGGTTGCTACCATCACTCTGGATTTCTGCATGCACTCCTTACATAATCTCACTATGTTTTATTCCTATGCATGACAGTTATTGTAAACAATGGAACTGAACATGTAGAGCAAAAGAGACGAGCCTTGCATGGCAATAAACTTTCATGCAGACATTGCTCCATGGTAGGTGCAGAGGCAGCCCCCCTCCACGCATTTCAGATTGTAATCGAGAGGAAGATATCTGTTCTGAGGGGGATTCAGAAGGAGAAGACAACTCCTATTTACCCCCTGAGGTCTTCACTCTAACTTGGCATGCTGATGTTGGTTATATCATGCATATGGTGTCTTGCATTGCTTACTTTATACATCAAATATGTCATCTGCTTAGTTTAGTCATCCTTTGTGCGAATGCCATCTGTTTAGTTTATTCATCGTTTATGTGAATTATGCAACACCATCTTGTTTAGCCAGGCATCATATATGTGAATTTTGCAATGCCATCCTGCTTAGCCAGTCATCTTATATGTAAATTATATCAGGCCATCCTTTTTTTCGTTACATATTACATTTGTCAACAATGTTATTACATTCAACTGCTCTTCGTGTGCATCGCGATGGCAAATTCTGGAGTGAAAACAAGGTCTTCAGAGCAGACTATGTTATCTGACGAAGCGCATATCTCGCTGGTTACGGATAGCTCCTCAGAGGAGGATTTAGAGACAGATGACCAGTCCTATTCCCCCCGAGGTGTATGCTCTAACTTGGCAGGGTTATGTTGCTCATATCGTGCGTATGGTGTCTCACATCGCTATGTCATTTGATTAGTTTAGACATGCTTTGTGTGAATGCCACCTGTTCAGTGTCTAATTACCATATATGTGAATTATGCATTGCCATCTTGTTGCAAGACATTATATATGTGAATTATACAATGCTATCTTGTTGCAAAGGCATTATATATGTGAATTATGCAATGCCATGCTGTTTAGCCAATCATCATGTATGTGAATTATATCATGCTATCATTTTTTTGTATTAAGTGTTCCATTTGTCGACAACGTTTGTATATTCAACTACTCTTCCTGTGCATCAGCCATTTGAAGCGGTGATGGAAGTATCTGGAGTGAAAACAAGGTATTCAGAGCAGACAATGCTACCTGCTAAAGCAGACATCTTGCTGGTTACAGAGAGCTCCTTAGAGGAGGATTCAGAGACTGATGACCAGTTCTATTTCCCCCTGAGGTCTATGCTAAAACTTGGCAGGGTTATATTACCCATGTCATGCATGTTGTCTTGCATTGCTTAGTTTTTACATCATATATGGATTGCCATCTGCTTACTTGCTTACTATATAAATCATATATTTGAATTATATCATGCCATCATGTTTACATAGTAGATACACATCATCTATCTGAATTATGGCATGGCAACCCATTTAATAAAGACATCATATAGTTATATCATCTCATCCTGTTTAGTGTTTACAGTCATCATATTTTGAATTATGGCATTCTATCCGTGAATGTATGTGAATTATGGCATGCCAACCTATTTAATAAACACATTATATAGTTATGTCATGTCATCCTGTTTACATAGTCTCATATTTTGAACTATGTCTTTCCATCTTTTTTAGTTAGCCATCATAATGTGAAATTGTGTCATGCTATCCTGTTTAGTTAGCCATCATATATGTGAAATTGTGTCATGCTATCCTGTTTGGTTAGACAACATAAATATGAATTATTTCATGTCCTCTTTTATTCCCCACTATCCATTGCACCTGTCTATCATACAATGTCTATACTTTCAATACTTTCAATTACTTTTCTTGTTTATCAGCCATTTGAATTGGAGAGCGTGATGGCAGTATCTAAGAGAGTAACAACACGGTCTTCAGAAAACATAGTGCTACCAGTTGATGCAGATAGAACCACGGTTGTACTTGCCCAAGGACCAGATCCACCACACATAACACAGACTCTCGCAGATTGTACCCCTACCCAGTTGGATAGAGAACCAACTACACCCCTTCTAACCCCAACCCCGGCAGATAGTAACCCAGTTCCAGTTGACACAACACCGTCTCCACCACAGAGCACCCAAACACGAGCAATTAGTAAGGGAACTGCAGTGCCCAAAGCACGAGGACCACCACTCTGAATCCCAACTCAACGCTTAAAGGAGAAGAAGATTTGTTCTGAGGTCAGGTTCTGTAGCTATGGTTCATACTCCCTTGCTCTTGCATTACTGTATTTACTCATACCAACTATTTTCAAATTTGAAGGATGGAATTGAAACTGCAATGGCGCAACAGGTATGTTTTAAACCTGTTTCTTTAACTAGTTTGCTGTTTTAACCTGCTCTATGTTGATTTCAGTTTCAATTGAATAAACAGTTATGTTCTCATGTCATGCACATTACAAGTGTTGTTATTGCTCTATAGTTACCCACACTTATATTCTGTCTATTCTGCTTTGTCTTGAACAAATATTATTTGAACTGCGTCTCTATCTTGATTTGGCAACGAAAACTAGAAGATATAGACCATAAAGTGACCATGGTACATAGATATATGTTTGTTTCATGTTGTTATCCTGTCCACTTTACTACTGAACTCATTTACCAAAATGAGTTTCATATACAACATGGTAAACATGTGATGTGTCTGCTTGTTTCTCTTTTAGAATGCAGACAAAATATTGGAGAAGAGTACTGCGTTATCCAGTGGTAAAGGAAGTAATGTAGATAAGGTTCAAGATAGTGAGACATCCCTGTTGGTCTCCAATAAAGCTAATAAAAACTATCTTGACGACAGTGAGGGAACCCAAAAGTCCTGTCTTGATGTAGTGTTCGAGTTACTGGCCACTACTGCTGGCACAAGCTCTTCGAACTCGCTGCCTGAATCAATTCGTCTTCTTGAGTCTCAACTTCAAGTTGAAAGACATCGATCAGATGTGCTGCGATAGGAAGCTGAAGGACTGAGGAAGTCCCTGCAGAATTCAGACGCATATTTTCTGGTGCAACAGCAAGCGCTGGAGGATTTAAGTGCCAAACAAGAGAAAGTTAATAAGCTTGCTAAGCATCTTGCCAGCATTATGGGTACCCAGGATATTGTTTCTTGAGATCTTGTGAAGTGGTTTCAGTTCTGGATTTGTTTTGCTACGACGTTTATTTGCGCTGGTCGCCAACTTTGACAACTAGTGTATATGATATGCTACTTTGTTCCCTATATTTGCACTGGTGGCGAACTTTGATGCCCAGTGGATGTAATATGTGTAATAGCCGTGAGAGCCTAGCGTTAGTTGCATGCTTATTTATTTCCTTGTTGTCTTGTTTATTTGTTTGCTAGTAGTCATTGCAGTTCTTTTTCCGTGGTGAGCTAGTGGCTGCAATAACCTATTTTTTAAAACTAGGCCACAATAACCATGGGCTAACATTTACTGTAGTGACACTGGGCCTCCTACCGGCCCTAGAAAGAGTGGGCCTTCTACGGGCCGTAGAAACAATGGGCCTTCTACGGGCCGTAGAAACAATGGGCCTTCTAAAGGAAATATGCCCTAGAGGCAATAATAAAGTTATTATTTATTTCCTTATATCATGATAAATGTTTATTATTCATGCTAGAATTTTATTAACCGGAAACATAATACTTGTGTGAATACATAGACAAACTAAACGTCACTAGTATGCCTCTACTTGACTAGCTTGTTAATCGAAGATGTTTATGTTTCCTAACCATAGACATGTGTTGTCATTTGATTAACGGGATCACATCATTAGGAGAATGATGTGATTGACATGACCCATTCCATTAGCTTAGCACCCGATCGTTTAGTATGTTGCTATTGCTTTCTTCATGACTTATACATGTTCCTGTGACTATGAGATTATGCAACTCCCGTTTGCCGGAGGAACACTTTGTGTGATACCAAACGTCACAACGTAACTGGGTGATTATAAAGGTACTCTACACGTGTCTCCAAAGGTACATGTTGGGTTGGCATATTTCGAGATTAGGATTTGTCACTCCAACTGTCGGAGAGGTATCTCTGGGCCCTCTCGGTAATGCACATCACTTAAGCCTTGCAAGCAATGCAACTAATGAGTTAGTTGCGAGATGATGTATTACGGAACGAGTAAAGAGACTTGCCGATAATGAGATTGAACTAGGTATTGAGATACCGACGATCGAATCTTGGGCAAGTAACATACCAATGACAAAGGGAACAATGTATGTTGTTGTGCGGTCTGACCGATAAAGATCTTCGTAGAATATGTAGGAGCCAATATGAGCATCCAGGTTCTGCTATTGGTTATTGACCGGAGACGTGTCTCGGTCATGTCTACATTGTTCTCGAACCCGTAGGGTCCGCACGCTTAACGGTAGGATGACACTTTCATTATGAGTTTATATATTTTGATGTACCGAAGGTTGTTCAGAGTCCCGGATATGATCATGGACATGACGAGGAGTCTCTAAATGGTCGAGACATAAAGATCGATATATTGGATGGCTATACTCAGACACCGGAAGTGTTTTGGGTGATTTCGGAGAAAACTGGAGTGCCGGAAGGGTTACCGGAACCCCCCGGGGAAGTATTGGGCCTTAGTGGGCCTGAGGGGAGAGAGAGGGCAGCAGCCCAGGAGGTGGCGCGCCCCCTCCCATGAGGAGTCCGAATTGGACTAGGGGAGGGGGGGTGCGGCCCCTCGTTCCCTCTCCCTCTCCCTCTCTTTCCTTCCCCCTTCTCTCTTCCTAGTTGGACTAGGAAAGGGGAGTCCTACTCCTACTAGGAGGAGGAATCCCCCCTCCTTGGCGCGCCCCAAGGGCCGGCCGACCTCCCCCCTTGCTCCTTTATATACGGGGGCAGGGGGCACCTCTAGACACACAAGTTGATCTTCGTGATCATTCTCTTAGCCGTGTGCGGTGCCCCCCTCCACCATAATCCTTGATAATATTGTAGCGGTGCTTAGGCGAAGCCCTGCGACGGTAGAACATCAAGATCGTCACCACGCCGTCGTGCTGACGGAACTCTTCCCCGACACTTTGCTGGATCGGAGTCCGGGGATCATCATTGAGCTGAACGTGTGCTAGAACTCGGAGGTGCCGTAGTTTCGGTGCTTGATCGGTCGGGCCGTGAAGACGTACGACTACATCAACCGCGTTGTGCTAACGCTTCCGCTTCCGGTCTACGAGGGTACGTAGACAACACTCTCCCCTCTTGTTGCTATGCATCACCATGATCTTGCGTGTGCGTAGGATTTTTTTTAAATTACTACGTTGCCTAACAGTGACATCCGAGCCTAGGTTTTATGTGTTGATGTTATATGCACGAGTAGAACACAAGTGATTTGTGGGCGATATAAGTCATACTGCTTACCGGCATGTCATGGTTCGGCGGTATTGTTGGATGAAGCGGCCTGGACTGACATTACGAGTATGCTTACGCGAGACTGGTTCTACCGACGTGCTTTGCACACAGGTGGCTGACGGGTGTCAGTTTCTCCAACTTTAGTTGAACTGAGTGTGGCTACACCCGGTCCTTGCGAAGGTTAAAATAGCGCCAACTTGACAAACTATCGTTGTGGTTTTGATGCGTAGGTAAGATTGGTTCTTGCTTAAGCCCATAGCAGCCATGTAAAACTTGCAACAAACAAAGTAGAGGACGTCTAACTTGTTTTTGCAGGGCATGTTGTGATGTGATATGGTCAAGACATGATGCTAAATTTTATTGTATGAGATGATCATGTTTTGTAACCGAGTTATCAGCAACTGGCAGGAGCCATATGGTTGTCGCTTTATTGTATGCAATGCAATCGCCCTGTAATGCTTTACTTTATCACTAAGCGGTAGCGATAGTCGTAGAAGCATAAGTTTGGCGAGACGACAACGATGCTACGATGGAGATCAAGGTGTCGCGCTGGTGACGATGGTGATCATGACGATGCTTCGGAGATGGAGATCACAAGCACAAGATGATGATGGCCATATCATATCACTTATATTGATTGCATGTGATGTTTATCTTTTATGCATCTTATCTTGCTTTGATTGACGGTAGCATTATAAGATGATCTCTCACTAAATTTCAAGATAAAAGTGTTCTCCCTGAGTATGCACCGTTGCCAAAGTTCGTCGTGCTGAGACACCACGTGATGATCGGGTGTGATAAGCTGTACGTCCATCTACAACGGGTGCAAGCCAGTTTTGCACACGCAGAATACTCAGGTTAAACTTGACGAGCCTAGCATATGCAGATATGGCCTCGGAACACTGAGACCGAAATGTCGAGCGTGAATCATATAGTAGATATGATCAACATAGTGTTGTTCACCATTGAAAACTACTCCATTTCACGTGATGATCGGTTATGGTTTAGTTGATTTGGATCACGTGGTCACTTAGAAGATTAGAGGGATGTCTTTCTAAGTGGGAGTTCTTAAGTAATATGATTAATTGAACTTAAATTTATCATGAACTTAGTACCTGATAGTATTTTGCTTGTTTATGTTTGATTGTAGATAGATGGACCGTGCTGTTGTTCCATTGAATTTTAATGCGTTCCTTGAGAAAGAAAAGTTGAAAGATGATGGTAGCAATTACACGGACTGGGTCCATAACTTGAGGATTATCCTCATTGCTGCACAGAAGAATTACGTCCTGGAAGCACCGCTGGGTGCCAGGCCTGCTGCTGATGCAACTGACGACGTTAAGAATGTCTGGCAGAGCAAAGCTGATGACTACTCGATAGTTCAATGTGCCATGCTTTACAGCTTAGAACCGGGACTTCAACAACGTTTTGAACGTCATGGAGCATATGAGATGTTCCAGGAGTTGAAGTTAATATTTCAAGCAAATGCCCGGATTGAGAGATATGAAGTCTCCAATAAGTTCTATAGCTGCCAGATGGAGGAGAACAGTTCTGTCAGTGAGCATATACTCAAAATGTCTGGGTATAATAATCACTTGATTCAACTGGGAGTTAATCTTCCGGATGATTGCGTCATTGACAGAATTCTCCAATCACTTCCACCTAGCTACAAAAGCTTTGTGATGAACTATAATATGCAAGGGATGGATAAAACAATTCCCGAGCTCTTCGCAATGCTAAAAGCTGCGGAGGTAGAAATCAAGAAGGAGCATCAAGTGTTGATGGTTAACAAGACCACTAGTTTCAAGAAAAAGGGCAAGGGGAAGAAGAAGGGGAACTTCAAGAAGAACAACAAGCAAGTTGCTGCTCAGGAGAAGAAACCCAAGTCTGGACCTAAGCCTGAAACTGAGTGCTTCTACTGCAAGCAGACTGGTCACTGGAAGCGGAACTGCCCCAAGTATTTGGCGGATAAGAAGGATGGCAAGGTGAACAAAGGTATATGTGATATACATGTTATTGATGTGTACCTTACTAGAGCTCGCAGTAGCACCTGGGTATTTGATACTGGTTCTATTGCTAATATTTGCAACTCGAAACAGGGACTACAGATTAAGCGAACACTGGCAAAGGACGAGGTGACGATGCGTGTGGGAAATGGTTCCAAAGTTGATGTGATCGCAGTCGGCACGCTACCTCTAAATCTACCATCGGGATTAGTATTAGACCTAAATAATTGTTATTTGGTGCCAGCGTTAAGCATGAACATTATATCTGGATCTTGTTTGATGCGAGACGGTTATTCATTTAAATCAGAGAATAATGGTTGTTCTATTTATATGAGTAATATCTTTTATGGTCATGCACCCTTAAAGAGTGGTCTATTTTTGATGAATCTCGATAGTAGTGACACACATATTCATAATGTTGAAGCCAAAAGATGCAGAGTTGATAATGATAGTGCGACTTCTTTGTGGCACTGCTGTTTAGGTCATATCGGTGTAAAGCGCATGAAGAAACTCCATACTGATGGACTTTTGGAACCACTTGATTATGAATCACTTGGTACTTGCGAACTGTGCCTCATGGGCAAGATGACTAAAACGCCGTTCTCCGGTACTATGGAGAGAGCAACGGATTTGTTGGAAATCATACATACAGATGTATGTGGTCCAATGAATGTTGAAGCTCGTGGATGATATCGTTATTTTCTCACCTTCACAGATGATTTAAGCAGATATTGGTATATCTACTTAATGAAACATAAGTCTGAAACATTTGAAAAGTTCAAAGAATTTCAAAGTGAAGTTGAAAATCATCGTAACAAGAAAATAAAGTTTCTACGATCTGATCGTGGAGGAGAATATTTGAGTTACAAGTTTGGTCTACATTTGAAACAATGCGGAATAGTTTCGCAACTCATGCCACCCGGAACACCACAGCGTAACGGTGTGTCCGAACGTCGTAATCGTACTTTACTTGATATGGTACGATCTATGATGTCTCTTACAGATTTACCGCTATCGTTTTGGGGTTATGCTTTAGAGATGGCCGCATTCACATTAAATAGGGCACCATCAAAATCCGTTGAGACGACGCCTTATGAACTGTGGTTTGGCAAGAAACCAAAGTTGTCGTTTCTAAAAGTTTGGGGCTGCGATGCTTATGTGAAAAAACTTCAACCTGATAAGCTCGAACCCAAATCGAAGAAATGTGTCTTCATAGGATACCCAAAGGAGACAGTTGGGTACACCTTCTATCACAGATCCGAAGGCAAGACATTTGTTGCTAAGAATGGATCCTTTCTAGCGAAAGAGTTTCCCTCGAAAGAAGTGAGTGGGAGGAAAGTAGAACTTGATGAGGTAACTATACCTGCTCCCTTATTGGAAAGTAGTACATCACAGAAACCGGTTTCTATGACACCTGCACGAATTAGTGAGGAAGTTAATGATGATGATCATGAAAATTCAGAACAAGTTACTACTAAACCTCATAGATCAACCAGAGTAAGATCCGCACCAGAGTGGTACGGTAATCCTGTTCTGGAAGTCATGCTACTAGATCATGATGAACCTGTGAACTATGAAGAAGCGATGGTGAGCCCAGATTCCGCAAAATGGCTTGAAGCCATGAAATCTGAGATGGGATCCATGTATGAGAACAAAGTGTGGACTTTGGTTGACTTGCCCAATGATCGGCAAGCAATTGAGAATAAATGGATCTTCAAGAAGAAGACTGACGCTGACGGTAATGTTACTGTCTACAAAGCTCGACTTGTCGCAAAAGGTTTTCGACAAGTTCAAGGGATTGACTACGATGAGACCTTCTCACCCGTAGCGATGCTTAAGTCTGTCCGAATCATGTTAGCAATTGCCGCATTTTATGATTATGAAATTTGGCAGATGGATGTCAAAACTACATTCCTGAATGGATTTCTGGAAGAAGAGTTGTATATGATGCAGCCAGAAGGTTTTGTTGATCCAAAGGAAACTAACAAAGTGTGCAAGCTCCAGCGATTCATTTATGGACTGGTGCAAGCCTCTCGGAGTTGGAATAAACGCTTTGATAGTGTGATCAAAGCATTTGGTTTTGTACAGACTTTTGGAGAAGCCTGTATTTACAAGAAAGTGAGTGGGAGCTCTATAGCATTTCTGATATTATATGTTGATGACATATTACTAATCGGAAATGATATAGAATTTCTGGATAGCATTAAGGGATACTTGAATAAGAGTTTTTCAATGAAAGACCTCGGTGAAGCTACTTACATATTGGGCATTAAGATCTATAGAGATAGATCAAGACGCTTAATTGGACTTTCACAAAGCACATACCTTGACAAAGTTTTGAAGAAGTTCAAAATGGATCAAGCAAAGAAAGGATTCTTGCCTGTGTTACAAGGTGTGAAGTTGAGTAAGACTCAATGCCCGACCACTGCAGAAGATAGAGAGAAAATGAAAGATGTTCCCTATGCTTCAGCCATAGGCTCTATCATGTATGCAATGCTGTGTACCAGACCTGATGTGTGTCTTGCTATAAGTCTAGCAGGGAGGTACCAAAGTAATCCAGGAGTGGATCACTGGGCAGCGGTCAAGAACATCCTGAAATACCTGAAAAGGACTAAGGATATGTTTCTAGTATATGGAGGTGACAAGGAGCTCATCGTAAATGGTTATGTTGATGAAAGCTTTGACACTGATCTGGACGATTCTAAATCGCAAACCGGATACGTATTTACATTAAACGGTGGAGCTGTCAGTTGGTGCAGTTCTAAACAAAGCGTCGTGGCGGGATCTACATGTGAAGCGGAGTACATAGCTGCTTCGGAAGCAGCAAATGAAGGAGTGTGGATGAAGGAGTTCATATCCGATCTAGGTGTCATACCTAGTGCATCGGGTCCAATGAAAATATTTTGTGACAATACTGGTGCAATTGCCTTGGCAAAGGAATCCAGATTTCACAAGAGAACCAAGCACATCAAGAGACGCTTCAATTCCATCCGGGATCTAGTCCAGGTGGGAGACATAGAGATTTGCAAGATACATATGGATCTGAATGTAGTAGACCCGTTGACTAAGCCTCTTCCACGAGCAAAACATGATCAGCACCAAGGCTCCATGGGTGTTAGAATCATTACTGTGTAATCTAGATTATTGACTCTAGTGCAAGTGGGAGACTGAAGGAAATATGCCCTAGAGGCAATAATAAAGTTACTATTTATTTCCTTATATCATGATAAATGTTTATTATTCATGCTAGAATTGTATTAACCGGAAACATAATACTTGTGTGAATACATAGACAAACTAAACATCACTAGTATGCCTCTACTTGACTAGCTCGTTAATCGAAGATGTTTATGTTTCCTAACCATATACATGTGTTGTCATTTGATTAACGGGATCACATCATTAGGAGAATGATGTGATTGACATGACCCATTCCATTAGCTTAGCACCCGATCGTTTAGTATGTTGCTATTGCTTTCTTCATGACTTATACATGTTCCTGTGACTATGAGATTATGCAACTCCCGTTTGCCGGAGGAACACTTTGTGTGCTACCAAACGTCACAACGTAACTGGGTGATTATAAAGGTGCTCTACAGGTGTGTAACATCCCAAATTTTCAATTTGGAATGTTATACACTAGATCATATGCATATCATATTTTTCTTGCATTTTGGTTGATCCTAGAAATTTCACGCAACTCAAGGACCCTCGGAGAGAGTTGGAGATTTCGTTATTTACATATTTGAGAGTTTTCTCGAATTTTGAAAATAGGATAATTCGATTTATTTATTTTATCTTCAATAATTTTTCCGGTGTCAAAATATATGAGAGAGGGAATAATATGACTTTCCCAAAATATAGGAAAAATGAAGATTTAATAAATAGATCACATTTTGTTTGCCGGAGTTTATTTGCATTTTATTTGGATAGGGAAAAATGCGCGTTTTCAAAAATTGCATTTTAGGTCCGGAGAAAAGTTCATTTTGTTCGGCTCATTTTTAGGAGTCGAGGAAAATTTACTTTATTAGTTTTGGAGTCCGGTAGATTTTGTTTTTCTGTGTTTTCTGAGCGCGGAACCGTTTAAAAAAAATAAAAAAAATCAAAGTCCAGCGCCTTGGGCCAAAGGCCCAGCCGGCCAAGGCCACGGCCAAGGCCATCGCTAGCCGCGCGCCAGGCGCAGGCACAGGAGGCCGCCGCCGCCTCTTGTTTCTACCGAATCCTAGTAGGACTTTTGTCCTACTTCCGTATATTCCTTTTCTATTTCTAGATCTTTTCCTTTCCTTTTTTCTATTCCTATTCCTAGTCTAATTCTTGTCCCCTACCCCAAGTAAAATCCCCCCTCCCCAATATAAATACCCAAGCACCCCCCTCTAAATCATCAAACCCAAAGCCTAGAGCTCCACCACACCCCGCGCCGCGCCACCCCTCACCCGCGCGCTGCCCTAAGCTGCCGCCCGCGCCCTGCGTCACCGCCGCGCCGCCGCCTCACCCGCGCCGCGCCGCCGCCGCACCTTGCCGCCGCCGCCCACGCCCACGCCGCCGGAGCCCCTCGCCGGAGACCTCGCCGGAGGTAGCCCCGCGCTACATCTATTCTTTTTCTCGGATCGTTTTCTTCTAATCGTTCCGATTCTTTTCTTCTCTAAACCGTTCCGGTTTTCTAGATCGGTTTTTCGTTCGGTTTTCTTCTCCGAAACCCTAGATCGGATTCGTTTTCTTCTCCGATTTAGTTGACTTTGGACCGTTCGCCGGACCGTTCGTCCTAACGAACGTGATCACCGGATTCTTCTAGGTTAACGACGTCCGTTCGTTTAACCGTTCTTCTTTTTCTTTTCGTCGGATTTATTCCGCGATCGCGATCTCAGATCCGATCTTCTTCCTAGTCTTTCTTTTCGCTCGTTTATCGGAATCAGGTGATTCAAGCGCCTGGAGTTTCGTCTCGAAACCGCCGTTCCGTCTAATCAACTTGAACAAGCTTTTGCTACAGTAAAATTTTGACCTAGATTCAACTTGCTAGAACCGAGTTGTTTTCTTTTGCCGCTTGTTTTTCCGTCGTTTGTTCGGTTCGTTCTTTCTTTGCAACCGGAGTTCTTAAGTTGAAATTTCTGGTTCGTTCTCTTGTTCGAGTTTTACCTGTGCATTAGATGAGTACTTATTGTATGCTTGTTGTTTGTCTGCGATAGATTACCCGGATTGCGCCGCTTGTTACTTCGAAACCCTAGGACTCGCGGATCATCAGCAAGGCAAGTAACACTTTGATCATACCTTTTCTACAACCCATGTTTTATTGCATTAGATCAATCCTCACACATTGCATGATTAGGATCTAATTAAATTGTGGGATGGGAAGTAGATGAGGTAGTACCTATTACCTGTATTATTATGAAACCTTTGGGAGTTACTCTACGTTTGCTTATATTGCCATGCTATGCTAGTAGACGTGGATTGGGTGAGTGATATCCATGACAGATGTGAGATTGATAATTTTAATGGTTTATCTAAGGTGGAAACTTAAACACACATCTGGGTGGATTGAGGCACCTGATGTCTATCAGGACTTGCCTGTTTTTTTTTGACCGCCACCCAGGCTCAAAGGGATCATAAGATCTTTCATGCTAAATACTTACATGTGCAGCCACAAGCCATTATGGGCTCTGGCATAGTTGACTAAGTCGTGCGAACTCTTACGGGGTGGACTAGCAGATGTAGGGGATGTAGGTGTACCGGTCTACCCCACAAGTAAGGTGCTAGTGCTTCTGAAAGACTATGTCTCGGTCATCCGTCTTCTCAAACAGCCTGTAGTGCGAGAAACCAAACGGAGGCGATCGAGTCTTGTGGGGAAAAGTGCGCAAACCTCTGCAGAGTGTACAAACTAATCATGATTAGCCGTGTCCCCGGTTATGGACAACTTGAGTATCTAGTACTTGAACATCATGTGAATCTCGACATGTTACTTCTAATTAATATTGTTGGGTTTTAATTGTACTTTTAATTGGGATTGAGAATGCTGTCAACCATTCTCAATGTTACACAACCACCATGATAGTTAAATAAATTTATTCCTTTGCAGTAGGGAAAACCTGGCTTTACGCAAAACTGTAACCATAGAGCTTTTCACCAGCCATATATGCATATAGTATAGCTGTTTCATTCCATTACTCTCTATGTGTTACTTTGCCAGCATATTCCATGTGCTGACCCGTTTTCGGGCTGCAACTTCTCATCTTGCAGACTTCTCAGACGACGAGTAAAGAGCTTTTAGGTCGTGGCCCTATACTCAGTGATGCCGCTGGAGTTGATGGACCCATTTATCTTCCGAGTCTTCCGCTGTTATCGATATTAGATGGCCTTCAGCCATATTTATTGTAGTAAGTTCTTTTTAAGCCATCGATGTAATAAGTGTGTGATTGCAACTCTGCTATAAAACCTCGATGTACTGTGTGGTGTCAGCATTACTGATCCAGGGATGACACCGTAGCACAGTAGACGTGATCCATTCGGGTCAGGTCGCTACAAGGTGTCTCCAAAGGTACATGTTGGGTTGGCGTATTTCGAGATTAGGATTTGTCACTCCGATTGTCGGAGAGGTATCTTTGGGCCCTCTCGGTAATGCACATCACTTAAGCCTTGCAAGCAATGCAACTAATGAGTTAGTTGCGAGATGATGTATTACGGAACAAGTAAAGAGACTTGCCGATAACGAGATTGAACTAGGTATTGAAATACCGACGATCGAATCTCGGGCAAGTAACATACCGATGACAAAGGGAACACCGTATGTTGTTGTGTGGTCTGACCGATAAAGATCTTCATAGAATATGTAGGAGCCAATATGAGCATCCAGGTTCCGCTATTGGTTATTGACCGGAGACGTGTCTCGGTCATGTCTACATTGTTCTCGAACCCGTAGGGTCCGCACGCTTAACGTTACGATGATAGTTTCATTATGAGTTTATATATTTTGATGTACCGAAGGTTGTTCGGAGTCCCGGATATGATCACGGACATGACGAGGAGTCTCGAAATGGTGGAGACATAAAGATCGATATATTGGACGGCTATATTCGGACACCGGAAGTGTTTCGGGTGATTTCGGAGAAAACCGGAGTGCCGGAAGGGTTACCGGAACCCCCCGGGGAAGTATTGGGCCTTAGTGGGCCTGAGGGGAGAGAGAGGGCAGCAGCCCAGGAGGTGGCGCGCCCCCTCCCATGAGGAGTTCGAATTGGACTAGGGGAGGGGGGCGCGGCCCCTCTTTCCCTCTCCCTCTCCCTCTCTTTCCTTCCCCCTTCTCTCTTCCTAGTTGGACTAGGAAAGGGGACTCCTACTCCTACTAGGAGGAGGACTCCCCCCTCCTTGGCACGCCCCAAGGGCCGGCCGGCATCCCCCTTGCTCCTTTATATACGGGGGAAGGGGGGCACCAATAGACACACAAGTTGATCTTCATGATCGTTCTCTTAGCCGTGTGCGGTGCCCCCCTCCACGATAATCCTCGATAATATTGTAGCGGTGCTTAGGCGAAGCCCTGCGACGGTAGAACATCAAGATCGTCACCACGCCGTCGTGCTGACGGAACTCTTCCCCAACACTTTGCTGGATCGGAGTCCGGGGATCGTCATCGAGCTAAACGTGTGCTAGAACTCGGAGGTGCCGTAGTTTTGGTGCTTGATCGGTTGGACCGTGAAGACGTACGACTACATCAACCGCGTTGTGCTAACACTTCCGCTTCTGGTCTACGAGGGTTCGTAGAAAACATGTTGGGGATCGTAGCAGAAATTTAAAATTTTCTACGCATCACCAAGATCAATCTATGGAGTAATCTAGCAACGAGGGGAAGGAGAGTGCATCTACATAGCCTTGTAGATCGCTAAGCGGAAGCATTCAAGTGAACGGGGTTGATGGAGTCGTACTCGTCGTGATCCAAATCACCGATGATCCTAGTGCCGAACGGACGATACCTCCACGTTCAACACATGTACAGCCCGGTGACGTCTCCTACACCTTGATCCAGCAAGGGGTGAAGGAGAGGTTGGGGAAGACTCCATCCAACAGCAGCACGACGACATGGTGGTGAAGGAGGAGCATGGCAATCCTGCAGGGCTTCGCCAAGCACCGCGGGAGAAGAGGAGGACTTGGGAGAGGGGGAGGGCTGCGCCAAGACTTGGGTGCAGTTGCCCTCCCACCCCCCACATAAATATAGGGGCAAGGGAGAGGGGGGCCAGCCCCCTCAGATCCAATCTGAGGAGGGGGCGGCGGCCAAGGGGGGTTGCCCCCCTTTAGGGTTCCCCCAAACCCTAGGCGCATGGGCCCTAGGGGGAGGCGCCCAGCCCACTAAGGGTCTGGTCCCTCTCCACATACAGCCCATAGGGCCCTCCGGGGCAGGTGGACCCTCCCGGTGGACCCCCGGAACCCCTCCGGTGGTCCCGGTACAATACCGGTAACCCCCGAATTATTCCGGTGACCGTATGATGACTTCCCATATATAAATCTTTACCTCCGGACCATTCCGGAACTCCTCGTGACGTCCCGTATCTCATCCGGGACTCCGAACAACATTCGGTAACCACGTACATCTATTCCCTATAACCCTAGCGTCATCGAACCTTAAGTGTGTAGACCCTACGGGCTCGGGAGTCATGCAGACATGGCCGAGACAACTCTCCGGTCAATAACCAACAGCGGGATCTGGATACCCATGTTGTCTCCCACATGCTCCACGATGATTTCATCGGATGAACCACGATGTCAAGGATTCAATCAATCCCGTATACAATTCCCTTTGCCTAGCGGTATAGTACTTGCCTGAGATTCGATCGTCGGTATCCGATACCTTGTTCAATCTCGTTACCGGCAAGTCTCTTTACTCGTTCCGTAACACATCATCCCGTGATCAACTCCTTGGTCACATTGTGCACATTATGATGATGTCCTACCGAGTGGGCCCAGAGATACCTCTCCGTTTACAAGGAGTGACAAATCCCAGTCTCGATTCGTGTCAGCCCAACAGACACTTTCGGAGATACCTGTAGTGTACCTTTATAGCCACCCAGTTATGTTGTGACGTTTGGCACACCCAAAGCACTCCTACGGTATCCGGGAGTTTCACAATCTCATGGTCTAAGGAAATGATACTTGATATTAGAAAAGCTTTAGCATATGAACTACACGATCTTGTGCTAGGCTTAGGATTGGGTCTTGTCCATCACATCATTCTCCTAATGATGTGATCCCGTTATCAACGACATCCAATGTCCATGGTCAGGAAATTGTAACCATCTATTGATCAACGAGCTAGTCAACTAGAGGCTTACTAGGGACATGGTGTTGTCTATGTATCCACACATGTATCTGAGTTTCCTATCAATACAATTCTAGCATGGATAATAAACGATTATCATGAACAATGAAATATAATAATAATAACTAATTTATTATTGCCTCTAGGGCATATTTCCAACAGTCTCCCACTTGCACTAGAGTCAATAATCTAGTTCACATCGCCATGTGATTAACACTCACAGGTCACATCGTCATGTGACCAACATCCAAGAGTCTACTAGACTCAATGATCTAGTTCACATCACTATGTGATAAACACTCAAAGAGTTCTGGGTTTGATCATGTTATGCTTGTGAGAGGGGTTGTAGTCAACGGGTCTTGCCATATTCAGATCCCTATGTATTTCGCAAAACTTTATGTCATATTGTAGATGCTGCTACCACGTTCCACTTGGAGCTATTCCAAATTGATGCTCCATTATACGTATCCGGTATCTCTACTCAGAGCTATCCGGATAGATGTTAAGCTTGCATCGACGTAACTCTTTACGTCGAACTCTTTATCACCTCCATAACCGAGAAACATTTCCTTATTCCTCTAAGGATAATTTTGACCGCTATCTGGTGATCTACTCCTATATCACCTTTGTACCCTCTTGCCAGACATGTGGCAAGGCACACATCAGGTGCGGTACTTTAGCATGGCATACCATATAGAGCCTATGACAAAAGCATAGGGGACGACCTTCGTCCTTTCTCTTTCTTCTTCCGTGGTCAAGCTTTGAGTCTTACTTAACTTCACACCTTACAACTCAGGTAAGAACCCCTTCTTTGACTGATCTATTTTGAACTCCTTCAAAAACATGTCAAGGTGAGCGTTCTTTGAAAGTACCATCAGGGGTCTTGATCTATCTCTATAGATCTTGATGCCCAATATGTAAGCATCTTTATCCAGGTCTTCCTTTGAAAAACACTCTTCAAACAACCGTTTATGCTTTTCAGAAATTCTACATTATTTCGGATCAACAATATGTCATCCACATATACTTATCAGAAATGTTGTAGTGCTCCCACTCACTTTCTTGTAAATACAAGTTTCTAGCAAACATTTTATAAACCTAAAAGCTTTGATCACTCCATCAAAACATACATTCCGATTCCGAGATGCTTGCTCTTGTCCATAGAAGGATTGCTGGAGCCAGCATACCTTTTAGCATCCTTAGGATCGACAAAACCTTTTATTGTATCACATACAACTTTTCTTACGAAAACTGGTAAGAAAACTTGTTTTGACATCCATCTGTAAGATTTCATAATCGAAAAATACAGCTAATGCTATCATGATTCTGACAGACTTAAGCATCGCTACGGGTGAGAAATTCTCATCGTAGTCAACTCCTTGAACTTGTGAAAAGATTCTTTCCCACAAGTCGAGCTTCATAGATGGTAACATTACCGCCCACGTTCGTCTTCTTCTTAAAGATCCATTTATCTCTATGGCTTGCCGATCATCGGGCAAGTCCACCAAAGTCCATACTTTGTTCTGATATATGGATCCTATCTCGGATTTCATGGCTTCTAACCATTTGTCGGAATACGGGCCCACCATCGCTTCTCCATAGATCGTAGGTTCATTGTTGTCTAACAACATGATATCTAAGACAGGATTGCCGTACCACTTAGGAGTAGTACATATCCTTGTCGACCTACGAGGTTCGATAGCAACTTGATCCGAAGCTTCATGATCACTATCATTAACTTCCTATTCAACAGACGTAGGAGCCACAGAAAACATCTTTTTGTGTTGCGTCACTCTCTGGTTGAAGTAAAGGTTCGACAACCTCATCAAGTTCTATCTTCCTCCCACTCAATTCCTTCGAGAGAAACTCCTTCTCGAGAAAGGACCCGTTCTTGGCGACAAACAATTTGCCCTTGGATCTGAGATAGAAGGTATACCCAACTGTCACCCTTGGGTATCCTATGAAGATGTGTTTGTCCGCTTTGGGTTCGAACTTCTCCGGCTGAAGCCTTAAGCATCGCAGCCCCAAACATTAAGAAACGACAACTTTGGTTTCTTGCCAAACCAATGTTCTTATGACGTCGTCTCAACGGACTTAGATGGTGTCCTATATAAAGTGAATGCAGCTGTCTCTAATGCATAACCTCAAAATGAAAACGGCAGATTGATAAGAGACATCATGGATCGCACCATATCTCACAAGATTCGATTACGACGTCCGGACACACCATTACCCTGTGGTGTTCCAGGTGGCTTCAACTGTGAAACAATTCCACAATGTCTTAAGTGATTGCCAAACTCATAACTCATAAAATCCCCTTTTGATCAGATCGTAGGAACATGATCTTATTGTTATGATGATTCTTAACTTCACTCTGAAATCGCTTGAACTTTTCAAACGTTTCAGACTTGTGCTTCATTAAGTAAATATACCTATATCTACTCAAATCGTCAGTGAAGATGAGAAAATAGCGATATCCACTACACGCTTCAATTCTCATTGGATCACACGTATCAGCATGCATGATTTCCAACAAGTCACTTGCCCGTTTCATTATACCTGACAACGGGGTCTTAGTCATCCTGCCCATGAGGCATGGCTCGCATGTGTCAAGCGATTCAAAATCAAGTGACTCCAAACATCCATTGACATGGAGTTTCTTCATGCATCTTACACCAATATGACCTAAGCGGCAGTGCCACAAGAAAGTGGTACTATCATTATTAACTCTACATCTTTTGGCGTGAACATGTGTATTACCACGACCAAGATTCAATGAACCATTCACATAGGGTGCATGACCATGAAAGGTATTATTCATGTAAACAGAATAACCATTATTCTCTAACTTAAATGAATAACCGTATTGCAATGAACATGATCTAATCATATTCGTGCTCAACGTAGACACCTGATAACATTTATCTAGGTTCAATACTAATCCTGAAGGCAGATGGAGCATGCGATGGTGATCTCATCAACTTTGGAAACACTTCCAACACACATCGTCACCTCGCCCTCAGCCAGTCTCCGTTTAGTCCATAGCTTTTGCTTCAAGTCACCAATGATAGCAACTGAACTGGTATCCCATACCCAGGTGCTACCAGGAGTACTAGTGAGGTACACATTAATAACACGTTATACTTTGTTGAAGTTACCAGCCTTCTTATCTACCATGCATTTGGGGTAATTCCGCTACCACTGACCGTTCCCCTTACAATAGAAGCACTCAGTCTCGGGTTTGGGTTCAACCTTGGGTTCCTTCACTGGAGCGGCAACTGGTTTGCCATCCATGAAGTTTCCCTTCTAGCCCTTGCCCTTCTTGAAACCAGTGGTCTTGTTAAACCATCAACACTTGATGCTCCTTCTTGATTTCTACCTTTTGTGGTCTTAAGCACCGCGAACAGCTCCGGGATCAACTCCATCCCTTGCATGTCATAGTTCATCACGAAGATCTAGTAGCTTAGTGATAGTGTCTAGAGAACTCTATCAATCACTATCTTATCTGGAAGTTTAACTCCCACTTGATTCAAGTGATTGTAGCACCCAGACATTCTGAGCACATGCTCACTAGCTGAGCTATTCTCCTCCATCTTGTAGGCAAAGAACTTGTCAGAGGTCTCATACCTCTCAATACGGGCATGAGCCTGAAATCCCAATTTCAGCTCTTGGAACATCTCATATGTTCTATGGCGTTCAAAACGTCATTGGAATCCCGATTCTAAGCCGTAAAGTATGGTGCACTAAACTATCAAGTAGTCATCAGGATGTGTCTGTCAGGTGTTCACAACATCCACAGACGACGTTGTAGGGGTTTGCACATCGAGCGGTGCATCAAGGACGTAAGCCTTCTGTGTAGCAGTGAGGACACTCCTTGGACTACGGACCTAGTCCGCATCATTGATTACAATATCTTTCAACTTGGTCTTTCTCTAGGAACGTATTGAAACAGGGAGCTACAACGTGAGCTATTCATCTACAACATATTTGCAAAGACAATTTAGACTATGTTCATGATAATTGAGTTCATCTAATCAAATTATTTAATGAACTCCCACTCAGATAGACATTCCTCTAGTTATCTAAGTGAAACATGATCCGAATCAACTAGGCCGTGTCCGATCATCACGTGAGACGGACTAGTCATCAACGGTGAACATCTCATGTTGATCGTATCTTCTATACGACTCATGTTCGACCTTTCGGTCTTCCGTGTTCCGAGGCCATGTCTGTACATGCTAGGCTCGTCAAGTCAACCTAAGTGTTTCGCATGTGTCCCGAGGCCATGTCTGTACATGCTAGGCTCGTCAACACCCGTTGTATTCGAACGTTAGAATCTATCACACCCGATCATCACGTGGTGCTTCGAAACAACGAACCTTCGCAACGGTTCACAGTTAGGGGGAACACTTTTCTTGAAATTTTAGTGAGGGATCATCTTATTTAAGCTACCGTCGTTCTACGCAAATAAGATGTAAAACATGATAAACATCACATGCAATCAAATAGTGACATGATATGGCCAATGTCATTTTTCTCCTTTTGATCTCCATCTTCGGGGCTCCATGATTATCGTTGTCACCGGCATGACACCATGATCTCCATCATCATGATCTCCATCATCGTGTCTTCTTGAAGTTGTCTCGTCATCTATTACTTCTACTACTATGGCTAACGCTTTAGCTATAAAGTAAAGTAATTACATGACGTTTAAGTTGACACGCAGGTCATAAATAAATTAAGACAACTCCTATGGCTCCTGCCGGTTGTCATACTCATCGACATGCAAGTCGTGATTCCTATTACAAGAACATGATCAATCTCATACATCACATATATCATTCATCACATCCTTTCGGCCATATCACATCATAAGGCATATGCTACAAAAACAAGTTAGACGTCCTCTAATTGTTGTTGCAAGTCTTTTACGTGGCTGCTATAGGTTTCTAGCAAGAACTTTTCTTACCTACGCGAAAACCACAACGTGATATGCCAATTTCTATTTACCCTTCATAAGGACCCTTTTCATCGAATCCGATCCGACTAAAGTGGGAGAGACAGACACCCGCTAGCCACCTTATGCAACTAGTGCATGTCAGTCGGTGGAACCAGTCTCACGTAAGAGTACGTGTAAGGTCGGTCCGGGCCGCTTCATCCTACGATGCCGCCGAATCAAGATAAGACTAGTAACGGCAAGTAAATTGACAATATCGACGCCCACAACTGCTTTGTGTTCTACTCGTGCATAGAAACTACGCATAGACCTAGCTCTTGATGCCACTGTTGGGGATCGTAGCAGAAATTTAAAATTTTCTACGCATCACCAAGATCAATCTATGGAGTAATCTAGCAACGAGGGGAAGGAGAGTGCATCTACATACCCTTGTAGATCGCTAAGCGGAAGCGTTCAAGTGAATGGGGTTGATGGAGTCGTACTCGTCGTGATCCAAATCACCGATGATCCTAGTGCCGAACGGACGGCACCTCCACGTTCAACACACGTACAGCTCGGTGACGTCTCCTACGCCTTGATCCAGCAAGGGGTGAAGGAGAGGTTGGGGAAGACTCCATCCATCAGCAGCACGACGGCATGGTGGTGAAGGAGGAGCATGGCAATCCTGCAGGGCTTCGCCAAGCACCGCGGGAGAAGAGGAGGACTTGGGAGAGGGGGAGGGCTGCGCCAAGACTTGGGTGCAGTTGCCCTCCCACCCCCCACATAAATATAGGGGCAAGGGAGAGGGGGGCCAGCCCCCTCAGATCCAATCTGAGGAGGGGGCGGCGGCCAAGGGGGGTTGCCTTGCCCCCCAAGGCAAGGGGGCGCCCCCCTTTAGGGTTCCCCCAAACCCTAGGCGCATGGGCCCTAGGGGGGAGGCGCCCAGCCCACTAAGGGGATGGTACCTCTCCACATACAACCCATAGGGCCCTCCGGGGCAGGTGGACCCTCCCGGTGGACCCCCGGAACCCCTCCGGTGGTCCCAGTACAATACCGGTAACCCTCGAATTATTCCGGTGACCGTATGATGACTTCCCATATATAAATCTTTACCTCCGGACCATTCCGGAACTCCTCATGACGTGCGGGATCTCATCCGGGACTCCGAACAACATTCGGTAACCACGTACATCTATTCCCTATAACCCTAGCGTCATCGAACCTTAAGTGTGTAGACCCTACGGGCTCGGGAGTCATGCAGACATGGCCGAGACAACTCTCCGGTCAATAACCAACAGCGGGATCTGGATACCCATGTTGGCTCCCACATGCTCCACGATGATTTCATCGGATGAACCACGATGTCAAGGATTCAATCAATCCCGTATACAATTCCCTTTGCCTAGCGGTATAGTACTTGCCTGAGATTCGATCGTCGGTATCCGATACCTTGTTCAATCTCGTTACCGGCAAGTCTCTTTACTCGTTCCGTAACACATCATCCCGTGATCAACTCCTTGGTCACATTGTGCACATTATGATGATGTCCTACCGAGTGGGCCCAGAGATACCTCTCCGTTTACAAGGAGTGACAAATCCCAGTCTCGATTCGTGTCAGCCCAACAGACACTTTCGGAGATACCTGTAGTGTACCTTTATAGCCACCCAGTTATGTTGTGACGTTTGGCACACCCAAAGCACTCCTACGGTATCCGGGAGTTTCACAATCTCATGGTCTAAGGAAATGATACTTGATATTAGAAAAGCTTTAGCATATGAACTACACGATCTTGTGCTAGGCTTAGGATTGGGTCTTGTCCATCACATCATTCTCCTAATGATGTGATCCCGTTATCAACGACATCCAATGTCCATGGTCAGGAAACTGTAACCATCTATTGATCAAAGAGCTAGTCAACTAGAGGCTTACTAGGGACATGGTGTTGTCTATGTATCCACACATGTATCTGAGTTTCCTATCAATACAATTCTAGCATGGATAATAAACGATTATCATGAACAATGAAATATAAAAATAATAACTAATTTATTATTGCCTCTAGGGCATATTTCCAACAGTCTCCCACTTGCACTAGAGTCAATAATCTAGTTCACATCGCCATGTGATTAACACTCACAGGTCACATCGTCATGTGACCAACATCCAAGAGTCTACTAGACTCAATGATCTAGTTCACATCACTATGTGATAAACACTCAAAGAGTTCTGGGTTTGATCATGTTATGCTTGTGAGAGAGGTTGTAGTCAACGGGTCTTGCCATATTCAGATCCCTATGTATTTCGCAAAACTTTATGTCATATTGTAGATGCTGCTACCACGTTCCACTTGGAGCTATTCCAAATTGATGCTCCATTATACGTATCTGGTATCTCTACTCAGAGCTATCCGAATAGATGTTAAGCTTGCATCGACGTAACTCTTTACGTCGAACTCTTTATCACCTCCATAACCGAGAAACATTTCCTTATTCCTCTAAGGATAATTTTGACCGCTATCTGGTGATCTACTCCTAGATCACCTTTGTACCCTCTTTCCAGACATGTGGCAAGGCACACATCAGGTGCGGTACTTCAACATGGCATACCGTATAGAGCCTATGACAAAAGCATAGGGGACGACCTTCGTCCTTTCTCTTTCTTCTGTCGTGGTCAAGCTTTGAGTCTTACTCAACTTCACACCTTACAACTCAGGTAAGAACCCCTTCTTTGACTGATCTATTTTGAACTCCTTCAAAAACATGTCAAGGTGAGCGTTCTTTGAAAGTACCATCAGGTGTCTTGATCTATCTCTATAGATCTTGATGCCCAATATGTAAGCAGCTTTATCCAAGTCTTCCTTTGAAAAACACTCTTCAAACAACCGTTTATGCTTTCTAGAAATTCTACATTATTTTGGATCAACAATATGTCATCCACATATACTTATCAGAAATGTTGTAGTGCTCCCACTCACTTTCTTGTAAATACAAGTTTCTAGCAAACATTTTATAAACCTAAAAGCTTTGATCACTCCATCAAAACATACATTCCGATTCCGAGATGCTTGCTCTTGTCCATAGAAGGATTGCTGGAGCCAGCATACCTTTTAGCATCCTTAGGATCGACAAAACCTTTTATTGTATCACATACAACTTTTCTTACGAAAACTGGTAAGAAAACTTGTTTTGACATCCATCTGTAAGATTTCATAATCGAAAAATACAGCTAATGCTATCATGATTCCGACGGACTTAAGCATCGCTACGGGTGAGAAATTCTCATCGTAGTCAACTCCTTGAACTTGTGAAAAGATTCTTTCCCACAAGTCGAGCTTCATAGATGGTAACATTACCGCCCACGTTCGTCTTCTTCTTAAAGATCCATTTATCTCTATGGCTTGCCGATCATCGGGCAAGTCCACCAAAGTCCATACTTTGTTCTGATATATGGATCCTATCTCAGATTTCATGGCTTCTAACCATTTGTCGGAATACGGGCCCACCATCGCTTCTCCATAGATCGTAGGTTCATTGTTGTCTAACAACATGATATCTAAGACAGGATTGCCGTACCACTTAGGAGTAGTACATATCCTTGTCTACCTACGAGGTTCGATAGCAACTTGATCCGAAGCTTCATGATCACTATCATTAACTTCCTATTCAACAGACGTAGGAGCCACAGAAAACATCTTTTTGTGTTGCGTCACTCTCTGGTTGAAGTAAAGGTTCGACAACCTCATCAAGTTCTATCTTCCTCCCACTCAATTCCTTCGAGAGAAACTCCTTCTCGAGAAAGGACCCGTTCTTGGCGACAAACAATTTGCCCTTGGATCTGAGATAGAAGGTATACCCAACTGTCACCCTTGGGTATCCTATGAAGATGTGTTTGTCCGCTTTGGGTTCGAACTTCTCCGGCTGAAGCCTTAAGCATCGCAGCCCCAAACATTAAGAAACGACAACTTTGGTTTCTTGCCAAACCAATGTTCTTATGACGTCGTCTCAACGGACTTAGATGGTGTCCTATATAAAGTGAATGCAGCTGTCTCTAATGCATAACCTCAAAATGAAAACGGCAGATTGATAAGAGACATCATGGATCGCACCATATCTCACAAGATTCGATTACGACGTCCGGACACACCATTACCCTGTGGTGTTCCAGGTGGCTTCAACTGTGAAACAATTCCACAATGTCTTAAGTGATTGCCAAACTCATAACTCAGAAAATCCCCTTTTGATCAGATCGTAGGAACATGATCTTATTGTTATGATGATTCTTAACTTCACTCTGAAATCGCTTGAACTTTTCAAACGTTTCAGACTTGTGCTTCATTAAGTAAATATACCTATATCTACTCAAATCGTCAGTGAAGATGAGAAAATAGCGATATCCACTACACGCTTCAATTCTCATTGGATCACACGTATCAGCATGCATGATTTCCAACAAGTCACTTGCCCGTTTCATTATACCTGACAACGGGGTCTTAGTCATCCTGCCCATGAGGCATGGCTCGCATGTGTCAAGCGATTCAAAATCAAGTGACTCCAAACATCCATTGACATGGAGTTTCTTCATGCATCTTACACCAATATGACCTAAGCGGCAGTGCCACAAGAAAGTGGTACTATCATTATTAACTCTACATCTTTTGGCGTGAACATGTGTATTACCACGACCAAGATTCAATGAACCATTCACATAGGGTGCATGACCATGAAAGGTATTATTCATGTAAACAGAATAACCATTATTCTCTAACTTAAATGAATAACCGTATTGCAATGAACATGATCTAATCATATTCGTGCTCAACGTAGACACCTGATAACATTTATCTAGGTTCAATACTAATCCTGAAGGCAGATGGAGCATGCGATGGTGATCTCATCAACTTTGGAAACACTTCCAACACACATCGTCACCTCGCCCTCAGCCAGTCTCCGTTTAGTCCATAGCTTTTGCTTCAAGTCACCAATGATAGCAACTGAACTGGTATCCCATACCCAGGTGCTACCAGGAGTACTAGTGAGGTACACATTAATAACACGTTATACTTTGTTGAAGTTACCAGCCTTCTTATCTACCATGCATTTGGGGTAATTCCGCTACCACTGACCGTTCCCCTTACAATAGAAGCACTCAGTCTCGGGTTTGGGTTCAACCTTGGGTTCCTTCACTGGAGCGGCAACTGGTTTGCCATCCATGAAGTTTCCCTTCTAGCCCTTTCCCTTCTTGAAACCAGTGGTCTTGTTAAACCATCAACACTTGATGCTCCTTCTTGATTTCTACCTTTTGTGGTCTTAAGCACCGCGAACAGCTCCGGGATCAACTCCATCCCTTGCATGTCATAGTTCATCACGAAGATCTAGTAGCTTAGTGATAGTGTCTAGAGAACTCTATCAATCACTATCTTATCTGGAAGTTTAACTCCCACTTGATTCAAGTGATTGTAGCACCCAGACATTCTGAGCACATGCTCACTAGCTGAGCTATTCTCCTCCATCTTGTAGGCAAAGAACTTGTCAGAGGTCTCATACCTCTCAATACGGGCATGAGCCTGAAATCCCAATTTCAGCTCTTGGAACATCTCATATGTTCTATGGCGTTCAAAACGTCATTGGAATCCCGATTCTAAGCCGTAAAGTATGGTGCACTAAACTATCAAGTAGTCATCAGGATGTGTCTGTCAGGTGTTCACAACATCCACAGACGACGTTGTAGGGGTTTGCACATCGAGCGGTGCATCAAGGACGTAAGCCTTCTGTGTAGCAGTGAGGACACTCCTTGGACTACGGACCTAGTCCGCATCATTGATTACAATATCTTTCAACTTGGTCTTTCTCTAGGAACGTATTGAAACAGGGAGCTACAACGTGAGCTATTCATCTACAACATATTTGCAAAGACAATTTAGACTATGTTCATGATAATTGAGTTCATCTAATCAAATTATTTAATGAACTCCCACTCAGATAGACATTCCTCTAGTTATCTAAGTGAAACATGATCCGAATCAACTAGGCCGTGTCCGATCATCACGTGAGACGGACTAGTCATCAACGGTGAACATCTCATGTTGATCGTATCTTCTATACGACTCATGTTCGACCTTTCGGTCTTCCGTGTTCCGAGGCCATGTCTGTACATGCTAGGCTCATCAAGTCAACCTAAGTGTTTCGCATGTGTCCCGAGGCCATGTCTGTACATGCTAGGCTCGTCAACACCCGTTGTATTCGAACGTTAGAATCTATCACACCCGATCATCACGTGGTGCTTCGAAACAACGAACCTTCGCAACGGTTCACAGTTAGGGGGAACACTTTTCTTGAAATTTTAGTGAGGGATCATCTTATTTAAGCTACCGTCGTTCTACGCAAATAAGATGTAAAACATGATAAACATCACATGCAATCAAATAGTGACATGATATGGCCAATATCATTTTTCTCCTTTTGATCTCCATCTTCGGGGCTCCATGATTATCGTTGTCACCGGCATGACACCATGATCTCCATCATCATGATCTCCATCATCGTGTCTTCTTGAAGTTGTCTCGTCATCTATTACTTCTACTACTATGGCTAACGCTTTAGCTATAAAGTAAAGTAATTACATGACGTTTAAGTTGACACGCAGGTCATAAATAAATTAAGACAACTCCTATGGCTCCTGCCGGTTGTCATACTCATCGACATGCAAGTCGTGATTCCTATTACAAGAACATGATCAATCTCATACATCACATATATCATTCATCACATCCTTTCGGCCATATCACATCATAAGGCATATGCTACAAAAACAAGTTAGACGTCCTCTAATTGTTGTTGCAAGTCTTTTACGTGGCTGCTATAGGTTTCTAGCAAGAACTTTTCTTACCTACGCGAAAACCACAACGTGATATGCCAATTTCTATTTACCCTTCATAAGGACCCTTTTCATCGAATCCGATCCGACTAAAGTGGGAGAGACAGACACCCGCTAGCCACCTTATGCAACTAGTGCATGTCAGTCGGTGGAACCAGTCTCACGTAAGAGTACGTGTAAGGTCGGTCCGGGCCGCTTCATCCTACGATGCCGCCGAATCAAGATAAGACTAGTAACGGCAAGTAAATTGACAATATCGACGCCCACAACTGCTTTGTGTTCTACTCGTGCATAGAAACTACGCATAGACCTAGCTCTTGATGCCACTGTTGGGGATCGTAGCAGAAATTTAAAATTTTCTACGCATCACCAAGATCAATCTATGGAGTAATCTAGCAACGAGGGGAAGGAGAGTGCATCTACATACCCTTGTAGATCGCTAAGCGGAAGCGTTCAAGTGAATGGGGTTGATGGAGTCGTACTCGTCGTGATCCAAATCACCGATGATCCTAGTGCCGAACGGACGGCACCTCCACGTTCAACACACGTACAGCCCGGTGACGTCTCCTACGCCTTGATCCAGCAAGGGGTGAAGGAGAGGTTGGGGAAGACTCCATCCATCAGCAGCACGACGGCATGGTGGTGAAGGAGGAGCATGGCAATCCTGCAGGTCTTCGCCAAGCACCGCGGGAGAAGAGGAGGACTTGGGAGAGGGGGATGGCTGCGCCAAGACTTGGGTGCGGCTGCCCTCCCACCCCCCACATATATATAGGGGCAAGGGAGAGGGGGGCCGGCCCCCTCAGATCCAATCTGAGGAGGGGGCGGCGGCCAAGGGGGGTTGCCTTGCCCCCCAAGGCAAGGGGGCGCCCCCCTTTAGGGTTCCCCCAAACCCTAGGCGCATGGGCCCTAGGGGGGAGGCGCCCAGCCCACTAAGGGGATGGTACCTCTCCACATACAGCCCATAGGGCCCTCCGGGGCAGGTGGACCCTCCCGGTGGTCCCGGTACAATACCGGTAACCCTCGAATTATTCCGGTGACCGTATGATGACTTCCCATATATAAATCTTTACCTCCGGACCATTCCGGAACTCCTCATGACGTGCAGGATCTCATCCGGGACTCCGAACAACATTCGGTAACCACGTACATCTATTCCCTATAACCCTAGCGTCATCGAACCTTAAGTGTGTAGACCCTACGGGCTCGGGAGTCATGCAGACATGGCCGAGACAACTCTCCGGTCAATAACCAACAGCGGGATCTGGATACCCATGTTGGCTCCCACATGCTCCACGATGATTTCATCGGATGAACCACGATGTCAAGGATTCAATCAATCCCATATACAATTCCCTTTGCCTAGCGGTATAGTACTTGCCTGAGATTCGATCGTCGGTATCCGATACCTTGTTCAATCTCGTTACCGGCAAGTCTCTTTACTCGTTCCGTAACACATCATCCCGTGATCAACTCCTTGGTCACATTGTGCACATTATGATGATGTCCTACCGAGTGGGCCCAGAGATACCTCTCCGTTTACAAGGAGTGACAAATCCCAGTCTCGATTCGTGTCAGCCCAACAGACACTTTCGGAGATACCTGTAGTGTACCTTTATAGCCACCCAGTTATGTTGTGACGTTTGGCACACCCAAAGCACTCCTACGGTATCCGGGAGTTTCACAATCTCATGGTCTAAGGAAATGATACTTGACATTAGAAAAGCTTTAGCATATGAACTACACGATCTTGTGCTAGGCTTAGGATTGGGTCTTGTCCATCACATCATTCTCCTAATGATGTGATCCCGTTATCAACGACATCCAATGTCCATGGTCAGGAAACTGTAACCATCTATTGATCAAAGAGCTAGTCAACTAGAGGCTTACTAGGGACATGGTGTTGTCTATGTATCCACACATGTATCTGAGTTTCCTATCAATACAATTCTAGCATGGATAATAAACGATTATCATGAACAATGAAATATAATAATAATAACTAATTTATTATTGCCTCTAGGGCATATTTCCAACAGTCTCCCACTTGCACTAGAGTCAATAATCTAGTTCACATCGCCATGTGATTAACACTCACAGGTCACATCGTCATGTGACCAACATCCAAGAGTCTACTAGACTCAATGATCTAGTTCACATCACTATGTGATAAACACTCAAAGAGTTCTGGGTTTGATCATGTTATGCTTGTGAGAGAGGTTGTAGTCAACGGGTCTTGCCATATTCACATCCCTATGTATTTCGCAAAACTTTATGTCATATTGTAGATGCTGCTACCACATTCCACTTGGAGCTATTCCAAATTGATGCTCCATTATACGTATCTGGTATCTCTACTCAGAGCTATCCGGATAGATGTTAAGCTTGCATCGACGTAACTCTTTACGTCGAACTCTTTATCACCTCCATAACCGAGAAACATTTCCTTATTCCTCTAAGGATAATTTTGACCGCTATCTGGTGATCTACTCCTAGATCACCTTTGTACCCTCTTTCCAGACATGTGGCAAGGCACACATCAGGTGCGGTACTTCAGCATGGCATACCGTATAGAGCCTATGACAAAAGCATAGGGGACGACCTTCGTCCTTTCTCTTTCTTCTGTCGTGGTCAAGCTTTGAGTCTTACTCAACTTCACACCTTACAACTCAGGTAAGAACCCCTTCTTTGACTGATCTATTTTGAACTCCTTCAAAAACATGTCAAGGTGAGCGTTCTTTGAAAGTACCATCAGGTGTCTTGATCTATCTCTATAGATCTTGATGCCCAATATGTAAGCAGCTTTATCCAAGTCTTCCTTTGAAAAACACTCTTCAAACAACCGTTTATGCTTTCTAGAAATTCTACATTATTTCAGATCAACAATATGTCATCCACATATACTTATCAGAAATGTTGTAGTGCTCCCACTCACTTTCTTGTAAATACAAGTTTCTAGCAAACATTGTGCCACGTGTCAACGTATCATAGGCGCCTTCCGTCCAATGAGTGGATGACATCTGTCCCAATGATGAGCCGACACGTGTTTCCTCTAGCCAATGATGATTTTACACATGGAAAATCCCCATTGGTCAGGGCTGTTAACGGGTTATCAGATCCAAAACCTGACATGATAGCTTAACGACGTTCCGTTACGGTGGATGCCACATGTCGGTCACCCTTGACGAAAGCACTTCTGTGACGCACGATTTATCGTCTTGGAAGTGGACACTTCCGTGATGATAATTTTGGTAATGTCATGGAACACTTCTACGACAGCACAGGTATGACTAGCTTGGTTCTGTCATAAAATCGTCATGGATGTACATGCATGACAAAAAACGCGACCTACTGTGACAAACAAGTATCATCACGGAAGTGTATTTTTTTGTAGTGTAGGGGGTAGATGGGTGAAATTTATGAAGGAAGATACATGAAGATATGTGGGGGTGGGGGTCTATGGGAGAGACAAGGGAGAGGGGGGGGAGAAGGGAACTATGTATGGGATGGGAGAGGATGATGGGTTTGGGAAGTGAGAGGAGAGACTGGGGAGTGAGATTCGACGCCAAAAAATAGTAGGCGTGTGTGTGTGTGGGGGGGGGGGTCTCGCTTATAGCCACGAGGGCATGAGCACTAGCCAACAGTGGCCGTTGTTGCTTCTGTTCTTATACTACAGATACCACTGATAAGCTACGTGAGAAGGGGTGCTAGTGGTGATCTTGCAACATCCAACTAGCTCATTAGGAAAACACCATTGGTACGTGCTACCTCTTGAGCACTGCGTTGGTTTTCCCCGAAGAGGAAGGGATGATGCAGCAAAGTAGCGTAAGTATTTCCCTCAGTTTTTGAGAACCAAGGTATCAATCTAGTAGGAGGCTACGCACGAGTCCCTCGTACCTGCACAAAACAAATAAATCCTCGCAACCAACGCGATAAGGGGTTGTCAATCCCTACACGGCCACTTACAAGAGTGAGATCTGATAGATATGATGAGATAATATTTTTGGTATTTTTATGATAAAGATGCAAAGTAAAATAAAAGGCAAGTAAAAAGCAAAGGAAATAACTAAGCATTGGAAGATTAATATGATGAAGATAGACCCGGGGGCCATAGGTTTCACTAGTGGCTTCTCTCAAGAGCATAGGTATTTTACGGTGGGTGAACAAATAACTGCTGAGCAATTGACAGAATTGAGCATAGTTATGAGAATATCTAGGTGTGATCATGTATATAGGCATCATGTCCGAGACAAGTAGACCGACTCCTGCCTGCATCTACTACTATTACTCCCCTCATCGACCGCTATCCAGCATGCATCTAGAGTATTAAGTTAATGAAAACAGAGTAACGCCTTAAGCAAGATGACATGATGTAGAGGGATAAACTCATGCAATATGATGAAAAACCCATCTTGTTATCCTCGATGGCAACAATACAATACGTGCCTTGCCGCCCCTACTGTTACTAGGAAAGGACACCACAAGATTGAACCCAAAGCTAAGCACTTCTCCCATTGCAAGAAAGATCAATCTAGTAGGCCAAACAAAACTGATAATTCGAAGAGACTTGCAAAGATAACCAATCATACATAAAAGAATTCAGAGAAGATTCAAATATTGTTCATAGATAGACTTGATCATAAACCCACAATTCATCGGTCTCAACAAACACACCGCAAAAAGAAGATTACATCGAATAGATCTCCACAAGAGAGGGGGAGAACATTGTATTGAGATCCAAAAAGAGAGAAGAAGCCATCTAGCTAATAACTATGGACCCGTAGGTCTGAGGTAAACTACTCACACTTCATCGGAGGGGCTATGGTGATGATGTAGAAGCCCTCCGTGATGGATACCCCCTCCGGCGGAGCTCCGAAACAGGCGCCAAGATGGGATCTCGTGGATACAGAAAGTTGCGGCGGTGGAATTAGGGTTTTGGCTCCGTATCTGATCGTTATTGTTTGAAGCACGCACAGAACCGGAAGCGCCCCTTGTTTCAAAGAGAGGAGGACGGGTTATTCACATTTAATTTGATGGTGAGAGGGTACGTAGGTATATATAGGGGAAGGAGTATGTCGGTGGAGCAACAGGGGCCCACGAGGGCGGAGGGCGCGCCTGGGGGGAGGGGGGTAGGCGCGCCCCCTACCTCGTGGCCTCCTCCTTTCTTTCTTGACGTAGGGTTCAAGTCTCCTGGATGATGTTCGGCAAGAAAATCACGTTCCCGAAGGTTTCATTCCGTTTGGACTCCGTTTGATATTCCTTTTCTTTGAAACCCTAAAATAGGCAAAAACATCAATTCTGGGCTGGGCCTCCGGTTAATAGGTTAGTCCCAAAAATAATATAAAAGTGGATAATAAAGCCCAATAATGTCCAAAACAGTAGATAATATAGCATGGAGCAATCAAAAATTATAGATATGGTGGAGACGCATCAAGCATCCCCAAGCTTAATTCCTGCTCGTCCTCGAGTAGGTAAATGATAAAAACAGAATTTTTGATGCGGAGTGCTACTTGGCATAATTTTAATGTAATTCTTCTTAATTGTGGTATGAATATTCAGATCCGTAAGATTCAAGATAAAAGTTCATATTGACATAAAAATAATAATACTTCAAGCATACTAACTAAGCAATTATGTCCTCTCAAAATAACATGGCCAAAGAAAGTTCATCCCTACAGAATCATATAGTTTAGTCATGCTCCATTTTCGTCACACAAAAATGTTCTCATCATGCACAACCCCGATGACAATCCAAGCAATTGTTTCATACTTTAGTAATCTCAAACCTATAAACTTTCACACAATATATGAGCACGAGCCATGGATATAGCACTATGGGTGGAATAGAATATGATGGGGGTTATGTGGATAAGACAAAAAAGGAGAAAGTCTCACATTAGCGAGGCTAATCAATGGGCTATGGAGATGCCAATCGATTGATGTTAATGCAAGGAGTAGGGATTGCCATGCAACGGATGCACTAGAGCTACAAATGTATGAAAGCTCAACAAAAGAAACTAAGTGGGTGTGCATCCAACTTGCTTGCTCACGAAGACCTAGGGCACTTGAGGAGGCCCATTGTTGGAATATACAAGCCAAGTTCTATAATGAAAATTTCCTACTAGTATATGAAAGTGACAAAACAAAAGACTCTCTATCATTAAGATTATGGTGCTACTTTGAAGCACAAGTGTGGCAAAGGATAGTAACAATGTCCCTTCTCTCTTTTTCTCGCATTTTTTGGGCCTTTCTCCTTTTTTATGGCCTTTTTTTATTTCCTCACTTGGGATAGTGCTCTAGAAAATGATGATCATCACACTTCTATTTATTTACAACTCAATGATTACAACTCGATGCTAGAACAAAAGATGACTCTATATGAATGCCTCCGGCGGTGTATCGGGATATGCAATGATCCAAGAGTGACATGTATGAAAGAATTATGAACGGTGGCTTTGCCACAAATACTATGTCAACTACATGATCATGCTAAGCAATATGACAATGATGAATGTGTCATGATAAATGGAATGGTGGAAAGTTGCATGGCAATATATCCCGGAATTTCTATGGAAATGCCATAATAGGTAGGTATGGTGGCTGTTTTGAGGAAGATATAAGGAGGTTTATGTGTGAAAGAGCGTATCATACCACGGGGTTTGGATGCACCGGCAAAGTTTGCACCAACTCTCAATGTGAGAAAGGGCAATGCACGGTACCGAAGAGGCTAGCAATGATGGAAGGGTGAGAGTGTGTATAATCCATGGACTCAACATTAGTCATAAAGAACAAACGTACTTATTGCAAAAATCTACAAGTCATCAAAAACCAAGCACTACGCGCATGCTCCTAGGGGGATAGATTGGTAGGAAAAGACCATCGCTCGTCCCCGACCGCCACTCATAAGGAAGACAATCAAATAACACCTCATGTTTCAAATTTGTTACATAATGTTTACCATACATGCATGCTACGGGACTTGCAAACTTCAACACAAGCATTTCTCAAATTCACAACTACTCAACTAGCATGACTTTGATATTATTACCTCCATATCTCAAAACAATCATCAAGCATCAAACTTCTCTTAGTATTCAAAACACTCATAAGAAAATATTTTACTAATCTTGAATACCTAGCATATTAGGATTATTTAAGCAAATTACCATGCTATTTAAGACTCTCAAAATAATCTAAGTGAAGCATGAGAGATCAATAGTTTCTATAAAACAAATCCACCACCGTGCTCTAAAAGATATATGTGAAGTACTAGAGCAAAACTATATAACTCAAATGATATAAGCGAAGCACATAGAGTATTCTAACAAATTCCAAATAATGTATGGCTCTCTCAAAAGGTGTGTACAGCAAGGATGATTGTGGTAAACTAGAAGGCAAAGACTCAAATCATACAAGACGCTCCAAGCAAAACACATATCATGTGGTGAATAAAAATATAGCTCCAAGTAAAGTTACCGATAGAAGTAGACGAAAAGAGGGGATGCCTTCCTGGGCATCCCCAAGCTTTGGCTTTTAGGTGTCCTTAGATTATCTTGGGGGTGACATGGGCATCCCCAAGATTAGGCTCTTGCCACTCCTTGTTCCATAATCCATCAAATCATTACCCAAAACTTGAAAACTTCACAACACAAAACTTAAAGTAGAAAATCTCGTGAGCTCCGTTAGCGAAAGAAAACAAAACACCACTTCAAGGCACTATAATGAACTCATTTTTATTTATATTGGTGTTAAACCTACTTTATTCCAACTTCTCTATGGTTTATAAACTATTTTACTAGCCATAGATTCATCAAAATAAGCAAACAACACACGAAAAACAGAATCTGGCAAGAACAGAACAGTCTGTAGTAATCTGTAGCTAGCGCAAGATCTGGAACCCCAAAAATTCTAAAATAAATTTCTGGACGTGAGGAATTTATCTATTAATCATCTTAAAAAAGAATTAACTAAATAGCACTTTCCAAATGAAAATGTCAGCAGTTCTCGTGAGCGCTAAAGTTTCTGTTTTTTACAGCAAGATTAAAAAAGACTTTCCCCAAGTCTTCCCAATGGTTCTACTTGGCACGAACACTAATTAAACACAAAAACACAAACTAAACAGAGTCTAGATAAATTATTTATTACTAAACAGGAGCAGAAAGCAAGGAATAAAAATAAAATTGGGTTGCCTCCCAACAAGCGTTATCGTTTAACGCCCCTAGCTAGGCATAAAAGGCAAGGATAGATCTAGGTATTGCCATCTTTGGTTTTCAACTTTTTAGCGGAATCAAGCTCAAATCCAGGAGGTTATTTATGTTTCCCTTCATATTTTGAAATTTTTAGATCTAAAGAATCCAACCTCTTATTGCAAAGAGTAATCAACATATTCATGCGGTGAATATTTCCGCTAACGTTCTTAAGAGGTTCAAGAGACTTCTGTAAAATCTTAGTGACTTCACAAATTTTTTCAAAAACTTGTGTCTCTTCCTAGGTAGGATGAGGCCCCTTTTGTTGAGGTAGTGTTCCCACTATACCTTCTATAAATTTCATGCGCAGTACTGGGATCAATTTCAATAAAATTACCTTTGGCAACGCAATACAAAAGTTGTCTATGAGACATATTTAATCCAATATAGAAATTGTGAAGCAAAATTCTCAGGTTCACTTCAAAGCTACAATTACGATAAGAATCCATTATCCTCGACCAAGCATCTTTTAAGTTTTCTCCTTGTCTTTGTTTGAAGTGAAAGACTTCAAACTCAGGGGACAACGGAGTGGATAAGGGACTAGCCATAGCGACAAGCAAACGGAAAAGAGGCGAATAGAGAAAGAGAGGGAGTATAGAGAGAGAGGGCGAATAAAACGGCAAGGGTGAAGTGGGGGAGAGGAAAACGAGAGGCAAATGGCAAATAATGTAATGCGGGAGATAAACATTGTGATGGGTACTTGGCATATTGACTTTTCGTAGACTCCCCGGCAACGGCACCAGAAATCCTTCTTGCTACCTCTTGAGCACTGCGTTAGTTTTCCCCGAAGAGGAAGGGATGATGCAGCAAAGTAGCGTAAGTATTTCCCTTAGTTTTTGAGAACCAAGGTATCAATCCATTAGGAGGCTACGCGCGAGTCCCTCGTACCTGCACAAAACAAATAAATCCTCGCAACCAATGCGATAAGGAGTTGTCAATCCCTAACGACCACTTACAAGAGTGAGATCTGATAGATATGATAAGATAATTTTTTTGGTATTTTTATGATAAAGATGCAAAGTAAAATAAAAGGCAAGTAAAAAGCAAAGGAAATAACTAAGTATTGGAAGATTAATATGATGAAGATAGACACGGGTGCCATAGGTTTCACTAGTGGCTTCTCTCAAGAGAATAGGTATTTTACGGTGGGTGAACAAATTACTGTTGAGCAATTAACAGAATTGAGCATAGTTATGGGCCTTCTGTGGGCCGTATCATCAATGGGCCTTATATGGGCCGTATGATCGATTGGCCAAACATGGGCCAAACAGACCGCATTATGGCCGTAAATGGGCTAGAGTTGGAATCGTCCGTTCATGGGCCGACCATAACGGGCCATCGTTAATACGCCGTATTTGATGACGCTATGAAAATGGCCCAACGTATTAACGGACCACAAACAGGTCGACTGTAACCACAGGTTGAATTTGGCCCACAAGCAGAAAATGACAGTAACGGGCCGTAAGTAAACGAATGCTGGAAATGAGCCCAAGAATAAATGGGCTCTGAGAAGGCCAAAAAATAACATGGGCTGGAAACGGCCCAAAGGAATAACGGGCCGTTAATGGGTATAAAGTGATACACTGTTCATTACAGGCCTGTTTCACCACAGGCCGTTAATTGGTGTAAAGTGATACACTGTTCATTACGGGCCAGTTTCACCACGGGCCGTTAATAGGCCAAGAGTTACATAGGGCCTCATATGGGCCAAAAGACGTCATGGGCCATACATGCGCCAGAAGTGAAAAATGGGCTGGAATCATATTGGATGGCCTAGATGACGCTACTGGGCCTAATTCGGATAGGGCGTAACGGGCCTTGGGTTAGCGGGCTGTAAATGGGCTATATGCGAACATGCCGTTAACAGGCTTTCCATGGGCCGGCCCCCACCATTTGACCAAGTCAAACGGGCCGGCCTTTTCACAGGAATGGGCCTCTGTTGGGCCGTGCCACGTGTCGACGTATCATAGGCGCCTTTCGTCCAATGAGTGGATGACATCTGTCCCAACGATGAGCCGACACGTGTTTCCTCCAGCCAATGATGATTTTACACATGGAAAATCCCCATTGGTCGGGGCTGTTAATGGGTTATCGGATCCAAAACCCGACCCGATAGCTTAACGGTGTTCCGTTATGGTGGATGCCACGTGTCGTACACCCTTGACGAAAGCACTTCTGTGATGCGCGATTTATTGTCATGGAAGTGGACACTTCCATGATGATAATTTTGGTAATGTCATGGAACACTTCTACGACAGCACAGGTATGACTATCTTGATTCTGTCATAAAATCGTCATGGATGTACATGCATGACAAAAAACGTGACCTACTGTGACAAACACGTATCATCACGGAAGTGTATTTTTTTGTAGTGTAGGGGTAGATGGGTGAAATTTATGAAGGAAGAGACATGAAGATATGTGGGGGGGTCTATGGGAGAGACAAGGGAGAAGGGGGAGAGAAGGGAAATATGTATGGGATGGGAGAGGATGATGGGTTTGGGAAGTGAGAGGAGAGACTGGGGAGTGAGATTCGACGCCAACAAAATAGTAGGCGCGCGTGTGTGTGTGTGGGGGGGGGGGTCTCGCTTATAGCCACGAGGGCATGAGCACTAGCCGACAGTGGCCCTTGTTGCTTCTGTTCTTATACTACAGATACCACTGATAAGCTACGTGAGAAGGGGTGCTAGTGGTGATCTTGCAGCATCCAACTAGCTCATTAGGAAAACACCATTGGTACGTGCTACCTCTTGAGCACTGCGTTGGTTTTCCCCGAAGAGGAAGGGATGATGCAGCAAAGTAGCATAAGTATTTCCCTCAGTTTTTGAGAACCAAGGTATCAATCCAGTAGGAGGCTTCGCGCGAGTCCCTCGTACCTGCACAAAAAAAATCCTCGCAACCAACGCGATAAGGGGTTGTCAATCCCTACACGGCCACTTACGGGAGTGAGATCTGATAGATATGATAAGATAATATTTTTGGTATTTTTATGATAAAGATGCAAAGTAAAATAAAAGGCAAGTAAAAAGCAAAGGAAATAACTAAGCATTGGAAGATTAATATGATGAAGATAGACCCGGGGGCCATAGGTTTCACTAGTGGCTTCTCTCAAGAGCATAGGTATTTTACGGTGGGTGAACAAATTACTGTTGAGCAATTGACAGAATTGAGCATAGTTATGAGAATACCTAGGTGTGATCATGTATACAGGCATCACGTCCAAGACAAGTAGACCGACTCCTGCCTGCATCTACTACTATTACTCCACTCATCAACCGCTATCCAGCATGCATCTAGAGTATTAAGTTAATGAAAACAGAGTAACGCCTTAAGCAAGATGACATGATGTAGAGGGATAAACTCATGCAATATGATGAAAACCCCATCTTGTTATCCTCGATGGCAACAATACAATACGTGCCTTGCCGCCCCTACTGTCACTGGGAAAGGACACCGCAAGATTGAACCCAAAGCTAAGCACTTCTTCCATTGCAAGAAAGATCAATCTAGTAGGCCAAACCAAACTGATAATTCGAAGAGACTTGCAAAGATAACCAATCATACATAAAAGAATTCAGAGATGATTCAAATATTGTTCATAGATAGACTTGATCATAAACCCACAATTCATCGGTCTCAACAAACACACCGCAAAAAGAAGATTACATCGAATAGATCTCCACAAGAGAGGGGGAGAACATTGTATTGAGATCCAAAAAGAGAGAAGAAGCCATCTAGCTAATAACTATGGACCCGTAGGTCTGAGGTAAACTACTCACACTTCATCGGAGGGGCTATGGTGATGATGTAGAAGCCCTTCGTGATGGATACCCCCTCCGACGGAGCTCCGGAACAGGCCCCAAGATGGGATCTCGTGGATACAGAAAGTTGCGGCGGTGGAATTAGGGTTTTGGCTCCGTATCTGGTCGTTTGGGGGTATGTAGGTGTATATAGGAGGAAGGAGTACGTCGGTGGAGCAACAGGGGGCCCACAAGGGTGGAGGGCGCGCCTGGGAGGGGGGGGGTAGGCGCGCCCCTACCTCGTGGCCTCCTCCTTTGTTTCTTGATTTATGGTCCAAGTCTCTTGGATCATGTTCGGCGAGAAAATCACGTTCCTGAAGGGTTCATTCCGTTTGGACTCTGTTTGATATTCCTTTTCTTCGAATCCCTAAAATAGACAAAAAAACAACAATTCTGGGCTGGGTCTCCGGTTAATAGGTTAGTCCCAAAAATAATATAAAAGTGGATAATAAAGCCCAATAATGTCCAGAACAGTTGATAATATAGCATGGAGCAATCAAAAATTATAGATACGTTGGAGACGTATCAGTACAGCCTGTTGGTGGAGGTGCTTGTCAGTGAAACCACACCACCACTAACGGGCCGTACACTATCCGTTAGTGGTGATGCATGATACGTATCCATCGTTTCTATAATTTTTGACCGTTTCATGCCAATATTCTACAACTTTCATATACTTTTGGCATCTTTTTATACTAATTTTGGGACTAACATATTGATCCAGTGCCCAGTGTCAGTTCCTGTTTGTTGCATGTTTTTGTTTCACAGAATATCCATATCAAACCGAGTCCAAACGCGATAAAAACTTACGGAGATTTTTTTGGAATATATGTAATTTTTGAGAAAAATAATCAACGTGAGACGGTGCCCAAGGGGCCCACAAGCCCTAGGGGCGCGCCCCCTACCCTGGGCGAGCCTGGCAGGCTTGTGGGGCCCCTGTAAGGCGGTTGGTGCCCTTCTTTAGCCGCAAGCAAGATAATATCCGGATAAACATCGTATTAAAATTTCAGCCCAATCGGAGTTACGGATCTCCGGGAATTTAAGAAACGGTGAAAGGCCAGAATCTGAGAACGCAGAAACAGAAGGAAATAGAGAGAGAGAGAGAGAGAGAGAGAGAGAAATAGAGATCCAATATCGGAGGGGATCCCGCCCCTCCGCCGCCATGGAGGCCAAGGACCAGAGGGAAAACCCTCCTCCCATCTAGGGGGAGGTCAAGGAAGAAGCAGAAGGACGGGGGCTCTCTCCCCCTCTCTCCCGGTGGCGCCGGAACGCCCCTAGGGCAATCATCGTGTGACGGCGATCTGCACCAACACCTCCGTCTTCTTCCCCCAACATCTTCATCACCTTCCCTCATCTATATTTAGCGGTCCACTCTCCCGCAACCCGCTGTACCCTCTACTTGAACATGGTGCTTTATGCTTCATATTATTATCCAATGATGTGTTGCCATCCTATGATGTTTGAGTAGATTTTTGTTGTCCTATCAGTGATTGGTGAATTGCTATGATTGGTTTAATTTGCTTGTGGTTATGTTGTTGTCCTTTGGTGCCCATCATGTGAGCACGCATGTGGATCACACCATAGGGTTAGTTGTATGATGATAGGACTATGTATTGGAGGGAAAGGGTGATAGCAACTTCAGCCTAGCATAGAAATTGATTCATACCGGATTGATGGGAGACCAATATATCTTAATGTTACGGTTGGGTTTTACCTTAACGAACGTTAGTAGTTGCGGATGCTTGCTAATAGTTCCAATCATAAGTGCATAGAATTACAAGTAAGGGGTGACATTCTAGCAGTGGCCTCTCCCACATAAAACTTGCTATCGGTCTAGTAACGTAGTCAATTGCTTAGGGGGGATTCCGCAACTCCTACCACTACTTTTCTAGACTCGCTATACTAACTTAATTGTACTTTTATCTAAACAACCCCTAGTTTTTATTTACGTGCTCTTTATTATCTTGCAAACCTATCTTACAACACCTACAAAGTAATTCTAGTTTCATACTTGTTCTAGGTAAAGCGAACGTTAAGCGTGCGTAGAGTTGTATCGGTGGTCGATAGAACTTGAGGGAATATTTGTTCTACCTTTAGCTCCTCATTGGGTTCGACACTCTTACTTATCGAGAAAGGCTACAATTGATCCCCTATACTTGTGGGTTATCAAGACCTTTTTCTAGCGCTGTTGCCGGGGAGCAATAGCGTGGGGTGAATATTCTCGTGTGTGCTTGTTTGCTTTATCACTAAGTAGATTTTCTTTTCTTTTCTAAGTTGTTCTTTATCTTTAGTTATGGATATGGAACACGAAGTACCAAAAAAATTAGGTGTACCTGCTACTCATGGAGATGGGGAACCTCCTAAAACCCTCGATGCTCGTTATGCGGAAAATATTATGCACTACTTTGATAGTTTCTACTTCTTGAGCTTGCGTTGATTTTTCCCTTGAAGAGGAAAGGGTGATGTAGCATAGTAGAGATAAGTATTTCCCTCAGTTAAGAACCAGGGTATTAATCCAGTAGGAGAAAAGCGCAAGTCCCCAATAGATGCACCTGCACAAACAATCAAACACTGCACCCAATGCTATAAAGGGGCTGTCAATCCCTTCACAGTCACTTGCAAAGGTGAGATTTGATAGAGATAAATAAAAATAAAGAAAAGATAACATATTTTTGGGTTTTTTGGTTTATAGATCTGAAAATAAAAGATTGCAAAATAGTAGATCAGAAACTAATATGATGGAAACTATACCCGGGGGCCATATGTTTCACTAGAGGCTTCTCTCTTGAAGGCAAATGATACGATGGGTGAACAAATTACTGTCGAGCAATTGATAGAAAAGTGCAAAGTTATGACGATACCCAAGGCAATGATTATGCAATATAGGCATCACGTCCGTGTCAAGTAGGCCGACTCCTGCCTGCATCTACTACTATTACTCCACACAACGACCGACTACTGCCTGCATCTAGAGTATTAAGTTCATAAAGAATAGAGTAACGCCTTAAGTAAGATGACATGATGTAGAGGAATAAACTCAAGCAATATGATGAAAACCCCATCTTTTTATCCTTGATGACAACAATTCAATACGCGTCTCGCTACCCCTACTTTGTCATGTTGGGGAACGTAGCATGAAATTTCAAAAAAATTCCTACGATCACGCAAGATCTATCTAGGAGAAGCATAGCAACGAGAGGGGAGAGTGTGTCCACATAACCTCGTAGTGTAACAGCCTGGATTTTTGCCCTTTTCTTTTTCCTTTGATTTTCTTGGATTTTTGATTTGATTTGATTTTCCGTGGCTATGTGGTTCTGAAACTTGGGAAGATCATGTCTTCCTAGGTTTTATAGTGGCTTGTCACCCTCATCATCATCCCAAGATCATGTCATTTACAACCTTAACCTAACCCAACATTCTTTTTATTGGGAATATTCCTTTTCTGATAAAGGAATAACCCTTTTAAACCCTAGGTTGTGAAGCAACCTATATTTCTGTCACTCCCTAAATTCCCAAATAATTATCATAATTTTTTGGGTCCTATATGGTTCAAATATGGCAAAAAATTTCATTGCCATGTTCAAAAATACTCCTCCAATAATTCTTTTCCTATTCTGCCTTAAATGGCACTTTGCAAAGGAAGTGCCATTTATCTTTGCCCAATTCAACCCAAACTTCTTGGACATCTTTTACTGTCCATATAATTGCCTCATGCCAATATTCAACTCAATTTTCCTAGTAAATATTCCTGAGAAAATTTTCAAAGTTCCTGTCCGAGGGAAGTGATTGTGAAGGAAGTACAAGCTAGGCATATCTAAATGAGTTGAAATTTTGCAAGGTCCTTCCTATGATCAAATCATGACTCTCTACCAAATTTGAGCTCATGTAACTCATCTATGTGAGCCCAGCTCCAAATCTTGGTTTCTGGTCAGATTTTCAGGTTGTGAAGCAACTATATTTTCTATTGCTTCATTTCAGCTTGAAATTTTCAAGGACATTCTCCTATCCATATAAACTCTCTTCAAAAAGTTTTGGCTCAATCCATTACACCATTCGCCCTGTGCAATTTTTCCAAGTTTCTGTCCAAGGCATCTTCATATCTTCAAATCATTGGGCCATGACCAAATTCAGCTCAATCCCAATTGATATGTGAGTGCTACTTCATGTTTTGTATTTCTGTCCAGTCTGGTGGTTCTACAGTAACCACTAGCTAAACTCCCCTTCTTGAGCTGAAACTTTGCCATCTTAATCACCTTAGTGTGTGAAAATCACCAGACAAATTATTTACCACGTTACCAAGCTGGTGTCACCACAGAAAGTTACAAGCACTTCCTGTTGATTTACTTTGGAGCTAAGTGCAAATCTCTTCTTTGCCCTTGGACCGATTTATTTCCTCATTTTGACTAAGGGCACGACGGTCTATCTACTGGACATGGTCGGCCCAGCCAGAACGCGTCGTTTGCACCAGCGCCCGTGGTGATCACGCTAGCGTCGCATACATTGCAAGCTCTGGCTCAGTCCGGCCACTATGCTCGTCTCCTCCCTCCTCATCTCGACGTCCAACCATGTCCTGGAGCTTTCCCATGATCGACTGCATCTCACTGTGTCGCTGCCTCGTGGTGGTTCGCCTTAAATGCGTCGCAAACGCCATGCCCGTGGCATGCCCAGCCTCTGTCCACCACTAGAGCACTGCACAAGCTCGCTAGTGTTGCTCTAGAGCCCTCCCCTTGGCTATATATGGGTGCCCCGAGCCCTCCCGTAGCCCATCCACTCGTCATTTGCCTCCCTAGCCCACCGGAGTCCTCGTCCCCTCTTCTTTTCGCCGGAGATCGCCATGGTCGCCTCGGTTTCGGCAAACCTAGCCCCTCTCATCTCCTCCAGAGCTGTCCACTAGCTTCCCCGAATCCTCGCGCGTCGCCCCACCCACTTGTCCTTCGCCAGAGAGCTTCGTGGCCGCGTCCCCAAATCCGGCCGCCGCTCTCCCCATTCGGGCACCTCACCGACCGGCCGTCCCGAGCCTCCTCGTGTTTCCCCGACTCCACCAACAAACTCCCCACCTCCCGTAGAGCCTCCCCACCCCCACATCTCTCGCCGGAGCGCCTTGCTTCGCTGAGCATCACCACCGGCCGCCCACCTCTGCTCCTTCTTGCCGCCACTCACCGCCGTCGCTCCCCGGCTTCCCGTTGCTCCCTCTCTGCGGGGATGGACGCAAGAGGCTGGGCCGCACCCGCCGATGCCCTCTGCTTGGTCGGGCCTGGCTGGAGCCGCCAGGGCCCCTCACCGGCAGCTCCCCTGACCTCCTCCTCTGCTCAGTGGCGGAGCCAGGATTCGAGTATAGGAGGGGCCGAGTACATATATTGATCTAATCTCGTTGGCAATTACTCGTCGCTGCTACTAAATTTGTCGATCGTTGGGGGGGGGGGCAGGCCCCTGCTCGTCCCCTGGCTCCGCCCCTGCCTCTGCTTCTGTCGTGACCAGGCATGGGAGGAGGAAGACAACGTACCTGCCCCTATGCACGGGCCCCTTCTATCAGCTGCTCAAGCCGGGCCCCGCCACCGCCACATCACGTAAGTGGAAACGGGTTTCCCTGGAGTACGTTTTCATTTGACGAAAGTGTACTCCTTTCCTTCTTTTGCTAAGATGCGTTATATCCTATGGAAAACGTATTATCTTATACTGCAGCTAGGAATGCGCTTTCTCTACTAGGAAAGCGTATTTTCTAATATGTGCCTCTGCCTTATCCACTCAGGGACCTGTTTGCTGAAGAAATATTCACAGATTGGTCCTTCTTCTTCCACACCTCATAACTCCGCAACCGTAACTCCGATCGAGGTGAAACCATCACTCACTTCTTCATCTCGTTGAGCTCTTTCTGTTGGTAACATTTTCACTAGGTGGTCTCACAGTGAAAATGACCATTTTGCCCTTGCCTCTAATCAGCCCCCTTCGAGAGAGAACCGTCCCGCGTTTCGTTCCACGGCTTCACCGCACCTCTTCCCGGAGTCTCCGTCACCCCCAGGCAAGCCACAACAACCACTTGCATGATAGTCATGCAGTAGCCATGGTTTTCAACTTGAATACTTAATAAATGTCTGCTTGTTTTGATACGATTATCCTTGTTTTAGTGATGCTTATAGATTCGTGTTCATGTTCATACTATGCTCTTCTGCATCTTGTTATCTAGAACTTATTACTAGTATTATTGTTATCTGTCATGCTTGATAGTAGTAGCACTGTGTTCTTTCGGATGCATATTTATGAGCTGTTATCTAGTGTCGTTGCTATGCATGTTACTTTGTATCCTGTTGGTTATATGCTTACTTGGTAGTAGTGTGGATGAGTTCTTGCATGTTATTTATTTATGATGCTAGTGGTCATGATATGCTCATGTGTAATGTCATGCCCGTCATTCTTACCATGCTCATCTGGTTAACATTTCATTGTGGTTATGCTCGATGAATATGTTGCACCTCCATGCTTATGTTGATTCATATTCATGCATCGTTGTTGCATCATGTTATTTTAATATGACTCAACTTATTGCATTCAAGTTTAACTGGACTTAATTGAACTTGAACAACTGTTGGCTGAGTCATGGTGCAACCATATCGAGCTGACCAGTGCAACCACGCTTACCTAATGGGAAGGTCCGAACTGGGTCTATTGTCGTGCCTCTCGCCGGCGCATCCAACGAGGGAAGGTTATGGGCGCGCGCTACCCTGATCAGGTAGGCGGACATAAGCCTTGTGTGCCTGCAGTTTTTAGGTGCCTTTTTGTCCCCATTTGGGACCATTTATGTTTTGCCACGACGGTGGCCGTTGGTGCCTTTGGTAGGCATGGGGCCACCCAGGACTGAACCCTGAGGGGGTGTTGGTCGGAGTGGCCGGGAGAGTGTCATGGCAGTAGGATGGTTTTGTTGGAACGCCGTTGGTCCACCCGAATGGGAGTGCGAGGCCATGGGTTCCATGGTGTTGGTACAGTGTGCTAACCTCTGTAGAGTGTGTATTAAATCTATCGATAGCCGTGCCCGCAGATAAGGGCCTAGTTTGTGCTGGCCACACTATGGGTCAACAGTAATAATAATAATGATGTGCTTAACAACAACCCCGGTTCGATGATGAGATGAGTTGGTTCTGTGATCCGTGAATGATCACCGTGTGGTTACGAGGTAACCCGTTGAGCCAAGAATGGTTTCGTTTGTGATCCGTGAATGATCACCATGGTATCGAGGATACCGAGTTGTTGGATATTCATGATGTTGTGCGAGAATCGTGGGTAAAGATCAAGCTCCTTGTGGTCATTTAATGATTATGGCAGTATTGTTTATACCAAGCTTGATTTGATCCTGAGATGATCGTGTGATGTCCGAGGTTGGTAAGTGATGCATATGATGGTTACGAGGTAACTCGAGCAGAATAAGTGGTGCATATAGTGTCATCATGTTGCATCCTAGCATTGTCAGATTTATATGTTCATGCCATGCTCATATTGCTCTAGTGGTATTATGTTCATGTTGTTCATGCCATGTTATCCTGATGATCTCATGATAATTCCTACTTAACCTATAATCGCCATGCTGTTGTTTGTCTTGAATGCTTCTGGTTATTGTGAGCTTGCAAATACATTCAATGTACTGACCTAGTGTGTCATGTCAGTTTGCAGGTCGTGCCTGGATTGCTTGCTTGTTTGGTGTTGTTCCTATGTTCGCGAGCTAGGATAAATGTTCCAGCCAGAGTCCCTGCAGATTGGAGTCCATCATCGCCGTTCGTTGTTCCGCTGCCTCAACTTGTTATGCTGCTTGCATAGAGCAACTGAGGATGGCGTAGTGGTCGCCGTGCTGATGTTATTCATTGTAATATCGAAGACCATGTATTCATATTCGTGTTGTAATAGAAAGCTGGTTTGTTCTATGCTAAGCAGTGATGTATTCCAGAAGACTTCACCTCGATCTCTGGGCTGGAATACGGGGTGTTCCGGTTTTCTCCGAGCCGGAGTGCCACAGGCTTGGTATCAGAGCAAGTATGGCTATAGAGCGTCCTAGTCCGCTGGAACATTAGAAAACGGTAGTATAGGGTCTAGTTGTTGCCCTTGCTTGCTGCATTTGGTTGTTGCATTTGTTTGCTGCATATAGTCTTATTTCGGTTACCGTTAACCCCTGTTTCATGCGTAGATGGCGGTCAACTTCCATGAGTTCAGTGCCCTCCCCAGAGCTCCCAGTCCTGTTCCCATTGAGTTCAGTCCCACTCCTGCACCTCTCAACTTTGCCACCCTCCTTGGCGATATGTGTCGCAATATTTATTCCCTCGGAGATCCACCCCAGTATCAAGTATTCCAATGTTCTGCCCGTGGAAGAATTTGGGAATATGTTGCTCATGTTCATCTATCAGCCCCGATTCCTGTCGGTAAGCGCACCTATAGTTTCCACGGTGGTTACGACGCTACTCCCTAGCGTGCCGTTCAGCTTGCCGCAATGGCAGGAATCACCGGTCTTCGTCATCAAGAGAGCATGGTGCAAGAGAACCGTGCTTATCAATATTATCCCATCATCGTCGAGAATCCTAGGCGGATCCAATTTCCCTCCGTCAACCCTCAAGATGACTTGGCTATCCTCGCCATGTCTCATTACATGACAACCGAGTGTCTACTTATTTCTGAGTTAGTCCGAGACGCCATTCTAGCCAGGAGATTGCTTGGTGTCGCTATACATCAGTCTCCGCCAGCTTCTCCAACCTCATCCATCCGGATTTTCAGAGTCGGCGGTTCCACTTGCTACTCCCTTAGCTTCCTCGTCAGTGCGTGAGCGTTTGCTCAAGTGTAGGGTGTAGTATTTCGTGTAGTACTTGTGCATCTGTTGTAGTATCATGCTTGTGTGTGCCTGTGTGGAGCAGCTTTGTAGCTTGTTTGTTGTGTGCATTGTTGCAATAAATTTCTTTCTCATGCTTCTTTGTTTTGAATCCTCGGTGTTACCCCCTTATGGAAATTACTCCTCGACCCACACCGAATGAGAAGAAGCCTTAAGCAGTACAGATATACACCAAGGAATTCAGTTAAAAGCAATGAGGTTTTTCAGCTGACAACATTGTACCGCAGACATCCGTCTAGATACAAATTGTATTATGATCAGACTTTCAGCAACAAGTACTCGTCAGAGATACACCTTATCGCAGCAATGATTAAATCGGCAAGAGAACAAAATTGGATCCACAGTGCATTTCAAGTAAAAGGTATGGTCTATGCACAATGATTGAATCTGCCATAAGTCAAATTTAAAACATTGCGACGCCCAGAAGTCAGTCCAAATGCACAATGAATTCAGTAAGGACAGTCAGACAATTCTTTTCATATAAATAATCTGCTACCAGACTGACAAAAATATATACATGCCATTCCATTCACCAAGAAAATCTTCCGTCCATCTCCTAATTTATTGACGAAGTGTACAAAGATAAGGTGCCCAGTCTGCATCGGTAGGGAATGAATGGATTCCCATGCAAGATATTCAATCTTCTCAATAAAATACTACAAAAGTTTCTGGCATAAGGTGCCGAGTCTTCCCTAGCAAAGTCTTTAAGGGGGGAAGCTTATGAGGTACGGTACCCCGTTTTCCTCAATAAGATATCCGTTGAAGGCTTCGAGCACGAGCCATCCGGTCTTCCTCAGCACGCTACCCCGGTGGTTTCCAAACGCAAGCTAACCAGTCTTCTTCTATATGACACTAGCACAAGACATTAAATTATGAATTGTTAGCATATGGCAGTGTTTTCCAAGCGGCAGATCTGCAACAGTTGGGTCTGAGACAAAAATCAGTCAGAACAAAGGTATGCCTCGAGAATCAGATATTTGTTCATTCAATGAGTATGCTGCCAAGTCCATGCAAGTCTCTCGCATAAGGAAGAATTTACGGAAAGACAACATTGGGGCAATAGTCTTGGCAGTGATTATCAAGATTAGCCCCGCAAGGTGATATTATTAACCCTGGCACTGTCCGACAGAATCAACAATAGTATTGAGATCTGTATAACCACATGTGAGCCGGATAAATATACCAAGGCTCAAGACATGAATCAGACCAAGGTATAATTGCAAGATATTGCACATGATAGTATTCAGGGCCGCAAAAATAATCAAGGATATATAAGGCCCCGCTCATGCAGTTAAGGGTCTAGATGAAGAAAGTGATAATGAAAGAGCAAGACCAACAATACAAATATGCTGGTTATTGTGTGAGCAATGTGGTATGTATGCCCAAGACAGACTTATTCCATATCAAACCCCGTGAAGATAGGCCTAAGAGGTCTACTCCGTTCTAGTAAGGACCTCATGGCAAGGCAACCATCTCAGTCCATAGTATGCTCAAAACTGTCGGCATTAAATGCCCGAGTCTGTCAAGTCCGAACCCAGGACAACTCAATATATTGACCTCAACACCCGTGATGGAGCATCGCATGGACTGTTATTCCCATGGAGATACTGTCAAAAATGAAGAATCAGTGTGAGAACACATACTTTGAGGATTGTTATCTCTCGCATATGGGAAGCAATTAAAGAATAGCCTGTGTGAATGGGATTCTTTGCCAAGATCACCGCCAGTCAAGTCTGCAAATGTTATCATCAGGAGATGGTGCATTTTTTTCCTATCAGTCACTGCAAGCGACAGTCAAACCTTTGGTACAACTTGGATACTCAAGACTATGAAGCCAGTCAAGATAAGTCAGAAACTCCTGCAAGATGTCAGCATCCGTTAGCAAAACATATATGATCCACATCACTGTTTTGAACCCAGAAGGCGTGCATATATTCAAGGAACCCGATGCCTGGATAGAAGAGATTCTTTGTTCCACGGGAAGATGTGTTCCCCAAATCCGTGGAATATTCTCGGTACTCAATACGAGAATAGAATTTCCAGCAAGGATCTATATCAAGAAGGACCAGTATGTCCGTAAAGATAATATTTTGGGATGCTAGCTCAGCCAACAGATATGAAAGAAAATTTGAGTCAGTATAAACAGGAACATATGAGGTACATCCTGTTAGAATGTCATATACGGCGAAGCAAATCACCCCAGATCAAGACAGTCAGTTAGATCCAATTCAGTGGAAATATTATATGAGAATGAATAAAAGAAACCCGATTTGGAAACGGTTTCTTCAAGTCAGAAAAATTATTTAACCCTGAGCAACCAAATCTCGAGGAAGAGATTTCTTTAAGGGGGAAGGTTTGTAACAGCCTAGATTTTTGCCCTTTTCTTTTTTCCTTTGATTTTCTTGGATTTTTGATTTGATTTGCTTTTCCGTGGCTATGTGGTTCTAAAACTTGGGAAGATCATGTCTTCCTAGGTTTTATAGTGGCTTGTCACCCTCATCATCATCCCTAGATCATTTCATTTCCATCCTTGACCTAACCCAACATTCTTTTTATTGGGAATATTCCTTTTCTGATAACCCTTTTAAACCCTAGGCTGTGAAGCAACCTATATTTCTTTCACTCCCTAAATTCCCAAATAATTATCATAAATTGTTTGGGTCCTATATGGTTCAAATCTCGCAAAACATTTCATTGCCATGTTCAAAAACACTCCTCAAATAATTCTTTTCCTATTCTGCCTTAAATGGCTGTTAGAGTATGTAATGGGCCTAATGGGCCCGTTAGTCTTAGGGTTAATTAGAGATAAGAGTCGCTTGCTTAGGGGTCAAGTAAGCCTTGTTTGGGAGTCAACTAAACCTCTCTATATAAAGAGAGGAGATGTATCAATCTAATCAAGCAAGAATTAAGAAGGAAATTCCTTCCATCTTGCCCGGCCGTGGGCAAAAGGCCCCCAGCTGGCTCTCTCGCGCCCTCCTCCTAGCAGCGCCTTAACAATTTGGTATCAGGTAGCTTAGTTCCGATCATGTCTTCGTCGCTGCCCACCCCGTCGCTTCCACTACCGACCGTCACCACCGCGCCGCTGGCCATCTACACCGCGCCGCTGCCCTCCCTGTCCGCGCCGCTGGTCGCATCCTCCGGCGCCGCCACCGCCCAGATGCCGGCGCCCTCCATCGCACCACCGTCCGCCTTCTACACCCCGGAGGAGATCACCGGGGTCCTCAACGACCTTGTCACCGCCGTCCAGGGGATCCGGCTGTACCTGGCCAGCCCCTACGGGCCGCCGCCCCTGCCGCTGACCGCCACTGCTGGGCCGCCGACCCTGTTGTGGTACTCGCCGCATCCAGGGGCCTCAGCGGCATTCGCTGGGACGCTGCTGCCCTAGTTGCAGCTGTCGCCCGCTGCCGCCCCGCAGTGGCCGGCACCGGCTCCCGCCGCGCCTCCAGCGCCCATCGCCGCCCCCGCGCCATCGTGGCTGCCGTGGCAGCCGCTGCACCAGGCGGCCTTCGCCACGCTCGCCGGACCACTGTAGCTTCCATCCATCGCCACCACCGCCCAGCCCTGGCTGCAGTGACAGCCGCCGCTCCTAGTGGCCATGCCCGGCGCTCCGCCGTAGCAGCTGCTGCCGCTGCCCGATGCGCCACCGCCACAGCCGCTGCAGCTGCAGCAGCCACCGCCGGTCAGCTCCGGCCCCGCATCGACCGCGCCGGCGGGAGTCCCACTCCACCAAGTCCAGTCCCCGTCGTCGTCACCGCTTCCGTCTTGGATCGCTACCTGCCACGTGTCGGTGGCGGTGAGGCTGCAGGCTACTGCGTGCGGCCTCCTAGCGCGTCGGCGTGTGCGGGAGATGCGTGGTCTGCAGCTGCCGCTCCTCCAAGTTGCCCTTCGCTGCACAAAGGACCTCGATCTCATCCGCTGCGCCGGGGATCTTGGGCATGCGGTTTCCCCCACGGGCAGCGGGCATGCTGTTTTCCCCGCGGGCAGCGACCTCAAAGTCTGCGACATCGACGGTTGGGAGGGCGCACCCCTCCTCGTCATTCTCCATCGCAGGCCCTCCACTCTTCCCTGTGCGGTGCAGACCAACAGCCATCCGGCAGGAAGAAGCCATGGTGTCACCGACAGCAGCGCACCATGTAGCACCACTGCATTCCGTCACCGGCCGCCGCGAGAGCGCCTCTGCCGGTCACTCTTGCAACCACTTCCAGGTGGTCCTACACATGCACTTCTTTTGTCTAGATGGTGTCCATGGGATCCAGGTGGCTGTACACGTGCACGTCCGACGTGCGGATGGTGTTCACTTTTTGTTAAGGGGTCCAAAATAAAGCGTCCCAGTCCATTTCAGGTTGAGAATAATAAAACAAGCCGAGATGTAAAAGGCTTGTTTTTAGGTGTTCGGTTTGTGTTGCATCGAGTCATGGTTATAAGTTGGTTAGGCTGCAGCTTGAGGACAAGCTACATGTCTAGGTGGGGTGTAGTGTTAGAGTATGTAATGGGCCTAATGGGCCCGTTAGTCTTAGGGTTAATTAGAGATAAGAGTCGCTTGCTTAGGGGTCAAGTAAGCCTTGCTTGGGAGTCAAGTAAACCTCTCTATATAAAGAGAGGAGATGTATCAATCTAATCAAGGAAGAATTAATAAAGAAATCCCTTCCATCTTGCCCGGCCGTGGGAAAAAGGCCCCCGGCCGGCCCTCTCGCGCCCTCCTCCTAGGAGCGCCATAACAATGGCACTTTGCAAAGGAAGTGCCATTTATCTTTGCCCAATTCAACCCAAACTTCTTGGACATCTTTTACTGTCCATATAATTGCCTCATGCCAATATTCAACTCAATTTTCCTAGTAAATATTCCTGAGCAAATTTTCAAAGTTCCTGTCCAAGGGAAGTGATTGTGAAGGAAGTACAAGCTAGGCATATCTAAATGAGTTGAAATTTTGCAAGGTCCTTCCTATGATCAAATCATGACTCTCTACCAAATTTGAGCTCATGTAACTCATCTATGTGAGCCCAGCTCCAGATCTTGGTTTCTGGTCAGATTTTCAGGTTGTGAAGCAACTATATTTTCTATTGCTTCATTTCAGCTTGAAATTTTCAAGGACATTCTCCTATCCATATAAACTCTCTTCAAAAAGTTTTGGCTCAATCCATTACACCATTCGCCCTGTGCAATTTTTCCAAGTTTCTGTCCAAGGCATCTTCATATCTTCAAATCATTGGGCCATGACCAAATTCAGCTCAATCCCAATTGATATGTGAGTGCTACTTCATGTTTTGTATTTCTGTCCAGTCTGGTGGTTTCTACAGTAACCACTAGCTAAACTCCCCTTCTTGAGCTGAAACTTTGCCATCTTAATCACCTTAGTGTGTGAAAATCACCAGACAAATTATTTACCACGTTACCAAGCTGGTGTCACCACAGAAAGTTACAAGCACCTTCCTGATGATTTACTTTGGAGCTAAGTGCAAATCACTTATTTGCCCTTGGACCGATTTATTTCCTCATTTTGACTAAGGGCACGACGGTCTATCTTCTGGACATGGTCGGCCCGGCCAAAACGCACCGTTTGCACCAGTGCCTGTGGTGATCACACTAGCGTCACACACATTGCATGCTCTAGCTCGGTCCGGCCACTGTGCTCGTCTCCTCCCTCCTCGTCTCAACGTCCAACCATGTCCTGGAGCTTCCCCGTGATCGACTGCATCTCACTGCGTCGCTGCCTCGTCGTGGTTCACCTTAAATGCGTCGCAAACGCCATGCCCAACCTATGTCCACCATTAGAGCACTGCACAAGCTCGCTAGCGTTGCTCTAGAGCCCTCCCCTCGGCTATATAAGGGTGCTCCGAGCCCTCTCGCAGCCCATCCACTCCTCATTTGCCTCCCTAGCCCACCGGAGTCCTCGGTCCCTCTTCTTTTCGCCAAAGATCACCATGGTCGCCTCGGTTCCTCCTCGGTTCCGGCAAACCAAGCCCCTCTCCTCTCCTCCAGAGTTGTCCACTAGCTTCCCCGCATCCTCGCGCGTCGCCCCACCCACTTGTCCATCGCTGAGAGTCTCGTGGCCGCGTCCCCAAGTCCGGCTGCTGCTCGTCCCATTCGGGCACCTCACCGCCCAACCGTCTCGAGCCTCCTCGTGTTTCCCCGAATCCACCAACAAACTCCCCACCTCCCGTAGAGACGCCCCACCCCCACATCTCTTGCCGGAGCACCTTGCTTTGTCGAGCATCACCACCGGCCGCCCGCCTCTGCTCCTCCCTGCCGCCACTCACCGTAGTCGCACCCTGGCGTCCAGTTGGTCCCTCTCTACAGGTATGGACGCAAGAGGCTGGGCCACGCCCGCCGGTGCCCTCTGCTTGGCTGGGCCTAGCTGGAGCTGCCAGGGCCCCTCGCCGGCAGCGCCCCTGCCCTCCTCTGCTTCTGTCGTGACCAGGCAGGAGAGGAGGAAGACGACGTACCTGCGCCCTCCCCCTGCGCGCGGGCCCCTTTTGTCAGCTGCTCAAGCCGGGCCCCGCCATCGCTACGTCACGTAAGTGGAAACGGGTTTCCCTGGAGTACGTTTTCATTTGACGAAAGCGTACTCCTTTCCTTCTTTTCATTAGATGCATTTTCTCCTCTGGAAAACGTATTACCTTATACTACGGCCTGGAATGCGTTTTCTCTTCTAATAAAGCGTATTTTCTAATATGCGCCTCTGCCTTATCCACTCAGGGACCTGTTTGCTGAAGAAATATTCACAGATTGGTCCTTCTTCTTCCAAACCTCATAACTCCGCAACCGTAACTCCGATCGAGGTGAAACCAGCGCTCACTTCTTCGTATCGTCCAGCTCTTTTTGTTGGTAACATTTTCACTAGGTGGTCTTGTTGGCGTTCTGGGAACGGGGGTCCCCAGACTTGCCTGCCTGCGGCCCGCGGCGTGGCTTAGCCAGTAGGCCGTACGACCCATCTTCACCAACAAAGCACCCAAGACCCTCGCGAGGGGCCAAGCCTCGCGAGGCGGACGATGCAAGACCTCCTCTGGAGTGGCCTAGCTAGGTAGGCTCACGAGGAGCAGAGCTATCAAGGCAAGGCGAACCTCACGAGGTTGTCGTGACGTGAGCCGTGACGATCGACACCAGGCGGGCGCCAGCGCACACAGCGCCCATGTTTCCTCTTTGGTGCAAAGAGGGCAAGCGCAGCTGCGGAGTACCGAGGCCTCAGGTAAAGGTTGCCATTTTGATGCAACAAGACCAAGACCATGGACTGCAAGACGGAGGTCATCGTGGAGCCCAGAACAGCGTCACCACCAGAACTTTGTGCAGGCGAAGACTACTTTTGTCAGGATAGCTTGTACTAGCTGTCCCCCTTCAAATTAGCCCGCCATTGTTGGCTCCCTTCCCGCTCGATATTTGGGAAGAGGACCAGGGCATCTATAAATAGGACTAGCCACCACAGGGGAAAAGGGGAAAAAGGGAGAGGACGATCTGATCTTAGCTTGAGAGAGACCACCCCCCACACACAAGCTCACCGAGCTCAAGAACGCCTCAACCTCAGGAGGCCGTTCTTCCCTTGTATCATTCATCATCAGCCTAAGAGGCAATCCACCACCACACTGGAGTAGGGCATTACACCACAACGGTGGACCGAACCAGTATAAACCCTGTGTCCTTCTATGTTGTGAGTTCGTCGAGTTCGTCCGCGAGATCCTAGCAAGCTAAGTGTAGATCGGTTGAAGGGAAAGACTTCGCGCGCACCCCAGTGTTCGAACCTTAAGGGTTTATCGGGACCCCATACCCCGACATTTGGCGCGCCAGGTAGGGGTGCGCCGGAGCTTTTCTCCATCAACCAGCGCCCCATACCGCCGCACCGCGCTCCCATGGTAGGTACCTCGCCACCGACCTCCTCGGCCGGCGCCAGCAGCAGGGAGTCTGGGTACCGAGCCCTGGCCCCCGCTCTCCCGCGGGTGCAGTAGCCGGTCAAGTTCAGGCCGGAGATGCCGCTGCGTTACGATGGCGTGGCAGACTCGACGCTCTTCCTCCTAGCATATGAGGAGGCCGTCCTCGAAGCCGGAGGTGACAACAAGATCATGGCAAACTTGTTCCCCCTGGCCCTCGCCGGCGAGCCGCGCGCCTGGCTGCTCGGCCTCCCGGGATCCATGATGACGTCCTGGGGGGAACTCCGCGACCTCTTCACTACGCGCTATGGGGCACCGGCACACCAGCAGTCGCGGCACTGCTGGGCGGCTCCCAAGCACCTCCTTCAGATCGCCACATCAAGCCTTTCTTCTGCCAGATTGGGGCCGCCTGCAAGCGCCCGGGGGCTCCGCCGGGTTGGGCCGCGCCGGAAGCCGACCTCACCTTCGACTTGGAAGACCACCCCGGCTCCACCGCCGGCTCAGGGATGCTTCCGATGCTCTGCACGCCCACCATCTGTAACGTGTCCATCACCAAGACCCTCATCGACGGCAATGCTGGTCTCAACCTACTCTTCGTGGAAGCTTTCAGCCTTCTTCATGTGCCGCTCGAACGACTCGGCCTCAGCAAGCCCTTCACAGGGGTGGGCGGTTGATACGTCTCCAACGTATCTATAATTTTTTATTGCTCCATGCTATATTATCTACTGTTTTGGACATTATTGGGCTTTATTATCCACTTTTATATTATTTTTGGGACTAACCTATTAACTGGAGGCCCAGCCCAGAATTGCTGTTTTTTTGCCTATTTTAGGGTTTCGAAGAAAATGAATATCAAACGGAGTCCAAACGTAATGAAACCTTCGAGAATGTGATTTTCTCAACAAACAAGACCTGGGAGACTTGGACCCTACGTCAAGACACAAAAGAGGAGGCCACGAGGTAGGGGGGCGCGCCTACCCCCCTGTTGCTCCACCGACATACTCCTTCCTCCTATATATACCTACGTACCCCCAAACGATCAGATACGGAGCCAAAACCCTAATTCCACCGCCGCAACTTTCTGTATCCACGAGATCCCATCTTGGGGCCTGTTCCGGAGCTCCGCTGGAGGGGGTATCCATCACGGAGGGCTTCTACATCATCACCATAGCCCCTCCGATGAAGTGTGAGTAGTTTACCTCAGACCTACGGGTCCATAGTTATTAGCTAGATGGCTTCTTCTCTCTTTTTGGATCTCAATACAATGTTCTCCCCCTCTCTTGTGGAGATCTATTCGATGTAATCTTCTTTTTGCGGTGTGTTTGTTGAGACCGATGAATTGTGGGTTTATGATCAAGTCTATCTATGAACAATATTTGAATCTTCTCTGAATTCTTTTATGTATGATTGGTTATCTTTGCAAGTCTCTTTGAATTATTAGTTTGGTTTGGCCTACTAGATTTATCTTTCTTGCAATGGGAGAAGTGCTTAGCTTTGGGTTCAATCATGCGGTGTCATTTCCCAGTGACAGTAGGGGCAGTAAGGCACATATTGTATTGTTGCCATCGAGGATAACAAGATGGGGTTTTCATCATGTTGCATGAGTCTATCCCTCTACATCATGTCATCTTGCTTAAGGCGTTACTCTGTTTTTTAAGTTAATACTCTAGATGCATGCTGGATAGCGGTCGATGCGTGGAGTAATAGTAGTAGATGCAGGCAGGAGTCGGTCTACTTGTCTCGGACGTGATGCCTATATACATGATCATACCTAGATATTCTCATAACTATGCTCAATTCTGTCAATTGCTCAACAGTAATTTGTTCATCCACCGTAGAATACTTATGCTCTCGAGAGAAGCCACTAGTGAAACCTATGGCCCCTGGGTCTATCTTTATCATATTAATCTCCTACTACTTAGTTATTTCTTTTGCTTTTTACTTTGCCTTCATTTTACTTTGCATCTTTATCAAAAAAATACCAAAAATACTATCTTATCATATCTATCAGATCTCACTCTCGTAAGTGGCCGTGTAGGGATTGACAACCCCTATTCATGTTGGTTGCGAGGATTTATTTGTTTTGTGCAGGTACGAGGGACTCGCGCGTAGCCTCCTACTGGATTGATACCTTGGTTCCCAAAAATTGAGGGAAGTACTTACGCTACTTTGCTGCATCATCCCTTCCTCTTCGGGGAAAACTAACACAGTGCTCAAGAGGTAGCAAGAAGGATTTCTGGCGCCGTTGCCGAGGAGGTCTACGCAAAAGTCAACATACCAAGTACCCATCACATACCCTTATCTCCCGCATTACATTATTTTCCATTTGCCTCTCATTTTCCTCTCCCCCTCTTCACCCTTGCCGTTTTATTCGCCCTCTCTCTCTATCCTCCATCTCTTTCTCTATTTGCCTCTTTTTGCCCGCTTGCTTTTTGTTTGCTTGTGTGTTAGTTTGCTTGCTTGTTACGATGGCTCAAGATAATTCTAAATTGTGTGACTTCACCAATACCAACGACAATGATTTTATTAGCACTCCGATTGCTCCTCTTACCGATGCTGAATCTTGTGAAATTAATACTACTTTGCTGAATCTTGTCATGAAAGATCCGTTTTTCGGCCTTCCTAGTGAAGATGCCGCTACCCATCTAAATAGCTTCGTTGATTTGTGTGATATGCACAAGAAGAAAGATGTGGATAACGATATTGTTAAATTGAAGCTATTTCCTTTTTCGCTTAGAGATCGTGCTAAAGCTTGGTTTTCGTCTTTGCCTAAAAATAGTATTGATTCTTGGAACAAGTGCAAAGATGCTTTTATCTCTAAGTATTTTCCTCCTGCTAAGATCATCTCTCTTAGAAACTATATTATGAATTTTAAGCAACTTGATCATGAACATGTTGCACAAGTTTGGGAGAGAATGAAACTAATGATACGTAATTGCCCTACTCATGGTTTAAATTTGTGGATGATTATACAATTTTTTTATGCCGGATTGAATTTTGCTTCTAGAAATCTTTTAGATTCGGCCGCGGGAGGCACTTTTATGGAAATCACTTTAGGATAAGCTACTAAACTCCTAGATAATATTATGGTTAATTATTCTCAATGGCATACTGAAAGATCTACTAATAAAAAGGTGCATGCGATAGAAGAAATTAATGTTTTGAGTGAAAAGATGGATGAACTTATGAAATTATTTGCCAATAAGAGTGTTTCTTCTGATCCTAATGATATGCCCTTGTCTACTTTGATTGAGAATAAAAATGAATCTATGGATGTGAATTTTGTTGGTAGGAACAATTTTGGTAACAACACATATAGAGGAAATTTTAATCCTAGGCCTTATCCTAGTAATCCCTCTAATAATTATGGTAATTCCTACAACAATTCTTATGGAAATTATAATAAGATGCCCTCTGATTTTGAATCTAATATTAAAGAATTTATTACTTTGCAAAAGAATTTTAATACTTTGATTGAAGAAAATTTGCTTAAGATTGATGATTTGGCTAGGAACGTTGATAGAATTTCTCTTGATGTTGATTCTTTGAAACTTATATCTATTCCACCTATACATGATATCAATGAGTCTCTCAAATCCATGAGAATTTCCATTGATGAGTGCAAAGAAAGAACCGCTAGGATGCGTGCTAAGAAAGATGCCTTTATAAGAGCGTGTTCTTCTAGTTCCTATGAAAATAAAGATGAAGATCTAAAAGTTATTGATGTGTCCCCTATTAAATATTTGTTTTGCAATATGAATCTTGATAATGATGGGACTTAATATGATCCACCTTTACCTAGAAGGCGTTCCAAGAATTTGGAATTTTTTATCTTGATACTAAATTGATAAAAGTGGGATTGAAGAAATTAAAACCCTAGATGTTGCTAAACCCACTATTATGGATTTCAAGGAATTTAACTATGAAATTGCTCTTTGATTGATTGTATTTATTTGTTGCAATCCGTGCTAAATTCTCCTCACGCTTATAGTCAAAATAAAGCGTTTACTAAACATATCGTAGATGCCTTGATGCAATCTTACGAAGAAAAACTTGGATTGGAAGTTTCTATCCCTAGAAAACTTTATGATGAGTGAGAACCAACTATTAAAATTAAAATTGAAGATCATGAATGCTATGCTTTATGTGATTTGGGTGCTAGTGTTTCCGCGATTCCAAAAACTTTGTGTGATTTGTTAGGTTTCTGTGATTTTGATGATTGCTCTCTAAACTTGCACCTTGCGGATTCCACTATTAAGAAACCTATGGGAAGAATTAATGATGTTCTTATTGTTGAAAATAGGAATTATGTGCCCGTAGATTTTATTGTTCTTGACATAGATTGCAATCCTTCATGTCCTATTATTCTTGGTAGACCTTTCCTTAGAACGATTGGTGCAATTATTGATATCAAGGAAGGAAATATTAGATTCCAATTTCCCTTAAGGAAAGGCATGGAACACTTTCCTAGAAAGAAAATTAAATTACCTTATGAATCTATTATGAGATCCACTTATGGATTTCCTACCAAAGATGGCAATACCTAGATCTATTCTTGCTTGTTATGCCTAGCTAGGGGCGTTAAACGATAGCGCTTGTTGGGAGGCAACCCAATTTTATTTTTATTCCTTGCTTTTTTCTCCTGTTTAGTAATAAATAATTTATATATCCACTGTTTTGGTTGTGTTTTTTGTGTTTAATTAGTGTTTGTGCCAAGTAGAACCGTTGGGAAGACTTGGAGAAAGTCTTGTTACACTTGCTGTAAAAAACAGAAACTTTAGCGCTCACGAAAAATACTGCCATTTTTATTTGGAAAGTGATATTTAGTTACTTATTTTTGAAGATGATAAATAGATAAATTCCTCACGTCCATAAATTTATTTTAGAATTTTTGGGGTTCCAGATCTTGCGCTAGCTAAAGATTACTACAGACTGTTCTGTTTTTGACAGATTCTGTTTTTCATGTGTTGTTTGCTTATTTTGATGAATCTATGGCTAGTAAAATAGTTTATAAACCATAGAGAAGTTGGAATACAGTAGGTATAACACCAATATAAATAAATAATGAGTTCATTACAGTACCTTGAAGTGGTCTTTTATTTTCTTTCGCTAATGGAGCTCACGAGATTTTCTACTTTAAGTTTTGTGTTGTGAAGTTTTCAAGTTTTGGGTAAAGATTTGATGGATTATGGAACAAGGATTGGCAAGAGCCTAAGCTTGGGGATCCCCATGGCACTCCCAAGATAATATAAGGACACCTAAAAGCCAAATCTTGGGGATGCCCCGGAAGGCATCCCCTCTTTCGTCTACTTCTATTGGTAACTTTACTTGGAGATATATTTTTATTCACCACATGATATGTGTTTTGCTTGGAGCGTCTTGTATTATTTGAGTCTTTATTTGTTAGTTTACCACAATCATCCTTGCTGTACACACCTTTTGAGAGAGCCATACATGATTTGGAATTTGTTAGAATACTCTATGTGCTTCGCTTATATCTTTTGAGTTATATAGTTTTGCTCTAGTATTTCACTTATATCTTTTAGAGCACGATGATGGATTTGTTTTATAGAAACTATTGATCTCTCATGCTTCACTTAGATTATTTTTAGAGTCTTAAATAGCATGGTAATTTTCTTAAAATCCTAATATGCTTGGTATACAAGATTAATGATAAAACTTTCTTATGAGTGTGTTGAATACTATGAGAAGTTTGGTGCTTGATAATTGTTTTGAGATATAGAGATGGTGATATTAAAGTTGTGCTAGTTGATTAGTTGTGTATTTGAGAAATACTTGTGTTAAAGCTTGTGATTCCCATAGCATGCACATATGGTGAACCGTTATGTGATGAAGTCAGAGCATGATTTATTTTTTGATTGTCTTCCTTATGAGTGGCGGTCGGGGACGAGCGATGGTCTTTTCCTACCAATCTACTCCCCTAGGAGAATGTGCGTAATACTTTGCTTTGATAACTTGTAGATTTTTGCAATAAGTATATGAGTTTTTTATGACTAATGTTGAGTCCATGGATTATACGCACTCTCACCCTTCCATCTTTGCTAACCTCTCTAATACCGAGCACCTTTCGCCGGTATCATACACCCACCATATACCTTCCTCAAAACAGCCACCATACCTACCTATTATGGCATTTCCATAGCCATTCCGAGATATATTGGCATGCAACTTTCCACCGTTCCGCTTCATCATTGTCATATTTCTTAGCATGATAATGTAGTTGACATCGTATTTGTGGCAAAGCCACCATTCATAATTCTTTCATACATGTCACTCTTGATTCATTGCATATCCCGGTACACCACTGGAGGCATTCATATAGAGTCATATTTTGTTATAAGTATCGAGTTGTAATTGTTGAGTTGTAAGAAAAATAAAAAGTGTGATGATCATCATTATTAGAGCATTGTTCCAGTGAGGAAAGGATGATGGAGCCTATGATTCCCCCACAAGTCAGGATGAGACTCCGACGAAAAATAGAAAAAAAGAGAAGGAAAAGAGGCCATAAAAAGAGAGAGAGAGAGAGAAAAGGCCCAAAAAAATGAGAGAAAAAGAGAGAAGGGAAAATGTTACTATCCTTTTACCACACTTGTGCTTCAAAGTTGCACCATGATATTCATAGTAGAGAGTCTCTCATGTTATCACTTTCATATACTAGTGGGAATTTTTCATTATAGAACTTGGCTTGTATATTCCAATGACGGGCTTCATCAAAATGCCCTAGGTCTTCATGAGCAAGCAAGTTGGATGCACACCCACTTAGTTTCTTTTTGAGCTTTCATATACTTATAGCTCTAGTACATCCGTTGCATGGCAATCCCTACTCACTCACATTGATATCTATTGATGGGCATCTCCATAGCCCATTGATACGCCTAGTTGATGTGAGACTATCTTCTCCCTTTTTGTCTTCTCCACAACCACCATTCTATTCCACCTATAGTGCTATGTCCATGGCTCACGCTCATGTATTGCGTGAAGACTGAAAAAGTTAGAGAATGTCAAAAGTATGAAACAATTGCTTGGCCTGTCATCGAGGTTGTGCATGATTTAAATATTTTATGTAGTGAAGATGGAACATAGCCAGACTATATGATTTTGTAGGGATAACTTTCTTTGGCCATGTTATTTTGAGAAGACATAATTGCTTTGTTAGTATGATTGAAGTATTACTATTTTTATGTCAATATTAAACTTTTGTCTTGAATCTTTTGGACCTGAATATTCATACCACAATTAAGAAGAATTAATTAAAATTATGCCAAGTAGCACTCCGCATCAAAAATTCTGTTTTTATCATTTACCTGCTCGAGGACGAGCAGGAATTAAGCTTGGGGATGGTTGATACGTCTCCAATGTATCTATAATTTTTGATTGCTCCATGCTATATTATCTTCTATTTTGGACATTATTGGGCTTTATTATCCACTTTTCTATTATTTTTGGGACTAACCTATTAACCGGAGGCCCAGCCCAGAATTGCTGTTTTTTGCCTGTTTTAGGGTTTCGAAGAAAAGGAATATCAAACGGAGTCCAAATGAATGAAACCTTCGGGAACCTGATTTTCTCAACAAACAAGACCCGGGAGACTTGGACCCTACGTCAAGACACAGAAGCGGAGGCCACAAGGTAGGGGGGCGCGCCTACCCCCAAGGCGCGCCCTCCACCCTCGTGGGCCCCCTGTTGCTCCACCGACATACTCCTTCCTCCTATATATACCTACGTACCCCCAAACGATCAGATACGGAGCCAAAACCCTAATTCCACCGCCGCAACTTTTTGTATCCATGAGATCCCATCTTGGGGCCTGTTCCGGAGCTCCGCTGGAGGGGGTATCCATCACGGAGGGCTTCTACATCATCACCATAGCCCCTCCGATGAAGTGTGAGTAGTTTACCTCAGACCTACGGGTCCATAGTTATTAGCTAGATGGCTTCTTCTCTCTTTTTGGATCTCAATACAATGTTCTCCCCCTCTCTTGTGGAGATCTATTCGATGTAATCTTCTTTTTGCGGTGTGTTTGTTGAGACCGATGAATTGTGGGTTTATGATCAAGTCTATCTATGAACAATATTTGAATCTTCTCTGAATTCTTTTATGTATGATTGGTTATCTTTGCAAGTCTCTTTGAATTATTAGTTTGGTTTGGCCTACTAGATTTATCTTTCTTGCAATGGGAGAAGTGCTTAGCTTTGGGTTCAATCATGCGGTGTCATTTCCCAGTGACAGTAGGGGCAGCAAGGCACATATTGTATTGTTGCCATCGAGGATAACAAGATGGGGTTTTCATCATATTGCATGAGTCTATCCCTCTACATCATGTCATCTTGCTTAAGGCGTTACTCTATTTTTTAAGTTAATACTCTAGATGCATGCTGGATAGCGGTCGATGCGTGGAGTAATAGTAGTAGATACAGGCAGGAGTCGGTCTACTTGTCTCGGACATGATGCCTATATACATGATCATACCTAGATATTCTCATAACTATGCTCAGTTCTGTCAATTGCTCAACAGTAATTTGTTCACCCACCGTAGAATACTTATGCTCTCGAGAGAAGCCACTAGTGAAACCTATGGCCCCCGGGTCTATCTTTATCATATTAATCTCCTACTACTTAGTTATTTCCTTTGCTTTTTACTTTGCCTTCATTTTACTTTGCATCTTTATCAAAAAAATACCAAAAATACTATCTTATGATATCTATCAGATCTCACTCTCGTAAGTGGCCGTGTAGGGATTGACAACCCCTATTCGCGTTGGTTGCGAGGATTTATTTGTTTTGTGCAGGTACGAGGGACTCGCGCGTAGCCTCCTATTGGATTGATACCTTGGTTCTCAAAAACTGAGGGAAATACTTACGCTACTTTGCTGCATCATCCCTTCCTCTTCGGGGAAAACCAACGCAGTGGTCAAGAGGTAGCAGCGATGGAGCTGTTCACCCCTTGGGGCAGATCCGCCTCCCTGTCACCTTTGGCACGCGGGATAACTATCGCACCGAGCTGGTGGACTTCGACATCGCCCGCATCGGTCTCCCGTACAATACCATCCTCGGGTAGCCGACCCTCGCTCAGTTCATGGCGGCAACTCACCCGGCCTACAACCTCATGAAGATGCCAGAGAGCAAGGGCGTCCTCACCATCCAAGGGGACGCTAAGGAGGCCGTGATGGCGCTCAGGCTCGCCTTCAAGACCGCGGCAGCAGCGCAGCCAGCCGGCGCCGGTGCGCGGGAGGCCAAGGAGGCCGTGCCCACCAAGAAAAAGCAGTTGTTCACCCAAGACAAGGCAGAGACCAAGAAGGTGCCGGTCAACGAGGATGGGTCTTCAGGAGCCACCTTCACCATAGGAACCGGCCTTAACCCGGGGCAAGAAGAAGCTTTGGTGAGGTTCTTGCGCACAAACAAGGATATATTCGCGTGAGAGCCCGATCAACTGGTAGGGGTCCCGAGAGAGGTAATCCAGCATCATCTAAAGGTGTGCCCCAACGTACGCCCCGTGAAGCAGCGAGCAAGATGGCAGTCCACTAAGAAGCAGGCCTTCATCGTCCAAGAGACATGCAAGCTGGAGGCGGCAGGTACAATCCGGAAAGTTCGATACCCCGAATGGCTGGCGAACCCCGTTGTAGTGCGGAAGAAAGGCGGGAAGGAACGGATGTGCGTCAACTTCACCAACCTAAACAAAGCCTGCCCCCAGGACCCATTCCCCCTTCCGCGCATCGATCAAATCGTCGACTCCACCGCCAACTGCGACCTGCTGTGTTTCTTGGATGCATTCTCTGGATACCATTAGATCAAGATGGCGGTGGAGGATGTGGAGAAGACGGCCTTGTTGACACCATGTCGGGTGTACTGCTACACCTTCATGCCTTTCGGCCTTCGCAACGCGGGCGCAACCTTTTAGCGGTTGATGCACATCGCCTTGGGACTGCAGCTCAGCAGGAATATAGAGACCTACGTTAATGACATAGTGGTTAAATCTTGCGAGGCGAGGACGTTGATTCAAGACTTGGAGGAGACCTTCGAGAGCTTGCGCCAAGTGAACTTGAGGCTTAACCCGGAAAAGTGTGTGTTTGGCGTCCCATCCGGCAAGTTGCTAGGGTTTCTCGTATCCCACAGAGGGATCGAGGCAAACCCGGAAAAGATCAAGGCCATCGAAGACATGAGCCCACCACAGACCCTCAAGGAGATGCAAAAACTGGCAGAACGGGTGACCACGTTAGGGCGTTTCATCTCTAAGCTAGGCGAGCACGCCTTGCCCTTCTTTAAGCTCATGAAGAAGAAAGGCCCCTTCGAGTGGACCCCGAAGGCCGACCAGGCCTTCCGAGACCTCAAGAAATACCTCACCAGCCCCCCAGTGATGGTGGCACCACGGCCTCTCGAGCCTCTCTTGCTCTACCTTGCCGCCACCCCGTACTCTGCCAGCGCGGCATTGGTGGCGGTTCGGGAAGAGCGTCAAGATAAGGGTAGAGCTGATACAACATCGGGCCGGAGAGGTGCAGCGAAGCCATCAGCGGCGGAAGACCTAGCTCAGCAGAGCAACATCATGAAGGCTCCCGAGGGCGGTCAGGTCTCAGGAGACCCATCACCTCAGGACATGCCGCAATCTACGCGGGACCCGAGACTCAATGGTGTACCGGCCCTTGTCGAGCACCCAGTGTACTTCGTCAGCACTGTACTACGGGACGCGAGGGCGCGCTACCCCATGCTGCAGAAGCTCCTGCTTGCACTTTTGGTGGCCTTGCACAAGCTGCGACACTACTTCCAGGGGCACCCCATCAAGGTCATCTCGTCTTACCCGTTGGAGAGGATACTCAGGAGCCCAAACTCAGCCGGAAGGGTCGCTGAATGGAACATCGAGCTGCAAGCATTTCAGCTGGAGTTTAGCACCACCAGGGTTATCAAGGGAGCCGCACTTGCTGATTTTGTGGCAGAATGGACAGATGCCCCGGCTCTTGAGGAAGGAGAAGACCGGTCCACTTCCCCAAGAAGCGAGGCGCCAGACGGCTGGGTCATGTATTTTGATGGCGCCTTTGTGCACCAGGGCGCGGGGGCTGGAGCAGTGCTCATCTCGCCCACTCAGGACAAGCTTTGTTACGCCGTGCAACTCTGCTTTCAGCACGGCGAGAAGGTCTCTAACAATATCGCAGAATACGAGGGCCTCATAGCCGGCCTGAAGGCTGCGGCGGCTATGGGGGTGAGACGCCTTACCGTCAAGGGCGACTCGCAGCTCCTCGTCAACTTCTCTAACAAAGTGTACGAGCCAAAGGACGAGCACATGGAGGCCTACCTTGCTGAGGTGCGCAAAATGGAAAAACAGTTTGCAGGCTTGGAGTTGTAGCACGTGCCCCGGGGCACCAACAAGGAAGCCAACGACATCGCCAAGAGAGCATCCAAGTGGCAACCGCAGGAGCCCGGCGTCTTGGAAGAGCGGCTCTTCAAGCCGTCAGCTACGCCGCCTCTTTCAAGCACGACTCAGACTCGGGAGGAGCTCCCTCAGCCCCCGGCCTCGGGAGCCCCAGATTGCGGCCCAACCTCAGGAGTTCGGCTGCTCTTGGCACTCGAGCCCCAGGAGGAGTGCTGGACCAAGGAGTTCAGGGAGTACCTGATGCACGGGACACTGCCGAAGAAAGAAGAGGACGCGGAGCGCGTGTCCCGACAGGCCACATCATACTGCATTCAAGACGGCGAGTTGTATAGGAAACGACCGAACGACGTCACGCTGCGCTGCATCTCCAGTGATCAAGGGAGGGAGCTGCTGACTAACATACACGGCGGGGACTGTGGACATCAGTCATCATCACGGACCCTCGCCGGCAAGGCCTTCCGCAGCGGATTCTATTGGCCTACAACACTTAACAATGCTGCCGAGATGGTGAAGTCCTGCGAAGCTTGCCAATTCCACGCCAAGCAAATCCATCCGCCTGCTCAGGGCTTCCAAACCATCCTGCTCACGTGGCCGTTTGCGGTCTGGGGGCTGGACATCCTAGGCCCGTTCCCGCGAGCGCCAGGGGGCTACCACTATCTCTATGTCGCCATCAATAAGTTCACTAAGTGGGCAGAGGTGGAAGCCGTCCGAACCATTCCAGCCGGCTGTGCCGTCAAGTTCATCAAGGGCCTCGTGAGCCGCTTCGGGGTCCCCAACAGCATCATCACAGATAACGGCTCATAGTTCACTAGTAACCTCTTTAAAACCTACTATGCTAACCTTGGAACGCAGATCTCCTACGCTTCGGTAGCCCACCCCAGGAGCAATGGTCAGGCCGAGCGCGCCAACGCTGAGGTCCTAAGGGGCCTCAAGACCAAGACCTTCAAGAAGAAGCTGGAGGCCTACGGCAGGGGCTGGCACGACGAGCTCCAGTCCGTGCTGTGGTCCATCCACACCACCGCTACCAAGCCAACGGGCGAGACTCCGTTCTTGCTCGTCTACGGAGCAAAAGCAGTCCTCCCTCACGGGGTTAGGCATCACGCCGCACGGGTCCTGGCGTTCGAGGAAACGCAGCAGGACGCCATGCGGGGGATGGATCTCGTGCTGGGGGAGGAACAACGTCACGAAGCTGCATTAAGGGTGGCAAGGTACCAGCAAGCGTTGCGGCGCTACCACTGCCGCAACATTTGCTCCAGGACGCTCGAGATGGGTGACCTGGTCCTGAGGCGGGTCCTCTCCAGGGAAGGCTTGCACAAGCTCTCACCCATGTGGGAGGGCCCGTTCAGGGTCGTTCACATCACCAAGCCTGGCGCCATGCGCTTGGAGACGCAAGAGGGGACACCCATCCAAAACGCCTGGAACATCCAGCACCTCCGGAAGTTCTACCCATGAAGCAAGGCCCAGAGCGTGAGAAGCAAGGCCCAGAGCCTGAGAAGCAAGGCCCCGAGCCTGAGAAGCAAGGCCCCGAGCCTGAGAAGCAAGGCCCAGAGCCTGAGAAGCAAGGCCCAGAGCCTGAGAAGCAAGGCCCAGAGCTTGAGAAGCAAGGAGCAGAGCCTGAGAAGCAAGGCACAGAGCCTGTGAAGCAAGGCCCAGAGCCTGTGAAGCAAGGCCCGGTGCCTGTGAAGAATCGCCGCCCGTGACACTCTCACGTAATAATGAGTTGGGGCTATACATGCCTCAGAGTCTCAGGAGCGCCGGCCTCAGGCCCTGGGGCTCCCTCCCACGCCTAGTGGACAACACTTAGCTCCATGCTGGTGAGAAGACTTGAAGACTAGATTAGGTGACGGACGCGGCTTTTCATTTGCTTTCCGTAGTTGGCTTGCTTTTCCTTAATCGAGTTTGCCTTTGGCGTTCCTTGCTGATTTGGTTCCTTCGCCTTTTACTGCGTTTTTCGGCTCTGGTTTACCCGTGATCTCTCTCTCTCTCTCTCGCATACCTCGCGAAGGGGCTAGGCAGGTGCCCTCGCGAGCTTTTCCTTCTCCCTGCCTTCTCGCGAGTCACCCTTGTTTGAGCCTGGAAGCTGGCGCAACTCTCCTAAATCCGTGCCCCTCGGGTACCGTGATGCAAAGCGCCAAGTCAAGGTTCGGGTGAATGGCAAAATCCTCTAACGCACCCCCTAACAAATTCTTGCAGTTCCTGAGCAAACGCAGATATCTCATGAAGGAAGGGGCATCCCAAACACGCCAGGTTAGGTTATCTCTGCGTAAAATAACAACATGGCATGGGAATAACACGCACATTGCATTAACAAAGAACCATAGTTTGATACATGCCCCTCTGGGCCCATACTGGTTTCATTTTCTGGTGCAGGGAAACAAAGGAAAAAACCAAACAAAGCGGCGTTTCAACAATCTGCGGGGGCAGGCCCTTAGCGACGCCCAAGCCTAGCTAGACCCCTCCCCGCGCTTCACGGAGGCGTGGCGATGAGATGACCCGCTGCCTCCTTCAAGCGAGCGCGGCGGCTGATTGTAGCAACAGCTGCTGTAGTTGTCGCAGGAGGGAGAGTCGTCGTAGCTGGAGTAGATGTGGTCGCCGCTGAGGGCAGGCTCACTCTCACCCTCGTCACGACTGTCGCCAAGGCCGAGCATCTCCTCGCCGTTGTTCGTCTCGGGGCAGCATCCGATGCGGCGGCCATTTTCCCCGAACACCCTCACGAAGAGGGTTGACCCATCGTCATACTTGAAGTGGAGCGTGCACCGCCTGCCCAGGCCGCACGCGCGGGCGAACGTCTGCCAACCGCGGGCCAGGGCTATGTTGCCCGCGGCAGAAGTCTCGACCGCGACCCAGGAGGCCTTGCTGCAGCAATCATTCACCTGCAACCAGAGCCCCCTGGACCAGGGGCCGGCAGCTCAGCGACAAAGAAGCGCGGAAGCTGGAGCCAGTTGCCGGCCGGGTTTTCTGACCAAACAGCGAACTCCGGCGACACCTCCGCTGAATGGAAGCGCGGGCGGGGAGGCCTCGCCACCATCGCGCACCTTCCCCCGTTGACTGGGCCGCCACGATTGGGACGGCCCCCTCCGCATGCCGTGGCGCCTCCTCGATGATGGGCCATGGCGGGGGTCGCAGCGTGCTTGCGCGGGCGGCCGCGACCGCGGTTGGGCACCAGGGAACCAGGGCCCTCGCGAGGGGCCTTACCCTTCTCGACGACAGAGAACTTCCTTTGAGGCGCCATCGGAGGCACTGCAAGCAATGGAGCAAGAAGGAGGAAGCAAGCAAGGAAGAAATGGGCAACGGGGGTCCGCCCCCCTCCCCATTTATAGCAAGAGAAGGCCAACCGGCGTCCCCCGCGATCGCAGGTAATGATGGTTTCCCTTGCATGTCGCAAGGACTTGTCAAGTCGTGCAGTCGTCAAGGCAGCGTGGGGAAGCGGAGACGCCCACGTCCAATCAACCGCCACGCGTCAACCGAGGCCGCAGGCTTTTGGGGCTCGTGGTGCTTTGAGCTTGACCCTTGGCTTTGCCGTGAAGCCAAGCCCGCGCGCACCTTGGCCCCCGGGGCTACTGTCGGCGTTCTGGGAACGGGGTCCCCAGACTTGCCTGCCTGCGGCGCGCGGCGTGGCTGAGCCAGCAGGCCATACGGCCCATCGTCACCAACAAAGCACCCAAGACCCTCGCGAGGGGCCAAGGCTTGCGAGGCGGACGACGCAAGACCTCCTCTGGAGTGGCCTAGCTAGGCAGGCTCAAGAGGAGCGGAGATATCAAGGCGAGGCGAACCTCACGAGGTTCTCGTGACATGAGCCATGATGATCGACACCAAGCGGGCGCCAGCGCGCACAGCGTCCTTGTTTCCTCTTTGGTGCAAAGTGGGCAAGCGCAGCCGTGGAGTATCGAGGCCTCAGGCAAAGGTTTCCATTTCGGTGAAACAAGACCAAGACCATGGACTGCAAGACGGAGGTCATCGTGGAGCCCAGAACAGCGTCACCACCAGAACTTTGTGCAGGCGAAGACTACTTTTGTCAGGATAGCTTGTACTAGCTGTCCCCCTTCAAATTAGCCCGCCATTGTTGGCTCCCTTCCTGCTCGACATTTGGGAAGTGGACCAGGGCCTCTATAAATAGGACTAGCCACCACAGTGGAAAAGGGGAAAAAGGGAGAGGACGATCTGATCTTAGCTTGAGAGGGACCACCCCCACACACAAGCTCACCGAGCTCAAGAACGCCTCAACCTCAGGAGGCTGTTCTTCCCTTGTATCGTTCATCATCAGCCCAAGAGGCAATCCACCACCACACTGGAGTAGGGTATTACACCACAACGGTGGCCCGAACCAGTATAAACCCTGTGTCCTTCTGTGTTGTGAGTTCGTCGAGTTCGTCCGCGAGATCCTAGCAAGCTAGAGCGTAGATTGGTTGAAGGGAAAGACTTCGCGCGCACCCTAGTGTTTGAACCTTAAGGGTTTGCCGGGATCCCATACCCCGACAGGTCTCACAGTGAAAATGACCATTTTGCGCTTGCCTCTAACAAGCCCCCTCTGAGACAGAACCGTCTTGCGTTTCATTCCGCGGCTTCACCGCACCTCTTCCCGGAGTCTCCATCACCCCCAGGCAAGCCACAACAACCACTTGTATGATAGTCATGCAGTAGCCATGGTTTTCAACTTGAATATTTAATAAATGTCTGCTTGTTTTGATACGATTATCATTGTTTCAGTGATGCTTATAGATTCGTGTTCACGTTCATACTATGCTCTTCTGCATCTTGTTATCTAGAACTTATTACTAGTATTATTGTTATCTGTCATGCTTGATAGTAGTAGCAGTGTGTTCTTTCGGATGCATATTTATGAGCTGTTATCTAGTGTCATTGCTATGCATATTACTTTGTATCCTGTTGGTTATATGCTTACTTGGTAGTAGTGTGGATGAGTTCTTGGATGTTATTTATTTATGATGCTAGTGGTCATGATATGCTCATGTGTAATGTCATGCCCATCATCTTACCATGCTCATCTAGTTAATGTTTCATTGTGGTTATGCTCGATGAATATGTTGCAACTCCATGCTTATGTTGATTCATATTCATGCATCGTTGTTGCATCATGTTATTTTAATATGACTTAGCTTATTGCATTCAAGTTTAACCGGACTTAATTGAACTTTAACAACTGTTGGCTGAGTCATGGTGCCACCATATCGAGCTGACCAGTGCAACCACGCTTACCTAATGGGAAGGTCCTAACTGGGTCTATTGTCGTGCCTCTCGCCGGCGCATCCAACGAGGGAAGGTTATGGGCGCGCACTACCCTGATCAGGTAGGCGGACATAAGCCTTGTGTGCCTATAGTTTTTAGGCACCTTTTTGTCCCCATTTGGGACCGTTTATGTTTTGCCACGACGGTGGCCGTTGGTGCCTTTGGTTGGCACGAGGCCACCCAAGACTGAACCCTGAGGGGGTGTTGGTCGGAGTGGCCGGGAGAGTGTCATGGAAGTAGGACGGTTTTGTAGGAACGCCGTTGGTCCACCCGAATGGGAGTGCGAGGCCATGGGTTCCGTGGTGTGGGTACAGTGTGCTAACCTCTGCAGAGTGTGTATTAAATCTATCGATAGCCGTGCCCGCGGATAAGGGCCCAGTTCGTGTCGGTCACACTATGGGTCAACAGTAATAATAATAATAATAATAATGTGCTTAATAACAACCCCGGTTTGATGATGAGATGAGTTGGTTCTGTGATCCGTGAATGATCACCGTGTGGTTACGAGGTAACCCGTTGATCCAAGAATGGTTCCGTTTGTGATCCATGAATGATCACCGTGGTATCGAGGATATCGAGTTGTTGGATATTTGTGATGTTGTGCGAGAATCGTGGGTAAAGATCAAGCTCCTTGTGGTCATTTAATGATTACGGCGGTATTGTTTATACCAAGCTTGATTTGATCCTGAGATGATCGTGTGATGTCCGAGGTTGGTAAGTGATGCATATTATGGTTACGAGGTAACTCGAGCAGAATAAGTGGTGCATATAGTGTCATCATGTTGCATCCTAGTATCGTCAGATTTATATGTTCATGCCATGCTCATATTGCTCTAGTGGTATTATGTTCATGTTGTTCATGCCATGTTATCCTGATGATCTCATGATAATTCCTACTTAACCTATAATGGCCTTGTTGTTGTTTGTCTTGAATGCTTCTGGTTATTGCGAGCTTGCAAGTACATTCAATGTACTGACCTAGTGTGTCATGCCAGTTTGCAGGTCGTGCATGGATTGCTTGCTTCTTTGGTGTTGTTCCTGTGTTCGCGAGGTAGGATAAAAGTTCCATCCAGAGTCCCTGCGGATTGGAGTCCATCATCACTGTTCATTGTTCTGCTGCCAGTAGTTGTTCCGCTGCCTCAACTTGTTATGCTGCTTGCATAGAGCAACTGAGGATGGCATAGTGTCGCTGTGCCGATGTTATTCATTGTAATATCGAAGACCATGTATTCATATTCGTGTTATAATAGAAAGCTAGTTTGTTCTATGCTAAGTAGTGTCATATTCCAGAAGACTTCACCTCGATCTCTGGGCTGGAATACGGGGCGTTCTGGTTTTCTCTGAGCCGGGGTGCCACACGTAGACCGAAAGTGGAAGCGTTAGGTTAATGCGGTTGATGTAGTCGAACATCTTCATGATCCAACCGATCCAAGTACCGAACGTACGGCACCTCTGTGTTCAGCACACGTTCAGCACGATGACGTCCCACGAGCTCTTGATCCAGTAAAGGGTCGAGGGAGAGTTTCGTCAGCACGACGGTGTGGTGACGGTGTTGATGATGTGATCTGTGCAGGGCTTCGCCTAAGCACTACGACAATATAACCGAGGTGGTAAACTGTGGAGAGGGGCACCGCACACGGCTAAGGAAAAATTGATGTGCCTTTGGGGTGCCCCCGCCCCTGTATATAAAGGAGGAGAGGGAGGAGGCCGGCGGCCATGAAGGGGCCCGCCAAGGGGGAGCCCAACTAGGATTCCCAATCCTAGTTGGAGTCCCTTTCGTATTCCAAGAGGGGGAAAGAGGGAAGGAGAGGGAGAGGGAGAGGAAAGAGGGGGCCGCGCCCCCTCCCCTAGTCCAATTCGGACTCCCTTGGGGGGAGGGTGCCACCCTGCGGGCTTTCCTCTCCTACTCCCTTATGGCCCATTAAGGCCCACAACTTCTGCGGGGGGTTCCGGTAACCCCTCGGTTCCCCGATAAATATCCCGATTCTAAGCCGTAAAGCATGGCACACTGAACTATCGAGTAGTCATCAGCTTTGCTCTGGCAGACATTCATAACATTCAGAGTTGCTCCTGCAACGGGTCTTGCACCTAGCGGTGCTTCCAGGACATAATTCTTCTGTGCAACAATGAGGATAATCCTCAAGTATGGACCCAGTCCATGTAGTTGCTACCATCATCTTTCAACTTAGCTTTCTCTAGGAACGCATTAAAATTCAAGGGAACGGTTGCACGGGACATTGATCTACAACAACATAGACATGCAAAAACTATCATGTACTAAGTTCATGATAAATTAAAGTTCAATTAATCATATTACTTAAGAACTCCCACTTAGATAGACATCCCTCTAGTCATCTAAATGATCACGTGATCCATATCAACTAAACCATGTCCGATCATCACGTGAGATGGAGTAGTTTTCAATGGTGAACATCTCTATGTTGATCATATCTACTATATGATTCACGTCCGACCATTCGGTCTCAGTGTTCCGAGGCCATATCTGCATATGCTAGGCTCGTCAAGTTTAACCCGAGTATTTTGCATGTGCAAAACTGGCTTGCACCCGTTGTATGTGAATGAAGAGTTTATCACACCCGATCATCACGTGGTATCTCGGCACGACGAATTGTAGCAACGGTGCATACTCAAGGAGAACACTTATACCTTGAAATTTAGTGAGGGATCATCTTATAATTCTACCGCCGTACTAAGAAAAATAAGATGCATAAAAGATAAACATCACATGCAATCAAAATATGTTACATGATATGGCCATCATCATCTTGTGCCTTTGATCTCCATCTCCAAAGCACTGTCATGATCTCCATCATCACCGGCTTGACACCTTGATCTCCATCGTAGCGTCGTTGTCGTCTCGCCAACTATTGCTTCTACGACTATCGCTACCGCTTAGTGATAAATGAAAGCAATTACATGGCGATTGCATTTCATACAATAAAGCGACAACCATAAGGCTCCTGCCAGTTGCCGATAAATTTTACAAAACATGATCATCTCATAAAACAATTTATATCTCATCACGTCTTGACCATATCACATCACAACATGCCCTGCAAAAACAAGTTAGACGTTCTCTACTTTGTTGTTGCAAGTTTTACGTGGCTACTACGGGCTTTTAGCAAGAACCGTTCTTACCTACGCATCAAAACCACAATGATTTTTCGTCAAGTGTGCTGTTTTAACCTTTTACAAGGACCGGTCGTAGTCAAACTCGATTCAACTAAAGTTGGAGAAACAGACACCCGCTAGACACCTATGTGCGAAGCACGTCGGTAGAACCAGTCTCATGAACGTGGTCATGTAATGTCGGTCCGGACCGATTCATCGAACAATACTGCCGAATCAAAGTAAGACATTGGTGGTAAGCAGTAGGATGAGACGTCCATTTTGCATCATGCTTTTATATCGATATTTATTACATTATGGGTTGTTATTACACATTATGTCACAATACTTATGCCTATTCTCTCTTATTTTACAAGGCTTACATGAAGAGGGGGAATGCCGGCAGCTAGAATTCTGGGCTGGAAAAGGAGCAAATATTAGAGACCTATTCTGCACATCTCCAAAAGTCCTGAAACTTCACGGGAGCACGTTTCAGAATATATAAAAAATATTGGGCGAAAGAAGTACCAGAGGGAGCCATCCACCGTCCACGAGGGTGGGGGCGCGCCCCCTACCTCGTGGGCCCCCAGGTAGCCCTCCTATGCCCACCTTTGGATATATGGAGTCTTTCATCGAGGAAAAAATCATAAGCAAGCTCACGGGACGAAACTCCGCTGCCACGAGGCGGAACCTTGGCGGAAGCAATCTAGGGCTCCGGCAGAGCTGTTCTGCCGGGGAAACTTCCCTCCAAGAGGGGGAAATCATCACCATCGTCATCACCAACGATCCTCTCATCGGGGGGGGGGGGGGGTCAATCTCCATCAACATCTTCACGAGCACCATCTCATCTCAAACCCTAGTTCATCTCTTGTATCCAATCTTTGTATCTAAACCTCAGATTGGTACTTGTGGGTTGCTAGTAGTGTTGATTACTCTTTGTAGTTGATGCTAGTTGGTTTAGTTGGTGGAAGATCATATGTTCAGATGCATTATGCATATTAATAACCCTCTGATTATGAACATGAATATGCTTTGTGAGTAGTTACGTTTTTTCCTGGGGACATGGGAGAAGTCTTGCTATAAGTACTCATGTGAATTTGGTATTCGTTTGATATTTTGATGAGATGTATGTTGTCATCCCTCTGTGGTGTCATGTGAACGTCGACTACATGAAACTTCACCATTGTTTGGTCCTAGAGGGAGGCATCGGGAAGTAATAAGTAGACGATGGGTTGCTAGAGTGACAGAAGCTGAAATCCTAGTTTATGCGTTGCTTCGTAAGGGGCTGATTTGGATCCAAATGTTTCATGCTATGGTTAGGTTTACCTTAATACTTCTGTTGTAGTTGCAGATGCTTGCAATAGGGGTTAATCATAAGTGGGATGCTTTTCCAAGTAAGGGCAGTACCCAAGCACCAGTCCACCCACATATCAAATTATCAGAGTACCGAAAGCGAATCATATGAACGTGATTGAAACTAGCTTGACGATAATTCCCATGTGTCCTCGGGAGCGCTTTACTTTATATAAGAGTTCGTACAGGCTTGTCCTTTCCTACAAAAAGGATAGGTCCATCTTGCTGCACCTTATTTGATTTTACTATTTGTTACCCGTTACCAATTACCTTATCACAAAACTATCTGTTACCGATAATTTCAGTGCTTGCAGAACTTGCTGAAAACCGTTTATCATTTCCTTCTGCTCCTCGTTGGGTTTGACACTCTTACTTATCGAAAAGGCTATGATAGATCCCCTACACTTGTGTGTCATCAAGACTCTTTTCTGGCGCCGTTGACGGGGAGTGAAGCGCCTTTGGTAGGTGGAATTTGGTAAGGAAAAATTTATATAGTGTGCTGAAATTTACTGTCACTTGTTACTATGGAACATAATCCTTTGAGGGGCTTGTTCGGGGTATCTTCACCCCGACCAGTTGAGCAAAGAGTTTCACCTCAACCTACTGAACCTAATGAAAATGTTTACTTTGAAATTCCTTCAGGTATGATAGAGAAACTGCTAGCTAATACTATCACAGGTGACGGAACATTACATCCCGATTTGCACCTAATCTATGTGGATGAAGTTTGTTGATTATTTAAGCTTGCAGGTATGCCCGAGGATGTTATAAAGAAGAAGGTATTCCCTTTATCTTTGAAGGGAGATGCATTGACATGGCTTAGGCTATGTGATGATATTGGATCATGGAACTACCAACGATTGAAATTGGAATTTCATCAGAAGTTTTATCCTATGCATCTGGTTCATCGTGGTCATAATCATATGTATAATTTTTGGCCTCGCGAAGGAGAAAGTATCTGGTTCATCGTGATTATATTCATGCCCAATCATGAGCTCTCAAAAGAAAAGATTATTCAAAACATTTATGCTCGGCTTTCTCTCAGTAATCGCTCCATGCTCGATACTTCTTGTACTAGATCTTTTATGATGAAGACTATTGAATTCAAATGGGATTTATTGGAAAGAATTAAACGCAACTCTGAAGATTGGGACCTCGACGAAGGTAAGGAGTCAGGTATAACACCTAAGTTTGATTGTGTTAAATCTTTTATGGATACCGATGCTTTCCGTGAATTTAGCACTAAATATGGACTTGACTCTGAGTTAGTAGCTTCTTTCTATGAATTGTTTGCTACTCATGTTGATCTCCCTAAGGAGAAGTGGTTTAAATATAATCCTCCCATTGAAGTAAAAGTAGTTGCACCTATTAAAGTTGAAGAAAATACTATCACTTATAATGATCCTGTTGATCCTACTGCTTATATTGAGAAACCACCTTTCCCTGTTAGAATAAAGGATCATGCTGAAGCTTCAACTGTGGTGAACAAAAGTAATATTAAGACACCCAAACCTCCTGAAAAAATTAAAGTTGAACCTAGTGTTTCTATGGTTAAAGATATCTTGGCCGATAATATTGATGGGCATGTTATTTACTTATGCAATGAATCTGCTAGAATTGCTAGACCAGATACTAAAAATAAACATAGACCTGTTGTAGGCATGCCTGTTATTTCTGTTAAAATAGGAGATCATTGCTATCATGGCTTATGTGATATGGGTGCTAGTGCAAATGCAATACCTCATTCCTTATACCAAGAAATTATGTATGATATTGCACCTGCTGAGATAGAAGAGATAGATGTAACAATTAAGCTTGCCAATAGAGATACTATTTCCCTAGTTGGGATTGTTAGAGATGTTGAAGTCTTGTGTGGGAAAGTTAAATACCCCGCTGATTTTCTTGTTCTTGGTTCCCCACAAGATGACTTTTGTCCCATTATATTTGGTAGACCCTTCTTGAATACTGTTAATGCTTAGATAGACTGCAATAAAGATATTGTTTTTGTTGGTTTAGGGGATATGTCTCATGAGTTTAATTTTGCTAAATTTCGTAGACAACCCCATGATAAAGAATTGCCTAGTAAAGATGAAATTATTGGTCTTGCTTCTATTACCGTGCCTCCTAGTGATCCTTTAGAACAATATTTGCTAGACCATGAAAATGATATGTTTATGAATGAAAGAAGGGAAATAGATGAACTATTCTTTAAACAGGGACCTATTTGGAAACACAACTTGTCTATTCAAATTCTAGGGGATCCTCCTCCACCCAAGGGTGATCCCTTGTTTGAGCTTAAACCTTTACCAGATACTCTTAAATATGCTTATCTTGATGAGAAAGAGATATATCCTGTTATTATTAGTGCTAACCTTTCAGAGCATGAAGAAAAGAAATCATTGAAAACTCCGAAGAAGCACCGTGCTGCTATTGGATATACTCTTGATGATCTTAAGGGAATTAGTCCCACTCTCTGCCAGCACAAAATAAAATTGGAGAAGGATGCTAAACCGGTTGTTGATCACCAACGACGGTTAAATCCTAAGATGAAAGAAGTGGCAAGAAAAGAAATACTAAAGCTTCTGGAGGCAGGTATTACTGATAGTATGTGGGTAAGTCCTGTCCATTGTGTCCCTAAGAAGGGAGGTATTACTGTTGTTTCTAATGAGAAAGATGAATTGATCCCACAAAGAATTGTTACAGGTTATAGAATGGTAATTGATTTCCGTAAATTAAATAAAGCTACTAAAAAGGATCATTACCTTTTACCTTTTATTGATCAATTGCTAGAAAGATTATCCAAATATACACATTTTTGCTTTCTAGATGGTTATTATGGTTTCTCTCAAATACCCATGTCAAAAGAGGATCAAGAAAAGACAACTTTTACTTGCCCTTTCAGTACCTTTGCTTATAGACGTATGCCTTTTGGTTTATGTAATGCACCTGCTACCTTTCAAAGATGTATGCCTGCTATATTCTCTGACTTTCGTGAAAAGATTGTTGAGGTATTCATGGATGATTTCTCTGTTTATGGGACTTCTTTTGATGATTGCTTAAGCAACCTTGATCGAGTTTTGCAGAGATGTGAGGAAACTAATCCTGTCTTGAATTGGGAGAAGTGCCACTTTATGGTTAATGAAGGTATTGTCTTGGGGCATAAAATTTCTGAAGGAGGTATTGAAGTTGATAAAGCTAAAGTTGATGCTATTGAAAAGATGCCGTGTCCTAAGGAAATTAAAGGTATAAGGAGTTTCCTTGGTCATGCCGGTTTTTATAGGAGGTACATTAAGGACTTTTCTAAAATTTCTCGGCCTTTGACTAATCTCTTACAAAAAGATGTTCCTTTTGTCTTTGATGATGACTGTGTAGAAGCATTTGAAATACTTAAGAAAGCTTTGGTTTTTGCACCTATTGTTCAACCTCCTGATTGGAATTTACCATTTAAAATTATGTGTGACTCTAGTGATTATGCTGTAGGGGCTGTTCTAGGACAAAGAGTTGATAAGAAATTAAATGTTATTCAATATGCTAGTAAAACTGTAGATAATGCCCAAAGAAATTTTGCTACTACTGAAAAGGAATTTTTAGCAGTTGTATTTTCTTGTGATAATTTCAGACCTTATATTGTTGATTCTAAAGTAACTGTTCACACTGATCATGCTGCTATTAAATATCTTATGGAAAAGAAAGATGCTAAGCCTAGACTTATTAGATGGATCCTCTTGCTTCAAGAATTTGATTTGCATATTATTCATAGAAAGGGAGCTGAGAACCCCGTTGCAGATAACTTGTCTAGGTTAGAGAATGTTCTTGATGACCCACTACCTATTGATGATAGCTTTCCTAATGAACAACTAGCTATCATAATTGCTTCTCGTACTACTCCATGGTATGTTGATTATGCTAATTATATTGTTGCTAAATTTATACCACCTAGTTTCACATACCAACAAAAGAAAAAGTTCTTCTATGATTTAAGAAATTACTTCTAGGATGACCCACATCTTTATAAAGGAGTAGATGGTGTTATTAGACGTTGTGTACCTGAGCATGAACAGGAACATATCCTATGCACGTGTCACTCCGAGGCTTATGGAGGACACCATGCTAGAGATAGAACTGCACACAAGGTATTGCAATCCAGTTTTTATTGGCCTACTCTCTTCAAGGATGCCCGTAAGTTTGTCTTGTCTTGGGGTGAATGTAAAAGAATTGGTAATATTAGTAGACGTCAAGAAATGCCTATGAATTATTCACTTGTTATTGAACCATTTCATGTTTGGGGCTTTGATTATATGTGTCGGTGTACTAGAGTAGGGGTACCCTAGTATCCCGAACTTGTGCACGGGCAGTCGCAGCATCCCGCGGCAAGGCTTGCCGAGCGACCGCCAAGACCCTCCGCGGCTACTTTGAAGACCATTCAAGAACAAAGTACTCAAACCGAGGCCCCGGCAAGAGGAGCTTGCCGGGAAGGCCAACCAAGGCCCCGGCAAGAGAAGCTGGCCGGGAAGAAGACAAGACCCCGGCAAGAGGAGCTTGCCGGGAAGGCCACTCAAGGCATACCAAGAAAGCTTGCCGCGACGCGCCGCGCGTCCCGGCAAGGCCCGGTGAGCGACAAGCTCCCGAACACGACAAGACGACGACCGCGGCAAGGAGCTTGCCGCGGGAAACCCCCACTTCGTGCCCGCGCTCCAGCACACCTGCCAACGTGTCGCTTTAGGACTCTCCCAAGCACACGTGGCAGGAGGCCGTGCAGCTAGAGGTGCGAGGTGGCAAGCAGGCGCTGACAAGATAACCATCGTGGCAAGCAGGCGCTGACAAGATAACCATCGTGGCAAACGGTGGCGTCCCTAGCGGTCCATTTCGGTACTGTTTAGGCGACATAGACGGGCAATTAATGCCCTTGTCCCCTGCCGCCAGAGTTAGGTATGATAACACTGTAGCAGGTAGCTGTACCTACCACATCACCTTTCCATTTTTGCCCTTTACCTCCGTTGCCATGTCGGTAACCCCTTGAGCATATAAAAGGAGGCCCGTATGCAATGGAGAGGGGGGGTTAGCCAGTTCGAACACTCACGTTCGATCCTGCTAGCCGCCGGTGTGTACTGTAGCACTCCGCGCTCCCGAGCTAGAAATCAATACCAAACCACAAAGCAGGAGTAGGGTTTTACGCATCCGTGCGGCCCGAACCTAGGTAAATCGCTCGCGTGCTCCGCCTCGATCTTCTCTTTGTGCGACCTCCGCCCCCGCCGAACCGAAAGGGACCCGGTCCGCTGGTCCCATAGGTGCCCGTGGATCAGCAACCCCGGCATCTCTGGCGCGCCAGGTAGGGGGCGTCGAAGTTGTGTGAACCAGATCCGGCGTTCTCGCGAGCTAGATCTTCATCATCTTCATCAACATGCCGCCGAAGAAGAAAGTTTCGGAGGCAGCTGCTCCGTCCGCGCCGAGCCAGCCACCGCCGGAGCAAACGGTTGGTGGGGCGGGCACCGGCGGAAGGGCACGCGTCGACGGGGGAACCCACGGTGCTGCCAGGTCCCAGGACAAGGCTGCGCCGCCCATCGGCGGCGTAGCCGGCTCCCACAATGACCGGGCACACTCCAAGACCTCGGCGTCCGTGCATGCACCGCACCCATCTCAGGAGGCGCGGGACCGGCAGCGTCATGGTACTCACGGTACCATGCGTTCGCTAGATCAAGATCGAGCTGGTGGATCTCGGAGCGCTCAGGACCACCATGCGCGTCAACCCGCTGGCGCGAGCGAGACACGGTCGCCTGGATGGGATACTGCTCCTTCTAACATAGTTAGAAGTCCGAGCATATCCCGCTCCTCGCACCGCTCGCCACCGCCGCCCGCCACTGCAGCAGAAGCTTTGGCGCGAGCTCAGCTGCTCCTAGACTACCCTCCAGCGGCGGACAAGGTCGACGACTGGAGAGCCACCATCCAGAGTCTCATCGGCTTCGCCAACGGTGACTCTCCACGGCAGCCGAGCACATCTCAGCCGCGGCAAGCTAGCCAGGCACGAGCCGGAGACGACAAGACTGGTGGGGGTGCAACTACTGTGCACTCTCCACCCCGAAGGACAAGATCGTCGACTCGCCGGGTCCACCTCGACAGCGACTCCACCGCGTCGTCGGATCCGCGAGCTCGTCGCGATCAGCGCCAAGTTCTTCAAGAACGACAACAAGAAGACGCTCGTACTCGCATCGAGCGCCGGAGAGAAGCGCGGCATCAATCAGACCAGCGCGCTGGGCCCTCTGTTGACATGCATGCGCTGGAGGAGCCAGGCGACTTGCCGTACGCGGTAGGTTGCCCTGCGTTCACTCGTGAGCTGCGGCAAGTCCAGTGGCTCAGTACGAAGAATTTCAAACCAGATGTACCCGAGAAGTACGACGGCAAGTCACATCCGTCGGAGTTCCTTAGCATCTACACCATCGCGGTGCAGGCTGCTGGGGGGCGGGACGATAAGATCCTTGCCAACTACTTCCCGTTGGTGCTCAAGCCCAACGTCAGGTCCTGGCTCATGCACTTGCCGGACAACTCCATATCCTCCTGGGCTGATCTATGCCATCAGTTTGTTGGCGCCTTCACAGGCGGCCACAAACCTCATGGCCAAGAGAGTGATCTTCATCTGCTCGTCCAGAAGGAAGGAGAGCCCCTGCGCAAGTATATCCAGAGGTTCAGCCGTGTACAGCACAACATCCCAAATATCCACCCTGCCGCGGTAATCAGCGCGTTCCATCAGAACGTGCGTAACCGCAGGATGCGGGAGGAGATGGCGATGTGCAAGATTCGGGACGTCAGCGAGCTATATGCCCTGGCCGACAAGTGTGCACGCGCTGAGGAAGGGAGGAAATTCCCCGGAGAAAGCACTGGAGCAGGGGGATCTGACAGCGAGGATGCCGCCCCGGCAAAGAAAAACCGGCGGCGCAACAACAGGAAGAAGCAGAACAAAGAGGTGCTGGTCGTTGAGCAGTCCAGCAGCGACGGCGGCGCCAAGCGAGCCAAGGTCGGTAGCTCCGGCAAGGAGGTTGCCATGTGCACCAACTGCCAGGCTGTGGCGGCCGCCGACAAGCAGGACGGCTCCGACAACCAATACTGCAAGATTCACCGCACCAAGGGCCATGACCTCCGGAGCTGCAAGAAAGTCGAGCAGCTTGTCCAGCAGCAAAAAGCTGGGTACGAGCGGCGCGACAAGGAGAGGGCCCAAGGGGGTGCTGGAGAATCCAGCAAGAAGCGCGCCGGACGGGGAGGACGCAGCGGCAAGGCCAAGCAGCGGCAAGGAGACAGGCCTCCCCGCGGCCGCGACAACGATGAAGATGACGACGACGAAGACATGGATGATGTTGAGACCAGTGAACAGGAGTTTCAGAAAGCCACAGAGGTCTTGTGAGTTGACGGCGGTGCTTCTCTGCACACTTCACACCGCCAACTCAAGCAGTGGGCGCGGGAAGTCAATGCAGCGGAACCGCCTGTCGAATCATGCAAGCTTCTGAAATGGTCCAGCACGCCTATCATCTTTGACATTGAGGACCACCCTGATCGCACAACTGCGGTCGGGTGCCTGCCGATGTTGGTTTCACCAACTATCCGCAACCTCAAGGTCACTAAGATGTTAGTTGACGGCGGGGCCGGCTTGAACCTGATCTCCTCCGCTGTACTCCAGAAACTCCAAATCCCTGACAGCGAGCTCGAAGAGACCGGCACATTCCAAGGAATCAGCCCGGGAAGGAGCAAGCCGAAGGGGAAGGTCACGCTGCCGGTAACATTTGGCAGCGAGCTAAACTTCAGGACTGAGAAGGTCACATTCGACGTTGCCGATATCCCATTGCCCTACAATGGGATACTTGGCCGTCCAGCACTCGCCAAGTTCATGGCAGCCTCTCACTACGCATCATTTCTGTCCCTGGCGACAAGAAGGATGCTCTTATCTGTGCCGACAAGATCTACCGGGAAGCGGCAGCCACGGCAGATCACAATCCACTTGCCGCTGAAGCTCCCGGGGGGAAGAAGACCAAGTCCGGCAAGAGTTCTGATGCCCACTCCGGCAAGCGCACCTCTTCGGAGTGCTGCACTGCCGTTGAGGACGCACCATCGAGCTCCACCGGCAAGTGCAAGAAGACGATGGCAGCTCCGCCAGAGACGAAGAAGGTGTCCGCCAAGGAGGACGGCACTGGTGGTACCTTCACCATCAGTGCCACGCTCGACCCTAAATAGGAAAGCGCGCTCGTTACTTTCCTGCGGGCGAATGTCGACGTGTTTGCATGGCAGCCGTCTGACATCCCCGGTGTTCCCAGGAAAGTGATTGAGCACCGCCTTGCTGTTTGTCCTCATGCGCGGCCCGTCAAGCAGAAAGTCAGGAAGCAGGCGGTGGAGCGCCAAGAATTCATTGCAGAAGAGATCAAGAAACTGGAAGCAGCAGGCCTTGTCAGAGGAGTGCTGCATCCCACGTGGTTGGCCAATCCTGTAGTCATGCGCAAGGCAAACGGGAAATGGAGACTTTGCATCGATTTTACCGATGTTAACAAAGCTTGTCCCAAAGACCCATTTCCTTTGCCGCGCATTGACCAGATTGTTGACTCCATAGCCGGATGTGATTTGCTTTCGTTTCTTGACGCATACTCAGGATATCATCAGATCTTCATGGCAGAAGAGGATGAGGAGAAGACCGCATTTATTACTCCATGTGGCACGTACTGTTTCGTACGGATGCCTTTTGGATTAAAAAATGCCGGTTCGACATTTGTAAGAGTAGTCCATGTTGCTCTTGAGCCACAAATACACAGAAATGTGGAAGCCTACATGGATGATATAGTGATCAAGAGCAAGGACAGAGCAACCCTGATTCAAGATTTAGATGAGACCTTTGCAAATCTATGCAAGATCAGCCTCAAGCTCAACCCAGAGAAGTGTGTGTTTGGAGTTCCCTCCGGCAAGCTTCTCGGGTTCTTTGTGTCTCAGCGGGGAATTGAAGCCAATCCCGACAAGATCAAGGCCATTGAGCAGATTGAAGCACCGAAGCGCGTCAAGGATGTACAGAAACTTGCCGGTTGCGTGGCTGCTCTCAGCAGGTTTATCTCTCGGTCTGCTGAGCGCGCCCTGCCGTTTTTCAAATTATTGAAAAAGGCAGGTCCAATGAAATGGACTCCGGAAGCGGAGGCTGCGCTGCAAGACCTGAAGAGATACCTGTCCTCCCCTCCAATACTTGTCGCACCTAAGCCACAAGAGAAGTTGCTGCTGTACATAGCGGCAACCAATCAAGTGGTTAGTGCTGCGTTAGTAGCAGAGAGGGAGGCAGATGATGAGCCAGCAACCGCGGCAAGCGCATCCAGCGACAAGCAGGGGGCTTCCCCGACAAGCTCTGGTCCCGACAAAGATGGATCTGCGCAGATGCACGAGGAGACACGGAAGAAAATGGTGCAGCGCCCAGTTTACTTTGTCAGTTCCCTCCTGCAGGGGGCTAGGTCAAGGTATTCTGGTGTGCAGAAATTGCTTTTCGGCCTTCTCATGGCCTCGAGAAAGCTGCGCCATTACTTCCAAGCACATGAGATCACAGTCGTCACTCGCTTTCCGCTGAAGAGGATACTGCAGAATCCAGAAGCGACAGGCAGGATTGTTGACTGGGCACTGGAACTGTCAAGCTTTGGACTCAAGTTTGAAAGTACTTCAACTATCCAGAGTAGAGCATTGGCAGAATTTATAGCAGAATGGACGCCAACACCAGATGAAGAAATTCCAGAAACGAGCATCCCCAACAAGGAAGCAAGCGAAGAGTGGCTGATGTACTTTGATGGTGCCTTCTCGCTGCAAGGCGCCGGCGCTGGTGCGCTGCTTATCGCACCCACCGGAGAGCACCTCAAGTACGTAGTCCAGATGCACTTTCCCAAGGAGCAAGCAACAAACAATACTGCAGAGTATGAGGGATTGCTTGCCGGTGTCAGGATCGCGGCAGACCTTGGGATCAAGAAGCTCATTGTCAGGGGTGACTCACAGCTTGTCGTCCGCCAAGTAAACAAGAATTATCAGAGTCCGTTGATGGAAGCTTACGTTGACGAAGTGAGAAAGCTAGAAGAGCACTTTGACGGCCTGCAAATGGAGCATGTTCCAAGAGCTCAGAACGCCATTGCAGATGGCCTGTCAAAGTGTGCCGCACTTAAACTACCTGTGGAACCAGGAGTCTTTGTGCTCAAGCTGACTCAACCGTCCGTAACACCGTCAACCGGACAGAGCAAGAAAAGGAAGTTGATTTCTGGTGACTATTTGCCGGCAGAGCTTCCTGAAGCCGCCGCCAAGAAGGTCCCTAAGATCAACGTCGAAGGGGCTGAGGAGCAGTCTGCTCCGGCAAGCCCTAGGGTTTGTTCCGTTGAAGCAGAGGCTCCCGGCAAGCTTGTCGGGGAACGTCAAGCTCCGGCAGAGACACAGCTTCTCGCCGTAGAAGCGGATGTTCCCACAGCAGTCTCCAAGATCAACACCAAGAGCGCTAAGGAGCGAGATGCTCCGGCAAGCCCCAGGGTTTGTTCCGTTGAAGCAGAGGCTCCCGACAAGTTTCGCCCCGGCAAGCTTGTCGGGGAACGTCAAGCTCCGGCAGAGCCGCAGGTTCTTGCCGTAGAAGCGGATGTTCCCGCAGCAGCAGAGTTGCCTTTAGTCCTTGTTGTCGAGCCACAAGCTCCAACATGGGCGCAGCAGATTGTCCGTTTCCTTCAGATAGGAGAACTTCCCGAAGACCAAGAAGAAGCGGAAAGAGTAGCCCGGCAGTCAAGTATGTACCAGTTTGTCGACAAGGCACTGTACAGAAGAAGACTCAACGGTGTGAAATTGAAGTGTATTCACCGGGAAGACGGACAAAAGCTGTTGGCAGAGATACACGGAGGCATATGTGGTCACCACATTGGCGCAAGAGCACTTGTCGGCAAAGCATTCCGGCAAGGTTTCTTCTGGCTAACAGCCCTCCAGGATGCAACTGCACAAGTAACCAAGTGTGAAGCGTGCCAGTTCCATTCCAAGCAGATACACCAGCCAGCTCAAGCTCTCCAGACGATCCCTTTATCCTGGCCATTTTCGGTCTGGGGGCTCGACATCCTCGGCCCCTTTCCCCGAGCTGTCAGGGGCTTTGAGTACTTTTACGTTGCAATCGACAAGTTCACAAAGTGGCCGGAAGTGGAACCAGTGAGGAAGGTGACCGCACAGTCAGCCGTCAAGTTCTTCAGGTTGATTGTTTGCCGCTTCGGGATCCCTAACAGGATAATAACCGACAACGGTACACAATTCACGAGCCGCACCTTCATGCAATACGTCCAAAATCTTGGCGCCAAGATCTGCTTCGCTTCTGTTGCTCACCCGAGAAGCAACGGTCAAGCGGAGAGGGCAAATGCTGAAGTGCTGCGCGGGCTCAAGACCAGAACTTTCGACAGGCTGCACAAGTGCGGAAGAAACTGGATCGAGGAGCTACCGGTGGCTCTTTGGTCGATCAGAACGACGCCAAATTGAGCCACTGGACAGACACCCTTTGCTCTAGTCTATGGAGCAGGGGCAGTTACCCCCACGGAACTCGTATACGAGTCACCTCGAGTGCTCACTTATGATGAGCTCGAGCAAGAGCGGCTGTGACAAGATGACGCGCTGCTCCTTGAGGAAGACCGTCTCCAGGCTGCTGTGCGAGCCGCTCGCTACCAGCAAGCTCTGCGCCGCTACCATAGCCGCAGAGTCAATGCCAGGAGTCTCGAGGAAAGCGACCTTGTTCTTCGGCGCATTCAGTCGGCCAAGAATTCCAACAAGTTGACGCCGAAGTGGGAAGGCCCTTACCGGGTGAAGCGAGTCACAAGGCCTGGCGCTGTCCGCCTTGAGACCGAAGATGGCGTACCAGTGAGCAACTCCTGGAACATCGAGCATCTTCGTAAGTTTTACCCGTAAGGCACGGTTGTCGGACCCTGTCCGGCAACCACCCTTCTGTACAAGTCTTGCCGCTGTTGCATGTAATCCTTTGTACAGAGCCAGGCGTAGACCCTGAGCACCAGTAAATGAAGCGCTGACACCCCGGGGTTATAGCATGCATGCTAGGTCGAGTCTCGTCCTTGGTTAGGGTTGATAGTGCCTAACAGTAGCTAACCCCTAGCTTAGAGGTCGAGTGTCCGTCCCTTTGCTTTTCTTTCGTTCGCAGGGCTCGCATATCCTGGCCAGACTGCTTGAAGACGAAAAGGAGAAGAAGGGCACGCCGGCACCTAGGCCCCGGCAAGCCAGTATTGCTGGGGGCTGCGAGTGCCAAGATTCGTCCACGGCAAGCCAGAGTTGCTGGGGGCTGCAATATCAGATAAGTCTTTCGTCCCTCATCATGCATCCTCTTATGGACTGGGGAATGCGAAACCGCGTTTCTCCCCGAAAACTGCCGTGCTCCCTTAACTCTAGGCCCTGGGGCCAGTTCCCGGGGCCAAGTTTGGTCGTAGTCGCGGCAGCAAAAGGATGAAACTAGGAGGCCGCACCCACCTCGTTCCCGCCTCCGTCAAAGGCACGAGGAAGGTCGAGCGACGTGGGAAGGCGGCAGGGCCTGTTGCCGGGAGATGAACTGTCTGTCCGAGGGATACCGAGGATTTGCTCCTTGGCGTGGGTTCAACCCGCGATACAAATAACCCGGCAAACATCCCCTTTTCATTAAAAAACATCCCAGTCAGGTACAGTCCATAGAGGATGAAAAACATGAAAGAGAGGATTACAAGTTTTAGATGCAGCTAAGGCCTGAAGGCTTACAAATTAAAAAGATAAGATGCCCGTAATCCCTTTCCTGTCCCTCTCTTCAGGAGGTAGGTCAAGGAGGCGAAAAGGGCAAAAGGGGCGCCTAGGCGAGCTACGGGTGCCAGAAGACACCAAGAGAACATCCCGGGGGCCGTCCGAAGGCTGGACGGCGATGGCGGCGCCGGAAGCGGGGCTCGAAGACGGGGCGGCAGGACGTCAGCACGCTGTCGAGGGCACCACTCCCTCGTACTCCGACCTGACGGCCTTGTCGCCAGCCCTCTTCCCCTTCCGCAGCCTCCCTACGCCAGCCGCCCAAGGAAACGACCCCGGGGAGTTCAAGGAGCCGGCGACACGGATGATGGGGTCGCCGGTGCCGCGCGAAGCGGCGCCCGACACCTAGTCGGACCCGCCATCCCGCCGCCCGCTACCCTCATTGTCGCTGTCGCTCTCCTCCTCATCACTCTCGCTCGAGGGGGAGCCTTCACTATCGGAGGAGCTGTCCACGCAGCACTTCACCTGAGTGCCGAAGCACCCGAAGACCTTGACGGAGAGGAGATCGCCCTCCATCAACTTAAAATGGAGGGTAAACCCCTCCATCAGGCTGTGGATACGGGCGAACGTCTTCCACCCTCGATCAAGATACATCACATTAGGGGCTGGGAATACAACGCGGACTCGCGTGCCGCTGATCCCACAGCCCCTCATGTGCAGTCTCAGTGTCTCGGGCGGGTCCAACTCCATCGCGCTCGCAAACGGAGCTGGAAGACGGAGGCGACGATGAGGCGCCCGGCGCAGCCTGACGAAGAACTCGCAAGGGTCGTCCCCTATATGGACCGCCGTGGGGGGAGGAGCCGCCGGCGGGGGCGAAGCTGGCGCGCCGCCTCGTCCGCCTCTTCCCCGAGCGCCTCGACCTCGTCCACGACCTCGCCCCCTCCCTCTTCCCCTTATGGCTGGCTCTGCCACCACGAGCGCGGGAGAAGGAGGGGTGCGCTGTCTGGCGGCGACCCTCGCCGCCACCGATGAAGGGCCATGGCGAATGAGAGAAAGGGGAGCAGAAGCTGAAGAAAGGAGGAGATGAGAGAGTGCGGGCTTCTGTGCTCCCCTCCCGCTCTTTATAAAGGAGCGAGGTGGGGGCTCGGCCGCCCCGCTCAGCGAATCAAGGCACGGGAAGAGCAGGGAGTCGGGGCCGACCCGCTGCCGCTACTCGCGACGGCCCAGATTCCCACTTCCACCGTCCGCGACCCCAAGCGCATGGGAGCCGCGTGCCGGGGATTCAGAACCGAGGCAACGGATGAGGCGGCCTCGCCCCACCCCGTTATCGCGGGGAGTGGACGCCTCGAAAAACCGCGCATCAGCCCCGTCCAGTAAATGCACCACGCCCCCGCGCCTACCTCCATTTAGGTAGGAGGGCGTGAACCGTCCCCTTCATCATGGCTTGACGCATGCTCGCAGGGCTTAGCCCCGCGCACGCCGCCCACGTCACCCACGACGCCGCGTTTGACGCATGCCGTTCTGGGCGTGCGTGGTGGAAGCGGAGAGATATGCGGCCTGACCTAGGCCGCGCATGCCCGTGCACTGTTTTGGGCCTGGCCCAACAGCGCTCGGCACCGTGTCTGGCCCAGGCCCGGGGGCTCCTGTCGGTGTACTAGAGTAGGGGTACCCTAGTATCCCGAACTTGTGCACGGGCAGTCGCAGCATCCCGCGGCAAGGCTTGCCGAGCGACCGCCAAGACCCTCCGCGGCTACTTTGAAGACCATTCAAGAACAAAGTACTCAAACCGAGGCCCCAGCAAGAGGAGCTTGCCGGGAAGGCCAACCAAGGCCCCGGCAAGAGAAGCTGGCCGGGAAGAAGACAAGACCCCGGAAAGAGGAGCTTGCCGGGAAGGCCACTCAAGGCATACCAAGAAAGCTTGCCGCGACGCGACGTGACAAGCTCCCGAACACGACAAGACGACGACCGCGGCAAGGAGCTTGCCGCAGGAAACCCCCACTTCGTGCCCGCGCTCCAGCACACCTGCCAACGTGTCACTTTAGGACTCTCCCAAGCACACGTGGCAGGAGGCCGTGCAGCTAGGGGTGCGAGGTGGCAAGCAGGCGCTGACAAGATAACCATCGTGGCAAGCAGGCGCTGACAAGATAACCATCATGGCAAACGGTGGCGTCCCTAGCGGTCCATTTCGGTACTGTTTAGGCGACACAGACAGGCAATTAATGCCCTTGTCCCCTGCCGCCAGAGTTAGGTATGATAACACTGTAGCAGGTAGCTGTACCTACCACAGCACCTTTCCATTTTTGCCCTTTACCTCCGTTGCCATGTCGGTAACCCCTTGAGCATATAAAAGGAGGCCCGTATGCAACGGAGAGGGGGGGTTAGCCAGTTCGAACACTCACGCTCGGTCCTGCTAGCCGTCGGTGTGTACTGTAGCACTCCGCGCTCCCGAGCTAGAAATCAATACCAAACCACAAAGCAGGAGTAGGGTTTTACGCATCCGTGCGGCCCGAATCTGGGTAAATCGCTCGCGTGCTCCGCCTTGATCTGCTCTTTGCGCGACCTCCGCCCCCGCCGAACCGAAAGGGACCCGGTCCGCCGGTCCCATAGGTGCCCGTGGATCAGCAACCCCGGCAATATGGGACCGCTTCCTTCCTCTAATGGGTATACACATATTTTAGTTGCTATTGATTATGTTACTAAGTGGGTAGTGGCTATTCCAACTAGTAGTGCTGATCATAACACCTCTATTAAGATGCTTAAAGAAGTTATTTTCCAAGGTTTGGAGTCCCTAGATACCTAATGACTGATGGTGGTTCACATTTTATTCATGGTGCTTTTCATAAAAAGCTTGCTAAGTATGATGTTAATCATAGAATTGCATCTCCATATCATCCACAGCCTAGTGGTCAAGTAGAACTTAGCAATAGAGAGCTTAAATTAATTTCGCAAAAGACTGTTAATAGATCTAGAAAGAATTGGTCCAAGAAACTTGATGATGCATTATGGGCTTATAAAACTGCATACAAAAATCCTATGGGTATGTCTCCGTATAAAATGGTTTATGGTAAAGCATGTCACTTACCTCTTGAATTAGAACATAAGGCATATTGGGCTATTAAAGAGCTCAACTATGACTTCAAACTTGCTTGTGACAAGAGACTTTTTGACATTAGCTCACTTGATGAATGGAGAACCCAGGCTTATGAGAATGCCAAACTGTTTAAAGAAAAAGTTAAAAGATGGCATGACAAAAGGATACAAAAACATGAGTTTAATGTAGGTGATTATGTATTGTTACACAACTCTCGTTTTAGATTTTCTGCAGGCAAACTCCTCTCTAAATGGGAAGGTCCTTACATCATCGAGGAGGTCTACCATTCCGGTGCCATAAAAATCAACAACTTCAAAGGCACAAATCCGAGGGTGGTGAACGGTCAAAGAATCAAACATTATATCTCAGGTAATCCTATAAATGTTGAAACTAATGTTATTGAAACCGTAACCCCGGAGGAATACATAAGGGTCACTTTCCATAACGTTTCAGACTCCGAAAAGGAATAGGTACGTGGTACGGTAAGTAAACCGACTCCAAAACAGTTTTAATGGCAATTTTTCTCCGTTTTGGAATATTTAAGAAAATAGGAAAATAAGAAGCAGACCGGAAAGGACACAAGGCTTCCACGAGGGTGGAGGGCGCCCCCCCTCGCCTCGTGGATACCCCATGTGCTCTCTGGACTCCGTTTTCTTGCACGATACTTCTTTTTGTCGGTAAAAATTCATTATATAATCTCTCGAAGGTTTTGACCACCGTATCACGCAAATATCTCCTGTCTTTGTTTCGAGCTGTTTTTCTGACAGATCTAGATCGCCATGGCGTCTTCAAGTGCCCCCAAGGGCAAGTTCTTCGAGAAGGTCATCAACCCCTACCTCGCGGAGGTGCTGCAACACCCTCAAACCATTGAGATGCGCGAGGGGTTGCTGCACATCCGCGATGTTGAGGGACCAAGGAGGACCGGAAGCATGGAGACAAGGCTCAAGGCATTGGAGCAACAAGTTTTCAAATGCCAGGATATGGTGGAACATGGACTCGACTCCAATCATATAATGATCATGGAGTTCACCAACAACCACAAGCTGGATGACAAGAACATTGGGGAGGCCATCTTCAAGCTTCACGAGAAAATCGAGCACCTCCAAGCCCAGATCTATGACCTGCAAAACCAAAACTGTGAGTATGAATATAGATTCAAGAGGATGAGTTTGGCTGCAGATTTGAGAATCCCGGAGACTCGATCATCCTTCTATGATGGTGAGCCTATGCCTCGAAAGATGGACGACAAGCCTACATCATCAACAACTCCTTCATCACCACCTCCGAAGAAGGAGACATAAACACATGGGTATGGGCACTCCCCTTGGCAAATGCCAAGCTTGGGGGAGTGCCCCGGTATCATATCACTATCACTTTTATTTTTACCATTTTTCTTAGTTCGATCCTTTTGGTAATATCTTGATCCAGTAGAATGAAGTTTTAGTATGATCTAGTTTTAGTTTTGCTTTATGATCCTTCTATGTAATCGAGTCTGTGAGCTATATATAATAAAGATTAGTGTTGAGTCAAGGGCTTGATTATTTTGCTATGATCTTGAGGGAATATAATAGAATAAAAGAGAAAGAATAAAAAGAAATAAAGAGATCATATGGATCTTATGGAGAGTAATGAGCACACATATTAAGAGTATGATGAATAAAAATTGTTGAGAGTTGACAAACATAGTTTTGGTCATCGTTGCAATTAATAGGAAGTAATAAAGAAAGAGAGGTTTTCACATATAAATATACTATCTTGGACATCTTTTATGATTGTGAGCACTCATTAAAATATCACATGCTAAAGAGTTGAGGTTGGACAAGGAAGAAAACGTAATGGGTTATGTTTGCTTACATCTGAGATAAATTATATTGTCATGGATCATCCAACATGTTGAGCTTGCCTTTCCCTCTCTTGCTAGCCAATTTCTTTGCACCAGGTAGAGATACTACTTGTGCTTCCAAATATCCCTAAAACCCAGTTTTTCCATGAGAGTCCACCATATCTACCTATGGATTGAGTAACATCCCTCAAGTAAGTTGTCATCGTTGCAAGCAATAAGAATTGCTCTCTAAATATGTATGACTTATTAGCGTGGAGAAAATAAGCTTTATACAATCTTGTGATGTGGAATGAATAAAGTGACGGACTGCATAATAAATGTACATATCACAAGTGGCAATATAAAGTGACATTCTTTTGCATTAAGATTGTGTGCATCCAACCGTAAAAGCACATGACAGCCTCTGCTTCCCTCTGTGAAGGGTCTATCTTTTATTCTTGTCTTATACTTCATGCAAAGAGTCATGGTGATCTCACCTTTCCTTTTTACATTTTATCCTTTGGCAAGCACAATGTGTTGGAAAGATCCTGATATATATGGCTAATTGGATGTGAGTTTTCATGAACTATTATTGTTGACATTACCCTTGAGGTAAAAGGTTGGGAGGCAAAACTATAAGCCCCTATCTTTCTCTGTGTCTGATTAAAACTTCATAACCATAAATATCGCATGAGCGTTAGCAATTGTGAAATACTAAATGATGGTTGAGTATGTGGACTTGCTGAGAAGCTCTTATATTGACTCTTTCCTATGGTATGATAAATTGCAATTGCTTCAATGACTGAGATTGTTACTTTAGCATAAGAGATTATATGACTATATATATAATGTTACTATTCATCATTCAGGGTGCAGACTAAGTTATTCTTCATCCGAGGTAATCTTACGATCATTTCATAATTAAATTACGTTTGGAATTCAAATAGTTACATTCCTATTGATTCACTACGTAAAATTTGACATAAGAAAATAAAAATATAGGTCATAAGACAAGAAAATTTGCAGTTTATGTGTATTTTAGACTATGTTTTTATGTTTGTAATTTAACGTAACATAAAATATTTTTTACGGCGATTATATATTTTCTTACGGTCTCTTTTTGTGTCGGAAAAAATAAAAAACTTACGGAACGTAAAATTATGGTGCATTGATGGTAAAATAGAGGGGGTGAAGAATAACTATTCCTTACCCAGGGTGATGAATAGCGCGACCCTATATATATCCCTGGGCTTCTTGTTTCCGCCGGTGGAGCTCTCTGGCACGTCCTCGATGGGAGCGCTACACTCCGGAGAGGTGCGCTTGCCGGAGTGGGTGTCCGAGGTCTCACCGGTCTTCTTCTTCTTCCCTCCTGGGGTCCCAGCGGCAGGAGCAAGTGCCCTAGCGGCTGCAGCTGCTGCAACTGCTTGCTGGTATAGTTGGTCAGCGCAAATCAGCGTATCTTTCTTATTGGAGGGGATGGTGATGATTGTCACAGGTCCTGGCATCTTCAGGGTGTTGTAGGCGTAGTGTGACGCCGCCATGAACTTGGCCAGCGCTGGGCGACCAAGGATCCCGTTGTAGGGCAAGGGGATCTTGGCAACATCAAACACGATCCTCTCCGTCCTGTAGTTCAGATCGCTTCCAAAAGTCACGGGCAGCGTGACCTTTCCCTTAGGTTGGCTTTTCCCGGGTTGACCCCCTGAAACGTGCCCGTCTCCTTGAGGTCCCCATCAGGAATCTGCAGTTTCTCGATCACGGCAGGCGAGATCAAGTTCAGACTGGCCCCGCCATCGACTAGCATCCTTGTCACCTTGAGGTTGCGTATTGTTGGTGAAACCAACAATGGCAAGCACCCGACCGCAGTAGTGCGGTCAGGGTGATCCTCAGTGTCAAAAATGATAGGTGTGCTGGACCACTTCAGCGGCCTTTGGGCATCAAACGACGGCTCTGCCGCTGTAATCTCTTGCGCCCACTGTTTAAGCTGGTGGTGAGAAGTATGCAGCGAGGCGCCGCCGTTGATGCACATGGCCTCTGTAGCTTTCTGAAACTCTTGGTCGCCGGATTCGTCGTCCTCTTCGTGATCGTCGTCTTCTGGCTTTTTGTCACGGCCCCGGGCGGGCCTCTCCTGTTGTTTATCCTTGCCGCGACGGCCCGCCTGGCCGTCATGCTTCTTGCCAGACCCCTTAGCACCGTCTTGGCCCTTCTCCTTGTCCCGCCTCTCATATTCAGCCCTCTGCTTCTTAGCGACGAGCTCATCCTGTCGGTAGACTTGGAGAGCATGGCCTTTGGTGCGATGGATCTTGCAGTATCGCTTGTCGGAGTTTCCTGGCTTCTCGGCAACCGCCAAGGCCCGGCAGGCGACACATCCGGCAATTTCCTTGCCGGGGTCATCTGCCTTGGTTTTCTTGGTGGAATCGGTGTCATCAGATCCCTCGATGGCAAGCACGGCTTTACCTTTGCGCTTCCTGTTGCGTCGCCGGCCCTTCTTCGCCGGGGCGGCAGTATCTTCATCTGAGGAGTCGGTTTCCACGCCGGCGTCTTCGCCGGGGTACTTCCCTCCCTCTTCAGCCCGGGCACATCTATCAGCAAGAACATAGAGTTCTGCTACATCTTTCACCTTGTTCATTGCCAGCTCTTCGCGCATCTTGCGGTTACGCACGTTCTGATGGAACGCGCTGATGATGGCGGCAGGGTGAACATCAGGGACATTGTACTATATCCGGCTGAACCTCTGTATATACTTGCAGAGACTCTCGCCTCCCTTCTGGGGAATGACGTGCAGGTCGCTCGCTTGGCCATGGGCTTGGTGGCCTCTAGTAAGGCGCCCACAAACTCATGTCACAAATCTGACCAGGACGAAATAGAGTCTACCGGCAAGTGCATCAACCATGACATGGCATTGGGTTTAAGAGCCAACGGAAAGTAATTCGCAAGCACCTTATCATCGCGGGCTCCAGCAGCTTGCATCGCAATGGTGTAGATGCCGAGGAACTCGGACGGGTGGGTCTTGCCGCTGTACTTTTCGCCCACGTCAGGTTTGAAGGTGCGGTGAGTGGGCCACTCGAAATGCCGCAGCTCACGGGTAAAAGCCGGACAGCCTACCTCGTAAGGTAGGCCTCCAGGGCTCTCCGGTGCCGGGTGGTTCACAGAAAGCCCTGCTCGCCTGTCTGACTGGTGGCGCGCTCTACGCCGGCGCTCGATAGTGGTTCGAGCGTCTTCATGTTCTCGTTCCCGAAGGACTTGGCGTTGGTCACAGTGGGTCCGCGGGTCAGACGACGCTATGGAGATTTCATCGCCCGCAACGTCGTGACGGGCTGGCGTCCGCGGTATCGGGCGAGGAGGAGGCGAGTGCACCGTGGTCGCGGCGCCGCCGGCTTTCCTGCCACTGGTGCCTGGGACTCCGTCGGAGCGTCGACCAGGGGGTTCCACCGGACTCGGTTCGTCTTTGTTGGCCACCGCAACAAGGCTTCGGATAGTGGCTCTCCATTCGTCGAGTTTCCCCGTAGTGGGAGGAAAATCGAGGAGCAACCGCGCGCGCGCCAGGGCTTCTGCTGGCGTTGGTGGCAGCGAAACCTACATGGATCGCGACGCGCTTCGACTTCTGACCATTTCAGAAGGAGCTCTATCACGACCCTGTGGTCGCATGCCATCTTCACCAGCGCCTCGGCGAGCGGGCAGGTCTTCTACCTCCCGGGAATGGCGCTCGGGGCTCTTCCCGTGGCGACGCCCGGGGTCTTCGGCGTGATTGCGCCGTTCATCGCGCGCCGCTTCAGAGGAGCGCGCCGTCGGCGCCGGCGTGGGAGTCTTGGAGGCCCTCGCATCGCCTTCGGGCGGGGTGGTAGCGATCTTGGAAGGCCCCGCGCCACCCGCGGAGGGCCTGGCTCCGTCTTTGGATTTGGCAGCGTGCGGCCCGTTTCCAGGCGCACGAACATCGCCGCCTCCCAAACTCCGCCTGCTGGGACGATGTTGGTGTTCGCGAATGGTGCCTCGGGTCCTTTTTGCGACCGGTCCGCTGCTCGCCCGCATTGGGACAGGATGTCCGGCTTCCGACGGGCCAACCGCCACCGTCGTCTTCTTCTTGGGCGCCATGACGATGAAGAAGCGTCGAACTAACTGCTAAAGCCGATTCTCACAACTGCGCCCCCTACCTGGCGCGCCAAAGATGTCGGTGGGAACGACACCTATGGGATCACAAGAATCCCTACTATGGTTGCGGGGCACGGGGTCGTGAGAAGAGCGGATCAAACAGATAGCACACGGTTCGTTTATCCAGGTTCGGGCCGCGAGGATGTGTAAAACCCTACTCCTGCTTTGGTGGCTTGTATATCTATGTTCTTGAGCTAGCTATGGGGCGTGAGGAGCTCCAAAAAGCCGAATCCTCCTCCTGGTCGCCTCGGGCCTCCTTTTATAGGAAAGGGGTTGCCACAGTGGCACACAGGAGGTGGAAAGGGTACAGTGATGTGAGGTTATCCCTCGCATTACATGACAAGGCGCATTTAATGCGTCTTACCCAGGTGTCCTTGCTTTATCGGGGACGGGGGAGAGCCCTGTCTCGTCCGTCACCGCTCCCTCTCGTGTCGACACGCGGCCTGGCCAGCGGCGCCCACGGTGCCATGTAGGCAGCCAGGCAGCTGAGGTGGCGCAGTGGTGGGTCTCCACGAAGATCCGCATGCCGCGACGCAGGTGCCTGCCCAGCTGGTTGGGTCGGCAGCTGCATGCGAACGGCGGTGGAGGTTTGACTGGCGTGGGCCTGATGGTGGCCCTACGGGTGTTCTTTGCAAGGGCCTTGCCGGGGCCCCGGCAAGGGTCTTGCCATGGCGCCTGCTGTCATCCCCGGCAAGGCTCTTGCCGGGGGCCTTGTGGTCCTCCTTGGCTGGGATCCCGCCAAGGATCATCATCTTCTAAAGGGTGTATATGATCTTGAATGTCTTCACCAAGATCTGCATGCCACCACGGGGATGTCTCCCGAATCCTTGCCTGATGGGGGCAGTGGACTCAAGGGTGACTCACTCCGTAGGTGTGGGGCGAGCTGCCACTGCAAGGGTCTTGCCGGGTTTGCTAAAACCGCCTCCTGGCAAGGATCTTCCCAGGGGGGTCTGCTTTGTCCCCTTTGCTCTTTGTGGTCTTGGTCTTGGCGTCGTTCTGCTTCTCCTGAGCTTCGGCCTTACCTTGGTTCACCTCCCTTGCCTTGCTCAGTGTGGTGGTGCCCGTGGCCCAGACTGCCCATGCACAGTTATAGGGGTACAAAAAGTGTACCCCTCTTTTTTTACACCGACAGGAGCCCCCGGGCCTGGGCCACACGTAAGCGCAATCGCGTCGTTGGGCTAGGCCCAAAAACGGTGCGCGGGCAGGCGGGGTGGTTTTTACCACGGTAAGTCTCTTCACGCGCTGCGCTTCCCATGCTTCCCACGCGTGGCACGGCATGGGGAGGCATGTGTGACGTGGGCGGCATGCGTGGGGCTGAGCTCTGCATGCATGTGTCACGTCATAGTAAAGGGGGCGGTTCGTGTCTTCCCCATAAACAGAGGGAGGGGCCGAGGCGTGGTCTTCAAGGCGTCCACTCCCCACGATCACGGGGTGGGGAGAGGTCGCCTCACCCGTCGCCTCGGTCCTCCACGCCTGCCACGTGGCTCTCATGCGCTTGGGGTGGCGAACGGTGGAGGTAGGAAACCGGGTCGCCGTGGGCTGGGGTGACGGGTCGGTCCCAGTTCCCTGCGCCTTCCGCGTCTTGATTGGCTGAGCGGGGCGGCCGAGCCCCCACCCCATTCCTTTATAAAGAGCGGGAGGGGGGGATGGCGTCCCGCATTCTTTCATCTCCTCCTTCCTTCAGCTTCTGCTCCCCCCTTCCATCTCCCATGGAGAGAGGGAATCCTGGTTCTTCAACGGTGGCGGCGAGGGTCGCCGCTCGACAACGCGTCCCTCCTTCTCCTGCACCCGCAATGGCAGAGCCAGCCGCGAGGGGAAGGGGGAGGGGGCGAGGCCGTGGGCGAGGCCGAGGCGCTCGGGGAAGAGGAGGACGGGGCGGCGCGTCGGCCTCGCCTTCGCCAGCAGTTCCTCCCCCCATGGAGGGCCACGTTGGGGATGACCCTTACGAGTTCTTCGTTAGGCTGCGCCGGCCGCCTCGCCGTCGCCTTCATCTCCCGGCTCCATTCACGCGGGAGATGGAGCTGGATTCGCCGGAGTCGCTACGGCTGCACATGAGGGGCTGTGGGATCAGCGGCACGCGGGTTCGCGTCGACTTCCCAGCCCCTCACGTGATGTATCCTCGTCGAGGATGGAAGACGTTCGCTCATATCCATCGCTTGACGGAGGGGCTCAATCTCCATTTCAAGCTGATGGAGGGTGGCCTTCTCTCCGTCAAGGTCTTCGGGTGCTTCGGGACCCGTGCAAGGTGCTGCGTGGTGAGCTCTTCTGATAGCGAAGACTCCTCCTCGGGCGAGAGTGACGAGGAGGACAGCGGCAGCGACGAGGAGGGTAGTAGGCGGCAGGATGACGGGTCCGATTAGGTGTTGGGCGCCGCTCCATGCGGCACTGGCGACCCCATCATCCGTGTCACCGGCTCCCTGAACTTCTCGGGGTCGTCTCATTGGGCGGCTGGCGTTGGGAGGCTGCGGAAGAGGAAGAGGGCGGGCGGCAAGGGCGTCAATTCGGAGTACGCGGGCAACGACGCCTTCGACGCATGCTGACGTTCGGCCGCCTTGTCTTCGAGCTCTGCTTCTGGCGCTGCCATCACCATCCAGCCTTCGGACGGCCACCGAGATGTTCTCTTGGTGTCTTCTGCCATCCGTAGCTCGCCTAGGCGCCCCTTTTGCCCTTTTCGCCTCCTTGACCTGCCTCCTGAGGAGAGGGACAAGAAAGGGATTACGGCCACCTTATCTCTTTTTAGTTTGTAAGCCTTCGGGCCTTAGCTAAATTTAAAACTTGTAATCCCATCATTCATGTTTTTCATTCCCTACGGACTGTACCTGAGTGGAATGTTTTTAATGAAAAGGGATGCTTGCCGGGTCATTTGTTTGTGGGTAGAACCCACGACAAGGAGTAAATCCTTGATATCTTTAAGATAAACATTTCCTTGCCCGGCAACAGGCCTTGCCATCTCCCCACTTCGCTCGACCTTTCTCACACCTTTGGTGGAGGCAGGGATGATGTGGGTTCAGGCTCCTTGTTTCATCCTCTCGCTGCCGCGACTACGACCAAACCTGGCCCCAGGAACGAGCCCTAGGGCCTAGAGTTAGGGGAGCACGGTAGCTTTAGGAAAAAACGAGGTTTCACAAACCTCAGTCCATAAGGGAATGCATGATAAGGGATGAAGAACATATCTGAAGCTGTAGCCCCCGGCAACTCTGGTTTGCTGTGGGTGAATCTTTGCTCTTGTAGCCCCCGGCAATACTGGCTTGCCGGGGTCTAGATGCTGGTCTGTCCCTCTGCTCTTTTTCGTCCTCAAGTGATCCGGCAAGGATATCTGTGAGTCCTGCGAACCAAAGAAGACGAAAGAACGGCAAAGCGACGCACACTCGACCTCTAAGCTAGGGGTTAGTCGCCGCTAAGCACTATCAACCCTAACCAAGGACGAGACTCGACCTAGCATCCATGCTATAACTTAGGGCGCCAGCGCTTCATTCATTTATGCTCAGGGCCTGCGCCTGGCTTTTATACAAAGGTTTACATGCATCATCGGCAATGCTTGTACAAAAGGTGGCTTGCCGGGGGGCCCGGCAAGCCGCGCCTCACGGGTAAAACTTGCGAAGATGCTCAATGTTCCAGGAGTTACTCACCGGAACGGCATCTTCAGTCTCTAGGCAGACTGCGCCGGGCCTGGTGACTCGTATTACTCGATAAGGGCCTTCCCACTTTGGCGTCAACTTGTTGGAATTCTTGGCCGATTGAACGCGCCGAAGGACAAGGTCACCTTCCTCAAGGCTTCGGGCATGAACCTTGCGGCTATGGTAGCGGCGCAAGGCTTGCTGGTAGCGTGCTGCTCTCACAACCGCCCGAAGACGATCTTCCTCAAGGAGCATTGCGTCATCTTGCCGCAGTTCCTCTTGCTCAAGCTCATCATAAGCCAGCACTCGAGGTGACCCGTATATGAGTTCAGTGGGGAGAACTGCTTCTGCCCCGTATACCAGGGCAAAGGGTGTCTGGCCGGTGGCTCGATTTGGCGTCGTCCTGATCGACCAAAGAACCGTTGGCAACTCAACAATCCAGCGCCTTCCACTCTTGTGCAGCCTGTCAAAGGTCTTGGTCCTTAAGCCTCGCAGTACTTCAGCGTTTGCCCTCTCAGCTTGACCATTGCTTCGTGGGTGAGCAATGGAAGCGAAATAGACTTTGCTGCCGAGGTCTTGGATATATTGCATGAAGGTGCGGCTTGTGAACTGTGCCGTTGTCGGTGATGACCCTGTTGGGTACACCAAAACGGCACACTAGTCCCTTGAAGAACTTGACGGCTGACTAAGCTGTGACCTTGCTCACTGCCTCCACCTCCGGCCACTTTGTGAACTTGTCGATTGCAACGTACAAGTACTCAAAGCCCCCGACAGCGCGGGGGAAAGGGCCCAGTATGTCGAGCCCCCAGACCGAGAAGGGCCAGGAGAGAGGAATGGTTTGAAGGGCTTGAGCTGGCTGATGAAGCTTCTTTGAATGGAACTGACATGCTTCACACCTGGTGACTAGTGTCGTCGCATCCTGGAGGGCGGTGGGCCAGAAGAAACCTTGCCAAAATGCCTTGCCGGCAAGGGCCCTTGACCCGATGTGGGATCCACATATGCCTCCGTGTATCTCCGCCAACAGCTCCAGTCCTTCCTCCCGAGGGATACACTTCAATTTCACACCGTTCGGCCTCTTTCTGTACAGGACGTCATCGACGAACTGGTACATGGTAGAGCGACGGGCTACTTTTTCCGTTTCTTCCTGCTCTTCAGGTAGTTCCCCTGTTTGGAGGAATTGGACGGTATGATGTGCCCACGCTGGAGCCTGGGGCTCGACGGCGAGGACTAAAGGCATTTCCTCCGCTATAGGAGCGGCTGTCTCGACGGCAAGAGCTTGATGCTCCGCCGGAGCTAGCTGTCCCGTGGCGGGCTCAGTGTCCCCGGCAACATCCTTGCCGGCGGCTCCGGGGAGCTCGGTGGGAAAGTACTTGCCGGGTCCTGATTTCCTCCTCTTGTTCTGCTCTGTTGATGGATCAACGGATGGCTGAGTTAGCTCGAGCACAAAGGTACCTGGTTCCACAGGTAGCTTGAGGGCAGCGCGTTTTGACAGGTAATCAGCGATATCGTTCTCCGCTCGGGGAACGTATTCAGTCTGTATACCGTTGAAACGCTCTTCCAGCTTTCTCACTTCATCGACGTAGGCCTTCATCAACGGGCTCTGGTAGTCCTTGTTGACTTGCTTGACGACGAGCTGCGAGTCGCCCCTGACGATGAGCTTCTTGATTCGCCGCGATCCTAAGACCGGCAAGCAGCCCTTCGTACTCTGCCGTATTGTTTGTTGACACCTCCCTAGGGAAGTGCATCTGGATCACGTACTTGACATGCTCTCCGGTGGGCGCGACAAGCAGTACGCCAGCCCCGGCGCCGTGTAAGGAGAAAGCTCCATCAAAGTACATGATCCAACTGCAACTTGCCTCCTTGCCGGGGAGAGCAGTCTCTTGGGCTTCTTCGTCAGGCGTTGCGGTCCATTCTGCAATGAACTCTGCCAGGACTCGGCTTTGAATCGTCGAAGTACTTTCAAACTTGAGGCCAAAGTTGGACAGCTCCAGTGTCCATTCCACAATTCTTCCCGTTGCATCTGGATTGTGCAATATCTGTTGCAGAGGGAGGCAAGTGACGACAGTGATCTCGTGTGCCTGGAAGTAGTGACACAGCTTCCTCGAGGCCATAAGAAGGCCGAAGAGCAGTTTCTGCACGCTGGAGTACCTTGATCTAGCTCCCTGCAGGAGGGAACTAACAAAGTAGACCGGGTGCTGCATCATTTTCTTCTTCGGTGGCACTTCAACTGGCTGTGTCGTCTCTGCATTGGTGGTGTCGGGCTCTGTCGCTGCCGTTACCTCGTCGTCAACCTCTCTCTGCGCCACTAGTGCGACGCTGACCACCTGGTTCGTTGCCGCCAGGTATAGCAGCAATGGCTCCTGTGGCCTAGGCGCAACTAGTATTGGCGCGGAGGAGAGGTACTTCTTCAAATCTTGCAATGCTGCTTCGGCTTCTGGCGTCCACTCCATCGGGCCCGCCTTCTTCAGGATGTTGAAAAAGGGAAGGGCGTGCTCGGCAGACTTGGAAATGAATCTGCCCATGGCGGCGACGCAACCAGCAAGCCGACGCACATCCTTGATTCGCTTGGGTGCTTCAATCTGCTCTATAGCTTTGATCTTGTCTGGATTGGCCTCTATCCCACGCTATGATACAAAGAACCCGAGAAGCTTGCCGGACGGGACGCCAAATACGCACTTCTCAGGGTTCAGCTTGAGATTGATCTTGCACAGGTTTGCAAATGTTTCTTGCAAATCCGGTATGAGGGTTGCCATGTCCTTGGTTTTGACCACTATGTCATCCATATAAGCTTCCATATTTCTATGGAGCTAGGGTTCAAAACCAATCTGGACCGCCCTTGCAAACGTCGAACCAGCACTCTTCAGCCTGAAAGGCATCCGCATGAAACAATACGTACCACATGGGGTGATGAATGTTGTTTTCTCTTCGTCTTCTCTTGTCATGAAGATCTGGTGGTAGCCGGAGTAGGCATCGAGGAATGACAACAGATCACACCCAGCTGTGGAGTCAACAATCTGGTCGATGCGCGACAACGGGAAGGGGTCCTTAGGACAAGCCTTATTGATATCTGTGTAATCAATACACAGCCTCCACTTCCCATTAGCCTTGCGCACTACGACCGGATTGGCCAACCACGTTGGATGGAGCACTGCTCTTACCAAACCCACTGCTTCCAGTTTCCGGATCTCCTCTGTGATGAACTCTTGTCATTCCAAAGCTTGCTTTCTGACCTTCTGCTTGACGGTCCGCGCATGAGGACAGACAGCAAGGTGGTGCTCAATCACCTCCCTGGGAACGCCGGGGATGTCGGAAGCTTGCCATGCAAACACACCAACATTCGCCCACAGGAAGGTGACGAGCGCGTCTTCCTATTTGTCATCAAGGGTGGAGCTTATGGTGAAAGCCCCTCCCATGCCGTCCTCATTGACTGAAACCTTCTTGGTTCCCAACGGTATGGCCCTGGGCTTCTTGTTTCCGCCGGTGGAGCTCTCTGGCACGTCCTCGACAGGAGCGCTACACTCCGGAGAGGTGCGCTTGCCGGAGTGGGTGTCCGAGGTCTCACCGGTCTTCTTCTTCTTCTTCCCTCCCGGGGTCCCAGTGGCAGGAGCAAGTGCCCTAGTGGCGGCAGCTGCTGCAACTGCTTGTTGGTATAGTTGGTCAGCGCAAATCAGCGCATCTTTCTTATCGGAGGGGATGGTGATGATCATCACAGGTCCTGGCATCTTCAGGGTGTTGTAGGCGTAGTGTGACGCCACCATGAACTTGGCCAGCGCTGGGCGGCCAAGGATCCCGTTGTAGGGCAAGGGGATCTTGGCAACATCAAACACGATCCTCTCCGTCCTGTAGTTCACATCGCTTCCAAAAGTCACGGGCAGCGTGACCTTTCCCTTAGGTTGGCTTTTTCCCGGGTTGACCCCCTGAAACGTACCCGTCTCCTTGAGGTCTCATCAGGAATCTGCAGTTTCTCGATCACGGCAGGCGAGATCAAGTTCAGACCGGCCCCGCCATCGACTAGCATCCTTGTCACCTTGAGGTTGCGTATTGTTGGTGAAACCAACAATGGCAAGCACCCGACCGCAGTAGTGCGATCAGGGTGATCCTCAGTGTCAAAAATGATAGGTGTGCTGGACCACTTCAGCGGTCTTTGGGCATCAAATGATGGCTCTGCCGCTGTAATCTCTCGCGCCCACTGTTTAAGCTGGCGGTGAGAAGTATGCAGCGAGGCGCCGCCGTCGATGCACATGGCCTCTGTAGCTTTCTGAAACTCTTGGTCGCCGGATTCGTCATCCTCTTCGTGATCGTCGTCTTCTGGCTTTTTGTCACGGCCCCGGGCGGGCCTCTCCTGTTGTTTATCCTTGCCGCGACGGCCCGCCTGGCCATCACGCTTCTTGCTGGACCCCTTAGCACCGTCTTGGCCCTTCTCCTTGTCCCGCCTCTCATATTCAGCCCTCTGCTTCTCAGCGAGGAGCTCAACTTGTCGGCAGTCTTGGAGAGCATGGCCTTTGGTGCGATGGATCTTGCAGTATCGCTTGTCGGAGTTTCCTGGCTTCTCGGCAACCGCCAAGGCCCGGCAGGCGACACATCCGGCAATTTCCTTGCCGGGGTCACCTGCCTTGGTTTTCTTGGTGGAGTCGGTGTCATCAGATCCCTCGACGGCAAGCACGGCTTTACCTTTGCGCTTCCTGTTGCGGTGCCGGCCCTTCTTCGCCGGGGCGGCAGTATCTTCATCTGAGGAGTCGGCTTCCACGCCGGCGTCTTCGCCGGGGTACTTCCCTCCCTCTCCAGCCCGGGCACATTTGTCAGCAAGAACATAGAGTTCTGCTACATCTTTCACCTTGGTCATTGCCAGCTCTTCGCGCATCTTGCGGTTACGCACATTCTGATGGAACACGCTGATGATGGCGGCAGGGTGAACATCAGGGATATTGTACTGTATCTGGCTGAACCTCTGTATATACTTGCGGAGACTCTCGCCTCCCTTCTGGGAATGACGTGCAGGTCGCTCGCTTGGCCATGGGCTTGGTGGCCTCCAGTAAAGGCGCCCACAAACTCATGTCACAAATCCGACCAGGAGGAAATAGAGTCTAGCGGCAAGTGCATCAACCATGACATGGCATTGGGTTTAAGAGCCAACGGAAAGTAATTCGCAAGCACCTTATCGTCGCGGGCTCCGGCAGCTTGCATCGCAATGGTGTAGATGCCGAGGAACTCGGACGGGTGGGTCTTGCCACTGTACTTTTCGCCCACGTCAGGTTTGAAGGTGCGGTTAGTGGGCCACTCGAACTGCCGCAGCTCACGGGTAAAAGCCGGATAGCCTACCTTGTAAGGTAGGCCTCCAGGGCTCTCCGGTGCCGGGTGGTTCACAGCAGGCCCTGCTCGCCTGTCTGACTAGTGGCGCGCTCCACGCCGGCGCTCGATAGTGGTTCGAGCGTCTTCATGTTCTCGTTCCCGAAGGACTTGGCGCTGGTCACAGTGGGTCCGTGGGTCGGACGACGCTATGGAGATTTCGTCGCCCGCAACGTCATGACGGGCTGGCGTCCGCGGTACCGGGCGAGGAGGAGGCGAGTGCACCGTGGTTGCGGCGCCGCCGGCTTTCCTGCCACTGGTGCATGGGACTCCGTCGGAGCGTCGACCAGGGGGCACCACCGGACTCGGTTCGTCTTTGTTGGCCACCGCAACAAGGCTTTAGATAGTGGCTCTCCATTCATTGAGTTTCCCCGTAGTGGGAGGAAAATCGAGGAGCAACTACGCGCGCACCAACGCTTCTCCTGGCCTTGGTGGCAGCGAAACCTGCACGGATCGCGACGCGCTTCGACTTCTGACCATGTCAGAAGGAGCTCTATCACGACCCCACGGTCGCATGCCATCTTCACCAGCGCCTCGGCGAGCGGGCAGGTCTTCTACCTCCCGGGAGTGGCGCTCGGGGCCCATCCCGCGGCGACGCCCGGGGTATTCGGCGTGATTGCGCCATTCGTCGCGCGCCGCTTGAGAGGAGCGTGCCGTCGGCGCCGGCGTGGGAGTCTTGGAGGCCCTCGCATCGCCTTCGGGCAGGGTGGTAGCGATCTTGGAAGGCCCCGCGCCACCCGCGGAGGGCCTGGCTCCGTCTTTGGATTTGGCGACGTGCGGCCCATTACTAGGTGCACGAACATTGCCGCCTCCCAAACTTCGGCTACTGGGATGGTGTTGGTGTTCGCGAACGGCGCCTCGGGTCCTTTCTGCGACCGGTCCGCTGCTCGCCCGCGTCGGGACGGGATGTCCGGCTTCCGACGGGCCAACTGCCACCGTCATCTTCTTCTTGGGCGCCATGATGATGAAGAAGCGTCGAACTAACTGCTAAAGCCGATTCTCACAACTGCGCCCCCTACCTGGCGTGCGAAAGATGTCGGTGGGAATGACACCTATGGGATCACAAGAATCCCTACTACGGTTGCGGGGCGCGGGGTCGTGAGAAGAGCGGATCAAACAGATAGCACACGGTTCGTTTATCCAGGTTCAGGCCGCGAGGATGCGTAAAACCCTACTCCTGCTTTGGTGGATTGTATATCTGTGTTCTTGAGCTAGCTATGGGGCGTGAGGAGCTCCAAAAGGCTGAATCCTCCTCCTGGTCGCCTCGGGCCTCCTTTTATAGGAAAGGGGTTGCCATACTGGCACACAGGAGGTGGAAAGGGTACAGTGATGTGAGGTTATCCCTCGCATTACATGACAAGGCGCATTTAATGCGTCTTGCCCAGGTGTCCTTGCTTTATCAGGGACGGGGGAGAGCCCTGTCTCGTCCGTCGCCGCTCCCTCTCGTGTCGACACGCGGCCTGGCCAGCGGCGCCCGCGGTGCCATGTAGGCAGGCAGGCAGCTGAGGTGGCGCAGTGGTGGGTCTCCACGAAGATCCGCATGCCGCGACGCAGGTGCCTGTCCAGCTGGTTGGGTCGGCAGCTGCATGCAAACGACGGTGGAGGTTTGATTGGCGTGGGCCTAATGGTGGCCCTACGGGTGTTCTTGGCAAGGGCCTTGCCGGGGCCCCGGCAAGGGTCTTGCCGTGGCTCCTGCTGTCATCCCCGGCAAGGCTCTTGCCAGGGGCCTTGTGGTCCTCCTTGGCTGGGATCCCGCCAAGGATCATCATCTTCTAAAGGGTGTATCTGATCTTGAATGTCTTCACCAAGATCTGCATGCCACCACGGGGATGTCTCACGAATCCTTGCCCCATGGGGGCAGTGGACTCAAGGGTGACTCACTTCGTAGGTGTGGGGCGAGCTGCCACGGCAAGGGTCTTGCCGGGTTTGCTAAAACCGCCTCCCGGCAAGGATCTTGCCGGGGGGGTCCCCTTCGTCCCCTTTGCTCTTTGTGGTCTTGGTCTTGGCATCGTTCTGCTTCTCCTGAGCTTCGGCCATACCTTGGCTCACCTCCCTTGCCTTGCTCAGTGTGGTGGTGCCGTGGCTCAGACTGCCCGTGCACAGTTATAAGGGTACAAAAAGTGTACCCCTCTTTTTGTACACCGACACCAATTGAGGCAAATAATATGGCATTGGAAAGCTTATGAAAATGCGCTACTTTTTCATGTTAATTTTTTTTCTAATTTTGAACAGTTTAAAAGTAATTTAGAAAACGGTACAACTTCCATCGAGTTTGTATTTTTGAGCTAATTTTTTAACCATACGTCCAAATGCAGCAAATGATATGGTGTTGGAAAGCTTGAAGAAATGCCAAACTTTTTTGTATATATTGTTTCTTCTAATTCATTACGGTTTTATGTCAGTTTTGAAAATGGCTAAAAACGTATTTTTTCCATAATTTATACAAACTTTATCGGAATGGGGCAAATAATATACCGCTGAAAAGCTATGGAAAATTCGAAACTTTTTCATGTTGATGGTTTTCTCTGATTCCTAGCCGTTTTCAAGTAATTACAAAAATGTCGAGATCATTTGTTCTGCCTTTATCGCAAAACAGATTCTTCAAAAATGCACCGCGTGAAGAACCTGAACTTCTCGGCGCGTGTACCTGAACTTCACTCTGTTTTTCACGTGCTTTGTTTGCCCGTATCTCTCCATCCACTGCTCGTAGCTCTCCATCCACTCACCGGAATTGAGCAAGTGATATACCGATGGAAAGCTGCTGTAAACACGCAACTTTGCCGTGTTGATCGTTTTTTCATACTCGCGACAATTTTAAAAGTTTTTCATCTCAAATTCATTCACTATAGTAGTCGAACTTCCTGTTGTTTTCACGTTGAACTTCTATGACGTATTTTCGTTTGTAATTTTCTCATTCATTCGTCAGTGTTACATAAATGATATTATTTTTGTACAAACCTCTCTCAAGATAATTTTTTTAATTTTCTCCGACGAGGACTTGAACTTACACAAATGATATTCCTGCTGTTTTGAAGTAAATTAGAAAATTACGAGATCAAAATTTCTGCCTTCATTGCGAATGGAAATGCACTGTGTGAAGTAGTTGAACTTCCCGGGGACGTCAGTTTGAACTTCACTCTGTTTATGACGTGATGTTTTTGCGTGTAACTCCCAAACCACTTACCGGAATTGAGACAATGATATGCCGATGGAAAGTTGTTGCAAACACGCAACTTTTTCGTGTTGTTCAGTTTTTCATACTCGCGGGGGTTCAAAATATTTTTTTGAATGCATAAAAATGTGTTTTTAATGGTATACATAAAACTTTTAAACCATTCATCGGAATATAGCATATAATATACCATTGGAAAGCTTATGAATAGGAGCATATTTTTCATGTAGACACACGTTACAAATTTTTATCGTTTAAGAGCAGTTTTATAAATGGAAAAAACAACGTTGTTTTTTGCCTGTTTTTTATATATAATTGAAGGTCGGACGTCTCGCACTAGAGATCTTTAACTTCACCGGGGGAGCACGTGAACTTCTTGCAACAAACCTTTTAACCTTTTTGTTTTCTACTCTTAGTAACGGTTAAAAAATTAGCTCACGTGCTCCCCCGGTGAAGTTAAATAAACCCTAGGGGAAATTTTTCATATACACATTTTTTTCCAAATTCATCATCTTTTATAAGCTTTTTTATAAAACGCCAAAATGATGTTATCCTTTTGTAATATGAAAAATCTGAATTTTTTATAGATATCGTACTGCTCTACTTTTAAAATTTGAACTTCTGTGTGTATTTTTTCATACAAAGAGAATAAGTGAATTGTTCACGCATAAACTTGTTTTTGTTACATTTTTTGAACTTTTTCCTCATCTCATATATGAATTCTTCTTCCTTTCACACACGAATGAAATAAAAGGACACACCCATCACACAAACACATACAAAACACGCGCACACACAACTACCATACACTTTCCATGAAGAAATCATATTTCCTATTTTTTTCTCTTTTGCATCTAAAATCATCATTCCTACTTAAAACAGAAAAGAGGGCAAGAAATGAACTTGTTGTTCATTGGCACTCTCCACTGAACAACAAAGTTGTTCATTTTTGTCACCTGTACTGAACAAATAACAATCTTTTTTACCAAAGTGAACGAGGCAAATACAACAACGACACCATAGCACTGCAGTCTTCTCGAACTTCTATCCGTATTTTTTTTGAACTGCATCGTCGTGCAGGAATCCACTAAGCTCACAAAAGCTCCTGTCCATGGTGTTAATCGCGCAGAGGAAGGTTGAGGGAGACAAGCGCTGGTGGAGGGTGGCCGCGAGGCCGGTAGATGGTGCCCGACCCTCGCCGGTGGGTGCAGCCGTCATCTTCGGCGGAGCATAGAGGGGCTGGTGGGGCGACTCAGGCGGTGGGAGAAGGCAGCGGTGCGATGGGGAAGGCGGGCAGCATCCCTGTTGTGAAGGCGGGGCGGCAGCGCATTGTGGGTAGGCACGCCATCGCGGTGGCCGGATCCGGGGACGACGGTGGATGGATCCCAAGGCAGGGTGCGCACGACAGATGGATTTCTGGTTGAAGAAGGGGACGGGACCCACAGCGGCGTGGGGGGTGGCCGGGGACCGGCGGCGGCGCGGGATCCTGGTTAACGGCGGCGCGCGTCACCTAGCCTGGTGCCGGCGGGGGTGGGGTTGGTGGCCTGGGGCGCCTCCATGCTAGGAAGTTGCGCGAGGGCTGCGAGTGGGTGGAGGTGGGAGGTGGGGGTGCTGGCGGCGGGGCGGTTGGCCGGGGCTAGCCGGCGTCGCGAGCCAGGGTGGGAGGCGGCTCTGGCGGTGTGATGCAGTTTGGGGACCGAGGGAGGTGCGATGAGGGGATCGTGGGAGGGGTGGATGGGCTTTTTTTGTACCGGTCGGGGTGGGTTGCTAGCGATCTCAGGAGGATCCCCTCGGCCCCTATATAGGCGCTCCGTGATCCAAATAACTATTCTAATCCCGGGATTAGAATAGTGCCTCTATATATATATATATATATATTGTTGTTCTAAGAATGATCATGATGCCCTCATGTCCGTATTTTATTTTATCGACACCTCTATCTCTAAACATGTGGACATATTTTTCGATATCGGCTTCGCTTGAGGACAACCGAGGTCTAAGCTTGGGGGAGTTGATACGTCCATTTTGCATCATGCTTTTATATCGATATTTATTGCATTATGGGTTGTTATTACACATCATATCATAATACTTATGCCTATTCACTCTTATTTTACAAGGTTTACATGAAGAGGGGGGATGCCGGCAGCTGGAATTCTGGGCTGGAAAAGGAGCAAATATTAGAGACCTATTCTGCACATCTCCAAAAGTCCTGAAACTTCACGGGAGCACGTTTCAGAATATATAAAAATACTGGGCGAAAGAAGTACCAGAGGGGGGCCACCCACCGTCCACGAGGGTGGGGGCACGCCCTACCCCCTGGGCGTGACCCTACCTCGTGGGCCCCCTGGTGGCCCTCCAATGCCCATATTTGGCTATATGGAGTCTTTCGTCGCGGAAAAAATCATAAGCAAGCTCACCGGACGAAACTCCACGGCTAGGAGGTGGAATCTTGGCGGATCCAATCTAGGGCTTCGACGGAGTTGTTCTGCCGGGGAAACTTCCCTCAAGGAGGGGGAAATTGTCACCATCGTCATCACCAACGATCCTCTCATCGGGAGGGGGTCAATCTCCATCAACACCTTCACCAGCACAGTCTCATCTCAAATCCTAGTTCATCTCTTGTATCCAATCTTTGTATCCAAACCTCAGATTGGTACCTATTGATACGTCTCCAACGTATCTATAATTTTTGATTGCTCCATTCTATTGTATTATCTATTTTGGATGTTAATGGGCTTTATTTTACACTTTTATATCATTTTTGGGACTAACCTACTAACCGGAGGCCCAACCCAAATTGCTGTTTTTTTGCGTATTTTAGGGTTTCGAAGAAAAGGAATATCAAACAGAGTCCAAACGGAATGAAACCTTCGGGAACGTGATTTTCTCAACGAACGTGATCCAGGAGACTTGAAGTGTGCGTCAAGAAACAAGGGAGGAAGGCACGAGGCAGGGGGCGCGCCTACCCCCTGGGCGCGCCCTCCACCCTCCTGGGCCCTCCGTTGCTCCACCAATGTACTTCTTCCTCCTATATATATCCATGTACCCCCAAACATCCAGGAGCACCACGAAAACCTAATTCCACCGCCGCAACCTTCTGTACCCGAGAGATCCCATCTTGGGGCCTTTTCCGGAGCTCCACCGGAGGGGGCATCGATCACGGAGGGCCTCTACATCAACTCCATGGCCTCTCCGATGATGTGTGAGTAGTTTACCTCAGACCTACGGGTCCATAGTTATTAGCTAGATGGCTTCTTCTCTCTCTTTGGATCTCAATACAAAGTTCTCCTTGATTCTCTTGGAGATCTACTCGATGTAATCTTCTTTTGCGGTGTGTTTGTCGAGATTCGATGAATTGTGGGTTTATGATCCAGATTATCTATGAACAATATTTGATTCTCCTCTGAATTCTTTTATGTATGATTGGTTTATCTTTGCAAGTCTCTTCGAATTATCAGTTTGGTTTAGCCTACTAGATTGATATTACTTGCAATGGGAGAAGTGCTTAGCTTTGGGTTCAATCTTGCGGTGTTCGATCCTAGTGACAGAAAGGGAACCGATACGTATTGTATTGTTGCCATCTAGGATAAAAAGATGGGGTTTATATCATATTGCATGAGTTTATCCCTCTACATCATGTCATCTTCCTTAAAGCATTACTTTGTTCTCTTGAACTTAATACTCTAGATGCATACTGGATAGCCGTCAATGTGTGGAGTAATAGTAGTAGATGCAGAATCATTTCGGTCTACTTGTCTTGGACCTGATGCCTATATATTGATCATACCTAGATATTATCATAACTATGCTCAATTCTATCAATTGCTCGACAGTAATTTGTTTACCCACCGTAATACTTATGCTCTTGAGAGAAGCCACTAGTGAAACCAATGGCCCCTGGGTCTACCTTCTATCATATTAATCTTCCAATACTTAGTTATTTCTATTGCTATTTATTTTACTTTGCATCTTTTATTTCTCTTTATTATAAAAGTACCAAAAATATTATCTTATCATATCTATCAGATCTCACTCTCGTAAGTGACCGTGAAGGGATTGACAACCCCTTTATCGTGTTGGTTGCGAGGTTCTTATTTGTTTGTGTAGGTGCGTGGGACTTGAGCGTGATCTCCTACTGGATTAATACCTTGGTTCTCAAAAACTAACGGAAATACTTATACTACTTTACTGCATCACCTTTCCTCTTCAAGGGAAAACCAACGCAGTGCTCAAGAGGTAGCACCTGTGGGTTGCTAGTAGTGTTGATTACTCTTTGTAGTTGATGCTAGTTGGTTTACTTGGTGGAAGATCATATGTTCAGATCCATTATGCATATTAATACCCCTCTGATTATGAACATGAATATTCTTTGTGAGTAGTTACGTTTGTTCCTGAGGACATGGGAGAAGTCTTGCTATAAGTAGTCATGTGAATTTGGTATTCATTCGATATTTTGATGAGATGTATGTTGTCATCCCTCTAGTGGTGTCATGTGAACGTCGACTACATGACACTTCACCATTGTTTGGGCCTAGAGGGAGGCATTGGGAAGTAATAAGTATATGATGGGTTGCTAGAGTGACAGAAGCTTAAACCCTAGTTTATGTGTTGCTTCGTAAGGGGCTGATTAGGATCCATATGATTCATGTTGTGGTTAGGTTTACCTTAATACTTCTGTTGTAGTTGCGGATGCTTGCAATAGGGGTTAATCATAAGTGGGATGCTTGTCCAAGTAAGGGCAGTACCCAAGCACCGGTCCACCCACATATCAAATTATCAAAGTACCGAACGCGAATCATATGAACGTGGTGAAAACTAGCTTGACGATAATTCCCATGTGTCCTCGGGAGCGCTTTACTTTATATAAGAGTTCGTCCAGGCTTGTCCTTTGCTACAAAAAGGATTGGGACATCTTGTTGCACCTTATTTACTTTTACTATTTGTTACCCGTTACCAATTACCTTATCACAAAACTATCTGTTATCGATAATTTCAGTGCTTGCAGAAAATACCTTGCTGAAAACCACTTAGCATTTCCTTCTGCTCCTTGTTGGGTTCGACACTCTTACTTATCAAAAAGGCTATGATAGATCCCCTACACTTGCGGGTCATCATAGGACTATTATCGCCCACAACTCTTTGTGTTCTACTCGTGCATATCATCTACGCATAGACCTGGCTCGGATGCCACTGTTGGGGAACATAGCATGCAATTTCAAAAAAATTCCTGCAATCACGCAAGATCTATCTAGGATATGCATAGCAACGAGAGGGGAGAGTGTGTCCACATACCCTTGTAGACGGAAAGCGGAAGCGTTAGGTTAACGCAGTTGATGTAGTCGAACATCTTCACGATCCAATTGATCCAAGTACCAAATGTACGGCACCTCCGTGTTTAGCACATGTTTAGCACGACTACGTCCCTCGAGCTCTTGATCCAGTAGATGGTCGAGGGAGAGTTTTGTCGGCACGATGGCGTGGTGATGGTGTTGATGATGTGATCCGCGCAGGGCTTCGCCTAAGCACTACGACAATATGATTGAGGTGGTAAACTGTGGAGGGGGTCACCGCACACGGCTAAGGAACAATTGATGTGCCTTTGGGGTGCCCCCGCCCCCGTATATAAAGGAGGAGAGGGAGGAGGCCGGTGGCCATGAGGGGGCGCGCCAAGGGGGAGCCCAACTAGGATTCCCAATCCTAGTTGGACTCCCTTTTCTATTACAAGAGGGGGAAAGAGGGAAGGAGAGGGAGAGGGGGAGGAAAGAGGTGGCCGCACCCCCTCCCCTAGTCCAATTCGGACTCCCTTGGGGGGGCACCCTGCGGGCTACCCTCTCCTACTGATAACCCACAAGTATAGGGGATCAATTGTAGCCTCTTTTGATAAGTAAGAGTGTCGAACCCAACGAGGAGCTAAAGGTAGAACAAATATTCCCTCAAGTTTTATCGACCACCGATACAACTCTACGCACGCTTAACGTTCGCTTTACCTAGAACAAGTATGAAACTAGAAATACTTTGTAGGTGTTGTTGGATAGGTTTGCAAGATAATAAAGAGCGCGTAAATAAAAAGTAGGGGCTGTTTTGATAAAGACAAAACTAAGTTAGTTTTAGTAGAGAGCTTGTTGTCACACAAGAAAGTTATTTGTCCCTATGCAATCGATAACTAGACCGGTAATCATTATTGCAATTTTATTTGGGGGATAGGCGTAAGCTAACATACTTTCTCTTCTTGGATCATATGCACTTATGATTGGAACTCTAGCAAGCATCCGCAACTACTAAAGATCATTAAGGTAAAACCCAACCATAGCATTAAAGTATCAAGTCCTCTTTATTCTATATGCAAACAACCTACTTACTCGGGTCTGTGCTTCTGTCTCTCACGCCACCCACCATAAGCAAATCATGAACATATTCCAAACCCTACAGCGGGGATCCCTCACGTTTGTGTGACACGGAGAGCACCATATGACAGCACCAATAATAAAACATGCAACTCAAACCAATCACGATCATCAATTAACCCATAGGACAAAACAGATCTACTCAAACATCATAGGATAGTCATACATCATTGGGAAATAATATATAGCATTGAGCACCATGTTTAAGTAGAGATTACAACGGGTAAAAGAGGGGTTACACCGCTGTATAGAGGGGGGAAGAGTTGGTGATGACGGTGGTGAGGTTGTTGGTGTAGATTGTGTTGACGATGATGGCCCCGACGACGTTCCGGCGCCACCGGGAGAGAGGGGGAGAGAGCCCCCTTTCTTCTTCTTCTTCCTTGACCTTCCCCCTAGATGGGAGAATGGTTTCCCCTCTGTCCCATGGCCTCCATGGCATGGGAGGGGCGAGAGCTCCTCCGAGATTGGATCTGTCTCTCTGTCTCTCTCTGTTTCTGCGTTCCAGATTCTGCCCTTTAACCGTTTCTTAAATTCCTGGAGATCCGTAACTCCTATTGGGCTGAATTTGGGACACGATTTTTATCCAGATATTAGCTTTCTTGCGGCGAAATAAGGGCACCAACCGCCTTACGGGGTGGCCACGAGGGCCCAGGGCGCGCCCCCTGCCTCGTGGCCCCCTCGGGCATTGTCTTGCGTTGATTCTTCTTCCCAAAAATCACATATATTCCAAAAAATCTCTGTCAGTTTTTATCCCATTTGGACTCCATTTGATATGGATTTTCTGTGAAACAAAAAACATGCAACAAACAGGAACTGGCACTGGGCACTGGATCAATATGTTAGTCCCAAAAATAGTATAAAAAGTTGCCAAAAGTATATAAAAGTTGTAGAATATTGGCATGGAACAATCAAAAATTATAGATATGACGAAGACGTATCACCTACTCCCTTATGGCCCATTAAGGCCCATAACTTCCCCGGGGGGTTCCGGTAACCCCTCGGTTCCCCGATAAATATCCGAAACGTCCCAAAACCTTTCCGTTGTCCGAATACCTTCGTCCAATATATCAATATTTACCTCTCAACCATTTCGAGACTCCTCGTCATGTCTGTGATCTCATCCGGGTCCGAACAAACTTCGTCCACAAAAACACATAACTCATAATACAAATCGTCATCGAACGTGAAGCGTGCGGACCCTACGGGTTCGAGAACTATGTAGACATGACTGAGACACATCTCCGGTCAATAACCAATAGCGGAACCTGGATGCTCATATTGGCTCCTACATATTCTACGAAGATCTTTATCGGTCAAACCGCATAACAACATGCGTTATTCCCTTTGTTATCGGTATGTTACTTGCCCGAGATTCGATCGTCGGTATCATATCATACCTAGTTCAATCTCGTTACCGGCAAGTCTCTTTACTCGTTCCGTAATGCATCATCCCGTAACTAACTCAGTAGTCTCATTGCTTGCAAGGCTTATAGTGATGTGCATTACCGGGAGGGCCCAGAGATACCTCTCCGATACTCGGAGTGACAAATCCTAATCTCAATCTATGCCAACTCAACAAACACCTTCGGTGACATCTGTAGAGCATCTTTATAATCACCCAGTTACGTTGTGATGTTTGATAGCACACAAGGTGTTCCTCCGGTATTCGGGAGTTGCATAATCTCATAGTCAGAGGAATATGCATAAGTCATGAAGAAAGCAATAGCAATAAAACTAAACGATCATTATGCTAAGCTAACGGATGGGTCTTGTCCATCACATCATTATCTAATGATGTGATCCCGTCCATCAAATGACAACACATGTCTATGGTCAGGAAACTTAACCATCTTTGATTAACGAGCTAGTCAAGTAGAGGCATACTAGGGACACTCTGTTTGTCTATGTATTCACACATGTACTAAGTTTCCGGTTAATACAATTCTAGCATGAATAATAAACATTTATCATGATATAACGAAATATAAATAACAACTTTACTATTGCCTATAGGGAATATTTCCTTCATGTCACTGGGTGAAATCACGCAAGATTGAACCCAAAGCTAAGCACCTCTCCCATTGCCAGAAAAACCAATCTTGTTGGCCAAACCAAACTGATAATTCAAAGAGAAATACAAAGATATCAAATCATGCATATAAGAATCCAGAGAAGATTCAAATAATATTCATAGATAAGCTGATCATAAATCCACAATTCATCGTATCTCGACAAACACACCATAATGAAAAATAATATAAAATAGCATATTAATGCACATGAAACATCCAAACATATAATATAATAGCATGGAACAATCAAAAATTATAGATACGTTGGAGGCGTATCAATAATCCTGAGAAAACCCCATTCAACTTGATAATGGGAGACACATTGGATCAACGTGAATACTTTAGGGATTATCGCTTTACTCAAAAAGGGAAACTCTTATGGGATAAAATTCATACGTTGCATTGGTATGCTTGGAATTTATGCTTGAGATATGATTATACTTGTTGCTCAAGGATGAAGGCTCCACACCTTCCCTTTTCATGTAAACTTAATCATAATGAAACCTTGGCTTCTTATGCTAATGGTATATATGATTACTATGATGTGGAACAAATAGAAGAATTTGTTGCTTTTAATGGTGCTTATGAAATTGAATCTTTGTTTGAAAAGTGTGAAAATCGTGATGATGCTGTTTACATAACTGAAAATTATGCTATACTTAAATATTGGTATGAGAATTATGAATATAATGCCGATATTAATGAGTTTATCGAGAAATTCTCTGATGTCCAAGAAGAGACTAATATTTTGCAGGAATCTAGGGAAGAAGAAATTGATGACACTGTGAGCTCATTAGATGAAAAAGATGAGGAGGAGAGCGAAGAACAAAAGGAGGAAGAGCGGATTGATCACCTGTGCCCACCTTCTAATGAGAGTAACTCTTTATCCCATACATTGTTTAATTTCCCTTCATGCTTACCGAGGGACGAATGCTATGATCCCTTGGATTCGCTTGAAATATCCCTTTTTGATGAACTTGATGCTTGCTATCCTTGTGGCCATGATGCCAATATGAATTATTCTTATGGAGATGAACTTGCTATAGTTCCTTATGTTAAGAATGAAATTGTTTCTATTGCACCCACGCATGATAGTCCTATTATCTTTTTGAATTCTCCCAACTACACTATATCAGAGAAGTTTGCGCTTATTATGGACTATATTGATGAGTTGCCTTTTACCATTACACATGATGATTTTGATAGATATAATATGCATGTGCTTTCTGCTCCTACTTGCAATTATTATGAGAGAGGAACTACATCTCCGCCTCTCTGTGTTTCCAATACGATAAAATTGCAAGAAACTATTTATACTATGCATTGGCCTTTACTTGATGTGCACGAATTGTTCTTTTATGACATGCTGATGCATAGGAAGTGAGTTATACTTTGATGTGATATATATTGCTTTATGCTCAATACTAAATTACAAATCATTGTTAATTAAAATTGACTTTGATATACCTTGGGATCCGGGTGGATCCATTACTTGAGCACTATATGCCTAGCTTAACGGTTTTAAAGAAAGCACTGCCAGGGAGACAACCCGAAAGTTTAGAGAATCATTTTATTATGGTGTGTGCTTTTATAAAGTTTAAAAACAAAAAATATAGAGGGGAACATAATTTTTTTCAAAAATAAAAGTGAAAGTGAGAAATACGAGCATTGTTAAAGTGGGAGCTAGCCTTGAACTTTTGTTCATGCCCATGGAAACTTTGTGAACCTTGATTACAAAAACTTCTTAACAAAAATAATTACCCCCTTGTACAAATCCATTGTATTATAAAAATAATGTGCCAAGGTTTGCCTTTAGGATGATTAGATTGATTGTTTGGTTCATGCGGTGCAAAAACATAAACTTTTGCTGTAGTGCGTGAATTTTCATTTTTTATTGGCATGTAATAAGTTTCTGAAATTTTTACATAGTACTGCTATAAATTTTTTTTTAATTTTTCCTATTTTTTAGAATGTTTCGAGTTAAAGAAGTATGGTAGATGTTCAGATGCTACAGACTGTCCTGTTTAAGACAGATTCTGTTTTTGATGCATTGTTTTGCTAGTTTGGATGAAATTATTGATTTTATTGGTGGCATAAGCCATAGAGAAGTTATAATACAGTAGCTAAAATGCAAAAATAAAATATGAATGGGTTTGAAACAGTACTTTAAGTGGTAATTTGCTTTATTATACTAACGGATCTCACAAGGATTTTGATAAGTTTTGTGTGATTGAAGTTTTCAAGTTTTGAGTGAGATCATGATGGATGAAGGAATAAGGAGTGGCAAGAGACTAAGCTTGGGGATGCCCGAGGCACCCCAAGGTAATATTCAAGGACTCCCAAGCAACTAAGCTTGGGGGTGCCCCGGAAGGCATCCCGTCTTTCTTCTAACGATCATCGGTAATTTTACTTGGAGCTATATTTTTATTCGTCACATGCTATGCGTAAATTCTTGGAGCGTCTTTTGTATTTATTTTTCCTTATCTTTAATGCACCATGCTTGTATGAGATAGTCCTTGGTTTATTTATAGAATGCTCTTTGCACTTCACTTATATCTTTTGAGTATGGCTTTATAGAATGCTTCATGCGATTCACTTAAATCTTTTGAAGTTTGGACTGCCTGTTTCTCTACACATAGAAAATCGCCATTTGTAGAATGCTCTTTTGCTTCACTTAAATTTGTTAGAGCGTGGGCATATATTTTGTAGAAAGAATTAAACTCTCATGCTTCGCTTATATCTATTTAGAGAGTCAAACAAGAATTGGTCATTCACATGGTTAGTCATAAAATCCTACATAAAAACTAGTAGATCACTAAATATGATATGTTTGATTCCTTGCAATAGTTTTGCGATATAGAGATGGTGATATTAGAGTCATGCTAGTGAGTAATTGTGGATTGGTAGAAATACTTGTGCTAAAGTTTGTGATTCCCGAAGCATGCATGTATGGTGAACCGTTATGTGATGAAGTCAGAGCATGATTAATTTTTTGATTGTCTTCCCTATGAGTGGCAGTCGGGGATGACCGATGGTCTTTTCCTACCAATCTACCCCCCTAGGAGCATGCATATTAGTACTTAGTTTCGATGGCTAATAAATGTTTGCAATAAGTATGTGAGTTCTTTATGACTAATGTGAGTCCATGTATTATACGCACTCTCACCTTTTCGCAATTTGCTAGCCTCTTCGGTAACGTGCATTCCCTTTCTCACCTCGAGAGTCGGTGTAAACTTCGCCGGTGCATCCAAGCCCCGTGATATGATATGCTCTATCACTGCTACCTCTTGAGCTTGTGTTGGTTTTCCCCTTCAAGAGGAAAGGGCGATGCAGCAAAGTAGCATAAGTATTTCCCTCGGTTTTGAGAACCAAGGTATCAATCGAGTAGGAGACAACGCAACAAGCCACCAAATACCTGCACAAACAAACACCAACTTGCAACCAAAGCCACAAAGGGGTTGTCAATCCCTTCACACTTATTCGCAAAGTGAGATCTGATAGAGATGGATAAACGGTAAAGTAATATTTTTGGTATTTTTGGTTTATGGAACGGAAAGTAAAAGATTGCAAAGTTAGGGAATGGCAACAGAAATTGGCAAGTTGACAGGAAACTAATATGTTGTAAAATAGACCCGGGAGCCATAGGTTTCACTAGAGGCTTCTCTCAAGAAAGAAATTATTACGGTGGCTGAACAAATTACTGCCGAGCAATTGATAGAAAAGCGCAAAGTTATGACAATATCTAAGGTAATGATCGTGAATATAGGCATCACGTCCGTGTCAAGTAGACCGAAACGATTCTGCATGTACTACTATTACTCCACACATCGACCGACTCCTGCCTGCATCTAGAGTATTAAGTTCATAAGAACAGAGTAACACATTAAGTAAGATGACATGATGAAGCGGGATTAACTCAAGCAATATGATGAACAACCCATCTTTTTATCCTCAATGGCAACAATACAATACGTGTCGGTTCCCCTTTTGTCACTAGGATTGAGCACCGCAAGATTGAACCCAAAGCTAAGCACTTCTCCCATTGCAAGAAAAACCAATCTAGTTAGCCAAACCAAATCGATTGTTCGAAGAGACTTGCAAAGGTATCAAATCATGCATAAAAGAATTCAGAGGAGATTCAAATAATATTCATAGATAAGCTGATCATAAATCCACAATTCATCAGATCTCGACAAACACACCGCAAAAGAGTATTACATCGAAGAGATCTCCAAGAACATCGAGGAGAACTTTGCATTGAGAATCAAAGAGAGAGAAGAAGCCATCTAGCTACTAGTTATGGACCCATAGGTCTGAAGTAAACTAGACAGGCTTCATCGGAGAGGCAATGGTATTGATGTAGAAGCCGTCCGTGATCGATTCCCCCTCCGACAGGATGCTGAAAAAGGCCCCAAGATGGGATCTCATGGGTACAGAAGGTTGCTGATAACCCATAAGTATAGGGGATCGCAACAGTTTTCGAGGGTAGAGTATTCAACCCAAATTTATTGATTCGACACAAGGGGAGCCAAAGAATATTCTCAAGTATTAGCAGTTGAGTTGTCAATTCAACCACACCTGGAAACTTAATATCTACAACAAAGTATTTAGTAGCAAAGTAATATGATAGTAGTGGTAACGATAGCAAAAGGTAACGGTAACAAAAGTAATGTTTTTGGTATTTTGTAGTGATGGTAACAATAGCAACGGAAAAGTAAATAAGCAAAGAATAATATATGGAAAGCTTGTAGGCAATGGATCGGTGATAGAGAATTATGTCGGATGCGGTTCATCATGTAACAGTCATAACCTAGGGTAACACAGAACTAGCTCCAATTCATCAATGTAATGTAGGCATGTATTCCGAATATAGTCATACGTGCTTATGGAAAAGAACTTGCATGAAATCTTTTGTCCTACCCTCCCGTGGCAGTAGGGTCCTAGTGGAAACTAAGGGATATCAAGGCCTCCTTTTAATAGAGTACCGGACCAAAGCATTAACACATAGTGACATGAACTCCTCAAACTACGGTCATCACCGGGAGTGGTCCCGATTATTGTCACTTCGGGGTTGCTGGATCATAACACATAGTAGGTGACTATAGACTTGCAAGATAGGATCAAGAACTCTCATATATTGATGAAAACATAATAGGTTCAGATCTGAAATCATGGCACTCGGGCCCTAGTGACAAGCGTTAAGCATAGCAAAGTCATAGCAACATCAATCTCAGAACATAGTGGATACTAGAGATCAAACCCTAACAAAACTAACTCGATTACATGATAAATCTCATCCAACCCATTACCGTCCAGCAAGCCTACGATGGAATTACTCACCACGGCAGTTAGCATCATGAAATTGGTGATGGAGGATGGTTGATGATGACGATGGCGATGGATTCCCCTCTCCGGAGCCCCGAACGGACTCCAGATCAGCCCTCCCGAGAGGTTTTAGGGCTTGGCGGCGGCTCCGTATCGTAAAACGCGATGAATCCTTCTTTTTTATTTTTTTTCTCCCTGAAAGCAAATATATAGAGTTGGAGTTGAGGTCGGAGGAGCTCCAGGGGGCCCACGAGGTCGGGGGGCGCACCCAGGGGGGCAAGCGTGCCCCCCACCCTCATGGCTAGGGTGTGGGCCCCCTGGTCTTCATATTTTGCAAGGATTTTTTATTATTTCCAAAAAGATGTTTCGTGAAGTTTCAGGTCATTCCGAGAACTTTTGTTTCTGCACATAAATAACACCATGCCAATTCTTCTAAAAACAGCGCAGTCCGGGTTAGTTCCATTCAACCAAAACAAGGGCAAAAGTGTTTGGAAAAGTAGATACGACGGAGACGTATCAACTCCCCCAAGCTTAAACCTTTGCTTGTCCTCAAGCAATTCAGTTGACAAACTGAAAGTGATAAAGAAAAACTTTTACAAACTCTGTTTGCTCTTGTTGTTGTAAATATGTAAAGCCAGCATTCAAGTTTTCAGCAAAGATTATAAACTAACCATATTCACAATAACGCTTAGGTCGCATGTTTACTCATATCAATGGCATAATCAACTAGCGAGCAATAATAATAAATCTCGGATGACAACACTTTCTCAAAACAATCATAATATGATATAACAAGATGGTGTCTCGCTAGCCCTTTCTGAGACCGCAAAACATAAATGCAGAGCACCTTTAAAGATCAAGGACTGACTAGACATTGTAATTCATGGTAAAAGAGATCCAGTCAAGTCATACTCAATGTAAACTAACAGTAATGAATGCAAATGACAGCGGTGCTCTCCAACTAGTGCTTTTTAATAAGAGGATGATGACTCAACATAAAAGTAAATAGATAGGCCCTTCACAGAGGGAAGCAGGGATTTGTAGAGGTGCCAGAGCTCGATTTTGAAATAGAGGTGAATAATATTTTGAGCGGTATACTTTAATTGTCAACATAACAACCAAGAGATGGCGATATCTTCCATGCTACACACATTATAGGTAGTTCCCAAACAGAATGGTAAAGTTTATACCCCCCCTCCACCAACAAGCATCAATCCATGGCCTGCTCGAAAATGAGTGCCTCCAACTAACAAGAGTCCCAGGGGGAGTTTTGTTTGCAATTATTTTGATTTAGTTTGCATAAAGCATGGGACTAGGCATCCCGGTGACCAGCCACTTTCTCGTGGGTGAGGAGCGGAGTCCACTCCTCTTAAGAATAACCCGCCTAACATGGAAGATACGAACAACCCTAGTTGATAAATGAGCTGTTCGAGCATACAAAGCAGGATATTTATTTGAAGGTTTAGAGTTTGCCACATACAAATTTACTTGGAACGGCAGGTAGATACCATAAATAGGTAGGTATGGTGGACTCATATGGCATAACTTTGGGGTTTATGGGATTGGATGCACAAGCAGTATTCCCGCTTAGTACAGGTGAAGGCTAGAAAAAGACTGGGAAGCGACCAACTAGAGAGCGACAATAGTCATGAACATGCATTAAAATTAATCAACACCGAATCCAAGCATGAGTAGGATATAATGCACCATGAACATAAATATCGTAGAGGCTATGTTGATTTTGTTTCAACTACTTGCGTGAACATGTGCCAAGTCAAGCCACTCGAATCGTTCAAAAGAGGATACCACCCTATCATACCATATCACAACCATTTTAATAGCATGTTGGCACGCAAGGTAAACCATTATAAGCTCCTAGCTAATTAAGCATGGCATAAGAAACTATGATCTCTAGTTGTCATTGCAAACATGTTTATTCATAATAGGCTGAATTAGGAACAATGAACTAATCATATTTACAAAAACAAGAGAGGTCAAGTTCATACCAGCTTTTCTCATCTCAGTCAGTTCATCATATATCATCATAATTGCCTTTCACTAGCATGACCGAACGATGTGGATAATAATAATAGTGCATGTGCATTGGACTAAGCTGGAATCTGCAAGCATTCAATAAACAGGAGAAGACAAGGCAGTATGGGCTCTTTTGTCAGATCAACAATAATGCATATAACAGCCACTTCTACAATTTAATTATGGTCTTCTCCTACCGACCCCCAAAGAAAAGAAAAGAAATAAAACTATTTAAATGGGAAAACTCCCAACAAGCAAAAAGAAGAACAAGAAATCTTTTTGGGTTTTCTTTTTAATTACTACTACAAGCATGGAAATTAAAACTAGCTAAAAGCTACAACTAATTTTTTTGTTTTTCTTAAGGTTTACTAAACACACAAGAAGAAAGCATAAACAGGAAATAAACTAGCATGGATATTACAATGAAAAAGTATGAGCACCGACTTCTAACAATGAGTGTGTGAACATAAATGTAATGTCGGTGAGAAATACGTACTCCCCCAAGCTTAGGCTTTTAGCCTAAGTTGGTCTATGGCCACGGCTGGCCTGGCGGATATCCATAATAATAGTTGGGGTCGTACTGTGAAGAATAAGACTCCGATTGCCATAATAATAGAGTTATGCTCCCCGGCAGCGGCGCCAGAAAATAGTCTTGATAACCCACAAGTATAGGGGATCGCAACAGTTTTCGAGGGTAGAGTATTCAACCCAAATTTATTGATTCGACACAAGGGGAGCCAAAGAATATTCTCAAGTATTAGCAGCTGAGTTGTCAATTCAACCACACCTGGAAACTTAATATCTGCAGCAAAGTATTTAGTAGCAAAGTAATATGATAGTAGTGGTAATGATAGCAAAAGGTAACGGTAACAAAAGTAATGTTTTTGGTATTTTGTAGCGATGGTAACAATAGCAATGGAAAAGTAAATAAGCGAAGAACAATATATGGAAAGATCGTAGGCAATGGATCGGTGATAGAGAATTATGCCAGATGCGGTTCATCATGTAACAATCATAACCTAGGGTGACACAGAACTAGCTCCAATTCATCAATGTAATGTAGGCATGTATTCCGAATATAGTCATACGTGCTTATGGAAAAGAACTTGCATGACATCTTTTGTCCTACCCTCCCATGGCAGCGAGGTCCTAGTGGAAAGTAAGGGATATTAAGGCCTCCTTTTAACAGAGTACCGGACCAAAGCATTAACACATAGTGAATACATGAACTCCTCAAACTACGGTCATCACCGGGAGTGGTCCCGATTATTGTCACTTCGGGGTTGCTGGATCATAACACATAGTAGGTAACTATAGACTTGCAAGATAGGATCAAGAACTCTCATATATTGATGAAAACATAATAGGTTCAGATCTGAAATCATGGCACTCGGGCCCTAGTGACAAGCATTAAGCATAGCAAAGTCATAGCAACATCAATCTCAGAACATAGTGGATACTAGGGATCAAACCCTAACAAAACTAACTCGATTACATGATAAATCTCATCCAACCCATCACCGTCCAGCAAGCCTACGATGGAATTACTCACGCACGGCGGTGAGCATCATGAAGTTGGTGATGGAGGATGGTTGATGATGACGATGGCGACGGATTCCCCTCTCCGGAGCCCCGAACGGACTCCAGATCAGCCCTCCCAAGAGGTTTTAGGGCTTAGCGGCGGCTCCGTATCGTAAAACGCGATGAATCCTTCTTTTTTATTTTTTTTCTCCCCGAAAGAAAATATATAGAGTTGGAGTTGAGGTCGGAGGAGCTCCAGGGGGCCCACGAGGTACGGGGCGCGCCTAGGGGGCAGGCGCACCCCACCCTCGTGGCTAGGGTGTGGGCCCCCTGGTCTTCATCTTTTGCAAGGATTTTTTATTATTTCCAAAAAGATTTTCCGTGAAGTTTTAGGTCATTCCGAGAACTTTTGTTTTTGCACATAAATAACACCATGGCAATTCTGCTGAAAACAGCGTCAGTCTGGGTTAGTTCCATTCAAATCATGCAAGTTAGAGTCAAAAACAGGGAAAACGTGTTTGGAAAAGTAGATACGACGGAGAGGTATCAGTTGCCGCGGTGGAAAAGTGGTTTCATGGCTCCCTTGGATGTTTTTGGGGTATAAGAGTGTATATAGGAGGAAGATCTAGGTCAGGAGGTCGCCGAGGGGCCCACAAGGTTGGGGGCGCGCCCCACTCCCCTAGGCGCGCCCTCCACCCTTGTGTCCACCTCGCGGCTCTTCTGCCTTGCACTCCAAGTCTCCTGGATGTCTTCTGGTCCAAGAAAAATTATCGCGAAAGTTTTATTCTGTTTGGACTCCGTTTGGTATTCCTTTTCTACGAAACTCTAAAACAAGGAAAAAAACAGAAACTGGCACTGGTCTCTAGGTTAATAGGTTAGTCCCAAAAATCATATAAAATAGCATATTAATGCAGATAAAACATCCAGAACAGATAATATAATAGCATGGAACAATCAAAAATTATAGATACGTTGGAGGCGTATCAAGGATCCCCAAGCTTAATTCCTGCTCGTCCTCGAGTAGGTAATGATAAAAATGTAATTTTTGATGTGGAATGCTACCTAACATATTTATCCATGTAATTCTCTTTATTGTGGCATGAATGTTCAGATCCGTAAGATTCAAAACAAGAGTTTATTATTGACATAAAAACAATAATACTTCAAGCATACTAACAGAATAATTATGTCTTCTCAAAATAACATGGTCAAAGAATGCTTATCCCTACAAAATCATATAGTCTGGCTATGCTCCATCTTCATCACAGAAAATATTCAAATCATGCACAACCCCGATGACAAGCCAAGCAATTGTTTCATATTTTTGACGTTCTCAAACCTTTTCAACTTTCACGTAATACATGAGCGTGAGCCATGGATATATCACTATAGGTGGAATAGACTGTGGTTGTGGAGAAGACAAAAAGAAGGAGATAGTCTCACATCAACTAGGCGTATCAGCGGGAGATGCACATGCCCATTAATAGATATCAATGTGGGTGAGTAGGGTTTGCCATGCAACAGATGCACTAGAGCTATAAGTGTATGAAAGCTCAAAAAAGAAAACTAAGTGGGTATGCATCCAACTTGCTTGCTCAGGAAGACCTAGGGCGTTTGAGGAAGCCCATCATTGGAATATTCAAGCCAAGTTCTATAATGAAAAATCCCACTAGTATATGAAAGTGATATCATAGGAGACTCTCTATCATGAAGATCATGGTGCTACTTTGAAGCACAAGTGTGGCAAAAAGGATAGTAACATTCTCCCTTCTCTCTTTTTCTCTCATATTTTTTTGGGCCTTCTTTTTTTATTTGGCCTTTATCTCTTTTTTTCCTCACATGGGACAATACTCTAATAATGAAAATCATCACACTTCTATTTACTTGCAACTCAAAAATTACAACTTGATACTAGAACAAAAATATGACTCTATGTGAATGCCTCTAGCGGTGTACCAAGATGTGCTATGAATCAAGAGCGACATGTATAAAAACGATGAATGGTGGCTTTTCCACAAATATGATGTCAACTACATGATCATGCAAAGCAATATGACAATGATGGAACGTGTCATAAAAACGGAACGGTGGAAAGTCACATGGCAATATATCTTGGAATGGCTATGGAAATGCCATAATAGGTAGGTATGGTGGCTGTTTTGAGGAAGGATATGTGGTGGGTTTATGGTATCGGTGAATGTTGCACGGTACTAGACAGGCTAGCAATGGCGGAAAGGTGAGAGTGCGTATAATCCATGGACTCAACATTAGTCATAAAGAACTCATATACTTATTTCAGAAATCTATTAGTCATCGAAACAAAGTACTACATGCATGCTCCTAGGGGGATAGATTGGTAGGAAAAGACCATTGCTCGTCCCTGACCGCCACTCATAAGGAAGACAATCAAAAAACATCTCATGCTCCAACTTCGTTACATAACGGTTCACCATACGTGCATGCTACGAGACTCACAAACCTTAACACAAGTATTTCTCAAATTCACAACTACTTACTAGCATGACTCTAATATCGCCATCTACATATCTCAAAACAATCATAAGGAATCAAACTTCTCATAGTATTTAATGCACTTTATATGAAAGTTTTTATTATATCCTTCTTGGATGCCTATCATATTAGGACTAATTTTATAACCAAAGCAAATTACCATGTTGATATGTGTCCAATGTATCTATAATTTTTGATTGTTCCATACTATTTTATTATTGGATGTTTTATAATCGTTTTATAGTCATTTTATAACATTTTTTGGTACTAACCTATTGACATAGTGCCAAGTGCCCGTTGCCGTTTTTTCCATGTTTTTACATCACAGAAAATCAATATCAAACGGAGTCCAAATGCCACGAAAATTTACGGAGATTTTTGATGGACTAGAAGGAAGATGTTGGGCCTTGGTTGCACCTGGGGGAGTCTCGAGGAGGGGACAACCCACCAGGGCGCGCCAGGAGGCCCAGGCGCGCCCTGGTGGGTTGTGCCCACCCCGGGTGCCCCCGGACCGCCTCTTTGCTCTATAAATATCCCAACATTCCAGAAACCCTAGGGGAGTCGACAAAATATTCATCCAGCCACCGCAGATTCCAGAACCACCAGATCCAATCTAGACACCATCACGGAGGGGTTCACCACTTCCATTGGTGCCTCTCCGATGATGCGTGAGTAGTTCTTTGTAGACCTCCGGGTCTATAGTTAGTACCTAGATGGCTTCATCTCTCTCTCTCTCTCTCTTGATTCTCAATACAATGGTCTCTTGGAGATCCATATGTTGTAATTCTTCTGCGGTGTGTTTGTTGGGATCGATGAACTTTGAGTTTATGATCAGATCTATCTTTTTATATCCATGAAAGTATTTGAGTTTCTTTGATCTCTTTTATGCATGATCTCTTATAGCCTCGTATTTCTTCTCTGATATTTGGGTTTTGTTTGGCCAACTTGATCTATTTATCTTGCAATGGGAAGAGGTGCCCGGTAGTGGGTTCGATCTTACGGTGCTTGATCCCAGTGACAAAAAGGGAACCGACACGTATGTATCGTTGCTACTAAGGATAAAAAGATGGGATCTATTTCTAATGCCATAGATAAATGGATCTCGTCTACATCATGTCATCGTTCTTATTGCATTACTCCGTTTTGCCATGAACTTAATACATTAGATGCATGCTGGATAGCGGTCGATGTGTGGAGTAATAGTAGTAGATGCAGGCAGGAGTCGGTCTACTAATCTTGGAAGTGATGCCTATGTAATGATCATTGTTTGGATATTGTCATCATTATTTGAGGTTCTATCAATTTCCCAACAGTAATTTGTTCACCCACCGCTTTGCTATTTTTCTCGAGAGAAGCCACTAGTGAAACCTACGGCCCCCGGGTCTTCTTTCTCATATTATTTGCCTTCACGATCTATTTTTATTTGCTTTTCTTTTCAGATCTATTAAACCAAAAAACCCAAAAATACCTTGCTGAAATTTATTTTATTTGGCATTTGATCTATCAATATTTACAAATTTCTCCCGTCCACGTGCCATCTCTGGCGCCGTTACCCGAAAGGGATTGACAACCCCTTTAACATGTCGGGTTGCGAGTGGTTGTTATTTGTGTGCAGGGGCTGTTTACGTTGTGTTGCTTTGTTATCCTACTGGTTTGATAACCTTGGTTTCATATCTGAGGGAAATACCTACCGCCGCTGTGCTGCATCATCCTTTCCTCTTTGGGGAAAAACCGACGTAGCTTCAAGCGACATCAAAAGGAATTTCTGGCGCCGTTGCCGGGGAGGATCTTCATCATAACCAGATTCCTAATCACAAATCTCATCTCCTCGCAATTACATTATTTGCCATTTGCCTCTCGTTTTCCTCTCCCCCACCTCACAAAATTGCCATTTTTATTCGCCTCTTTTTTTTCGTTCACCATTTTCTTGCCGGATCTGTTTTTGAGTGCAATCTTGTTCTTAGTCATCATGACTCAAGAGAACACCAAGTTATGTGATTTCTCAAATACCAACAACAATGATTTTATTGGCACTCCGCTTGCTCCTCCCACCACTATTGCGGAGACTTGTTATATTAATACTGCTTTGTTGAATCTTGTTATGAAAGACCAATTTTCCGGTACTCCTAATGAGGATGCCGCGTTCCATCTTAATACCTTCGTGGAATTATGCGATGTGCAAAAGAAAACAGATGTGGAAAATTGATAACCCACAAGTATAGGGGATCAATTGTAGCCTCTTTCGGTAAGTAATAGTGCTGAACCCAACAAGGAGCTAAAGGTAGAACAAATATTCCCTTAAGTTCTATCGACCACCGATACAACTCTACGCAAGCTTGACGTTCGCTTTACCTAGAACAAGTAAAAACTAGAATTACTTTGTAGGTGTTTTTGGATAGGTTTGCAAGAATATAAGGTGCACGTAAATAAAAAGTAGGGGCTGTTTAGAAAAATAAGCAATAAATTTAGTATAGAGAGTGTGGAGAAGTGGTGGTAGGAGTTGTGAAATTGTCCCTAAGCAATTGACTACTTTACTAGACCGATAGCAAGTTTTATGTGGGAGAGGCCTGATGTCTACTACACAACCTTCTTCTTGTAGACGTTGTTGGGCCTCCAAGTGTAGAGGTTTGTAGGACAGTAGCAAATTTCCCTCAAGTGGATGACCTAAGGTTTATCAATCAGTAGGAGGCGTAGGATGAAGATGGTCTCTCTCAAGCAACCCTGCAACCAAATAACAAAGAGTCTCTTGTGTCCCCAACACACCCAATACAATGGTAAATTGTATAGGTGCACTAGTTAGGCGAAGAGATGGTGATACAAGTGGTATATGGATAGTAGATAAAGGTTTTCGTAATCTGAAAATATAAAAACAGCAAGGTAACTAATGATAAAAGTGAGCACAAACGGTATTGCAATGCTAGGAAACAAGGCCTAGGGTTCATACTTTCACTAGTGCAAGTTCTCTCAACAATAATAACATAATTGGATCACATAACTATCCCTCAACATGCAACAAAGAGTCACTCCAAAGTGACTAGTAGCGGAGAACAAACGAAGAGATTATGGTAGGGTACGAAACCACCTCAAAGTTATTCTTTCCAATCAATCCGTTGGGCTATTCCTATAGGTGTCACAAACAGCCCTAGAGTTCGTACTAGAATAACACCTTAAGACACAAATCAACCAAAACCCTAATGTCACCTAGATACTCCAATGTCACCTCAAGTATCCGTGGGTATGATTATACGAAATGCATCACACAATCTCAGATTCATCTATTCAACCAACACATAGAACCTCAAAGAGTACCCCAAAGTTTCTACCGGAGAATCACGACGAAAACGTGTGCCAACCCCTATGCATAGGTTCAAGGGTGGAAACCGCAAGTTGATCGCCAAAACATACATCAAGTGAATCACGTGATATCCCATTGTCACCACAGATACACACGACAAGAAATACATCAAGTGTTCTCAAATCTTTAAAGACTCAATCCGATAAGATAACTTCAAAGGGAAAACTCAATCCATTACAAGAGAGTAGAGGGGGGAGAAAACATCATAAGATCCACCTATAATAGCAAAGCTCGCGATACATCAAGATTTTACCACCTCAAGAACACGAGAGAGAGAGAGATCAAACACATAGGTACTGGTACGTACCCTCAGCCCTGAGGGAGAACTACTCCCTCCTCGTCATGGAGAGCACCGGGATGATGAAGATGGCCACCGGAGAGTGATTCCCCCTCCGGCAGGGTGCCGGAACGGGTCTAGATTGGTTTTCGGTGGCTACGGAGGCTTCTGGCGGCGGAACTCCCGATCTATTGTGCTCCCCAATCATTTTAGGGTATATGGGTATATATAGGAGGAAGAAGTACGTCAGGGGAGCCACGAGGGGCCCACGAGGATGGAGGGCGTGCCCAGGGGGTGGGTGCGCCCCTGCCTCGTGGCTTCCTCGTTGACCCCCTGACATGCACTCCAAGTCTCCTGTATTGCTTCCTATCTAAAAATAACTTTTCTGAAGGTTTCATTCTGTTTGGACTCCATTTGATATTCCTTTTCTTCGAAACCCTAAAATAGGGAAAAACAGAAACTGGCACTGGGCTCTAGGTTAATAGGTTAGTCCCAAAAATCATATAAAATAGCATATAAATGCATATAAAACATCCAAGGTTGATAATATAATAGCATGGAACAATCAAAAATTATAGATACGTTGGAGACGTATCAGCATCCCCAAGCTTAATTCCTGCTCGTCCTCGAGTAGGTAAATGATAAAAACAGAATTTTTGATGTGGAATGCTACCTAACATATTTCTCTAAGTAATTCTCTTCATTTTCGCACGAATGTTCAGATCCATAAGACTCAAGACAAAAGTTTAATATTGACATAAAAATAATAATACTTCAAGCATACTAACTAAGCAATCATGTCTTCTCAACATAACATGGCCAAAGAAAGTTCATCCCTACAAAATCATATAGTTTGGTCATGCTCCATTTTCATCACACAAGAATGCTCTCATCATGCACAACCCCGATGACAAGCCAAGCAATTGTTTCATACTTTAGTAATCTCATAATTTTTTCAACTTACACGCAATACATGAGCGTGAGCCATGGATATACCACTATGGGTGGAATAGAATATGATGACGGGGGTTATGTGGAGAAGACAAAAAGGAGAAAGTCTTACATCGACGCGGCTAATCAATGGGCTAGGGAGATGCCCATCAATTGATGTCAATGCAAGGAGTAGGGATTGCCATGCAACGGATGCACTAGAGCTATAAATGTATGAAAGATCAACAAAAGACACTAAGTGGGTGTGCATCCAACTTGGTTGCTCACGAAGACCTAGGGCACTTGAGGAGGCCCATTGTTGGAATATACAAGCCAAGTTCTATAATGAAAAATTCCCACTAGTATATGAAAGTGACAAAACAAGAGACTCTCTATCATAAAGATCATGGTGCTACTTTGAACCACAAGTGTGGAAAAAGGATAGTAGCATTGTCCCTTTTATTTTTTTATTTTTTTAGTTGGCCTTTTTTTGGCCTTCCCCTTTTTTTGAGGGGGGGGATTCTCTATTAATGATGATCATCACACTTCTATTTATTTACAACTCAAGAATTACAACTCGATACTTAGAACAAGATATGACTCTATATGAATGCCTCCGGCGGTGTACCGAGATAGCAATGATGCATGAGTGACATGTATGAAAGAATTATGAATGGTGGCTTTGCCACAAATACAATGTCAACTACATGATCATGCAAAGCAATATGACAATGATGAAGCATGTCATAATAAACGGAACGGTGGAAAGTTGCAGGGCAATATATCTCGGAATGGCTAAGGAAATGCCATAATAGGTAGGTATGGTGGCTGTTTTGAGGAAGATATAAGGAGGTTTATGTGTGAAAGAGCGTATCATATCACGGGGTTTGGATGCACCGGCGAAGTTTGCACCAACTCTCAATGTGAGAAAGGCCAATGCACGGTACTGAAGAGGCTACCAATGATGGAAGGGTAAGAGTGTGTATAATCCATGGACTCAACATTAGTCATAAAGAACTCATATACTTATTGCAAAAATCTACAAGTCATCAAAAACCAAGTATTACGCGCATGCTCCTAGGGGATAGATTGGTAGGAAAAGACCATCGCTCGTCCCCGACCGCCACTCATAAGAAAGACAATCAAATAACACCTCATGTTTCAAATTTGTTACACAACGTTTACCATACGTGCATGCTACGGGACTTGCAAACTTCAACACAGGTATTCCTCAAATTCACAACTACTCAACTAGAACAACTTTGATATCACTATCTCCATATCTCAAAACAATTATCAAGTATCAAACTTCTCTTAGTATTCAATGCACTCTATATGAAAGTTCTTATTATATCCCTCTTGGATGCCCATCATATTAGGACTAGTTTCATAACCAAAGAAAACTACCATGATGTTCTAAAACTCTCAAAATAATATAAGTGAAGCACGAGAGTTCATCTATTTCTTCAAAATAAAACTACCTCCATGCTCTAGAAGATATAAGTGAAGTACTAGAGCAAACAAAAAACCACTCCGAAAGATATAAGTGAAGATCAATGAGTAGTTGAATAAGTATGCAACTATGTGAAGACTCTCTAACATTTAAAAATTTCAGATGTTGGTATTTTATTCAAACAGCAGGAAAAACAAAATGAAATAAAATGACGCTCCAAGCAAAACACATATCATGTGGCGAATAAAAATATAGCTCCAAGTAAAGTTACCGATGAACGAAGACGAAAGAGGGGATGCCATCCGGGGCATCCCCAAGCTTAGGCTCTTGGTTGTCCTTGAATATTACCTTGGGGTGCCTTGGGCATCCCCAAGCTTAGGCTCTTGCCACTCCTTGTTCCATAGTCCATCGAATCTTTACCCAAAACTTGAAAACTTCACAACACAAAACTTAACACAAAACTCGTAACCTCCGTTAGTATAAGAAAATAAATCACCACTTAGGTACTGTTGTGAACTCATTACAAATTCATATTGGTGTAATATCTACTGTATTCCAACTCATATATGGTTCATACCCTCTGATACTACTCATAGATTCATCAAAATAAGCAAACAACACATAGAAAACAGAATCTGTCAAAAACAGAACAGTCTGTAGTAATCTGGACCAAACGTATACTTCTGGAACCCCAAAAATTCTAAAATAAATTGCTGGACGTGAGGAATTTATTTATTAATAATCTTCAAAAAGCATTAACTAAATATGACTCTCCAATAAGAAATGGCAGCAAATCTCGTGAGCGCTAAAGTTTCTATTTTTTACAGCATGATCGCAAAGACTTTCCCCAAGTCTTCCAAAAGGTTCTACTTGGCACAAACACAAATTAAAACATAAAACCACATCTAAGAAGAGGCTAGATGAATTATTGATTACTAAACAGGAGCAAAAATCAAGGAGCAAAAATAAAATTGGGTTGCCTCCCAACAAGCGCTATCGTTTAACGCCCCTAGCTAGGCATGATGATTTCAGTGATGCTCACATAAAGGAAAAGAATTGTAACATAAAAAGAGCATCATGAAGAATATGACTAGCACATTTAAGTCTAACCCTGTCTATGCATAGGTATTTTGTGAACAAACAACTTATGGGAGCAATAATCAACTAGCATAGGAAGGCAAAACAAGCAAAACTTCAAAACTTTAAGCACATAGAGAGGGAACTTGATATTATTGCAATTCCTATAAGCATATATTCCTCCCTCATAATAATTTTCAGTAGCATAATGAGTGAATTCAACAATATAACCAGCACCTAAAGCATTCTTTTCATGATCTACAAGCATAGAAATTTTATTACTCTCCACATAAGCAAAATTCTTCTCATTCAGAATAGTGGGAGTAAACTCAACAAGATAATTATCATGTGAGGCATAATCCAATTGAAAACTAAAATCATGATGACAAGTTTTATGGATATCATTATTCTTTATAGCATACAAGCCATCACAATAATCATCATACGTAGCAACTTTATTCTCATAATCAATTGGAACCTCTTCCGGAATAGTGGATCCGTCACAAAATAAAGTCATGACCTCTCCAAATCCACTTTCATCAATATAATCATCATAAATAGGAGGCACACTTTCATCATAATAAATTTTCTCATCAAAGCTTGGGGGACAAAAAAATATCATCTTCATCAAACATAGCTTCCCCAAGCTTGTGGCTTTGCATATCATTAGCATCATGGATATTCAAGGAATTCATACTAACAACATTGCAATCATGATCATCATTCAAATATTTAGTGCCAAATATTTTAATGAATTCTTCTTCTAACACTTTGGCACAATATTCCTTTCCGTCATACTCACGAAAGATATTAAAAAGATGAAGCGTATGAGGCAAACTTAATTCCATATTTTTTTGTAATTTTCTTTTATAAACTAAACTAGTGATAAAACAAGAAACTAAAAGACTCGATTGCAAGATCTAAAGATATAACTTCAAGCACTCACCTCCCCAGCAACGGCGCCAGAAAAGAGCTTGATGTCTACTACACAACCTTCTTCTTATAGACGTTGTTGGGCCTCCAAGTGTAGAGGTTTGTAGGACAGTAGCAAATTTCCCTCAAGTGGATGACCGAAGGTTTATCAATCCGTAGGAGGCATAGGATGAAGATGGTCTCTCTCAAGCAACCCTGCAACCAAATAACAAAGAGTCTCTTGTGTCCGCAACACACCCAATACAATGGTAAATTGTATAGGTGCACTAGTTCGGCGAAGAGATGGTGATACAAGTGGTATATGGATAGTAGATAAAGGTTTTTGTAATCTGAGAATATAAAAACAGCAAGGTAACTAATGATAAAAGTGAGCACAAATGGTATTGCAATGCTAGGAAACAAGGCCTAGGGTTCATACTTTCACTAGTGCAAGTTCTCTCAACAATAATAACATAATTGGATCACATAACTATCCCTCAACATGCAACAAAGAGTCACTCCAAAGTGACTAATAGCGGAGAACAAACGAAGAGATTATGGTAGGGTACGAAACCACCTCAAAGTTATTCTTTCCAATCAATCCGTTGGGCTATTCCTATAGGTGTCACAAATAGACCTAGAGTTCGTACTAGAATAACACCTTAAGACACAAATCAACCAAAACCCTAATGTCACCTAGATACTCCAATGTCACCTCAAGTATCCGTGGGTATGATTATACGATATGCATCACACAATCTCAGATTCATCTATTCAACCAACACATAGAACCTCAAAGAGTGCCCCAAAGTTTCTACCGAAGAATCATGATGAAAACGTGTGCCAACCCCTATGCATAGGTTCATGGGAGAAACCCGCAAGTTGATCACCAAAACATACATCAAGTGAATCACGTGATATCCCATTGTCACCACAGATACGCACGGCAAGACATACATCAAGTGTTATCAAATCTTTAAAGACTCAATCCGATAAGATAACTTCAAAGGGACAACTCAATCCATTACAAGAGAGTAGAGGGGGAGAAAACATCATAAGATCCAACTATAATAGCAAAGCTCGTGATACATCAAGATCGTACCACCTCAAGAACACGAGAGAGAGAGAGAGATCAAACACATAGATACTGGTACATACCCTCAGCCCCGAGGGAGAACTACTCCCTCCTCGTCATGGAGAGCACCTGGATGATGAAGATGGCCACCGGAGAGGGATTCCCCCTCCGGCAGGGTGCCGGAACGGGTCTAGATTGGTTTTCGGTGGCTACGGAGGCTTCTGGCGGCGGAACTCCCGATCTATTGTGCTCCCCGATCATTTTAGGGTATATGGGTATATATAGGAGGAAGAAGTACGTCAGGGGAGCCACGAGGGGCCCATGAGGGTGGAGGGCGCGCCCAGGGGGTGTGGGCGCGCCCCCTGCCTCGTGGCTTCCTCGTTGACCCCCTGACATGCACTGGGCTCTAGGTTAATAGGTTAATCCCAAAAGTCATATAAAATAGCATGTAAATGCATATAAAACATCCAAGGTTGCTAATATAATAGCATGGAACAATCAAAAATTATAGATACGTTGGAGACGTATCAAGGCCTTTGCTAGCATGTCATCCCTGACTTGGAATTCTATGCACTTATGATTGGAACTATTAGCAAGCATCCGCAACTACTAACGTTCATTAAGGTAAAACCCAACCATAGCATTAAGATATATTGGTCCCCCTTCAATCCCGTATGCATCAATTTCTATGCTAGGTTGAAGCTTCTGCCACTCTTGCCCTCCAATACGTAGTCCTATCAACATACAACTAACCCTATGGTGCGATCCACGCGCGCGCTCATATGATGGGTGATACGTCTCCAACGTATCTATATTTTTTGATTGTTCCATGCTATATTATATTCTGTTCTGGACATTATTGGGCTTTATTATACACTTTTATATTATTTTTGAGACTAACCTATTAACCGGAGGCCTAGCCCAGAATTGCTGTTTTTTGCCTGTTTTAGGGTTTCGCAGAAAAAGAATATCAAACGGAGTCCAAACGGAATGAAACCTTCGGGAACGTGATTTTCGGAACGAACATGATCCAGAGGACTTGGACCCTACGTCAAGACATCAACCAGGAGGCCACAAGGTAGGGGGCGCGCCCTCCACCCTCGTGGGCCCCCTATTGCTCCACCGACGTACTCCTTCCTCCTATATATACCTACGTACCCCCAAACTAACATATACGGAGCCAAAACCCTAATTCCACCGCCGTAACTTTCTGTATCCACGAGATCCCATCTTGGGGCCTGTTCCGGAGCTCCGCCGGAGGGGGCATCGATCACGGAGGGCTTCTACATCAATACTATAGCCCTTCTGATGAAGTGTGAGTAGTTTACCTTAGACCTATGGGTCCGTAGTTATTGGCTAGATGGCTTCTTCTCTCTTTTTGGATTGCAATACAAAGTTCTCCCCCTCTCTTGTGGAGATCTATTCGATGTAATCTTGTTTTGCAGTGTGTTTGTTAAGACCGATGAATTGTGGGTTTATGATCAAGTTTATCTATGAACAATATTTAAATCTTCTCTGAATTCTTTTATGTATGATTGGTTATCTTTGCAAGTCTCTTCGAATTATCAGTTTGGTTTGGCCTACTAGATTGATCTTTCTTGCAATGGGAGAAGTGCTTAGCTTTGGGTTCAATCTTGCGGTGTCCTTTCCCAGTGACAGTAGGGGCAGCAAGGCACGTATTGTATTGTTGCCATCGAGGATAACAAGATGCGGTTTATTTCATATTGCATGAGTTTATCCCTCTACATCATGTCATCTTGCTTAAAGCGTTACTCTGTTCTCTTGAACTTAATACTATAGATGCATGCTGGATAGCGGTCGATGTGTGGAGTATTAATAGTAGATGCAGGCAGGAGCCGGTCTACTTGTCTCGGACGTGATGCCTATATACATGATCATACCTAGATATTCTCATAACTATGCTCAATTCTGTCAATTGCTCAACAGTAATTTGTTTACCCGTCGTGAATACTTATGCTCTCGAGAGAAGCCACTAGTGAAACCTATGGCCCCCGGGTCTATCTTCCATCATATTAATCTTCCAATACTTACTTATTTTATTGCCTTTTATTTTACTTTGCATCTTTATCATAAAAATACCAAAAATATTATCTTATCATATCTATCAGATCTCACTCCCGTAAGTGACCGTGTAGGGATTGACAACCCCTTATCGCGTTGGTTGCGAGGATTTATTTGTTTGTGTAGGTACGAGGGACTCGTGTGTGGCCTCCTATTGGATTGATACCTTGGTTCTCAAAAACTGAGGGAAATAGTTATGCTACTCTGCTACATCACCCTTTCCTCTTCAAGGGAAAACCAACGCAAGTGCTCAAGAGGTAGCAAGAAGGATTTCTCGCGCCGTTGCCGGGGAGGTCTACGCAAAAGTCAACTACCAAGTACCCATCACAACCCTTATCTCCCGAATTACATTATTTGCCATTTGCCTCTCGTTTTCCTCTCCCCCACTTCACCCTTGTTGTTTTATTTGCCCTCTCTCTCTATCCTACCTCTCTTTCTCTATTTGCCTCTTTTTGCCCGTTCCTCGTTTGCTTGTGTGTTGGATTGCTTGCTTGTCACGATGGCTCAAGAACACTAAATTGTGTGACTTTACCAATACCAACAACAATGATTTTATTAGCACTCTGATTGCTCCTCTTACCGATGTTGAATCTTGTGAAATTAATGCTGCCTTGCTGAATCTTGTCATGAAAGATCCGTTTTCCGGCCTTCCTAGTGAAGATGCCGCTACCCATCTAAATAGCTTCGTTGATTTGTGTGATATGCAAAAGAAGAAAGATGTGGATAATGATATTGTTAAATTGAAGCTATTTCCTTTTTCGCTTAGAGATCGTGCTAAAGCTTGGTTTTCGTCTTTGCCTAAAAATAGTATTGATTCGTGGAATAAATGCAACGATGCTTTTATCTCTAAGTATTTTCCTCCCACTAAGATCATCTCTCTTAGAAACGATATTATGAATTTTAAGCAACTTGATCATGAACATGTTGCACAAGATTGGGAGAGGATGAAATTAATGATACGTAATTGCCCTACGCATGGTTTGAATTTGTGGATGATTATACAAAAATGTTATGCCGGATTGAATTTTGCTTCTAGAAATCTTTTAGATTTGGACGCGGGAGGCACTTTTATGGAAATCACTTTAGGAGAAGCTACTAAACTCCTAGATAATATTATAGTTAATTATTCTCAATGGCGCACTGAAAGATCTACTAATAAGAAAGTGCATGCGATAGAAGAAATTAATGTTTTGAGTGGAAAGATGGATGAACTTATGAAATTAATTGCTAATAAAAGTGTTTCTTCTGATCCTAATGATATGCATTTGTATACTTTGATTGAGAATACTAACGAATCTATGGATGTGAATTTTGTTGGTAGGAATATTTTTGGTAACAACGCATATAGAGGAAACTTTAACCCTAGGCCATATCCTACTAATTCCTCTAATAATTATGGTAATTCCTACAACAATTCTTATGGAAATTATAATAATATGCCCTCTGATTTTGAGTCTAATATTAAAGAATTTATTACTTCGCAAAAGAATTTTAATGCTTTAATTGAAGAAAAATTGCTTAAGATTGATGAGTTGGCTAGGAACGTTGATAGAATTTATCTTGATGTTGATTCTTTGAAACTTAGATCTATTCCACCTAAGCATGATATCAATGAGTCTCTCAACGCCATGAGAATTTCCATTGATGAGTGCAAAGAAAGAACCGCTAGGATGCATGCTAAGAAAGATTGATTTATAAAAGCGTGTTCTTCTAGTTTCCATGATGATAAAGATGAAGATCAAAAAGTTATTGATGTGTCCCCTATTAAATCTTTGTTTTGAAATATGAATCTTGATAATAATGGGACTGAATATGATCCACCTTTACCTAGACGGTGTTCCCAAAATTCGAAGTCTTTAGATCTTGATGCTAAAATTGTTAAAAGTGGGATTGAAGAAGTCAAAAATTTAAATATGATGAACCCACTATTTTGGATTTCAAGGAATTTAATTATGACAATTGATATTTGATAGATTGTATTTCCTTGTTGCAATGCGTGCTAAATTCTCCTCATGCTTATAGTCAAAATAAAGCTTTTACTAAACATATCATTAATGCTTTGATGCAATCTTATGAAGAAAAACTTGAGTTGGAAGTTTCTATACCTAGAAAACTTTATGATGAGTGGGAACCTACTATTAAAATTAAAATGAAAGATCATGAATGATATGCTTTGTGTGATTTGGGTGCTAGTCTTTCCACGATTCCAAAGACTTTGTGTGATTTGTTAAGTTTCCGTGATTTTGATGATTGCTCTTTAAACTTTTACCTTGCGGATTCCACTATTAAGAAACCTATGGGAAGAATTAATGATGTTCTTATTGTTACAAATAGGAATTATGTGCCCGTAGATTTTATTGTTCTTCACATAGATTCCAATCCTTCATGTCCTATTATTCTTGGTAGACCTTTCCTTAGAACGATTGGTGCAATTATTGATATGAAGGAGGGGAATATTAGATTCCAATTTCCGTTAAGGAAAGGCATGGAACACTTACCTAGAAAGAAAATTAAATTACCTTATGAATCTATTATGAGAGCCACTTATGGATTGCCTACCAAAGATGGCAACACCTAGATCTATCCTTGCTTTTTATGCCTAGCTAGGGGCGTTAAACGATATCGCTTGTTGGGAGGCAACCCAATTTTATTTTTATTCCTTGCTTTTTGCTCCAGTTTAGTAATAAATAATTTATCTAGCCTCTGTTTTGGTTGTGTTTTTTGTGTCTAATTAGTGTTTGTGCCAAGTAGAACCGTTGGGAAGACTTGGGGAAAGTCTTGTTAATCTTGCTGTAAAAACAGAAACTTTAGCGCTCACGAGAACTGTTGTCATTTTTAAACGGAAAGTGATATTTAGTTAATTATTTTTTAAGATGATTAATAGATAAATTCCTCACGTCCAGAAATTTATTTTATAATTTTTGGTGTTCCAGATTTTGCGTTAGCTACAGATTACTATAGACTGTTCTGTTTTTGACAGATTCTGTTTTTCGTGTGTTGTTTGCTTATTTTGATGAATCAATGGCTAGTAAAATAGTTTATAAACCATAGAGAAGTTGTAATACAGTAGGTTTAACACCAATATAAATAAAGAATTAGTTCATTAAAGTACCTTGAAGTGGCGTTTTCTTTTCTTTCGCTAACGGAGCTCACGAGATTTTCTACTTTAAGTTTTGTGTTGTGAAGTTTTCAAGTTTTGGGTAAAGATTTGATGGATTATGGAACAAGGAGTGGCAAGAGCCTAAGATTGGGGGTGCCCATGGCACCCCCAAGATAATATAAGGACACCTAAAAGCCAAATCTTGGGGATGCCCCAGAAGTCATCCCCTCTTTCGTCTACTTCTATCGGTAACTTTACTTGGAGCTATATTTTTATTTACCACATGATATGTGTTTTGCTTGGAGAGTCTTGATTGTTTGAGTATTTATTTGTTAGTTTTCCACAATCATCCTTGCTGCACACACATTTTTGAGAGAGACACACATGATTCGGAAATTATTAGAATACTCTATGTGCTTCACTTATATCTTTTGAGTTATATAGTTTTTGCTCTAGTGCTTCACTTATATCTTTTAGAGCACGTCGGTGGATTTGTTTTATAGAAACCATTGTTCTCTCATGCTTCACTTAGATTATTTTGAGAGTCCTAAAAAACAGCATGGTAATTTGCTTTAATTATTTGAGGCATTCAAGATTAAATAAATAAAATTTTCTTATGAGTGTGTTGAATACTATGAGAAGTTTGAAACTTGATAATTGTTTTGAGATATGGAGATGGTGATATTAGAGTCGTGCTAGTTGAGTAGTTTTGAATTTGAGAAATACTTGTGCTGAAGTTTGTGATTCCCGTAGCATGCACGTATGGTGAACCGTTATGTTAAGAAGTCGGAGCATGATGTATTTATTGATTGTCCTCCTTATGAGTGGCGGTCGGGGATGAGCGATGGTCTTTTCCTACCAATCTATCCCCCTAGGAGCATGCGCATAGTACTTTGCTTCGATAACTAATAGATTTTTGCAATAAGTATGTGAGTTCCTTATGACTAATGTTGAGTCCATGGATTATACGCACTCTCACCCTTCCACCATTGCTAGCCTCTCTAATACCGCGCACCTTTCGCCGGTATCATACACCCACCATATACCTTCCTCAAAACAGCCACCATACCTACCTATCATGGCATTTCCATAGCCATTCCGAGATATATAGCCATGTAACTTTCCACCGTTCCGTTTATCATGACACGCTCCATCATTGTCATATTGCTTTGCATGATCATGTAGTTGATATTTTAGTTGTGGCAAAGCCACCATTCATAATTCTTTCATATAAGTCACTCATGCATCATTGCTATCCCGGTACACCGCCGGAGGCATTCATATAGAGTCATAATTTGTTCTAGTATTGAGTTGTAATCATTGAGTTGTAAATAAATAGAAGTGTGATGATCATCATTCATAGAGTATTGTCCCAAATAAAAAAAATAAAAAGAGAGAAAGGCCAAAGAAAAAAAGAAGGCCAAAAAAATAAAAATAAAAAGGGGCAATACTACTATCTTTTTTGCACACTTGTGCTTCAAAGTAGCACCATGATCTTCATAATAGAGTCTCCTATGTTATCACTTTCATATACTAGTGGGAATTTTTCATTATAGAACTTGGCTTGTATATTCCAACGATGGGCTTCCTCAAAATGCCCTAGGTCCTCGTGAGCAAGCAAGTTGGATGCACACCCACTTAGTTTCTTTTTGTTGAGCTTTCATATATTTATAGCTCTAGTGCATCCGTTGCATGGCAATCCCTACTCACTCACATTGATATCTATTGATGGGCATCTCCATAGCCTGTTGATACGCCTAGTTGATGTGAGACTATCTTCTCCCTTTTTGTCTTCTCCACAACCACCATTCTATTCCACCTATAGTGTTATGTCCATGGCTCACGCTCATGTATTGCATGAAGATTGAAAAAATTTGAGAACATTAAAAGTATGAAACAATTGCTTGGCTTGTCATCGGGGTTGTGCATGATTTGAATACTTTGTGTGGTGAAGATGGAGCATAGCCAGACTATATGATTTTGTAGGGATAACTTTCTTTGGCCATGTTATTTTGAAGAGACATAATTGCTTAGTTAGTATGCTTGAAGTATTATTATGTCTATGTCAATATTAAATTTTGTCTTGAATCTTTCGGATCTGAATATTCATACCACAATTAAGAGAGTTACATTGAAATTATGCCAAGTAGCATTCCACATCAAAAATTTTGTTTTTATCATTTACCTACTCAAGGACGAGCATGAATTAAGCTTGGGGATGCTTGATACGTCTCCAACATATGTATAATTTTTTATTGTTCCATGCTATATTATATTCTGTTTTGGACATTATTGTGCTTTATTATACACTTTTATATTATTTTTGGGACTAACCTATTAACCGGAGGCCCAACCCAGAATTGCTGTTTTTTTGCCTATTTTAGGGTTTCGCAGAAAAGGAATATCAAACGGAGTCCAAACGGAATGAAACCTTCGGGAACGTGATTTTCGGAACGAACATGATCCAGAGGACTTGGACCCTACGTCAAGACATCAACCAGGTGGCCACGAGGAAGGGGGGCGTACCTACCCCCCTGGGCGCGCCCTCCATCCTCGTGGACCCCCTGTTGCTCCACCGACGTACTCCTTCCTCCTATATATACCTACGTACCCCCAAACTACCAAATACGGAGCCAAAACCCTAATTCCACCGCCGTAACTTTCTGTATCCACGAGAACCCATCTTGGGGCCTGTTCCGGAGCTCCGCCAGAGGGGGCATCGATCACGGAGGGCTTCTACATCAACACCATAGCCCTTCTGATGAAGTGTGAGTTGTTTACCTCAGACCTACGGGTCCATAGTTATTGGCTAGATGGCTTCTTATCTCTTTTTGGATCTCAATACAAAGTTCTCCCCCTCTCTTGTGGAGATCTATTCGATGTAATCTTCTTTTGCAGTGTGTTTGTTGAGACCGATGAATTGTGGGTTTATGATCAAGTTTATCTATGAACAATATTTAAATCTTCTCTGAATTCTTTTATGTATGATTGGTTATCTTTGCAAGTCTCTTCGAATTATCAGTTTGGTTTGGCCTACTAGATTGATCTTTCTTGCAATGGGAGAAGTGCTTAGCTTTGGGTTCAATCTTGCGGTGTCCTTTCCCAGTGACAGTAGGGGCAGCAAGGCACGTATTGTATTGTTGCCATCGAGGATAACAAGATGGGGTTTATTTCATATTGCATGAGTTTATCCCTCTACATCATGTCATCTTGCTTAAAGCGTTACTCTGTTCTCCTGAACTAAATACTCTAGATGCATGCTGGATAGTGGTTGATGTGTGGAGTAATAATAGTAGATGCAGGCAGGAGCAAGTCTAGTTGTCTCGGACGTGATGACTATATACATGATCATACCTAGATATTCTCATAACTATGCTCTATTCCGTCAATTGCTCAACAGTAATTTGTTTACCCGTCGTGAATACTTATGCTCTCGAGAGAAGCCACTAGTGAAACCTATGGCCCCCGGGTCTATCTTCCATCATATTAATCTTCCAATACTTAGTTATTTTATTGCCTTTTATTTTACTTTGCATCTTTATCATAAAAATGCCAAAAATATTATCTTATCATATCTATCAGATCTCACTCTCGTAAGTGACCGTGTAGGGATTGACAACCCCTTATCGTGTTGGTTGCAAGGATTTATTTGTTTGTGTAGGTACGAGGGACTCGTGCGTGGCCTCCTACTGGATTGATACCATGGTTCAAAAACTGAGGGAAATACTTACGCTACTCTGCTGCATCACCCTTTCCTTTTCAAGGGAAAACCAACACAAGTGCTCAAGAGGTAGCAATGGGCACGAAAGGACGACAACATAACTACAAGCAAATTAAACCAATCATAGCAAGTCATCAACCACCGATAGGACAACGAAAATCTACTCAGACATCATAGGATGGCAACACATTATTGGATAATAATATGAAGCATAAAGCACCATGTTCAAGTAGAGGGTACAGCGGGTTGCGGGAGAGTGGACCGCTGTAGATAGATGGGGGAAGGTGATGGACATGTTGGTGAAGATGGTGGAGGTGTTGGTGTAGATTGCGGTGATGATGATGGCCCCCGACGGTGTTCCGGCGCCACCAGAAGCGAGGGGGAGAGAGCCCCCTTCTTCTTCTTCTTCCTTGACCTTCTCCCTAGATGGGAGAAGGGTTTCCCCTCTGGTCCATGGCCTCCATGGCATGGGAGGGGCGAGATCCCCTCTGAGATTGGATCTGTCTCTCTGTCTCTCTCTGTTTATGCGTTTTGGGATTCTGCCCTTTCACCGTTTCTTATATTCTCGGAGATCCGTAACTCCGATTGGGCTGAAATTCTAACACGGTCTCTATCCAGATATTAGCTTTCTTGCGGCGAAAGAAGGGCATCAACCGCCTTACAGGGTGGCCACGAGGGCCCAGGGCGCGCCTGACCCCGTGGGGCATGCCCCCGGCCTCATGGTCCCCTCGGGCATCGTCTCGCGTTGATTTTTCTTCCCAAAAATCACATATATTCCAAAACAATCTGCGTCAGTTTTTATCCTGTTTGGACTCCATTTGATATGGATTTACTGTGAAACAAAAAACATGCAACAAACAAGAACTAGCACTGGGCACTAGGTCAATTTGTTAGTCCCAAAAATAGTATAAAAAGTTGCCAAAAGTATATGAAAGTTGTAGAATATTGGCATGGAACAATAAAAAATTATAGATACGACGGAGACGTATCAGCATCCCCAAGCTTAATTCCTGCTTATCCTCGAGTAGGTAAATGATAAAAAAGATATTTTTTGATGTGGAATGCTACCTAGCATAATCTTGATCATATAATCTAATCATGGCATGAATATTAAGACACGAATGATTCAAAGCAATAGTTTATCATTTGACATTAAGACAATAATACTTCAAGCATACTAACCAAGCAATTATGTCTTATCAAAATAACATAGCCAAATAAAGCTCATCCCTACAAAATCATATAGTATTGCTACGCTCCATCTTCACCACACAAAGCATTCAAATCATGCACAACCCCGACGACAAGCCAAGGAATTGGTTCATACTTTTTTAACGCGCTTCAGCCTTTTCAACCCTCATGCAATACATGAGCGCAAGCCATGGACATAGCACTATGGGTGGAATAGAATATGATGATGGAGGTTGTGTGGAGAAGACAAAAAGGAGAAAGTCTCACATCGACGCGGCTAATCAACGGGCTATGGAGATGCCCATCAATTGATTTCAATGTGAGGAGTAGGGATTGCCATGCAACAGATGCACTAAGAGCTATAAGTGTATGAAAGCTCAAACTGGAAACTAAGTGGGTGTGCATCCAACTTGCTTGCTCATGAAGACCTCGGGAATTTGAGGAAGCCCATCATCGGAATATACAAGCCAAGTTCTATAATGAAAATTCCCACTAGTATATGAAAGTGATAACTCAAGAGACTCTCTATATGAAGAACATGGTGCTACTCTAAAGCACAAGTGTGGTAAAAGGATAGTAACATTGCCCCCTTTTCTTTTTTTTTCTTTTTTTGCGGGCTTCTTTGGCCCCCCTTTTTTATTTAGGCTTCTTTGGCCTCTCTTTTTTTCATGGGGCAATGCTCTAACAATGGTGATCATCACACTTTTATTTACTTACAACTCAATATTACAACTCGATACTAGAACAAATTATGACTCTATATGATCTAGCGTAGCAATGACATCAAAAAACGGACAAGCCATGAAAACATCATGCTAGCTATCTTACGATCATGCAAAGCAATATGACAATAAACGCTCAAGTCATGTATATGATGACGATGGAAGTTGCATGGCAATATATCTCGGAATGGCTATGGAAATGCCATGATAGGTAGGTATGGTGGCTGTTTTGAGGAAGATATAAGGAGGATTATGTGTGACAGAGCGTATCATATCACGGGGTTTGGATGCACCAGCAAAGTTTGCACCAACTCTCGAGGTGAGAAAGGGCAATGCACGGTACCGAAGAGGCTAGCAATGATGGAAGGGTGAGAGTGCGTATAATCCATGGACTCACATTAGTCATAAAGAACTCATATACTTATTGCAAAAGTTTATTAGCCCTCGAAGCAAAGTACTACTATGCATGCCCCTAGGGGGATAGATTGGTAGGAAAAGACCATCGCTCATCCCCGACCGCCACTCATAAGGAAGACAATCAATATATACCTCATGCTCCGACTTCGTTACATAACGGTTCACCATACGTGCATGCTACGAGACTTGCAAACCTCAACACAAGTATTTCTCAATTTCACAATTACTCAACTAGCACGACTCTAATATCACCACCTTTATATCGCAAAACTATTGTAAGGAATCAAACATATCATATTCAGTGATCTATAAGTTTTATGTAGGATTTTATGACTAACCATGTGAGTGACCAATTCCAGTCATCTCTCTAAATAGATATAAGTGAAGCAAGAGATTTTAATTATTTCTACAAAAGATATCCCCACGCTCTAACAAATATAAGTGAAGCAAAAGAGCATTTTACAAATGGCGGTTTTCTATGTGAAGAGAAACAGGCAATCCAAACTTCAAATGATATAAGCAAAGCACATGAAGCATTCTATAAAGCCATACTCAAAATATATAAGTGAAGTGCAAAGATCATTCTATAAATCAACCATGGACTATCTCATACCAGCATGGTGCATCAAAGAAAAGTGAAAACTAAATGCAAAAGACGCTCCAAGATTTGCACATATCGCATGAACGAAACGAATCCGAAAACATACCGATACTTGTTGAAGAAAGATGGGATGCCTTCTGGGGCATCCCCAAGCTTAGACGCTTGAGTCTCCTTGAATATTTACTTGGGGTGCCTTGCGCATCCCCAAGCTTGAGGTCTTGCCTCTCCTTCTCCTCACATCGAGACCTCCTCGATCTTCGAACACTTCATCCACACAAAACTCAACAGAAAACTCGGTAAGATCCGTTAGTATAATAAAGAAAATCACTACTCTAATTACTATTGAAAACCAATTCATATTTTGTTTTTGCATTATAACTACTGTAATATAACTTTTTCATGGCTTAATCCACTGATATAAATCGATAGTTTCATCAAAACAAGCAAACTATGCATCAAAAACAGAATCTGTCTCAACAGTCTATAATAATCTGAACATTCACCATACTTCTGGTACTCCACAAATTCTACAAAAATTAGGAAAAATAAAAAATTTGTATAGAAAGACAGTGCAAAAATTTTCAGAACCGTTTGACGTTCCAGTAAAAATGTAAAATCACTCACTACAACCAAAGTTTATGTCCTGCACCGCACAAACTAACAAGTAATCTAAAACATCCTAAAGGCAAACCTTGGCACATTATTTTTATTTTAAAACTTTATAAAAGCACACAACAGAAATAAATGACTCTCTAAAACTTCCAGGTTGTCTCCCTGGCAGCGCTTTCTTTAAAGCCATTAAGCTAGGCATATAGTGCTCAAGTAATGAATCCACCCGGATCCCAAGGTATATCAAAGCCAATTTTAATTAACAATGATTTTTAATTTAGTAGTGAGCACAAAGTAACATATATCATGTAATTACGAAGTCTAGCTCTCTTCCTATGCATAGGCATGTCATAAAAGAACAATTCATGCACACATAGTAAAGGCCAATGCATAGTATAAACAGTTTCTTGCAAAACATTTCGTGTGGGAAACATAGAGAGGTGGAGATATAGTTCCTCTCTCATAAAAATTACAAGTAGGAGAAGCAAGCACATGCATATTATATCTATCAAAATCATCATGTGTAATAGTAAAACGCAACCCATCAATATAATCCTTAATAAGGGTAAACTTCTCCGATATAGTGTAGTTGGGAGAATTCAAAAAGCTAATAGGACTATCATGTGTGGGTGCAATAGCAACAATTTCATGTTTAACATAAGGAACTATAGCAAGTTCATCTCCATAAGCATAATTCATATTGGCATCTTGGCCACAAGCATAGCAAGCATCATCAAAAAGGGATATTTCAAGAGAATCAACGGGATCATAACCGTCATCATAGCAATCATCCTTCGGTAAGCACGAAGGGAAATTAAACAATTATGAGTTGAAGAGTTACTCTCATTAGAAGGTGGGCACGGGTGATCAATCCGCTCTTCCTCCTTTTGTTCTTCGCTCTCCTCTTCATCTATTTCATCCAATGAGCTCACAATGTCATTAATTTCTTCTTCCATAGACTCCTGCAAAATATTAGTCTCTTCTTGGACAGCGGAGACTCTCTCAATAAAATCATCAATATCAGAATTGAATTCATAATTCTCATAGCAATATTTAAGGATAGCTAAATTTTCAGGTCTATAAACTGAATCATCAAAATTTTCACACTCTTTAAACAAAGATTCAATTTCATAAGCACCCATAAAAGCAACAAATTCTTCTATTTCTTCCACATCATAGTAATCATATATACCATTAGCATAAGAAGCCAAGGTTTTATCATTATTAAATTTGTATGAAAAGGGAAGGTGTGGAGCCATCATCCTAGAGTAAAAAGTATAATCATATCGCAATCATAGTTCCCGAGCATACCAATGCAACATATGAATTTGATCCCATAATAGTTTCCATTTTTGAGTCAAGCGATAATCCATAAACTATTCACGTTGATCCAACATGTCTCCAATTACATAATTGAATGGGGTTTTCTCAGGATTATCAAAGTAGTACATAATATTTTTCACATAACCAACATCGAGGGTTTTAGGAGGTTCCCCATCTCCATGAGTAGTAGGTACACCTAATTTTTTTGGTATTTCGTGTTCCATATCCATAACTAAAGATAGATAACAACTTAGAACGGCAAATAAAAATTACTTAGTGATAAAGCAAACAAACACACACGAGAATATTCACCCCAAGCTATTGCTCCCGGGTAACGACGCCAGAAAAAGGTCTTGATAACCCACAGGTATAGGGGATCAATTGTAGCCTCTTTCGATAAGTAAGAGTGTCGAACCCAACGAGGATCTAAAGGTAGAACAAATATTCCCTCAAGTTCTATCGACCACCGATACAACTCTACGCACGCTTGACGTTCGCTTTACCTAGAACAAGTATAAAACTAGAAGTACTTTGTAGGTGTTTTTGGATAGGTTTGCAAGAATATAAGGTGCACGTAAATAAAAAGTAGGGGATGTTTAGATAAACAAGCAATAAAGTTAGTATAGCGAGTGTGGAAAAGTGGTGGTAGGAGTTGTGAAAATTTCCCTAAGCAATTGATTACTTTACTAGACCGATAGCAAGTTTTATGTGGGAGAGGCTTGCGCTAGCATGTCATCCCTAACTTGGAATTCTATGCACTTATGATTGGAACTATCAACAAGCATCCGCAACTACTAACATTCATTAAGGTAAAACCCAACCACAGCATTAAGATATATTGGTCCCCCTTCAATCCCGTATGCATCAATTTCTATGCTAGGTTGAAGCTTCTATCACTCTTGCCCTCAAATACATAGTCCTATCAACATACAACTAACCCTATGGTGTGATCCACGCGCGCGCTCATATGATGGGCACCAAAGGACATCAACATAACCACAAGCAAAATTAAACCAATCATAGCAATTCATCAACCACCAATAGGACAACAAAAATCTACGCAGACATCATAGAATGGCAACACATCATTGGATAATAATATGAAGCATAAAGCCCCATGTTCAAGTAGAGGGTACAACAGATTGCGGGAGAGTGGACCGTTGTAGATAGATGGGGGAAGGTGATGGAGATGTTGGTGAAGATGGCGGAGGTGTTGGTGTAGATTGCGGTGATGATGATGGCCCCCGGCGGTGTTCCGGCGCCACCGGAATCGAGGGGGAGAGAGCCCCCCTGCTTCTTCTTCTCACTTGAACTTATCCCTAGATGGGATAAGGGTTTCCCCTCTGGTCCATGGACTCCATGGCATGGTAGGGGCGAGAGCCCCTCCGAGATTGGATCTGTCTCTCGGTCTCTCTCTGTTTCTGCGTTCTGAAATTCTGCCCTTTCACCGTTTCTTATATTCCCGGAGATCCGTAACTCCGATTGGGCTGAAATTTTAACACGATCTCTATCCGGATATTAGATTTCTTGCGGCGAAAGAAGGGCATCAACTGCCTTACGGGGTAGCAACGAGGGCCCAGGGCGCGCCTGACCCCCTGGGGCGCGCCCCCTGCCTCGTGCCCCCCTCGGGCATCGTCTTGCGTTGATTTTTCTTCCCAAAAATCACATATATTCCAAAAAAAATCTCCGTTGGTTTTTGTCCCATTTGGACTCTGTTTGATATGGATTTACTGTGAAACAAAAACAACATGCAACAAACAGGAACTGGCACTAGGCAGTAGGTCAATATGTTAGTCCCAAAAATAGTATAAAAAGTTGCCAAAAGTATATGAAAGTTGTAGAATATTGGCATGGAACAATAAAAAATTATAGATACGATGGAGACATATCAACAATGATGTGGTCAAGATGAAATTATTTCCGTTTTCTTTGCGTGATTCTGCAAACAATTGGTTCTCTTCTTTGCCTCGCAATAGTATCGATTCTTGGAATAAGTGCAAAGATGCTTTTATCACTAAGTATTTTCCTCCCGCAAAAATTATTTCCCTTAGAACCCAGATCATGAATTTTAAGCAACTTGAACATGAGCATGTTGCACAATCTTGGGAAAGGATGAAAATGATGCTAAGGAATTGCCCAACTCATGGGTTAAATCTTTGGATGATCATACAAAATTTTTATGCGGGGTTGAATTTTGTTTCTCGTAATCTTTTAGATTTCACTGTGGGTGGTACTTTTATGGAAATTTCTTTGTGTGAAGCCACCAAATTGCTTGACAATATTATGGCATACTATTCGCAATGGCATACCGAAAGAGCTCCTACTAGTAAAAAAGTAAATTCGGTTGAAGAAATTTCTTCTTTGAGTGAAAAAGTTGATGCTCTTGTGAAATTGGTTGCTAGTAGAAGTGCTCCTATTGATCTTAATGACATGACTTTGTCTACTTTTATTGAGCAAAATAGTGATGCCATTGATGTGAATTTTATTTCTCGCAATAATTTCAACAACAATTCTTATAGAGGTAATTTTAATCCTAGGCCTTTTCCTAGTAATTCCTCTAATAATTATGGTAATTCCTATGGAAATCAATCTTATAATAATAATTGGAATACCTCTGATCTTGAGAATAATATTAGAGAATTTATCAATACACAAAAGGTTTTCAACACTTCCATAGAAGAAAAGTTGAGTAAGATTGATGATTTGTCTAGAAGTCTTGATAGAATTGCTCATGATGTGGAAAATCTCAAGATTAAATTTGTGTGCCTAAAGTAGATGAATCAATTAAAGCTCTTTATGTTTCTATGGATGAAAGTAAGAAAAGAACTGCTATGCTTAGAGCTAAAAGAGAATTTTTAGAAAAAGCTTTTTCTAGTGATTATTCTTGCAAATATGATGAAGATCTTAAAATGATTGGTGTTTCTTCTATTGATTCCTTGTTTAGTAAAGTTAATATTGATGAAAAAGGGACTGGAGAAGAGTCAACTTTAGGTAGAAGGCGTCCCAATATTTCGGAGTGTGAAAATCTTGTTGAGAAAAATGATAAAAGTGGGTTTGAAGAGGTCAAAACTTTAGCTAGTGATGTACCCACTCTTTTGGATTACAAAGACTTCAATTATGATAATTGCTCTTTGATTGATTGTATTTCTTTGTTGCAATCCATGATAAATTCGCCCCATGCTTATGAACAAAACAAAGCTTTTACTAAACATATTGTTGATGCTATGATGAAAGCTCTTGAAGAAAAAATGGAATTGGAAGTATCAATTCATAGAAAATTGCATGATGAATGGGAACCTATTATCAAAGTCAAGATTAAAAATTATGAGTATTTTGCTTTGTGTGACTTGGGTGCTAGTGTTTCTAGAATTCCGAAATCTTTATGTGATGTGCTTGGTCTTACTGATATTGAATCATGTTCTTTGAATTTGCACTTGGCGGATTTTACTATTAAAAAGCCTATGGGAAGAATTAATGATGTTCTTATTCTTGCAAATAGAAATTATGTGCCCATAGATTTTATTGTTCTTGATATTGATTGCAATCCGTCTTGTCCAATTATTCTTGGTAGACTGTTTTACGCACTATCGGTGTCGTGATTGATATGAAAGAAGGCAATATTAAGTTCCAACTTCCTTTGAGGAAGGGTATGGAAGACTTTCCTAGAACTAGAATTAAGCCACCTTATGAATCAATCATGAGGGCATCTTATGGATCTCGAACCAAAGATGATAAAACTTAGATCCTTGCTTTATGCCTAGCTAAGGGCGTAAAACTATGGCGCTTGTTGGGAGGCAACCAAATAAATAAAATTTATTTTTTATTTTTTCTTCCTATTTTTGAGTGTTAGCACAATTGTGCTACGGTTATGATTGTGTTTTTATGTTTTAGTTAGTGTTTGTGCTAAGTAAAACCTTTAGGATCTTCTTGGGTGATAGTTGTTCGATCTTGCTGAAATACAGAAACTTTTACGCTCACGAAATTAATTTTCATTTTTTACCAGAGAACGATCAAATACCGATTCCAATTGTAGTAGATCAATATACAAATTTCTCAGGTCGTCCTAATTTTTCAGAGTTTTTTGAGTTACAGAAGTATTCGAAATAGTCAGATTGCTACAGACTGTTCTATTTTGACAGATTCTGTTTTCTTTATGTTGTGTGCTTATTTTGATGGATCTATGGTTTTCTTTGATGAGTTTTTGCCATAGAAAGGTTGGAATACAGTAGATATAATACAAAAACAAAATATGAATTGGTTTGATACAACACTTATAGTAGTAGTTTATTATTCTTATACTAACGGATCTCACGAAGGCTTTGTTGAGTTTTGTCTGATTGAAGTTTTCAAGTTCTGGATTATCTTACGATGGATGAAGGAAGGATGTAAGAGCCTAAGCTTGGGGATGCCCCGGCATCTCAAGCTATTATCCAAGAATGAGCAACCAACTAAGCTTGGGGATGCCCTGGAGTGGCATCCCCGCTTTCTTCCAACAACTATCGGTATTTTACTCGAGACTATATTTTTATTTGTCACATGATATGTGTCTTGCTTGGAGCGTCTTGTATGACATGTGTCTTTGCTTGTTTTATTTTGTGTTTTAAGTCTCAATCCTTGCTGGACACACCTATTTGAGAGAGCCAAAATTATGTCATAACTTGTTAGAATTGCTCTCTATGCTTCACTTAAATCTTTTATGAGCTAGGACTTGCTCTAGTGCTTCACTTATATCTTTTTGAGCACGGTGTGCTTTTTTATTTTTGAAGAAATTCTCTCTTTATTCACTTGGATTTATTTGAGAGTTAGTAAAAGTTTGAAGAAATTCTCTCTTGCATCACTTAAATTGTTTTGAGAGAAAGAAAATTTGTTATGCTCATGATCTTCACTATCGGTGTGTACAGCAAGGATGATTGTGGAAAACTAAAAAGCAAAGACTCAAATCATACAAGACGCTCCAAGCAAAACACATATCATGTGGTGAATAACAATATAGCCTCAAGTAAAATTACCGATAGACGAAGACGAAAGTGGGGATGCCTTCCCGGGGCATCCCCAAGCTTAGGCTTATTGACATCCTTGAATATTACCTTGGGGTGCCTTGGGCATCCCCAAGCTTAGGCTCTTGCCACTCCTTATTCCATAGTCCATCAAATTCTTACCCAAAACTTGAAAACTTCACAACACAAAACTCCGACAGAAAATCTCGTAAGCTCCGTTAGTATAAGAAAATAAATCACCACTTTTTTTACTGTTGTGAACTCATTATTTATTTATATTGGTGTAATATCTAATGTATTCCAACTTTTACATGGTTCATATCCCTCGATACTATCCATAGATGCATCAAAATAAGCAAACAACACGCGAAAAACAGAATCTGTCAAAAACAGAACAGTCTGTAGCAATCTGGAGATTTCGAATACTTCTGTAACTCCAAAAATTCTGATAAATTAGGAAGTCCTAGAAAATTTGTTTATTAATCCTCTTCATAAATAAGCAGAATTTTATCGTGCTTCTATTAAAAATTAAAACTAATCTCCTAGGTGCAAAAGTTTCTATTTTTCAGCAGGATCGAATTAACTGTCACCATAGGCTATCCCAAAGGTCTTACTTGGCACAAACACTAATTAAAACAAAAAAAACACATCTAACCATAGGCTAGATGAAATATTTATTGAAGAAACAGCAAGGAAAAATATTGGGTTGTCTCCCAACAAGCGCTTTTCTTTAAAGCCTTATTAGCTAGGCATTGAGATTTCAATGATGCTCACATGAAAGACAAGCATTGAAGCACAAAGAGAGCATCATAAAACATGTGACAAACACACTTAAGTCTAACATACTTCCTATGCATAGGCATTTTATAAGCAAACAAATTATCAAGGCAAGCAAAAACTAGCATATGCAAGGAAGAAGAAAGAGATGATAGCAATCTCAACATGAAGAGAGGTAATTTAGTAACATGAAAATTTAGCCAACCATATTATCCTCTCTCATAATAATTACATGTAGGATTATATAAGAAAATTCAACAAAATAGCTATCACATAACATATCTTCAACATGATCCACATGCATTTGAAGTTGACACTCTTCCAAAATAGTGGGATTAACATTAACTGAAGTCATGACCTCTCCAAACCCACTTTATCAAAAATTTCATAAGATTGAACATTCTCCAAATGTGTGGGATCTAAAGTTGAGACTCTTCCAAAATAACTTTCAATATTATTGCAAACATTATTATCAATCTCATATTCATCATGTGGCTTAAATAAATTTTCAAGATCATAAGAAGAATCACCCCAATCATGATCATTGCAACAAGTAGTGGACATAGCAAAACTAGCATCCCCAAGCTTAGGGTTTTGCATATTATTAGCACAATTGACATTAATAGAATTTATAATAACATCATTGCAATCATGCTTTTTATTCAAAGGTCTATCGTGAATCACTTCATAAAGTACTTCATCGCAATTTTCAGATTCATGAATTTCAAGCAAAACTTCGTAAAGATAATCTAGTGCAAAAAACTCACAAACAATTGGTTCATCATAATTGGATCTCTTAAAAAGATTGGCAAGAGGATGAGGATCCATAGATCTTAGGTTCTCTGATTTGCAAAATACACAATTATTCCAACCAAATGAGCAAATGAGCCAAATAAGACATCAAGGTAAACAAAAAGACAAATGGAAAGAGGGCAAAGAAAAGGCAAATATTTTTGAAAATCGTTTTAGAAGTGGGGGAGAGGAAAACGAGAGGCGAATGGCGAATAATGTAATGCGACGGGTGAGAGTTTATGATGGGTACTTGGTATGTCTTGGCTTGGCGTAGATCTCCCTAGCAACGGCGCCAGAAATCCTTCTTGCTGCCTGTTGAGCTTGTGTTGGTTTTTCCCTTAAAGAGGAAAGGGTGATGCAGCAAAGTAGCGTAAGTATTTCCCTTAGTTTTGAAAACCAAGGTATCAAGCCAGTAGGAGCCAACGCAACAAGCCACCGAATAACTGCACAAACAAACACCAACTTGCAACCAACGCGACAAAGGGGTTGTCAATCCCTTCACAGTTATTCGCAAAGTGAGATCTAATAGAGATGGATAAACGGTAAAGTAATATTTTTGGTATTTTTGGTTTATGGAACAGAAAGTAAAAGATTGCAAAGTAAGGGAACAACAACAAAAATTGGGAAGTTGACGGGAAACTAATATGTTGTAAAATAGACCCGAGAGCCATAGGTTTCACTAGAGGCTTCTCTCAAGAAAGAAATTATTACGGTGGCTGAACAAATTACTACCGAGCAATTGATAGAAAAGCGCAAAGTTATGACGATATTTAAGGCAATGATCGTGAATATAGGCATCACGTCCGTGTCAAGTAGACCGAAACGATTCTGCATCTACTACTATTACTCCACACATCGACCGACTCATGCCTGCATCTAGAGTATTAAGTTCATAAGAACAGAGTAACGCATTAAGTAAGATGACATGATGTAGCGGGATTAACTCAAGCAATATGATGAAAACCCCATATTTTTATCCTCGATGGCAACAATACAATACGTGTCGATTCCCCTTCTGTCACTAGGACCGAGCACCGCAAGATTGAACCCAAAGCTAAGCACTTCTCCCATTGCAAGAAAAACCAATCTAATTGGCCAAACCAAATCGATAGTTCGAAGAGACTTGCAAAGATATCAAATCATGCATAAAAGAATTCAGGGGAGATTCAAATAATATTCATAGATAAGCTGATCATAAATCCCCAATTCATCGAATCTCGGCAAACACACCGCAAAAGAGTATTACATCAAATAGATCTCCAAGAACATCAAGGAGAACTTTGTATGGAGAATCAAAGAGAGAGAAGAAGCCATCTAGCTACTAGCTATGGACCCGTAGGTTTGAAGTAAACTACTCACGCTTCATCGGAGAGGCAATGGTGTTGATGTAGAAGCCCTCCGTGATCGAATCCCCCTCCGGCAGGATGCCGGAAAAGGCCCCAAGATGGGATCTCACGGATACAAGAGGTTGTGGGAGTGGAAAAGTGGTTTCGTTGCTCTCTTGGATGCTTTTGGGGTCTAAGAGTATATATAGGAGGAAGATCTAGGTCAGGAGGTCACCGAGGGGCCCACAAGGCTGGGGGCGCCCCACCCCCTGGGCGCGCCCTCCACCCTTGTGGCCGCCTCGCGGCTCTTCTGACTTGCACTCCAAGTCTCCTAGGTGTCTTCTGGTCCAAGAAAAATCATTGCAAAAGTTTTATTCCGTTTGGACTCCATTTGGTATTCCTTTTCTGTGAAACTCTAAAACAAGGAAAAACAAAAATTGGCACTGTGCTCTAGGTTAGTAGGTTAGTCCCAAAAATCATATAAAATAGCATATTAATGCATATAAAAAATATCAAAAATAGATAATATAATAGCATGGAACAATCAAAAATTATAGATACGTTGGAGACGTATCAATCACACATAAGCCTCCTTATATCTTTCTCAAAACAGCCACCATACCTACCTATCATGGCAGTTCCATAGCCATTCCGAGATATATTGCCATGCAACTTCCATCATCATCATATACATGACTTGAGCATTCATTGTCATATTTCTTTGCATGATCGTAAGATAGCTAGCATGATATTTTCATGGGTTGTCCATTTTTTGATATCTTTGCTATGCTAGATCATTGCACATCCTGGTACACTGCCAGAGGCATTCATATAGAGTCATACTTTGTTCTAGATATCGAGTTTTAATATTGAGTTGTAAGTAAATAAAAGTGTGATGATCATCATTATTAGAGCATTGCCCCAGTGAGGTAAGGATGATGGAGGCTATGATTCCCTCACATCGGGATGAGACTTCGGACTTACAAAAATAAAAAGTGGCCAAAGAGCCCAAAATAAAAAAATAAAAAAAATGAGAGAAAAAGAGAGAAGGTGCAATGTTACTATCTTTTTACCACCCTTGAGCTTCAGAGTAGCATCATGTTTTTCATATAGAGAGTCTCTTGAGTTATCACTTCTATATACTAGTGGGAATTTTCATTATAGAACTTGGCTTGTATATTCCAATGATGGGCTTCCTCAAATGCCCGAGGTCTTCATGAGCAAGCAAGTTGGATGCACACCCACTTAGTTTTCAGTCTGAGCTTTCATACACTTATAGCTCTTGGTGCATCCGTTGCATGGCAATCCATACTCCTCGCATTGACTTCAATTGATGGGCATCTCCATAACCCATTGATTAGCCGCGTCGATGTGAGTCTTTCTCCTTCTTTGTCTTCTCCACATGACCTCTACCATCATATTCTATTCCACCTATAGTGCTATATCCATGGCTCACGCTCATGTATTGCGTGGAAGTTGAAAAGGCTTGAGAACATTAAATATATGAAATAATTGCTTGGCTCGTCATCGGGGTTGTGCATGATGAAATACTTTATGTGATGAAGATGGAGCATAGCCAGACTATATGATTTTGTAGGGGTAACTTTCTTTGGCCATGTTATTTTCAGAAGACATGATTGCTTTAGTATGCTTGAAGTATTATTGTCTTTATGTCAAATGATAAATTTTTCTTTGAATCACTCGTATCTTAATATTCATGCCATGATTAGATTATGAGATCAAGATTACGCTAGGTGGCATTCCACATCAAAAATTATATTTTTTATCATTTACCTACTCGAGGATGAGCATGAATTAAGCTTGGGGATGCTGATACGTCTCCGTCGTATCTATAATTTTTGATTGTTTCATGCCAATATTCTACAACTTCCATATACTTTTGGCAAGTTTTTATACTAACTTTGGGACTAACATATTGATCCAGTGCCCAGTGCCAGTTCCTATTTGTTGCACGTTTTTTGTTTCGCGGAATATCCATATCAAACGGAGTCCAAACACGATAAAAACTTATGGAGATTTTTTTGGATTATATGTGATTTTTGGGAAAATAATCAACGCGGGGCGGTGCCCGAGGGGCCCACAAGCCCTAGGGGCGCGTTCCCTACGCCGGGCGCACCTGGGAGGCTTGTGGGGCCCTGTAAGGTGGTTGGTGCCCTTGTTTCGTCGCAAGAAAGATAAATAAAATCGTGTTAAAATTTCAGCCCAATCGAAGTTATGGATCTCCGTGAATTTAAGAAACGGTGAAAGGCTAGAATCTAAGAACGCAGAAACAGAGGGAAACAGAGAGATATCCAATCTCAGAGGGGCTCCCGCCTGTTCGCTCCCATGGAGGCCAAGGACCAGAGGGAAAACTGTCCTCCCATCTAGGGGGGAGTTCAAGGCAGAAGAAGAAGAAGGAGGGGGGCTCTCTCCCCCTCTCTTTCGGTGGCGTTGGAACGCCCCCGGGGAAATCATCGTGTGACAGCGATCTACACCAACACCTCCATCGTCTTCCCCAACATCTTCATCACCTTCACTCATCTATATTCAGTGGTCCACTCTCCCGCAACCCGATGTACCCTCTACTTGAACATGGTGCTTTATGCTTCATATTATTATCCAATGATGTGTTGCCATCCTATGATGCTTGAGTAGATTTTTGTTGTCCTATCGGTGATTGGTGAATTGCTATGATTGGTTTAATTTGCTTGTGGTTATGTTGCTGTCCTTTGGTGCCCATCATATGAGCGCGCGTGTGGATCACACCATAGGGTTATTTGTATGATGATAGGACTATGTATTGGAGGGCAAGGGTGATAGCAGCTTCAGCCTAGCATAGAAATTGATTCATACGAGATTGAAGGGGGACCAATATATCTTAATGCTATGGTTGGATTTTACCTTAATGAACGTTATTAGTTGCAGATGCTTGCTAATAGTTCCAATCATAAGTGCATAGAATTCCAAGTAAGGGTTGACATGCTAGCAGTGGCCTCTCTCACATAAAACTTGTTATCGGTCTAGTAACGTAGTCAATTGCTTAGGGGCAATTCCACAACTCCTACCACTACTTTTCCACACTTGCTATACTAACTTAATTGTACTTTTATCTAAACAGCCCCTAATTTTTATTTATGTGCTCTTTATTATCTTGCAAACCTATCCTACAACACCTATGAAGTACTTCTAGTTTCATACTTGTTCTAGGTAAAGCGAACGTTAAGCGTGCGTAGAGTTGTGTCGATGGTCGATAGAACTTGGGGGAATATTTGTTCTACCTTTAGCTCCTCATTGGGTTGGACACTCTTACTTATCGAGAAAGGCTACAATTCATCCCCTATACGTGTGGGTTATCAATGCAGTCGCCACCAACCGTTAAATGGAGGGCACATGTTAATGTTACAGTGATGTCAACAGTGCGATTACCAGGGACCTCTGTGGAAACATTACTAGAGGTCCACTGGGGTGACCCATTAGTGGAAATGCTTTCGGCTTCCCGGGAGGGTCATCACCAATGGATAATTGTCCGACCGTCAATGGTATTACTTACCGCTGATGGGTGCATGTCGGCCTTGTTAGTGGATCGGGGCCATCAAAGGGCCAATCTGACATTGTGAATCACCTCAAGATCCGCCATGAGTGACTGTGCGATTTCTTCATATACTTAGATAAGGAAAATGTGGAGTCTAAGTGACTATGGGACTAATTACCAAGCCTCTCCAATGTAGACGCAGAGTCATGATGAATACTTGAACTTCAAGATACATCTCGTGTCCTCATTCTCTAGCTCTATACTCTCTCTTTTACAATAAAGAGTCGAGCAACTCTTTACTTTCTAGCTTACAATATGTTTCTTGCTTAATGCTTGTTCTAGCTAGTTGGTCGAATAGTTTCACTTTAAAAGCCTCATAACTTGTAGGTTGAACAATAGTTTTGTTAGATCATTAGGAAGGCAAATAGCCCCCCTGGTTCCATTAAACATGAAACCAATAAGTTCACAAATCATCCAGTATTCAAATTACAACTAAAAAGGAAGACAATTGCCTACAAAGGCCAAAATCCGCCTCAAAATAAAGACAAATTACACAAGTTCTCTAATTAGATCACTTGAAGGAAGTAAACCAAAAGACCTTGGAAACATCTCAACAACTGAAGTCCTTTAAGTATAGCTCGTTCTCCAGGTCTAACCCGAGATATTCCATCCAGAGTTCTCAGTATGTGTAGGAGTTCTCTTGAATTTATTTAGCAAAGATTGATCAGGAGAGTCACCGATCTCCAGTGGAATGCAAGGGCATAGGGAAAAGGGCTTCAGGTATTTCAGGCTAGGAGAGGGGGGAAGGGGATAGAGACTAATCCCTCCCATCCAGCAGCACAAATTTTTTATCTAGCAGCAATAGGCAGGAGAGAAGAGCATTGTTGATTTATGCGATATAACCAAGGCTCAAATCTCTCTCCCCCGTAGTTAGAAGTTGAGATTCTCTAGTCGAGGAGGAAATTGTCCGAGAGACCAAGTATACTTTCTCCATATGTTTCTCCTTGTGCAAAATCCTCCATTTTCAAAGTCACTATGATCAACCACCATACCTGTTTAAAGTTAGGTTAGGATGCATTATCAAATATGTGTGCATTTCTGGTTTTCCAAATGCACCACAAAATGCAAGCACATGTAGCATTGAGCACAACATGATTCTTACTGGCATGCCAATATTTGGCAATAGAAAAGTAATAAGAATCTACAGAAACACCCAACATCTTAGACATTTGCGCCCAAATGGTTTTAGCGATGCACAGTCAAAAACGGATGGAGATAATTTCATGGTCACCATATAACACATAATTCGGAGGTTTATTCAAGTTTTAAGTAAGTTGTCCCTAATCATGAGCTTATTACGAGAAAGGAGATGCAGGAAGACCCGAACCTTTGGAGGAACAACTATTGACCAAACAAAGGGTATGTAAATAGACCGAATCCCTATGAAATTAATTATCTTATAGAAGAGCTAGTAGATCACTCTCCCTTAGCCTCATATTGCCAGACTATAGTCAGTGTCGGTGACAAGTGATACAGATTGGACGATTGGTTCAAGGGAATACCATGATTCCATCATTTTAGGGGTGAAAATTCTCCTAAAGCGAGTTTAATGCTAATGCCATCCCAGACCTCTGAAATACTAGCACATTGTTGATTGTTTTAATAATGTATAAAGGCCAAGACTGGACAGATAAAGGGGAAACCCCAAACTATATATCTTCCTAAAACCTTCTTTTCATTATTATTGCCAATTACCCATCTATAACCAAACTTAAGGCTGCGTTTGGCAGCAAAGTTTTTTTAAAGTTTTCTAAGAATACCGTGGTTTCTGAAAAATACCATGGTTTTGAATACTTTGATGCGTTTGGCTTCAGAAAAAACCAAAGTTTTGGAAACCACGGTATGCTAGAAACCATGTTTTTTTGCAATATTCGAAAAAGAGGTCCCGACCTCTTTTTTTAAAACAGAAAGAGAAATCTTCCGGGAGATCACACTTGACGTTGCCGTCTACATCGAGATAAAAATATTCAGAGTGATCCCATCCTATTTTTCCTCTTTCTCTTATATGGTAAACGATCATATTATATCTCCTGGTTATAGCCGATTCAGTTTGATTAGTCTATCTTCCAGCCGGCATCGCGTGCGAGTCTCTCTATCTCTCTGCAGTGCCATGACTGAATCAAGCTCACCACCAGGGAGGACACTCATCCGCAACAAGTTATTTCTCGAGTCCTTGGCTGCCTATGTATTTCCCGCGAGTAGCGCACGGATTAGATTGATTGATCCTTTTGGAGTACACTCATAATCAGCAGGTTATATATGCTAGCTAACTAGCCGATTCAGTATAAATGGCGCATATACACGCACAAAGAATTTAGGACCGGCTCAAAGTACATGCACTTATATAGACATATAATGGCAACACGCTCCTAGGATTGTATTACTTCAATCTACTAGTTGACTACTCCTAGGATGGTATTTCTTCAATCTAGTTGACTGATCGTGTGCAAGGCAGCTGCATGCAGCCGGTCGACGTTAGCAGCCGCTAATTATTCAGTCATCCATGCTAAAATACTTGGTCAAAACTTTGGTTAAACAGCAGCAACCAAACACATATAAAACTGAAAAAAACATTGGTTTTAGAAAACTGTAGTATTCTTTGCCCATCTAGAGTAATACTGTGGTTTTCAATTACCACAGTTTAAAAAAACTTTGCTGCCAAATGCCTTACTAGCCCTCATAACCCCCTGCCAAAACCTAGAGGGTTTATGAGCTTTGCAGGCAAAGATGTTGGGGGCATTTTTAATGTATTTTTTATCAAGTCTTGTTTTCCAATTTTTATCTTCATCTTCAAGATATCTCTTAACACTGTTAATATTTGATAATCTCATATACCAGACATCTCGATCTTTTAGGTTGTGTGACCATGATGGTGGTGGCCAGTGTGCCTCCTTCTAGTGTGGTAACATTCTCCGTTCTCCCCGGCACGAGTTGCCCATGCTATCCTTGTGCATGTGTTGAGGTAATTAAATTTCAAAGAAAACAACCTTTTTTTCATAATATGACTGGTTACAAGATTTTCCTAAATTTCAAAAATATCTATCTAATAGCGCACCTACATCTCAGAGTAGATACATCAAACTTATAAACACACACACATATAACAAGTACTCCCTCTATTCAAACTTATAAACACACACACATCAAACTTATGATTTTTATATTGCAAGTATGTTGGTGAGTAACTAGTCAATTGCTCCAGCAGACCTCCTCCCCCTCCCGCTCCCGCTCTCTGCCTCGCCGACGGCCACTCCGGCCCCGGCGCCCACCCCTCCCCCCCTCCGGCGCTGGCCAGCCCGGCCCCGCCGTCCACCTCCTCATGGCCTCTCCATCGCCTCCCGCTGTGGGGCGCTCCCACGAGGTTCGCTGGCTTGAATCGAGCCCCTCCTCCGACGGGTCCGCCGCCTCTGCCATGTCCTACAGGCTGGCCCTTCGCCGGTCGCCTGCGCCCTTGCCGGCCGCCTCCCCCAGCCCCGCGCCTGCGTCACCCGCGGCCCCGGCCCCCGCGCCCTCGCCGCCGACCACCGGTCACGTGCTTCGTTCCGAGATCTGCCGGACAGATGCCGAGCCCGCCCCGTGCGGTAGCTGGTCTGTGGCCCGGGGCAAGAAGCGCCCCCGCCCCCGTGCCCCTCCTCGCCGCCCGCGCCGAGGCACCGGCGACCCCTCCCGCCAGCACCCTTCCTGGCTCCATGAGGGGGAATGCCCTCGCTGCTTTAGCACCGAGCATCCGCGCTCCGAGTGTCGGCGAGACATCCGCTGCGCGCGCTGCAGGTTCTACGGGCACAAGGGCAAGGAGTGCACCGTCCGCCCCCCGTCCGCCTCCTCCTCGTCTGGCGGGTCTGGCCCGCCCCTGCTGCGCCTCCGCGCCTCTCCATCGGCCTCTGTCCCCCCCTCCCCGCCGCGTCGCTCCTGGCCAATGTCCCTGGGGTGGACTCCGCGGCCACCACCCGCACGTCCTCGGGGCTGCAGACGCCCATGTCTTCCGGGCTACCGGCCGCGGCCGCCTCCGGCTCCTCCCTCGCCGGCTCCATCGCTGCCACCCGCACCTCCTCAAGTCTGCCAATGCCCGTGTTCTCTGGGTCCTCAGCTCACTCGCGGTCGGCGTCGCCTGTGGGCTCCGGGTCCTCGGCTCCCCCACGCTCGGCGTCGCCCGTGGGCTCTGCTTCCTCCCAGGCCACCCAGTTCTCCGGGCACCCTGCGCGCCGCCCGGCCGCCGCCATCTGCTTCCTGCCGCGGTCCGCAGAGGTCCTTGCTGCGAAGCGAGACCTGGAGCGCGCCCTCCTTGTCACGATGGCCGGCTGCCGCTCCGGCGTATCTTGCGACGAGGTCTCCGTTGTCATCTGCTCCCAGTTCTCACTGTCCACAAGGGACTTCTCCGTTCATCGTCATGCACCGAAGGATTTCCTTGTCCGGTTCCCCAACCCCGCGCTGCGCCACCGTGTCGCCCTCGCCGGTCGTGCGCGCACGAGACGCTTTCGCCTCATCTTCCATCCTTGGGGCCGGAACACCGGGTCCGAGCCGGTGACCGCACGCTTCCTCCTCTCGCTGGAGCTCTATGGCATCCCGAATCACGCATGGTTTCGCTCCATCGCCGAATTCCTGCTTTCGCCGTTCTGCAACGTGGAGCACCTCGCCCCTGAGACGCGTAGCATGTCTGACATGTCCGTCTTCAAGCTCACCGCCTCGACGACCAACCCCGATGCTGTGCCGCGCACCACGGAGCTCCTCCTTCCTGACAACAACGCCGTGCTGCCTGAGGCCGACCCTGATCGTGCCGAGCGGCTCGCCCTTGGCCTCGCCAGGTTCCCCGCATCCACGTCGCGGAATGTGTCGACTTCCGCCACCCCTTGCCGCCCCCGCCGTCGCCGGCGGCCGGTGACCCTGGATCGGCACCTGACTCCCCACCCCTCCCTCCACGGTGGCATCAGCGTCACGTGTTCCCCCCGGCCGGTGATGGTGCTGCTCCCCCGCCTGGCAGTCGGCGCGGCCGCCGGCGGCATCGCCGCCGTGCTCACGGCCCCTCGCCGTGCCGGTCTTGGGTGGGCATCCTCGGGCCCCACCCTGGGGCCGTCGCTGACGTCGCGAGGGTCCCTGCCCGTCTGCGCCTGGGCGCGCCAGCTGATTCGGTGCTGGCCCTGGCCCACCGCGACGCACCCGCTCGACAGGATCAGTCGCCAATTGGTGACTGCGCGTTCGTCAACCCGTCACCTGGGCCCACCCAGGATTTGAATGCGACCGCAATTCTGGCCTCCCCCCGCTCCGCGATAATGGCCGGTCGCCCGATGCGTGTGCAGCCCCCGCGCAGCCCGTACCCTGCAGGATGATCGAGCCCCCCCCCCCCAACGGGAGGATTCCGACGGCCCTGACAAGGTTGCTGCCCTTTCCACCCCGAACGAATCCCCCCTAGGCCCGCTTTGGATGCCGTTCCGGCCTTGGACCAGACGCCCGACCAATCCGCAACTGCACTCGCCCCGAACCACCCCCATGGCCCCCCTGCAGATACCGCCATGGCATTGGATCCGGTGGTCGACCAACCAGCGATTGCGCTCGCTGGGGTTCCTGAGCCTTCGGTCTGTCCCACGCTTTCCCCTGACCCCACCGCTGCGGCTCCTTCTGATTCGTTGGCTCCTGTGCACCCGCGCGAGGCGCGGTTGGCTGATGACGGCCCGCGGCCCAACGGCATGCACATGCATGGCCCTTCACCTGACGCTGCACCCCCCGCTCGCTCGCCAAACTGCCCCCCGTCACAAACTGTTGCACCGCCCCCGGTTTCAGACAACGGCTCCCCCTCCTTGGCTGCGTTTGTGGACGTGCTTGCCGTCCGCCCCCAGCCACTTCCGGCCGCACCGCCGCGCCGGCGTCGGCATGAGCTTCCTGCTGACTTCACACCCCGATGAAGCTTCAGGATCGCCAAAGCTGACCAGGGCCTCAACTCCGAGATGAAGGCGAAGCGGGTCCTTCTGCGTCGTTTGGGGCTGATCAAGGATGACAACGCGCCCATCCCAAGCGAGGTGCTACACAGATACGCCCACCTGTTCGAGCGGCCTTTGGCGGAGGACGTGGTCGAGGCTTTTGCTGATTTCTTCGGATGGGACCTCCCCGGACGTGCACCGGCCTCGTGTTCCCTGACCGTGTCTCGCCTCGTAGAGGCGTAGCCGCCTTGCTTGTTGTGCTCTCAACGCCCCCCCCCCCAATTCTGTTTATGGATCACAACCTAAAGATCATCTTTTAGAATGTGCATGGCTTAAATTCTGGCGCTAAGCGTTCGGCCGTCCGCAGCGTGATCTCCGCTGCCGCCCCCTCCATTGTGTGCTTGCAAGAGACTAAACTTGCCCACATATCAGACTCCATGATCCTCGACACCCTCGGACCATCCTTTGAGGACTTCTTCTTCCTACCGGCCTCCGGTACACGTGGCGGCGTCGTCCTTGCTTGGCGCAGATCGCACGTCTCCCTCTCCACCCCGCTGATAGGAGAACACCACGTCACCGCTCTAGTTTCCCCCGTCGATGGTAGTGGGCACTGGTGGCTCACCGGCGTGTATGGTCCCCAAGATGATGAGGCCAAACTTGACTTCCTTGCCGACCTCCATGATGTGCGTGAGTCACGCATCGGGCCTTGGCTCCTCGGTGGCGACTTCAACATGATCACTTCGGCAGCCGACAAGAACACCCCAAATCTGAACCATCGCATCATGAACCGATTCCGGCGCTTCATTGTCGACGAGGAGCTCCGCGACATGTACCTGCACGGGCGCCGCTACACTTGGTCTAGTGAGCGTGACATGCTGACTCTCGTGCGCAACGACAGAATCTTATGTACTTCCGGTTGGGAGGTCGCGCACCCACACTGTCTCTTACACTGCCTCTTCTCCGTGGCATCCGACCACTGCCCGTTGGTGGTTGATTGTGCAGCCCGCCCCATGGGGGCGCGTAGGTTCCATTTCGAGCGCTTTTGGCCGAAGCTAGAGGGCTTCCACGACACGGTCTCGGAAGCTTGGAACTCGACCCCCCGGATGCGGACCCCTTCCGGCGCATCATGGCCCACCTCAAGGCCACCGCGAGGCATCTACAACGCTGGAGTGCGCGCACGGTGGGCAGTATCTCCATGCAGCTGCAGATCGCGCGCGAGCTCATCGCCCGTCTAGATGCCGCGCAAGACTTTCGCCCACTTTCTCACCTCGAGGCGTGGCTCAGACGCAAGCTTAAAGGCGCCTACTTGGGGCTGGCTTCCCTTGATCGCTCCATCTCTCGCCAGTGGTCTTGTTTATCCTGGCTCCGTGACTCCCCGCTGTCCTACCTGAGTGTACATGCCTCACGACGGAAGCAGCGAAACCTCATCTCCTCCCTCCAAGTGGATGGCCACTCCGTCTCCGAGCACGCCCATATGGCCGAAGCCGCATACAACTACTTTGCCAACGTCCTCGGCTCTTCCGAGGAACGCGCCGTCTCTCTAAACCAATCCCTCCTGCGTACGGAAACTTTCGACCTTACCGATCTGGAGACGCCTTTCACTGAGGGCGAGATTTGGAGGGCCATCAAATGCCTACCTACTGGAAAGGCTCCCGGCCCGGACGGATTCACGGCCGAGTTCCTGCTTGCCTGCTGGGGCACTATCAAGCATGACATCTGCGAGGCATTCGACAAATTATACGCCGCCATTGGGCGAGGCTTCCAGAAGCTCAATGAAGCGCTCCTCACTCTTCTACCCAAGCGCCCGGACGCCGCCACCCTTTCGGACTACCGCCCCATTATCCTGATCCACCTCATTGCAAAGCTCTTTGCGAAGGTGTTGTCTCTCCGGTTCTCTCCTCGTCTTGGGGCCATAGTCTCGACCAACCAAAGCGCCTTTATCGCCGGCCGGTGTATTCATGACAATTTCCTCCTCGTCCAGCAGACGGCACGCCTGCTCCACAACCTCAAGGTCCCCCGCATGCTCCTCAAGCTCGACATTGCGCGGGCCTTTGATAGCGTCTCCTGGCCCTTCCTCCTCGAAACCCTGCAGCACTTGGGGTTCGGCCAGCGTTGGCGTGATTGGATATCGATCCTTCTATCCACCGCCTCCACCCGAGTCATGATCAACGGCCACCCGGGCCCCCCCATCGACCACGCCTGTGGCCGTCGCCAAGGTGACCCGGTGTCTCCGATGCTCTTCACCATCGTCATCGACGTTCTTAACTCCATGCTCATCCGTGCCGTTGAGCTTGGCCTCATCCAATGGCTCACCACGAGACACGCGGCCTCCAGCATCTCCCTGTACGCCGATGACGTCGTCGTCTTCTGCCGCCCGGACCACCATGACATATTCGCTGTTCGAGAGCTTCTTCGTGTATTCGGGTTAGTCTCCGGCCTCCACACCAACTACAGCAAGTGTTCGGCCACTCCCATCCAATGCAACGACGAGGACATAGCGACCATTGCTGCCGAGATGCAATGCCCGGTGAAGCAGTTCCCTATCCAATATTTGGGACTCCCCCTGTCCATCCGCAAGCCTTCCACCACGAGCCTTATGCCGATCATCCACAAGTTAGAGCGGAAGCTCTCCACCTGGCGCGCCTCATTGCTCTCCCGAGGAGATCGCCTCGCTCTCGTCCGGCACGTCCTTTGCGCCGTCCCCACTCACTTCCTCACCGCCATCGCCTTCAACCCCTCCATCCTAAAGCAAGCCAACCGGATCATCCGCGGATTTCTCTGGGCTGGGAGCACCGATGCCAAAGGCGGCCAATGCTTGGTCAATTGGCAAAGAGTATGCCGCCCGCTCTCCCTCGGAGGTCCGCGACCTTCAACGCACTGGCATCACGCTCAGGACCCGCTAGCTTTGGCTCAAGTTCACCGACCCATCGCGCCCATGGAGCCACCTGCACATCCCCCATGACCCTGCCGTCTCGGCCATCTTCCGTGCATCTACCTCTTGGACTCTCGGCGATGGTCGCACCTGCAGGTTCTGGGGTGACCACTGGATCAATGGTCGTTCGGTCGCTGAGATCGCCCCGCTCGTCCTTGCACTTGTCCCGCGGCGGCGGCGCAAAACCCGTATGGTGCATGACGGCTTACTCCAACGCTCCTGGGTCCGAGACATCCAGGGCGCCCTAGTCCCCGCTGCTCTCATCCAATACGTCGACCTATGGCGCTGCGTCCGCCAGGTCCCCCTCTCCGACTCCCCTGACTCCCTCCAATGGCGCTGGACTCCTTCTGCTACCTACTCGGCTAGCTCGTGTTACCAAGCGCTTTTCCTCGGCGCTTGTCAAGACCACCGCTGGCGGCTAACGTGGAAGCCCTGGGCACCACTTCGCATAAAATTCTTCATGTGGCTGGCCCTACAAGACCGATGCTGGACGTCTGAAAGACTTGCTCAACATGGCCTCCCGCACGAGGACCGCTGCACATTCTGTGACCAGGAAGAGGAGACAATGCAACATATCCTGGTGGGCTGCCCCTTCTCCCGCCAAATGTGGTACGAGGTGCTTGGTTGGGTTCGCTCCACCGCCGACATCCCAAGCAGCGATGCGGACTTCTTCACCTGGTGGGAGACGACCTGCAACCGCTCTCCATCTCCCACGCGAAAGGGTTTGGCCTCCCTTATCATCCTCACGGCGTGGTGGCTTTGGAAACACCGGAACGCTTGCATCTTCGACGGTGAGCAGCCCTCCATCACCCGGCTCTCCGACACCATTCGAGACGAAGCACGCATATGGGCCAAGGCTGGCGCCACCGGACTGCACAACATCATTCTTGAGAGATAGCTCTATTAATCATTGGGGCTGAGCAACCCCATGTCTGTTCTGCTCCAGGCTCGCTTCCATGCCTTCTTGTGTACATGGCTTAGCTAGCTCTTGTAATCCCATACTGTACAAACTCTCCCTCTATCAATGGAAAGATACGCATCCTCTGCGTATTCGCGAAAAATATTCACAAATATAAGATGTTTTGAATATTTTAATATGGACTACATGCAAAATGAAATAAACGAACACACTAAAAGATGTCTATATACGTCCAATTCAAAAAAAAAAGCTAGAACATCTTATATTTATGAACGGATGGAGTAACAATCTGGCGGCGGAAAAATTGTGGCTAATTATGTTGAATTTGAAGGACCTCGTTTACCGCCGGGCCATCCTTCTCCGCGCATATAAATTCTGCCTGCCCGATTGCTACGGGTTGGTCGAATAATGGACCACCCATCCGATTGGTCAGTTTGTTTGTTTGCTCATGGAAGCGAATTCCGGCTTTGTTTTATAGCTAGAAAACCAAAGAACCCATCGTCCTGATATGCCAGCCTAGTTAGCGCGGTTGTTGAAAACATGAAACACAAGAAAATAATTGGGGCTGAATAGGACTGGAGCCGTCCGGCTCACCCCATCCATTCCTCTCCAGAAAATTATACTATATGTCAGTGTCACCGGCGGATTGGTCGGCGGTGCTCGTTGTTCTCTTGCGCATGCTCGTCCACCACCATGAGTCGCCCACCGCACGCCCATCGCGCTTCAGGAGGGGAAAAAGAAGTTCACCCACCGTCCTGTGAATCAGTGAATGGAAATTCGGGGAAGACGGGGGAAGGCGATCATTGATGGGGCTTCTTCACTTTCGGTTCCATGCTGATGAAAAACGACCTGGACCGGAAGCCAAATTCGTACACGAAACAACGGCATGCAAACCCGGGAGGGGTTTCACGAGGTCGCGATTCGGTCGAACTCTCGTGCAGCTTCTGGAGATTATGGGCCAGCCTCACTGTCGCTCGATAAGGATGGCGAAAGGGGCATCCAAACTGTGGTGACGCGCGCAACGGAAACGCTGCTGCACCACAAGTTTCTGTTCCGATTGTGTGTATCAGGATGGCTGCTGTTCTGGACTAGTGGTAGCTTGTTACATTACATACAACCGATGCTGGCACATGACGCAACATTTTAGTAGGATTAATCAAAGTTTCGGATAGAAACTTTAAGTAGATACCCCCTTCAATTAGAGGGTGGTTCTTGTGACGTGCCTGCGCATGATTAGCAACCAAACCGCTGATTAAGCATTTGTTCACTAGTGGAGAACCCAGACAAATGGCGACAATACAAAATTCCCGCCAAATGCTCGTAGCAAACTTGTGAGACTGATGACTTGTAGCAATGTCTCCAGTTCGATCTTCACTCCAGCTGCCACTGTAAAACAGCTTACTCGTAGCTAACAAGTTCTCTTTGTTCGCAGGGCTCCAGAGTGCAATCCGTAATTCAGTAATTGTGCGTTTCCCATGCCTACATTTTGATTACTTACCAATGCATAACAACACACTTAGCGGGGCCGTGAAGAAGTTCCAGACCTCTATCTCTTACCTTTGAGGGAAACTCTAGATCGGTAGATCGGATAACGGCGACGCTCTTGCATCGTTTTTCCCTTGGGGGCGTCAGCCTCGGAGGTGTGCACGAGCTCGAGTGACCAGCGGACAACATCTTTGATGGAGCGGTGTTTCATCTTATGCATCAACGACTGTGGATCTCGGCGACGCGCGGTGGAGTCTCGGCGTTCGATGTGTGTAGACAGACTCGCGAAGGAGGATGGCGCTGTCTGGCGTCGTGGTGATGTCGATGGCAGACCTAGCAAGGTCGTGGCGTTAGTACCTGCTCTGAAGATGGATCGGTGAAAGACGGCGGCGACGGCCTCTGTGAGTGCGTCGGATTGTTGTGTGCCCCAGACCAGGTATATGGCTTGGTTGGGGCCTCCGGTTTTAGATATTAGGCTTAGGTGCGAGGTCTGTTTGATATTAGGCTCAGACTATCGGCACTCCTTCATCGAGTGGATAGAACTAACGACAGACATTGTCAAGATGGTCGCTTTAGACTTACTAATGTATTACTTTATAAGGTCATTATAAATAATTAATAAAGTGGTTGCATGCATCGCTCAGATGCAGAGGAAAAAAAAGCAGGCAATTAAGCTGAGGACGTATCTGCCATCACCTCAAACCATCGATCGTGTACGTATGTGCATACACCCATCGCCAGACTAATTAAACTGGGCCACTAATTAAAATTAAAATGTAAGCTCCACCGTATTAGGCGCAGCCAGCAGTGAGCTAGCTGCCCTGGAGTGATGTAATGACCCGGGCTGTGGGCGGCAAAGTTTATAACCTAGAAACAAGACACTAATGGGAGACGCCATCTGCTTCCACTAATAAACCCAGCCACTAAATAGACTAATTAATCCCAAAGCGAGCGCCCTACGCCGGCCTTTCGCCGGGAGCCAGTAGCCGCCCTCGCCTCGCCGTCATAAATACCTCACCTTCCCCCCGTCATCTCACACCACTACACAGAGCTTCAGCGCATTAGCATCTTGAGCAGAGACACTCACCCTAGCTTGTCGATCAGTCGAGGCAGAGAGGATGGCCAAGGACATCGAGGCGGCGCCCCCCGGCGGGGAGTACGGGGCCAAGGACTACTCCGACCCACCGCCGGCGCCGCTCTTCGATGCCGAGGAGCTGACCAAGTGGTCCCTGTACCGCGCGGTCATCGCCGAGTTCGTGGCCACGCTGCTGTTCCTCTACATCACCGTGGCCACCGTCATCGGGTACAAGCACCAGGCGGACCCCGCCGGCCCCAATGCTGCCGACGCGGCCTGCAGCGGCGTCGGCATCCTCGGCATCGCCTGGGCGTTCGGCGGCATGATCTTCGTGCTCGTCTACTGCACCGCCGGCGTCTCGGGTGGCCACATCAACCCGGCGGTGACGTTCGGGCTGTTCCTGGCGCGTAAGGTGTCGCTGGTGCGCGCGCTGCTCTACATCATCGCGCAGTGCCTGGGCGCCATCTGCGGAGTGGGGCTCGTCAAGGGGTTCCAGAGCGCCTTCTACGTGCGCTATGGCGGCGGCGCCAACGAGCTCAGCTCCGGCTACTCCAAGGGCACCGGCCTCGCCGCCGAGATCATCGGCACCTTCGTGCTCGTCTACACCGTCTTCTCCGCCACCGACCCCAAGCGCAGCGCCCGTGACTCCCACGTCCCGGTAAGTTATCGCTGCCTGCCTACTGATTTCATTTTCTTTCGTCCATGAACTAGTGATGCTTTGCATGGACATACAGACGAAGCAGTTCTCTGAATATTCTCTAGTCACTAGTCCAGTCCCTTGCTAGTTAGTTAATTTGGTTCATTATATATGTATCAACTCAGCTGTGAGGTGGCAAACCGCTTGTGATTAACGCTATACAAGGAGCACGTTCGATTCTCTAGATAGGGACATAGTGCGAAAGTCAAAATTTTCGCTGATATGATTGTTTTATAATATTTTTTACTGCTTAGATTTGGTGAGCCATCTTTATCAAGCATGCATACGGAAACATTCATGTCTTCTTCCTATACAGCTCTACCTTTTGTTGCATATATGGTTTTGAATTTGTTGCAATGAATTGGTCAGGTGCTGGCTCCTCTGCCGATCGGCTTCGCGGTGTTCATGGTGCACTTGGCCACTATCCCGATCACCGGCACCGGCATCAACCCAGCAAGGAGCTTTGGAGCTGCCGTGATCTACAACAACGAGAAGGCCTGGGATGACCACGTACGTACCGCCACACACTATCGCATGTCTCTGCTAATTTAATGGGTTAATCTTTTAATATGTTGTGGTCACAATCACCTCGAAGACTAAAACTTAAAAAAAAAAAAAACAGAACTTGTGTGGTGTTCCTCGTCCATGGACTATATACCTCTATCAAACTAGACATAACTTTGTGGTATTCCTCGTTCACAAGTTCAAAAGTAGCAATCAGAACTCTGAACAGCTAGATTATTTTGAAGAATGGCCCAGGATAAGGATCGCTTAATTAACAAGCTCAAGCGATGTCACTCCCCACTGATTAGCCTTGAAATGTTTTTATTTACACTCTTGTAGCTAATGTATGACATCTGCGAACAAAACTATTGTTGCAGCAGTACACGCTGCCTAATATCGTCCCGCTCCCACTCCCAACTACCATCCAATGACGGCACAAAATCTACTAGCTGTAACGTGCCTAACTAGTTAATAGTGCTATCTTCTTCTACATACATATGCCACGGTTTTTAGAAAGTGCAATTAGGAGGAGATTAATTCAAATATCTCTAAGACATCTTACTTACTTTTGCGGTCATGTCATTGCAGTGGATCTTCTGGGTGGGGCCATTCATCGGGGCCGCCATCGCCGCCGCCTACCACCAGTACGTCCTGAGGGCCAGCGCCACCAAGCTCGGCTCGTCTGCCTCCTTCGGCAGGAGCTAGATCGGTCGGCTGATGTATGGATGATCGGAAGCACGGACAGTAAATATATCAGTGTGATACTGTTCGGATCATGTATTGTGCACGCGTCTGTATTTTCTTAGACGCATTTGGGTGTCTTCAAAATTTCCCTACAATTGCACTAAATTCGAAGGACTCGTCGCCTTGTTTTTTTCTTGAACAAACAAAGGGTACAGAAGGACCCAAAAGCTGCATTAACTAGAAGTGGATCACATCATCTTATAACAGGACTCTGGAAGAAACAGACATAACAAACTGGTCCCAGACTATTACAAAGTGGACCTCCAAATCCATTGAAAATCGCAATCGAGTCCTTGGCATCTCTAGCTCGAATCTAGTCTCGTCTTCACCGGGCATGACACCACATGGTGCGGCGAGCCCTCCAGGGTACCATGCCATGAATTCCAAGACGAAGATATAGTGCCTCAATCTGGCTCTTGGCTGGGAGGAAGAAGCAAGGTTACCATTCGGCTGACATATTCAATGGCGATGATTGGCATCGACCGCGGTAGTGGACACCAAAGCCCTTCCACGGTCGCCATCGGTGATGAGCACAAACACCATCTAGATCTCCATCTTTCCCCGCTTCTCCTTCACGACCACGATAACCTTACTAAGCAGGGGAATCAGAGGACCTCCTCTAGATCAGGCGGTCATGCAAGCGTATTCACTAAATCGCCGTCGACGCACTCTTCGCATGCATCTAGCTCCCAACTAGCATAGCAAGGACTGTAGGTGCCGCTAGCCACAGACCAGTGCTCAATAATGGCAACGACGTGCTCCACTATGGCATATCACCAAAGGCCACAGGAACAGGATGGAACCTAGACCTGGTATTTTACAAGGATACTCCATGCCCCTTCACTTCACTCCAGCTTGCAACACCGCCAGGGAAGATTGGGGATCGGGTCAGGAACTGGCTCTCTCTCGACTCTCAACAATAGCGCTTGAAAGGATCAAGATGGACCTAGAGGGGGTGAATAGGGTCAACTAAAAATTTACTTAAGTTATCAGAAAGTTTAGACTATGTGAAATATAAAGTGTGAGCCTAAACAATGATAAAGTGTGATATACAATCTGTATGATGCTTGCAAGGTCAACTGACCAAATTAAACCACAAGTAAATGAGTTAGGGTTCCAGAAAACCGATGACCACATGGATGAAGATGTATCCCGGTTTTCATTTCCTTGGAGGGAAGCTAGTGACCATTTTAGGGGTGGGTGTTACCATGAAGGCACACCAACACCATGAAGTCTTATCTTATTCTCCTTGAGATATCACCACAAACACAATTCCCAACCATTAGTGGTAGAACTTGAGGCGACCTCTAAACTTTCACAAACTCTTGGGGGTAAATCACAAATCAATTTCTCACCAAGAACTCCTACGCCTAGCAGCCTCCAAAGTCCAAGAGTGAAATGGTAACTATGAAGAATTCGAATCAAGCTCAAACATGAAAGTGCTTGGTCAAAGTGTGGAGGAAAGAGTGGATCTTGATTTAGGATGCTTACCCCTAGAATATCACCAAGAATCTTCTCAGGAATCAAGGGATTAGGGTTTGAGAGAGTTGGACAAAGTGTGTGGCAGCTGGATTTGAAATATATGCTTGAGAGTTACCCTATAACGAGTAAGAAATCTAACTGCGAAAATATGTGGGTTATATGTCTAGTTATACTGAATTCAAATGACATTGTTTCTTTGTAGAGCTGTCGTTCCATATGCATATAAATATTGCATGCTTGGCCTCCACGTCGCCACTCTCGGGGAGGCTTGGGCGAACCCAGATCCCACCGCTACTGTGCCCAAGTCCTCACACAACTCCCCTCGTTGTTGCATGCCGCTGGAAGGCGCCAGAGGTCAAAGCCCGTGTGGTGGCACGGTCCCTTACTATGTCGTCCAATGGGGCTAGCATGATAGTCAAGGGGAGATTTTACCTTCGTCCTCTTAACAATTGTTATTGCCAGAATGGCGACAAGTGTGGCTGACTTTGGTGGCGATGGTTTCGGCGACCTAGCCCAGATTTTCTGGCATGAGAGCCAAGGCGGTGGTCCTTCGTGCTCTACCTACGATGGCAGTTAGTGTGGCCAGCGCATGTGTCGTTAGTTCTGGGCCCTTGCCCAAAGCTGGTTGCAACACGTGGAGGTGGATCAGGACCATGGTGGCTTCGTGTCAAGGACGTCATTGATGTTGTGGGTGTCGGGAGTATTGTTGCTGCCCAAACATGGTGTTGATGGCAACGGTGGCTAACTCTGTCCATCAATCGAAATGCGCTCGGCAGTGGGAGTCTACGTGGTTCCCGAATCTAAGGACAATGATCTGAGGGCTACTCTCTATTTGAGGAAGTCTATGATGGTTGTTGCTATTGGCGGTGAGGCCGGTAGTGCGAGTCTTCTTTGCAAGGAGAGGTGTGAATCGGCAGTGATCGTAGTAGGTCAACTAGATTGAGGTTTGACTAGTGAGACTACCGACGAAAGCTGACGATGACGGTGCACATGTGAGCATTGTTACTTTCATGAAGGTGTCTGACGGGGTCCTATACCGGGGGGTGGCTAACGCCTAGGATCCCAGCCTCATCGACCACCAGGGCCTGAATAGGCAAAGGGCACGATGCAAATGCTAGGAGGCAAAATGACCTTTTTGACGCCCAAGACTAGAGGGCGGCAGCGCCCTAGATCGCATGTGACATGTAAACCCTAGGCATCTCCTCTCTATATAAAGGGAGGTCTAGGGAACCCATTGATCATCTACCCTCAAATAGGCACTAGTACAGCGAGCTCCTAGACAAACGGTTTTTAACCCCTTTCTGCGACGGCATTTGGAACCGTCGCCAAGTGAGTGTGGGCGATAGGGGGGGTCCTTCCCACACGACCCAGAAACCGTCGGGGATATGCCCTCCTGGCACACACGTTCGGCAAAATGAGGTCGTGTGTGACCGGCGAGCGCTCAAATATGGAAATACGTACAATAGAGCTAAAAAATACAATTATACGGCAAAATTGTTTCCAGTTGTAAGTACATCCCACACAGTCAGTCCCCACTAATCATTTTTGTTCATATGTACATCCCACACAGTCGCTCCAACGAAATCGTTTGCGTTCACAGGTACATCACACATAATTTTTCCCATTAAATCGTTTGCGTTATTGAATATATCACACACGGTCCGTGGAAGAAACTGTGTGGAAAAGGTTGTCCATCACACACAGTTTTTATGTGGTAAACGTTTGCGCAAGGTGGCCTAACGCAAACATTTTTCAAGAGAAAGTTGTGTGTGATTGTTCATTGATCCAACACGGTTTATTCCTAAAAACTGTGTGTATTTCCTGAGATCATCGCCCACGGTATTTTTTCAACAACCATTTGCAATAGCAAAACCCAATTAGCAGGCTAATTCGCCATTAGCAGGCTAATTATCTGATTATTCATAATCCATTTATTAATCTAATTGACATTTCATATTAAGCAAACAATATATTTCATTTTCATAATTGAAATACATCAGAGTACAACATCATATAGCTTCAGCACTCAGCTACCCCATTACACAACTACACCAGGACCAATTTTCACATGCAACATCTATAACCTTTCGAAATTAGCATGATAGACGGTACATAGACAGATGTATCTCATCTGAAAAACTGCTGAAGCAGAAGGCGAATATTGAGCCTTCATTGATGTTGAAGGTCTTTGTAACTTTAGGTGCCTGTAGATGATTGACCGTCCATCCTTTGTCCTCTTCAAGAACACTTCAATATTGAACTATGGGTGTTGTATGAATACCTTCCTCGCCTCCTGACCATACAGGTGGTTTGAGAGGTAATCATCAGTGAACTGCTTTGAAAATGCCTGAAAACAAGGATGTGCATAAATATCTTCTCTATATTGGAAATTGGGCAAAGGAATAAAAAAGGCAAGGTATAATAGTTAGTACCATCCTGTAGTGAATTGATGTCTTCTTCATTGTGCAGACAAAGATCTTGTTGTTTTTTGTCGCTAATTTCTTTATCCTAACAATCTTTCTGAGTTTCTTGACTTGATGATATTCATGGACAACTCATTTCCCCATATGCAAAAAGGGTCGAACAGTGGGTCAAAACCTCTGACAGTAGGACCTACATGTGCAAGACCAAATTGTTAAAAACCTAAATATTAGAATGGTTCGTGCAATTGCATAATAATGTGCTATTAGACAACGGACCATGCACGTGCTAACCTCGATTATAAACCTCAGTGCTCCCATTGTTTCCCTGCAACACATATAAGGTAGTTAGTCATCAGGTTAAGTAAGGGTTCGCATGCTATCAGTAAAATATGTTGATGAAAAATAAGCACATTGCAGATTCATCAGATTAATTCAAGCCACACGGAAAACCCATTTATCCACACCAAGCATGATTAAGAACTAGAAAATATAGCACTTGTATATGTTTCTCATGTATTAAGTGCAGCCAAATTCGATTTATTCCTCACATGCACAACAATACAAAATTCTACCCATGACAATTGTACATCGCATTGCGGAATAGAACCAAACAGTTAACTAAACACCACAACAAATGAACCAAACATTAACTGAGCACCACATTGCAAAATATAACATACTCCTAATAGAAGATCAGACAGTTAACCAAATAGTTAAGTACAGCCAATTGTAGAAAATGTATTTGTTTCTCATGTATTTACTACAGCCAAATTCAATTTATTCCTCACATGGTATACAATAACAGAATGCACCCACAACTATTGAACATCCCATTGCAGAATTGAACCAAACAGTTAACTGAAGACGACAACTAATTAACAAAACAGTTAATAAGTGAGCACCACACTGCACGACATATAGAACCTATACACTAGAGCAACGGATTGCATGGTAACATTAGATAGCACAATTCACTAGAATTTGTGAAGGAAAGGCAGGAGCAGCACACGCAACGGGTAAACCGAGCATGCTTAACCGGCGTAGCTAGCAAATGACAAGGTGCTCCTTCAAGATCTGGGGGTCGACATGAATGGCAGCCATCGCGACCTCATCCACACATGCATGCAGCCGCGATTTGCTTCTCCGCTGCCAAATGCTCCTTGAGGTCCTGGCAATACTGCGTGCACTATGGCTTAGGCCGGCGCTTATTTGGTGGAGGGGTCGGTGATTTGGGTGGAAGGTGTCGCGCTCGCGCCGGCGGTCAGGGCATGTGGGATGTGGAAGGAGGAGGAGGATGGGGGTCGGGTGTGGATTACCTGTCTGGATAGGCGAGGCCGAGGAGCGTGAAGGAGGGTCGCCGGCGAAGAGGCAGCGGCACTACAAGCAAGGAGTGAAGGTTTCAACTTGGAAAGGATGACAGAAAAAGGGAAAATGTGGCTTTTGGTAAGGGGGAGGGGCGGGGAGGTAGATATTTCTACGGAAGCCGAAAATTTGGAATCGCCTTAGTGAAAAAACTGGCGCGCAAAGTGTCATCAGACATGGTCCCTTATTCGGAACTGTGTACGATATGTGAACATCACAAACGATTCAGATAGCTTAACACGTGTGTGTTGAGTTTGAACGTCAAAAATTTTGGTTCGAATTTCCCTGGTTACAGTGGTCATCCACGTTTATTGCATAATTTGGGTACACAACGGAGACTAACTTCTTAATCGAGCAAGTTCAGCAATTAAACAGAGCTAGCTGACCTAAACATTACTCTAACAAATTAAAGACCGGCGCTCTTAATTAAACAAAACAAAGAGTACTACTACAGCTGGTGCTCGTCGATCTCCGCCGCTGCCTCCATGTCCAGCTCGCGCCCGACACTCTCCTGGGGAAGGGGCTCCATGGCATCAATTGCACCATACTCGGCGAGCATCTCTCCATCCGCGTCTGCCATATCTTTGAAATAGGCCGCCACGAGCTGGGCGTGGGCGGCCGCGATCTGGGCTCTGGCGGGCTCCGTCGTGGCAAGGTATGCCACATAAAAACGGACGGCTGCTCGAACTCTCTCGGTGATTGCCAACTCTTCGGCCGTGGGTTGCCGACCGTTGTTGGAGAAGCTTCGTTCGATTTGTGCGGTGACGGCCACAAGCTGGGCGTGGATGGCCTCGACATAGTAGTGGGAGGCCTCCATCAGGGCTAAGGCCGCCGCTACGGAATGGACAACTGTCGTCCTGCTCTCGCCAGTTGCTATCCCCGAGGCAGATGCTGCTGCAACCACCTGAGAAGCAACATCGGTCATTTGGGCTGCCTTGGCCGCCCGGACGCAGACTGTGGTCACCCTCACGAAGCTTGTTAACACACATTTGGCGGCTGCGGCCGCGCTCTCGCCGGAGTGGGCCGCCGAAGTTGCCCTCACGACATGGGTCCACGTCCCCATCTTTCACCGGCGATGAATGAATAGTGAAATGATATTTGGGGAGTGAGCTAGTGTGCTTGACACAACGGCTGTGGACTGTAGCCAACACACCTACTCTCGTAAGCCATAAGCGTACTATACACCGACGGTGCTCCAAAATATTTTGTGCTGCATCTCACACGGTTGGTGATAATAAACTTTGTGCGATCTACTTGATTTCAATTAAGTAACAGGATTACAGCTACAAAGGATGGTGTTTGAATTATTAGAACTTTTACCTGCAGTGAACATGCAACTATAAGTGTGTTGTCAAAAAAATTGGAATTATTCAGGGTTCGTTTGGTGTTTTTATATATTAACTTGGTTTTGTACGCATTTCAGGTGCATAATACTAATTTCAACTACATGTACATGCTCCAGTGCATATAAACGGGTTGAAAAATCAAATATGTGTCCTTGGTTGTATTCTTAGGTCACATGCAAGAAATGGGAATGAATGTCACACACCCTGCCACCGTCACTCGGCCGCAAACATTGAGATACCTGGTTTTTAAATTCTAGTAAATCCAAAACTCATTTGAAATTCATGAAACTTGGCATGGTATCATGGAGCGGCATCAACATGTCGTGGCAAAAAATTTGTCCCATTTGGGGTAGGTTTGGGTATAAGGTTCTGACAAACCAGAGCTTCTCACAACAAGCGTGATGGTTTCGGTAGGGAACATGCCACCTTTTGGGACGAAACGATATCCGTTGCCTCTTATTGCTTTTAAAAAATTTAGAGTGTCAACATAGAACAACAGGAGTGTTGTGTTCAATTTTGGAATTTTTCGGGGTTCGTTTGTAAATATTTATACATTAACTAGGTTTTCCAGGCATTTTATGCGCATAATTCAAATTTGAAGTACATGCACATGCTCTAGTGCATA